>NC_140580.1:363830712-365030712 GCF_964204655.1 Triturus cristatus
CATACCCGGCGCGTCGAAGCCTCAGCAAGGTATATTCCGCCCTGGCGCTGTAAATCGCCCGCAATTTACCTCGTACCGCCGTAAGTTGTCGCTGTAAGTCGCGAGTGGGCTTATCTTTGTGTCTACCCTCCAACCCCTGGAGCTCCTTCTCCAGTGTCTCCCGCTCCAGCGCCTGCTGTCTCCGCAGCGACGCCTGCAGCTGGATGCACTTGCCCCTCAGCACCGCCTTAAACGCGTCCCACGTATTTTGATATGAGTTATCCGCTGGTGGGTTGCCCTGAAAATACTCCTCTATAGCCTACGTCAGCTCCACCCTCCGTACCTGGTCTCTCAAGAGGGCCCCGGGGAAGTACCATCTGCCACGTCCCTGTCCCTGCACTCCCCAGCTCAGCTCCAAGAGAACCATCCCATGATCCGAGACCGAAATGGGGAGAATCTGCGCCCCCGTCGCCTTCCCCACTAACGCTTGGCTTATGAAAATGTAGTCTACACGAGTGTAAGTCCGGTGAACGTGGGAATAGAAAGTATAGTCCTTCGCCGTCTCGTGTAAGGCCCGCCACCCATCCTGTAGACCCAGGGAGTCGAAGCGCTCCTTGACACGATTGGGAAACACAGATGTCCTGACCCCCGCAGTGTGGGAGCCATCAAGGAGTCCATCCCACACGCAAGTCCCCCATCAGAATTATGGGGCCTTCCGCAAACCCGCCCAGAGACTCCAACATACGCGCCGTGAACCCCGCCTGGCCCGTGTTCGGAGCATACACAACTGCAATTGTGCATAGTTGGCCCTGCAACCTCCCCTTGAGCATGAGCCACCCCCCCTCCTTATCCCTGTGGGTGTCCACCACCTGAAAGGGCGTGGAGCTGTGGAACAGTACCGCCACCCCATTATGTTTGGTGTTGGCCGCTGAATGAAAGATCTGCGGGTACGCCCTGTGTTTAAGCCGACCCACATCCTCCTTTTTAAGGTGCGTTTCCTGCAGGGCGACCACCCTAACCTGCCTGTCCGCAATGTACTTTAGGACCTGATGTCTCTTCTGGGGCGCGTTCAAGCCCTTCACGTTCCATGTAGCCCATGTCACCATCTTAAGTGGCCATCCAGCAGTTCAAAGCTGAGCCCGAAGGGATATGTCCAGCGATAGCGCACATTGTCCTCCCTGAGTTTGCTAGTCACCGGGCGGAGCTGCTGCCTCCGCACGAGAGTGGCCTGCGACAAGTCCTGGAATAGCGAACAACTGTGGCCCTGGAACGTGACCTCCTTCTTCTTCCTAGCTGCTTCCAGGATGGCCTCCTTGACCGGGAAGGCGTGCAGCTTCGCCAGGACGTCCCTAGGTCTCCTGCGGTCTCCATGCACCGGTGGTCCGACCCTGTGCACCCGTTCCAGCTTTATTTTCAGGTCCGGTCGGTTCACCACCACCCCAAAAAGGCCGATAATGAACGCCTCCAGGTCCGGACCCTCCGCGCCCTCTTCCAAGTCTCTCACCCGTATATTCTCCCTCCGGGTACGGTTCTCCAAATCCTCCAGCTTCAGGGTAGATTGCACCAACTGAGCACAAAGCTCAGCACACTCCGCCCGGGAGACCAGAGAGGCGCTATCCAGGGCCTGCACCTTCTCCTCCACCTCCAATACTCGAGACACCACGGCGTCCACGTCGCGGCGCAGATCGCCGAGCTTCTCCGTTAGGTCCCCCCGCAATTGGTCCAGGCCCGCGTGGAGGTCCCGTTTAAGCTCGTCACAGAGATCCTTCTTGAAGTCCCGAAGCGTGGCCACCAGGTCGTCCTTCGTCAAGGCCATGTCTTCTCTTCCGCCCGCACCTCCCTCGTCAGTGGGGCCAGAGAGCGCCTGGAAGTACTTCGCCACGCGGTTTTCTTGCGGCTTCGGCGCCTTTTTTGTCGTGGGCGCGCGGGACGTCCTCCCCATCAGACCGACCCCACTGTGCCACGAGCCGTTTCCACCACCAGTCGCACGGCCTCGCCGCGACAGACCACCACTCCTCGCCTAGATAAACCCCGGAAGCTGAATCAGGGATCGACCCGTCGCCGCCAGCACACTCCGTCACTAGCCTCACCGCTGTCCACATGGGCTGCGCGGTCGATCAGTCCTCATCAGCGCCGCCCCTTCCCTTCATCTCCTCGAGTCCTCAAGGCCCAGCGAGCTAGGGGGCCAGTGCCTCTTCAGCACCCCCGATGCTCAGCCAAGGTCTCACTGGGCCGCCATCTTGGGGCCAGGCAGCGCCCAGATCCAAGCCGCGCGATGACCTCCTTCGGTGCGTCCGCTCCCCTGAGCCTGCAGTGTCCGTAGTCAGGGAGCACAACTCGGCTCCCGGCGACCAGCGTTCGCAGTGGTGGCCGCGGACCCCGCCTCCCCGCGAGGGTCCTATGGTGCTGTTGCTCGGTGCGCTGTCCCTCCTCTCGGCGCCGGCCCGGTCATCGGCTCCCCCGCCGTCGCGGTCACTCCCGCCGTGCATTCAGAGCGACCAGCTTCAGGGTACTCCCCCCAGCCCGGGGGGACCGCCGCTCGGCGAACAGCCGCCGCCCGTCGCCGCCATTTTGCCTGCTCATCGCTCCCGGGGCAGAGCTCGTTCACCGGCCACAACGGAGCCTCCACAGCCTCACCGCCTCGCCATCAGCTTCCACAGGCGTTCCGCAGGCGGTTCCCCCGCAATGCGCCGGTCCAGAGCCCCCGTCTAGCCGTTGTTAGGAGTCCGTGGGGCCGGAGCTGACTCGGTGCACTACTAGTCAGCCATCTTACTTGGCCACGCCCCCCCCCATACTTTTTTTATGCACTTTGCCCAGTGGTTAGGACTCATGCAGGCAAAATTGCACGGCAGGACGATGGCAGGACTTCAAAGTCTGTGGGTCTGTGTCTCACTCCGCAGCGCCATTGCCCAAAAGCGCCTCCACCAGGCCACTGCAGGTCAGGGAACAGTGTTCCTTTTCTGGGCGCTGTTGGTCAGGTCAAGGTTCATATATATTTAAAATCAAGTGCAGCAGCAGGCAGTGAACCCCTGCCAACAGGCACAGGCATTAGATGGCCACAGAAGAAGAGAATAAAACACAAGAATTGTGGCATTAGATTGACACACAAACAAGGTTGTCTTACTGGGGCCTCCTGTCTTGTTGCTGTTTTGATGTTAGTAAAAAGCAGGGGCATAACAGAGACCCCCGCAGTGTGTGGGAGGCCAGGGTTTCTTGTTTTGGCGGGGGCCTTCTCACCCTCTAAGCCATGCCATTGAATGCCTTGCAGAATCAATCAATCAATCAGGGATTTGTGAAGCGCGCTACTCACCTGTTAGGGTCTCAATGGGAGCAAGGGCATGGAATAAGAAATAGTTAAACGCTTGGGAAAACCACTATAGTTTACCAAGGAAGCCCCTGCAGTTAATGGGGGGCCCCAACCATTCAGAGGGACCCCTTTGAGCCCTTTCTGCAGGGGGGCTCATCATTTTGCATTGCGCCACTGGTGAAAAGCACTGGAGTGTAGTTTATGTTCAAAGGAAGTCCCTCATTGATCGGCTGAGAACCTCCTGTATTTAACTAAACTGTATTTGTAAAAAGCCGCGTTTACTTATCTTGTGACTTTTACTTTTTTATATTAATGAAACTAAAAGTGTTGTTTGCTCTTCAGATTGTTGTCCTACCCTCATCCCCACTTGGCACCCCATCTTTGTTTGACTGTTTCTTGGGTACCTCAGATTCACACCCCTACCTCACTTTACTATGACGCACCCCTACTCTACATGGGGGATACCCTGGCATTATTTTCTAAGGCAATGCAAGAGAGTTGTTGAATATTTCATCACTTTGTTATGGAGTCCTTTGAAAGAAGGATGGGTTGTAATGTAAGACCCATATACTTCACTGAGCACTAATAGGTTGTTTTTATATAGCTCTTTGTATCGCACATTTGCTATTTCTAAGCGCTTATAGTTACAATTATTATTACCCACTTTAATAGTACTCGGGTCATCGACTTCAAAAAGATTGGAAGGCTGATCTGACCTTACTAGAATTCAAACTGTTGAACTTGAAATTACAGCAGATGTCAGAAGCAAGCTTTTAATTTACTGCACCATCTTGTTGGCAAATAAGTGAGGGGCTTAAAGACACCAAAGCCAGTGCTGACAGCTAGTGTTGGCTGGTGTACGGCAAAGAGGAAGTGACTATAGGGTGAACAGATTATCAGATCAAAAAACCGGGACAGCCATTGACATAGAAATAGGACTAAATATTGACACTGCACCGACCAGTGCCAAAAGGTAGTCCTATTTCCATGTCAATGATATATATATATATAGATTGTTGAACATTGGAGGCAGCATATTTGGTTGATTTCATTGCTTCATATTTGCTCAAGAAGGTGAAAATTCGACCGGTTTCATAATCCACACGATCCCGGTGGAATTTAAATGCTTTCCGTTCTTTCACCTTATCTTCCTCTTTTCGTAGTCAATTGGTCATCTCTTGTCTTAATTTAACTGTTTCTTCAGTGAGACCCATAGATGTTATTTTGTCAGTTAATTTTTCTATTCGGAGTTGTAATGCGGCTCTATCTATCTCCGCATATTTCGTAGTATCTCTACCAATCGCCTGGAAGAGTCCAGATTGCATTGGGCCCATTCCTTCATCATTTCTGGATTAGGTTGCTCATAGCTGGGTGCCGTTAAAATACGCAATCCTCTGCAGTGGCGAAACGAAAGTTGAAGAGGCCCCCCTGCAAGGTGCACAGAGGGTCCCCTGCTCTGTATTTTATCCGGAGCTATCAGTCCCGAGAACTGTGCTGAGGGGCCACCTGCAGCCAGAGGGCCCCCCGCACCACGGGGGCCTGTGTTAAGCCCCTGATCCTCTGGGAATTCTCCCCACATCCAAATACCGTTGTAGTGACTTATGTTCCCACCACTTTCCTTGTTCTCTGCGCATCAACTTTTCCAACGTTTTCATTTTACTTTTTAAATCATCGTTTGTTTTGGTGACATTGGCCCCTAGTAGATTTTGCATATTACCAGTTGAAGGCACATTGTCAAACATCTCAGAGGCTGCCGCCTCACGGTCTTTTAGCATGTCGGCCGACATAATTTGATTGTAGATGGTAATATGGTTAGCGTGTCCTGGGCTCACAGACATGTAGAATAAACCTCTCGTCCCGTACGCTACTTGGCACACCAATTGCCCCACAATGCCTTTTCGTACTACCTTTCTCATCTCTTTAGCGTCCCGAGAGTCCTCCGACACTGCGAGCGCAGTAGACGATCCCGGCGGCACAATCCTTGGCTGTGTGGGGGCTGACTGTTACAATTCCTTCCGGATTCTTTTTCTTCCGGTCATGGACATGAAAGTAGTAGTGTTAGTCAGTCGCCTCTTAGTGATTGGGGGTCCGTGTTCGACTGGTCAAAGCCTCGCCAGTCCAAATATCAGAAACAGCTGCTTCTCGCCTCCCGCAGAATTTTTCTTCAGCAAAGCAGACACGGACCCATAGTTGCGTGCTTAGATTTGCATTTTAATGTCGGCCATTACGCGTTTCAGTCCCGAACGGACCTTGATCACATGACAATGCTCTAAGTATCCTTAGACCATTTAAAGTGCTACATTTTAACACAAGATAGATGAAATACAATAGAACTGGAAAAAATACTCGTCAACCTTCAATACACAAGTCAAAACCTCACTTTGTCACGATAAAAAATGAAGTGAAAAGTAAGACAATAAGTACCATCTCTCTTAGTTAAAAACTAATCTAAAATTCATTACAATCAAACGGAGTAGTCACAATTGATAATTTTAGTAAAAAATAGCCTATAGAAAGATTCCTGATTGAATAAATAATTAATATATTCAAACTTAATAAGAAAAGTATAAATACTTACCAAAATTGAAAAGATTTTCTAAAAAACTGCATATTTTCCTGAGAGACAAAATATAAGGGTACTTACATGTAAACAATTCTGGAATCTATCCCCGATTTGACATAATACAATATTTGATATATATATATATATATATTCACTGAAAAAACCATAGGTTTCACACACGTTATAGTTAGGAATTAGCATTTATAAAACCTTGCAAATTCACTGAAAAAACCATAGGTTTCACACATGTTATAGTTAGCTGGACATTTTACTGATAAAAAACCAATGAAATTCCCCCGTTATAGTTAGTGCAGGCAACTATAACTCACGCGACCGCAATCCTCTGCTGATGCTAATACTGTATTTAGACACTTATTTGCCCATGTCTTCTTCCATTAAATTTTAGCTATACATATATTACAAATATTTTTTTTTCATAAAGACACATATGTCATCAGCAGAGGATTGCGGTCGCGTGAGTTATAGTTGCCTGCACTAACTATAACAGGGGAATTTCATTGGTTTTTTATCAGTAAAATGTCCAGCTAACTATAACATGTGTGAAACCTATGGTTTTTTCAGTGAATTTGCAAGGTTTTTTAAATGCTAATTCCTAACTATAACGTGTGTGAAACCTATGGTTTTTTCAGTGAATTTGTACGGTTTTTTAAATGCTAAGTTACTTTACGCCATTCGTGGCGTGCGCGCCCACTTAACGCAGTTCGTTCCGTGCGCGCACGGTTCGCTTCGCGCACCGTGCGCGCACGGTGGGCACGCGGTGCGCTACGCGCACCGCGTGCCCACGTGCACCGTGCGCACATGGAGGACATATTATGCGCTCCGTTGTGAAAGGTAATCTTTGATTTTTTACTTTGAAATGACATGCCATGCACAATTGGTGACCTTTGGGCACCATTTGCACACGGGGTGTGGAGAGTGTGGATATTTTATTTTTTGTTAACTTTTTTTTACCGTACGCGTACGGTAAGCGTAATCGGCGATTTTTCATAAAAAATTAAATTTTTGGCCTTGGGGGTTCTTAGGGGACACCTTCATCATGGGTAGGTGGTTGAGAACAGTCTAAACAGCCCCTTTACATGTTTTTTGCCTTTGTTTTTGATGTTCCCCCTCAGAGTGCGAGATAGAAAATGGCGGACATCGCTTCCTGGTTTCGACCGATTCGAATGTTTACTAAGATGTAACAGCCAATCAGAATCGCGCTCGCGCACGTCACCGTACGCGTACGGTAAGCTTACCGTAAGCGCACGGTAAGCGCACCGTAAGCTGGCTCAGATATATATATTGATTTAAAGGCTATTTTCTCAGGATCTACTGAACAGATTTACACCAAACCTACAAAAGGCACTTCCTTGACCTGTAGACTACCTCTCTGCCAAATTTCAAGCAACTCTGTTCAGCCGTTCGGTCTGTAGCTGTGTCTAAAGGTCCTATGGAAAAATGCATGGGAAAAACGCGTTTTGGGACCCCCCTTTTTTCTCAGCCCCCGCTTGATGAATCCCCCCGATGAATCCCCCCGCGACCGCCAGTAGATAATATATATATATATATTCACTGAAAAAACCATAGGTTTCACACACGTTATAGTTAGGAATTAGCATTTAAAAAACCTTGCAAATTCACTGAAAAAACCATAGGTTTCACACATGTTATAGTTAGTGGAAATTTTACTGATAAAAAACCAATGAAATTGCCCCGTTATAGTTAGCGCAGGCAACTATAACTCACGCGACCGCAATCCTCTGCTGATGCTAATACTGTATTTAGACACTTATTTGCCCATGTCTTCTTCCATACATTTTTAGCTATACATATATTACAAATATTTTTTTTTCATAAAGACACATATGTCATCAGCAGAGGATTGCGGTCGCGTGAGTTATAGTTGCCTGCGCTAACTATAACGGGGCAATTTCATTGGTTTTTTATCAGTAAAATTTCCACTAACTATAACATGTGTGAAACCTATGGTTTTTTCAGTGAATTTGCAAGGTTTTTTAAATGCTAATTCCTAACTATAACGTGTGTGAAACCTATGGTTTTTTCAGTGAATTAGTACGGTTTTTTAAATGCTAAGTTTTTTTCCCTTATAATTCGGAAAATATCACGCTTTTTCACTACCGACGCGCTTAAATCCATAGTCTTGGCTTTAGTCATCTCACGCCTCGACTATGGCAATGGCCTGTACGTGGGTATCCCTTCCCACGAATCCCGACGTTTACAGGCCATCCAAAACCAGGCTGCCCGTCTCATTCTCTCCCTTCCCAAATCCTCGCACATTACCCCGGTTTTGAAATCTCTTCACTGGCTCCCCATCCGCTTCAGATCCCTTTTCAAACTTGCCTGCTTTGCTTTTCGCGCCCACTCCCGCTCTGCCCCTGCCTACATCACTTCCCTCATTTCTTCCTATGTTCCTAGTCGCACTCTCCGCTCTTCCTCTCTCTCCCTTCTTCATATTCCCCGCTTTCGCAAATCCAGATCCGGGGGCACTCGTCTTTCCGTCTTGGCTCCCCAGTTCTGGAATAGTCTCCCACTTCATCTTCGCTCCATTCCTATTTTCAGCCACTTTCGTAAAGCCTTAAAAACTTTTCTTTTCTCTTTGGCTTTTCCCCCCTAGGTTCCCTGTGTCTCCCTCTGTGATTTCTGCCCCAGGTCCCCCAGCGCCAGGAAGCCGCTTGGCAGCAGTGCGCTTTATTAAATATTGTTTTCATTCATTCATTCATTCAATAAGCCCTGTACATTTGGTGGCCTACGGCCACCAAAAGCACAGGGGGTGGGGTAAGTGTGGATAGTGTTTTTTTCCATTGTAATAAGCCCAGCACATTTGGTGGCCTTCGGCCACCAAAAGCACAGGGGGTGGGGTAAGTGTGGATAGTGTTTTTTTTATTTTTATTTTTTTACCGTACGCTTACCGTAAGCGTACGGTAAGCGTACCCCGCGAAATTGCCGAAAAAAAAATAAAACCGTTTTTGCACTTGGGGGATGTTTGGGGACTCCCTCCACATGACTATGTGGGAGGGAGTTGTCAAAACAGCCCCTTTACATGTTTTTGGGCTTCCGATTTTAAAAATCTCTCTCAGTGCGAGAGACAAAATGGCGGCCGCCGCTTCCTGGTTTCGGCCGATTCGAATGTTTACTAAGATCTAAGAGCCAATCAGAATCGCGCTCGCGCACGCCACCGTACGCTTACCGTAAGCGTACGGTAAGCGTACCGTAAGCTGGCTCAGATATATATATTGATTTAAAGGCTATTTTCTCAGAATCTACTGAACAGATTTACACCAAACCTACAAAAGGCACTTCCTTGACCTAGGGACTACCTCTCTGCCAAATTTTGAGTAATTCTGTTCAGCCATTCGGGCTGTAGCTCGTTCTAAAGGTCCTATGGAAAAATGCATGGGAAAAACGCGTTTTGGGACCCCCCTTTTATCTCAGCCCCCGCTTGACGAATCCCCCCGAGACTTTCAGGGTAGGAGCGGAGCGTAGCGCCCCACCTATTTTGAGAAATTCGCGAGGATTCGTCGACCGGCGCCAAAGTTATTCAAAATAGAATGTTGAGGTTTTCCTATGGAAACGTGGTCCTAACTATAACTACCTACTGGCTATCGCCAGTAGGTAATATATATATATATATATATATATATATATTACCTACTGGCGGTCGCCAGTTGGTAGTTATAGTTAGGACCACGTTTCCATAGGAAATCCGCAACATTCTATTTTGAATAACTTTGGCGCCGGTCGACGAATCCTCGCGAAATTTTCAAAATAGGTGGGGCGCTACGCTCCGCTCCTTCCCTGAAAGTCTCGGGGGGATTCGTGAAGCGGGGGCTGAGATAAAAGGGGGGTCCCAAAACGCATTTTCCCATGCATTTTTCCATAGGACCTTTAGACAGGGCTACAGCCCGAACGTCTGAACAGAATTACTAGAAATTTGGCAGAGAGGTAGTCCTCAGGTCAAGGAAGTGCCTTTTGTAGGTTTGGTGTAAATCTGTTCAGTAGATTCTGAGAAAATAGCCTTTAAATCAATATATATATCTGAGCCAGCTTACGGTGCGCTTACGGTACGCTTACCGTACGCGTACGGTGGCGTGCGCGAGCGCGATTCTGATTGGCTCTTAGATCTTAGTAAACATTCGAATCGGTCAAAACCAGGAAGCGGCGGCCGCCATTTCGTGTGTTTCACTCAGAAAAAAAAGAGTGATATCTTGAAAAGGGGGCAAGGAGGAGAGTTACAGACCCCCTAACATTTGTAAGGGGGTCAAAGAAGGACAGAAAAGTACAAAGAAAACATTTATTGATTTAAAAAAAAATCGCGGGGTACGCGTACGGTAAGCGAACGCTAAAAAAAAAAAAAAAAAGAAATGAAATCAGATTTAAGTGTTTAGATATTAGGGGGCTCTAAAAAGAGCCGTTGTGTTTATGAAGTGTTTTTCGGTACCTACAAGTAAGTACCAATGCAAAGTCTAAGGTTCAAGAGGAAGACTCTGTTCCCTTCATCATTGAAGTGCACACCATCTCCTCTATAAATGTCTTGCATGTCATAACGCAAGTTGTTGTGGTAAATGGAACCCATACCATAGTCACGGAGGAAAGCAGAAACAGATTTGTTGACGTGCTTTCTTGCTTTGTCAATCTGCGGACAGAAATGATTGGACCAGTTCCATTTTTGCCTTTGGCATATGTTAGAAAACACAAAGGCAGTTTTAGGGAAAAGTGAAAACAGTTGTGCAAAGGTCTCCTTCATAAGCATTTCCAGACCTACCCCAGTCAAAGTGCCTAGGTCATTGCCACCACAGTGCACTATTATGAGGTCAGGGTGTTGGATGTGCATGAAGGATTTCACCAATGGCATCAATTGGTGCCACTTTAACCCTCTCTGACCAATCCATTTAATGTCTACATTTGGCAAAGCAAGGTCTCTCACCATACCTGTTTTCTCTGCATACTTTTCACTCCAGAAGACATAGCTGTGCCCTACAATCCACACTGTGAACATCTTCAAAGGAGAACTGGATGCACTCAGGAGGTGTCTTTCAGTAGAATGGCAATATGAAAAGAAAGACAGTTTGGAAATGGAGGCATACATATTTTTTTCCAAAAAAAAAGAACTGATTGGCTGTTTCATACCATTCTAGAATAAAAACTAGGCTGTATGTGTAAATTAATAGAAGCATGTTTTGTATTGGTACAGAAAAATGTGTTACCAAAGAACAGTACTATGGATTTGCTGTTAGGTTTGAAAAGTCAAGCACTCTTGCTCTGTGGAATTGAAACATTGTTTGGTGAACTTCTGACCTAACTCCACACAGCAGTGTTCCATGAACTGTTGCTATGGTAGCAGGCAGAAGTCAAGTTGGGGGAAGGGTACTAGGCAGAAGTCAAGTTGGGGGAAGGGTACTTTTGGAAAAGGGTTGGTTTTCAACCAATAGAAATGTGTGATTACATTTGAAAAAAAGGGGCAAGCACTGAGATTTGAAACTAACATGTATATGTGTGGAAAAAGAGAGGGAAAGTTTGCCATTATCTGGTTCTGCTGAGAGGAGAGAGGTGTAGAGAACAGAGATCCTGGCTCTGATAATCTGCTGTTTGAGTGCCACATTTCTTTCACAACTAACTAATTTTAAAGGTGAGTTTAGAGTTTTGAAGTACTGGGTATTTTAGACCCAGTGGTGCAGGGGCACACACCCTATGACTTCTGGGTTCACCCTGTTCCAGACCTACAGAAACACAGAGTCTTCTGGGTGAAGTCAAAGAATCGTTTATTGGCTGCAGACCAATGACAGGTATCCTAGAAGTACAACAGCGTGTATGTTCTCAGGAGACTGCTGAAAATCATAGGAACGGACTTCTCCTTAAGTACAAAATATCATGCTCCAGGCACACATTCCTTGGTTTACGATATGGCCATATAAAGGTATACATTACAAACAAAAAAGCAGAGTCATGATGACCATCCCACATTCCAGTTCGGCCAGCCCACAATGATTTACACAGTAAGGTTCAGATCCCACATCGGATGTAAACAGACCCCCCCAATAAACATGAGCATCTCCTGTTTTGGGAAACAAGTCATAAAGCAGGAACAAGCAGGTGTGGAAGAGATTAGCCGGGGGATTGTGTAGAATGAAAGGGTTTTATGACGGGTCAAGCCCTGATGCTAATCACAGGTGGACGGAGGAAGGGGAGCTCGTGAGACCGGTTTGACCTGGGGCAGCAGAGCCAGCTGCCCAGGTCACAGAGAAGTCAGAGGGAAAGCCCATGTACTGTGAGGCCCGTATTTACTCCATTATAGCCTATGTGAGGGCAATGACAAGATGGCCACTGCTTCCAAAATGGAACCCGCGTAGTGAAGCTGAATAACGTGTACGCAGTGCATTCATAGCTAGAACGATATATAAAGCACTCGTACATGCCGCATTTACCATTTGCGGTTCGCTAATACCAAGATTGACAGGGGTAGGGCCCTGTCCCCTACACGGTCCCGAATATTAAAGTACGACAGTTTGAGAGGGGATGTATATGGTAAATTAAGAAATGAATAATAGAAATGCAATTCTTTTTGTTGAAGTTGTGTTTATTATTTTCTGTTTTGGGAGAAATTTAAATGTGAGGAACAAGTAAAATAATATGGACTATGTTTTCACAATAAATTAAGGTGTACTGGTATAATAAAAGAATAGTTTAAGGGTTTGAGGTTGGACTCAGTAATGCAAATACATTCAGCATCACTAAGGCTGGTTGCCCTTGCTGGAGTGTAGGCAGTCAACCAGGTTACACATGGTGCTGGTCTGAAAAAGCAGTTTGGACATGTGCTTTTTAAAAAATCTGAAAAGTGGATTCATAATGTGACAGACTGTAAAAGTGTTTATCACTTGCCAAAAAAAAGAGCAGTAAGTGTGCTTTCAAATTGGCAAAGAAA
Source organism: Triturus cristatus (assembly GCF_964204655.1). NCBI lineage: Eukaryota > Metazoa > Chordata > Amphibia > Caudata > Salamandridae > Triturus > Triturus cristatus. The sequence goes on from NC_140580.1 coordinate 363,843,502, forward strand.
TTTCGTTTTGTGACTAATGTGAAAACATGACTCTGTGTGCAAATAGGAATTACAGGCAGAGATTTATTGCGTATTGCTCTGGTGATTTCACAGTTGCATTAGATGGAAAGGGGGAGCCATTTTTTGGTGCAGAAGCAGACTCTTAGCACACACCTAGCTGCTTACTATGTGGAATCATGCACAGTATTCACAAGCGAATGGGGTTTGAGGTTTCAGTCAGTAATGCAAATACATTCAGCATCACTAAGGCTGGTTGCCCTTGCTGGAGTGTAGGCAGTCACCCAGGTTACACATGGTGCTGGTCTGAAAAAGCAGTTTGGACATGTGCTTTTTAAAAAATCTGAAAAGTGGATTCATAATGTGACAGACTGTAAAAGTGTTTATCACTTGCCAAAAAAAAGAGCAGTAAGTGTGCTTTCAAATTGGCAAAGAAATTTCGTTTTGTGACTAATGTGAAAACATGACTCTGTGTGCAAATAGGAATTACAGGCAGAGATTTATTGCGTATTGCTCTGGTGATTTCACAGTTGCATTAGATGGAAAGGGGGAGCCATTTTTTGGTGCAGAAGCAGACTCTTAGCACACACCTAGCTGCTTACTATGTGGAATCATGCACAGTATTCACAAGCGAGTGGGGTTTGAGGTTTCAGTCAGTAATGCAAATACATTCAGCATCACTAAGGCTGGTTGCCCTTGCTGGAGTGTAGGCAGTCACCCAGGTTACAAATGGTGCTGGTCTGAAAAAGCAGTTTGGACATGTGCTTTTTAAAAAATCTGAAAAGTGGATTCATAATGTGTCAGTCTGTAAAAGTGTTTATCACTTGCCAAAAAAAAGAGCAGTAAGTGTGCTTTCAAATTGGCAAAGAAATTTCGTTTTGTGACTAATGTGAAAACATGACTCTGTGTGCAAATAGGAATTACAGGCAGAGATTTATTGCGTATTGCTCTGGTGATTTCACAGTTGCATTAGATGGAAAGGGGGAGCCAGTTTTTTGGTGCAGAAGCAGACTCTTAGCACACATCTAGCTGCTTACTATGTGGAATCATGCACAGTATTCACAAGCGAGTGGGGTTTGAGGTTTCAGTCAGTAATGCAAATACATTCAGCATCACTAAGGCTGGTTGCCCTTGCTGGAGTGTAGGCAGTCACCCAGGTTACAAATGGTGCTGGTCTGAAAAAGCAGTTTGGACATGTGCTTTTTAAAAAATCTGAAAAGTGGATTCATAATGTGTCAGTCTGTAAAAGTGTTTATCACTTGCCAAAAAAAAGAGCAGTAAGTGTGCTTTCAAATTGGCAAAGAAATTTCGTTTTGTGACTAATGTGAAAACATGACTCTGTGTGCAAATAGGAATTACGGCAGAGATTTATTGCGTATTGCTCTGGTGATTTCACAGTTGCATTAGATGGAAAGGGGGAGCCATTTTTTGGTGCAGAAGCAGACTCTTAGCACACACCCAGCTGCTTACCATGTAGAATCATGCACAGTATTCACAAGCGAGTGGGGTTTGAGGTTTCAGTCAGTAATGCAAATACATTCAGCATCACTAAGGCTGTTTGCCCTTGCTGGAGTGTAGGCAGTCACCCAGGTTACAAATGGTGCTGGTCTGAAAAAGCAGTTTGGACATGTGCTTTTTAAAAAATCTGAAAAGTGGATTCATAATGTGTCAGTCTGTAAAAGTGATTATCACTTGCCAAAAAAAAGAGCAGTAAGTGTGCTTTCAAATTGGCAAAGAAATTTCGTTTTGTGACTAATGTGAAAACATGACTCTGTGTGCAAATAGGAATTACAGGCAGAGATTTATTGCGTATTGCTCTGGTGATTTCACAGTTGCATTAGATGGAAAGGGGGAGCCATTTTTTGGTGCAGAAGCAGACTCTTAGCACACACCTAGCTGCTTACTATGTGGAATCATGCACAGTATTCACAAGCGAGTGGGGTTTGAGGTTTCAGTCAGTAATGCAAATACATTCAGCATCACTAAGGCTGGTTGCCCTTGCTGGAGTGTAGGCAGTCACCCAGGTTACAAATGGTGCTGGTCTGAAAAAGCAGTTTGGACATGTGCTTTTTAAAAAATCTGAAAAGTGGATTCATAATGTGTCAGTCTGTAAAAGTGTTTATCACTTGCCAAAAAAAAGAGCAGTAAGTGTGCTTTCAAATTGGCAAAGAAATTTCGTTTTGTGACTAATGTGAAAACATGACTCTGTGTGCAAATAGGAATTACAGGCAGAGATTTATTGCGTATTGCTCTGGTGATTTCACAGTTGCATTAGATGGAAAGGGGGAGCCAGTTTTTTGGTGCAGAAGCAGACTCTTAGCACACATCTAGCTGCTTACTATGTGGAATCATGCACAGTATTCACAAGCGAGTGGGGTTTGAGGTTTCAGTCAGTAATGCAAATACATTCAGCATCACTAAGGCTGGTTGCCCTTGCTGGAGTGTAGGCAGTCACCCAGGTTACAAATGGTGCTGGTCTGAAAAAGCAGTTTGGACATGTGCTTTTTAAAAAATCTGAAAAGTGGATTCATAATGTGTCAGTCTGTAAAAGTGTTTATCACTTGCCAAAAAAAAGAGCAGTAAGTGTGCTTTCAAATTGGCAAAGAAATTTCGTTTTGTGACTAATGTGAAAACATGACTCTGTGTGCAAATAGGAATTACGGCAGAGATTTATTGCGTATTGCTCTGGTGATTTCACAGTTGCATTAGATGGAAAGGGGGAGCCATTTTTTGGTGCAGAAGCAGACTCTTAGCACACACCCAGCTGCTTACCATGTAGAATCATGCACAGTATTCACAAGCGAGTGGGGTTTGAGGTTTCAGTCAGTAATGCAAATACATTCAGCATCACTAAGGCTGTTTGCCCTTGCTGGAGTGTAGGCAGTCACCCAGGTTACAAATGGTGCTGGTCTGAAAAAGCAGTTTGGACATGTGCTTTTTAAAAAATCTGAAAAGTGGATTCATAATGTGTCAGTCTGTAAAAGTGTTTATCACTTGCCAAAAAAAAGAGCAGTAAGTGTGCTTTTAAATTGGCAAAGAAATTTCGTTTAAGGGCCTAATGTGAAAACATGACTCTGTGTGCAAATAGGAATTACAGGCAGAGATTTATTGCGTATTGCTCTGGTGATTTCACAGTTGCATTAGATGGAAAGGGGGAGCCATTTTTTGGTGCAGAAGCAGACTCTTAGCACACACCTAGCTGCTTACTATGTGGAATCATGCACAGTATTCACAAGCGAATGGGGTTTGAGGTTTCAGTCAGTAATGCAAATACATTCAGCATCACTAAGGCTGGTTGCCCTTGCTGGAGTGTAGGCAGTCAACCAGGTTACACATGGTGCTGGTCTGAAAAAGCAGTTTGGACATGTGCTTTTTAAAAAATCTGAAAAGTGGATTCATAATGTGACAGACTGTAAAAGTGTTTATCACTTGCCAAAAAAAAGAGCAGTAAGTGTGCTTTCAAATTGGCAAAGAAATTTCGTTTTGTGACTAATGTGAAAACATGACTCTGTGTGCAAATAGGAATTACAGGCAGAGATTTATTGCGTATTGCTCTGGTGATTTCACAGTTGCATTAGATGGAAAGGGGGAGCCATTTTTTGGTGCAGAAGCAGACTCTTAGCACACAGCCAGCTACTTACCATGTGGAATCATGCACAGTATTCACAAGCGAGTGGGGTTTGAGGTTTCAGTCAGTAATGCAAATACATTCAGCATCACTAAGGCTGGTTGCCCTTGCTGGAGTGTAGGCAGTCACCCAGGTTACACATGGTGCTTGTCTGAAAAAGCAGTTTGGACATGTGCTTTTTAAAAAATCTGAAAAGTGGATTCATAATGTGTCAGTCTGTAAAAGTGTTTATCACTTGCCAAAAAAAAGAGCAGTAAGTGTGCTTTCAAATTGGCAAAGAAATTTCGTTTTGTGACTAATGTGAAAACATGACTCTGTGTGCAAATAGGAGTTACAGGCAGAGATTTATTGCGTTTTGCTCTGGTGATTTCACAGTTGCATTAGAAGGAAAGGGGGAGCCAGTTTTTTGGTGCAGAAGCAGACTCTTAGCACACACCCAGCTGCTTACCATGTGGAATCATGCACAGTATTCACAAGCGAGTGGGGTTTGAGGTTTCAGTCAGTAATGCAAATACATTCAGCATCACTAAGGCTGGTTGCCCTTGCTGGAGTGTAGGCAGTCACCCAGGTTACAAATGGTGCTGGTCTGAAAAAGCAGTTTGGACATGTGCTTTTTAAAAAATCTGAAAAGTGGATTCATAATGTGTCAGTCTGTAAAAGTGATTATCACTTGCCAAAAAAAAGAGCAGTAAGTGTGCTTTCAAATTGGCAAAGAAATTTCGTTTTGTGACTAATGTAAAAACAAATGTAGTAATATATTTAATTAAAATAAAGGATTTTTTTTTTTGTTTTTTTCAGGTATTGCTGAAGAGCAGTGAACAAAATTTAAGATGCCTACAAAATCCAGAGTAAAAAAAGACCACAAAAAAACCTATATTTGAAGACAACTGGAGGACCTAAGTTAGTTGAAGATGCTCATGTTGGGAAGAAGAAAAAATCTTCTGGTAAGCAGACAAAAACTTTTCTAAGGAACATATTCAAAAAAGGAAAAATGTACAAAATGTCTGTACTGGAAAGAATGATTTCAATCGAAAAGCACAGGAAAAAATTGAGAATTTAGTTAATGCAAATATACCTTCTGCAACTAAAAAGATAAACTTAAACAGAAAAACAGCGTTTAAAGAGATACGTAGAAAAATGTTTCAGAGAAGAGTTATGTCCAATTTGATAAAGGATGTGAAGAAATATAAGCAAAAGGCAAAGTTTTATAAGAGAAAAAAAGAAATTGAAGCCATTGCAGCAAAGGCATTAGAATTAAAAAGGAAACTATTCATTTTAATTTTGAATAGGATGCGTACATTAGACAAAATGGTTAATGTACTGAAATCACATAGCAAAAGGAAAAGAGTAGTGAACAGAACAAACTTTTGTAAAGTGTTTTTAGGAAAATGGATGCATAGTTCAAGTAGTGAACCTTTTTTTAATGAAGAGAGTTATTTTCAAAGTAATAGTTTGCTGCATGCAGTTGACACCAGAGGTCGTGCTTATGAAGTGAAAAATGGTTGCATAATGGAGAAGGAGATAATGGTTCCAAGAGATGAGGTACAAGTGATGGCGGATGAGGCTATGGGGAGACGTCCTAAAGCCCCAGTGTACACTTGGAATTGTAGTAGTATTTGCACTGTGCGTCAGGAATCTATTGATAAATTTCGTGAGTTTCTAAGAGAATATAGCAAAAAAAGTGTAAAACAGAAGATTAAGGTGCTTCAAAGTTTGGATCCATGCAGAGTGAGAGAGAATACTGGTTTGCAGGGTCATTCTCTGGCTTGTCTATCTAGAAAAGTGTGTAATAGTGTTTTCCATCATTTTAGGATGCTGGCTGTTCATCATACTGAAATGAGAAAGTTTGTGAGACGGTTGTATTTTGCTAAAAGTCCAGCAATAAAGTTAGATGAATTGAATAGGGCTCTGTTCCGTGGAACGGTATCAGATGTAGAGAAGGTTGTTGATGAAATTCAGTTTTGTTACTTTGGTCCTGAACAAAACAGTGCAGAGAAGGACACAGTAAATGAGGAAGAAGTGGAAGAGAATGTAGAACCCTCTGTAAGTAAGACATTTAATGATCACATAACAAAATTTGCAATAATCTCTAATGAAAGACCTAATGTTACTTGTATTTGTTGCCGCAGAACTCATTATAGAAAACAAACCAGGTATGTTGATCTCTACAGAAAGAGTGAAAATGAAGATAATTATAAGTGGAAGGATTTTGCCACATATATATTTCTTGAAAATTGTTTTGAATTGGGTGAAGTTCAGCGTATTTGTAAATGCTGTTACAACAAGTTAGAGGAAAATAGAATGCCGACCAGAGCTGTACATAATAATTTAGAATTGGATGCTATTCCTGCTGAACTTTCTGAATTAAATACATATGAGTCTATACTCATTCAATGTGTTCATCCGTTCCAGACCATAGTACGTATGGAGCCCAAAACTGGTAAATTACCTCCTTCAGATTTACTGAGAGGTTTAAAAGGTAGAGTGGTGTATTTGCCCTTGGATTTGAAAAAAAATATGGAAACTATTGATGCGGATACTTTGGAAACTGAACCATTAATTATTCTGGTTAATGGTGTACCTACAAAGAATAAGAAGATTTGGCAGGAGCTGGTAGATGTACGGAAAGTACAAAGAGCAAATTTGTATTTGAAAAGGAATAACAAATGGTATGAATCAATTTATATAGAAGAAGAAGAAGAAGAAGATTTACAAGAAGACACAGAAACACCAACTGGACAAATTGAAAAAGTGGACAAGTCAAAGGAAGAAGAAATTAATGAACATTTTAGTATACATCCTCTTCATTCAAAAGAAGTTATGGGAGACAATATTGATCTGTTTCAGATGAAGAAAGCAAAAGGAACTCCCGTGAGTGTATGGGAGGAGAGCTTGGAAGCTCCATGTTTTCCCCAGCTGTTTCCTAAAGGAAAAGGAGGACGATACGATGAACCTCCGGAACAGATTCCAGCTTCTGAGTATCGGACTACAAGACTATATGCTGAAGATCCCAGATTTCGACAAAGTATTCCTTATTTGTTCCATCTTTTATTTGAAAGCGACTTGTCTGCACTGTCTTATGCAGTAAATCACATTTTAAAAAGTGGAGTACATTTACAAAATGTGTCTGCTAAGGATTTTATGGAGAAAGTGCAGCACCGAGATGATCATTTGGAAACACAACTGATCAATCTGATGGCTTGTCAGCGTGGGACAAATGAATATTGGTACCGACGCCATGGTGAATTAAAATGCATGTTACGGAATTTAGGAACACCAACATGGTTCCTTACCCTAAGCTGTGCGGAGTACGCTTGGGATGATTTACTGGATTTTCTACGAGAGGCAAATTCAAACATTAAAAACATCGAATACAAGACAGCAGGAGAACTGTGCTCATTGGATCCGGTTAATGTTTGCAGATATTTCAATCATAGATTTGAGGCTATGATGTCCTTCATCTGCAATAAAAAAAATCCACCTCTAGGAGAAGTAGTGGATTTCTTTTGGAGAAAAGAGTACCAGGCAAGAGGTGCTCCTCATATTCATTTGCTGTTGTGGATTAAGGATGCCCCAAAGTTTGGAACAGATGCTGATGAAGCAGTGTTATCTTACATTGAAGAATATGCAACATGTGCTATACCAAAAAGCACAGAAGAGAAAAAGTTAAAGGAGCAAGTTTTACGTTTCCAAAGTCATCGGTGTGGAAAATACTGTCGACGGAAATACAAGAGCAAAGATAAATACTACACTAAATGTCGATTTGGATTTCCTAGACCTGTTCTTTCAAATGGAAGAGTTAACAGTTTTATGTCATCTGTGAGACATACTATCACAAGAAAATCACCTAAGAATACCTACAACCTTAAAAGAAAAGAAGAATCAAAAAATATAAATGACTACAACCCAGTGATTTTATCCATGTGGAACGCTAACATGGATATACAGTATGTAGCTGACAATTCCATTGCTGTTGCTCGATATGTAACGTCTTACATTACGAAATCAGAAAAAACAGAATTGAAGGAAATGTGGGAAGAGATTTCTCACGAGAAAACTGTCAGTAAGAAGCTGTACAGTTTCAGTTTGAAGATGTTATCGCATCGAGAAATTGGATCCTACGAATGTTCAGATAGGTTATCTTCTGCAAGTCTCTACTCGAAATCAAGAAGAATAATTTGGGCAAGTTTAGGCCTTGCAGCAATGAGAAATCGGGTACTGAAATCTGTTGGAGAAATTGAATATTTGGCCGAGAATGACCCAGAAAGTACAGCTATTTTGAAATCAAACATGTTGGACACATATTATCCCAAGAGAAGTCATCATCTGGAGAACATGTGTCTCTATGAAGTGCTGCAGAACTACATTTATTCACGGAAAGCCGCAGAAGACATCAACAATGGAAAATATAAAGTCATTGGTGAGGAAGGATGTTTGGTGAAGCAAACAAAAGGAAGTTTGATAAATCACCGGAAGCTGAGTTGTGACACTACTGACAAAAAGGAATTTTACTACTTGGCTCTTTTACAGCTGTTTAAACCATGGCGTACAGAGGATGAACTACTGGGAGAATTTCAAAGCTATGAAGATTCTTTTAATGCTTGCAAAGACAGCATACAATGCAATACATTCACAACTTATCTGCAAATGTTAAATGAAGAAATTGAACAGGAAACTACAATTGCAGCAGAAATAGCCAGAGACAGTTCTCAGGACAGCCAAAGTTCAGGAACACTCAGTCAAGATCCCCTAGGACAACCAATCGTTGAAAATGAAGCATCAATAGCCATGAATGAAGTGGAAACGGCTATGAATCAAGCTCAAGGAGAATTTATAGACTTACAAAATTTGGAAAGACAACTGAACGAAGAGCAGCAACAAATTTATGAAGAGATCAGAAAAAAAATTGATCACGGATTTCTACATGAAAAAAAAGAGTGCTCATGCACATCATTTCATCCAATCAGGATGTATGTAAGCGGACAAGCTGGAACTGGAAAAAGTTTCCTAATAAAAGTCATCAGAAGCTACCTACAGCAAAAAACGGATTCTACTTTGTCTTGTGTGGTTACTGCTTCAACTGGGTTAGCAGCATATAACATAAAAGGAATCACTTTACATCGTTTGCTAATGTTACCAGTGGAGCATGAGAACAAAATACAATACAACAAGCTAACTGGAGAAGCATGCTTGGAAGTTTCAAGAGTATTGAAGAAGATGCAAGTTCTCATTATTGATGAGGTGAGCATGGTATCAAACTTAATGCTTGCCTTTGTGCATTTAAGAATGCAGCAAATTCTGAAGACAGACTATGACGTGTTATTTGGAGGAAAACACGTCATAGTTTTTGGAGATCTTTTGCAACTTACTCCAGTTAAAGGACAACCAGTGTTTAATACTGTGACACATGAAGACACGAAGAAGTCATTGGGAAGCATCGGTAATACAAATATTTGGTCCTTCTTTGAGTACAAGGAACTTACAACTAATATGAGGCAAGCAAACGATGAAGAATATGGAAGTATTCTGAAAGATATCAGGATTGGATTACTCACAGAAGCTGGCAAAAAAGCATTACAGAGTCGGCTGCTACACAATTTATTTCCAAAGGAAGAAATAGTTGCAGAGAAGATATACAAGAACATTGCAGAAAACAAAAGTGTCATCTGCTTAATGCCAACTCTACGTGAATGCTCAATATTCAATGAGGAGCTTTTGAAATTGGAAAAGGAAGATATCAGGAAATTGGAAGCAGTGGACAAAATTGAGGATGGAAGAATTACTGTCACATTAACAGGCACACTGAAAAAAAAATTGGATTCACTAGAGAAGAACATTTCCAAAACAGCTGGATTAGAAAAAAATCTATATGTTTGCATGAACTGTAGAGTATTTTTAAGGAGAAATTTGGATGTTGAAAAAGGTTTAGTTAATGGAGCTATGGGAAGAGTTGTGGGTTTTATTAATTATCAGAAAAAAGATGGAATTGAATGTTTAAAAATAAAATTTGATCAGATAGAAGAAGTTAAAGACATTTGTCGTTGTTCAGTTCGTTTCATGCTTGTGAAAGACTTATATGTACGTAGGAAGCAGTTTCCGTTTTCGCTAGCATATGCTGTAACTATTCACAAGTCTCAAGGATTAACTGTAGATTGTGCATTTGTGAACATTGGTTCAACTGTGTTCAAAGAAGGTATGGCATATGTTGCTTTGTCACGAGTGAAAACATTATCAGGTTTATTCATGATAGACTTTGATGATTCAAAAGTTAGTGCTGATACAAATTGTGTAAAGGAGTATAATAGATTAAGAAGAAGCTATGCTCCTCATTTAGGTCAGTATCCTGTGTTGGAGAAACGTGTAGTTTCTCGTAAAAGGAGAAATGAGAATATCTGTAATGAAGATGTAGAGAGGAGGAAAAAAAAGAGGAGTGATGTAATTGCAAGCAAAAAGAATAAGGAAAATGAAGAACAGGTTGTAGGATGTTATTTTGAAAATAGCTCTGGTGTCAACTGCTACGCTAATGTAGTGCTGAATGTTGCATTTTATCTGGAAAGTTTGCAAGAGCAGATAATAGTAAATCAGGGAAAAAGATTCTGTTCTGTGCTGAGTCTCCTTTTTGAAAAGCTGAGTAATGATAAAACTCAAATAGAAAGTGCTACTGAAATTAGAAAAGTTTTAGATGTATGTTCAGGACGAACACAGTTTTCTCAAAATGTACAGCAAGACGCACAGGAATTCTTGATTTATTTTCTTCAGGTACTGGAAGAAGAAGGGGTTCCCATTGAAAATATGTTTGGTCTCTCTTATAAATGGGAACATAGTTGTGAAAACTGTTATAATATATGTGGCTCTAATGTTGATTCTGAAAGGTTTATTTATTTAACATTGCCAGAGAGTAAAACAGTCACTTTTGCAAAATTAGTTAAAGATGCTAATCATAGCATGCAATGCGGTGAGTGTAAATCTGACATGTTTTCAACATTAATTTTAAAGGAATACAGACAGTATGTAATTTTAATGATGCAACGATGTAGAGCTGATGGTTCAAAATTGGATACTTTAATAAAGAAGTTTACAGGACAGCAATTATCAATTTCAGGAAAAACTTTTGTAACAGTTGCAATAATTTTCCATGATGGACCTACTGTAACTTCTGGTCATTACACAGTTTATCTTAAATGTGAAAAAGGCTGGACACTGTGTAATGATTCCCAATTGATTTTTAAGCAACGTTTGCCTTTTGATTTAGCAAATTCCTATCTAATCTTCCTGAAACCTAAATTTTAGAGAGATTTGACAACATCTGGACAAAACAATTTTACCATTTTATTGGATTACCATTTGGAATTTACAAATAAAAAGATTTAACAAATTATCATTTGGCCTAATGGAAAGGTAACCAATTGTAATGTGGAATTTTTCCATTTTTTAAGGCAACTTTGGAAAACCAAAAATTTAGAAAAAATCGGTAACATCTGCACAATTTAAATTTTGGAATGTTATTGGATTGCCATTGGAAATTTTTTCAAAAAAGATTTTTTAAATTACTATTTGGCCATGCCGAAAAGTAAACAATTCTATTGTGGACTTATTTAATTATTAACTAATCTTTCGGAAACCAAAATGTTACAGAGAATCGGTGACATCTGTACAATTTAAACTTTAGATTTTTATTGGATTACCATTGGAAATTAAACAAAAAAAGAATTTTAAAATTACTATTTGGTCTAAAGGAAATGGAACCAGATGTATTGTGGAGTTATTTGAGATATATTATTGTGATTATACTTCTGAAACAAAAATATCAGACGGTATTTTGAAGAAATAAGTATTGATATTAGATGATATTTTTTAAGAATATTATGCATTTCTAAAAAGTTATGTTTATGCAAAAAGAGATTGTGGGCTTTTTTAAAACAATCTTTGAGATTGTTAATTTTTTTTTGCCTGCTGTTAAATGATGAATGCAATTGCTTTCACAATTTATAGTGAAATGCAATATTTTCTGAAAACAGCAAAAAAAAGGCAAAAATATTTTTTGAAAAATATGTAAATATGTGTACTGTATTATAAAATGTTTTATTAAATATTAATACTTTTTTCTTTTTTTTCAGATTGAGATAGAAAATTTTCGAAAACTAGAACCATTTTTAAAGCAATTAAAAAAAAAATTAAATGAATAAATCTTTTTTTGAGTGGGTATGGTAAGTCAATAATGTCATGGTCCCTTTTTTCCACTTCTCTACAATCACATTTTCAGTTTTTAATTGTAGTCTCTCAAGGACCTTGTAAAATGATAATTGATTTTTAGTGTTTTTAAAAAAAAAAAAAAAATTACGCGTACCGTACGCGTACGGTAAAAAAAAAAAAAAAAGTTTTTAAAAACATATATAAAAAATAGATGAAAGGTAAGGTTGGCTCTTAAAAGAGCCGTTGTGTTCATGCAGGGACAGAGGAAAGAAAGATTGGGAATATTAGACGGTACGACAAGTGTGCTGATCTATTTTATTGTTCACTAGGGAGATACTGGTCTGCCTATAAGTAATTAGATCGTGACAAGTGGCGCACCGTACTTCAACCCTCGCAAACCGAGGGTTAATTTCCAGAGGACCAGAAAAAGGAGATGCTCCCCCCACAGATGAAGGGCTCACCTGACCTGCAGAAGAAGGACTCGGCCCTGCAGATGATGGTCCAGGCTGAGCTGCTGTGGATGTGCTTGGTTGACTTACTGAAGGGTTACCTTCAGTAAGTCGAGCATGTGTCCTTCTGTGTACATCCTTAAGGTGTCTCATCATGGTGTGATTCCCAAAGGAATACTTCCTGTCAGGATTACCTCTTGAAAGTACACGCTTACACAGCTTGCAAGTCACTAAGGGTGCATTTACCTTTTGCTGGCCTTCTGGAAAAGTAAAATACTCCCATACGTAAGAGGTCTTTTGTTTCCTCGCTCTCTGCCTCAAGGTAGTGCTGCTAGCCTCACTCTCAGAAGAGCTCTGCTGTTCTGCCATCGTATCACAAAGACAACCCAGCTCCTTCTCCTAAGGGATCACAAGCAGAAATGAGGGGAATGGGTGTGGTGTAGGAGAGTTCTAGAACTGAAAGTAGTTTCAACCAATCAAAAGTTGTGTTTCATGATCACATGACCTACCGTACGCTTACGGTACGCTTATGGCAAAAGTACGCATGCGCGTAAAAAAGACATGCGCTCGCGCGCATGCGCATAACAGTCACTCCCCGACACTTCCGCGTAACGTGCGCGTGTAGCGTACACGCGTACGTGCCCCACGCGGAGTACGCACGACTACGCAAATTGCGTAACTATACGCAAACAGCGTAGATAAATTACGGACATTGCGTAAACCGTACGCTTACCGTAAGCTTACCGTACGCGCACTAAAAAAAATTTTAAAAAAAGGAAAAAATGTATTGCTAATAAATTTTACCTGTTTATTTTATAAAAAATGTAAAAAAAAACATATTGTAGAATTTTAAAAATTTAACCATAGTCTTTAAAAAAGGATAGAAAATTAAAATAAAAATATGTAAAAAAAAAAAAGAAGAAAAAAAAAAAATTAGCATTTAAAAAACCTTGCAAATTCACTGAAAAAACCATGGGTTTCACACACGTTATAGTTAGGAATTAGCATTTAAAAAACCTTTGAAATTCACTGAAAAAACCATGGGTTTCACACACGTTATAGTTAGGAATTAGCATTTAAAAAACCTTAGAAATTCAATGAAAAAACCAAAGGTTTCACACATGTTATAGTTAGCTGGACATTTCACTCGTAAAAAACCAATGAAATTCCCCCGTTATAGTTAGTTCAGCTAACTATAACTCGCGCGCCCGCAATGCACTACTGATGACGTCACATATTACATCACTCATGACATGGTCAGTGACATCACTCATGACATCACTGATGACATCTCAAATGACATCACTGATGACATTATCCTTGTGACAGAGTGGTAGACCTCCTCTCACCCTAATATAACCTTTGATACAAACATTCAAAAATAGAGACTAAAATTTTCAAAAAAATGGACATACCAATAACAGTTACAACAACCTATTCAGTAATTCTAAGATCCACATACACATCCACTCATCCACCAACAATCCTATACAGTCACTCATACATGTACTCACACATCATATGTACTCATACACCTATACATCCTGTTACACAATGCCACTCATCCATAGAGTTACTCACACATAGTCACTCATGCTAATAAAGAATCAAACATCCATTTACTTGCATATACAGTTATATACACACCACCACACTTACTTTTACAGAAACTTACACATACTTAGTCTTTTAAACAATCACTTATAGAAACACATACTTATTCATACAGGAAGTCTACCAATCTCTCACTCTCACATATACTCACTTATATACACCAATAGTCACATATACTAGTTTAAAACATATGTAGTTACTTATGAAGACACTATTGAGACAGTCATTCACTCACTAACACACCCATGCACACACTCATCCACCCATACAGTCCTGCACACATGCTGTCTTCAACACATACAAACAGTGAGTCACTCATTCATGCATCTATGCACTACGTAATACCCCCCACCGCACCATGAAGACACTCAGACACTCATACTGATACTCAAAAAACCAACTATTAACCTATATAGACACTCATGTAGCTACTCACCAACCCATGCAGCCACTTATATACAAAGTGAGAGACTGATACAGGTATTTACACATTTAAACATTACTCACTAAGCCATGTATTCAAAAAGATACACTTAATCAGTCAGTTATACAATCAATTTTTCTGAAACAAATCATCAATTTAGACACTTATATACTCATTTATTCTTCCATCGACCTTGAGATATACATATATAAAACATATTTAATTTTCAGAAAAACACACATTCACTGGATGATGTCATCAGTGATGTCATTTGAGATGTCATCAGTGATGTCATGAGTGATGTCACTGACCATGTCATGAGTGATGTAATATGTGACGTCATCAGTAGTGCATTGCGGGCGCGCGAGTTATAGTTAGCTGAACTAACTATAACGGGGGAATTTCATTGGTTTTTTACGAGTGAAATGTCCAGCTAACTATAACATGTGTGAAACCTTTGGTTTTTTCATTGAATTTCTAAGGTTTTTTAAATGCTAATTCCTAACTATAACGTGTGTGAAACCCATGGTTTTTTCAGTGAATATATATATATTTACTTAAAAAACCATAGGTTTCACACACGTTATAGTTAGGAATTAGCATTTAAAAAACCTTGCAAATTCACTGAAAAAACCAGAGGTTTCACACAAGTTATAGTTAGCTGGACATCTCACTCGAAAAAAACCATTGAAATTCCCCCGTTATAGTTAGTGCAGGCAACTATAACTCACGCGACCGCAATCCTCTGCTGATGACGTCAGATATCACATCACTGTATTTAGACACTTATTTACCCATTTATTCTTCCATTTACCTTTAGCTATACATATATTACAAATATTTATTTTACAGAAAGACACATATGTCATCAGTGATGTAATATCTGACGTCATCAGCAGAGGATTGCGGTCGCGTGAGTTATAGTTGCCTGCACTAACTATAACGGGGGAATTTCAATGGTTTTTTTCGAGTGAAATGTCCAGCTAACTATAACTTGTGTGAAACCTCTGGTTTTTTCAGTGAATTTGCAAGGTTTTTTAAATGCTAATTCCTAACTATAACGTGTGTGAAACCTATGGTTTTTTAAGTGAATTTATACGGTTTTTTAAATGCTAAGTGTATCCTGCAATATAGAAAGGTTTTACCTTTTTTAAATAAATGGTTAGATATAGTTCAATAACATAGTTAATATCTTCTACAAACCTTATTTTTTTGGGGGGGATTTTTTTACCGTACGCGTACGGTACATTTTGCACTGTACGCGTACAGTACTTTATGTGCCGTGCGCGTACGTAATATTTATGTTCCGTTTGCGCATGCGTACGCGAATTATGCACGCATTCGTACTTCCTGTGCGCCCGCGTAAGCGCATCCTGCCTACACGCACCCGCGCGCGCACATTACGCAGGCACGCCGTACGTGCTTGCCTCTAATGCGCATGCGCGCGTACACGCGTGTCTGTAATGCGCATGCGCACGTGCGCGTGTCTTACGTACGCGCATGCGTACTTTTACCGTACGCGTACGGTAAGCGTACGGTAGGTCATGTGATCCAGAAACAACACTTTTCATTGGTTTAAACTTGTTTAATTTCCAGAAACTTCCAACACCACACCCATTCACCTCATTACTGCTTGTGATTCCTTAGGAGAAGGAGCTGAATTGTCTTTGGGATACAATGGCAGAGCAGCAGTCCTCTTCTGAGAGTGAGCAGGGCAGCAGCATCATTAGACAGAGAAGGAGGAAACAGAAGAGTTCTTTTATTTGGGAGTATTTTACATTTCCTGAGGGGCAGAAAAAGGTTAATGCTCCTTTAGTTACCTGCTCACTTTGTGAGCGTGTGTTATCTAGAGGTAATCCAAGGAAGAAGTATTCCTTTGGTAATCACACTATGTTGAGACACCTTAGGGATGTTCATCCAAGGACTTATGCTCGACATACTGAAGTAAACTCTCCAGTAAGTCACCCGAGCACATCCGCAGAAGCTCAGCCGAGTACATCATCGGCAGCTCAGCTGAGCCCTTCCTCTGTGGTGGGAGCATCACCCTTTTCTGCTCCTCTGGAAAGGAACCCTCGATTTATGAGGGTACAAATGAGGTGCACCAGATGTTATGGTCTAATTGTTCATGGGGAGACCAGTATTCCCCTAATAAACAATAAGATAGACCAGCACATCTGTGGTGCTTGTTAATATTCCCATTCTTTCTTTCCTCTGTCCCTTTATTAACACAACGGCTCTTTTAAGAGCCAACCTTACCTCACAACTTTTTTTGTATTTTTTTAATCACTTTTTTTTTTTTTTTAATTTTTTTTCACCCTACAAGGTCCTTGAGGGACTACAACGGAAATTAGAAAAGCAGAGTGAGGAGAAGTGGAAAAAAGGGAGCATGAAAGTAAATGTGTGATAAATACAGAAATTTCAAACTTACCTGACCCACAAAAAAACTTAATTATCAATTAATGGTTTATTTAAATTGCTAGAAAAAAGGGTTTTTTTTCCCTAAATTTTCTTTGGGAACAGAGTCTTCCTCTTGAACTTTAGACTCTGCATCGGTACTTACTTGTAGGTACCACAAAAAAAAAACACTTCATAAACACAACGGCTCTTTTTAGAGCCCCCTAATATCTAAACACTTAAATGTGATTTTTATTTCTTTATTTTTAATGTTTTTTTTCTGCCGTGCGCGTACGGTAAGCTTACCATACGCGCACTCCGCGATTTAAAATAAAAAAATTTAAATGTCTTTTTCATACTTTTGGGTCCTTCTTGGACCCCCTGACAAACGCTAGGGGGTCTGCAACTCTCTTTGTTGCCCCCTTTTCACATTCTCCACCTTTGTTTATCAGTGTGAGACACACAAAATGGCGGCCGACACTTTCTGATTTCGACCGATTCGAATGTTTACAGTCATGTAACCACCAATCAGAATTGAGCTCGCGCACGGCAGCGTGCGCGTACGGTAAGCTTACCGTACACGCTCGGAGCGTGCTTATAGATATATATATGCTTTTAAATGCTATTTTCTCAGGAACTACTGAACAGATTTACACCAGACCTGCAAAAGACACTTCCTTGACCTGAGGACTACCTCTCTGCCAAATTTCAAGTAATTCTGTTCAGCCGTTCGGGCTGTAGCTGCGACTAAAGGTCCTATGGAAAAATGCATGGGGAAAACGCGTTTTGGGACCCCCCCTTTTTCTCGGCGCCCGCTTGACAAATCACCCCGAGACTTTCAGGGTAGGAGCTGAACGGAGTGCCCCATTAGTTTTGAAAATTTCGCGAGGATTCGTCAACCGGCGCCAAAGTTATTCAAAATAGAATTTTGAGATTTCCGGCTTGCTTACAGATGTCTCTGCTTTCCTTAAAAAGTTACACATTGCAGGTTAAGCCGTTTCTGGTGCTATTCTCATTCCCAGATGAAAGGGGTGACTTCGTTCCTGATTGTTGCCCTTGAATAGAGCAACCGGACATGCACCGTCAGCAGGGGGGCAGCTTCGTGACTAGAGCGGGCCACTATAAATTCAAAAAAAGGTTGCTCTCCAACTGAAGCGCCACACACGAAGTACCGTTTGAACCCTCTTTTATTCAAATCGGTAGCTGCACGCCCTGGTGGGCGGGACTATGAATATTTATTGAATGCGAGATGAAAGAAAATACAGAATGCAAAATTTATACAAGAATTAGAGGAGAAAATCATCATGAATTTGCAATGTAAACCAGTTTATCCTAAATGTACAGCAAGCTCTTCACTGCTATTCAGACCCAGTGGATTCTTACTTTGTAAATCAATAATGTAGCGTGATTCTAAACGCCTTAGTCTCTGTATCCTATCGCCACCCCTAGGGTTTTGCGGTACATGATCTAAACAAAAGTATGATAGGAGATCCTTGTTTCGACAATGCATCTTGTTATAATGTCTCGCTACTGGGTATGATTCATCTACATTGTTTATCGCCCTCATGTGTTCAAGGATACGTATTTTAACCGGATGGATCGTACTCCCAATATAACGGAGCCCACAAGGGCACACTAAACAGTAAATAGCATAAGGAGTAGTACATGAAGGAACTTGGTGATCTTTTTAGGTGTACTGAGGCCAGGGACATCATATGTTAAAGTGCGTTTGCTTTTCTTACAGGCTTTGCACTTGCCACATGGGTAAAAGCCATTGAGTGTTTTAAAAGATGCCCTACTGGGTTCTACATCATAATAGCTATGGACCAATTGATCTCTTAATGACCTAGCTTCTCTGAACGTAACCAAAGGATTCGTTGGTAAGTCTTCTTTGATAATGTGGTCAGTGAGGAGGATATGCCAGTTTTTACGCAATATCCTCTTCAATTGGTTGGCATTTTCAGAAAAATTGGTAATCATGCGGAAGGTGCAATTTTTGGACTTATTTACAGCTTTCTCCGCAAGTAGGTCTCTTCTCTGGATCTTATTAACTCTATCTAGGGCACGTGACAGAACTGCTTCGCTATAGCCTCTCACTCTAAAGCGTTGCATACTCGATTCTGCTGCCTTTTGGAATTCCTTATTACTGGTGTTATTCCTTTTCAGTCTAAGTAGCTCTCCATATGGGATACTATCAACCAGTTTCTTGGGGTGGCTGCTGGTGGCAAAAAGGGTTGAATTCCCTGCAGTGGTTTTCCGATAGAGTTTTGTTTGTAACTGCCCGTCATTTACATACACAGTAAGGTCCAAATAATTAACCTCCTCAGTACTTACTTCACCTGAAAATTTTAGGTTTACATTGTTGCAATTTAAAACATCAATGTATGATTTGGCCAAATCTGGTGGACCATCAAACACAATGAACAAATCATCGATATAGCGATACCAAGCCTTTATCCTCATGTTCCAAAATGCAGAAATTGACGAAGGCTAAGTGCCGAAACGCGTCTTTGCCCGGATTTCAAGCAATAAATCTCTTTAAACTCTCCCCCGTGAGTGCTGTCGTCTGTTACGGGTACGATTACCCGATGGAACTGTGAGCTGCATATTCGAAGCGGGAACACCCCCGCTTGGCGTGCACCCGTTCGAGAGTGCAACTGGCTGGTGTTGTGGAGCATGAATATATATATATATATATATGTATATATATATATGTAAATATATATATTACCTACTGGCGGTCGCCAGTAGGTAGTTATAGTTAGGACCCTGTTTCCATAGGAAAACCGCAACATTCTATTTTGAATAACTTTGGCACCGGTCGACGAATCCTCGCGAAATTTTCAAAATAGGTGGGGCGCTACGCTCCGCTCCTACCCTGAAAGTCTCGGGGGGATTCGTCAAGCGGGGGCTGAGATAAAAGGGGGGTCCCAAAACGCGTTTTTCCCATGCATTTTTCCATAGGACCTTTAGACACAGCTACAGCCCGAACGGCTGAACAGAGTTCCTTGAAATTTTGCAGAGAGGTAGTCTACAGGTCAAGGAAGTGCCTTTTGTAGGTTTGGTGTAAATCTGTTCAGTAGATTTTGAGAAAATAGCCTTTAAATCAATATATATATATCTGAGCCAGCTTACGGTGCGCTTACGGTGCGCTTACCGTACGCGTACCGTACGCGTACCGTACGCGTACGGTGACGTGCGCGAGCGCGATTCTGATTGGCTGTTTGATCTAAGTAAACATTCGAATCGGTCGAAACCATGAAGCGCCGGCCGCCATTTTCTCTCTCGCACTCTGAGGGGGGCAGCAAAAACAAAGACAAAAAACATCTAAAGGGGCAGTATATTCAGTTCTTAACCACCCAGCATCGATATAGGTGTCCCCAAACAACCCCCAAGGCCAAAAAAACAATTTTATTTTTTTTCGAAAAATCGCCGATTACGCTTACCGTACGCGTACGGTGAAAATTATTTAAAAAAATAAAATAATCCACACTATCCCCACCCCGTGTGCAAATGGTGCCCGAAGTGCACCATTTGCGCATGGCATATCTCTGTATATTGAAATTAACTATGAATACCTTTCACAACGAAGCGCATAATATGTCCCCCCCATGCGTACATGGCCCATCCCGCGTAACGTGGGCACGCGGTGCGCGCAGCGCACAGCATGACCTGCGTTAACTGGGCGCGCACGCCACGAATGGCGTAAAGTAACTTAGCATTTAAAAAAACGTACAAATTCACTGAAAAAACCATAGGTTTCACACACGTTATAGTTAGGAATTAGCATTTAAAAAACCTTGCAAATTCACTGAAAAAACCATAGGTTTCACACAAGTTATAGTTAGCTGTACATTTCACTCGTAAAAAACCAATTAAATTCCCCCGTTATAGTTAGTGCAGGCAACTATAACTCACGCGACCGCAATCCTCTGCTGATGACATATGTGTCTTTATGAAAAAAAAATATTTGTAATATATGTATAGCTAAAATTTAATGGAAGAAGACATGGGCAAATAAGTGTCTAAATACGGTATTAGCATCAGCAGAGGATTGCGGTCGCGTGAGTTATAGTTGCCTGCACTAACTATAACGGAGGAATTTCATTGGTTTTTTACGAGTGAAATGTACAGCTAACTATAACTTGTGTGAAACCTATGGTTTTTTCAGTGAATATATATATATATATATATATATTTTCCATCAAAGTGCTCTTGCGCTCGAGAGGGCACACACGGCATCCCAGCAGTTCAGCTTTTCTCGCCTCTCTCAGCTCTCATGCCCTTCCTTCAAACGTATAACCAAATCCCGACGCGTTTCGAGGCTGTTCCGCCTCTTCATCTGGGGACAAACACAGAAGCAGACAGGAAACTCTCCTCTTGTTTCCATTACTTTTTATTGGAAATCACCGCCCTAAGTGGGCGTGGCTCGCCGTGTTCACCATCAAGCATGATGGTCTACGTAGTCCCTGAGGTGAGTTGTAAGTCTCCCTATAGTAGGTTGTGTGCTTCTATGTTCAATTTCAGTCCATTTTCAAGCCTTTAGTAGGAAGTGAAGAACGGGGCACTTGAGCTGTTAGTTAAAACGGAACGTCGTATCCGAGGGTGATGAGCAGTTCTCCACCACGGTCTCTCTGCTAGCAGTATCGTCTTCTGCAGACAGAGCGGTGCACCTCTCCACGACCAAGGGCAGCCGTGTATATATTTTCCATCAAAGTGCTCTTGCGCTCGAGAGGGCACACACGGCATCCCAGCAGTTCAGCTTTTCTCGCCTCTCTCAGCTCTCATGCCCTTCCTTCAAACGTATAACCAAATCCCGACTCGTTTCGAGGCTGTTCCGCCTCTTCATCTGGGGACAAACACAGAAGCAGACAGGAAACTCTCCTCTTGTTTCCATTACTTTTTATTGGAAATCACCGCCCTAAGTGGGCGTGGCTCGCCGTGTTCACCATCAAGCATGATGGTCTACGTAGTCCCTGAGGTGAGTTGTAAGTCTCCCTATAGTAGGTTGTGTGCTTCTATGTTCAATTTCAGTCCATTTTCAAGCCTTTAGTAGGAAGTGAAGAACGGGGCACTTGAGCTGTTAGTTAAAACGGAACGTCGTATCCGAGGGTGATGAGCAGTTCTCCACCACGGTCTCTCTGCTAGCAGTATCGTCTTCTGCAGACAGAGCGGTGCACCTCTCCACGACCAAGGGCAGCCGTGTATATATTTTCCATCAAAGTGCTCTTGCGCTCGAGAGGGCACACACGGCATCCCAGCAGTTCAGCTTTTCTCGCCTCTCTCAGCTCTCATGCCCTTCCTTCAAACGTATAACCAAATCCCGACGCGTTTCGAGGCTGTTCCGCCTCTTCATCTGGGGACAAACACAGAAGCAGACAGGAAACTCTCCTCTTGTTTCCATTACTTTTTATTGGAAATCACCGCCCTAAGTGGGCGTGGCTCGCCGTGTTCACCATCAAGCATGATGGTCTACGTAGTCCCTGAGGTGAGTTGTAAGTCTCCCTATAGTAGGTTGTGTGCTTCTATGTTCAATTTCAGTCCATTTTCAAGCCTTTAGTAGGAAGTGAAGAACGGGGCACTTGAGCTGTTAGTTAAAACGGAACGTCGTATCCGAGGGTGATGAGCAGTTCTCCACCACGGTCTCTCTGCTAGCAGTATCGTCTTCTGCAGACAGAGCGGTGCACCTCTCCACGACCAAGGGCAGCCGTGTATATATTTTCCATCAAAGTGCTCTTGCGCTCGAGAGGGCACACACGGCATCCCAGCAGTTCAGCTTTTCTCGCCTCTCTCAGCTCTCATGCCCTTCCTTCAAACGTATAACCAAATCCCGACGCGTTTCGAGGCTGTTCCGCCTCTTCATCTGGGGACAAACACAGAAGCAGACAGGAAACTCTCCTCTTGTTTCCATTACTTTTTATTGGAAATCACCGCCCTAAGTGGGCGTGGCTCGCCGTGTTCACCATCAAGCATGATGGTCTACGTAGTCCCTGAGGTGAGTTGTAAGTCTCCCTATAGTAGGTTGTGTGCTTCTATGTTCAATTTCAGTCCATTTTCAAGCCTTTAGTAGGAAGTGAAGAACGGGGCACTTGAGCTGTTAGTTAAAACGGAACGTCGTATCCGAGGGTGATGAGCAGTTCTCCACCACGGTCTCTCTGCTAGCAGTATCGTCTTCTGCAGACAGAGCGGTGCACCTCTCCACGACCAAGGGCAGCCGTGTATATATTTTCCATCAAAGTGCTCTTGCGCTCGAGAGGGCACACACGGCATCCCAGCAGTTCAGCTTTTCTCGCCTCTCTCAGCTCTCATGCCCTTCCTTCAAACGTATAACCAAATCCCGACGCGTTTCGAGGCTGTTCCGCCTCTTCATCTGGGCTCGCCGTGTTCACCATCAAGCATGATGGTCTACGTAGTCCCTGAGGGCATGAGAGCTGAGAGAGGCGAGAAAAGCTGAACTGCTGGGATGCCGTGTGTGCCCTCTCGAGCGCAAGAGCACTTTGATGGAAAATATATACACGGCTGCCCTTGGTCGTGGAGAGGTGCACCGCTCTGTCTGCAGAAGACGATACTGCTAGCAGAGAGACCGTGGTGGAGAACTGCTCATCACCCTCGGATACGACGTTCCGTTTTAACTAACAGCTCAAGTGCCCCGTTCTTCACTTCCTACTAAAGGCTTGAAAATGGACTGAAATTGAACATAGAAGCACACAACCTACTATAGGGAGACTTACAACTCACCTCAGGGACTACGTAGACCATCATGCTTGATGGTGAACACGGCGAGCCACGCCCACTTAGGGCGGTGATTTCCAATAAAAAGTAATGGAAACAAGAGGAGAGTTTCCTGTCTGCTTCTGTGTTTGTCCCCAGATGAAGAGGCGGAACAGCCTCGAAACGCGTCGGGATTTGGTTATACGTTTGAAGGAAGGGCATGAGAGCTGAGAGAGGCGAGAAAAGCTGAACTGCTGGGATGCCGTGTGTGCCCTCTCGAGCGCAAGAGCACTTTGATGGAAAATATATATATATATATATATATATATATATATATATATATATATATATATATATATATATATATATATATATATATATATATATACATATATATATATATATATCTATATATTACCTACTGGCAGTCGCCAGTAGGTAGTTATAGTTAGGACCTTTTATCCATAGGAAATCCGTAACATTCTATTTGGAATAACTTTGGCGCCGGTTGACGAATCTTCGTGAAATTTTCAAAACTGGTGGGGCACTCTGGTCCACTCCTATCCTGAAAGTCTCGGGGTGATTCATCAAGTGGGGGCCGATAAAAAAGTGGGGTCCTAAAACGTGTTTTTCCCATGCAATTTTCCATAGGAACCTTTAATCGCAGCTGCAGCCCGAACTGCTGAACGGAATTACACAAAATTTGGCAAAGAGGTAGCCCTTGGTTCACACTCGTGCCTTTTGGTTAAATGGTGTAAATCCGTTCAGTAGTTGCTGAGAGAATCAAAAGTAAAATCATAGATATATCTATGGCCTCGGAGGATCCGCGCACCCTATGCGCACCCAGCGCGCACCCTCCCGATCACGAGCTGCATGCTAATTGGGTGTCAACTGGCTGTAAACACTCCAAACAAGGAAGTGTTGGCAGCCATTTTGTTCCTCGGTAGAAGCGAGGCTCAAGAAACCAGTGGATGAAGTGTGCAAAACGTATAAAGGGGGCAGGGTAGAAATACCCTGACCCACTAGACCTGCAAATTAATATTATTTTGTTGAAAAAAATGGCAAAATGCGCGCTGGGTGCACGGATCCTGCCGTAAAAAAATAAATAAAATAAAGCGCGGGCAAATATTAAATTTGACGGGGGGCTCAAAGGCCCCCCCAGCCCCAGGGACTGCTACCCCCCAGGGCTTTAAAAACAAATGGGTGGGGGGGGCTCAAAGGCCCCCCCAAGCCCCAGGGACCACCACCCCCCGGGGCTTTTTATATTGTGGGAGCGGGGCTGCGTGGCCCCCCTCCTGGAGCAGTCGATGGCCTGGGGACCACCACCCCCCCAGGGCCGGCTCCTGCAGTGTCTCGGGGTGCCCATCCATGGAACACTGCTGTTTGCTATGGCAGGGCGTGAGCCGAGGCTCCCGCCCTGTCATAGCAAACTTGGTTTGGATTTTGAAAGAGAGAGTAGGAAACCTGCTCTCTCAAACCATATTGCTTTTCCACACGGAGAGCTGTATGTTAGCAGCTCCCCGTGTGGAAAAGCAATGCCGGCTCCCAAAGGATGTGGGGAGCCAACTGGGACCGTGGGGGCATTTGGGCTCCCCCCACGGTCCCCAACGTTGTATATAGGCCCGGGGGATGGGGTCCCCTGGGAGAATAGAAATTAGTGATAGGTGCTAAAAAAAAATTTACTGGCCAATTAGGAGTCGCGCACCCAGCGCGGCGCTGAGTGCAGCCCCCTGGTGTGCACGCGTTGGGTGCACAACGCCTCTCGCGTTGGGTGCGCGACTCCAAGCAAAAAATTCAGTAATATTTTTCAGTGATCGAGAATGGTACGCATTGGGTGCGCGACTGCCAAAAAAAATTGGAAAAAAACACAATAAAAAAATATTATAAATATATTTTAAAAATTATAAAATAAAAAAATATATGTTAGAGTTTAAATATTTTTAAATCCATTTCTTTTTTTATTTTACATTAAAAACATGTAATGTAATTAAAAAAATACAAATATGTAAAAATAAGAAGTTTAAAAAAGTAGAAAAACAGTATAAAAAAACTAAATATAGCAATTAATATATTTAAAAATTACGATTTAAAGACCTATGAAATTCAGTGAAAAAACCATAGGTTACAGATATGTTATAGATAGGAGTGAGCTTTTAAAAAAACCTTTGAAATTCACTGAAAAAACCATAGGTTTCAGGGGCGTTATAGTTAGGAATTAGCATTTAAAAAACCTTTGAAATTCACTGAAAAAACCTTAGGTTTCAGGTATGTTATAGTTAGGAATTAGCATTTAAAAATCCTTTGAAATTCACTGAAAAAACCATAGGTTTCAGGTATGTTATAGTTAGGAATTAGCATTTAAAAAACCTTAGAAATTCAATGAAAAAACCATAGGTTTCAGGGGTGTTATAGTTAGCTGGACATTTCACTCGTACAAAACCATTGAAATTTATCCGTTATAGTTAGTTCTACTAACTATAACTCGCGCGCCCGCAATCCACTGCTGATGAAGTCACATATTACATCGTTCATGACATGGTCAGTGACATCACTGATGACATCACTGATGACATCTCAAATGACATCGCTCTGCAATAAATAGTCAGTCCACACCATTTTTTTGGGAAACATTTTACTGCAGGCTTATTTTTATACCTGATGTATACCAACGTGGTGGGTTAACTTATTGGCGATCCAAGTGTAGGCTGCGTTGAGTAACCGAAGCTGCCCGCCTGCCTGATGAGCCAAACAGCACCTTGCCCAAGCCAATTGGTGCTATCCTTTTCTGGGGATTTCCCCCTTAATTACAGTAGACCACCAGTCCATGACTTTACTTATGCCTTTTAGGGGTGGAGTCTTGGAAGGCAACCCCCAGTTGCTGAGGCTTACAACCGCCCTAAGGACTAGCGGGGCGCCAGCTTTTTCATCCAGGGTCCTGCCGTAAAGACTCCTGGGGTTTTGGCACAGGGCATCCCCAGGGCCGGACTGGGAACTAAAACGGGCCCTGACAAAGTGCTCAGCCAGCCGGCACCCGGGGGTTGGAGGTGCGGCCGAGCTCTTTTATCAGGGCCGGTTTTCCGCCGATTTTTTTACAAGGCCGATTTTGCAGCTATGCTGCAAAAATGGCCCCCAGGGGCCCAAAACCGGCCCCCACCCTTGCAGCGCACCGGGGGATTGCCCGGTGCCCGCTATGGCCAGTCCGGCCCTGGGCATCCCTGTTGTGCTCCTGAAAAGGGTACCCCTATGTACCAATCTGCCTCCGGATAACCCTGTACCTCCATCTGCAACACAAATTGATTCAATAATACATTCAATTCCTTTGCTCGCCATCCCGGAGGGTGACAGTGTATCCAGTGGGGAACAAAGAGGTTGGCCAGTGGGTGGGGCAGGTATAAGTACCTAACCCCAGCACACTGCGTGCCGGAAATGACGCCGCAGAGGCGTCGGACATTGGGGGGACACCTCTGAGAAGGGGTCCCAGCGAATGGTAAACAGGGATGTGCCTGAATGTGGCACTAAGAGGGCTGCCCTCTTACAGGGGCACACTGCCTGTGCAGCGGGCAGCCACAAATCAGTCATAGACGCTCGTTGCCCTGTTTGGAGTTGGTCTTTGCGATGAGGTCCGCCCGCCTTTGAGCTGGGTAAGAAAAAGCTTACAAGTTAAACAATAGAGAAACTTCACTGTGCCATGTGTGGCATTTGCAGCCAGCGCCAGCTGGTTAGCCTGCCACACACTGCATTCAGGGATTTGAAGTTTCTCTCTTGATTTTGCCTACATGTAAAGTTTGTTGCCTACAAAACCAGGGCTGGCTGAAAGGGTCACACATGGCATGGGGTCCTTGGCACAACGGGTGCACCTGAGAGCCCGCGGCACAGCCATGCAAACAGAGCGGACAAGAAAGCTGCCTTCTGTCTTTCAGGGGCTCTGAATGGTTTTGACAGCGGTCGCCTTGTTTGCACTGCCAGTCGCTGCATGTGCCCTGGGAGATCTTTGCCGCTGACCGCGGCCCCCGCAGGGGGCCACTAGAGCAGTCGGCGCCCTAGTGTTGCCTGGGCACCGTTCACCCCTCCCCGCCTCCCCCTCCTGGGGGGCAGGGACTCCGGCCGGTGTCCCCCTCCTCTTTCCTGCCCGGAAGTGATGTGACGGGCGTCACTTCCGGGGCTCCTCTGGGCATGGGGGGAGGCTATATAGTCCTCCCCCACCATGCCGTTGACCTCTTGTCGCCTCACACACCGCATGGCATTCTCTTTGCCCACAAATGCGACGCGGTTGAGGATGCGCTTGGTGATCCTTCGGGAGCGGCGGGTACCCCATGAGCTGCAAGCAGAGAGTGTGAACACCCCCCCCCTCCCTGTGGGCACTTAAAGAAGCCCGGCAGCCGCCGTTGTGACGGTCGGCTGTGGGGGGGGGTTAGCTCAACTACTGGGGACACGGGCCTCCCTTCTCCCTCGGTACCTAGCCTGCGTTAGCCCCTGCCTCGCCTGGGATATAGCTGGGTCCGATCGCCCCTTTTTGTGGCACCTCCTCGGAGGCTCACCTGGGGGAGAGCTGTAGGAGCAACGTTCTACTGCACGTTTGCGCCCCCCTCGAGGGTTGGTTCTTCCGGCATGGCCAGAGAGGATGTTGTCCGTTGGCTAGATGACTCACTTTGGTGATGGAACCAGGGTCCGAGCCCCGGGGTCGCGCTCTCATACGGTGAGTCTAGGCAAATCACTGAACTCGCATGTGCCTTGAATGGTTAATGTAAAACGGCTCATGCGAGCGCTCCATACTGTTGGGTCGAGTTCACGCTGCCGATTTTGGTGCTGGAACCAGGGTTCGAGCCTCAGGGTTGTGTTCACTTACGGTGATTCTGGGCAAATCACTTAACTCGCATGTGCCTTGAATATGTAATGGAAAAACTGCTCCTGAAAGCGCCCCATACTTTTGGGCCGAGTTCGCGCTGCCGACTTTGGTGCTGGAACCAGGGTTCCAGCCTCGGATCGTGTTCCCAGACGGGGATTCTGGGCAAAACACTTAATCTCCCCGTGCCTGAATGTGTAATGTATACTTCTTTGCCCTCGCTGGACATGCTGTGTCGGCTGCGCACCTCGGGTGTTGTGTGTACCCAGTACCAAGTGGCGGTTGTCATGCGCGGCGAGTTTGGGGGGGCAGAGTGTACCTTTGGGGCCTTCCTTCCCCCAAGAGGATTTTGCATGGGGCGAGTCAGGCCTGCCAGGCGTGCGTGGGGGGCAGAGCCTCGGGCTTGGCGTGGCTGTGAAGGGGTTTTGAGGTGATGCGAAGGGCCGGTTGCTCAGCCCTCGGTCTGGAGTGGGCATCATGGTTCTGCGCCGTCTAGTCAGGCCTTCTAGTACCGCTCACGCATCGGGTCAGTGGTTGCCTTCGGCGGGGAGTCCCCCCTCCTCCCCTTTGTGGGTGCCATAGTCCGTGGGACCGCTGGCATGCCCCTGTCTTGCGCTAGTTTGTTGCGGTGAGTGCTGCCCCCCGACCTACAGTCATGTAGAGGATGTGGCCTTAAGGCCACCGCTGCTGACTTTGGGCGCTGGGGAATCGGTTCGAGCCTCTGCGTTGGCTCAGCATCATGGATGCTGGGCCGTGCCTACTCAATATGAATATGTCCTTAGGGGGAGAGGATGTGGTCCGTCGGCTACGCTGCCGACTTTGGTGCTGGAAACCAGAGTTCGAGTCTTGAGGTCGAATCTTGTGATTCTGGGCAAATTACTTAATCTCCCCATGCCTGAATGTGTAATGTAAATACGATGCTCAGGTAAAGCGTTCCAATACCTTCGGGTCGAGTTCGCGCTATATAATATGCAAAAAAAATTAAAAATCAAACAACTTATTATGAACCGCACGTATATCAAATTGAGTTCGCCTGTATACACATTTTCACCGCCTAGGTCGGAGGGTGGCTTTTTGTTGCGTGGGGAACTGCATGGAGAGGACCCGTGATGTGGTCCGGCACGGCCTCTGTGTCCCCTGGGGTCGTGGTTGCTCGCCGTGTGTGTACCCCGTGGCTCCGATCCAGTGGTTGCCCGGGGGGAGGGTCTTTGGGTTGTCCTGTGTGCCCTGGGACCCCTGACTGTTATGCGATGGGGGTTATATCTTCAGGCCGAGTGGGCGGCTTGGGCCACCCCATGGTGGCCTGCTTTGTCCCGTGGCAGAGGCAATAAGAGCAACGCATGGGGAAGGCCCACGGCATGATGAGCCCAGGCTCATAGGGAGGGACCGATTAATAAATCCAACTATGCGAAGGGCTGTAATGAGGGCGCTGGTGATTTATAACGATAAGGCCTTGCAGTGTGCATGCGGAGTTTTCTTTTCTGTTCGGGCACTTACGTAGGTTCTAGCGAGTATGTAAGTGTGCTGTGCTTGTATTAGGGGGGGCCACCAAGGTAACCATGTTTGATGTGATCCTTATCATAGCATTAATAAGGTTGTGGCTCAAGACAAGTTTCATTGGGCACAAGTAGCTCTCATGATTGAAATGGTTGAGATCCCATTGAACTTGATGTGATTCACCACCCTTTGGGGTATGCTTGTTATTAGGATACTTTCTGGCGTGTTATCGCGGTGGCCTTACTGGGAAATGCAGTCCATTGCGTCGACTGATTACCCAGAGCATGAGCAGTGTTGTGATCACCTAGACATGTGCACATTTGCGACTCTCCTCGACACTTTTGTGCATTAATCAGCAGTGTAGTGTTTATGCTCCTACTACATGTAAGCGTTGCCGGGCCATCCCGTTCCTCTGCGCGCAGTTTCTATGCACATTGTGTAATTGGTTCATCTCTGGATGTGACGTCCACATTACACGCCACTGGATGCACCATGAGGTCTGCATGTCACAGATCACAGGACTCTGCACCACGTTGTCTCTCTGCATTGTTCCCTTGGAAAGAGATATTTCTAATGTTGCTTCACGTCGATGTCATGCTCAGGTTTATGAAATTAATCCAACAGGGGCGGTTCATGTACACCTTAAACACACGTGCCCTTCCGATTCTCTAGATTCCCCTGCTTTGCGGCTCTCGATGGAAGCATGGCGCGTAGGTGGGGGGTATAGAGCAGCGGAGCCTGGTGGCACGCAGGTTGTCTACAGGAAGCATGGTGTGCCCTGTCTGGGTGTAAGTGCCACTGAGCATGCGGGGGCCTGCAGAGGCTGTGGTCGCTGTTTGCCGGCTGGCGCAGGCCACGAGTGCGAAGGCTTGCTGCGGTGTCCCTGTGCACTTCCCAAATGTTTTGCCAATTGTAGAAATGTGTGTGATGTTCTTGTTGGGTTGCAAGGACTTTGTAGTGAACTGGGACAGGGGGCCGTGACGGTGAAAAGGGGGCAGGTGATGAAGTGTATGGTCATGCTCCAAGTGGCAGTCGCCACGCTCGAGGGCCGCAGGTGACCGGTCAGGGGCCATTATAGGGCCGGGAGCACAGGGCCAGCTGGTTTGTACAGTTTAAAGTCCAGAGGGATGTCGACATTGCCGCAGAAGGGCCAAGGGGACCAGTATAGGGCCACTGTAATTGGACTAAGTGGGTTCTGGTGCGCTGCCCGTGACTTAATGGCTCGCTGGCGCTTGTGACAGTCTGCCACGAGTTGGCGATGTCTGTCTATTGTAGAGATGACCCCGAATGCATGGATTAATGCAATTGGCATTAAAATCACTGTTCCCAGCTGCCCAAGCCATCCTTTTAATTTTGAGGGCTTGAAACAGGCTGAATTTTCACGTTTACACGAGTACCTGGGTCCGTAGTTGTGGTGTTACTATTGAGCGGCAGCATGGCAGGAGCAAGGTGTGGTGCATAAGGAAGTGGCGCCGGACAGGAGTCCTGGCTTATAGTGGCACAGGTGTTCCTTAGAACTGCCTTGCGGTATGTAGCGCGCGCGTATGCCGATCCTAGTTTTGTGCTATACTGGGTGACACGATGTATGTGTCGCCGTGAACAGCCCTAGCTCAGAATTGTGTTTTACTCTGCCTTCAGTTGGCATTGCGGTATGTCTGCCTTGGTGGTTACCGGACAGGGTGCCCTGGGTGGGGCAAAGCAGCATACCAGTTTGGGGTTAATTATTGGTGCCCTAACCAATTGCACTGCCAGGGGGCCATTAAGCGGAAAGACCACTCGGGGGCAGTCTCTAACAATTTGGCTGTAGGAATAAATTATTCATTCACTATTCCGATAATGGGCATCGCTCCACCTTTCCCAGCAAGGTAGACGTAAGTGGGTAGTTGCGTCATTTGACGTT
The DNA here is from genome assembly GCF_964204655.1 of Triturus cristatus. Lineage (NCBI taxonomy): Eukaryota > Metazoa > Chordata > Amphibia > Caudata > Salamandridae > Triturus > Triturus cristatus. The sequence continues at coordinate 363,875,152 of NC_140580.1, forward strand.
GAGGAGCGTTTCTTTCAATGCTTTTCTCCATAGAACTAGTCTCGCCAACTTGGTTTCAGTAGTTTGGATGGTGCCTGTGTCTCAAAATCCATCAATATTTAAATGAGTAGCGGTTGACTCGCTGTCCACTGGTCAGGCTCTGGTATCCTATACATGTCCATGACTCCAGCTTTGCGAGTATAAACTCCTGTGGAGTACCCCGGTCTCTGGTCTTCATTTAGTTAGCTTTCGTGGCTTCAGCTCCAAAGTTTTCATTTCCGGTAGGTACAGGGATAGCTCTTTTACAGCCAAGGTCACATTGGGATTACTTTGGAATCGGGTTGTTCGGTGTAAACCTCAGTGTCCTGCCGGCGCCTGGGTGGCGTGCGCCGTGAGAAGACTTTTGTATTATTCCATTTAGTGATTTTCCGCCTCTTGGCCTACAAGGTCCGTTGGACATCAGGAGTTAGGCAGGTGGACCTTATCAATGCCTTTCGATGCATGTGCTGCTGTTGGAAAAGGGTAAAAGGGTTATCGGTTTTGGCTGTGAACAGCAAGCACGACTTCAGCTTTCTCCACGAACAAGGGTGCATTATCGGCCTAGAACCCATGTATACTTCCCGGGGCTCTGCCCACACCTAGGAGGGCCAATATCACACAATGCACAGGGGGAGAGGTCATATATGACATCACAGACTTGATCAGTGACATTACCAGGTCTTCCCTTGTCCCAATTTAGACTAAAGTTATGGTCTGGCCCAGGGTTGGCAAAGGATAGTTTTGTTGTTCCTGCATGCACCGATCTCGCAGTACAACGAGGTAAAACATTTTGTCTCTAAGGCGGGGATTGTGCGTCACCATTCCGTTTCCAAAGGGCTCCCGCACCTGGCGTGGCTGTGAAGGGGTTTTGAGGTGATGCGAAGGGCCGGTTGCTCAGCCCTCGGTCTGGAGTGGGCATCATGGTTCTGCGCCGTCTAGTCAGGCCTTCTAGTACCGCTCACGCATCGGGTCAGTGGTTGCCTTCGGCGGGGAGTCCCCCCTCCTCCCCTTTGTGGGTGCCATAGTCCGTGGGACCGCTGGCATGCCCCTGTCTTGCGCTAGTTTGTTGCGGTGAGTGCTGCCCCCCGACCTACAGTCATGTAGAGGATGTGGCCTTAAGGCCACCGCTGCTGACTTTGGGCGCTGGGGAATCGGTTCGAGCCTCTGCGTTGGCTCAGCATCATGGATGCTGGGCCGTGCCTACTCAATATGAATATGTCCTTAGGGGGAGAGGATGTGGTCCGTCGGCTACGCTGCCGACTTTGGTGCTGGAAACCAGAGTTCGAGTCTTGAGGTCGAATCTTGTGATTCTGGGCAAATTACTTAATCTCCCCATGCCTGAATGTGTAATGTAAATACGATGCTCAGGTAAAGCGTTCCAATACCTTCGGGTCGAGTTCGCGCTATATAATATGCAAAAAAAATTAAAAATCAAACAACTTATTATGAACCGCACGTATATCAAATTGAGTTCGCCTGTATACACATTTTCACCGCCTAGGTCGGAGGGTGGCTTTTTGTTGCGTGGGGAACTGCATGGAGAGGACCCGTGATGTGGTCCGGCACGGCCTCTGTGTCCCCTGGGGTCGTGGTTGCTCGCCGTGTGTGTACCCCGTGGCTCCGATCCAGTGGTTGCCCGGGGGGAGGGTCTTTGGGTTGTCCTGTGTGCCCTGGGACCCCTGACTGTTATGCGATGGGGGTTATATCTTCAGGCCGAGTGGGCGGCTTGGGCCACCCCATGGTGGCCTGCTTTGTCCCGTGGCAGAGGCAATAAGAGCAACGCATGGGGAAGGCCCACGGCATGATGAGCCCAGGCTCATAGGGAGGGACCGATTAATAAATCCAACTATGCGAAGGGCTGTAATGAGGGCGCTGGTGATTTATAACGATAAGGCCTTGCAGTGTGCATGCGGAGTTTTCTTTTCTGTTCGGGCACTTACGTAGGTTCTAGCGAGTATGTAAGTGTGCTGTGCTTGTATTAGGGGGGGCCACCAAGGTAACCATGTTTGATGTGATCCTTATCATAGCATTAATAAGGTTGTGGCTCAAGACAAGTTTCATTGGGCACAAGTAGCTCTCATGATTGAAATGGTTGAGATCCCATTGAACTTGATGTGATTCACCACCCTTTGGGGTATGCTTGTTATTAGGATACTTTCTGGCGTGTTATCGCGGTGGCCTTACTGGGAAATGCAGTCCATTGCGTCGACTGATTACCCAGAGCATGAGCAGTGTTGTGATCACCTAGACATGTGCACATTTGCGACTCTCCTCGACACTTTTGTGCATTAATCAGCAGTGTAGTGTTTATGCTCCTACTACATGTAAGCGTTGCCGGGCCATCCCGTTCCTCTGCGCGCAGTTTCTATGCACATTGTGTAATTGGTTCATCTCTGGATGTGACGTCCACATTACACGCCACTGGATGCACCATGAGGTCTGCATGTCACAGATCACAGGACTCTGCACCACGTTGTCTCTCTGCATTGTTCCCTTGGAAAGAGATATTTCTAATGTTGCTTCACGTCGATGTCATGCTCAGGTTTATGAAATTAATCCAACAGGGGCGGTTCATGTACACCTTAAACACACGTGCCCTTCCGATTCTCTAGATTCCCCTGCTTTGCGGCTCTCGATGGAAGCATGGCGCGTAGGTGGGGGGTATAGAGCAGCGGAGCCTGGTGGCACGCAGGTTGTCTACAGGAAGCATGGTGTGCCCTGTCTGGGTGTAAGTGCCACTGAGCATGCGGGGGCCTGCAGAGGCTGTGGTCGCTGTTTGCCGGCTGGCGCAGGCCACGAGTGCGAAGGCTTGCTGCGGTGTCCCTGTGCACTTCCCAAATGTTTTGCCAATTGTAGAAATGTGTGTGATGTTCTTGTTGGGTTGCAAGGACTTTGTAGTGAACTGGGACAGGGGGCCGTGACGGTGAAAAGGGGGCAGGTGATGAAGTGTATGGTCATGCTCCAAGTGGCAGTCGCCACGCTCGAGGGCCGCAGGTGACCGGTCAGGGGCCATTATAGGGCCGGGAGCACAGGGCCAGCTGGTTTGTACAGTTTAAAGTCCAGAGGGATGTCGACATTGCCGCAGAAGGGCCAAGGGGACCAGTATAGGGCCACTGTAATTGGACTAAGTGGGTTCTGGTGCGCTGCCCGTGACTTAATGGCTCGCTGGCGCTTGTGACAGTCTGCCACGAGTTGGCGATGTCTGTCTATTGTAGAGATGACCCCGAATGCATGGATTAATGCAATTGGCATTAAAATCACTGTTCCCAGCTGCCCAAGCCATCCTTTTAATTTTGAGGGCTTGAAACAGGCTGAATTTTCACGTTTACACGAGTACCTGGGTCCGTAGTTGTGGTGTTACTATTGAGCGGCAGCATGGCAGGAGCAAGGTGTGGTGCATAAGGAAGTGGCGCCGGACAGGAGTCCTGGCTTATAGTGGCACAGGTGTTCCTTAGAACTGCCTTGCGGTATGTAGCGCGCGCGTATGCCGATCCTAGTTTTGTGCTATACTGGGTGACACGATGTATGTGTCGCCGTGAACAGCCCTAGCTCAGAATTGTGTTTTACTCTGCCTTCAGTTGGCATTGCGGTATGTCTGCCTTGGTGGTTACCGGACAGGGTGCCCTGGGTGGGGCAAAGCAGCATACCAGTTTGGGGTTAATTATTGGTGCCCTAACCAATTGCACTGCCAGGGGGCCATTAAGCGGAAAGACCACTCGGGGGCAGTCTCTAACAATTTGGCTGTAGGAATAAATTATTCATTCACTATTCCGATAATGGGCATCGCTCCACCTTTCCCAGCAAGGTAGACGTAAGTGGGTAGTTGCGTCATTTGACGTTGAGGAGCGTTTCTTTCAATGCTTTTCTCCATAGAACTAGTCTCGCCAACTTGGTTTCAGTAGTTTGGATGGTGCCTGTGTCTCAAAATCCATCAATATTTAAATGAGTAGCGGTTGACTCGCTGTCCACTGGTCAGGCTCTGGTATCCTATACATGTCCATGACTCCAGCTTTGCGAGTATAAACTCCTGTGGAGTACCCCGGTCTCTGGTCTTCATTTAGTTAGCTTTCGTGGCTTCAGCTCCAAAGTTTTCATTTCCGGTAGGTACAGGGATAGCTCTTTTACAGCCAAGGTCACATTGGGATTACTTTGGAATCGGGTTGTTCGGTGTAAACCTCAGTGTCCTGCCGGCGCCTGGGTGGCGTGCGCCGTGAGAAGACTTTTGTATTATTCCATTTAGTGATTTTCCGCCTCTTGGCCTACAAGGTCCGTTGGACATCAGGAGTTAGGCAGGTGGACCTTATCAATGCCTTTCGATGCATGTGCTGCTGTTGGAAAAGGGTAAAAGGGTTATCGGTTTTGGCTGTGAACAGCAAGCACGACTTCAGCTTTCTCCACGAACAAGGGTGCATTATCGGCCTAGAACCCATGTATACTTCCCGGGGCTCTGCCCACACCTAGGAGGGCCAATATCACACAATGCACAGGGGGAGAGGTCATATATGACATCACAGACTTGATCAGTGACATTACCAGGTCTTCCCTTGTCCCAATTTAGACTAAAGTTATGGTCTGGCCCAGGGTTGGCAAAGGATAGTTTTGTTGTTCCTGCATGCACCGATCTCGCAGTACAACGAGGTAAAACATTTTGTCTCTAAGGCGGGGATTGTGCGTCACCATTCCGTTTCCAAAGGGCTCCCGCACCTTGATCACGTGTAGGTGGCCTGTCTGGCTGTTGCGGAAGTTGATTAGTGTGTTGGTTCATTTGCGGTTGAGCTCGCTATTCATCGAAGGGAGACGGTTGAGGAAGGTTCAACACGTTAAGGTGACAGTCCCACCAGGTCAGAAATGAAGCATCCGCAGTAGGCTATGCAGGGCAGCTAGAATTTTGCTTCATCTTTCTTATACAACTAACAAGCATTGTTTAAGCCAAAGGTACTGGCATGTAGTGAGGCACGGTGTTTGTGTTTATACACGGAGGCAATGTCATGAGCCGCTAAACTACAGCCTGCCGCGCCACTGGCTAACAGCCCAAGGGTGTGAATTCTGCGAGGTCTTGGGGCACAGCTGGGCCGCTGTCTGGCATTGGCAGAAGTACATACATCCTCCAGTTGCATATTACCTGTCTTGTGTTCCTCAACTCCTCACCTCAGACATATAAGGTAACAGACCCCGGCTCTTCAGCAACATCGTGCCATGGGGGCATGCGCGCTGCATAAACACAGAGCTCCAACCATATGGGTGCCGAGTAGCAAAACCAGTAAATAGGTTTAAGAGGTGTGTCTCTAGCATTACAGCTGTGTGAAACCACTATCATTTAGAGGTACGCCCAGGTGAGAATGGGGCGCTTCTTAAGGTTCGGATGACCACTGCGGTTTGTGGTATCTCCCAGCGGAACCACTGGTAGTGTACTGGAGCTAGCAGGAAACTGGGAACCTGGGATACCGACACTTGTACCTCGCTTGGTGGGGTTGCGGTCAGCCAACATAGTGTGCTGCCGTCCCAATAATGGGGGTAGCAGCGTGTCAAACACAATGGGACACTATATCAATAGAACATTTGGCACGCCCAGTGTGTAACTAAACTTCAACGGAGTAGGTAATTTGTCACCGCTGGGGATGCCCTGGGCTGGCGGTGGGTACCTCCCCCATGGACACCCTCTTATCTGGGAGCATTCTAGGATGGGTTAAAGTAGGACTTAGCCAATCTGTAATGCTTGGACCATGCCGCAGGCAATGCGCACTGCTTAAATCAGACGGATTCTCTAAGCCAGTATGCCTGGGGGGTTTCACCACAGAAGGAGCTGAACGGGCATAATTCCCATAAGGAATAAGGGATACTTGGCAAGGGCATGAGGGTCCCTTGCCCATGGCCACACACTTTCAGTTATGAACACTCCTGCGCGTCAGGATTTAGCAACCAAAGGGACTGTTCAAAGGTAAAATAAAATCCCTCTCGCCAGAATAGCCAGAGCAGCCAGGCGGATGGGGGAGTGGTCACCTAGCTAGCGGGCTGCTCTCCCATAGATGGGCACGCAGGTTTTCAGGCGCACTTGGTGCTAGGAGAACGGCAGCTAGGTGAGATCAGCACATGGACGGGGCCTGCGAGCCTGGGGGTCAGCGGTCACCCCGCCCAGAGCTGGCTCGGGGCTGAGGCAAGTGAAGCAGTGGAACTTTCCCGCATGGGGGTGTATTGCTTTTGGCACAACTCCCCAGGCCTGACGGGCCTCTTGTTTCAGCAGACACTATCTGACCCAGGATAGCGTCAAGGGCTTGGGATATAGATGGGGCCATCTATAACCAGCAGGGATGGTTCTCTTTCATCTGGATTGCAGGAAGCTCCAGACAGGAGAGGTGGCAGGTAAGACTATAGCTGTTTTGGTGGGGGGCTCTGGTGGCGACGGTGGTCGCCTCCAGAGCTGTGGCGGAGTTACAGGGCGTTCTGGAAGCAGGCCGGTACCAAGGGTACCTCTGCGCGGCTCCATAGAGGGTGCCAGAGCCAAATCCGAGGAGCCTTATGGGAGGGTCCCGGAAGCCATGTCGGCGCCCCGCTAGTCCTTCGGGCGGTTGTGGGCCTGAACTACTGGGGGTTTGCTATGCTACGCTCCGCCCCGGGAAGGGGCGTGAGTAGAAGTTACGCAACAGTCACGTGATCCTGGAAGAGAATCACTTGGACGGCAGCAAAGGCGGGGCTCGCCACAGTGCTGCCCGGCTCATCAGGCGGCCCAGTTGGTTGCCTGCCCTTGGATCTCCCGTAAGATAACCCACCTATTACATAACGGTGTATGTAATAAACCTGCAGCATTTTGTACCCAATCAAGCAGTCTGAGTGTGTGTTATTATAGGGTAATGTATTTTGTTGGAGGGGGGACTGAGGGTTGCCAATGGTGATACTATGCAATGCAATAGGTCTTGCATTTGCGAGAGTTCAAGCTATTGGCATTGTAAATGACAATGCGTTTTATGTATGTTACAAAAACCAAAAGATAAATAAAAGGCATTTTCATTTACAATGCCAATAGTTGAAACTCGCGCGAGACCTGTTGCATTGCAAATGCTTGTCCTTTGAAGGGTATCTGTCTGAAGAGTATCTCACAGGCCTTACACACTGACCCCCAGGCGCTTTAGTGTACCACAAACATATCTTGGAACAAGATCGAAGTCTGCCACTTCCGGCGAGTATTCGCGCGTCTGTGGGATGTTACATTTCCGGCGTATACGGGAGGAGCACGTGCCCCGCGCATCTGCCACACATCCCTGCAGCCAGGGCCGGCGCTAGGAATGGGCACCGTGGGAAGCTGCCCAGGGCCCCGCACCGGCTCGCAGCCATGGGGCCTCGCACTTTCAAAAACTCCAGAGTTTGGAGGCCCAGGGGGCCCCCTATGATCTTTTTTTTTTCTATTTTGATCAAATAGATCAGTCTGGTCCCTATCTCTGGGCCTAATCGCTGCATCTGCATGAGGATAGCAGCGATTAGGCAGGCAATTGAAGAGCCCTTACGTGTGAAGTGTGGCCTGCCCCTGTTTGAATGAAAAGTAGGATAGCCTGCAGGGCGCAGAACAAAAGATAGGATGACAGCGCCTCACAATGAAAGCCCCTCAGCTCACCCAAGATGAGGGAAAGGGAGCACATAGGTGAATGAAAGGGGTGGGACATACGAAATAAAGTGAGAGGGGGTGGGGGGGCTGATAGGTGTGAGTACAGCAGCCAGACAAGAGGTGCATGCAGAGGACCATAACCAGAATGTAAAAGTGGCTGGACTAGGATATTCTTCCGAGGGGTCTTTCTGATCTCTCGCCGATTACTCTTACGGTACAGATGGGCTGTGCACAATGGCCCTTCCGCTGGCGCCTCTCGACATGGAACCTCAAGAAGGCAGACTACAGGGAGTGCCTGGAGAGCACGCTTGATCAATACTTGATGCTTAATGTGGGTTCGGTTTCTGAGGCCGGACCTCTCTGGGAGGCAATGAAGCCCACCCTGTGGGGAGTAGACATCTCTTATTGCGCGGCAGCCCGCCCGACTCAGAGGAAGGCTCTGCTTCAAGCAGAGGCTAATATTGTAGATCTCGATCTTTGTAGTCGAGGTATTGGGGTTAACCAAATACGGCAACAGCTGCTGCTGGCGCAACAGAACTATGCAGCCCTTCTTAGGGATGAGGCCCACCTTACCTGGGTGGCAACGCGCAGCAGGTTCTACAAATGGGGGGATAAATCTAGCAAGATGCTTCACCGGCTCGGTCAGGGGATGTTCCATTCCCAGCACCTCCCCTGAATAGCAGGCCCGAATGGACTGCCCATCACAGACTCCTTTGACATTGCTGATAGCTTCTCTACATATTTCGCGGAGCTATATGCCCCCAGAGAATGTCTCCATGAATACATGATAGGCCGGTTCCTGGACGACCTCCCGCCTCAGGCTCTGTCCGATGAGGCGAGTGCGGAGCTTGATCTCCCGCTCACGGAGGAGGAATTGGGTACAGCCCTGGGAGACCTTAACTCGGGTAAGGCTCCGGGGCCCAATGGGTTTCCCTGTGAGTTCTTTAAGAAATGTTTTCTGCAACTTGGACCCCATGGACACCTTAAAGTGGTGGAGGAGTCCATGGGCGGGGTTGTCTTCCACTGGATTGGAGACATGCGGAGGTGGTGTTCCATAAACCTTGCAGACCCCCGGACTAGCATGCTTCGTATCATCCCATCTCGCTCCTGAACGTAGAAGCTAAAATATTAGCCAAGGCTCTGGCCAACCGTTTGCGGTCCCACATTACCACCTTGGTGCACCCCGACCAAGCCGGGTTCATGCCCCAGAGGGCGACCCGACATAATATTCGCCGAGCACAGGTAGCTGTTGCGGCCATTCAGGGGCGTAGTGACCGGGCGGTGCTCTTGCTGGCGGATATGGACAGGGCATTTGATTTCCTAAGTTGGGTATACCTATTTGCGCTGTTACGTAGATTAAATCTTGGACCGCGCTTCTTGTCCTACCTGTCCCTACTCTACACTGATATTACTGCATCGGTACGTGTCGCTGGCTCTATTTCCTCCACCTTTTCTCTTAGACGGGATACCTGGCAAGTCTGCCTGCTGTCTCCCTACTTGTTTGCACTGGCGGTTGAACCTTTGTCCTCCTGGGTACGCATGGATGCGCAGGTGACCAGTTTCGAATGGGCGCTCAGATTGTCGGATCGTATTGCATTATATGCCAATGACGTTTTATTTTTTCTCACGGACGTTGATCGGACGGGGCGTGGCTGCTGCGTATTATGCAGATTTTTGGGGAATCATCGGGTCTCTATTTGAACCCCAGCAAATCTACTTGATGGCTTCTCGGGGACACACTGAGTTTGGGCGCCTGGGCCTTGTCATTTCGGGTTGTTACTGGCGGGATGAAGTATCTTGGGGTATTCCTATCGGTCTCACCCACTGTGGCATGGGAAAGGAACTTGGCCCTGGTCTGGGAATGTGTCCGGGAGGATCTCAAGACATGGTCTCACATGCCGTTGTCTATATATGGTCGATCAGCCATTTTCAAGATGGTCACGCTCCCCCATTTACTGTACTAGCTACAGAATCACCCCTACCCGATTCCCCGTAGATGGTTCAGGCAGGTTAATGCAGCCTTGGGTCAATTTTTATGGGCAGGGATGCGGTAAGAGTTGCTTTACGGACATGCTTCCTCTTTACGTATTTTGGAGGTCTGGTGACCTCTGAAATACTATCCTATTACATGGCCTCACATTTACTTGTCTTAAATGAGTAGTGGTATGGGGGTAGAGATGACATTACCTATGCTGTAGAGCGGCGTCTTATGGGGGATCTCTCCCTACACACAATTCTATACTCGGCACCAGTACGTAGATCCTTGCCGTCAGCGACCCAGGTAGGTTTCCAAATTTGGTGACAGGCCTTACGGAGGATGGGGTGGTGGAACACGCTGACACAGGAAACCCCCTTATTGAACAATGGCGCCACAATTAGCTACTTTGTCAGGGTTTTGCAGATAGGACAATATCGGTATGGGGGCAATATTTATAAATGCCATCTTATGTTGCTGGGGTTCACTCTGGCGAAGAGGGACATTGCTAGGGCATGGAAGGCTCCAACGCCACCCTCGGTGTCAGTATGGAAGAAAGGACTGGATTTCTGTATGGGCTTGGAGCTTCCTATCTTCACTGCAAGAGGGTGCCAGCAGAAACATTTTAAAGTTTGGAAGTGGTGGGCAGATTATCAGGGCTTGCGGCTGGAGTAGGTGCCTCAACGGGGCCCTCCATCCAGTTTAATGTTACCCTGCTGGTGTAAGCTGTAGTTTCTTGCATTTATGTGTATTGTAGTGAGTGGTTGTGGTGCAAAAGGCAAGGCTAGGCAGTTTTTTTAGGAGGCTGTTAGTGCAACTGGGGTGGAGGGGGGTTGTTGGGTAGAGGGGTTTTCATATGGTTTTGTCATCTGTATTGCTCTTTCTTTCTCCTTGCTCTTATTATTGAAAAGTCAAAGTCATGATGCTTTGTACTTATTGTGCCGATGTCCTGGGTTACAGAGCCCTGCTTTATATGCAGTGGCGTAGCTAGGGGGGGGCGGTGGGGGCGGTCCGCCCCAGGCGGCACTAATTTGGGGGCGGCGGCCTTTATAATTTATTTAGGGACACTCATTGACTGACACTGCAGTAATGTCAGTGTCCCCAAATAAATTATAAAGGTAGCCGCCAGTGCCTCGCTGCCCCCGTGTGAAGAGTAGGCGCACCTTGTAAATGCTGCCTACAGTCAGTGCAGCATGCGCGTCTTACCCCGTTTGTGGTTGTCAGTGGATCCTGTCCCAGGGCCGTCAATCTTGTAGCGCGCGAAAGCGCTACCAATGACGGCCCTGGGCACAATGTTTGGCCAGCCCTCGCGCCGCAACACCATGCACGCACGCGCTTGCCAGCACGAGTGTCACTGGAGGCGGGCCATCCCCGGGCTGCAAAATCAAACTGCCGTGGCCCACTGTAACTCACGGCCTGAACCTGCCTGCAGCCAGCCTTGCGTGCACCTCTGCAGAGTGCAGACCGGAGTCGATGTCTATTATGCAGAACGCTGAATTATACAGAACAGCTGATTTGGTTAACCTGCTGCCTCTGAATTTGCGAGGCTCCGCAAATGTATTCAAGTATGTTGCTTGCAGCGTTGCGCCTGCTGCATGCCGCTCGCACAAGTCCACCGGGTCCTATCACCAGCCGTTTTCCTTAAACCCCCTCAATTTAATAATGCCAGACCCGAGGGAGTTGCTGCATATTCTTATATGCTCTCGCGCTATTGGAGAAATCAAGTGAGTGACCCGGGGGCAGCAGTCGTCAGGACATAGTCTGCGGGTCACTAGACTGCCCCGCCCGCCCAGGGACTTACTGTCCTGCCAGCCAGGAGGGTGACTGTTAAATGAGATGGCCGGCAAACAAACCCAAATTATCACAGCGTGCAGTAGCAGCCTAATTGAGTCTGCAGCTACTGCCTTGAGAGGTGATGTGTCATCAAGCAATTCTTGGAGCGCCACCGCCACACTCCTCCAGACCTTGCAACCACTGCCCAAGTAAGTGCCACCAGCCTCTCTGATTTACACAATAAATGGCAGCGAGCGGCGCGGTCAGGCAGGGGGATTATTGTGAGGTGATTGTTAGAACTCTTTCTCAGTCAGTGAACAATGATGTCTGGCGCCCTTTTGTCTTTGTTTCGTTCAAAATTAAGGCCAAAATAGAAAGGCTTTTTGAAGTTTTAATAATGGTCATTAGGATACTGATGATATAATTTGAATTGACCTTTGTACATTACAAGCGCATAACCACGGCGACACAAACATCTCTTCAATCAGCCTTAACCCTCACGCCATATAAGCATCTAGAGTTAGACCAAAAAAATTGTATGGGTAAGATAGCTCGGTGGGTTAAAGCCTGTGTGTGCCTGCCCGTGTTAGTACTAAAGTGACACTGCGGGGTTTCAAATATCCTGCTGGCTTGGGCCCCCAGTTGCTAGTTTGAAATGTGTGTTCTATTTCTTGCAGTACACCAGGCAAAATGCTTGTGAACACTGTAAATCACTTCAGTTGCATAACTACCTATGAAACCACTTCAGCTGTTGTCAGGGGAGATGTGCTATAAATAACATTTTGCTAGACTGGAATACCCACGAAAGAGTCATTGTGTGGTATAATGTTTGTCTAGTGTAAAGTGCTCTGGCACCCTACATTGGTATGAGCAGCACTAGAAAACAAATGAACAATTTGTGAGAGAAGGGCTGAAGGATGTTAGAGTGCGTTACAAATAAAGATATAAGGCATATAAATGATACCACACAATGGCGTTGGGCCATATATGATAGACAAAGAGCATAAAAATAGAAATTACAGCAGTCACAAATATTGAGTAACAGCAAAGCCACAGGTCATTTGCAGCAGTTTTCAGATCTTAGTTTCTTCTTGCTCAAATGGGTGCAATTTCCTATATTTATGTTTCAGTCGTGTTCATTACTTGATTTTGCTCACGCAGAAATGTCACTCATAGTCACTGAAATGTCACTCATATTTACATTGAAATTATGAAAATGTCACACATAAGCAATCTGAAACCTTGGCAGTGATGGAAGGTGTTTACTCTCGTCAGCAGGCACTTGAAGTGTATACTTCATGATGGTAAGACACTTTTTTCATAAATTGATACTGTGACTTACATACTGAGAGGTGCTAACCTCGAGCTTTGGGAGGGAAAGGTTTGTTTTTTCCTGAATAGATGTCCCATACAGTGACTGATTCCTAAATTAATTTAAAGCACAACCTTTATTATGTTTTATTCGCTCTTCTGCATTTGCATTCACCGTCCTGTAGCACTGAAAATCGCAACATACATTAATGTCCTTGAGCAACATAATTCAGAAAGTTATTCTTGTCAAATACATGCTCAGAAAGCTATTTAAAACAGTGCACGTTATATTTTATCACCTAAGGCAACTGATGCAGCCCAGCATCAGTCCACAGACATTAGGTACCTGAACTCACTGTCTCTCCAATGCAGCTTTTATTCTCTCTCTGTTTGGCTGAAAGAGCTTACCTGTTTATGTGCTACAGTACATTTATATATAGCTTTCTTTGCGCTCATGACCTCTCTCTTCAATGTTACAAATGGGGAATGTCATTTTCTGAATGGCAATTTTTCTAGACACTTTCCACATTATTACCATTAGTCTTTCTGACTTTAATAGTTCCAGATTTTTTGTGTTTAACATTAATGAGACATCTGTCGTCAACTGGGAAACTGATAAAGAAGTGCTCCTCCTGCCAAAACGTATGGTGGATTAATAAAAAAAATGAAACTGCACACCCCTTTTGTTGCCTATGTCAAACATGAATCCATCTACCATGTTTGGATTTTCTCATAACTGGACAACATTGTACACACAACACCGCCCTGGCTGGCTGTAACTTATGTGTGCCTCACCCTCACTCCCCTGAGCCTTGCCCAATGCAAAGTGTCTGAGGCGAGTGCCTGAAGACACTGTCCAATCAGATTACAGGGGCACTAGGGTAGTTCCCTTCCATTTCTGGTGCTTTGCAGCTGTTAGAGTTTCTCTTTGCTCAAATGGGAGTAATTTCTGATATTTATGTTTCCCTCGTCTTCATTGCTTGATTTTGCTCGGGAGAAAGTGTCACTACTAGTCATTGCAATGTAACTCATAATTACACTAAAATTATGAAAATGTCACACATAGCAATCTGAAACCTTGGCAATTATGAGTCGAGTCTGGGGCAGTGGCAGTGCTGGGCGATAGGCTGCAGCAGAACCAACCCCTACGGTAGAGACCCTGCCACCACTGTGGAGTACTGGAGCCTGAGGAAGGTAGGAGCTAAACGATTGTCACGAAGGGAGGAAAGGATCTTTGGTGAATAGTAGGGCAGTGGGCACAAGTCCTATAAAAAGAAGTGGGGGGGGGACTAACCAAGGTTTCAGATTGCTATGTGTGACATGTTCATAATTTCAGTGTGGTTATGAGTGACATTTGACACTTTCTTGCGAGCAAAAATCAAGCAATAAAGATGAGGAAATATAAATATCAGAAATTAGACCCATTTGATCAACGAGAAACTCTGAGAAGATCTAAAACTGCTGCAGACGCCTGCTGCAGCTGACTATAATTAAAAGGACAGCTATGGACGTCTTGAAAGCAGGTCACATGGCTCCACTAAGAATTAACACAAAAAAGAGCAAGGACCTGCGGTTAGGTTGTAGAACCACTGGAGCGAAGCTGTGTCTCTGACAATACAAGACAACAGTTTGGTAGAGAACACAGATCTTTACTGGACCCCACCAATGTAGAAGGGGTATTGCTGCATGCACATGAGGCATTCAGAGTTGTAGTGGCATGAGCATCACCAGAGCCTGCCCTGATGTCCTGGCATAAATATCTCTAGTGTCGCACAGCGAGTGACAAGTTACACACCCAGTGTAAATACACCAGACGACACTTCAAACAAAGATTGACATTTTGTTTTCTGCCCGTGGAAAGAAGCAGCTTGGTCTTTAGTCGGGTATTCAGTCCGCCCTGCATTACTGTTTAAAGCCTACAGCACAGCAAGTGTCGAAAGACCCCTAAATCCAACACCCCACCTTCAGATCCAGATTCACGCAGGTAAGTGCAAAAGTAGTCTGTCTCGAGTGACAGTCACGACGCACGCTGATGAGAGAACCTGTCTGTGAACATGTGGCACTGCGGCTATTTGGAGAGAGCTCAAATAATAAACCAGGAGGGAAGAATCACTAAACTCCATGCTGCTCTCTGTCCCACATGGGACCCGGGCCCAGACTATAACAGGGTGTGAGAGGCCCTAACACAGATCTCAATTGCCTCATGCCTATACCATAAATTCATTAGAGTCAGCTGACTTAAGGACTCCTGCCACCACAGTGAGCATGTGCGTGATAGCATGATTGATGGGCAAGCCTCAGGAGAGCCTGTGAGACACACATAGCGGTCACAGTCAGGCAGGATGACAAATATGTTTAAAAGTATTTAAAAAAATCACACCAGTATAATTAAGCGAGTGGCCCCAGGGTGCTGTGCGCAGCCCTCTACAACTGCGAGTTTAGATAGTTAACACTTACTTGCACTAGTTAATAGACCAATGTAAAACTAGCATTCTAGTGAGAAATATTTGTGCCCGAAATTTGACAGTGAGGTGAGATTTAAAATTTGAGTCTGAGACTTAAGCTCATACAATCACAGGGCTGCGGATGCCATGGGCGGCAACCTGAGGGATAGCCCCGGGCGCCACAAGCACTAGCTACGCCTCTGATTACAGGGGCACTAGGGTAGTTCCCTTCCATTTCTGGTGCTTTGCAGCTGTTAGAGTTTCTCTTTGCTCAAATGGGAGTAATTTCTGATATTTATGTTTCCCTCGTCTTCATTGCTTGATTTTGCTCGGGAGAAAGTGTCACTACTAGTCATTGCAATGTAACTCATAATTACACTAAAATTATGAAAATGTCACACATAGCAATCTGAAACCTTGGCAATTATGAGTCGAGTCTGGGGCAGTGGCAGTGCTGGGCGATAGGCTGCAGCAGAACCAACCCCTACGGTAGAGACCCTGCCACCACTGTGGAGTACTGGAGCCTGAGGAAGGTAGGAGCTAAACGGTTGTCACGAAGGGAGGAAAGGATCTTTGGTGAATAGTAGGGCAGTGGGCACAAGTCCTATAAAAAGAAGTGGGGGGGGGGGACTAACCAAGGTTTCAGATTGCTATGTGTGACATGTTCATAATTTCAGTGTGGTTATGAGTGACATTTGACACTTTCTTGCGAGCAAAAATCAAGCAATAAAGATGAGGAAATATAAATATCAGAAATTAGACCCATTTGATCAACGAGAAACTCTGAGAAGATCTAAAACTGCTGCAGACGCCTGCTGCAGCTGACTATAATTAAAAGGACAGCTATGGACGTCTTGAAAGCAGGTCACATGGCTCCACTAAGAATTAACACAAAAAAGAGCAAGGACCTGCGGTTAGGTTGTAGAACCACTGGAGCGAAGCTGTGTCTCTGACAATACAAGACAACAGTTTGGTAGAGAACACAGATCTTTACTGGACCCCACCAATGTAGAAGGGGTATTGCTGCATGCACATGAGGCATTCAGAGTTGTAGTGGCATGAGCATCACCAGAGCCTGCCCTGATGTCCTGGCATAAATATCTCTAGTGTCGCACAGCGAGTGACAAGTTACACACCAAGTGTAAATACACCAGACGACACTTCAAACAAAGATTGACATTTTGTTTTCTGCCCGTGGAAAGAAGCAGCTTGGTCTTTAGTCGGGTATTCAGTCCGCCCTGCATTACTGTTTAAAGCCTACAGCACAGCAAGTGTCGAAAGACCCCTAAATCCAACACCCCACCTTCAGATCCAGATTCACGCAGGTAAGTGCAAAAGTAGTCTGTCTCGAGTGACAGTCACGACGCACGCTGATGAGAGAACCTGTCTGTGAACATGTGGCACTGCGGCTATTTGGAGAGAGCTCAAATAATAAACCAGGAGGGAAGAATCACTAAACTCCATGCTGCTCTCTGTCCCAAATGGGACCCGGGCCCAGACTATAACAGGGTGTGAGAGGCCCTAACACAGATCTCAATTGCCTCATGCCTATACCATAAATTCATTAGAGTCAGCTGACTTAAGGACTCCTGCCACCACAGTGAGCATGTGCGTGATAGCATGATTGATGGGCAAGCCTCAGGAGAGCCTGTGAGACACACATAGCGGTCACAGTCAGGCAGGATGACAAATATGTTTAAAAGTATTTAAAAAAATCACACCTGTATAATTAAGCGAGTGGCCCCAGGGTGCTGTGCGCAGCCCTCTACAACTGCGAGTTTAGATAGTTAACACTTACTTGCACTAGTTAATAGACCAATGTAAAACTAGCATTCTAGTGAGAAATATTTGTGCCCGAAATTTGACAGTGAGGTGAGATTTAAAATTTGAGTCTGAGACTTAAGCTCATACAATCACAGGGCTGCGGATGCCATGGGCGGCAACCTGAGGGATAGCCCCGGGCGCCACAAGCTCTAGCTACGCCTCTGAGTAAAGTGCCCTGTGGCACACACTCAAAGGCCTATATGTAGTAAGACTCGGGTGAGCTACCCAGAGTTAAACATGCATGCGCTGGCACCTGGCACTGCCGCACCTCCTTTGTCAATAACACACGGTGCACTTATGCCCCCTCGCAGTACGCCCACTCCCGATGCAGCGCCTAGTATGGAACGAAATGCACAGAGTGTGAAGTTATTTAAAGGATGTATGAATGAGCGACCCAAATATAAAAATTTATGAAGACTAAAATATTCCTAAATTAATGATTACTCTTTAATACTGAAACACAAATGCAATTAGTACACCATATGATGAAGTGTGCATAACAGTGCACAGTTACATCTGTATAGGTCACCAGATTCGTTCTATATAGTCACTGACTTCAATGCACAGTTCTAAAGTGATCCTCAATGCAGCTTTCGACACCCCCTAATGTATTGATTTCAGCCAAAACATGCCTAGCTCCTTGAAGACTCTTCCAAAACATCTGTCCACTCCAATGTTCGTTGATGGAATAGGCAAGCAGGATCTGTGCTCATGCACCTGCTGCAGAGAGAACTGGGTTCCACTACCATGTCACATGTTCACATCATGGCTGGGTCAGAACTGGAATGGCCTGGAGAGCAAAAAAAACAGAAAACAACGGATTTAAGCCCAGGTCTCTGTACTGGGGGTGAATGTTTAACATTGTTCAGCATCCCATCCATCAATTGTTCTTTATGCACATGTCCACATCGTGGCAGGAACAGCCTGGAGGGCCAAAGAGTGAGACAACAACACCCAATAACAGACCACGGAGGAGGAAGGGGGAAGATTCCTTGGCTGGTCCCCTGTCAGGAGGGTGACTGTGAGTCACACCTGTTTCTCGGTCAGCGGGCCCAACATAAATAAGACTGGTAGCTTCATAAATAAGGCCACTACATTCCAGAGCAAAATCTGAAATCGTTTCCACATACAATGGGGCTCTCCCAAACTGACTATTGTAATTCTCTCTTCACTGGTCTCCCCAAAACCCACCTCACCCCTCTGAAATCGATCCTACACCCAACAGCAAGGGGACAAAAACAATGAGCACATCACACCTACAAAAACAGAGTAGGTCGCACACTGCTCGTCATACTAGCAAATAGCCCCATAGAACTCTGGATACTGTAGTGGCAGCGGAGAGTACGCCTATGCCACGAGTGTAAAAAATAATGCCATCCCTGGACACGTGTTTCGAGGTAATTGCCTCTCGTCAGCAGGGAGCAGGTAGGTGTGAGGGGTGCCAAGTAGACTGCCAAAATATTAAAGGTAAAATACCTCTCACGGCGTGCAGGTGCGGTACCAAGGCTCGTCAGCCCAACGCGCTCAAGGGAGCTTAAATACAAAAACAGAGTAGGTCGCACACTGCTCGTCATACTAGCAAATAGCCCCATAGAACTCTGGATACTGTAGTGGCAGCGGAGAGTACGCCTATGCCACGAGTGTAAAAAATAATGCCATCCCTGGACACGTGTTTCGAGGTAATTGCCTCTCGTCAGCAGGGAGCAGGTAGGTGTGAGGGGTGCCAAGTAGACTGCCAAAATATTAAAGGTAAAATACCTCTCACGGCGCGCAGGTGCGGTACCAAGGCTCGTCAGCCCAACGCGCTCAAGGGAGCTTAAATACAAAAACAGAGTAGGTCGCACACTGCTCGTCATACTAGCAAATAGCCCCATAGAACTCTGGATACTGTAGTGGCAGCGGAGAGTACGCCTATGCCACGAGTGTAAAAAATAATGCCATCCCTGGACACGTGTTTCGAGGTAATTGCCTCTCGTCAGCAGGGAGCAGGTAGGTGTGAGGGGTGCCAAGTAGACTGCCAAAATATTAAAGGTAAAATACCTCTCACGGCGCGCAGGTGCGGTACCAAGGCTCGTCAGCCCAACGCGCTCAAGGGAGCTTAAATACAAAAACAGAGTAGGTCGCACACTGCTCGTCATACTAGCAAATAGCCCCATAGAACTCTGGATACTGTAGTGGCAGCGGAGAGTACGCCTATGCCACGAGTGTAAAAAATAATGCCATCCCTGGACACGTGTTTCGAGGTAATTGCCTCTCGTCAGCAGGGAGCAGGTAGGTGTGAGGGGTGCCAAGTAGACTGCCAAAATATTAAAGGTAAAATACCTCTCACGGCGCGCAGGTGCGGTACCAAGGCTCGTCAGCCCAACGCGCTCAAGGGAGCTTAAATACAAAAACAGAGTAGGTCGCACACTGCTCGTCATACTAGCAAATAGCCCCATAGAACTCTGGATACTGTAGTGGCAGCGGAGAGTACGCCTATGCCACGAGTGTAAAAAATAATGCCATCCCTGGACACGTGTTTCGAGGTAATTGCCTCTCGTCAGCAGGGAGCAGGTAGGTGTGAGGGGTGCCAAGTAGACTGCCAAAATATTAAAGGTAAAATACCTCTCACGGCGCGCAGGTGCGGTACCAAGGCTCGTCAGCCCAACGCGCTCAAGGGAGCTTAAATACAAAAACAGAGTAGGTCGCACACTGCTCGTCATACTAGCAAATAGCCCCATAGAACTCTGGATACTGTAGTACCTGCTCCCTGCTGACGAGAGGCAATTACCTCGAAACACGTGTCCAGGGATGGCATTATTTTTTACACTCGTGGCATAGGCGTACTCTCCGCTGCCACTACAGTATCCAGAGTTCTATGGGGCTATTTGCTAGTATGACGAGCAGTGTGCGACCTACTCTGTTTTTGTATTTAAGCTCCCTTGAGCGCTTTGGGCTGACGAGCCTTGGTACCGCACCTGCGCGCCGTGAGAGGTATTTTACCTTTAATATTTTGGCAGTCTACTTGGCACCCCTCACACCTACCTGCTCCCTGCTGACGAGAGGCAATTACCTCGAAACACGTGTCCAGGGATGGCATTATTTTTTACACTCGTGGCATAGGCGTACTCTCCGCTGCCACTACAGTATCCAGAGTTCTATGGGGCTATTTGCTAGTATGACGAGCAGTGTGCGACCTACTCTGTTTTTGTATTTAAGCTCCCTTGAGCGCTTTGGGCTGACGAGCCTTGGTACCGCACCTGCGCGCCGTGAGAGGTATTTTACCTTTAATATTTTGGCAGTCTACTTGGCACCCCTCACACCTACCTGCTCCCTGCTGACGAGAGGCAATTACCTCGAAACACGTGTCCAGGGATGGCATTATTTTTTACACTCGTGGCATAGGCGTACTCTCCGCTGCCACTACAGTATCCAGAGTTCTATGGGGCTATTTGCTAGTATGACGAGCAGTGTGCGACCTACTCTGTTTTTGTATTTAAGCTCCCTTGAGCGCTTTGGGCTGACGAGCCTTGGTACCGCACCTGCGCGCCGTGAGAGGTATTTTACATTTAATATTTTGGCAGTCTACTTGGCACCCCTCACACCTACCTGCTCCCTGCTGACGAGAGGCAATTACCTCGAAACACGTGTCCAGGGATGGCATTATTTTTTACACTCGTGGCATAGGCGTACTCTCCGCTGCCACTACAGTATCCAGAGTTCTATGGGGCTATTTGCTAGTATGACGAGCAGTGTGCGACCTACTCTGTTTTTGTATTTAAGCTCCCTTGAGCGCTTTGGGCTGACGAGCCTTGGTACCGCACCTGCGCGCCGTGAGAGGTATTTTACCTTTAATATTTTGGCAGTCTACTTGGCACCCCTCACACCTACCTGCTCCCTGCTGACGAGAGGCAATTACCTCGAAACACGTGTCCAGGGATGGCATTATTTTTTACACTCGTGGCATAGGCGTACTCTCCGCTGCCACTACAGTATCCAGAGTTCTATGGGGCTATTTGCTAGTATGACGAGCAGTGTGCGACCTACTCTGTTTTTGTATTTAAGCTCCCTTGAGCGCTTTGGGCTGACGAGCCTTGGTACCACACCTGCGCGCCGTGAGAGGTATTTTACCTTTAATATTTTGGCAGTCTACTTGGCACCCCTCACACCTACCTGCTCCCTGCTGACGAGAGGCAATTACCTCGAAACACGTGTCCAGGGATGGCATTATTTTTTACACTCGTGGCATAGGCGTACTCTCCGCTGCCACTACAGTATCCAGAGTTCTATGGGGCTATTTGCTAGTATGACGAGCAGTGTGCGACCTACTCTGTTTTTGTATTTAAGCTCCCTTGAGCGCTTTGGGCTGACGAGCCTTGGTACCGCACCTGCGCGCCGTGAGAGGTATTTTACCTTTAATATTTTGGCAGTCTACTTGGCACCCCTCACACCTACCTGCTGCCTGCTGACGAGAGGCAATTACCTCGAAACACGTGTCCAGGGATGGCATTATTTTTTACACTCGTGGCATAGGCGTACTCTCCGCTGCCACTACAGTATCCAGAGTTCTATGGGGCTATTTGCTAGTATGACGAGCAGTGTGCGACCTACTCTGTTTTTGTATTTAAGCTCCCTTGAGCGCTTTGGGCTGACGGGCCTTGGTACCGCGCCTGCGCGCCGTGAGAGGTATTTTACCTTTAATATTTTGGCAGTCTACTTGGCACCCCTCACACCTACCTGCTCCCTGCTGACGAGAGGCAATTACCTCGAAACACGTGTCCAGGGATGGCATTATTTTTTACACTCGTGGCATAGGCGTACTCTCCGCTGCCACTACAGTATCCAGAGTTCTATGGGGCTATTTGCTAGTATGACGAGCAGTGTGCGACCTACTCTGTTTTCACATCACACCTATGCCGGTCTCTCTCTGCTGGTTGCCTATTGAACCCAGGGATGTATACAAGGCTGCTCGCATCACCAAGTGCTTAATTTGAAAAAATAGAAGTGCCAGGGCCCTCCTCAGGAGGCCATTTACGCTTGCAGCGCCCACTGCAGCTGACAGCTGTACCAAAAGGAACAATACAACTACTAACCATCATACACCTACAAGTGTGAAAATTCCAGACCCCCAAAGCTATAAAAATGGCTTTGGCGGCAGGTATTTGTCATTTTTAGAGTGCATTGAATTAATAAACAACTGTTATGCTTGTCTCTAAATCAGAAGCACCACCATGCAGCAGACTGTCATAAGTGCAGGTGTTGACAGTTAAGTGCCTTTGAGCACCGGAAACCACTGGCTCAAATTTAGCACTGGCATCACCCACAAGGCCCTACACATATCCACTTCCAGTTACACGGCAGACAAGCTCAAGCTTTCAGGAGGTTCTAGACCTTCGCAAAACGCCAAAGTATTGCTGCTAGAACCCCTGACCCTTAGACAGGAACGACTCTTGCCGCAATCCATCTCTGTAGTGCCTCCAGAATTTGGAACTCACTACCTCCAAACCTTTCACTGCCACCTCGCAAGAGATCTTCACAACAGACCTGAAAGCGTTAAAGTAAGCTAAGACAGGGCAGCTAATACCCTTCCATTGAGAACATGCTCACCCACCTCTCCGCACAGAACTACACTACCCTCACGTCATCAGGTTCTCACAAATGTTTCACTAGTGTATATACATACAGTGCATCTTGTTTCCTCTTTCTATAACGAGGTGCCGTTTTGTAATTCTAGAGTTCATGCAACTATATTTGGTAATTCTTCTACCCGCTACAACTATGTAATGCAATGTGTCTACTGTAAACCGCTCTGCCACCTTCAGGTAATGCTCATGCTATATAGAAAATCTAAATAAGTAAATACAAAATAACAAGCATTTGCAATACAATAGGTCTCGCATTTATGCGAGTTTGAGCTATTGACATTGCAAATAGCAATGCCTTTTATTTTTGTTTTTAAAACATAAATAAAAGGCATTGCCATTTATAATGCCATTAGCTTAAACTCGGGTAACTGCGAGACCTATTGCATTGCAAAAGCTTGTTTTTGCTGGTGCTGCCATTGATGCGGCCTTGGGGGGCTGTGCACTTGGTCTTCCGGATTTGCTGCTGGTCGCATCTTAGTGTGGATTTGAAAATCTTTGTCTGCAGATCTTGGCTCACTCTCCGTGTGTGCCCCAGTTGCTTCCAGTGTCGTTTCGTCAGCCTGAGTAGGCGACAGTCATATAAACTTTCACTGGAGCACAAGCTACAGAATGCAAATGTTGCTTTGAAAGGCTGTGCACTTCAGCTGGCACTCGGTGTGTTAGCATCAGTGATGGTGAAAAACAATTTAAATCTGTTCTTTCCCATGTTGTCCAAGTACCTCTCACTGTAAATCAGTGACTAAGGAAATACATGAGTCTGTAACGGACAGTGTTTTGTGAATGCGATTACTATAACTTTGTATGTGCGTGAGTACAGATGTGTGTACACACACACACACGTGCACAAACACCCTTCACGATTGCCCATTATAGATGGCTCCACCAATTATATTTGTGGCCAGTTGCATCTCCTTCCCCTGTCCCCAAGCCCCTGGAAATCACTTCTAGAGATACCACTGTGGCTGTCAACATCTGCGCTGTTTCAGGTCCAAATCCCACTGAGGTCTACTCTGCCTTTCATCCTTCGGAGGTCCATAAAACGAGTGCTCTGTCTTTTATGCGAGCGTAGCTCTGCAGCACCGTTTGTAAAACGCCTAGGCAATTTGGAAAGAGTGTTTCGTGGCCCGTGGGAGTTTCGAGTATTAATAAAATGCCCGTCGGTATTGAAAAGTAGTATGGTGACTCGCACGTGCAGGGTCCTAGATTCCTTCCCACTGGCCTTTATCTTAGCATGACATAAGTCGCCTAGGAGCTTCGTACAATACAGGGCACGGGTCCTAATGTTGGCAGGGCTGTTACAGCCTTTCATCCTTCCACTGTCATGTGGTTGCCATTGCGTTACGGAACAGCCTACCTATTCTCTAAGTGTGCAACCACATTCCGGTTTGGCGATTACTCCTTTGCTATCAGAGACGCACAAAGGAGCTGTCACATTCCGGACCCTCATGAGTCACTCAGGAAGAAGAGGGGGAGCAGTGAGAGCCCCCCGCGAGGAGACGCAAGCAGGGCTACTGTACACCCTGGCGGGGGCTGAAACCACTCACTTTTGTGACGGGCCGGTGCGTGTGTATTGTGGGGGGTAGGGAGGTGGGGGCATTGGGGGATTACACAGCAGGTGTCGACTCCCCAAAAGAAGATAATATGTAAAGAATAGGCTTTCTTTACTTTGAATAATATAACAACCCCCCCCCGCCACAAACCCCCCGACTCCTTTCACCCCAAATCTTTTATGTAGCGCTTAGAGCAGGGCTAAGCGCTAGTTAGATGCCAGGGCCGTGGAGGAGGCCCAGCCGGGTTGGGAGGAGAGTGACGGGGTTGAGGGGGCAGTGGACTGTACTCCAACCATTGCTGCTAGATGTAAACCTTTGTTGTTTGATGGTCTGAAGTCAGTCAGGGACGGCAGAGCTTGTATAATCTTAAACCGAGGCGGTCTTTCCACTTTGTGTTCACTGCGGTTAAACGCTCCTTGCTGACCCGGCTCATAACAGACCGTGGGACCCTGGCAGGGAGGCTGCATGAGGATCGCTGCCCATGTCACCGTCTGACAGCAGCTTCAGGCCTTGTAAATGTGCAAGGCCACTCCATCTCCCAGGTTACTCATCACAATTGACAACAAGCCCTTGTGACGTAGCACGTAAGGATCAAGTGCGCCCGCCGTAAGGCGTGCCTTGCTCTGCGCATGGCGCATGTGTGGTATGGGTGTTTGAGTACACAGCTGACAGTTGGGGCAGGTTCAGAGACCCGACTATAGCGGACCTAACACTAGGAGCAGTGGAGAGGGCTTGAGAGCAGTACCGAGGCAAGTCAGATCACTGTATTGGATCGAAGGAGGAAGCACCTGGGAAGCCTTCACAGCAGCGAGAAAAAGACACTACTGCCGCCATGTACAGGCACTAGGACCCGCAGCTCTCCCCGTCCCGGGGTTTTAACTACATCATCCAGATCTGCAGCGGCAATGTACAGGAGCCGGTAAGTGGGGCATGCTGTACGTGTAAAGCGCGCCGAGCTTGGAGCGTGTGTGCGCATTAAAAAAAAAAAATTGCATGAGGCTTGCGAGGACGGAAGGGGGACAGGAGATGTGCACATCACGTGTCTGTACGTGCGCGTTCACAACCTCCAGTCAGCCCTGCACGTGCCCATCTCCTGTCTCCCTTCTGAAGCAAGTCAGTACGAGGTGTGTGCGTGCGCTTTCGGCAGCCGTGGATGCGGTGATGGCGGTCGGCAGCGGCGGGGTGTGTGCACGCGCGTGTGTCTGTGTGTGTGCGTGTGCGTCTGTGAAAGCGCGTCTCAGAAGCGCGTCCACAGACCCCGACCCCAATTGCTGCGCGTGCCCCGGTCTGTCTAGGTCTCGAGAGCGAGACCTAAAAATGTGGAATAAAAAAACTTGCAGAGCTTGTGATCTGCTCCCAGTCTCTTCCCAAAGCACGCATTGGACATCCGAGCAAGGGGGCTGCTATTGGCTGCCCATGTAGCAGGCGGCTAGTGATTGGCCCACACCTGCTGCCGGGGTCTTGCAATTGGACTGTAGAGTCACGCGTGACCAGGGGGAGTCACGCGCTTTCCGGAAACCCGTCAGGTAGGACATAAACAAAACAAACCCAAGGAAAGAAGCATGGAGGGTCCGGGGCAGCGGAAGCAGCAGCGGAGGGGGTGAAGAGCATCACCGGAGAAGGGCAGACCAACAGCAAGTGAGTGCAAGGGGGAAGAAACAGAAAATGATATTTTGGGAGGGTGAAAGGGACCTTCCTTCTTTGGGTGCCAGCTCCTCCAGACTCCCTTTGCGGGCTGCAGTGGGGCGAAGATCCCTTTCGACCCCACAGCTAGAAATAGTGCTGTAGGAGGAAATGTGCGAGTTAAAGGTGTTGAAAAGCAGGAAGAACGCCTTGTTTCAAGTGCAGATCCCGCCACACCCAATTAGGCTGCACAGAGCTCTAGAAAAGTCCCGGTAGCCTTGCGGAAAGCAGAGGATTGTGGACACAGTCTCCCTACTATGCTTCGGGGTTGTAACTGCTAACTCCTCCTCTGCTTCCCCATCCGGAAGAGGTGCTAAATAGAGGAGTACATTTGTGGAAAAGTTAAAATAGATGCAAAGGAGGGCAGACATAAATTTCCCAATACCCCACCCGCTGGTGATAGGGCTGCTGCACTGCCAAGAGAACACGTGAGGCATCAGACAGACTGGGGCACGCCCACACCATGGCACTGTACTTCATAAAACAGCCCTCTGCCGGGACAACCACTTACCCAAAGGCATCAGAATATCTTCAGCGATGGCAAGGTGCGTGGAGGAGGGAGTATAACTTTAGTTCGGAGTGTAACTCATGACTTATCACCTATAATAGAGAACCGACAACAGTCCGCTCTCGCGCTTGGTTTGTGCTATAAGACTTTCTGTCGCTTTGTAAGAAATGTAGTAGCAGCTTTTTAACATTACGAGGCCCCGTCCTACTTTGAGGGTTCGGGGATTGGCTTCCATGTAGGCTTCTCTTTGAAAGGTGAGGCCCAGCCTCGCCACTCGCTAAAGAGTGCTGTAGCTCCGAAACCTTGTTTTCGGCGCAGTCATTCTACCGGGTCTGCAGGAATAATCAGGATCCGGCAGGTTTTATTACTCGCTCCCTAATTCACAGGTTGCTTGCAGCCACATACCCTTTTCTGGAACACTAGCGACCATCTCAGCCCTCACAATTAATGGTGTTTCGTTCTTCTGACAGCAGCCACAACGCCCGCTGTTATTTCCAATCCTCAACTGCTGGCCCTTGCCCTGTCTAATGCAATAGATTTGCCCTGTCTTGCTGTCGAATGCTAGAGAAATGTTTTCAGAGACAAAGTACGCCGCAACAGGGCACCCACAGTAAGCATGTCTAGCACCTCATGATACCACCCCCCCAATGACAAAGAAGAGGTGAAAGGGACGAGAACTACATTAAATCACGTGGTTTCCCTATTGCAAGGCGGTGGATGGGAAACAGTGCCTGGATTTCTGTGGGGATAGTCTTACAGTGAGATAATTCTAAAATGTTTTTAATTTGTCTGCCCATGCAAAATACGTTATTGTAGGTAAAATATACTGTGGTATAATAAGTGCTCAACTGATTGAGGGGGCATAGCATGAAAATAGTTTTTCCTTGGTCTTTTTTGCATTTTGCTATAAAGGGGGCGTGGTTGAACCAATGGGAAGCGGACTGCTGCATGCCAAGAGTGGGAAATCGACTGGGGGAATGAATGAGCTGTTTGACAAAGAGCTTTGCAAGTGGACATGGTGCTCATGCGTCTTAATCTTAGAAGCAGTTGATAGCTATTTAGTGGTTTTGCTACTACGTTATTTTGTAATTTTGGATGGGGCGTTGGGACCCGAGCCAGGCACAGGTGTATTATTAAATGTAAATCAGAAAGATTTTTAAGTAAGGGACTACCAAAGGTAGGGGCTCTTAGAAGGTAGGGCGGGTGGTAAATCGCCATCAATGATAGTAAGGATGCACCACCCATCATCCGTAGGAGTCAAGGAAGAAAAGTATGGATCCTTTTACTGGTGGGATGACTGATCAAGGGTCGTGCGGGGGAGTGGGGTCTGTATAGTGGAGTAGTGACTAACCAGGGGTAAGAGAAGCAGCTAGGCAGGCGATGTGGCATCTATAGATGTAGCATAGATGTCAACATTTCAGAAAAGTAAAGTGGAACATTTTAAGGAAATACTCGGAATAATGTATTTTCCTCATTGACTTTTACTGTATCAGGCAATTTCAGGCGGGATACAGACAAAATTAAAACCTTTTTTACTTACAAAACCGGGAGTCTGGCCTGAATTAGGTCTAATGGCATGTATAATGTAGCTAGGGGGGGGGGGGGGGGTCCAGCAGTTGAGCCCCTATGTTAGGGACATCTGTTGTGAGTAGAGGACGATAACTCCGAAATCGGATCACGCTGTTGGTTATGAACCCTCCTCACACTGAACTCATATTCAGGCACTGTTGTGGTACATCCTTGGACCTACGTACCCTATCAGCCCCCAATGTTCCGGGCGCGGGAGGGGGCTGGGCCTTGCCTGGGAAATGTTTATGTGCTGTCTCATACAAACCTGAAAGGCAGAACATCCTGGGACCCGGGCGTTGCTGCTCGTAAGCGGCAGCCTGTGCGGCCAATGCGAGAGTGAGGACTTCAAGGAGGCAGCCAGTGGCAAGCCGGAGCGGTAGGTGTGGGTGGGGCCTGTGGATTGTGTAATGCTAGGCTGCGCTCCTCTAGGTCTGATGGCCATGTTGGATTTTTGTGGTGAGGACTGGAGGAGAATGTCAATGGAGCTCGATGGGCCGCAAAGCGAGGGTTTAGGGGTTCATTTTTAAACTCTACCCCATTTCGGGGAGCTCTTGCCTTCTGACTCTTAAAGAAGTACTGTGGCGGTCTGAACGGCCCATACATTTCCTGGAGTCACATCCCGGGGTTCCCACCTCAGGATATAAATGCATATTTTTATAATATTCGGCCTCTCCAAAAACAAGCTAGAATTCAGTAATAGTAACGCCTACTCGCCTCGCATTTTACTTGTAATAAGATACAATTCCCGAAGATGTCGCAGGAGGTAGATAAACTCAACCAAAATGAACAGTCTATATAACGTTAATAAGTGACACTCCTTTCCAATTGCAACTAGAATATACAAAAAAAAAGTTAATATCGATCCACCATCGAGATTCATTTAATACTTACATGTAATTAAAACATTCCCCGTTTACTGCCACCCAGTACCTTCGAAATATACACATTCACCTGAGAAAAACGTGTATCATCTTCCTGATAAATTTAATATACACATTTAATTATGAAACATTGATTGCATCTTTACGACTATAAATCATTGGCAAAGTCTGCAATGCCCAGGCTATAGAGCATGATTCAAAGGCAATGGATGAGCCAATAGTCTCAAAGGCGAGACCTATTGGCTTTGCCAATGCTTGTTGTACAGGGGGGGCGGTGACGGTGGCGAGGTGTGTGCGCGCGCGTTAGGCAGCCGCGGATGCGGTGAGGGGGGTCGGCAGCGGTGGGGTGTGTGCGCGCGCGTGTGTCTGTGTGTGTGCATGTGCGTCTGCGCAAGCGCGTCTCAGAAGCGCGTCCACAGACCCCGACCCCAATCGCTGCGCGTGCCCCGGTCTGTCTCCCTTGAGAGGCATCTCGGCGACAATAGGTCTCGAGAACGAGACCTAATAAAGGGCCTGTAAGTCCCTCTCTGCAAAGTAGTTTACTTACAACCCAGGAGTGACAGAAAGCTACCCTCATTGCACGGAAGCAGTTCACAGCTACGGAACTCCATTTGTGCAAATCTAATCTGTGTTCTGCACGTTACACATAGATGCGGCAGGTGCATTAATCCTCTGAGGCGTGTTATAGGTGTCAGCCCAGCACTTCTCCAATAACCCCCAGCATTACTTCAGACGGGTACGTACCCGAGGGTGTCTCACCCCAATGACATGCCACAAGACAGACAGCAGACACACCTCCTGTATCAAACAGGACACGTGCCCCTGGATATCTCACACAAGGGAGGTGCCACAGGAGAAGCACACAAGAGCATAAAGGGTAGCTGCATGGATTAATGCTCCTGCTGCAAAGATCCAAGTATAAACCACTGCCTGCAAATGTGATTCCAATGAAGACTAAGGATACAGGTGTCAGATAGGAGTACTGTGAGCAGCTCTAACTTGAACTGACTTCTAGGCGCTTTGGAATAATGGGCTTCTTTCCCAATTCGCGTAAAGGGGACTGTGGGTTGCTGGGATGGGGCGCTGACTTGTTCGTAGTTTACAGCGTGGCATGCTGCACCTGTATCGTGTGACTTCCTCAAACTGAGCCAAGTTTTCACAAAACACCAGGCTGCACGCTGGAAACTGCCCACAGTTTTCATTCCAGGCCTGTAACCAGCGAGTGCAGTGAAACCCCACAGCCAGGCGAGCTGCTAGCACCTGCCATGGGGCAATCCGAGAGCACTGCGGTGTGGGCAGAGTGCCTGGTCGCACCTGTGCTTACCTGTCCGGCTCACTGAACCTCCATCCCGGGGGGGGTGGGCACGTGGGGCGCTCTTCGCACTCTCAGCCCTCCTGTGGCCCACTGCTGGGGTGAGCCTCTCGAAGAAGTCTCAGACATCCACTTCCTGGAGAGGAAACGTGATCAAGTGCTCAAGAGCGGCCCTGACCTGTGCCTTAAAGGGGAAGGGCTGGGTTCAGGGCCTTAAAGTGGCAGTACAGCCCCCGTCCTCAGCAAACCCGCTACGCTCCTCAGCACAGTAGGCGGGTCTACAGAGCACCCATCCACCCCCGCCACCTCCACCCTGCAGGGACAACCCTTCCTCGGTTTTAATAAAACTCCCCACATTTCTGAAATGCTTAGTATTTATGTGTTGTCATTCATTCCCTATATGTGGGCCAGTAGAGCATAGCAGACAGGGCACAAGTCCTAACAAGTGGGCGCTATAATGATGCACGGACTCGAGCCTTCCTCGACACTAGCGCGTGCTGACCATTTTCTGCCCTCACATATTACGCAATTGTTTTTTAAGCGTCAGCTTGTGACTACAGCCACGCTGAACAGTTTCATATGATGGCGACGGACAGACAGACAGCCGCTCCTTGCTATACCAAAGCACGCGGGTCTTTTTCTTCCATCAGTCCAAGGGCTGCGCAGCAGTGGTAGATAGTGTAACACCGCAAGTAAAAGATCCAGTCCTGATTGGTGGTCCCAAAAGGAGACAGGGCAGTAACAAGGAGGGTCTAAGAAGCCTCATTACCAATCGGAAGCCAGCATTTACCATGGACGATGATGCCAGCCAATGAAAAATATGGACGGGGCTTCCACGGCACTTCCACATCTGTCCCTACTGCAATATGCCTCGCAAAGCGTGCAGCGCATGCGCTGCAACGCTAGGCTTGACCTAAAAAGTATGGGACAGGGCGATTTTTCTTTGAAAAAACGAATTCAAATGGTGGATTTTACAGCATCCTTTGGACTTCAGCAAAATGCATAGATCAAAAGCACAGTGTGCAGTATTTTCATTTAGACATAACCACACACAGACACAAGTATTCACTGCCTTAAGAACAATTAAGATCTATGTACAAAAACAGCAGTTGCTTTTTACACTTCTATTCTGTTGCAACCTTTTGTCTACTCAAAGAGACCAAGGCCAGAAGCAGACAAGCAAGCTTCGCTCATACTAAGTGCAGACCCCAGTTAAAGAGATACCTTACTGCTGACAATACTCAAAAGTCTCTATGTAAAATAGTGTTCTGATATAGCTTCTCAAAAAAAAAAAAGACAGCAGGAACAATTGATGTAAAACAGGACTGAAAAGATACCCTTCTAGTGGCTTAACTGCACAACCCAAACACCTGGGGTCAATCACAGCTTCTCCGTTTGACTAAATTGTGTGATCTGAAACAATTTTATTTCACTGTGCCTCGTTTTTCTATATCATCACGTTTTAGCACACCTTGAAATATATCCCTTTAGGGCTGTAGGTAAAAAATACTCTGGTGTATGTTTAGTAGACTTTCACTTTGATGTACCTATAATAAGCTTGACAGCATGTAGGGTACAAATGACAGCTGAATTTCCTTGGAGATATGACCTTATGCCCAGAGTTGCTGACCTGGGATCTGTGGAAACAGGTTTGACTCAGTGGCATAACGAAACTTGAGGGGGCCCCCCTGCAAAGCACATGGAGGGGGGCCCCCCCCCAGCAGCCCGGCCCACTTTGCCCCAGCGACAAAAATAAGTAGTCACCTAAAGCCGTATTTTCAGCACTTATCTGTGCATACTTAGAACAGCAAATATAAATAGAATGCACTTTAATTGTGTTCTAGGGCTGCCTGAATGATGAGATTCATGATTGATAAATAAAGGGAACAAAGACAAAAAAGTCACATTACAAATGAATACATACTTTTTTATTTATAACCCTATTTAGTGCCAAGACCAGGCCTTTCCAGGCTCTTTAAAATCAGGGCTGGCATTTTTCTCTTGGCAACCCTACTTTATATTCCTTTTCATGAAATACATTCTCAAACAACAGCAGTAAATGTAAATTTCAAATGCAAGGAATAGGCAGAGTGGGGGCCCAGGGAGTACTGGAACCAGAAAAAAACCTAAGCCTTGGTAACCAGTTTACAAAGGTATGTTGACTGTGCACATCAGATAGAGCGTACAGCTGACTGTTGTGGTGCACTGTAGCACCCAACAACACTTTTCAATAATGTACATCACACGCCCACATGTTATAGCGTTCACTGGGTAGAGATTATATAGCACATAGATCAGAAATACCATATAGATGGATGGCAGGCAGCTCCCAAGAGAATTGTAAGTAGTTTAAATCACATGCAAGCATCGAACAGAACGCTCTGGACAGATGTTCCATACACCCCACATAGCGCAGATATACTATTCAGCTGGCTGCAATGGGGCCCCGAAGAGCACTTTTCAATAGCATAGAACACACACAAACTTCCAACACAGCACATTAAATAGAACATTTTGCTTACATCTAAATAAGCACAGACATGGCATTTGGGCCGTGGGCCATATTTTCCATAGAATGCAGTATATAAACATAAATAACGTAACATACCATGTAATTGCTGCTCCTATAGTTGTGTAACTCTATCTATAACTTGGTCATCAGAATGTGCTACAACAAAGACAATGATGCTGGGATGGTGAACAGGACAGAGGGCCAACCCATCTTCACTACTGAGAGGCTCAGAAGCGCACCATTTAATTTATGAGGCAGGCCGTCTGGCCGCAGGACTGATATGAGGCAACTGGTGCACCCATGCTGCGCACTACAACTACTGCGCTGATGGCCCGAACTCTACGCCACTCTACTCTATGCCACTGCACTCTACTCCACTGCAGTCTACTTTGTACCACTCTGCACCACTGTAATCTGCGTCACTCTACTCTACGCCATTGCACCAATGCACTTTGCGTCAATACAGTCTATACCACTTTACTCAAAACCAATCCATTCTATGCCAATCTACTCTACACCACTGTACTTAATGCCAGTTCACTCTAGGCCACTTTTCTCCACTCTGCAACACTCCACTCTTTGACGCTCTTCTCCACTCTCTACCTACGCCATTGAACGCTACGCACTGCAGTCTACTCTGCACCACTCCACTCTACTCTATTTTGCACCACTCTACACTGCATCACTCTATACCACTCTATACCAATGTACTGTATGCCACTTTGCTCAAAACCGATGCACTCTATGCTACTTCACTCTAAGCCAGTCTACTATTCACCACTGTACTTTATGCCACTTCATTCTAAGCCACTCTAATCCACTCTACAACTCTCCACTATATGCTGCTCTAATCCACTCTATGCCACTCTGAGACACTACGCCACTCTACGACACTCTATGCTACTCCCTCTACTCCACTTCATGCCATTTTACTCCACTATATTCTACAGTACACTCCAGTCTACTCCACTCTACACCACTACACTCCATGCCACTCCACTCGAACACTCTATGCCACTCCACTCTACACTACTCCACTCTATGCCATTTCATTCTA
The DNA here is from genome assembly GCF_964204655.1 of Triturus cristatus. Taxonomy (NCBI): domain Eukaryota; kingdom Metazoa; phylum Chordata; class Amphibia; order Caudata; family Salamandridae; genus Triturus; species Triturus cristatus. The sequence continues at coordinate 363,908,790 of NC_140580.1, forward strand.
CTACACTACTCCTCTCTATGCCACTCTACAACAATCTACTCCGCTCCACACCACTCTACTCTATAACACTGTACTCCACTCTACGCAGCACACTCTATGCCACTCCACTCTGCTCTTCACCACTCCACAACACTCTATGCCACTCCACTCTATGACACGCTGCTTCACTCTACAATATTCAACTATATGACACTCTAATACACTCTACACCCTTCCAATCTACAACACTCTACTACCTCCATGACTACACAACACTATGCCAGTTGACCCTATGCAACTCCATGACACTCCACTCAACTCTACTCTACACCACTCCATGATTCTACGCAACTCCATAACAGCCCACTCTACTCCACGACACTCTGCTTTACGACACTAACTATCTTATAGCCATGCTGAACAGCTGCCAAGCTGGTGTACAACAGGGCTAAAACATATTGGCAGAACCAATAGCTCTTGCATTGCGGAGATCTATTGGATTTGCCAATACTTGTTTAAGAGAAAGCAGTGGTACGTGGTACCACTGCCTGTTCTGTTCTAAAAAAATATTTTGTTAAACATTTTTAAATGGGAAGGGGTCCAAGTGGTTGCTCGCGGCCCCCTTCCTATTTGTGAATGGTTACCACTTCCTTCGAAGAGTCAGTAAAAAATTAAAGTTTTGTGACTGTAATTCAGTCGCAAAACATTAATACATACCACTGCGATTCTGTAACAAGTTAATTAATAGCAATATGAATTTTGTACAAATGAAAATGCTTTGTTGTAGTTGCAAATGGCCTTATTCTGCGAATTGGGCCGTTTGCAACCTCCAAACAAGTTTTGTGCATATGATCATTTGTTCTTTACTTTACCAAAAATAATTGTTTTAGTTTTCCAAACCTTGCCTTTCAAGACATTATTGGAATTGATGAATTGATGCTCCCAGGCACCAGAAGTGTCTCAGTGACTCAGCTGCAGTTCTGCTTGTGGCGCTGCTGTCTCTTCCGTTTCTGCCGAGTGGCTCGCTGTTCCAGGAGGCTCCCAGGAGGAGACCAGTGGTACGCTGCTTCGTTCCGCTGCCGCAAGGGCCCCACGCCTCTCAGGAGGAATCCAGCGGCACATCGTTGCCCCTCGTGTTGCTTGCCTCTCGCTCCCTCGTTGGACCTTGGCTTGCCCAAAGCGTATTTTTGGAATCCGGGGGTCCTGGTGCCTTCCGCTGCTTCACTGTTGCACTGCCTGAAGGGACAAAGACGTGGATGCGGATGCTGCAGCACCGGCTGTATCTCTCTCCTCCAGGGGGCCGGGAGCTGAAGGACGTGTGGAAGGAACAGAGAGAGGGAGGACCAAAGCGACCAAGGGACACGAGGCAAACGAGGAGTATATAAAAAAACGGAGGGTGCTGCCTCAGGCACAGCTAAGCAGGTGAATGCTCCACAGGAGGAGGAGAGGGTTGGAGGGCTGACCGAAAGGAACTTTCTTTGGGATATGATTCACTGGTGCACCCCGGAAGACGCTCTATACTAGTCAGTCAGAGTGTTCACCAGTTGGGCCGGTATCTACAGATCTATTGTGGCCCCGCCCCCTATACCTTTCTCAGGACCACTCCAAGAAATGCGAGTGTAGGACCTGTTCTCAGCTCCTACAGAGGGTGTGACCCAGGTGAGTGCAGAAGCGGCCTGGCTAAGCCCAGGTGCGGCTTGCGCTCTGCCTAGGATCTCCCACATGCTTGGCCACATAACCACAAAGTCATAGAATACAAGGTGTGCTCTGCCTGCTGTGGACATTTGCGAACGTATCTTACCTGTGCCCTGGTTGTGCTTCTTGTTGAGTCCCTGGACCCTTGCTGTTGCTTGCAGTTATCGTCGTCCCCCTGCCGCTGCCGCAGTTATAATCCCCGCGGCTGCCGTGTGCAGCGGGACTACAGTCCCCAGGATCCTTAGCGGGGGAAACCCGCCAACGTCAGCAGCTTTGCGCACAGAGGTGCATAAATCAACAGTCAGCCCCCGCGACGCGGGATCGCGCGCGGGTCGGCGCCGGGCTAAGCCCGGGCAAAGGGCGGGCCCTCTGTGGTTGAAGTAGGCTGGGCTGGGCCTATGTATTTATATTTAATTGTACAATTTTATTTTGTGTTGTATTCAGTGTTACACGTTTATTGTATTGCATAATAACGGTGTGAACATCCTCCTTCTCATTAGGTATTCTTCGTAACTTACCTTCAAATTTTCAATTATTTATTGTTTAAATTGTTATTAATCCCACTCATTCGGGGTTCTGGGTTTTCCTGTTCCTCTTGTATAAAGATGTCGGCTAAAAAGTTACGTTCGGGGAGATTATTAGGGGGAAGGGCTTGTACGTTGTCCAGATCCAACCCCCTTAGTAACAAGATCGCCAGTAATCTGGTATTAAGGGGTCAATGCCAGTTGCCACAACTATGGGAGAAGAAGGGCCCTTATGTGGGGAATAAAGATTATGCGGACTCTCTGACTACTGAAAAATCTTGCCCAGTGCCCCCTGATAAGTCTGGTGACAATAAGGGTGTTTCTTTTAATTCTGAGTTTGGGCAACAAAATAATGGGTCTGCTATTTATAAAGGGTTATCACCCATTGATCCCATGGGAGGTTCACAACTAAAGGTGGACAGTAAGGGAGAATCTCAGCTGTCTAGTATTGACCTGGAGCTTTGTGGTCGATACCTAGACGATGGTTCTTTGAAACTACCTGAAGCCTTTAAGTCCCCGATTGGTGCTACTCCCTCTGGTCTTTTGCTTTATAGTAGTACCCCCTCCTTAAAATCGCCAGATATTTTTTCTCAGTATAATATTTCCAAGAGCCCACTCCTTAATTTATCTGGCATTGGTCATATGGGTCTTCCTGGCTATCATAAAGTGGAAAAACCGATTTCTGAATCCTTGATCGCATTGGAACATTTGCTGGCTTCCATCTTACAGTTATTGAGTAAATTTATGGGAAGCTCTGACTGTATTCTGGAATCAGTTACTCAGATATTAAATGTTTTATTGTTAAAACTCCCGGAAAAGGTTCCTGATTTAGTTTCTAAAGTAGGTCCGCAGGAGCATGTGGTAGGTGGTGATCACTTAACTGTAAATGTAAATTCAGTTCAAAATAATCCCGTGGCTACCCCTAAAAATGAGCCCTTTTTAGCTTCCAAATTACCCCTATCTAATTGTGTAAAGATTTTTCGACCCCGAAATTGAAGAAGAAAGTGTAGAGGTCGCCACTCCAAAAGCTGAAAAAGAGCTATTTTCTATTTTTGTGCCTGAAATGAAGGGGATAGGGGTGGTTGAAAAAGGAAAAATCAGAAAACAAAGAAAGAACATAGGAAAAAAGAGGAAACCAATCCGTAAATATAGGAAGAAAAGGCAGAGACAAATAATTTTTGAGGATTCTCAGGTTTTAGACACCAAGGCCCATATTTCTGGAGAATCTGTGGGTAGGGAGGCGGCCACTCATTCTTATGACATTTTGAAGCCCTCAGCATTGGGCATAGAAATTTCCACTGATTGTCCAGTCTCTCCTGGGAATGGCCCCCCATTGGCCGTAGGAGGGTTGGCAATTCCTCCCTTAGTGGTAGAGTTGCCCGGGTTGGTCCCTTCGTTGTCTGCATCTCTTGATCCTTCCGCCCCTGCTTTCCATGCCCCGGGTGGAGGTGCAGTATGGCCTTATCATCCACCTACAAAAATATCACAAGTTTTTGTAGACACTTTGACTGTGGATTTTTTATCGTTATTTGATTCAGATTTACTTTTAAATAGAGCATGGCTACTTAAGTATTTTAAGGATATAGAGAGCCTAAAATTAATTCAATCTAACGATATTGATCTAGTCGTTATATCAGGAACAGTCGCCGCACCCTTTATTAGGGTAAAGTTTTATTCTAAATTTATAGTTAATCTTATTTTGCAACAGGCTGAGAGTTTTCAGTGTAGGGGAATTGACGTATTACCTGTTCTGTCCTTTGAGAGAATTAGCTTTCCTCATAATAGACTCTCTCAGCAGGGCATTGCCCAAGATTGTCTCCCTCCCTTAACTGATGATTTAAAGATTTCGGTCTCGAAAAATATACGTCTGGTAACGCAAGTAAAGCCTGTTCCGTTAATCCAGAATATTCCCCCAATAGAAGATAATCTACTGTGGAACTGGTTGCCTGGTGCTTTGGCTACTAAATCTTTAGACAACCCTAAGCTCTTTCGACACCTTTAGCAATAATTTAAAAGTTATCTCTTGGAATGCTGCCGGGATAAACAATAGTCCTGAGAAATTACAATACTTGTTTTCTTTGAAAGCTAGCATCATTTGCATCCAAGAGACTTGGTGTGTCAGCAGATTGTGCGGAGGGAGAGATTATTTCGTTCTTGAGGCAATGGCCTTGCCTTCAAAGAAAGGGCACGCAAAAGGGGGAATTGCGTGCCTTTTGTCGAATAGATTCAAATGGAATTTTACCCATTATGTTGACCCAAGTAACCTTTTCCAAGCGGTGACCCTTTGCTCTTCTATTAGCAGGGGAAACAATAATTCTTTGGTAATAATAAATGCATATATTCCCCCGGATGAATGTTTTAATTCCCTATTGAAGCAAGTTTTTTCATATATTAAACAGATTAAAGAGGTTGAATCGCCCCCCCATGTGTTATTAGTAGGTGACTTTAATTGTAAGGTTTCTAACTCTAGTTTAGAGTTATTTAGCAACAAATGCAAAGAAGAAGCATATTATATTCCTCAGATTCTCTTCCCTAATAAAATTAAAACTAATAAGAGAGGGAAGTTGTTGCTGGAAGAACTTTCTGCAGCTGAGGGGTTAATAGTGAACGGTAGACTCCCTTCTGATGTCCCTGCAAAATACACTCATAGAACCTCTCAAAGCCAGTCAATCCTGGACTATGTAATCACTGATTATGGTATTTTTTCCTTAGTGAAAGATTTGGTGGTTTCACCGACAACTTTTAGTGACCATAATGTGATTACTATAAATTTTTCTCTATTTTTTCCAAATTCCGATTCATGGTCCCTTAATAGTGATATAGTTAATTTTCATAGGGACTCTGGAAGATGTTTTTGGAATTTTAAAGCCAAGAAGGGCCTGGAGTGTATTTTAGGCAAAACTATTTTAGAATTGAATGATTGGCAGGGTTTTGAATTGATTTATTTTGGGAATTTTATGAAGGAGTTTATTCGTGCTGCTAAAAGATCCACCTCTTCCGTAAAAAGGATCCATGTTCCTAGTTCAATTATCCCTTTAAATAAGGAAATAAATAGATTAGTGCGGGAGCAATTCCTGTACAGATCCATTGAAATAAAAAACAAAATATATTTGTTAAAAAGAAGGAGAAGCAGAATTAGGAAGAAACTTAAAAAAGAAAAAGAGGACTCTCTTTGGATAAGTTTACGGGAGGCTGTCGCTCATGGCAAAGTCAGACAATTTTGGTCCCTTATTGGAGAGGGTTGTGGAGTCAGAGTTAGTCCTCTCCCTATTCCTATTGCTGAATCGTCATGGATCTCCTTTATTTCCAGCCTATATGCTGGGAACGGCGTAGTGTTGGAAAGTGAGCGGCCCATTAGAGCCATTAGAGACGTTGAGTTTTCCATTGAAGTTCCTTCAGAGAAAACCATTGAAATGGCTATTAAAGATATGCGTTCCTCTGAAGCAATGGGGCCTGACGAACTTCCTATCTCGATATTGAAGTTAGACCCTGTTTTATGGAGCAAGATACTTTTTCCTTTATTTAGAGCGTGCTTCCTTAGTAAAACTGTGCCTTCTTCTTGGAAAGGGAGCATTTTGGTTCCTTTATTCAAGAAAGGCGATAGGGATAAGCCAATGAACTATCGCCAGATAGCCCTTCTTGATGCTATTGGAAAAGTTTTTTCCAAATGTCTTCTATCTCTAATTACTGATTGGGTTGAGGTGAATCAGATATTACCCCTCGAACAAACTGGTTTCCGTAAGGGGCATGGCACTTTGGATAACCTTACAGCCCTGCAGGTTATTTTGTATAAATATGTAAGAGTTCGGGGAGGAGGAGTGTATGCGGCTTTTTTTGATTTCTCCACAGCATTCGACAAAGTAGATCGCCTTTTGCTGTGGAGAAAGTTAGCAGCTTTGGGTATGCCCCCACCTCTATTAGATCTAGTTCGATCCTTACATACAGACACTTGGTGTCGAGTGCTACAGGGTGGAGAAAGGGGTTATCACGGGCTATACCATCTATTAATGGATTAAAACAGGGTTGTCTTCTGGCACCACTACTGTTCTCCCTGTATATTGCTGAGCTTCCAGCTTCGCTTGCATCTTGTGTTGGCATAGCCCCGGTAGTGGGGGGCTCTTCTATTTCCTGCCTTTTATATGCAGACGATATTCTTATCCTTGATTTAACTCCTAAAGGTTTAGCTAATCGTCTGCAGGCTTTACATCATTTTGCAGAGACCCACTTCATGAGGATAAATGCCACAAAAAGTAAAATTATGTGCATTACAGGGAGGAAAAAATCTAAATCTGAGAATTTTGGCTGGTCAGTCGGTGGTCAGAAATTGGACGTGGTTAAAACATATACCTTTTTAGGAAAAATAATTTCTGCAAACCTGAGTGAGAAACCTCATATCGATAACAATTCTCGTAAAGCCCTGTCCCAAGGTAAAAGTTTGAGTGCTCTTTATTCCGCCACAGGGAGAAGACACTTTGCTTGTTTACTCGAGGTTTATAGGGCAAAAATTCCATCAACCCTCCTGTATGGAATAGAAGTGGTCGATCTAAAGCATTGGGGTTTTCTACAGACGGTCGAAGGAAAATTATTAAGGTCTATAACCTCTCTTAATTCTGCTTGTTCTGTAGCTTCCTGCAGACTTGAGTTTGGTCTCCGTAGCAGTTGGGTGCAGGGCCTATCTGCCTTAGTACGATGGGTTGCCTGCCTCGCTAGAGGTGAAAGGGGGACTCTGAGATTCCTTCTCAAGGGGGAATTGTTGGGAAGTTTTAGAGAGTACTCTCAAATTGTTAAACATTTCAGAAAGGCTGTGGCTCTTCTTGAATTAGATGAGAGCACTATTTTTGTTATCTCTCCCTCCCAGCTAAAATCTCTTCTGAAACAGGCTTCCTGGACTCTTTGTTTTATGTTGGACAAAAAGTCCATGGTAGCTAAGAAGGGAGGTGTTCTTCTGACTAATACATACCTAAGGAAGTTTGTCCAACCCTATGTCATTTGGAATTTACCTCATGGTATTCGGAGATTTTGGTTCCTCTTGAGGCAGGATCTATTGCCACTTAATACTCTTTTGGCAAAATGGTATGGGTCCTCTCCTTTATGCAACTTATGTAATATGTCTGCACAGGATCGTAATCATGTATTGTTTATGTGTCCGGTATTGCGTCCACTTCGCTTAAAGTGGTTAAGATCAACATGTTTGCAATTGGGTATCCTGGATATGAACTCTTTTCTGCAGGCTTTATATACTCCTCCAAATGAAATGTTTTGCTTCAATATTTTTAACTTTTTTAAAGGTTTTTTAGCTATTTATTGATGAAATATGGAGGTCTGTGTCGTAATCTGTCTTTTTCAGCGGAGAGTGTTGTAATTGTTATTTTATTCTTTGGGAATATGTATTTGTATTTGTGTATTTTGTTTATGTGGCCCTCTTCGGAGTGCCAAAACATAATAAATAAATTGCACCAGATGAATGTACAGGTCGAGAATGAGGTACATTGGAAGAGCAAGGTGTCGCACTGTAACAGAAGTGAATGTCATGTGAGGATTTCGGTACATTGGTAGAGCCGTAAGATCTCTGGACAACTATAACCGTAGGTCTATAATCATGTTTCCAGGAGAACATTCTGGAGAAAGTGCTTGCTTTCCAACTTCTAGATGTGTTATTTGAAAATTTGTATAGCGCTTGAATGCCCAAGGACGTCTAGGCGCTTTGCTGTTGCCAGAGAGTAACTTCTAAGTAATAATCCCCAACCATCTTCAGATAATTATGCAGCACTGGAAAAGCCACCCTCAAGGTGTTCTCTGGTTATGGGACGACTGCGATGTGACCCTTCTTTTGAAACACTACCAGCTCAGCAGCTTTTGAGAACACCCACTCAGGAGAAAATACCTCCCCAGTCTTAAATGGTCGCTGAACAGTTTGCATCTTCCCTAGAAAGCTGCACCCTAAATGTGTTGTGACAGGTCTTCCTGCAGACCAACCTCATAGACGTTCAAGTTTCAATAATCTATTCTCTCGCTGGTTATCTTTAAATTAATAATGGAAACTCTGGCATAATTAGTACAACCATGCACCAACTGCCAAGGACAAACGGTCAGATACCCAGAACAGTGTGGTCCACGAGACTGGACCCTAATGCAAATCAACCTCCTTATGTACAGTCGTACTTCGTGGGTCCCTCAGGATGCACCTCGGAGGGCCACTGGCAGCGTCTCTTCCAGGGGCGCCTCCCTGTCCAACTGGGCTGCTTGGAGTGTCTTTCAACTACTCAGAAGGATACAGTCTCACAGCAGAGCTCTGAAACCACCCAGGTCACCATGAAACCTCTGGCTCTCAGCTCTCCAGCCCGTACTAAGCATTAAATTCCAAACAAAGCACTCTAGGTATATGTTTAAGGTCTAATGAGCACCTTGCCCTCTTAGGCGCTACCCCACAGTGAAAGTTTATTATTGGGTTAAAAGCAACTAGTGATCTTGAAAACTGTGAAATGGCCTTGTCACGCTATACCAGTTCAACAAGGCAACTAACTGTCTTAGTAAAGAGGATGGAGTATTCTGGGCTCAACTTTCCTTCACCCTTAAAGAATTCCATATAATTCAAATTGTATAATTTATTATGCCATATAACTAATATTTATTTAATTAAATATGAATGTTTACTTTAATGTAATAATATTTAATATGCTTTGATATTAATATTATTATTATATTAATATATAATGAATTCCACATAAGTTAGAGCTATGTTCATCTATCAGCATCTTGAGAGTTCTTGCTTCCAAAGAGCAGAAGAAAGAGTTTACAACCTATACATGAGAATAGTCTGAGTATTCTACACGGAGGGCTCTGCTCTTCGCCAAGAATCAGTGTCATCTAAGCAGCAGTAGCCTCTGGCTGGCAGGGTTAGAATTCTGATATGGCGGGCAGATTCCTTCATTACTCCACTCAAGTGGACTGCGTTCTATGAGGCATCCCTGCTGACTCTGTGTAATCGTGCTTTTGGCTGGGACTCTTTGAAGTGGCGGATACCAGCATCAAGGATTCTTCTACTGCGCACAGTGCTTAATTTGAGCCGGTGGTTTCTTGTGCTCGGCACTGGCAATTAATTGTCAGCACCGGTTCTAGTAATAGTCCACCACATGGTGCACTATCTGTCCAATTATGAGATGAGCACAACAACAGTGTTTAATAAGTCAATATCCATTAAAAAAGAAAAATACATGTTGCTTATATAGCTTTGGGTGGCCTGGATTAGTCTGAATTATCACACTTGTAAGAGTGTGATGGTTGGTTCTGATGGTACCGTCATTGGCAGCGCTGGCTGGGGCAATGGGTGGTGCTGGCTGTAGTGGCCTCCCGAGAAGGGCCCCTGCACTCACTGGTTTTTTTTTGTTTGTTTTTTTACAAATTAAGCAATGTCCGCACTTGAGGAACCCCCACAAGATTTCTAAATTTACCCCTTTTTGGAAATCAGCTCCAGGACAGGCGCTCAGTTTGCACAGGTCTGCTGGGGATACATTCTCCTTTTTTCGCTTTGGTTTTAGAAGAATCCTTCCAGACAAAGAAAACTCAAAGACCTGGACATACGAGTGTGCAAAGCACTCAAGTGTTCAGAAACGTCTCATTGTTCCATTACTCGGCTCCCTATATGCACAAAAAGCCCTCAGCTTTCACCACAGAACTGCCCCACATGGTTTCCACAACTGGCCAGCGTTGTAAAAGGAGCAGACGAGTGTACGGGGCACTGGGAACGTGGGTTCGCTACTTCACAAAATGCTTCAATTAGTATTTTATGGTATTGTCCACAAGATAGCAGTACAGCTACTTGTTCCAAAAGTGGAAAGTTTAAGGTTTAAAGATACACAAATTAGTAGTTTTCTTTCACCTGAAAGGTTTAAAAGTAGTTGTTGGTCTCTTACCTGGGAACTTTGAGACCTCTGAGCAAGGCCGTTATTCATTCAAAATGTAAAAAACAGTTCAGTTAGCAACTAAAGCAAAACAAATAACAGGATTTGTCTTAAAATGATGAGGCATATATAACCATATATAACCAAACAATGAAAGGAGTTAAAAGAAAAACAATATATGTTCACCGGGTCTTCGTAGCTGGTATTAGAAAAGAATATGCACTGTGTTTGCGAGCCTCGAATAGTACCAACATGCCACAAAAATGAAAGCGGCACTCCCAGCCCATGCTGATGGCGGTGGAGTGGAGGAAATATTTCAAACGTGAGAAAGTATAGGCAACAGACTTAGTGCCAATATCGGCCACACTCATACAGGTAGCATAAATAAGCAGACAAGACAACTTTTTGGTGGAGAAAATTGCTGCAGGTTTATTAGCATACCAAATATGCCAACATGGTGGGTGATCTTACAGGCGATCCAGAGGCAAGCCGCCCCTCACGGCCTACCACCTGATGGGCCAACTTGCATCGTTGTCTTAGCCAATCGGTGCTTAGCGGTTGTGGTGAGGGGATAGCCCCTCCCACTTCCGGTGAACCATTGGTCCACCATATAACTCACGCCCCCCCCTACGAGGGGCCGTGCTTTCAAGCGACCCCCGGTTGTACAGGTTTCCAACCGCCCGTAGGACAGATGGGGCGCCGTCGCAACCCAGGGTCCACCGCACAGACTTCCTGGGGATATTCATCCTCAGCACCCTTTGTGCTCCTGAAGAGGGTACCCCTGAGTACCTTTCCGCCTCTGGATCGTCATGCAACTCCGCCACAGCCCTGGGTGTGGCGACCGTCGCAGCCAGGGCCCCCCACCAGGGCCGGCACTCATACTTACATCCCGCTATTTCCAGGGCCTCCCCTAGGTCCAGGAGGAACAAGTCCATGCCTATTCTGGAGAGATGTATCCCATCGTCCTCACAGCACCCTGTGAATTTGGCATGTAGCAAGCCTTGTCTAATGAAGCCAAATCCCCTCTGCTCAGTGAATTAACGCATAGCGCAGATGCACCTCATGTGCGCAGGCTCCATCGCCTCCGCCAACCGAGCTCCATGCCACGGGAGCCGTGCGTGATTTCAGACCACTGAAGTTCACCTGTCCCCAACAGGTTGCTAATTTGCACCGTGTGGTCTTCGTGGTCTTCTTCTAGGGTGCATTACTTCGCCACATGGACCAGACAATTTCATAGTTCTTTTCAATTTTTTCCCCGGTGCACATAGTAATGGTGTCACAACAGGTTTGAGGAAATAAGTGTATGGTGTCCTGTTATTAGACACTGCACCCTTTCGCGAAGTGACAACTTACGCAGCCCACCCTGCTTGCTGAACCTTCGACTGGTCACAGATGCCCGGTCCCTGCTATCCACCTGTGACCCTTGATACTTACACCAGTAATGTGTCGGACTATAAGATTTTGTGTCACATGTTTTGCTGTAGTCCCTTTGGTGGCTCCGCTGGTACCCTTCTGTATCCCTGCAAATACTGTGTCACGCACTATGGCCCTTTAATGCCCTTGCCCGTCCCTCAAAGACACCTGGCAGTCTGATGCCCCCGCAGCTTTGGTGAGGTGTTTTGGGCCCAGCACACCCCAGTCTGTGTTTCTAACATTTATCTCCCCTAGAGGCTCCAGTTAGTGTGAGTGGCTATCCCTGTCCTGGCAAGGCATGTCAATGGCCATTCCCCCCTTTTGGTGACTATCCTGCCATGAGATATGTGATATAAGCACGGGTGTCCTCGTGTACTTGCCCTGTAAAAGGGGGAACAACATGAATGAATACTTGCCCCTTCTTGGGCAGTGGGAACGTCAAAACAATCCTTCTTCAGTCATTGTAGCCAAATTATTCTTTAACCCCATGTTCCCCTCAGCTTATTGCACTGCAACCCACAAATTAGCTGGCAGCTTCCACAAATGCCTGGCTCCCTGGCTATAGGGCTGCCGTTTTTGTCTGTCCTGGATGGTCTCGAGGATCCATCTCTTGGTGCATGCTTGCAACCCTTAACAATTTCACATTAGTTGAACAGGCCCACTGCCTGGCCGCAAGCTTCTCCATCATGCGTTTAAGGCCAGTTTGAGTTCTGCTTAGGCAACATCTCTTCTAACACCGTGTCGAGTAACTACTCATGTTTATCTCTTGTACAAGTCGTCCCCGCTTGCCTGGCACTCGTTGGACCTAGGAAGCTTTTAACAAGCACCCTATACAAATGTATATACATGTTGCACAACTAGGGTAACTATTATTTCCTCCGTACGCACTTACCGGCATGTGAATACTGCAAAAGGAATCCCTACTTAAGTACCTGAATAACCACTAAATAAATACTGTCTATGTAAAAGCTTACCAGTGCACCTAGCCAAGGGCCCTCCACTGCGTGTCAACCCCTGCTGTTGAATTTTTTACTGTTGAATTTGCCTGCCCACATCCTGACCCTTCAAGTGAAACCAGCCAAACCAAACGCCTACATGGCCATTAACGTGCCAATATGTGTCCAACGAGATTAAACAAGTTAGAGGCTTTATTGTATCAGCCAGACCCGAAGTGGAGCCAGAGCTGAATGGTCTTAGTGGGGTCAGACTAGAGGAGGTATGTGTGGCTAATGCAGGCCCAAAATTTTGTGTAAATTGATAATGCATCACCATAGTGCCAATGGGCCAGAGTAACTGGCAATGCTGTGATACAACTTATGTAAATGTCTCAGCCTGGGCGAGAATGTAGGAGGTATATGTGTGGCTTATGCAGGCCCAACTAATCTGCAGGGCTACCCAGCTTGCTCAGGCAATGTGCTGAATATTGTCTGGTATTTAGCTGCTATGTCATTGCCTCCCTATATTTACTACAAAAGGGGGGCACTACACCTATAACAAGCCCATCTGTTGGCTTAGTCAATGCTTCTTAGTTGCATAAGATAAATAAGCGACAATTATCGCTTTCTTGCATAGCCAACCGAGAGCTAGCCACCGCCATTCATGGCTGCCAAGGTTTCAACTGCTATGTGTGACATTTCCATCATTTCAGTGCACTACAGCATCTGCACCTAAAGAGAGCACTGCCGTCCCCTACCCGGGGACGGGAGGCCCAAATCTGCCCCTCTCGCGCACAGGACACCAACCAGGCGAACAGCCCCACTATGGCTTTGGTGTAGTAGTATACTGAAAATGCAACGATTCTGGACCGGTGGCACATGTGCTTGCGAAGAACCCAGTCCCTTATCAAATTGGCACCGTCCAAGTCTCTTTTTATTCTTCTCAACCTGTGAGAGCGAAACTAACACCAATGGTCGCACTTCCGACCCACGGCGTTCAGATTACCGAGCCCAGTATGCCTCCCTGCAAAGCTTCACCCTGCGCCGCTTGGGCCATGTGTTCCACCCTTACAACATCACTAAAAGGTTTCTTTTAGATCAAAACAGAACCTCCTATATGCTATTTGGTAGAGTCATCTATTATTTTCATTACTATTAGTGAGCTGCTGCTGTGTTACCGTATTGCAAACACGTCACCATCCCTGAATATTGTATGGAAACACATTTAGAAATTGGAAGAGTATGCCCGTGTCATCAGTAGCTGTTCCCAAAGTGGGCATGAAAGAGCTGGACTGTATCAAATTCAAAGCTGATCCAAACAGGAGCCCCCAAAAGTTTCTACCAAGGGCAACTGATAATTCTACCGCATGTGCTGTTGTGCACGAGTATGCACTCCTGACCTCAAACCTGGCAAAATGCATTGTTAAAACGTGCCAGAGCCCCCCAAGCATCCTGAAAATGGCTGTGCATTGCCAACAGAGAGGAGGTATTAATCAATGTGCGCCCAGGCAACACCAGTCACGTCTGCATCGCCAGCCGACCCTCAACATTTGCTGCGGTACGATAACTTAACAACAAACTTAACTCAACAAACACGAGCGCAGCTTTGATAAAAATACTGTAACACTCTAATGCCTTTGGGTCAAATCTGCGCATTATAAAATTGCTCAGATTCATTTTACTTCACAAGCCCATAGGTCCAATGCAATGTACAACTGGAACGGCATGCAGTCATTCGGGAAAAGAGAGCTATTATTAAAGCATGACGATATATTGAAATATTAGTGGACACATAGTCATGTGGAGGAGCACAAGGTTAGTACCATGATCCAAAATGGACTGGATAATGACAATTAAGTACAGTGGCGGCTGGTGAAGTTTGAAAATAGTGGGGCGTAAAATGGAAGCAAGACTTTGCCTGATGAAGTGTGACTGCCACCAAATGTACCCTCCAACCCATGGTTACAGTATTTATCTTTTATAGATGATCCAGCATGTATGACGTGTGTGAATGTCCTGGCAAGCCATACCCAATAGCCTGTTCCCCGCTGGTGACTATCTTATGGTGTGCAAAGGCTCAACATCCTGAGCGCTTAGGAATATATGGCCAGGTACTTGCCATGTATCCCTCCTAACTTATATCAGTGTTGCCTGCTCATGTTGCTCTGTGGTGTTGACGCCCCCAGACTCCTCAGGCTGCATAACTACTATGGATGTGAGCTGCAGCCTGCATGATGGGTGCATCTCCCGCCCCATGTGAGCAGGTGCGACATAAACGAAAGAACCGCTGGCAGGTGCCGCGGCTAAAATTTGCTACAAATCTTTGCGTTTATGCCTGTCGACAGCAACTGGTGTTCCATCCATAGTATAGTGCGAGATCAAACTCATTAGCTCTCCATGTGTAACCTCCGAAATGCTGACCCTGACACTTGTGCAACTATCTGCCAAGACTCAGGCAGATGGCCACTTCAGTTTGCCCCCTACGTTGCTCCTGCCATGCTGCCAATCCTGGTGCCAATGCAACTACTACCCTATATTTGTGCCAGTGTGACCTTCACTCTAATCCAGGCCCCAAAACTATACGAATGGCTTGGGCAGCAGGCACTGCAACTTGATGAAAACCGATGGTAGACTGACCAGATACATGTTCCCCTCATGGCACCCAACCAGAGAGCTGCTCGAGCACCGCCAACACCGTAGGTGGTTGTGACACCTAAAATTCGCCAAACGCACAATACACCGAGTATCATTGCAGGATGCCCATTATTAACACAATATTACCAAATGCAGTATACAGATCTTTTCAACATAGCTTGCTAGGCGCCCAATCTGCCCTTGCTTGGAGCCTAGGACAAAGCGGGCAAAATTGGGTGTGTTGATTCCCACCCACGAGGGCGGCACGCGACATGGGTCTAGTCCCTCAACCTGAGGAGTGCTCATGACCCGGCAAAAGGCTGTGGCCCACCCAGAAGCTGGAATTGCTTCGTCGTCTCCTGCTCAGAATCTTTTAAAACAGTTGAACAGTGATAAAGGCATGCCCTGCATCCAACTCTTCCCGTTACAAGTCAATTTTAACAACACGTGCTATGGCCATTATACCACGAAACACCTGTTGCGGAGCCCTCTGTTCGGCTGAACACCTCCCGAAGAATACATGAGGAGGTAAAATGCTGACAGGCACAAGCCCCAATACACACCCCTCTGTAGGCACAAGTGATCCCCTGATAGCCCATAATGCGGGATGGGGAGCTAACTCAGAACCTGCTCGGGGACCCGGCAGGCCACCCGGCTGCGCCCCAAGGAGATTACACAATGGATCAGCATGCCCTGGGCCACGCAGACACTACCAGAGAAAACACACCTCCTTCCTAAACCCAAGAGACATTGGCGACAGACCCAATCCAAACGGTCCCCTCACCCTGTGTAGCTGGTCGGCTCGGGCCCACGACGTAGTCATCAATGGCGGTAAACACCTACACCACTCCAGTGCCACAGACCCGGACCCCACCAGGCGTCGTAGCAAGAGAGATCCGTGTAGACCCGGCGTGTGCACCCACCTTGAAACATGGATGGGCAATATGTGTTGGGAACTGTAGTGCTCTCCAAAGTGCACTTGTTAATTACCTGTTTAGAACCTATGCCACCTGTTCATTTACCAGCGACAGCATTATTGCTTCAATCACATACCTGCAACCTGTGTTTCCTGGAGGGAAACCATCCTTTCACCCTACCAATCGAAGTTACCTTCAACTTTCGCTGTGGAAACTGAACCACTACTGGTAACTTAACAGCACCATAAGGCCCTGATATGAGGAGACGATACGGCGTTAAGCAAGGTAAACTTCTGTTTCACAAGCTCTCTATACCGAGCTGTCTCTCATAGTGTCTGGTGATAAAGTTCCATCAAGCCTGTTACACTGGGACGGCCAATTCAGAGTACTTCCACACACCAACTGGAGCACACAAGTTTGATACCCTGTGGGAAAAACCGCCCTCGGCCGCATGACACTATACAATGGGGTACAACTGTATGGAATGATGCGGTCAATCACCGCGTACGCCGGTAAAAGGCTCAGTCACTGGATCTTTGCATGCCATCAGAGCTGTAACTCTGGATAGGAGCTTTCCTGAGCCCTAGGGTCACCTCAAATCATGGTTGTACAAATCCATGCCGCCCAGTAACCCCATGACTGGCTAGCAGGAGAGTTACGCGGTGCCTAAATGCCAGTTGAAAAAGGCCGAAAAGCTCCTGGTAAGGCGGAATTGTGACAGCAGTTCTCTAAGAACAAATTGGAACCAAACAATTAAATCCACAGCTCTGTGTTCCAGTTTGGGAATGTTTCACCGTCACATCCAGGCACTGGGAAGAGAAACGCGCGCAGCCTCCCTGAGGGACAAGAACGCCCCAAGCAATCCCGAACCCGAATGGGGCTTTGTGCACCCACACCCCGTTGTCCTACGCCTACCTCACTAATCAGCCATTTACACCCATGAATGACTCGGCCTCTGCACCCCTAATGCATCCACGTGCGCCCACGCCAAGCGGAGTGAAGCACAACGATAACCTGGTACGCGTCCCAGGCCGTGGAAAAGAGTTGCGTGGTACAGCTTGTCACGTAGGGTATGCTGCCGTGCAGCAAGCACCAATCCAAGGGCATTGAGGGGGGGAAAGGACGAAAGTCCAAATAGTGTTGTGGGAACGCTCGTGGACGGAGCCGTTATCCATAGTGGGCTGAATAAACTCTCTCCATAGTACCGGGAGGGCTCGCGCTCGCCCCGGTGTGCACATTGCCTGCCTTGCATCGGCGGGCCAACAACGGCACCACCGTCCTCCGCACGCGATCCCCCAGCTGCCCCATAGACATGCCGGCATCTTAGGGGTGGGGTGGGGTGGGGTGGCGGTGTGCGCACGTAGACCCCCTCTCCCTTTTCGTCCACCGTGAACATCCCCGCCTTGCCTCTGGACCTGCGGTTGGCAGGAGGAGAAAAAACCCCGGTCTTCTAAGTGGATCAAGCCTGTGCTCCATGGCAGACATGGCCAAGCGGAGCAAGGAGTCTGTCCCCCATCCCGTTTGTCAGCGTCGCACCACCCCCACCATTCTTACAAGCAGCGGGTAAGCTGTAGAATTGTGAACTGGCGGGGGCCACCCACGGACAATTGTCCTCGTGGCAGGCCTGGAGAAGGAGGGGGCGGCGGGTATGTGGAGCCTGCAACTTCCTTGTTGGCTGCTTTGTTTGGTGATGCTGGGGGGAGCCAATAGATGATCACTGCCCTCCCCCAAACCGACAGTCGAGGCCCTAACCAGCACAGACGGTATGATGGGGAGCGGGAAGTGGGTCCAGGCAAGGCTCGCTGCCCACCCCCCGCACCGGCACAGCCGTAAAGTCATGCAGCAAAGGAAGGGGGGGCGTCGACCTCTCTGCCTTTCCTTCAACCCACCACTCTGGTCCTGCTCTCGCCGGCCGGACCCTACTCCGCCCGCCCTGACACCGACGGAAAGGAGGGGAGCCTCGCTTTGCTCATTGGCTCCCCCACTCACACCCCGACAACAACCAGGGCCAGGGCCGGTCCTGGTCAGCGCCGAGCGACGTGGCTCGCTTGCGCCCCATGGGAGCTCCCCCCCCCCGCCCGGCGGACAGCTGTCTCGGCAGTGGCCGAGCTAAAAGGCCTCAACTTCGCCGCCAAGGCACATGTTTAAGGGGAGGGTAGCAAAGCACACACCGCCTTACGGGGATCACAAGTCACGCCTATCGGCGTCAGGGCGAGGGGACAAAGAGGATGCCAGGGGAGGAATTTATACCTCTCCCCGAACCCCACCCCGGCCGGAAGTGACGAGCGGGACCCCAAAGGGGTCTCTGGACACTAGGCTGCCCAGTGTGCCATCTTGTGGCACTAAAGGGGCCGCCCTCTTATGAGGGTCCCCTGCGGTGACTTTGTCGGTCAACCCGCAGACTCACCGTGA
Organism: Triturus cristatus; assembly: GCF_964204655.1. Lineage (NCBI taxonomy): Eukaryota > Metazoa > Chordata > Amphibia > Caudata > Salamandridae > Triturus > Triturus cristatus. Next base: position 363,927,200 of record NC_140580.1, read on the forward strand.
CCTGAGCCTTGGACTGCAGCTTCAGTGGTAGGCGCGAGGACGCGAGCAGGCGGCAGAACACCGGGCAATAATTAAATTAAGGCCGCACCGGTCCGTCCTGGGCTGCACAGTCCCTCTCAGCTGCCTCACCCCCACGCGCACTTTTATTTGCGGAAAGTGGAATGCGCATGAGAATTACTAGCCTCGCCATAGGATGAAGACTGCGCTTATGCGGCTGCGCACTATTCCAGTCCTGCACCATGCAATCAATGTATGAGGAGGCCGCCGCGTGTGTAACTACTGCGAGCGTAACGTAAGTTACGTAACTTACTCCCAGCATCCGAGACGGATCGGACCGGTTGTGTGGAGTGCTAAGTGTGGTTGCTGTCTTTGCGGCCACGGAGGGGGCCCCTGGAGCGTGGGGGCCCCGCCGCACCGCAGGGACCTGTGTTACTCCCCTGGTTTGACTCAAGCTACAGTTCCTAAAAACAAATGTGTAACATAGTTGGGTTATCTTGAACAGCACCTAATGCCGTCCGGTTTAGTTGATAATGTAGTGGAGAAGGCATAAACCTGTTGTAAATTCATGCTTGAAAACAATCACTTCAAAAAAATACCACGCAGTGCAGTGAGTAACTTGCGTGAAAGCTTTCTGCAAGTGAAAGAAATTCCCTTTTGAATTATGAATCCTTTTCTATACTTTTGAACGCGTGTGTTGGACGATTTACATTCCAAATATGTCCCTGGTGCGTGTTAGGGCTCTGAGAGCCAAGTCAACCCCTGAGCACGGTGTTCCCTGTTAATTTGCAGGCTCACCCACCTCTGTAACTCCGTCTGCTCAAGGGCTTCGTACTCATGCCCTCAGAATCCGACTAGGCCTCAATGATGGGCAGTCTTGAGCCTCTAATCAACAGCAGACGGTAGCAATAAGTGATTAAAAAGGAACATGGAAGGGGGTTATTTTGCAGCAAGCGTGCTTACGTTTTTAAAGTATTATATGTATGCATGTTTTTAGCTAAATACATAAATATGTATATAATTCATAAAAACAAAAAGAGATAGATTAGCACGCCCCATTCCGACAGATTTGAAGTTTCACTTTCAGATTACATTTAAATTTATGACGCCCAAGAAACCAGCCTGTTTACCAATATCAGTTAGTCACATCCGGGTGTTGCGGAGTTTCTCCAATTGCATTCCAAGTCCAACTCTGTCCAAACGACAGACAGCAAGCCTGCCCCGAGCTGCCTGACGCAGGTAGGGCCTCAAGCAAGGCTTTTGGCAGTCATGGCCGGCATGAAGGCTTGGTGGGGGAGATCTTGTGGGGGGTTGCTCATGGGGGGAGCGGGAGCGGTTTAATTAAAATAAAATAACAAAACTTACCTCCTTCCCTCGGGTCCCACATTTTCCTGCTGCCGCAGTTCTCCTCACAAAGCGGCTGCCCAAAGGCAGCCTCCCTCCCCTCTCCTCCCCTCCTCTAATTACAATGCTGCAATGGCAGCGTTGTGATTGGTGCAGACCGCCCCTAGCTGGGCGCCTAATGGGAGGCCATTTTCTCTATGTAGTACGCGTGACTGCTTTGGTAGGCCGCAGGGCCCACAACAGTGGGCTAGCCACGCCTCTCCTGCTTTCCAGCAGACCCACCCACTTGTCCGCCCACAACCAGGCACTCCAGGCATTTCTGCTTTCTCACAGTGCGAAAAGCAGAAACATAAAATGGTAGTTTTACCGGAGGAGCCGCCCCTGCATCTGCGTTTCACTGCGCTATAGTGCCAATATAGGCAACCCACCCAACATGAAGAACATAGCATCCACATAAATAAATAAACACACAAGACATGTTTGTTGGGAAACATTTTGCTGCAGGTTTTATTTCATACCAGAAATATGCCCACGTGGTGGGTTAAATTACAGGCGATCCAAGGGCAGGCAGCAGTGACTAACCTAAGCTGCCCAGCCCATCTGATGAGCCAACTGCACCATGGCCAACCCAATCGGTGCTACCATTTTGTGGGAATTATCGCCTTTTTAGGGGCGGAGCATGTCCAGGCATGCCCTCGGTTGCTCAGGCCTACAACTGCCCAGGGGACTAGCGGGGCACTGTCACTTTCCTCCAGGGTCCTGCCTTAAAGACTCCTGGGGTTGTTTGGCTTCTGCACCCTTATTGTACTCCCGAAGAGGATACCCCTATGTACCACTCAGCCTCCGGATCGCCCTGTAACTTCACCAAGCCCTGGATTTGGCCGCAGTCATATCCTGGCCCCACCCCCCCACCATGGCAGGCTACATAATCTCCTGCAACCTGCAGATAACAGTCCTTCCAGCTGGACCAATTCCCTATCATCCTCTGGCAGGTGTACCCCGTCCCTATCATTAGTGTTTGCGCTAATGAGGCCATGCCTAATTTACCAAGGCCTCCTTATTTTATTTGATTTTAAATTTGGGTTGAACCAAGCCCTACTGCTTGGTGGGCTCTTACTTGGCTTAATTTACGCTTCTGTAGGAACGTTGGATGGCCTCCCCGAAAGATGGGAACTAATGTTCACTGCCTTTAACCACAGTTCCAAAATATATCCTTCTGTGCTAATGGGCCTTCTGATTAGGGTTGTCTTGGCCCTGTAATTACCCCTAACTGCCCAGGCCCCGACTTCAGGATTCACTGGTAAGCATAAAGGTGTCAGCCTTCAAGGCCATGAGTATTTTAGTTTGAATAAGTCATTGTTTGTGGCCCAAAACAATACCCATATCTTTAACCGCTGACCTCAATTTGTATGGGAGTACAGCACTGGCAAGAAATAGGACCCCTAGGGGATGTAAAACAACGGCTCTCTTCATAACCCTAGTTCTGTGTGATACAAGCCATTGTGCACACTGTGCAAATTTGTTCATTTTAATTTGGGGGTTGACTAAGCCCTTGTTTCCCCCATGACTTGGATGGTCCCAAATGTTAGGGTTCAGACTGATTACCATGTGCCACCCCAGCAAGTGAACCTGTAGGCATGTATCAACTTTAAGCTGTGTCATGTCCGTTTGAGGATGCCCGGTGATCCTCTCCCTCCAAGCATAAGACAACAGTGGATCTAAAAACAGTGGGGACGCCTGGGGTCCCTCTAGCGTGCTCAATTATTCTGCTACATCATGTCCTTCTTGCCTGCAACCATCAGCCTGACTGCAGCTGCTGTGTCGCCATACTGGAGACCCCACCCTAACATATGTAGCCCCTAGTCAGACTTTTGCTAAAGGTATACCTGTGTGCAGTACCTAGGGGTACTCAAATCTTCTGCTACCTTCAAGACTATTGATGGATGTTGTGTTGCTGTACTGATGCATCCTCCATGGCACGGGGTGCCCAACACCCGAATTCTGATACAGCTATTGCCGGATGCACACAAGGAAATGTGAAATGCTATAATACCCTTTGTCAGCCAGAGTCCTCCAAACAAGTGTTCCCCACACCATGACAACCCTTCCACTTTCACAGGGCAACCACTCCTACACCACCTGGCTGGACCAGCCATAGGGCAGGCAGTCACTAACTTTCAAGTGAAGTGCCCTGTGGTAAACACTGGTTTTGCTGAGAGCACATTCCCGTTAACAGGCCACTACGTTTGCACCCCACCTGATTTATTGATACCACTCTATTGGACCAATAGTGTGTCATATTCAGTACCAGTGGGTACTTGCCTTTTGTGCATCACCAAGTCAGTCCCCCACTTAGTTTAACTGTATTAAACTTGCGGTATCTACACACTTTCTTTTCCTGCTTCGACTGTACCATGAAAGGAGTTTGTAGCACCAGTCCCAGTGTTGCAATTAATTGACATTTGATGAAGTAATTGTCTGGGCATAACTCCCCTTCGGCCTCTACTGCTGGGATACCTTTTTTTTTTTTGCTTAAATGCAGGATCCCGTTAACCATACTCTCATGTTTACAGAGTGCATATCCTCTATAGTAATGGCCAAAAGGAAAAACCTATTTAAAACCCACTCTATTTACAGGTTCCTACCAACGTACCCTTCTGCCCATATGTGGGCAAATGTAACACCTCTAGCATTGCGGATCCCAACGCCCTACCATCTAATGTGATAACGGGGGAGGGGGGGCTGCACCCCTTGTATTCCGCTTCATTTCATGTCTATTTTGCATGCAAGCCCCTCACCGCCTGACTGTGATATATAAATACTGTTTAGCCATACTGATGTCCCCACCCTAGCGTAAGTAGCCCCATGCCAAACATCTGCTAATGTATACCAGAATGCAGACAAGTGGATAGAAATGCTTTTCGGATGGTGAGAACAGGAGAACAATATGTACAGGTTACCTCCCCTTTCATAAATTAAGGAAAAGACAAATGATTTCTAATAACAGGGAATGCCGTCTGAGGATTGGTGAGCACAAATCCAACATTCGTCTAAAAAAATCAGGGGCCCCTCTTGTCTCCCACTGGACTAGCCTTGCCCACTCAGAACAAGACCTCAAATGGACTATCCTGGAAAAAATACGCACCCCAGTGGGCAAGGACCCCACGACTTTGAGAAAGAAGAGGGAAGTGTTTTGGATCTACTACTTGAACTCTGTAGCCCAGGGTCTCAATGAGACCTGCCCTTGGGAAAACGCCATAACGTGAATCAGTTCTCTATGATTCACTCATTTGTCCCCCCGTCGGGTCCTGTTTTACCCTATGATCTTACCTGTGTTTGACTTTTTGTATCCTCCCCTTTACAGTACCATTTGTACTTTGAAAACTATAGTTTTATATAGTTTCTTCTAACTTTATTTCGAGTATAAGACTGATGGTACATTTCCAGCTATACTCCATATCTGGTATCTCACCTCGTTTTAGCGCGTCTTTGCGCTCATCCCCGCCTGTTCTATTTATTTATTTTATTTTTCACTTTAGCATTCTTGATAACGGAACCTCTTACTGCATACTCTATCCCATCTGCCCTGTTCCAATATGGCTGCCGAAATCTATCGGCCCTCCTATAATTGTTTATTTTAGTCCTTCTTTTGTTTTCTGACCCTTCCCATCCACGCGAGAACCCTCATCCCTAGATTTCGGGAATCGGCCTGACCGTATTTAAAGCCTCGGCCGACCGAGCTCGGATCCCCATCCTTATCGGAATCGATCTCTGCTGCCATTTTCACGCCGGATTGACGCATCTGCTAACGGTAAGAACCACCCTGCCCTTGTCTGTTCATTACCTGTTGATTGGACCTGCAGCCCCTGGCTGCACCCTTATCTATTCCCAGATCTCCGTCTTCTCCATCCCTGATTCCATACATATGCCCATACATTACCGCTAATGCCCCAGGTCTCCGTACCCCCATCCCTCGTCAGTGGGGTCCTCCTCTAGTGCCTTGATGCGGCCTGGGATGTTTTTACACTGGCTCCTGTGTTCAATAAGTTATATATATCCCCTGTGGCCGCCTTCCTCGAGACAAACGGATCCCTCGACCCCTCACAGTCCGGCTTCCGAGCCAATCACAGCACCGAGACCGCCCTCATCGCCGCCACCGATGACATCCGAGCCCTGATGGACAATGGAGAAACAGCGGTCCTCATCCTCCTAGACCTCTCCGCGGCATTCGACACGGTCTGCCACCGCACCCTAGTACGGCGCCTCAGCAACATCGGAATCCAGGACAAGGCGCTGGAATGGATCATCTCCTTCCTCAACGGAAGAACACAGAGAGTCCGCCTACCACCGTACAAGTCAGAGGCCTCCGAAGTCATCTGCGGCGTCCCTCAAGGATCATCTCTGAGCCCCACCCTCTTCAACGTCTACATGAGCCCCCTCGCGGCCATCGTACGCAAACACAACCTCAGCATAATCTCCTACACCGACGACACCCAGCTGATCCTCTCCCTGACCAACGACCCCGCCGCCGCCAGAGCCAACCTGCACGAAGGGATGAAAGAGGTAGCCGAGTGGATGACGACCAGCCGCCTGAAACTGAACTCGGACAAGACGGAGGTCCTCATCCTGGGCTCCTCACCCTCCGCCTGGGACGACTCCTGGTGGCCTCCTGCCCTGGGCACCGCACCCAAACCGACAGACCATGCACGCAACCTGGGCTTCATCCTGGACTCCTCCCTCTCCATGACCAGGCAAGTCAACAACGTCTCCTTGGCGTGCTTCAACATCGTACGCATGCTACGGAAGATCTTCTGGTGGATCCCCACCGAGACCAGGAAGACCGTCACCCAGGCCCTCGTCACCAGCCGACTGGACTACGGCAACGCCCTCTACGCCGGTACCACCGCCAAGCTCCAGAAGAGACTCCAGCGGATCCAGAACGCCTCAGCCAGACTCATCCTCGACATCCCACGAACCAGCCACATCTCCGGACATCTGAGAGACCTTCACTGGCTCCCCGTCAACAAAAGAATCACCTTCCGCCTCCTCACCCACGCACACAAAGCCCTACATGACCAAGGCCCGAGCTACCTCAACAGCCGAGTCAACTTCTACGCTCCGAAACGCCACCTCCGATCAGCCAACCACGCCCTCGCCGCCGTCCCCCGCATCCGAAGAGCGACTACAGGAGGAAGGTCCTTCTCCTACCTGGCCGCCAAGACCTGGAACTCCCTCCCGACCGACCTGCGCCTGACCCAAGACCACCTCTCCTTCAGGAAGAAGCTGAAGACCTGGCTGTTCGAGCAGTAGCGGCACCCCCCCCCCCCAGCGCCTTGAGACCCTACGGGTATGTAGCGCGCTCTATAAGTGTCACTGATTGATTGATTGTATTGAAAAAAAAAATTCTTCTTTTTTTCTCGTTTCCTTTCTCCCTTAGACCCTTCATCGGACGGGCGAGTTTGCGAAAAATCTTATCCTCTCTTTTAGGGTTACACGTGTGAGAAACTGTCTTGCGGTGTTCTCCTAACTTACCGCCTCGTCTGAAGGCTCGCTATATGTTGGGTAAACGGTATGTTATTTAGACTATTGGTTTATGTTTTACATTATTTTTAAACATATGTCAGTGGACCTTATCGCCTACTCTGGGTCTTCTTTTCACAGAAAAATCTTGTGTACCTTTCCTCGATAGTCTGGCATATCTATACTTGTCACACCCGGGGTTTTCACCCCTGACGATCCTTATAACCTTTGTCCAGGATCTGCCTATGTACCCCAGACCACAATTGACTGGACCTAATTCTGGGTAAGCTACGTCTACTCCGTATATCCCTATTCTTCTCTATGTCTGTCTTCAGGCATGTACCTTAACTTGATTACTTATTATCGTTTATGGGCGTCAAGGGTAGTTTATTCTTTTGTATCCCCGCTTTCTTTTCCCTTCATAGATTTGATTTGTTCCCTCTGATGTATATCCATATACTCCTCCATACCCTACAAAAGATCTGATTTGTAAATGGCATTCTCGATATTAAGGTACTGTTTTCTCTCCAATGTTTCTACTCTTTATCTTCGTCTTTATACATATTTATTTTTTCCCACTTTTATGATTTGTTCCTATATTATCTCTTGGTGATTGGCGAACTACATTTGCACTTCTTTGGACCTTATATCCTCTACATCACGTGTGTGTATTTACTTCCTTGTTTAAACCGAGACTACCTTAGTCTTGACTCTACTTCTCTGGGTGCACCTCGATCACATCCATCTCCAAACAACCCACCAGTTTTGGCCTTATAAGTTATTCACCTATATATCTTTTTGACCTTGGGATTTTCAGACTCTATGTGGAGATTGTTACCCCCTTATCCCTTTGTTATCCTTTCTACTTGCTGATACTTCTCAGCCAACAATGAAGTTAACAGTTTGATGTAATTGTATACTGACTAGAATGTTTTTGTCTAAATGGTATTAATATTAATCTGCTGATTTGTTGTCTTTTCTCCTATGATCTGGTAACAGGCTATTTCTGTGTCGTCCCACACGCCTTACATCCTCGTTGCCCTGATGAAGGTGTAGTTCACACCGAAACGTGCGTTGGCCTTTGCCCTCTCGTGCCCTTTGAGAAAATGTATCGACCCCCACGAACTGGGAATGCACGAACCTATTTGAATTGTTACCCCCTTTGTTGAATTTCCATATCGCTGATGCGATTTTTAACTTTATTGACAAATTTAAATGTATTTTGTGTGTACTTGTACCAGCCCTGGTCTATATCTGAATGTATTGTCTGAATGAATGTATGGTTGTTTGTCTTTATGTGTGGGACCTCTACGTATAGATAAAATATCCTGTATGTTATATGACTTATCCTTCATGTAAAAATTATCATTTTTGAATATTGTTATTGAAATAAAGTACGTTCTTTTTATCTCTTTTGTTCTCCCTATCATTCTGAGTCTATTTTTCGCCCTTGGCTTTTTCTTATAAATGTGACCCTATTCTGGGCCAAAAGAAATCAGACTTAGTGTAGACAGTGGGCCCTTTTCTTTCATTGAAGGCCTCTGTTGTTCCCTATTTCCCCTGTCTACCCATCTAAGCATTAGGGACCCCCCCTCGTTTGAACAACACAATACCCATATCTTTAACCGCTGACCTCAATTTGTATGGGAGTACAGCACTGGCAAGTGGAGAAGTGTGGCTCACTGGTTAGAGGAGGCATACCCTGAAGCAGAGGTCAGACCCGGGACCAGGGTTCAATTCCCGACGTGGCAGGGTCTGAGCCCAAGGGTCCACGGACTCGATAATTCTCACTTCGGTGCCTACTCGAATCATGGGTTCACACTCTGCAACTCTGGGCAATAGCTTGCTTAATCTCCACTACGGCCCTCCTGCGGCGGGATGCCTGGCTTTCACCTTGGGGATGCCCAGTACGGGTTATCTCACAGGGAAAAGCCAGGACGGGTTCCCAATGCAAGCGCCGAGATGCCCAAGGGTAAGTCGAGCGCTATATAAGAACACACATACATATAAGAACACACATACAAGAAATAGGACCCCTAGGGGATGTAAAACAACAGCTCTCTTCATAACCCTCGTTCTGTGTGATACAAGCCATTGTGCACACTGTGCAAATTTGTTCATTTTAATTTGGGGGTTGACTAAGCCCTTGTGTCCCCCATGACTTGGATGGTCCCAAATGTTAGGGTTTAGACTGATTACCATGTGCCACCCCAGCAAGTGAACCTGTAGGCATGTATCAACTTTAAGCTGTGTCATGTCCGTTTGAGGATGCCCGGTGATCCTCTCCCTCCAAGCATAGGACAACGGTGGATCTAAAAACAGTGGGGAGGCCTGGGGTACCTCTAGTGTGCCCAATTATTCTGCTACATCATGTCCTTCTTGCCTGCAACCATCAGCCTGACTGCAGCTGCTGTGTCGCCATACTGGAGACCCCACCCTAACATATGTAGCCCCTAGTCAGACTTTTGCTAAAGGTATACCTGTGTGCAGTACCTAGGGGTACTCAAATCTTCTGCTACCTTCAAGACTATTGATGGATGTTGTGTTGCTGTACTGATGCATTCACCATGGCACGGGGTGCCCAACACCCGAATTCTGATACAGCTATTGCCGGATGCACACAAGGAAATGTGAAATGCTATAACACCCTTTGTCAGCCAGAGTCCTCCAAACAAGTGTTCCCCACACCATGACAACCCTTCCACTTTCACAGGGCAACCACTCCTACACCACCTGGCTGGACCAGCCATAGGGCAGGCAGTCACTAACTTTCAAGTGAAGTGCCCTGTGGTACACACTGGTTTTGCTGAGAGCACATTCCCGTTAACAGGCCACTACGTTTGCACCCCACCTGATTTATTGATACCACTCTATTGGACCAATAGTGTGTCATATTCAGTACCAGTGGGTACTTGCCTTTTGTGCATCACCAAGTCAGTCCCCCACTTAGTTTAACTGTATTAAACTTGCGGTATCTACACACTTTCTTTTCCTGCTTCGACTGTACCATGAAAGGAGTTTGTAGCACCAGTCCCAGTGTTGCAATTAATTGACATTTGATGAAGTAATTGTCTGGGCATAACTCCCCTTCGGCCTCTACTGCTGGGATACCTTTTTTTTTTTTGCTTAAATGCAGGATCCCGTTAACCATACTCTCATGTTTACAGAGTGCATATCCTCTATAGTAATGGCCAAAAGGAAAAACCTATTTAAAACCCACTCTATTTACAGGTTCCTACCAACGTACCCTTCTGCCCATATGTGGGAAAATGTAACACCTCTAGCATTGCGGATCCCAACGCCCTACCATCTAATGTGATAACGGGGGAGGGGGGGCTGCACCCCTTGTATTCCGCTTCATTTCATGTCTATTTTGCATGCAAGCCCCTCACCGCCTGACTGTGATATATAAATACTGTTTAGCCATACTGATGTCCCCACCCTAGCGTAAGTAGCCCCATGCCAAACATCTGCTAATGTATACCAGAATGCAGACAAGTGGATAGAAATGCTTTTCGGATGGTGAGAACAGGAGAACAATATGTACAGGTTACCTCCCCTTTCATAAATTAAGGAAAAGCCAAATGATTTCTAATAACTTGTAGCCTTTGTGCTCAACTCAGTGTTTCCCTGTACTTTGGAACCACTGCACACTTTTAGGAGGACCAGCTTTTGCAACCACCCTAACTGCAATGGCAGTAAGGCGGGCAGGATTTAGCTTAACTGACGCAACCTGTAACACACACTTGTTACAGAGCACTTATTGTGTTGAAATGACCAATAGAGTTGCACAGGCAGTTTTATGAGAACACTGTGGCGAACAAATTAATAATGTGTCAAATCCAGTTTCAGTTATTCGTTTTGGGCTGTGTTAAAATTGTTGCTTCCGTCACACCTAGGATTACACGACAAGTGCTTAATCTATTGCTTTCTTGACTGCTGAGTGTGGCCAGTTAAATTCACAGATATTTCATTACATTAACTCTTCTGACTGCAAAATAGAGGAGATAGTGTGATCTGGACTGCAAGGACTATGCGTCACTGAAGGCTACGGCAAGTCACACTGTAATTAATGATACGCGCCATTTTACTCAGTTTAAGACTGCAGTCGACATAGCCATCCCCCGTTCTGTGCCCTTTCTGCTCTAACCCAGTATTTCCCCAAAACTTGGAACCACAGCATACTTTTATGATGACAAGCTTAGGCAACCAGTTTAGCTACAAAAGCACTGAGGCGGACATTGTGTCAATCCAGTCTCAGTGAATGTTTGTCCTTTGAGCGTCTGCCAGAAAGTAGGTGCCTTGATTTGTTTCACTGTTTTTAAATTGTTGCTAGTGATTGGACGGCCTTGAGCCTTTTGCCTGTTCGAGGAGGTACATTTTGTGCAATGTGAAACATAATTTTGGGAGCGATCATGGCTTCCCTGCTTGACCAAATTGTGTGATCCTAGGCATATGTCTGAATTTTTGGAGAATACCAAAGTACTGACCAGGGTTTTGCCTGCATGAGGAGGAAGATATGGGATTAATTTTTTTATCCTTTTTAGAGTGTGGAAGGAAGAAGAAACCACTGCATTAGCATGTTGCTGAAATGACAGCTTGTTATCGAAGATAACGCCCAGGTTGCGTACATTCGTTACAGGTTCTGGGGGTTGTCCCATCTGGTGGGGCCACCATTGTGGGGACCAGGTAGGTTGGAGCCTCCCGAATGTCATCACTTCTGTCTTATCAGAATTGAGTTTAAGACAGTTGGATGACATCCAGGAGCTTATTGCCATCATTCCCATTTGGAAGTTGGCTGCCACCGAGATTCCATCGTTGTGTATTGACAGCACCAATTGGGTGTCGTCGGCATAAGTAGTCAGGGAGATTCCGCAGGATTTTATGACCCTCGCCAGGTCCGACACATAGATGTTGAATAGTGTCGGACTTAGCGAGGATCCCTGCGGTACTCCACATGGCAGGGAGAAGGTCTGGGATGTAAAATTGCCTAGCTTTACAGTTTGCGGACGGTTTGCCAGAAATGAGGCCAAGAGGTTTTTGGCTTTGTCTGTGATTCCTATGGCCTCGACACGGTCGATCAAGGTGGCATGGTCGACCGTGTCAAAGGCCGCGGATAGATCGAGGAGTATCAGTACTGCAGCTCCTCCGTTATCCATCGTAGCCCTAATCTCATCTGCAGCTTTTAGTAAAGCCGTCTCCGTTCCGTGGCCTTGTCGAAACCCAAATTGGGTGTCATCTAGTAAATTGTTATGGTGAATATAGTGTGACAGCTGGGTGTTCATAATCTTTTCAAAGATTTTTGCAGGGAATGGGAGGCAGGCAATGGGCCTGTAGCTGGCAGGCAGGAGAGGGTCTAGGCTGGGTTTTTTGAGTAGGGGTTTGATTATTGCTTTTTTCCATACTGAGGGATAGACACCTGATGCAAACATTGCATTGCATATGATGGTTAGAGGTGGAGCAATGACTTCCGGGATGAGGTTAAGGATACTTGGAGGGCAAGGGTCCAAAGGTGAACCAGATTTGGTTCGGGCTATTAGGGGAAGGGTGATTTCGCAGGTGGTAGGTTCAAAAGCTGCAAATGTGGGGCCAGTATCGGCAATCGATTGAGGGGGAGAGCGCACTACGTCAGGTGTAAACGTATTAAAAATGGCTCTGACCTTGTCCTCAAAGAATTTTGCCAATGAATCAGAGAGGGCTTGGGATCCCTCTGACTGGGGGGCAGGTGGGCTAGACAGATAAGTTACTACTTGGAATAGTTTCCCTGAGCAGAGGATTGCGGTCGCGTGAGTTATAGTTGCCAGCACTAACTATAACGGGGAAATTTCACTGGTTTTTTATCAGTAAAATTTCCGCTAACTATAACATGTGTGAAACCTATGGTTTTTTCAGTGAATTTGCAAGGTTTTTTAAATGCTAATTCCTAACTATAACATGTGTGAAACCTATGGTTTTTTCAGTGAATATATATATATATATACAAATAGAACTATATTCACTGTAAATATCTTCCTGTCTCTGTGTCTGGTTATTCGCTGCTTGTCTTATTCATTTTAATACACTCTCAGACACAACCTCAGAGCTACTAGAACACCATAAGTTCTTTCTTATTGTCCGTGTTAATTCTACTGAAAGCTATTTTCCCTCGAACTCTGATAATCGTTGACTCTTTCACTTTTCACTAGACTCCTCTGTTACTAGGCAGTGTCTTCTTCTGTGGAAAATTATGTTAGATGACTGACCTGCCGTCGCAGTGTACCTACTGTGACATCCCAGTGCTTGAACTCGAACCTACTGTACCACTCCGTATTCGTACTCTGAAATCTTCTCTGGAAACTGAACTTGAAGAGAACTGGAAACTTCCTTGCTCACAGAAAAACGGTCGCGAATTCAAACAGCGACCGTTCCCCTCAGAATTCTCAGTTGAAGTGCGAAGTAATCAGTGCGCGAGCGCGCGAACTCCGCTGCAAAGGATTCTCTGGCCAAACACTAGAACGGCAACGCGAAATCTCCTGACTGGTGCTGCTGTCCGCCATCTTGGATTTCCGCCGAAGGGAATTAAATAGGTTACCAAGCAACCAGGCAATTACTCGCAAAGACATTACTCTGCGAGGTTTAAATCGATTGCTTCCATGACCAACCTCAACCAGTAAACCTGACCTAGGGGAACCATGGGAATTGCCTTGCTCAACCCTGACAGTACCCCCCACCAAAACTCCTCCCTCACCCAGCTTCGGCTTATGTGGGTATGTCTTGTGAAACTCTTGCACCAACTTAGGGGCATGCAGATTAGTCATAGGTTCCCAGGATCTTTCTTCCGGGCCGAAACCCCTCCAATCCACTAGGTAAAACAACTTGCCTCTGTTTATTCGCGAATCCAAGATTCGCTTTACCTCAAATTTTCCCCAGACTCAATGGATATTGGCTTAGGTGATTCTTTAATTCTTAAACCTGGGGGATTATTCTTTAGTAGAGAGACATGAAAAACAGAGTGAATCTTTAGCCTCGGAGGTAGACGAACCTTGACACTTACTGGATTAATCATTCTTTCCACCAAAAAGGGGCCAATACATTTAGGCTGAAATTTTCGATTCCCTTTTAAACGCAAATTTCGGGTTGATAACCACACCCTATCGCCTGACTCATAAATGGGATTGGATCGCCTTTTCTTATCTGCCTGCTTCTTGTAAGAATTCTTGGCCTTAATTAAATTGCTAGTTGCCAACTGATAGGCCCTCTTTAATTCTTGAACAACCTCCTCAACAGCTGGAACCTCGCTTTCTTGTTTTCCCACAAAGGTATTCGGATGTCTACCCGAATTTAAGTAGAAGGGAGAAAAACCAGTGGAGGAATGTTTAGCATTGTTGTATGCAAATTTCGCTGCCCAAATCAAGTTTGGCCATTCTCCTTCATTCTCCATCAAGAATAGCCGCAGATATTGCTCCAATTCCTGATTAACTCTTTCCGTTTGTCCATCAGTTTCTGGATGAAAGCTAGTTGACAAACGGGAGTCCACATTCAGCCTTTTAAGAAAAGCCCTCCAAAAATGGGAAATAAACTGAGGAACTCGATCTGAAATCACTATTTTGGGAATGCCATGTGCCTTCACTATATGCTGAGTAAAAAGGGCAGATAACTGTGTAGAAGATGGAATAGCCTTTAATGGGACAAAATGACTCATCTTTGTGAAATGGTCCACCACAACCCAGATTGCTGTAAAACCTTGACTAGAAGGGAGTTCCACAATAAAATCCATGGAGATTGTATGCCAAGGATAAGGGGCAGGTGGTATCGGCATCAACAAACCTTGAGGGGCCTGTCTAACTGCTTTCCCTTTGATGCACTGCTCACAAGAGGCCACATACTGTCCCACCTGAGTTTCCATGCCAGGCCACCAAAATTCTCTCTGAACCCATTCCAGAGTCTTCTTAACTCCCTTATGTCCAGCCATTAATTCATCATGAAAATGTTGTATCATCATGATTTGAAGCTCCTCTTCTGGCACAAAAATCTTTCCCTTAAAATAAGGCTTTCCATTTCGAATTTCTCCTCCAATTTCTTTCTTGGCCCATTCATCGAGTTTCATTTCTGCAAAGGATTTATTGAGTCTTTCTTCAAAGTCTGGGAAATTGATTACTCCAATTATCTTTTCTTTAGGTATGATTAAACCCTTCTCCAGTTCGGTCTCAATTTCTCCTAGATCCAGACGTGACAAAGCATCTGCCTTACCATTGGTAGATCCAGGCTTATACGTCAAAACAAAATCAAAGTCTGCAAAAAACAAAGACCACCTTAACTGTCTAGGTGTTAGAGTTCTTGCTGATTTCAAAAATTGCAAGTTCCGATGGTCAGTAAATACAGTGACCTCATGTCGAGCTCCCAACAAGTAGTGTCTCCATTCTTGAAAAGCATCTTTAACCGCTAGTAATTCCTTGTCTGCAATGGAATAGTTAATTTCAGCAGGAGTTAATTTTCGGGATCGAAAAGCAACTGGATGGAGCTGGCCCGAGTTTCTATCCCTCTGAGAGAGGATTCCTCCTATGTCCAAATTTGAGGCGTCAGCTTCTACAAAAAATGGCTCAGCTGGATTTGGGTGCAGCAGAACTGGAGCAGTGATAAAAATCTTCTTCAACCCTTGAAATGCGGTCTCAATCTCCGCAGACCACTCAAACTTGACCCCCTTCTTCAACAGGCAAGTCAGGGGAGAGACCTTCTCCGAAAAACCTGGAATAAATCGCCTGTAAAAATTGGCAAAACCTATGAAGCTTTGCACCTCCTTTACATTGCGTGGGGATGGCCAGTCCTTGATGACCTTCACCTTGACATCGTCCATTGCCACTCCCTCTGGTGACAGAACAAATCCCAAGAATTCCACCTGTGTAGAATGAAAACCACACTTCTCCAATTTCACAAAAAGCTGATTCTCAAGCAACTTTTTCAAAATTGCTCGCACATGCTGGACACGTTCCTTCAAATTAGCCGAAAAAATAAGGATGTCATCGATGTACACCACTGCAAATCGATCCAAGAATTCTCTTAAAATGTCATTCACAAAATGCTGAAAAGCTGCGGAAGCATTACACAAGCCAAAGGGCATGACTTGGTATTCAAATAAACCCAGTCTGGTTCGGAATGCCGTCTTCCACTCTTCTCCATCTGCCATACGTACAAGGTGGTAAGCTCCCCTTAAATCTAATTTTGTGTATACTTTTGCTCCCTTTACTTGATCGAGCAATTCCGAAATTAAAGGTAAAGGATATCTATTCTTCTTAGTGATGAGATTCAAGGCCCGGTAATCGATACACATTCTTAATTTCCCATCCTTCTTAGGAATGAAGAAAAGTGGAGAGGAGACGGGTGACTGTGATGGACGAATGAAGCCATTAGCCAGATACTGATCGATGTATTCTTTGAGATGTTGGTTCTCCTTTTCTGACAATGCATAAATCCTGCTACACGGCAACGAAGCCCCTGCCTCCAATTCAATCCTGCAGTCATAGTCTCGATGAGGTGGTAACTGATTAGCTTCTCTTTCATCAAAAACCAGAGCCAAATCCAAATATTCAGTTGGAATTTCCTGAGTTTCCAAAGCACAGATTGAGCTTGACTGACTTGCCAATGACATTGGTGGAGTAACCAAAGAAACCTTGCCAGTCAAATCACAACAGTGTCGTTTGCAAAAATCTGAGTCCATATCAATGGATCTCTTTGCCCAATCAATTCTAGGATTATGTTCAGTCAGCCAAGGAAGACCTAGAATTAACTGAAATTGGGGTGCATCGATGAGACTGAATCTTAACCGGCTCCAATGGCAACTTGGTCCCTTTAACGAAATGTCTTCCGTCTCAAAAACTATGGGACCAGATGATAAATTGGTACCATCGACTGCTCGAACTGATTCTGGTCTCTCCTTCTCGACAAATCGAATTCCTAAGGTTTTCGCAAACCTTATGTCACAAAAATTGCTGGTGGCTCCAGAATCAATCATAACAGAGATCTCGTCTACTTCTGCTTCTCCAAACTTGATTAAACCTGAGACAATTAAATGAGGAGCAGCGGATTGTAAGGTGTTGGCAAGGAACTGTGTATCCGGAGTTGACTTATCGTCTGCTTCCACCAGGGCAACTCCCATTACTGGTGGAGCTTGTCTTTTACCCAAGAATTATTTTTTGGTTTCTTTGGACAATCTCTGACAAAATGTCCAGGATTCCCACAATACATGCAGAGTTTACCCATTCGTCTCTTCTCCCTTTCTTCCTTGGACAAGGGTCCACGAACTGAACTGATTTGCATTGGTTCTTCCTCTGAAGGCGCTTCTTTTATCTTGGAGTTTTCCACCTCGACTCGATCAAAACATGGAGGGTAAAATTTCTGGTCCCTTCGCCGCTCACTTTTCCTTTCACTTTGACGCTGGTCAATTTGGAGAATGAGATCTATTAACTCTGAAATAGCAGTTGGCCATTTTGGAATCTGAGATAATCCATCCTTTAATTCATCTTTGAGACCCCTATAGAAAATTGCAGCTTTCTTAGCTTCAGGCCAATTTGTTTTAACGATCAATTTATTGAATTGCGACAAATAGGCAACCAATTCCCGATTGCCTTGCTTTAAGTCTAATAGTTCATTGTCTGTAGTCTGAGAAATGGACCTTCGATCAAATATGCGCAAAAACTCCTTTTTGAACTCCTCAAAATCGTACAGGATGTGATCATTGTTATTTACCAATGGCATGGACCAGGCCGCTGCATCTCCACTCAGGTAGGACAATATGAAAGCCACCTTGGATAGCTCCTCCTTGAAAATTATGGGCCGACAAAGAAAATGCAAAGAACATTGTGTGAGGAAAATCTGGGCCTTTAGTGGATCTCCAGTAAATCGTTCTGGAGCGGCCAAGGGAATAGTCGGGGAAATTGCATGAATTACTTGAGTTGTCAATTCGGCTGCAGATGGGGCGGGAGAGAAGGTTTGGGACTTAGTTTCTTTAGAACCCTCTACCGCCTTAGCAGAAATTACGTCAAACTGTTGACGCAAAAATTGAGCCTCTAAACTTGAGTTCCGAATCTCTTCCCTGAAAGATTTATTCTCTTCCATAGTTTCATTTAGTTGTTTCTGTATCCCATCCAAAACTGACACTAACGCCTTAAAATCTATCCCCTCTGCCATTCTGCTCAGGCGGAAGTTTTGGGCGGGCACTTCAATCTGTCAAGTACCTGGTCCAGAACCTTGGAATTCCGCAGGAGCAGACGAAAGCTCCCCAATCCCCTACTCCGCTACCGCAAACTAAGTTCACGACTAGCAAAGAGGGGGAAAGGAGAAGTGGAATGAGAAAAAGAGAGACTGCCAAAGACTGCCGCTGCTGCTTGTCGGGAGGACCGGACTCTTGCTTGACTCGAGTGTCTCCTAGAAAAATGGAAGGTTAAGTAACAACATTCATTGCCTACACTTCCCACTACATTCAGTACCACCCTTATCTATACCTGTCCTTCCTTATTGGCTTGCCTCTCTCTGGTATGTTCAATATATGGCAGGAATTCTATGTGTTCATTTAATGCTGCTCCCTCAATTGAATTTCTGTGAATAGAGAGAAGACTATATAACCCACTGACTGAACTTAGCCATAGAAGCAATCAATCTCTGCACAATTACCTGCCAACAACGACCTTGGTATTTTCTATGTTTATCTCAGCTTGATAGAATCTTCTTTCTTTGCTGCAGAAACTATGTATATTAGTCTTTTGTTGAATTGTTGGTAAGTTTACCCATATATATATATATATATATATATATATATACAAATAGAACTATATTCACTGTAAATATCTTCCTGTCTCTGTGTCTGGTTATTCGCTGCTTGTCTTATTCATTTTAATACACTCTCAGGCACAACCTCAGAGCTACTAGAACTCCATAAGTTCTTTCTTATTGTCCGTGTTAATTCTACTGAAAGTTATTTTCCCTCGAACTCTGATAAACGTTGACTCTTTCACTTTTCACTAGACTCCTCTGTTACTAGGCAGTGTCTTCTTCTGTGGAAAATTCTGTTAGATGACTGACCTGCCGTCACAGTGTACCTACTGTGACATCTCAGTGCTTGAACTCGAACCTACTGTACCACTCCGTATTTGTACTCTGAAATCTTCTCTGGAAACTGAACTTGAAGAAAACTGGAAACTTCCTTGCTCACAGAAAAACGGTCGCGAATTCAAACAGCGACCGTTCCCCTCAGAATTCTCAGTTGAAGTGCGAAGTAATCAGTGCGCGAGCGCGCGAACTCTGCTGCAAAGGATTCTCTGGCCAAACACTAGAACGGCAACCCGAAATCTCCTGACTGGTGCAGCTGTCCGCTATCTTGGATTTCCGCCGAAGGGAATTAAATAGGTTACCAAGCAACCAGGCAATTACTCGCAAAGACATTACTCTGCGAGGTTTAAATCGATTCCTTCCATGACCAACCTCAACCAGTAAACCTGACCTAGGGGAACCATGGGAATTGACTTGCTCAACCCTGACACCTATGAAACAATATTTTCCTCAAAAATGTTTGCTGAGGATCACGTGGGCATCTTCCCTGCATTCTACTTTTTCACAATCCAAACTATGCATCATCAGCTCTAGTAAGGACTGTCAGTTTATTTACACAGACTATCTTATAAACACTAGCAATGCCCTTGCAAAAGCTGTATGTAGCATGAAAATAACAAACAATAGTGGTGTTATCACCTGATAATTTTAGAACAAAAACTACCCACAGCTAGTTCCCCTTAAAGATCGAATAAGGAAACAGCAATCTAGACTACTCATCCTTTCATAATTTCATCAGACAGGATGGGCAGTAACATAGCAAATATATTTATTCATTTTATTAATGCTAATAATGTTTAAAACAGTATTACTGAATAGCCAATTAAATGTCTCATGTTTATTTTCAGAGACAGTTTAGACAGGCTCAAAAGAAATTGAGAAAAAGAGAGAGAAAACATAAATTTGCCTACCCTTAATTTGTAGAGGAGCTAGCCTCCTCCCCCATTTTCGACAGTAGGAAACCTGTAACAGGTTTCATTCTGTCAACACTATCAACCCCAATTTGTAGCAACTGGGCATAAACAAACTCTGAAGAGCTAAATAGCACATTGAGCTAGCTAAAGAACATATTCCTTTAGCAAATGTAGAAGTGTAACATGAGGCCGTATGAATGCAAACTAAATCCCATTGCTTCCTTAATTCAGCCCTAAAAGCATTAGTGCTATATATATGGCAGAGCCATTGTCTTTTAAAGAGAGGTCACATATACCATTATACTATGTTCATTTGAGTGCACAAAAACTTGCTTTTGCCAAGAAAAGTAAGCAAAACCTCTTTCTTTCCCTGCCCTGCCATTTCGTCTTTCAAATGTCGAAATGTCAAAGCACATGTTGCGCTGAGCCCTGCCAGGCTTCTAAATGTAGGACTTCGGCCTTTAACCTATGCAGCTGTTCCATCTTGTATGCAAGGTTTTCATGCAGTTGTACCAATTCAAAGTGACCCTGGAGACTGAGAGCGTAACAGCAACCCACTCTATTCCTGTCTACCAGCAATTCAGAGGTAAGCTTAATAACTTCTGCCAGTTTTTGTACATATTTATATTTGTAAGCAGTGTGCCGAGTGCTTGTCTAGCAGTATAGATGTCAGCTATTCATTCTATGCTTACATATGTGCATTTACTGGAGCCTAAGGCAGTTTAAAAGCAGCTCTGACTGGAGAAACCTCATTTAAATAGTGAATTTTACTCAATTTCGACTTTGATGTTTAGGGCACTTAAAAATGAATATCCTACAATGTTTTTGCATAATAGTCATCCCCAGAATGTCCTCTACATATCCCAGAGATGTGGCATCAGAAATGTATAATGTATACCCTTATAAAAATAAGTTTTGAAAGCCTGGGTAAAGTGACATTTCACATGTAAGTGACCCCCTATTGCTGTATAGCACGGCTTAAATTCAATTTGGATGCTAGGAGGTCACAGCATCATGATTAGGCATTATGAATATTAAAAAGCGATTTTAATGCACCTATTTAAAATAACGTTTTTTATATAATCAAAATAATTATTTTTTTTCATAAATCTAATCATTTTGATGAGTCCACATATGAAAAGCAAGCTGCATCCCTTTGCCTATCATATTTAAACGCATTCATTCACAGCCCTAAGAACAGAAGCTTAACTTGAAACATCTTAAGTCTGCGCCACTTTTAAAGGACAGTCATTATTATTTAACATTAAAAAACCACTCTTATCCTTATTTAAAAAGGCATTAACAAAAGAAATCCCTACTGTCAATCTGTTCTCTGTTTATCAAAAATAATGAAACTACATTTCTAACTTTTAAAACAGCAGTCTGAAATGCAGGATTTTACTCCGTGTTTGAACTGACTTAAGGGGTAGTAATTTTAGCTGTTTTCTGTGGCCAGAGTCAGAAATAGTCTAATGTTTACACAGCTGCTTGACACGAAAAGGCGTCGAATTCATACGTCTTTCAAGTCAACCTTTCAAGCCAGCACAAATCTGTTGTTCTGTATAATGTGAATGCCTTTTAATACCTAATACAGAAGGATACATGCTGTGACATTTTGTATCTTAATTTAATCTATTATAAAACACACAATTTCGTTTTTTGAAGCTTTTTTATTCCTATTCAATGTGGATTGTAATTTTATCTTACATTGTGGCAATTTGCACACATGTATAATGTCTTACTCTGCCAATTTAATGATAGCGTGCAGCTATTTAGCATATATTATATAATTCATTGCTGGAATCTTTTAAAATATATTTTATTTTAATGATGTTTTGCATAACAGAATGATGAAAAAAAAAAACATTGAACTCATTCCAGACATTTTCAAAACGGTGTCATACACATAATACAGGGCACTTAAGGCTAGCCATGCTTGCACCAAGAGCGCAATCGCTACTTACTCACACGAGTACCATTAATGACAAACCACAGACATTTAAACACACATTTAACCCACAGATCAACACTTAAGACAGAAATAAAAGACTGCCCACAGACTGTACTTAAACCAAACCATTTGTAAATACTAGTTGCAAGTCATATTCAATAGATTTGGCTGGCAGAACACCAGGAAAAACGCTCTGAATATCACCACTTATGAATGTTACTAAGTACACAGACCAGGATCCTTTCTATGTACATATTTAGTTCCTCGGGGTACTAGTCACCAAAGAAGAAATACTTTTTTATACCTAAACCTAGTTAAGTATCCCCTCTAGGGGAGCAGGCTAATTATATACAAGTTTAAAAATGGTACATCCAAGAAAGCAACACATTCATAAATTCACCTGGGGGAAAACAAAAAGACCATCACGCATTTGCTTACAATTAACTGCTTTGTTCTTCAGCTCTAATGCTTTCACATAAATTTTCTTTCGCTGTTCTTTTTTTAATCAAGGCTTGCTCACGCTTCATTCGTTCACGCACAGCTTTCTCCCACATTCGTACACAAGCAAACATCTCTTGCCTAATCTTTTACTTAAACATACATAATTCCACATACTCAATCTTTCATAAATCAAATGACCCATACATAGGCCAACGCAACTCAGGATCCTTACGAGTGTATTTATTCCATAATGCGCTGTACATTTATAGAAGAAAGACCATACTTAATATACATATCCCTATTAGGCGTCCCCTCCGGGGGGGCCAGTTGTGCTTCATCTTAATCTCAAATTGGTACCACTACAAAAGCAACACATCCTACGAAGTGTGCTAAAAACAGGCATGCCAAAAATAGTGCAGAATATGCAGTATTATAATCAAAGTAGCACTTAAGGTACCTTTAGTACGATGTGCCGTTCAAATCAATTCAGATAGAGAAAATTCTCCTCATTACCTGCCTATATAGGTTGCAACCCATATATAAATCTCATAACAAACCAAGTTGGCCAACACCATTTCCCAAATCCAAAAGCCACAGTAAGTGTTACTAAACTACCTTACCAATCCCAGGCATCAAAACCAACAGCACGCGCCACAGAAGGACACTTACCAATCACTTGGTGTCCAGGTTCCAACTGCCAAGTTCTAAAATCGACCAAATGGTCACTGCACGGCGAATCAACAGAAGAGATCTCAGTCGAGGACCGGCACCACCTGGATGGTCAGATCAGAAGGAAAGGAAAAACGCCGTGGTTGCCAAGACTCGGGTCTCATCTGGCAGCGATCGCGTCCAGAGCGAGATTCCAATCCTTCGTCACGACCAATCCTTTGGGCCACCCGAGTCACCGATGAGCCCCACTGGTTGGGAGCCAATTTGTTGATGGTGACTTCAGCAAGGCCTACCAGTGCAAGGGGTTCGCCCTTCTCTGCACAGAGTCCTCAGACCAATAGGAAGAATTTGGCACAGAAACTGGAATAGAAAATACAAAGTTTAATAAACCTCATGAAGTGGAACTACATTCACACAGCACCCTTTGGTGCTGAATGAATGTAGCACACTGAACAGAAAGAGCATGGTCCTTTTATACCCACACAGGGGCTGAAAAAGGCGGTACAAGTACACATGAGAAGAGTCATGCACATAGATGGTCATACAGAAACTGCACAGTCGACAAGTAGGAGAAGTTAACAGTTTGCCAATGCTAGTGAACACATCCTGACAGTTACATACTACTAACACCTGCAAACTCAACTGGGCATGTGCGGAGGTAGAAGATACTAAATGTAGTTTGTTTCTAGGCAGATTACAAGAGCAGTCAACACTAAGGGAGGACAAAGCACATTGTGAGCACATGGCAAACAAAATGGCTACCAGAAATACAAAACGGATTCCACAAAATGGACAAGATAGCCTCTAAATACCAGATGGATTCCGCTAATGCTAATCCAACCGCAGCCAATTTACAACAAGAGGAGCCCTCTGGGGAGCATGACCGAAGGGCAGAGAGGGGCACAGAGGAGTCCACTGAGGAGCATGACCGAAGGACAAAGAGGGGCACAGAGGAGTCCTCTGAGGAGGCTGGCTGAAGGGCACAGAGGAGCCTTCTGAAGAGCACTCTGAGAAGCCTGGCTGAAGGAAACAGGGAGGCACAGCACAGAGTCCTCTAAGGAGGAAGGCTGAAGTGCACAGAAGAGCCCTTTGAGGAGGCTGGCTGAGGGCACCTTGAGGCACAGAGGAGCTCTCTGAGGAGGCTGGTTGAAGGGGACAGACACACACAGAGGAGTCCTTTAAGGAGGTTGGATGAAAGCCACAGAGAGGCACAGAGGAGCCCTCTGAGGAGGCTGGCTGAGGGGCACAGAGAGGGACAGAGAGGCATAAAGTAGCCCTTTGAGGAGGCTGGCTGAGGGGCACAGAGAGGTACAGAGGAGCCCAAGGGACATAGAGGCATAAAGGAGTCCTCTGAGGAGGCTGGTTGAAGGGCATAGAGAGGCACAGAGAAGCCCTCTGAGGAGGATGGTTGAAGGGCACTGTTAGAATCCGGGTTCTCTGGTTGGCACAGGTAGGTACTTGTGACAAGCAGGGAACCTTTCCTCTAGTCAGGATGAGGGGTTACACTACTAAAACAACCCCTGCTCACCCTCTAGGTAGCTTGGCGCGAGCAGCCAAGGCTTATCTCAGAGCGTTATAGGTTAAGCATTTGTAAACACATACAGTAACCAAGTGACAACACTACAAATGGACACCACACAGGTTTTTATATTAAAAATAAGGATTCTTTATATAGGATTACCACAAGACCATTAAACGACAAAAATACACAATACTGTTACTTTAGATGGTAGAAGTTTGCTTAGCTCTCTTAAGTTCTTAAATGCGACACTTTAAGTCAATGTACCTTAGATGCGACATGCAGGGCAACAAAAGTGTTGCAACAATGTTGATGCGATGAAGTTTTTGGTGCAAAGAAATAAAGACGTGAAGATCTTCCAGATGCGTTACGCTTCTCCGATGGTTGCGAGAAGGCTCGACTCGATGCGTCAGCTACAGCGTCGTCACCCCTTTATGCGATGGGACGACAACGGCCTTGGAAGCGGCACTCTTCTCCGACGTTGCGAGATGCTTCCGCTCGATGCGATGCTGCAGCGGCATCACCCCTTTATGCGATGCGACGACAACAGTTCCGACGGCGGCACGCTTCTCCGTGGATGCGAGGCGCTTTTCTAGATGCGGTGCGATGCGACAACTATGATGGCTGCGATGGCGACACGCTTCTTTCTCGATACGAGACTCTCCTCTCGATGCGGTGCAACGCGTCAGCTGCGATGGCTGCGATGGCGACACGCTTCTTCTGCGTTGCGAGACTTCTGGAATGATGGGAGACGCTTCCGCTCGATGCTATGCTGCAGCGGCGACACTCTCTGCGAGATGCGACGACAGCGGCTCCGACGGTGGCGCGCTTCTCTTTCTCGAGTCGCACTTCCAGCTCCTTGCGACACGCAGTCCCTCAGAAGGCCCAACAGCAGCAGCAGGCACTTCCAAAAGACTTTAGGAAGCTGGGGGTGAAGTCCACTGGACCTGGGACTTCGTTCAGGGGCAAGCTCAGCACAAGCCCTTGGAGATCTTTTAAGCACAAGTTGAAATAAAGTCTTTGTAGTCTTTCTCCTCTCCTTCAGCAGCAAGGCAACCACTGCAGGCCAATCCCCCAGGTCAGGGACAGTACTCCTCCTTACAGCTTTCCCGGTTCCTTCTCCTCTGGCAGAGGTTCTTCTTGTTTAAGCAGGATCTGATCTAATTTCTTGGGAGCAGAGTCCCAATACTTATACCCCTAATTCCTTTGTTCCTCTGGGGTAGAGGGGCCTTTGCCCAGTCCAAACCAGTTCTTGAGCACTTTGTTGTTGTGAGGCAGGCTGTTTCTTTCAGGGTGCAGGGCAGAGACATCAGCCGCTCCACAGGAGGTGGAGCCAGCATTGTGGTGGCAGAGCACAGCCCTATTCAGAGTCCAGGTGCACTCCTCCCACCCATCTATCTGTCAATCTTCCTATTCATCACCAGGCTACTTAGCCCTGCCCATCTGGGTTTCCCCAGCCCTGTCATTCACACAAACCAGACAGCAGATACACTTCACACAGAGGCGGGCATGAATGGTTAGACAAGCAAATACCTACTTTCTAAAAGTGGTATTTGCAAACACAGAATATTAAAACAAACTTTACTAAAAGATGTATTTTTTTATTCTGAGTTCAGGCATACTAAACACGATTTTCTACCATGTTCCCTGGGCATGTTAGGATCATAGGATGTAACAATCTTAACAGCCCATTCTGGCCTATGGGGACAGGTAGCCTTACAATAGTGAAAAACGAAAATGGCTGCAATTCACTATTAGGACATGCCACACACATCAGGGCTTGTCCTACCTTATGCTTACAATGCAACCTGCCCTTTGGCCTACCATAGGGGTGACTGATATGAAGTTAAGGGAAGGTTTAGGGACTGGCAAGTGGGTGTACTTGCCCAGTCAGCATGACAGTACCAGACTGCACGCAGGTTCTGCAATGGCAGACTTTAGACACATTTTACTAGGCCGCTTCAGTGGATGACACAACCAGTGCTGCAAGCCCACCAGCAGCATTTGTATTTACAAGCCCTGGGCACTCCTGGTGCACTTTACTGGGGTCTGACAGTAAATCAAATAAGCCAATCATGGAATCCAACCAACATATACATTTTACAGTAGGGAGAGCATGTGCTCTTTAGCACTGATCAGCAGTGGTAACGTGCCCAGAGTCATAGAACAGCCAACAATAGGTCAGAAAAAATATAGGGGGAAGGCAAATATTTCAGGCATGACCCTGCAAAAAGGGCCAAGTCCAACACGACCCCCTTCCAGCCAAAATGCAGGGTAGCCCAATCACCACCGTGATGGGCTTCCCTGCATCGGGCGATAGAACAAGGACCTGGCCCGCAACTGCAGGGGCAGACTCCAGTTCTGCGCCAATCTGAACCTATTGGAATCCCTCTGTCCACACTCTCAGGGCCCACCAAGCCAATCCATGGGGAACCCTTCTCCTCGCCTGTGCAGCACCTAACCGTAACTGGCTCACAGGTGTGTCCCAACAGACAGACAGCAAAATGCTACAGTGGCCACTGACAGTAGTCAGGGATGAGACCCAGGCCGTATGCCTCTCAGGTCTCTCAAACCTCTGTGGCGCCAGGTGCTTGGCAACCTTTGTCCACTCTCCCTCCTGTCAGGTCAGGTATGACATCGTGGCACTGACCCACCAGCCCCAGGCCTGTACCCGGCAGCTGGACTGAAGTCTGGGGTGGCCTCTCCCACACCCGGTCCTCCTCCTTGGGGCTCTGTACCCTACCACTTGGAGTGGTACCCCCTTCGAGAATTGCCAGAGTACCTGTGGCAGGTGTCCTGCCCAATTCGCCCACCAGTTCAGGGGTTCTATCCTGCAACTGGGTGTCCAGGTCAGGGGGGACACCCTGAACCTGGCCCTCCAACCTAGGGTCTAAACCCTTCAGTTGAGCCGGGGTCAGAGGCGAGGACTCCCTCCCTCTGGACCCCCTTCCAGAGTACTGCACACTCCCAACTGGCGTGGTACCCCTAGAAGCAACATGGTCAGGACACTGATTACAGTTGTCCCACCCTCCAGGTCAGACAACACCTGAACCTGGCTTCCCAACCCTGGGACCAACCCATGCGGTTGAACGCTCGCCTGGCACCCCAGGACTTCCCGGGGAGCACGCATGCCCTCCCTGAGGATGACACATAACTCCTGTGTCGTGTGACAGTCTGCCTGGCGCAGATCTCCCAACCTGAAGAGCCGGGCTCTTAGGCCTGGCGGCGTCAAGGCACGCCTGAAATCTCCGAGTTCACCTGCCTTGTTATACAGAGACACGGAACACTTCTGGATGGCGTCAAAGACCAAGTTTATTAGCTGCAGCTCGCACAGTGGTCCTAGAAGTACACAGAAGTAGGTTCTCAGGAGACTGCCCACTTTACTCCGTGGGTCCCCATCTTTTATACACAATATTCACATTAAGAGGGATACGCCTACTGCACCAAATTCTAGCCAATAGCAAACATTTAAAAACAAGTATCATATAGCAAAAAATGCAATTTACAGCAGCCACAACCCAAAAGTTAATCAATAGGTGAGTCCCAAATTCAATCTCCAGAAGCATGACAAACTTCATAATTGGGAATAGTATCCGTGTAATGAAAATAGTGTAAGAAAGGAACAATGAAGGCTGATGAAAAAGATAAGGCAGAAAAAGACTACTTGAGGTTAACCAATAGGTCAAACATGGATTAACGAGTTCAGACAAGGATCAATTGAGGAGATTGGTTTCCTAAAACTAATTTCACTGCCGGAGAATGACCTAGTTAATGTATACACAGGTCGAGAGGACAAGGACATTTTGTTCGCCAAGATACCTTTGTGAGCCTATGTGAAGGCAACACAAAATGGCGCTGAAATACAAAATGGAGTCAAAATTCACAGAACCTCAGACCCTCCTTTTGTCATCACGTAGGCAATAACCTAAACTCATGTTAGTCTGAGTCTAAGTCTGCATCGATATTCATGAGGTCATCAAGGTGTTGCTGTAACATCATTTTTATATTCTCAGCTTCTTGGGGAACAAGTCTCCGAACGCACAAAGTGGCACAAAGACCACAAATGGCGGGACCACATGTCACACAAAGACAACAAGAGAAAATAATAGCTAAGATCATACCAAGGAACGTTACAATCTTCCATCCCCACGTAGACAGTAGTCCCCAAAACCATCCCATCAAAGACCATTCTCCTTTGTCCTGGTGGATAGACTCAGAAATCAGGTGCAACTTAGAGATGGCTTGGTATACTGTAGGGGCATTATCAGGTATGTAAATACAGCAACTAGATCCAATCAATTTGCACACTCCACCACGTCTGCAAGTATGATATCTAGCACAATTTGGTTCTGCAAAGTCATAAGGCGGTCCGCTTGAAGCTCAGCCGTAATATTACTAAGAGCTCCTGCCGCCTCATCAATAGTAGCTTCAACAACGCGGACAAGTCGTCTTATATGTCTACTATTGCCCATAGGACCCCAAAACGGAAGGAAACCTTTGAGAAAATCTCCTGCTTCTTGTGCTGCGGTATCTTCCTGATCGAGGACACCTCTACTGTATCTAGTTCTGTGGTAGTCTGAAGAAGTAGTGTATGTAGGGGGAAGCAGAAAAGCTACGTAACAGGTTCCTGAAAAATCAGGTGGCAACCATGTATAGGCTCTGTCATGACAAACAAAATATGTGAAGCAACAAAAGGGGGGGGGGGGGGGCAAAACGGGCTTTTGGTGAGGTCCAGCTAAGTGTGCCCAACGTATGTAAACAACAAGTGACAAAGCTGTTCCTAAGGGGGTTGGGGGAAGAGGTACCATGTATGAAGATATCTGTTATGGATATTGGAGCCCTCACACAGCCATCGGGATATTGTGAATCACATACCCCTCAGGATGTAATGTACCATCATCGGGCTGCTCCTACGTCGAGTCGGCTGGTGCAATACCCGACGGGCTCTTGTTTAGAGAGCACTCTTATGGAGATCTTCTATATCCACGATAGCCGATTGTTCAACTGTACCGAGTGTAGGGCTTGGTGATAATGTAGATGAATGTTTAAAAAGGGGAGAGAGTACTATCTGAACAATTTTATTACGATGTCTCCTCGCCTGATTAAAAAATATGAGGTAAAGTTATAGTAGCTCAGATTTATGTTCTGGGTTAACTAAACTGCCTCGTCTTGGTCAACATGTTTCTCACTATTATAGAGCTGTACTCAAGTGATTCGTCAGGATCATGAAATTCTATCTACAAGTCTATCTAGGAAAATTAAGTGATAGACAACTGGCGTTAATATAACACTGGTATTATTACCTGCTCCTCGGTCTACCTGCATAGAAGGTTGGAGACCAAAAAAAGGTGTTAAAAAACACTCATTCATAAGACAGTTATCATACATGGTGCTGGTGGAACGTGCATTTGCATTCAAAGTGCACATTCTGTGTAGGGGGGGGGGGGGAATAGTTAAAAAACACACACAAAACCACGTGAAGTGATCACTCTGGAGAGAATTACAGCAGTACTAGTTGGACTTACCCTCTCTACTCCATAGGATAAACCACAGCAGTTCCTGGTAGGCTTGCGCAAGGAGTTCCTTGCGTTCTGTGATGGTGTATAGGAGCAGTATTAAATGGGAGAGGTTAGGTAAATACAGCACTCCAGGGTCATTGACACCCCTTCTCTTGAATGTTATGTGATTCATAACCAAATGGGAAACAGTAAAAATTATATATATATGTATATATACACAGAGAACACTAGGGTTACTGAAAATCCATCACCTAGATCCCTATAAATCACACATTCAAATACGAGGCTATAATTGAAATCTAGTACAAGCCGAACTGAACGAGCGCGTCATACGAGCATGACTTTAACTGAGCCTCGGTACACTGGGAGCTCATCTCTCATACGCGCCTAGAGTGTTGCTTTTTTCAGTTCCCGTATGTGTGTGTCCGTCTCAAGCCACATGAGGTCCATGAAAAGGTGCCTAAGCGTGAATTAGCTATGTAGTTTGTGGAGTATTGAACCGGAAAAATACAACGGTTTACTCGCACTCTGGAGGCGTGTCACTCGTCGGTCTACCCGGCGCTATCAGGCACTTTGCGGGGGTAATTACGAGCTCATCAATGTTTTACGAGACAAAGCGTCTCGGTCCATAAAAGTAATTTCCATTAATGGACGTGCTTATGGTTGGCCAACAAAGGAGTAATCGGGCTAGAAACCGAGTAAGCATTAACCAAGTTTGTATCGGTATGCAGGGTGTACGATATGTAAACCGTAGAAAGTCAACACGATAAGACAAAACAGTAAAGGCAAAGGGTTTTTTACTTACTGACACGCCGAGTCCGTGTCGCTCATAGACCTACCCCGCACTACCAGGACTGGGGGGTAAGGAACTGTGAGCTCGTGAGAGTTTAAAACCGGCTCGGCATGACAGTCCAGGTGAATCTAGATCGTGAAATTCACTCATTAAAAACGGCTAACTTGGCCGCCATGTTGGGTGTATTACGAGGAAACCGAGTGTGTGTGTGGTTCCTGTTTGAAAATGGCGTCACTTCTGAGGCAACCAAAGTTGTACGGGAGATCTTAGAATTACTGGAGGTTGCCTGATCTGATCCGTGAAGTGGATGAACGTAATAAAAAATTTTTAAGCAATATAAAAAATCTTAAAATTAAAATTATGTATACACCACGCGTATATCGTGTCAGTAGGCTATTGTCTCTATATTCTGACACAATGTTAAGGCATGTTAATATAAGAGTGCAAATCCCTGTACAATTAGGCCTATCGGGAATCATTAGAGAACATAATCTAAGCAATGTTTACAGTATGTCATTCCGTATTCAGTGTGGCTTACAGGAAGGTGTAGTACAATGCAGTGGATGAGCTACCTATATGTTAAGAGGTAGGAATGGTGGCTCTGAAAATGGGTATATCCGACCTTTCAAGGGGGCTTTAAGGAACACCAAGGGATGGCGTCATTAAGTCCTGAATTATCTGTGCCAATTTTAAACACCCACCTTTGTTCTTTGATCAGTAAGGCCTCCTTGGTTATGTTTGGAAATGTTTCCAAAATAAGCCAACTAAAGGAGTCGGGGGGATGTCCTTTCTCTACAAAATGGGTGCTCATTTTTGTGTTTGCTCTTTTGCATCGGAAATTGCTGCGATGTTCTATGATGCGTGTCTTAGCACTGCGTGTTGTCATGCCTATGTATCGTAGTGTGCATGGGCATGTGATCATGTAGACACAGTTGGTAGTATTACAATTGGTATGGCGTCGCATTTCCCATTCGAAATTATCGTTGATATCAACTGTCTTGTGTATGCCAGTTAGGTGGCATACGGAGCATGAGCCACACGGGTAATGCCCGGTCACGGGGGGCAGTTCCCAAAGTGTTCTTTGTGTTATCTGGTCTTGTGTTCGTGGCCGCGTGTGTATTATAAGGTCCCTCAAATTCTTGGTGCGTTTGAAGGAAAACCTTGGTGTTTCTAAGGACAATGAGCCCGTGTTAAGTATCGTCCAATGTTTTTTGATTACCCTCGTGATCTGGTTAGATACCGGGGTAAACGAGGTTACACACGTGATGTTCTCTGTTTGGTTCTTGGTTCTCGGTTCTAGCAGGGCCTCTCTAGGGTTGTTACGAGCCCTTTTGTTGGCTTGGGCAATCTGTTTCGCTGGGTATTCACGCGCTTTCAGATTCCTAGTTAGTCTTTCAGCTTCAGTCTTGTAGTCATTAAGATTACTGCAGTTACGTCTTATCCTCATGAACTGCCCCACAGGAAGGTTATCTCTCAAACTTCGCGGGTGATGGCTTGTGTACAGTAACAAACTGTTGCGATCCGTTGGTTTTTTATATAGTGTAGTAGAGAGTGTACCTTCATAGAGGTTGATGTTAAGGTCTAGGAAAGGGATGCTCCTGTCTGACACTGCGTGTGTAAATTTGAGGTGTGGGTCCATGATTAAAAAGAACCCACACACCCCCTACTTTTACACTCTCCCGAAGATCCACAAAGGCACCTTCCCTGTTCCTGGGAGACCCATTGTATCGGGTATTGGCTCAGTGTTGGAACCCCTGTCACAATTTTGTGATTTCTTTTTCCAACCGCTTGTACATAAGACAAATTCATACATACAAGACACCTCAGATCTTTTGAGACTCCTATCTTCTCTACCCCCCACAGACGAAATCACTTTACTGTTGAGTTTAGATGTGCAGGCCCTCTATACCAACATACCCCAGAGAGCCACACTCGAAGTTGTGGAGAACATCCTTCAACATGAACTGTGGCAACACAACACGCCAATAAGCTTCATCATGGACTGTGCTACCTTAGCCATGACAGAGAACTTCTTTGAATTCAAAGGACAGATTTACAGACAGACCCAAGGTACTTGCATGGGTAGCACCTTTGCGCCCAGTCTGGCCTGTCTGTATATGTCCGATTTCGAGTCTCGCTACATCTTTACCCAAACCAACCCCTTCTACACCGATGTTTACCTCTGGAAGAGGTTCATCGACGATGTTTTGATACTGTGGAAAGGAGACATGTCAACTTGTCTGGAATTTTGCCAATGGGTCAATACCTTGGACCCACACCTCAAATTTACACACGCAGTGTCAGACAGGAGCATCCCTTTCCTAGACCTTAACATCAACCTCTATGAAGGTACACTCTCTACTACACTATATAAAAAACCAACGGATCGCAACAGTTTGTTACTGTACACAAGCCATCACCCGCGAAGTTTGAGAGATAACCTTCCTGTGGGGCAGTTCATGAGGATAAGACGTAACTGCAGTAATCTTAATGACTACAAGACTGAAGCTGAAAGACTAACTAGGAATCTGAAAGCGCGTGAATACCCAGCGAAACAGATTGCCCAAGCCAACAAAAGGGCTCGTAACAACCCTAGAGAGGCCCTGCTAGAACCGAGAACCAAGAACCAAACAGAGAACATCACGTGTGTAACCTCGTTTACCCCGGTATCTAACCAGATCACGAGGGTAATCAAAAAACATTGGACGATACTTAACACGGGCTCATTGTCCTTAGAAACACCAAGGTTTTCCTTCA
Organism: Triturus cristatus; assembly: GCF_964204655.1. Classification (NCBI taxonomy): domain Eukaryota; kingdom Metazoa; phylum Chordata; class Amphibia; order Caudata; family Salamandridae; genus Triturus; species Triturus cristatus. Next base: position 363,960,705 of record NC_140580.1, read on the forward strand.
AACGCACCAAGAATTTGAGGGACCTTATAATACACACGCGGCCACGAACACAAGACCAGATAACACAAAGAACACTTTGGGAACTGCCCCCCGTGACCGGGCATTACCCGTGTGGCTCATGCTCCGTATGCCACCTAACTGGCATACACAAGACAGTTGATATCAACGATAATTTCGAATGGGAAATGCGACGCCATACCAATTGTAATACTACCAACTGTGTCTACATGATCACATGCCCATGCACACTACGATACATAGGCATGACAACACGCAGTGCTAAGACACGCATCATAGAACATCGCAGCAATTTCCGATGCAAAAGAGCAAACACAAAAATGAGCACCCATTTTGTAGAGAAAGGACATCCCCCCGACTCCTTTAGTTGGCTTATTTTGGAAACATTTCCAAACATAACCAAGGAGGCCTTACTGATCAAAGAACAAAGGTGGGTGTTTAAAATTGGCACAGATAATTCAGGACTTAATGACGCCATCCCTTGGTGTTCCTTAAAGCCCCCTTGAAAGGTCGGATATACCCATTTTCAGAGCCACCATTCCTACCTCTTAACATATAGGTAGCTCATCCACTGCATTGTACTACACCTTCCTGTAAGCCACACTGAATACGGAATGACATACTGTAAACATTGCTTAGATTATGTTCTCTAATGATTCCCGATAGGCCTAATTGTACAGGGATTTGCACTCTTATATTAACATGCCTTAACATTGTGTCAGAATATAGAGACAATAGCCTACTGACACGATATACGCGTGGTGTATACATAATTTTAATTTTAAGATTTTTTATATTGCTTAAAAAATTTTTATTACGTTCATCCACTTCACGGATCAGATCAGGCAACCTCCAGTAATTCTAAGATCTCCCGTACAACTTTGGTTGCCTCAGAAGTGACGCCATTTTCAAACAGGAACCACACACACACTCGGTTTCCTCGTAGTACACCCAACATGGCGGCCAAGTTAGCCGTTTTTAATGAGTGAATTTCACGATCTAGATTCACCTGGACTGTCATGCCGAGCCGGTTTTAAACTCTCACGAGCTCACAGTTCCTTACCCCCCAGTCCTGGTAGTGCGGGGTAGGTCTATGAGCGACACGGACTCGGCGTGTCAGTAAGTAAAAAACCCTTTGCCTTTACTGTTTTGTCTTATCGTGTTGACTTTCTACGGTTTACATATCGTACACCCTGCATACCGATACAAACTTGGTTAATGCTTACTCGGTTTCTAGCCCGATTACTCCTTTGTTGGCCAACCATAAGCACGTCCATTAATGGAAATTACTTTTATGGACCGAGACGCTTTGTCTCGTAAAACATTGATGAGCTCGTAATTACCCCCGCAAAGTGCCTGATAGCGCCGGGTAGACCGACGAGTGACACGCCTCCAGAGTGCGAGTAAACCGTTGTATTTTTCCGGTTCAATACTCCACAAACTACATAGCTAATTCACGCTTAGGCACCTTTTCATGGACCTCATGTGGCTTGAGACGGACACACACATACGGGAACTGAAAAAAGCAACACTCTAGGCGCGTATGAGAGATGAGCTCCCACTGTACCGAGGCTCAGTTAAAGTCATGCTCGTATGACGCGCTCGTTCAGTTCGGCTTGTACTAGATTTCAATTATAGCCTCGTATTTGAATGTGTGATTTATAGGGATCTAGGTGATGGATTTTCAGTAACCCTAGTGTTCTCTGTGTATATATACATATATATATAATTTTTACTGTTTCCCATTTGGTTATGAATCACATAACATTCAAGAGAAGGGGTGTCAATGACCCTGGAGTGCTGTATTTACCTAACCTCTCCCATTTAATACTGCTCCTATACACCATCACAGAACGCAAGGAACTCCTTGCGCAAGCCTACCAGGAACTGCTGTGGTTTATCCTATGGAGTAGAGAGGGTAAGTCCAACTAGTACTGCTGTAATTCTCTCCAGAGTGATCACTTCACGTGGTTTTGTGTGTGTTTTTTAACTATTCCCCCCCCCCCCCCTACACAGAATGTGCACTTTGAATGCAAATGCACGTTCCACCAGCACCATGTATGATAACTGTCTTATGAATGAGTGTTTTTTAACACCTTTTTTTGGTCTCCAACCTTCTATGCAGGTAGACCGAGGAGCAGGTAATAATACCAGTGTTATATTAACGCCAGTTGTCTATCACTTAATTTTCCTAGATAGACTTGTAGATAGAATTTCATGGTCCTGACGAATCACTTGAGTACAGCTCTATAATAGTGAGAAACATGTTGACCAAGACGAGGCAGTTTAGTTAACCCAGAACATAAATCTGAGCTACTATAACTTTACCTCATATTTTTTAATCAGGCGAGGAGACATCGTAATAAAATTGTTCAGATAGTACTCTCTCCCCTTTTTAAACATTCATCTACATTATCACCAAGCCCTACACTCGGTACAGTTGAACAATCGGCTATCGTGGATATAGAAGATCTCCATAAGAGTGCTCTCTAAACAAGAGCCCGTCGGGTATTGCACCAGCCGACTCGACGTAGGAGCAGCCCGATGATGGTACATTACATCCTGAGGGGTATGTGATTCACAATATCCCGATGGCTGTGTGAGGGCTCCAATATCCATAACAGATATCTTCATACATGGTACCTCTTCCCCCAACCCCCTTAGAAACAAAATATGTGCCCTTAGCTGGCACAAACAATGGGGAAGTTCGAGATGAATAAACATAGGTTTGGGCACACACACTCTTGCCTAACTGAGCTTTCGGATTCTGACCATTACCCTGTACACACAAATGGCCTCGATGAGGTACTATCCAAATAGGACGAGATCTCTTTCGTCTCTCCTTTTCCGTCAGACTAGCAACGAATCCAGTCATGTTCCAACCAACGTAGGCTCGCATCTCATCTGCAGGTATATTATTATAGGCATCAATGTCTCTGATCATGGCCACTATTCCTCTTATCAGGGCATCATTACTCGGATTTGCCTTAGGAGAACGCTGGGGTTGGACCTCATTCGCATAAATGAACATGGTCTGATAAGCCCAAACGGACCCATTAAAAGAAAAAGGCAAAACCAAATATGGCATTCCTTTGTCCGTCGCATGAGGCATAAGGCCACAAACCCAACAATTAGTTGTGTTAACTACTAACTGGTGCAACAACTGTATAAATGAGTTGTTGACAAACTCTGCTCTCCTTGTCCGTTCATGTTCGGGTAGTGTATAAAATAGATGCAGGGAAACAGTAGTAAAAGAAAGCATAGGTTGGGAGGTAGGTGCAGGTATCTGTTGTATGGTATAAACAATCCAACCCACACAAGCTAATATGATACTTCAAAACATTAAAACACACAATATTATGAAACATCTGTTATGCAATAATTTACAAAATTTCTTCTTCAAATCCGCTTTCTTAGCACTCTTCTCAACAATCGTAGACTCCATCCTCTAAAGGGTTGGCCATGGCAATCTTCCTTCTTCACTTAGGTGTGATATCTAGCGTCCTATGGCACACTAGCCTGCAGACCTATTGCCACTACTCAGGTCACACCCAATACTCTACTATGGAACACGCAACTGAACCGGATGGTAGTTCGAAAAAAAAGAAAAAAAGAAAAATAGTCTCTTAGAAGGAAAAGTGCAATTAAAAAAAAAAGGTTCATTCATTTATTGCTCTGGACCTCAAATTGTAGCGGACCTTATTTGGCACAGTCTGGTCCTAAAAAAGTGTCTCTGGGTGACTCATGTCCAATCTCAGATGCGGTGGTACAGTTTCATGCAGAACTTCATCATCTTCTCTATCAGATCGAGTCCAATCCAGGTGCGCACTGCTAAAAGGTACGAATCGGGGAACTTTCTCACCTTCCGAATCACCAATGCCTTCACGGACCCACTGGTCATAAGGTAAAGGCAAAGGTACCTTTTTACAATGCACACCATGGATCCAGTGTTTTTTTCCAAAGACCTTCAGTGCCGTACGTGTTGTCAACAGAACTTGACACGGTTTGGACCAACGAGGCTCCAAATTCTTCGACCTCTGAAAATCTCGGATCAACACAAAATCGCCGGGTTGAATAGTGTGACCCGGATCTGTTGAAGCCGAAGGTAGAGCATCGTGGACCTGTTGGTGAAGAACACGCAATTTAGCAGTCAAATCATGTAAGTAGTCAATCAACATTAGGTATTCTATATCGCTGTACTTCTTAGGTCTAGGAACTCCCCAGACATTAGCCGGGCGTCCAAAAACTATCTCATATGGGCTAAGTCCCACACGAGAATGGATAGTTGTTCTCGTAGACAGAAGTGCCAAAGGTAAGGCGTCAGGCCAAGCAAGACCAGTGCTGGCCTGAATCTTCGCAAGCTTCAGTTTCAAAGTGCCATTATAACACTCAACTAGACCTGCTGACTGAGGGTGGTTCGCAGCATGAAACTTCTGCCTGATACCCAGACCTGCACACACTTTCTGCATTATCTGGCCTACAAATTCACTTCCATTGTCACTCCAGACAATTCGAGGCAATCCATACCTCGGGAAGTACTCTTTAAGCAAAACCTTGGCTGTAGACACAGCAGTATTATCCTTTAGGGGGTAGGCCTCTATCTATCTGGAAAAGGCACAGACAACCACAAGGACATACTTCAGGTTGTTACATCGTTCAATATGAATGTAGTCTATTTGCAGCACCTCAAACGGATACGTTGGAGGAGCAAAATGACCTGCAGGAGTTGGTGTTCCCTTTTCTGGATTATGCATTAAGCAAACTATACAATGTTTAACCAAATTCTCTGCATATTTGGGAATCCCTCCATTCTGCCATACAGGAGCCAAAAGCTTACAAATTCCCTTTGCACTAATATGAGCTGGACCATGCGCCATAGTAACCACCGGAAGCACATACGCATCTGGCAACAACCGTCGTTGCTGTTCTGACAACTCTATCCAACAGCCTGTCGAATCTAACATTCCCGTACTCTCTCTCCACGTACTCAATTCCTTCTCAGTAGCTTCCGCCTGAATAATTTTCACACTTTCTATCGTATCCTCACACATTTTTCCTTCTCCAATCCATCTAGCAGGGCCTGCAACATATATGCGACTTGCAACATCTCTCGCTGTCTCTTTCGCTAACTGGTCGGCAAACGCATTCCCTCGACCCACATCATCCGAAATCTTCTTATGGGCGCTACACTTCACTATCGCTATTTGGGTAGGTAAAGTGAGCGATTCCAAAAGCTCACTCACCAACTGACCATGCTGTATTTTAGTACCATGGGAGGTAAGAAATCCTCTCTCCCTCCACAATCGTCCAAAACTGTGAGCCACGCCAAACGCGTATTGGCTGTCCGTATAAACATTCACTCTCTTTCCTTCTGACAACACACACGCTCTTGTCAAGGCAACTAATTCAGCTGCTTGCGCTGAATTTTGTCTAATACGTGCGGTCTCCACTATCGTACACAAGGTGGTAACAGCATATGCCGCAGTCGTCTCACCATTCGGAAGCTTAAAACAAGAGCCATCCACCCATAGGGTACCATCGGGATGCGAAAGTGGAGTATCTTTCAAATCAATTCTGCCTTTTGTTTCCTCCTCTGTCCGGTGAATACAATCGTGTTTTTCCTGAGAAGCTTTCTCTACAGGAATCGGCAACAATGTAGCCGGGTTCAGAGTGTTGCATCTCTTAATATGCACATGACTAGCCAAGAGCGTCAACTCATAACCTGACAAACGTGCACTCGTAAAGTGCTGAGTTTTCGTCCTATTCAGAAGGGTATCCACTGCATGTGGCACCATCACAATCAGAATATTATCCAATACTAATCCAGCAGATTGACGAATGGAAACAGCTGCTGCTGCTGTAGCTTTCAGACAACTAGGCAATGCCCTAGCTACTGGGTCTAAAGTAGCCGAAAAATACGCACAGGGGCGCTGCTTGTCCCCAAATTGTTGTGCCAACACTGACAACGCACAACCTTCTCTCTCATGCACATAGAGTGTAAAAGGCTTACTGTAGTCAGGAGTGCCTAACACAGGAGCAGAACACAGTGCAGTTCGTAAATCCATAAACTCTTCTGACATTCTTCTGTCCAGGGAAGAGGGTGTGGTGTATCCTTAAGAGTAAGTGCCAACAGTGGTTTCGCTAACAGAGATAAATTTGGAATCCACTGTCTACAATACGATGTAATGCCTAAAAATGCACGCACCTCTCTCTGTGTACGTGGTACAGACATTTGAGCAATTGCTTGAATACGTTCTGGGGTCAATCGTCTTCCCTCCTTCGACAAGAGATGACCTAAGTAGGTCACCTCTTGGCGGCAATCCTGCAACTTAGAAGGTGAAACCTTGTGATGAAGGTCAGACAAATGGCGTAACAAAGAAAGAGTAACTTCTTTACAAATGTCCTCAGAGTCTGCAGCAACCAAAAGATCATCAACATACTGTATAAGAGTAGCACCAGGAGGCAGAGGAAAGGTATCAAGCTGCGTTTTCAAAGCCTGACTATAGATGGAAGGACTTTCACAATAACCTTGAGGAGCTCGTTTAAACCGGAAGCTTCGGCCTCCTAAAGAGAAGCCAAAAATATCCCTACTCTCTTCAGCAATAGGAATGCTGAAAAAGGCCTTCTTCAGGTCGATAACGGAGAACCAAGCAGCCGAGGCAGGAATCATAGTCAATAGGGCAGTGATGTCCGGAACAACAGGAAACTGGGGTACAACAATCTTGTTGACCTCTCGAAGGTCAATCACAAACCGATAAACAGGTGACTGGGAAGAATCAGTACGTTTAAGAACAGGCAAAACAGGACTGTTACACACATTACCTCTCGTCTCTTCAATTACACCTTTCTGAACCAAATCATAGATGATCTCAAAAAGAGCTCGTTCACCATCACTGGAGATCTTGTACTGGGGAATACGGGGTAACTTAGCATTCGGTTTGAGAGTAACAACATAAGGTGGAATCTGTAAGAGACCAACATCATTGGGGCCTGTAGCACAAAGCGTTTCAGGAAGAGAACATAATTCAGGTGGGAGCTGGTCTCTAGACAAATACACTGGAGAAATCAATCTCTTACCCAGCGTGAGATGTACACCCGAAGGAGAACAATACAATGTCGCATGCAATCTCTTCAACAAATCCAGACCCAACAAGTTTTCACCACAGCCAGTTGTCAAAATGAGCGGAGCTTCCAAATCACAAGGGCCAATTGAAATGGGCAAAGGACAAGAAACTGGGTTACGAACTGGGGCGCCAGAAAATTCTACAGAAACATTTGTTAAGCCAGACAAAGGTGCGCCAGGGAGTTTAGAGTGAATAATAGAACTCTTCGCTGCACCAGTATCCAAAAGAAAAGGTTCTGTAACACCTAGTGTAGTCACTTCAACATAAGGCCCATTTTGGTCTACTGGAACTGGTACTACACCCTCGCTTTGTCCAAGGCTGTCCTAACTAGTACGAAAACCTGCATTCTCATTCTCAACATAATAATCATTACTATAATATTGAGTAGACGGCACAATTTGCTGATCAAAATAATTCATTGTATTGTGAGGGGGAAAAGAACGCTCATTCTGGGAAAATGTACCACGTCCCCTACCCCTAGGCACTTGCTGAAAACCTCCACGTCCACGTAAACCAGGCATTCCACTTGCACGCTGTAACAAAATCAGACAACCACTTTTGAAGTGACCTTCCTCTCTACAATATGCACATTGATTCGGACCCAGTGGCGGTCGCTGAACAAAAGGCTCAGGCTTCTGCAACAGCTTCTGAAATTGTGGGGGTTGTGAAAACTGACGCTGATTAAGGCGCGGCGGGTAAGCCTGCTGCAAAAGAACTTTCGTCTTCAATTCCCTAGTCTTCTTCTCTACTTTATCCTTTTCTTCCTTATCCCTGTTTTCGTAATATTTGGCAGTAGCCAGAATCTGGGCTGAGGAACAAACAGCCCATGAACTCTCAGAGTCCTTCAGCTTATTAGAAAGTTTGGGGAGCAAATTAAACACAAATTTGTCCACAAACAAACGTTGACCACCTTCTGTACTCATATCCTGGCCACTATGGTCAATGAAGGTCTCCTCGAACCTAGTAAAGAAATCAGACACACTCTTGTCCTTCTTCCGCTTGCAAGCCGCTAGCTTATCCCAATTAACTCGCAAAGAAGGCATCATCGTTTTCATTAAAGCAATAATCCTATTAGGAAGTTCTGCTATTAAAGGTTCAGGTTTAGATCCTCCTATCTGCCGACCATCCGTAGCAACAATATTAGCCCACGTATCTCCTAACTCCGCTGCATGATTCTCATTACGAATTTTAGCCCACAATGGCTGAGGAACTACATTTCCCATCAGCATATCAGCCAGATTCATAATACATGCATCAACAGTCTGAGACAACTCCTTATAATAACCAGCAGGGTTTTTACGAGGATCAGGCAAGGTCTGCTTAAGAGCCAAAACCTCAGATCTTTTCCAAGGCACATGTACCCACACTCGCTGGAAATGCGCAGGTATAGCTGGTGGATTACCACCGGCACCAGCTGCAACTGCCTCTCTCCATACCAGAGGAACCTCTCTCATCGGATAATGCTTCCCTCTTCTTCTAACAGAAGGGTCAGGTTCAGACAAAGACTGAGAAGCTAACTTAGACCTAAAAGTGAGAAGCGTCTCTACAGTTTCCGCAACATCGGGACCCACAATTGTCCCTTTAGAAAACTCCTGCTGAACATCAAGTAAACCCAGCGGAACTGGACCCAACTCCATGTCCACCCATTCCTGACGAAGGAAGGCACACATGACATCAGAAACATACCTTTGTGCTGGCGCCTCCCACTGTAGGAAATTATCCAGAATATCTTGTAAACTATACTTGGAGGCATTCGAAATCCACCTACGAGCGAGAAGATCTAACACTTCCCGTTCTTCGGGACTTGGAAGCCGACTACGTGTTTGTTTACGAGGAAGAACAGGGGTCTGATTCAGTGACCCAAGGAAAGGAGAAAAAAGGCTAGAGACAGTATCAACCATTCGTTTACGAACAGAAGGGGAGGTTGACATAAGAGCAGGAGATAAAGTATTCTGTGAAACAGAGAGGAAAAAAGCAGAGATAAGAGAAGTCGGAGAGGAAGGAGTTGGAGGCAAAGGAGTCTGAGGCAAGACTGATGGCCTTGGAAGGGGCTGTAGTGGGGGAACAGGAACCATCTGTGGAACAACGGGTGGCTGGACAACAGGGGGTGGAGCAACAGGGGTTGGAACAACAAGGAATAACGGAGGTGCAGTAGCACCCTGAAGATAGTAGGAGGCAATCTTAACAAATGCGAGATTAAGGGATCCTTTTCGGGGTCAACATCTGCATTCGAAGGGGAGGTGGCAATGCTGGATAACATTTGTCAATTGCCATGCGATGTTGTCTGTCAGACACCTCAATTGAACGATCAGTTTCATCATCTTTAAACTGTCGAGCAGTTTGTAAAACAGTCATCCCTTTTTCCCTTCTATCTGTCTTTGCCTGTTTAATTTCTCTCTTTTTGGCTTCCTTGCGCCAAAGGCGAAAGGAGTCAAATATAGCCGGCCGGGCTTTCTTTTTAAACAATGCTACCTCCGGGTTGTCTAAAATATGTGATTCAAAACTACCATTTTGTGGCCACCGTAGAACACCATCTTTCTTCGTGTAGCGAACCCATACTTTATTAAAGGTAATGGGACCTACGCCATGCTTTGAGTAGAGCTCATAAGTCGGAGTTCCAACCGGAGGTATCGTACACGAATCCTCCAATCGGGAATCGCTATCACAACAAAAACAGCCCCATTTCCTAAACTTACTGAGGCCAGGCATCATAACTCACTGGTCTCACTACAAACTTCGAGGGGGTATTCAAATGTCTTCAATCGCAAATATACGTACCCCTCGGCTTCGACAATTGCAATGGCCGAATTAAAACCCAAGAAACAAACAAAACGTGGGAGCGACCCACTTATACTTAACCAAAAATGTCTTCGCACGCCAACCAGAAGTCTGTCTAACGTCTCGCTTTACAAATCGTCACCATGGGATCAAGGCAGGGCGACAGTCAGGGTAGCAGTCATCAGCAGCCGTCGGAAAGGGGAAGCCGCGCAGCAAAAACCTTCGGTCCACTTCGACATGCAGGGGTCGATGATGTGGGGGCCCTCCTCCAGAATTTCCTCGCAATCTTTGGGCTGAACCGGTACCGCTGATGTCGCCCCACGTTGGGTGCCAGTTGAAGAACCGGGCTCTTAGGCCTGGCGGCATCAGGGCACGCCTGAAATCTCCGAGTTCACCTGCCTTATTATACAGAGACACGGAACACTTCTGGATGGCGTCAAAGACCAAGTTTATTAGCTGCAGCTCGCACAGTGGTCCTAGAAGTACACAGAAGTAGGTTCTCAGGAGACTGCCCACTTTACTCCGTGGGTCCCCATCTTTTATTCACAATATTCACATTAAGAGGGATACGCCTACTGCACCAAATTCTAGCCAATAGCAAACATTTAAAAACAAGTATCATATAGCAAAAAATGCAATTTACAGCAGCCCAAACCCAAAAGTTAATCAATAGGTGAGTCCCAAATTCAATCTCCAGAAGCATGACAAACTTCATAATTGGGAATAGTATCCGTGAAGGCTGATGAACAAGATAAAGCAGAAAAAGACTACTTGAGGTTAACCAATAGGTCAAACATGGATTAACGAGTTCAGACAAGGATCAATTGAGGAGATTGGTTTCCTAAAACTAATTTCACTGCGGGAGAAGGACCTAGTTAATGTATACACAGGTCGAGAGGACAAGGACATTTTGTTCGCCAAGATACCTTTGTGAGCCTACATGGAGTCAAAATTCACAGATCCTCAAACCCCTGTCCACCTGACAGTGCGCGAAGATCCCCCAGGACAGAAGTGGTGTCACCATGGTCATTCACTGGGGACGCAGCCCTTCTGGCTGGCCCGTGACCCACTGGTTCTTCCACTGGGGACTCCTTCCCCCTCTCACTCCTCACCCCTCACTCTGGACTTCTGCACCCTCCCAACTGGAGCGGTACTGCCAGACACCAGAACTGATGGAGGCCTGCTTACAGACACTCCCCGTTCACCAGACACTAGGGGGTCCCGCACAATGGGCAGCCCCTCAGGACAGACTAGGCTCCCCACCTGGTGTTCCCTTAAAGAACAATCCAGGCTCTGAGACTGAGGTTGGACACTACCGGGACATAACCCATTCTCACTCCTTCCCCTTAAAGACAGGACATGAGGCCCTACCCCCCTCTCACTACTACAGGACCTAGTTGGGCTGCTCTGAGCCACTTCTACCACACTGGGTTTGAAGATACCAGAACCACTCATCTTGGGATCACTCCCCAATGCCTTTCCAGACCCTTTGGACTCCACCAAAAGGTCTGCCTCCAATGTGAGCTCCCTGCGGTCAGAGAACTCACTCTCCAACAGGTGTTGGCATAGCTCTGGAAAACAGGGACTTACAATATGCACTCCCACAATTAGATCACACAGCCCCCTAGCAGGGTTGACCAAACTATCCTTCACCTCACCATCCAGTGCCTCGCACACGTACTCCACACCACTCTCCTGAGACTGGCAAGACAGTATCTGACTGTCTCTGTCACACAACCCACACTCTACTGGGCGGTCTTCACACTCACATACCAGGACTTCAATTTTGGGGGAACCCCTCTCCCTGCACCTCTCATCTAGAGTCAGGAGAGTGTCCCGATAAACCACTAGGACCATGAACCCCTGCGCCAGTTACCCTATTCCTCTCAGGGACACTGCACACTACTGGAGCTACCTCATGTCCTTGAACCTCCTGGTGTATGTTAACCCCCTCCTTCAAGTCAGGCGCCACATCTCTGGGTGTGTGTACTACTCTCTCAGCACTAGAAATTTTCAATATTGCTGCCACCATCTGAGCTGGATTCCTCTGCCCACTCAGCAAAGCTCAGTCTCTGAGCTACACACATTTCTTGTTGCTGGGCTGAGACACTCATGGTCTCAAGCCTCTCGAGCTCTAAGTCAAGCTTCCTCATAATCAACTCATGCTCCATTTCTATTTTCTTTTCCTCTAGGGCTAACTTTCTAATTTGCCATTCCAATTCTAACTGCCCTTTCAACTTGAGCTTGGTCAGCTCCGTTTCGTGCATCCTACACTCTCTTCTATCTGCCAGCTCCTCTGGAGATAGACTTTTACTGGAAACACTGCTACCGGCAGGGGAAGGGGTTCTCCTTCCTCTTGGACCCACTGGCCCATCCAGCTGCTCCTCTGCATTATCATTATCAGTGACATTCCTTGCTTCTACCCAGGCCCTCAGCGCCTTGTAGAACTCTGTCTTGTTTTTCCATCCAGTTGTAGAAACATAAAATTTCTTGCAGAAGAATTTCAGATGTGCTAACTTGTAGCTTTCCAGTTTCTCTTCTTCCCATTCGAATTCGGTATTCACAGAGACTATGGATGCTGCTTTCTCCACCATGGTTAAGCTTTGCAGTACTCAAAAATAGACAGTCCTAAAAAGAAATCTACCAACAAGTATTGGTTGCGTTAAGGTCTGCACTCACTAAGTAGTGTTCACCAATTACTGTACATGAGTCACAAATGCAAGTGCAGAATCCTCACCGCTGACCACCAATGTTAGAATCCGGGTTCTCTGGTTGGCACAGGTAGGTACTTGTGACAAGCAGGGAACCTTTCCTCTAGTCAGGATGAGGGGTTACACTACTAAAACAACCCCTGCTCACCCTCTAGGTAGCTTGGCGCGAGCAGCCAAGGCTTATCTCAGAGCGTTATAGGTTAAGAATTTGTGAACACATACAGTAACCAAGTGACAACACTACAAATGGACACCACACAGGTTTTTATATTAAAAATAAGGATTCTTTATATAGGATTACCACAAGACCATTAAACGACAAAAATACACAATACTGTTACTTTAGATGGTAAAAGTTTGCTTAGTTCTCTTAAGTTCTTAAATGCGACACTTTAAGTCAACGTACCTTAGTTGCGACACGTAGGGCAACGAAAGTGTTGCAACGATGTTGATGCGATGAAGTTTTTGGTGCAAAGAAATAAAGACGTCAAGATCTTCCAGATGCGTTACGCTTCTCCGATGGTTGCGAGAAGGCTCGACTCGATGCGTCAGCTACAGCGGCGTCACCCCTTTATGCGATGCGATGACAGCGGCCTTGGCAGCGGCACTCTTCTGCGACGTTGTGAGACGCTTCCGCTCGATGCGATGCTGCAGCGGCATCGCCCTTTTATGCGTTGCGACGACAACAGCTCCGACGGCGGCACGCTTCTCCGTGGATGCGAGGCGCTTTTCTAGATGCGTTGCGATGCGACAACTACGATGTCTGCGATGGCGACACACTTCTTTCTCGATGCGAGACTCTCCTCTCGATGCGGTGCAATGCGTCAGCTGCGATGGCTGCGATGGCGACACGCTTCTTCGGCGTTGCGAGACTTCCGGAATGATGCGAGACGCTTTGGCTCGATGCGATGCTGCAGCGGCGACACTCTCTGCGAGATGTGACGACAGCGGCTCCGACGGCGGCACGCTTCTCCTTCTCGAGTCGCACTTCCAGCTTCTTGCGACACGCAGTCCCTCAGAAGGCCCAACAACAGCAGCAGGCACTTCCAAAAGACTTTAGGAAGCTGAGGGTGAAGTCCACTGGACCTGGGACTTCGTTCAGGGGCAAGCTCAGCACAAGCCCTTGGAGATCTTTTAAGCACAAGTTGAAATAAAGTCTTTGTAGTCTTTCTCCTCTCCTTCAGCAGCAAGGCAACCACTGCAGGCCAATCCCCCAGGTCAGGGACAGTACTCCTTCTTACAGCTTTCCCAATTCCTTCTCCTCTGGCAGAGGTTCTTCTTGTTTAAGCAGGATCTGATCTAATTTCTTGGGAGCAGGGTCCCAATACTTATACCCCTAATTCCTTTGTTCCTCTGGGGTAGAGGGGCCTTTGCCCAGTTCAAACCAGTTCTTGAGCACTTTGTTGTTGTGAGGCAGGCTGTTTCTTTCAGGGTGCAGGGCAGAGACATCAGCCGCTCCCCAGGAGGTGGAGCAAGCATTGTGGTGGCAGAGCACAGCTCTATTCAGAGTCCAGGTGCACTCCTCCCACCCATCTATCTGTCAATCTTCCTATTCACCACCAGGCTACCTAGCCCTGCCCATCTGGGTTTCCCCAGCCCGGTCACTCACACAAACCAGACAGCAGATACACTTCACACAGATGCGGGCTGGAATGGTTAGACAAGCAAATACCTACTTTCTAAAAGTGGTATTTGGAAACACAGAATATTAAAGTAAACTTTACTAAAAGATGTATTTTATTATTCTGAGTTCAGGCATACTAAACTCGATTTTCTACCATGTTCCCTGGGCATGTTAGGATCATAGGATGTAACAATCTTAACAGCCCATTCTGGCCTATGGGGACAGGTAGCCTTACAATAGTGAAAAACGAAAATGGCTGCAATTCACTATTAGGACATGCCACACACATCAGGGCTTGTCCTACCTTATGCTTACAATGCACCCTGCCCTTGGGCCTACAATAGGGGTGACTGATATGAAGTTAAGGGAAGGTTTAGGGACTGGCAAGTGGGTGTACTTGCCCAGTCAGCATGACAGTACCAGACGGCACGCAGGTTCTGCAATGGCAGACCTAAGACACATTTTACTAGGCCGCTTCTGTGGATGGCACAACCAGTGCTGCAAGCCCACCAGCAGCATTTGTATTTACAAGCCGTGGGCACTCCTGGTGCACTTTACTGGGGACTCACAGTCAACCAAATAAGCCAATCATGGAATCCAACCAACACATACATTTTACAGTAGGGAGAGCATATGCACTTTAGCACTGATCAGCAGTGGTAAAGTGCCCAGAGTCATAGAACAGCCAACAATAGGTCAGAAAAAATACAGGGGGAAGGCAAATATTTCAGGGATGACCCTGCAAAAAGGGCCAAGTCCAACAGGCACATAGATGCATAGAGGAGCTCTCTGAGGAGGCTGGCTGAAGGGGACAGAGATGCACAGAGAGGTCCTCTGAGGAGGCTGGCCGAGGGCACAGAGGAGCCCGCTGAGGAGGCTGGCTGAAGACCATAGAGAGACACAGAATAGCCCTCTGAGGAGGCTGGATGAAGTGCACAGAGAGGGAGAGAGGAGCCCTCTGAGGAGGCTGGCCGAGGGCACAGAGGAGTCCTCTGAGGAGGCTGGCTGAGGGCACAGAGGAGCCTTCTGAGGAGCCCTGTGAAGAGACTGGCTGAAGGGCACAGAGAGGCACAGAAGAACGTCTGAGGATGCCGGCTGAAGTGCACAGAAGAGCCCTTTGAGGACTCTTGCTGAGGGAACGGAGAGGCACAGAGGAGCCCAGGGCACCGTGAGGCACAGAGGAGCCCAGGGCACCGTGAGGCACAGAGGAGCCCAGGGCACCGTGAGGCACAGAGGAGCCCAGGGCACCGTGAGGCACAGAGGTGCCCAGGGCACCGTGAGGCACAGAGGAGTCCTCTGAGGAGACAGTCTTATGGGCACAGAGAGGCACAGAGGAGCCCTCTGAGGAGGCTGGCTGAGTGCACAGAGAGGCACAGAGGAGCCCTCTGAGGAGGCTGGCTGAAGACCACAGAGAGACACAGAATAGCCCTCCGAGGAGTCTGGATGAAGTGCACAGAGAGGGAGAGAGGAGCCCTCTGAGGAGGTTGGCAGAGGGGCATAGAGAGGCACAGAGGAGCCCAAGGGACAGAGAGGCATAAAAGAGCCTCTGAGGAGGCTGGTTGAAGGGCACAGAGAGGCACAGAGAAGCCCTCTGAGGAGGATGGTTGAAGGGCACAGAGACGCACAGAGGAGCTCTCTGAGGAGGCTGGCTGAGGGGCACAGAGAGGCACAGAGGAGCCTAAGGGACAGAGAGGCATAATGGAGCTCTCTGAGGAGGCTGGCTGAAGGGGACAGAGATGCACAGAGAGGTCCTCTGAGAAGGCTGGCCAAGGGCACAGAGGAACCCGCTGAGGAGGCTGGCTGAAGACCACAGAGAGACACAGAATAGTCCACTGAGGAAGCTGGATGAAGTGCACAGAGAGGGAGAGAGGAGCCCTCTGAGGAGGCTGGCTGAGTGCACAGAGAGGCACAGAAGAGCCCAGGGCACAGAGCGGCATAAAGGAGTCCTCTAAGGAGGATGGCTGAAGTGCACAAAGGAGCCCTCTGAGGAAGTTGACTGAGGGCACACAGAGGCACAGAGGAGTCATCTGAGGAGGCTGGCTGAGGGCACAGAGGAGCCTTCTGAAGAGCCCTGTGAAGAGACTGGCTGAAGGGCACAGAGAGGCACAGAAGAACCTCTGAGGATGCCGGCTGAAGTGCACAGAAGAGCCCTTTGCGGAGGCTGGCTGAGGGAACGGAGAGGCAGAGGAGCCCAGGGCACCGTGAGGCAGAGAGGAGCCCAGGGCACCGTGAGGCACAGAGGAGTCCTCTGAGGAGACAGTCTTATGGGCACAGAGAGGCACAGAGGAGCCCTCTGAGGAGGCTGGCTGAGTGCACAGAGAGGCACAGAGGAGTCCTCTGAGGAGGCTGGCTGAAGACCACAGAGAGACACAGAATAGCCCTCCGAGGAGTCTGGATGAAGTGCACAGAGAGGGAGAGAGGAGCCCTCTGAGGAGGTTGGCAGAGGGGCATAGAGAGGCACAGAGGAGCCCAAGGGACAGAGAGGCATAAAAGAGCCTCTGAGGAGGCTGGTTGAAGGGCACAGAGAGGCACAGAGAAGCCCTCTGAGGAGGATGGTTGAAGGGCACAGAGACGCACAGAGGAGCTCTCTGAGGAGGATGGCTGAGGGGCACAGAGAGGCACAGAGGAGCCCAAGGGACAGAGAGGCATAATGGAGCTCTCTGAGGAGGCTGGCTGAAGGGGACAGAGATGCACAGAGAGGTCCTCTGAGGAGGCTGGCCGAGGGCACAGAGGAACCCGCTGAGGAGGCTGGCTGAAGACCACAGAGAGACACAGAATAGTCCTCTGAGGAAGCTGGATGAAGTGCACAGAGAGGGAGAGAGGAGCCCTCTGAGGAGGCTGGCTGAGTGCACAGAGAGGCACAGAAGAGCCCAGGGCACAGAGCGGCATAAAGGAGTCCTCTAAGGAGGATGGCTGAAGTGCACAAAGGAGCCCTCTGAGGAAGTTGACTGAGGGCACACAGAGGCACAGAGGAGTCATCTGAGGAGGCTGGCTGAGGGCACAGAGGAGCCTTCTGAAGAGCCCTGTGAAGAGACTGGCTGAAGGGCACAGAGAGTCACAGAAGAACCTCTGAGGATGCCGGCTGAAGTGCACAGAAGAGCCCTTTGCGGAGGCTGGCTGAGGGAACGGAGAGGCAGAGGAGCCCAGGGCACCGTGAGGCAGAGAGGAGCCCAGGGCACCGTGAGGCACAGAGGAGCCCAGGGCACTGTGAGGCACAGAGGAGTCCTCTGAGGAGACAGTCTTATGGGCACAGAGAGGCACAGAGGAGCCCTCTGAGGAGGCTGGCTGAGTGCACAGAGAGGCACAGAGAAGCCCTCTGAGGAGGCTGGCTGAAGACCACAGAGAGACACAGAATAGCCCTCCGAGGAGTCTGGATGAAGTGCACAGAGAGGGAGAGAGGAGCCCTCTGAGGAGGTTGGCAGAGGGGCATAGAGAGGCACAGAGGAGCCCAAGGGACAGAGAGGCATAAAAGAGCCTCTGAGGAGGCTGGTTGAAGGGCAGAGAGAAGCCCTCTGAGGAGGATGGTTGAAGGGCACAGAGACGCACAGAGGAGCTCTCTGAGGAGGCTGGCTGAGGGGCACAGAGAGGCACAGAGGAGCCCAAGGGACAGAGAGGCATAATGGAGCTCTCTGAGGAGGCTGGCTGAAGGGGACAGAGATGCACAGAGAGGTCCTCTGAGGAGGCTGGCCGAGGGCACAGAGGAACCCGCTGAGGAGGCTGGCTGAAGACCACAGAGAGACACAGAATAGTCCTCTGAGGAAGCTGGATGAAGTGCACAGAGAGGGAGAGAGGAGCCCTCTGAGGAGGCTGGCTGAGTGCACAGAGAGGCACAGAAGAGCCCAGGGCACAGAGCGGCATAAAGGAGTCCTCTAAGGAGGATGGCTGAAGTGCACAAAGGAGCCCTCTGAGGAAGTTGACTGAGGGCACACAGAGGCACAGAGGAGTCATCTGAGGAGGCTGGCTGAGGGCACAGAGGAGCCTTCTGAAGAGACCTGTGAAGAGACTGGCTGAAGGGCACAGAGAGTCACAGAAGAACCTCTGAGGATGCCGGCTGAAGTGCACAGAAGAGCCCTTTGCGGAGGCTGGCTGAGGGAACGGAGAGGCAGAGGAGCCCAGGGCACCGTGAGGCAGAGAGGAGCCCAGGGCACCGTGAGGCACAGAGGAGCCCAGGGCACTGTGAGGCACAGAGGAGTCCTCTGAGGAGACAGTCTTATGGGCACAGAGAGGCACAGAGGAGCCCTCTGAGGAGGCTGGCTGAGTGCACAGAGAGGCACAGAGAAGCCCTCTGAGGAGGCTGGCTGAAGACCACAGAGAGACACAGAATAGCCCTCCGAGGAGTCTGGATGAAGTGCACAGAGAGGGAGAGAGGAGCCCTCTGAGGAGGTTGGCAGAGGGGCATAGAGAGGCACAGAGGAGCCCAAGGGACAGAGAGGCATAAAAGAGCCTCTGAGGAGGCTGGTTGAAGGGCAGAGAGAAGCCCTCTGAGGAGGATGGTTGAAGGGCACAGAGACGCACAGAGGAGCTCTCTGAGGAGGCTGGCTGAGGGGCACAGAGAGGCACAGAGGAGCCCAAGGGACAGAGAGGCATAATGGAGCTCTCTGAGGGGGCTGGCTGAAGGGGACAGAGATGCACAGGTCCTCTGAGGAGGCTGGCCGAGGGCACAGAGGAACCCGCTGAGGAGGCTGGCTGAAGACCACAGAGAGACACAGAATAGTCCTCTGAGGAAGCTGGATGAAGTGCACAGAGAGGGAGAGAGGAGCCCTCTGAGGAGGCTGGCTGAGTGCACAGAGAGGCACAGAAGAGCCCAGGGCACAGAGCGGCATAAAGGAGTCCTCTAAGGAGGATGGCTGAAGTGCACAAAGGAGCCCTCTGAGGAAGTTGACTGAGGGCAAACAGAGGCACAGAGGAGTCATCTGAGGAGGCTGGCTGAGGGCACAGAGGAGCCTTCTGAAGAGCCCTGTGAAGAGACTGGATGAAGGGCACAGAGAGGCACAGAAGAACCTCTGAGGATGCCGGCTGAAGTGCACAGAAGAGCCCTTTGCGGAGGCTGGCTGAGGGAACGGAGAGGCAGAGGAGCCCAGGGCACCGTGAAGCAGAGAGGAGCCCAGGGCACCGTGAGGCACAGAGGAGCCCAGGGCACTGTGAGGCACAGAGCAGCCCAGGGCACCGTGAGGCACAGAGCAGCCCAGGGCACCGTGAGGCACAGAGGAGCCCAGGGCACCGCGAGGCACAGAGGAGCCCAGGGCACCGTGAGGCACATAGGAGTCCTCTGAGGAGGCAGTCTTATGGGCACAGAGAGGCACAGAGGAGCCCTCTGAGAATGCTGGCTGAGTGCACAGAGGCGCACAGAGGAGCCCTTTGAGGAGGTTGGATGAAGGCCACAGAGAGACACAGAGGAGCCCTCTGAGAAGACTGGCTGAAGGGCAAAGATGAAAACTCTGAGGAGGCTGGCTGAAGGGCACAGCGGAGCAGTCTGATTAGGTTGGCTAAAGGACATAGAGAGAGGCACAGATGAGTCTTCTGAAGAGGCAGGCTGAAGGGCTTAGAGACGGACAGAGGAGCCCTCTGAGGAGGCTGGCCGTGGGGCACAGAGAGGCACAGAGGAGCCCAAGGCACAGAGAGGCATAAAGGAGCCCTCTGAGGAGGCTGGTTGAAGGGAACAGAGAGGCACAGAGAAGCTCTCTGAGGAGGCAGGCTGAAGGGGACAGAGAGGCACAGAGGATCCCAGGGCATCAAGAGGCACAGAGGAGCCCTCTGAGGAGGCTGGCTGAAGGGCACAGAGGAAAACTCTGAGGAGCCGTACGTCAATTACCCTCCAAAAGCATGTGAGGCGTGCGCGGTTGAGTCTTTCAGCCGAGAGTATTTGGGCCCGCATTTCCTCTCTGGCTATCACACCGACAGAAGCGTCCTACCGCACAACCTTTTTCCTTTGAGGTGAGGAGCGCTCGGCTTTCTCTCTTTTCAAGATAAGAAAGGCTTTAGCTTCTCTGTATACGATTGACCTATATACCCACTCATTTTTGTAGGTTTATTCAGGTAATCTTGGCGCGGTGTTCGCCTTCTTCCCAGACGTTTGCAGGGGGCTCGTAGCCAATTGATCTTTGACCATTGTGAAGCCGCTTTCCACCGCATGGCCGTTCACTAAAGTAGATAATTTTTTGTGTCTTTCTTAGTTGATTTCGTGTTTTATATTCTTTAATAGGCTGCATTCAGTATAATGTTTTCCGCTGATTCATTCAGATATATTTGGCGAAGGGCTCGACCATTTCCCTGACTCCTGCTTGGTGTTAAATTAATATTGCTTCGCTCCATTCTTTGAAGCTATCTAGGAAGCCACATTACTCCACCTATATGCGGTGGTAAGTTTACAATATCGCATTTTTAACCGGATATAATTCTATTAAGTTTCTGTTGGGTGGCGGTTCTGAGCAGTCACATTGCTTATGTTATGTTACATACCTCTTTTCCATCGTGATTCGCACACGTATTTATCTCGTTCCCATATTACGGACTACACATTTATTGCTGTTGCCTGTTTAGGCATCTACTACGGTCAGTATTTTACACTTATTTTCTTCAAAGATAGTACACACACCAGAGAGACAGGCTCTAATTGTATTTTGCTATGTCTCCGTTGTCTTTTTTATTGTCCTGATGAAGACCAGCATGCGGAGGCTTTAGACTACCCTCAACGCCCAAGACAGGTCGAAACGTCAACACCCCTCTTTCCGTGGCCTGTTATACACTTTGCTGCAAACTGGATGTTGCATCCTAAAATAAGCAGAATCATTCTGTAGAATGGATATATAATAATATACTACAATGGTGTTGTAAACAGGCCTAGAACATTGGTTTAGCCATCTCGAAATCATTCCAACCAGTGTTGCTGATGTACAAATTATGGTATTTTGTTTAAGCCTGGGCGAAGCACTACGCTACGCTCGCGTAGTTTGCGAAGTTCGCGCTACTTCGCACTACGCGAACTGCACGTAGCATAGTGCGAACACGCGTAGCGTAGTGTTGCGTAGTGCTGCGGTCATTTTTTGCTTGCTCGCGGTCCTGAACGTCAAGTTGGCGACCGCGAGCAAGCAAAATGACATCCCGATGAGACTTTTTCCTTGTTCGCGATCAGCAACTTCAAGTTGGCGATCGCGAGCATGGAAAATAAACCTCCCGGCGAGATTCCCAACGCGAGGAGGTCAGGTTTCTCATTGCGAGTGGTCGCGTATGCTCGCGACCGCTCGCGATGAGAAACTACCAGTTCGCGTTGAGAAAGCTGAAGCTCGAGTAAAAATCTACTCGAGCAGCAGAAAACTACAGCTCGCACTGTGCAAGATGCCATTTGCAATGATTGCACAGTGCCGGTTGCTTGTCCGCACTGTGCAATCATTGAAAACGACATCTGGCACAGTGCGAACAAGGTACTACGCAGTTCGCAAAGTGCTACGCGTAGCTCGCGTAGTGCGAACTTCACTTTGCGTAGCTTCGCGAAGTGCTACTTCGCGAACTACGCCCAGGCCTAAAAAATGTTTCTCAATTGTTTTCTTTTTGATTCCCCTTCCTTCTTCACTCACTTTGCACATCAGCACCTTTTCCTGTACCTTCTATTTGGACAACCATCTATCGTCAAATGCTTTATTGATTATGCTCATTTTGCAAATGACTATAAAGAAAAGATTTTGTCTTTAAAATTCAGTGTTTTTTGGCTCTCCTTATGGTGTGTTGCTGAAGAGTGTTTTATTCCTCTGTTTAGTAATTATGAAAAAACCTTTTTGATGACTCATTAAATGGATCTCTAGAGTTGTTTGCCTCTTTGGAATTCTAAAGAGGTATCTCAGAACCAATTGTTGCTCTTACCACATTGTTCCCAGGTCCTTTGACGCATTCTGGGAGTACCCCTGCCCATTAATATATATATGAGTGCACAGAGAGGCAAAAAGGAGCCCGCAGAGGAGCCTGGCTGAAGACCACAGAGAGACACAGAATAGCCCTCTGAGGAGGCTGTCTGAAGGCACAGTGGAGCCCTCTGAGCAGGCTGGATGAAGTGCACAGAGAGGCACAGAAGAGCCCAGGGCACTGAGAGACACAGAGGAGTCCTCTGAGGAGGCTGTCTGGAGGCACAGAGGAGCCCTCTGAGGAGACAGTCTGAAGTGCACAGAGAGAGAGAGAGAGAGAGGAGCCCTCTGAGGACGCAGGCTGAAGGGCACAGAGAGGCACAGAGGAGCCCTCTGAGGAGGCTGTCTGGAGGCACAGAGCGGTACAGAGGAGCCCAAGGGGCAGAGAGGCATAAAGGAGCCCTCCGAGGAGGCTGGTTGAAGGGCACAGAGAGGCACAGAGAAGCTCTCTGAGGAGCCTGGCTGAAGGGGACAGAGACGCACAGAGGGGTCCTCTGAGGAGGCTAGCCGAGGGCACAGAGGTCACAGAGGAGCCCACTGAGGAGGCTGGCTGAAGGCCAGAGAGACACATAGGGGTCCTCTGAGGAGGCTGTCTGAAGGCACAGAGGACCCCTCTCCGAAGGCCTGCTGAATGGCTCAAAGGAAATCTCTGAGGAGGCTGGCTGTAGGGCACATAGGAGGCCTCTGGAGAGGTTGACTAAGGGCATAGAGAGGCACCGAGGAGTCCTCTGAGGAGGCTAGTTGAGGGCACAGAGAAGACTTCTAAGGAGGCAGGAAGAAACCACAGAGGAGCCCTCTGAGCAGGCTGGCTAAAGGGCGGAGGGAGAGACAGAGGAGCCCAAGGCACAAAGAGGCATAAAGGAGGAGCCCTCTGAGGATGCTGGCTGAAGGGCACAGAGAGGCACAAAGGTGCCCTTTGAGGATGCTGGTTGAGGGCACAGATAGGCACAGAGAAGCCGTTTGAGCAGGCTGGCTGAAGGCTACAGAGTCACAGTAGAGCCCTCTGAGCAGGCTGTCTGGAGGCACACAGGATCCTTCTTAAGAGGCTAGCTGAAGGGCACAGCGGAGCTCTCTGAGAAGGCTGGCTGAAAGGCACAGAGTAGGCCTCTGTGGAGGCTAGCTGAGGGCACAGAGGAGCCCTTTGAGCATACAGGCTAAAGAGTACAGATAGGCACAGAGCAGCCTTCTGAGGGGGCTGGTTGAAGGGGACAGAGAAGCACATAGGAGTCCTCTGAGGAGGCTGACTAAGAGGCACAGAGAGGCGCAGAGTAGCTCAAGGGACAGAGGGCACAGGGGACCTTAAGAGGTGGCTGGCTGAAGGGCACAGGGGAGCCTTCTGAAGAGGATGGCTAAGGGGCACAGAGAGTCACCGAAGAGCCATCTGAGGAGGCTGGTTGAAGGGCACAAAGATGCACAGAGGAGCTCTCTGAGGAGGCAGGTTAAAGGGGGCAGAGACACACAGATTTGTCCTCTGAGGAAGCTGGCTGAAAGGCACAAAGGAGCTCTCTGAGGAGGCTGGCTGAGGGGCATAGAAGGTACAGAGGAGCCCAGGGGACCAAGAGGCACAGAGGAGGAGCCAAAAACACAGAGAGGCACAGAGGAATCCTCTGAGGAGGCAGCTGAAGGGAATAGAGGAGCCCCCTGAGCAGGCTGGCGCAAGGGCACAGAGACAGACATAGGAGCTCTTTTAGGAGGCTGGCTGAAAGGCACAGAGACCCACATAGGAGTCCTCTGAGGAGGCTGGCTGAGGGTACAGAGAGACACAGAGGAGCCCAAAGCACCGAGAGGCACAGAGGAGCCCTCTGAGGAGGCTGGCTGAAGGGCCATTTTACAGCTTTAGAGAAAATGCATTAGGCATAAGGTATCATGGCATTTCAAGGATAATTATTAGCAGTTCGTAGACTGTGGCATTACTTGGAATAACAACGTGGGAGCAGTGATAGGCACACTCAGGTGCACCAGTTTATTTTAGACTAGGATTTCTGTATGCTTAAATCTACTTGGGAGCAGTGACAGGCACACCCAGATTCTTGTCAAGGTAGGTTACCAGAACACCAGTTATCTGTTGAAGAGGGGCAACTATATCAAAGCATTTTGTATTTTTGCACATTATTTAGAACAGTGGGGTAAGATGTTAATTCATATAGGGGGCGATCAAAGCATTTGTGGAAGTAGTGTGTGATGCAGCACAAAAGACAAGATTTACATATTCTCCTTATGTTACAGATTCTTATTCACAACAGCTCATTCATACACTCATTCATTGGTGGGGCCCATAACACCAACACACTCGTCATTCAACCAAACTTATTCGAATCTCTACACAGGAGAAAAAGGCACTGGACATGTGGGTACCTTATTACCTATCAGGATTAAATTGCTTTACATTATACACACATTCCATATAATACATCTTCATAATCCTGACCTTAACATCAAGGCACTCCACTACTTGGTCGATGGACCAATTAGTTGGACTGGTTGATGGTGAATTAGAACCAGCTAAGACACAATTATAGTCTAGGAAACATTTGATATTTTCTGTAATTAATTTAAGAACCACAAACTCATTTCTTATTAATTCAAAATTTTGTTTATCTTTATTAATTAAACTCTTAAGTTGTCATTTATTTTCTAGAGCTCGTTATTATATCAGTAAATTCATTCAAGAAAATTATGAACATTCAGAAGTTACTCTTAGACATAAAATTTAGAAAAGTGCATTGAATCATTACAAATTTAGAGATGAAGAAAAGTTCAAATCAAACAGGGAGTTATCAGCATTCTCAAATGAAGGCTCCCTTGAACGGACAGTCCAGTCCTCAGCAAAGGATCAAACCGGCGTACAAAATACAGGATACAGTGTAGAAAAGGTAAAAATGTCAGCAAAGTCCGAACATCAATCCGGAGCATGGACCAACTCCACACTTAGACTGATAGCATAGAAATTAGGAAACACAAGAAATAACCCAAAGATACATGCAGCCATGACCGCGGCCCAATGACAGAACCAAAGGAATGCTGCGGCAACCAACCCTTCCAACTCCTCCGACCCCTTAATGATTGGTGAGTGGGCTTTTATATCTTTTTCTGTCTTACTTCATTCTAGATTTGGGCAGACTAAATGTTCTGATTGGACAGTTCGGGGTTATCAGTAGTTTATTAAAATTTTCCCAGTGCAAACTAGTTTTCCATAGTGATTTTTCACAAAGTTCTCAAATTTTCTTTTCCGTTCCCAAGCAGGGGAACAGTGGCTATATCCTTTCCCCAGGTAATAGGGTCCCACAGATAGGTCCTTTCTTTGTCTCTTCCTTGACTTTCATTTGGTCATCCTTTGGCTGGCGGTTAAGTCCTGACTTTCGTCCTTGGCAGGGAACACAATGTCAGGAATTCAAGCTACCGTGTGATTGCAAGAGCCATCTGGGCATGTGCAGAGGTCATCACGTGTACATGGTAGCATCTGCTTGAGAGAACGCCATCTTGGGTACTGCCGCCTTGTAGGCCCGAATGCCAACTTAAGCAAAAATAGACATAACAGTAATTAAAATATAGAAATGAAGATGCTAATGTTTAAACCCACACTAATCCCATTATATTAGTATTTTCCTAGCTGTAGCAACATTTAAAGCAATAATACTTACCACTTGATAGCCTTTTAATGCACAAACGATCACAAAGCAACATAAATCATGCAATTTTACTATTTCACCACAATTAAAGGTTAGTTTGCGTACCATTGTTAATTAATTAATTTTGCCATGCAATTTGCAATTTAGTCCCACGTGTATTTTATGTTTATCAAGGTGTAAAGGTTGATTAATAGCACTTCCACTGCAAACATGTTACTATATAATATTTTTAGAATGATTATGTAATTAATTTCATGCAAATTAGAGGAGGTATACAAAATGTTGTTTTACCTGCTCCATCAATCCCCCCTTTGGTGATTTTAAACATCACCACTACTCACTAATTTTACTAAATTTATCTACGGAAATAGTTTTATTCGGTTCCACTTGCATTTGTTAGTTTAAATCATAGTGTTCTCCATACTGTTCTCTTTTGTTTTCATGTACATATTTTCTTGCAATTCTTCTAATTCTATTTCTTCTATCTCTCTTTCTCTTATTTCTTTCTCTTTCTTTTTCTTGTTTTCTCTTTTTATCTTCTCTTGTAATTTTCTTCTTTTTATGCACAAACATCCTAATCTTAATATTAACAGTAAAATAATCACCAAAGTCACAGATAGCTATATTTTTCCCACAAGGGAGCTACCTAATGTTGTTAATACATTCTTAATAGTGGAAAAACCCTTACCAATTTTCTCCCATACACCTTCAACCTCCATTGGAACAACTTCTTCATGCATTTCAGTTATATTCTTAATATATTTCTTTGTGTCCTGACTTTCGTCAGGAATAAAAGTACAGCAATGTTGTACTTTCAGCATTCCATAGACTCCTCCCTCTTTTGCCAATATAATGTCAAGGGCAAGTCGATTTTGCATTACCATAGCTCTCATGGCAACCATTTCGGTATTCACCATTAAGAACCCTCCAGCTGTGCTTATTGATAAACGATCCACAACTGTAGACATTTTTCTAATTTTATGTGCATTCAGAGATATTTCAACTGCTGGTATCAGTGCTCCAAAGATATCCCCAATAATGTCTGACCAACTCTCCCTTCTTCTACGTGTTAGCTGTCTACCTCTTCCGTGCAATCCGTCATTTCCCCTTTCCACATGAAATATTTTTGGAAAGACCAGGCCTAAATAACAAGTCCCATACCAATGGTCTGGCAACCTATAATAAGCTCTGTTCCCACAGATGTAATATATTCCAGGGAATACCGGATCTTTTCCTCCTTAAAATCCCCATCCTCCCATGATTTTGTATAAATCATGGCACTCACTTGCACCTACTAAATAATTTTCATATACAGTATTATCTCTACTTGTGCTTAACTTCCCTTTCTGGGGCCAATCTAAAGCCATTGCTGGGTTTGTTTCTCCCTTTATGTGATTTTCATTCCCAACATCCCAAAAGGTTGTTTCCATCTTTTCCCCAGATACCTTCTTCTGCATTTTAACTCTCCTCTCCTCTACCATGTTCAGGAAAGTTTTCTCTTCTTTTCTTAAACTACAGGTAAGGTTATTCTTAAACACTTCTTCTAAAGTTAATTCTCTTGTTTCCAGAAAAAATTCACCTAGAGTTTTACCAGAAATCACCTTGTTTAGTTCAAGAACTACAGGAATCTGTGAGAAAATATTATCTATATCAGTGTAATAGTATTCTAATTTTCCTGTTTTATAAAACAAACTGGCTTAGACACTACAAGTTATCCCAGATGTCAAAGGAAGGTGATGATAAGTGACACCTTCTGATACAGATGCAGGTAACTGCATGCTTACATAGCAGTCTCTAACGTCCATGGTTTTTACATATTCGTACAATGATTTTGAAAAAACATTGTTAGAAAAATTATTTATGGCCTTATCTTTGTGAAATTCTGTTCTATCTACCAATTTTGTGACATGACTGTCATCAGCCTTTTCATCATTAGTTCCATTTACTGTGTGTCCACCCATATTTTCAAATGTTACTCTAAATGAAATTGTTATTGCTAATATAATCCACACAAGCATTAATAATCCTGTACAACAAAAACACATTTTACACCATCTCCGGAGAAATCCACATGTTGGATTTCTATTTTCATTGTTTGCCATTTTGGTAATAAGAAGTGTCTTTTGACTTAGCCTCTTTTCTTCAACAATTTACCTTTGTCTAAACTTAAGGCTTTAGTTGCCATTCCTTTCGATTTCTTTTTGTCACTCAATCCATGTATGAATCGTCCTTATCCTTAGGTTCACAGTCTTTGTTCAGAATTTCCTGATCATCCATTTCTTCTCTAGTGTCAGACTAGATAACTCTCAGGATGTCCGAATCTTCTTCCCCTTTGCCCAACTCTTGCACAGTCACTCTTAGACTTTCTTGGCTATCACCTTCCTCTTGTATATCAGGAAGTGCCACATATGTCCATTCCGGGGGCTTGTACTTCGGGTTTGGTTTCTTTATCCTCTTTGTGCTTTGCAAGTGCTTCTGATCCGCGTCCTTTTGTTTCTCTTGACTAGACACTTCATTCACTTGTTCAGCATTATCATGCTTTATTCTGGTTAGTTGGTATCTCAACCTCTTGATTTTGTTGGGCCAAATATCTTCTTTCAAAGGCCTTTTCAATTTAGATCCTTTCCTTTCTCGCTCTGTCTTCCAAACTCTTTTCCTCAAAATTCTTCCACCATTACTTTCTGCTTCACTTTCTTTGGATTCTGTCTCCGTCTGGATTTCACCTTCTTTGGATTTTATCCTCAAGATTTCAGGTTCACTGCCTGTATCTATCCCTCCTCGTGTTTCTGCCACACAATCTTCCTGCTGACTATCTGACCCTTTTTCTACCTGTGTGATTTGTGTCCCTACACCTCTTCGGGGTTCTTCCGTAATTACTTCACCCTCACTCTCTGTATCTAATTCCTCACCTTCTATCTCTATGATTTCGGTGGGAATTTCTCTTGTGCTTGTACTCAGGATTTCTTTTACAAAAATTACTTGTTCAGCTTTTCCAGTATCATGATTTACTCTTTCTTGTATTTCTACTGGTTCTGTCTCAGATTCAGAGCTTGTATCAGAAATTTCAAGTCGTCTTCTTAGGTGTATATTTTCTTGTCCAGTAATTTGACTTAGACCTTTTTCTCCTGCTTCTGGGTTTTGTCTTGTTCTCGTTTCTTCTGATTCTGATTCGGAACTGGTATCTGATACTTCTCGTTGTTCCTCTTCAGATTGATCTTCCAGATTTGGGACTCGAAGAGTGTGACTGGCATGAATCCAGTTCTTCACCCCTGCACACTTCACAGCAGTTGTTGTTGTCAGAATCACTTGCCGTGGTCTTCCCCAGCGTGGAACCAGACGATTTCTTCTTCTGTGTACTTTTGTGCGGACCCAATCTCTAGGACTCAAGTCATGAGCTGGCTTCTTTTCAAGAGTAGTCGCATCTGGTCCAACCTGATGAAACACAGAATGTACCATATCAGCCAATCCTTTGCAATAATACAAGACAAAGTCATCAGATATAGGCAGCAGTTTGTTGACAGGAATGAAAACATGTCTCATTGCTCTACCCATGATAATTTCATGGGGGCTCAGACCAGTTTTCCGATCAGGAATTGATCTAATGCTCATCAGAACAAGAGGCAAGACATCTGGCCATTTTAGATCTGTGGCCAAACACATTTTCCCAATCTGTTCTTCATGGTGCCATTCATTTGTTCCACCACTCCAGAAGCCTTTGGTCGGTAGGCACAATGCAGTTTTTGTTGTAAATTCAATGCTTCACAAATCAATGTTCTAACTTCATTCTGGAAATGTGTTCCTCTATCTGTTTCAATCGTTACTGGGAAACCAAACCTAGGAATGAACTCTCTTAGTAGGAGTTTGGCTATAGTAACTCCATCCTTCCTTCTGGTCGGGTAAGCCTCAACCCAACAAGAAAACAGACAGACAATCACCAGTACATATCTTAGCCTGTTGCATGAGGGCATTTCAATGAAATCAAGCTGCATACGAGTGAAAGGACCTCCCTCCCGTCCTATGGTTCCCAAGCTCACCACAGTTTTCCCTCCTGGATTAAATTGCTGGCATATGAGACATCTCTGGCAAAGGCTCTCAGCTATAGGCCGAAATTTTGCATTATACCAGGTCTGTTTAAAAAGTCTAATCATGGCATCCCGTACAATGTGGGCCTGCCCATTGTACATCCGTGCCATGGTAGAGATCATGCTATCAGGCATTACTGGTCTTCCATCTCTGTAAACCCATACTCTGTCTACTTCTCATTGTGTACATCCTGATTTTATACGCTCTTTCTTCTCCTCTTACCCTGCTTCCTCCTGTAACTGCCTCACTTCATCCCATGTACTTACGTGTTAGTAAAAAGCAAGGGACATAAATCAATTTCCTTTTCCCTGTTACGATTTAATGAAGTCTGATTTTGTGCACAGTACTGAGCTAGATCATTGGCAAATTCATTGCCTGCTGACACGTAATCGGTTCCTTTCCTGTGTGCGCTACATTTTATAACAGCAATCTGTTTAGGCAGCTGTATTGCCTCAAGTAATTTTCCAACTATTTCTGCGTTTCTAATTGGAGTTCCACTTGACGTCAAGAAACCTCTTTGGGACCAAACTTGCCCAAAATCATGCACCACTCCAAACCCATACTGGCTGTCAGTAATCACAGTGACTCGCAAATTCTTTCCCAACTTGCATGCTCTAATCAGTGCAAACAATTCCGCAACTTGAGCAGATTGTACTCCTCTTAAACAAGATGCTTCCAACACAGTCGCTACAGTGCACACAGCATACGCAGCACTCAAAATCCCTTCTCCAGTTCTTAGGCTCGACCCATCCACAAACATCACATAGTCACTCTCTTTCAGAGGCACATCTTTTATGTCTGGACGTGGTTTGGTGCAAAAATCAAGCACTTCCAAACAATCATGATCAACATCATCTTTCACTTCTATATTCACAGCATCAGGCAGTAATGTCGATGGGTTCACATTAGTGCATCCCACAAGACTCACATTTGTAGCACCCAAAATCACTTTTTCATATTTAGTTAGACGACTATGCGTCATGAACTGTGTTATACTTCTTGTCAAAAGGATCGCCACATCATGGGGAACAAACACTCTCACAGGGTATCCCATTACAATTTCTTCACTTTGTTCCAGACTTTTACAAGTGGCAGCTACTGCTTTCAAACATCCAGGCAATGCTACAGCTACTGGATCTAGTACAGCTGAAAAATAAGCAATCGGTCATCTCAATCTTCCATGTCTCTGCACTAATACGGAAAGAGCACATCCATCTCTCTCACTGCAATAAAGCTCAAATTCTTTTTCATAATCAGGCATTTCAAGAGCAGGTGCTTCACACAAGCTGTCTCTCAATTGTTTAAAAGATTTAATCTCTTCCTTATTCAATTCAAGTGGATCTTTCACATCACTTTTTGTCAGTCGTACTAGTGGTTTTGCAATCAATGAGAAATTGCTGATCCACTGAGGACAGTATCCCACCGTTCCAAGAAACATTCTGACTTCTCTCTGTGTCATTGGGGCTCTCATTCCTTTAATGATTTTAATTCTGTCCATTGTTACTTTTGTCAAGCCCTTTTCAATCTTATGACCTAAGTATCGTACTTCTTTCTGACAAAACTGCAATATTGATGGTGATACTTTAAGTCCTCCATCTGCCAAATGATTTAACAGTGCAACTGTGTCAACCACACATGCTTCTCGCATCTTCGATGCCACTAATAGGCCATCGATATCTTGAACAAGCACTGAACTTTCTGGCATTTTTAAATCTTCCAGTGACTTCTTTAGAATCTGATTAAATATAGAAGGACTATGTATACCCTTGAGGAATACGGCACCATGCCAAAATACGCTCGCCGAACCGGAACGCAAAAATTTGTTGGCTATCAGGGTGCAATGGAATATAAAAGAAAGCATGACACAAGTCAAAGACTGTGTACCATTCTGCATCATGGGGAATCTGATATAGAATTACTGAAGGGTTTGGCACAATGGGACAGCAAGGAACAACAATTGTATTCACCTTTCTCAAATCCTCTACTATCCTAAAGGTCCCATTTGGCTTTTTCAAACCCATGATCGGAGAGTTACATGGACTGCTCATTATCTCTCTCAGAATTCCTTGTTCAATCATTCTGTCTATTACAGGCGTTACTCCTGCAATTATTTCTGATGTTAATTTATACTGAGGAATATTCGGGTAATTTACTCCTTTTACAGTTATTTTCACAGGATCTACTCTTTTCATTAATCCAACATCCTCTCCTGTGAAATCCCATCACTTCTGTTTTCATTGTGTCTTTTAACTCTTGAGGTAATCCTGCTGGATCAAATACAACAAATGCTACGTTAATTTCTGGTTCTAGGTTTGCCATTGTCATTCTATACAGTACATCATCGTCTGGAGTTTCAAAGGCTATACCATCAGGTGTACAAAAGATGGGACTGTTCATTTTACAAAGCAAATCCCTCCCTAACAGATTTACAGGACTAGTGTCACAAACTACAAAACGATGCATATCAGCAAATTATCTTTTCTAACCTTTACCGAATCAGTAAGATAAGCTTTTCACTGTTTATTTGAAACTCCAACTACTTGGATTGTTTCACCCAAGAGAGGAAGATTTTTCACTTCAGCTGATCTAACAGTTGAACGAGTAGCACCAGTATCCACTAGGAAAGTAATGTTTACTTCATTCACCTTTCCATCCACAAAGGGTCCCGTCGGGTCTACCTCTAGAGTTGCGCCAAGTGCACATTCCTCTTCTTCTCCTAGGCACCATCAATAATTCTCTTCTGACCCACTCTCATCGTGTTGCAGCCAATACTGCGAAATGGCACTAGCGCGCGGTAGCTTTGTTACCTGTTCTCCGTTGTAGAATCCTGTCTCATTACTGTATCTTTGAGGATTTACGTGCTGTGCGAAGGTGGCTTTGGCACCTGACACTGTTGGGTAACAACCTGCTGATGCCGGGGCGGTTGGCAACTCACCTCATTCTGCACCTGTGGGTTTAATGATGAATTATCAGAATTAGCTTTTGTTGGCAATTTACACTCGGATTTCCAATGCCCTAATTTTCCGCAATTATGACATGGCCATTTCTTTTTAGCTTCATCTATGCTAATCTGTCCTTTTACTTTTCCAATATTAGGTTTTGGTTTTGCTTGCCCTATTCCATTAGCTTGTTCGATTA
This sequence comes from Triturus cristatus, assembly GCF_964204655.1. Taxonomy (NCBI): domain Eukaryota; kingdom Metazoa; phylum Chordata; class Amphibia; order Caudata; family Salamandridae; genus Triturus; species Triturus cristatus. The sequence goes on from NC_140580.1 coordinate 363,993,705, forward strand.
ACTGGGCTTCTTGTCGCTCCACTACCTTAAACTGTGCCCACATTGCCTATTCTTTCAATTTACGCTGTTTGGCTTCAATTTCATCACTAAAATATTTTGCATGCCGTAACACTTCGTCTATCTTTTTGTTTTGCTAATCTACTGTGTGCTGTTTAATCATTTCACTAACTTCAGGCCTTAAACCATAAACAAATCTGTACACAAAATGACTCAAATCCTTTTCACTTAATTTCCTAGTCTCCACTGTATTGTTTAAAAGCCAGCAGTAGCCTTTCGTAATAAGCATGCACTGATTCCTTAGCCTCCTGGTGAGTTCTGTCAATCTTTACCCAATCCGTTTCTTTCGGAGGTACTTTATTGTTCAAAAAAGTAATTACCTGATCATATATTTTCATTACTTCTGGATCGGGGGCTCCCGTCTTTGAATCCCTAGGATACTCTTGTGTTGGTCAATCTATTGTAATCTTACATTCTGCCCATAAATCTGCCGGTACAATTATATCAAAAAGACCATTCAGATCTATCCACAACACCTTTGAAAGTTTGACAAACCTGTCTACCTGTCTGTACCATTCAATTGGTTTTTCCCTCAACCTCGGAAAATCGTTTGTAAATGACAAAATATCTTGTCTAGTCCATGGAACATGGTCATATCCTCCTCCAGGAATTTCTCTCATGGGAGATTCTGTTACCACTGGCTCTTTTTCTCTCATTGGGAAAGCTAGAGAGCCCTTGTCTGTAGTTTCCTCTCTCCTTCTAAACCATCTACTTTTCCATCGATCCACATCACCCCATGTTCTTAACAATGCAAACAATTCTTTAATTTGGGTCAATCTCCCTGCAGTATTCAAGTTTTCAATATCCTTTTCAGAAAAATCTACCCTATATGGCTTCTGTAAAGATCTTATTTTTTCAAAATCTATTCCCATTTCACACACTGTTTCTTCTAGCTTTTCATGCAAAGTCCTTGCTCTCCAAGTTATGCTTTTACACAAAACATTAATTCCTCATCTTGGTATGCTTTTAATTTTTCAGTTGGAATTGTTCCTACAAATAACTCTTCCAAATTCACTTTTAATTTTGCCACATCTAAAGGTTGTGGTTCTGTATCTTTTTTCTGTAAACTTCTTAACCAATCACTTAATTCTTCAGATGTTGGTCCTACAGGGGTTGTTGCAATTCTCATTTTATCTGCCATTCTCTCTGGGGTTTCCTTTGCTGATTCTGTTGCCATAGGTGTCTTACTCGCTGGACTTTGATTTACAGTAACATTTTTAGGGGTACTTAATCCTGATATTCCTGCAGTAACATTCCACTCATTTCCCCCTGAACTACTCCTTTCTTTCTCCTTTTGCATACTGCAATTATATGGGACTGTTAAACAACGCTCACTATCTTTTTGTTTATCAAAAACAGGTATCTCTGGTCCTATAGTTACAGGCACAGTCACTGCTTCCATATTCTTTGTTAACTCTCTAATCTTTTCCGTTAATTCCAGAGTAGTTCTAGCTAATTCTGCAGATTTTTAATTTTCAGAGCTTACTGTCTGTGACATTTCTGAATCTTTAAATGGATTATTTTTCCCAACATTATTCGTCATTTGTTCAAAAATGTATTAATTACAATCTCCTGTGGTGGTGCACTTGGCGTCACCAACGCAGAATCCTGCTGATATGGAGTTTTTTTTTAATAAAACATGTCCTCCAGCACTTCATCCTCTGATTCGCTCACTCCATATCTGTAACCTTTTGACTCTGTGTTATTTCTCTTTTCTGTGCATTTTCTGCCACTCATTTCTCCAGCATTTCTCAGAGGAAAAATACCATCAGTCATGCTTGCATTTCGCCATCTTCTCATTCTGTCATCATGACTTTCTTGACTAAAATATCTACCAAATACATAATTATACCTTCTCCCACTCCGATGCCTTTCTCTTTCATTCATATCTTCTTCCCATTCAGTCAAAGCCTCAAATTGGGAGGTCTGGGTTTTGGTTCCAACCTCATCATTCTATCTCTTAAATTTTGTAGTACTGCCAAACTAAATGAACCATTTTCCGGAAACGCTAAGACTCCATCATCTTTGGTATACTTTGCCCAATTCTCCAACCAAATACATGTATGATAACCATATTTCGCCACCATAAATGATGCAGGCATTTTCGGTGGAGGAAGTATCTGCCCTTCCCTAGTTACAATCGGCTTATCCTTTTTAAATACGTCTTTGATTTTTCCAAACCATGATTTTTTCTCTTTCTCAGGTGGATCGTAGTACATCATTTTTATTTTCAAAAGTTCTTAATCAACTAAGCTCTGCAAATCACTTCACGGCTTCTTCGTATTCTGACCAATCCCAGCACGACTCACACTAACGCACCAATCCGGAACGTCTACGTCACTCTGGTAATTCTCCACTCCCAGCGCAACTCACACTAAAGCACCAATCCGGAGCGTCTACGTCACTCTGGTAATTCTCCAATCCCAGCGCGTCTCAATCTAACGCACCAATCAGTGAAAGCTTTGTCTTTCTACAGCTGACCAATCCCAGCGCAGTCTTTCTGACATCAGCCTTTCTCCCTACTCCTGCTTTTGCTGATCCCTCCTTTACAAAATGTTATCGGCAAACTTTTCCTGCGTTTCCTTTAATCAAATCTGTCAGTAACAACATAAAATATCTTCATTGCCTGTTTCGCTAAACCAAAGAGATACCCTTGTTCATTTACACAAGAATTCTGTCTTTCCAGTAGCAGCGCTTACCTCTACCCTACCACAGAATTTTCCGTTACGCCGATAAAGTATCACTTCCCTCTACTTTACCCTTCTATCAAGCAAGAGGCAAACCTGTTTCTCTGGGGATAAATCACATGTGGAGACTACAATGCTCCTGAGCAGTAAGGCCAGAGTTTCACAAGAGAATCTATTACTATTTCACTAACACACATTCACACAGAGATTTCCCTAGCATAACACAATTCCGTGTTATTACACTTCTTTGAACCAGACAATGTTCAATTCCATGTGACTTCTCTTGCCACATGAATCCACTTCCTACTTCCCGGAAGCTTCAAATTTTCCAACTACACTTAACATAAACAAAACTCAACGTAAAGTGTTAAACATAAATCGATAATCACCAAACCAATACAATAATAACCATCAATCTGCTACCAAGAAAAACTGATGCAGCGCGAAAGACAAGATTTACAATTTTTCCTTCTGTCACAGATTCTTATTCACAACAGCTCATTCATACACTCATTAATTTGTGGGGCCCGTTACACCAACACACTCGTCATTCAACCAAACTTACTTGAATCTGTACACAGGAGAAAAAGGCACTGGACATGTGGGTACCTTATTACCTATCAGGGTTAAATTGCTTTACATTATATACTTATTCTATATAATACATCTTCAGAATCCTGACCTTAACATCAAGGCACTCCACTACTTGGTCGATGGACCAAATAGTTGGACTGGTTGATGGTGAATTAGAACCAGCTAAGACACAATTAAAGCCTAGGAAACATTTGATATTTTCTGTAATTGATTTAAGAACCACAAACTCATTTCTTATTAATTCAAAATTTTGTTTATCTTATTAATTAAACTCTTAAGTTTTCATTTATTTTCTAGAGCTCGTTATTATATCAGTAAATTCATTCAAGAAAATTATGAACATTCAGAAGTTACTCTTAGACATAAAATGTAGAAAAGTACATTGAATCATTGCCAATTTAGAGATGAAGAAAAGTTCAAATCAAAGAGTTATCAGCATTCTCAAATGAAGGCTCCCTCGAACGGACAGTCCAGTCCTCACCAAAGGATCAAACTGGTGTACAAAATACAGGATACAGCGTAGAAAAGTTCAGAATTTCAGCAAAGTCCGAACATCAATCCGGAGCATGGACCAATTCCACACTCAGACTGATAGCATAGAAATTAGGAAACACAAGAAATAACCCAAACATACATGCAGCCACGATCGCGACCCAATGAAAGAACCGAACTAACGCTGCGGCAACCAACCCTTCCAACTCCTCCGACCCGTTAATGATTGATAAGTGGGCTTTTATATCGTTTTCTGTCTTAATTCATTCTAGATATGGGCAGACCAAATGTTCTGATTGGACAGTTCGGGGTTATGAGTAGTTTATAAAAATGTTCCCAGTGCAAACTAGTTCTGCATAGTGATTTTTCACAGAGTTCTAAAATTGTAATTTTCTGTTCCGTTCCCAGGCAGGGGAACAGTGGCTGTATCCTTTCCCAAGGTAATAGGGTCCCACTAATAGGTCCTTTCTTTGTCTCTTCCTTGACTTTCATTTGGTCATCCTTTGGCTGGTGGTCAAGTCCTGACTTTCGTCCTTGGCAGGGAACACGATGTTAGGAATTCAAGTGATTTCAAGAGCCATCTGGGCAGGCGCAGAGGTCATCACGTGTACATGGTAGCATCTGCTTCAGAGAACGCCATCTTGGGTACTGTGGCCTAGTAGGCCCGAATGCCAATTTAAGCAAAAATAGGCATAACAGTAATTAAAATATAGAAATGAAGATGCTAATGTTTAAACCCACACTTATCCCATTATATATTAGTATTTTCCTAGCTGTAGAAACATTTAAAGCAATAATACTTACCAATTGATATCCTTTTCATGCACAAACGATCACAAAGCAACATAAATCATGCAATTTTACTATTTCACCACAATCTAAGGTTAGTTTGCGTACCATTGTTAATTAATTCATTTTGCCATGCAAATTGCAATTTAGTCCCACGTGTATTTTATGTTTATCAAGGTGTAAAGGTTGATTAATAGCACTTCCACTGCAAACATGTTACTGTATATTATTTTTAGAATGATTATGTAATTAATTTCATGCAAATTAGAGGAGGTATACACATTTTGTTTTACCTGCTCCATCATGTGCGTCTTGTTGCGAAGTTTGGACTGTATTGGGTATAGTCAGATTTTTTAGTCAGACCTTGCGCAGACTTTTGGTGTTTAGTCATTGCTTCTGTTTTTGAAAGACAATGTAAAATGTTACAGCACCCCTTTTTGTTTTTTTTGACAATTCTTGGTGAACCACCAGTAAAATGGCAGAAATTGGATTTTTTAACATTATGCCAGAGTATGTGGCACAAATCTTAGTGCAGAATGTAAGCAGGCATTGCTACTTCACTGTTGGGGTGGTGAGGGACAGGAGATTCTAGAAACACTTCCAGAGTTAAGGTTAAGGTTAAGGTAAGGTTGAGTAAGTATGAAGGGTGTATTATGCAGCTAGACCTTAATTTTTTTACCAAAAGTGAGAACTATTATGGAACTGTACTATTTTGGGTTGAAAGGCGGTGGAAGAATTTGTCACAGGTTTCAGAAAATTGGTGGCTAGTTGCAAATTTGGAGCTTTGATAGGAGAAAGGATATGTGGCCAGATTGTGTTGAAATGTTTTAATGACAAAATAAGGGAGGAGTTGTGGTTAAAGGATGAGCCACCTCTTCAGGAGGTCATTATTATTGCCAAATGTGTGGAGCATATGGTGAAGTGTGTGAACAAATTAAGTAAGGTGGGAAAACAACAGGCAGGCGTACACTAAGTGAAAGAAGTAGAGTGCCAAGTCAAGCAGAAACCTGCACCTGCAAGAGTGGTAAGAAGAGTCCAAAGTCATGACTGGGTTTCAGGGCACCTGTTTTCGTTGTGGCAATTTTGGACATAAAGCTAATGCTGTTTTTTGTCCAGCCAACAGGGTGGTATGCAGTTTATCTGGGGAAAGAGGACACTTTGCAAAGAATTGTAGAGGAGGAAGGAACAAGAAGGAAAGTAAAAGAGAAGTTAAAGATGTTGTATTTCAAGTGAGTGAGCGTGCTGTAAAGCATCCATCAGAGTGGGTCACGATTGGTAATATAAACATCAAAATGAAATTTGATTCTTGTTCTTATCTGACCTTGATTTCCAAAGATGCGTTTGAGCGGAATTTTAGTGGTAAAGTAAAGTTATTCAAGTCTGATGTGAAACCCACAGGGTATGGTGGAACACCGAAAAAAATGTTTGAGTATTTTCAAATATGTGTGGAGTGTAAGGGAAGATTTGTTAATGCAAAAGTGTATGTTGCTGATAAGATAATTTGCTGGGTTGGACACATCAGGCAAGTCTGGGAATTATGCTCAATCCAAATGCTAATCCTCCAGTTCAGATACAGGAAATAGCAAATGCAGGAGACAAGTTTGATGTTTTATTTAAAGATTTGTTTAAAAATTAACTGGAATGGTTGAAAGGCCATAGTAATCATATAAAAATAAATCTGGGTGCCAGACCTGTAATTGCTAAGGTGAGCAGGATTCCCTTAAAAGTGCAAGAAGAGGTGCAGAAGGAAATTACTTGTTTAATTGAGTATGGGGTAACTGAGCAGGTATAGGCAACGGAGTGATTGGCCCCGATTGTGGTGGCCAAGAAGGCTGACAACGAAATTCGTCTTTGTGTTGATCTCAGAGCACTCAGTAGAGAAATTGTTGTGGATAAGTTTCCACTTTTGAACATTGATGAGATGGTGTCAACTTCGGCTGGGGCTAATTATTTTACCACGTTGGACTTAGCCTCCGCCTATCATCAGGTGCCTTTGGATAAATCATCTCAGAAGTTGGCTGCCTTTATAAGTCCCATGGGGGCTTTCAAGTTCTTACGTATGCGGTTTGGGTTAGTCTCAGTGTATTTTGTATTCCACAGAATCATAAATAATATGGTAAAAGTGATCTGCGGGGTTCGTTGTTATCAGAATGATGTGTTGATTTATGGAAAGACAATTGAGTAACATGATGGCAGGGTTGTTAAGGTGTTGGAGAGGTTATTGAAGGCAGGTTTAACCCTGCGACGTGACAAATGCAAGTTTGGTGTGACAGAGGTAAACTATTTAGAGCATCACATATTGGGCAGTGGTAGAAACCAAGAAAAGAGTTAGTCAACACTATAATTCAACTGAAAGATCCATGTTCAAAGGAAGAATTGACATCATTCTTGGTTATGGCTGAATTCTATGGCAAGTTTGTAAAGAGTTTTGCTGACAAAGCAAATCACCTTAGAAGCTTGTTGTGTAAGAAAGTGGATTTTGTGTGGTATGATGTGTGTAAGGAAGAACTTGGCATGGGAAAAAAGGATCTGACTAATGCTCCTGATCTTCAAGCGTTTGTACCAGGTGATGACACGTTCATTGTCACTGATGCGAGCAATAAGGTTTTCGGTGCTCTGCTTATTCAGAAGAGAAAAGGTTCAGAACATCCTATTGCTTGTGCTTCAAGATGTTTGAGAGGTGCTGAGTTAAATTACTCTGCATAAAAAAAGAGGCACTTGCCATTTTCTGGGCATTAAACAAATTCAGGAGGTTTATTTGGGGGACCACTTTCAAAGTTACGTCTGATCACAAACCCTTGAAGGAAATATTTGAAAAGAAGGGTTAGATTCAGTTTCGTCAAGAATAAGAAGATGGATTATCTCGGTGCATGAGTTTGATTTTACTCTGGAATACATTCTTGGTGTAAAGAAAGTTACAGCAGCAGAGAAGTTTGCACCCCTCCGCCAACCCATCAGTCCCCTGAAGGCCGCCTGGTTCACCTCTGACTTCCAAGAAGCCAGACGCGCCTGCAGACATCTCGAAAAACGTTGCAGAAACAGCAAATCCACCGGAGACCAGAACACCTACAAGAACGCCATGACTGAATACCACCAACTCATAAAAGCCGCCAAGAGGGCCTTCATTTTTTTTTTAAATATCTTTTTATTAATTTTTTAACTTCAAGAGACAATATACATTACATAGTATTATATTCAGCATAAAGTGATGTCTGCAGTGTCTCTTGCTGATCCCACCCCCCTCCCATCCACCCCAGTCACCAGTGCGCCTTGACATATTCACAGTATAATCATTTACAGAACTTCCTTGGAGCAACCCAACAACATCCATGAACAGAGGCAGTGCTGTACCATATGCATTAACTTCACCCGCATTAACTGCTGCTAGTGGCCTGCAGCTAGTTGGACAATCTATGCAAGTGAGGGAGTTGGGGTCCCTTGTTCTCCTTCTAGTGAGCCCTCTTCCGAATCTACATCTGGTGTCTGAAGTGCTGCCACCAATGCTTCCCACGCCCTTGCTGTCTCATACACTGTGTCATTATTCATGCGTGAGGCCTGTTGAAATCAAAGAATTCCCTCACTCCGCGCCCATTTAATCAATTCCGCCCGCCATCTCCCAACCGTAGGCCCCTGTCGTGCTTTCCAACGCATTGTAATCTCTCGCTTTGCCAATACCAGCCCCAGGTCTATAAATTTGCTAGTCACTTTCGTTCTGGCAGTATGTGGGAACCAATGTAGTAGACCGGTGCCCGGTTCCAATGCCACTGATCTATCTGTAGCCAAATTCAAAACGTCCAAAACCTCCTCCCAATAAGTTCCCAGCGCCGTGCATCCCCACAGCATGTGCAGGAAGTCCGCTCCCTCCAGAGCACATCGCGGGCACTGAGCTGCTGTCTCCGCAAAATACTGATTAATCTTTGCAAGGGTTAGATACGCTCTATGCAAGCCATAAAACTGTATTAATTGAAACCGGGCATTCCTTGTACACTTCCATGCCCTCTTAAGCAACTGAGCCCACGTTTTCTCAGGAATTTCCTTACCTAGATCTACCTCCCATTTCTCCTGCAGGGTTTCCAATGAGTCCAAATTCTCTGTCAACATTCGTCGATACAGGCACGTTATGGCCTTACAAGTCCGCGCAGCCATTACCACGTATTGGCATGCCATTGAGGTTGGGGGTTCTGATAAACCCATCTTCCAATAGCGTTGGATTGCGGTAATAAGCGCCGAATGTAACAAGTAGTCCCCTCGCGTGAGATCATACCTATTTTGCAAGTCTGGGAAAGACAACAAGGTCTCGTTCTTGTACAGGTTCCCCAACACCTGTATCCCCAGGTCCTCCCAATTTGCCAGTGCTGTCCAGTCCCCTCCATGCGGGAGTGCTGTGCACATCCCCAGTGGTATCTCCGGGGCATACCGAGAAGAGAACCCAGCCCTACATTGACTCCGGTTCCAGCACAGCCTCATTGTCCGTTCCTCGGTTGTAAGCGGTTCCAGTCGCATCTTCTGTTGTAGCACTATGAAAGACAAAATATAGCGCGGGACCCAACGACCCTCTGGGCCTCGAAACTCCCTTGCCACAGCCTGTGTAAGCCACTGCATCTGAGCTGCTAAATAATACCATTCAAAATCCGGAACCACCATGCCCCCATCCGCCCTTGGCCTTATCATTGTGGCCATTGCCACTCGTCGTCTACCTGTGCCCCCAAGGAACCCGCAAGTCACAGAACGGAGCTGTCTAAATACAGAGCCTGGGATCCAAATCGGCAAAGTCCGAAAATAGTATAATAAACGCAGCAGTGCAACCATCTTTAGGAGCGCTACCCGCCCCGCTACAGACAGCGGCAGCGCATTCCAAAATGCCATGCTACTCCTGAGGCCACGGATGGCCCGGCCAACATTGCCCTTCAGTATATCGCTGGGGGTATGATATATATTAGTACCAAGATAAGACATGCACCCAGGCTCCCAACGGGCCTCCTGCAGCTGGGGAGGTCCCACCGCAGTCGGGCCACTGGGAATAAACATGTCTTTGTCCAGTTCACCCTCAGCCCTGAAAAACGGGCAAACTCGCAAAGCAAGTGTCTCGTACCATCAAAGTCCGTCGTCACATTCCCGAGGAACAACAATAAATCATCTGCATAGAGGGAGATAAACTGTACGTCCCCCCGCAAATATAAGCCAGTATAGTAAGTCCCCAATCGGGCATGGGACGCTAGAGGCTCGATGGCCAGAGCAAACAATAATGGGGAGAGAGGAAATCCCTGTCTCGTGCCCCGTCCAATCGGGCAAGCCGATGAGATCGTCGCGCTCGTGCGTACACGCGCCGTCACAGACCTATATCACAACTCTATCCATTCTACAAAGGATTTCCCAAGACCACATGCGTAAGGACGCGAGACAAATACGGCCACTCCAAACTGTCAAACGCCTTTTCAATATCTACTGAGAGAACCGCCACATCCGGTGTATTAGCGTGACGCTCTCCCAGGATGCGTAACAGTCGCCGCACATTGGTCGCAGTGGTTCTCTTCGGGATGAAGCCCGCCTGGTCCCCATGGACCAAGTACGTCATATGAGGAAGCAGCCGGGATGCAAGGATCCTACTTAAAATCTTATAATCTGTCGTCAGCATTGATAACGGGCGATATGCCGATAGAGACAGAGAGTCTTTCCCTGGTTTTAGCAGTGGGATAATAATAGCCTCCCGAGCAGAACCCGGTAAGTACCCAACTTCCTTGGCTTCGCGATATACCGCCCGGAGTTTAGGGGTCAGCGCATCTGCATAGGCCGAGTAAAATTCTGTGGGTAATCCGTCGGACCCCGGGGTTTTCCTGCACGCCATATGTTTTATGGCACTGCGTATTTCTCCTTCCATGATCTCCTGCCCTATCTGCACCCCTTTGTCTTCCTCAAGGCGTGGCAATCGCACGTCAGCTAAAAACTCGTCCAGCCCATCAGTCCTGCCCTGCATTTTACTTTCATAAAGTTCCGCATAATATGCTAGGAACATCTCGTTAATCCCTCGATGAGTATACTCCATCATCCCCTCCGACGCAGTCAACACTAGAATTGGCGTACCCCGCGGGGCCGGATTCGCTAACCACGCCAGGAGGGAGCCCATCTTATCCCTCTCCGCATGCGCCCGTACCAGGTATTCCTTATGATCAAAGCAGCGCAATCGTTCCACTTGTGACGCCACCTCCTCCCTTGCCGCCATAACCTCGTCCTGCAACCCAGGGTTCTCCGGGCAAGCTTTCTCCACCAAGAGGACCTTCATCCGGAACAAAATCCACACCAACAGCAGTAATACAAAGGAACTCTTCAACGTCATCCAGCAATTCAAACCTAGCAAAGCCACAAATGTCACACCATCCTAGGACCTCTGAAAGAAGCTTGACTCCTTCTTCCACCGGAAAATCAAGGCCCTCTATGACAACTTCAGCGAACAGACTCCAGAAACTACCCCCACCCCCAACAATGACTGTCATTCCACCATCACCACCTGGACTCCGGTCACTTACGAAGATACCACCACGACCATGAAGAGTGCCCACTCAGGAGCCCCCATGGACCACTGCCACCTGCACATCTTCCACAGAGCCGCCACTGCCATAGCACCCGAACTATGCCACACCATCAACGCCTCCTTCGAATCTGGCATTTTCCCCAACGAGTGAAAGCGAGTAGAGGTCAAGCCCCTTCTCAAAACTACCGGCCCATCTCGCTCCTTCCCTTTGCAGCCAAAGTCACAGAGAGATTTGTCAATGCCCAGCTGACCGCCTTCATCGAAGTGAACGCCATCCTCAACTCCTCCCAGTCCGGCTTCCGCAGCAACCACAGCAGCAAGACCGCCCTCCTCGCAGCCACCGACGACATCTGCATACTACTCGACCAGGGCCATACCGCGGCCCTCATCTTGCTAGACCTCTCCGCAGCCTTCGACACCGTCTCCCACCGCACTCTTGCAGCCAGACTTCACTACGTGACATTCGTGGTACCGCCCTTGAATGGATCCGCTCCTTTCTTGCCGGCAGAATCCAAAGGATCAGACTCCCATCCTTCCTCTCCGAACCTACAGAGATCAACTGCTGAGTACCCCAATGATCATTGCTCAGCCCCACACTCTTCAACATCTACATTGCCCCCCTCGCCGCCATCGTCAGACAACATGGGCTCGGTATAGTATTCTACTCCAATGACAACCAGCTCATCATCTCCCTCACGAAGAACCCAAAGACAACAGACTCAGCTTCCAGGAAGGAATGAAGGACGTACCAGCCTGGATGAGCAACAGCTGCCTGAAGCTCAACTCAGAGAAGACAGAGGTCCTTGTCCTTGGACCCTCCCCCTCCGCTTGGGACAACACATGGTGGCCCTCCACTCTTGGAAACCCACCCACCCCGACAGATCATGCCCAGAACCGCTGCATCATACTAGATTCCTCCCTCACCATGACCCACCAGATCAACGCCGTCGCCTCAATCTGCTTCAACTCCCGCCGCATCCGCTGCAAGATGTTTAAGTGGATCCCCCCTGAAGCCAGAAAAACCGTCACCCACGCACTCATAACCAGCAGACTGGACCACGGTAACTCCCTCTACGCCGGAGTCAACAAATCCCTCCTTCACAAACTCCAAACCATCCAGAACACCGCAGCCCGACTCATCCTCGGAAATCCACGAAACAAGCACATGACCCAACACCTGTGAGACCTCCACTGGCTCCCCGTCAAGAAGAGAGTAACCTTCAAGCTACTCACCCAATCCTACAAATCCCTCCACAACATTGGACCCAAATACCTTAATGAAAGAGTATCTTTCCACGTACCCAAAAGAAACCTCCGCTCCGCCGACCTCGCCCTTGCAGAAACACCACGCATCCGCAGAACCAGAGCAGGGGGAAGAGCCTTTTCCCATGTCACGGCTAGGGCCTGGAACGATCTCCCAGTCAACATCAGACACTCACCTACCCTGCACACCTTCAGGAAGAGCCTCAAGGCCTGGTTCTTCGGCTGATCCGGAATACACCCCCCTTCCCCCAAGCGCCTTGAGACCCTCACTGTCCTTGTGCGAGCTCCGCAATTCCAGTCCTGGCTTTTGGTGTGTTCCGCCCTCCCGCCGCCGGCCGCTGGCCGCCGTTTGCTCCCGCTGTGCTTTCCCGTCTGCCTCCTGCCTCCTCCAGCACGCCGCCGTCGCCCGTTGTGGACCCTGTCACCGTCCGCCTTCACCATCTACCTCTTAGCGGGAGCGAAGTCTGCCGAAGTTACTGTGGACTCCTAGCTACTGCGGACTCCTGGTGTGACCAGGCTGCGGAGGCGGGGGATTTCAGCTTGCGGTTTGCGGTCTTTCCATTTCATGGAGAGGTGCGGCACAGCGAGGTGCAGTGACCTATAGTGTCCCAAAGTGAGCAACTCTACAATCTTGAATCTTGAACCAACAATTAGACAAACAATCGGCCTGCAATCTCCCGTATAGCGCCGACTCTGCCAACTTCCTTGAGCCTCACCAGCCCCTGGCCCCCACATCAAGTGCTTGGCTACCTCGGTCCGGATCCTCCAGAGAGCTGCAGGAGTGCGGAGTGTTCGCAGCTAGTGTTGCCTGAAGCCGCCGCGGAGGAGCCAGCTGCGACTTCCAGCGGAGCTGAGCGGTCCCTTGGCCGTGTTTGGACAGGCTCACGATCCCCCTCTGAGCTACAAGCGCGGTAAGTGTGGCCGCTACCAGGGGGGGAGTCTGCAGTGAGCTAGGCGGGACCAAGCTGAAACAGCCACCGTAACGAGCCCAAAACCCACACTGCAATGGCAAGCGCAGGCCACCATTAGTGGGTGGCTGCAGTGAGCGTGAGAGACTGAATCCGACTGGACTGCAGTCCGCCTGGCTGCTGGAGGAGGCGCCGAGAGGGCCGTGGGAACCGCACTGGTGCCGCACGAGTGGCAGGAGGCAGTAGGCAGCGCCCCGCGCAGCGGCAGGAGCCGCACTAGCGCCCCCACTGCCGCTGGAGACTCTCCCGCAGGAGGCAGGGAGTGGACAAGCGCCTTAGCGGCAGGAGAAGCCGCGGGCATATCCCCACTGTCGACATCTGCTGCATTGCCACCTCGCAGGATCAGTCTGTGTCCATCCTAGCGCCCCCGAACCACTAATTCTTCCAAAAACCCTTTCCAAGCAGCAGGCACCGCAGCAGAGAGCATCCAATCACTCTCAGTTATCCACTTCCCGCCATCCACAGCCACCTCTGAACCCCAGGTCACTATACAGAGTATCTCGATACAGCCTCAAGAATGAGGTCGGGCAAGGAAAGAGGCCATCCAGTGACTAAGCCCAAGCTTAAAGCCAAACGAACTGATGACAACAATTCGGCCAGCGGGAGCTTGATCATGTCCCCAGAAGGGTCCAGTAGCGGATCAGCTTATCAGGCCGGAGTTCACCATCACCATCTTCGTCAACCAAAAATTACAACAAAATTTCATTTCCTAAAAGACCCCCCTTCATCTATCTTCTCATCCAGTGGCAAAATCTTGGGCCTCCAGGATCCTCTTCTCCCTCTACCTTGCAAAGAATTATCAGTACCAGCGTGGCAGGGACCGGTCTCCCCTTACGCCACCAACACACCCCCTTCCACGACTCCCCTGTTAATCAGCAGAGAAAACGATAAAAAGGCGCCCGACAATAGGGGCACTACCAGAAAAGAAGCCCAGCAAAAGGAAGGTAAGGGAGGGCAGTCCCCCTCCGGTCTACAGTCTGCTCAAAAGCCCACAATCACCTCAATCACCTTATACAACCAGAAAAGAAGACAACCCTCGCTTAGTCCTACGTCAAATTTAGGTAATGCTTTAAACCAAGAGCATGAGGCGCTCAACAGCTCCAACTCAGATTACCTCTTTAAGTCTACTAACGCCTCCCCTCACACTCCGAAGACCACCGAGACTGCCAAGATCACTCAACTGCCTATAGAAGCCATTGCAATAGTACATGAAGAGGGCCATTTCAAGCAGCCGAAGGAGGCCACGAAACCCATACAAAATTCAGGGCGAGACAGGCTTACCAACGTTTCTTATTCGGGACAACAGGAATGGATGGATTCGATCCTTCCTGAAATTCAGGTCACCCCCGCCAAACAACCGCTGTCTATAGCCAAAACCAAAGAAAACCAGAACGTTAACCAGGCCTTCTATCAGGTGGTAACTTCTCCAAACTTAACAAACCAACAAAGCTCTTCAGCCCTTTTGGAATCCCCAGGCCTCCCAAGCTTATCTGAGATTGAGCTAGGGACCCAAACATTGAACGTACCTAAAACGTGGGACATTCTTTTAAATACAATGCAACGAACGGTTGACACTCTACATTACCAGTCCGACAAAATGGATCTACAACTGACCATACTTGACACCTTGGCCCTTTTTGTGGGGCGGATTGACGAAAAATTAGGCCAACTAAATCTTCTAATTGGCAGAGCTCAGCAGGAAGCAAAGCTAATCTGCAGTTGCGGTCCAATTATTGACAAACTATCGTCACTTCCAGAAATAATATCTACTTTGATTGAAGGTTTACCAAGGGGGCTCAATAAAGAGGGACCGGACATTAGCACTAGCACAAATACCAGCTTCGAAATCTCAAAAAAGGACCCCTCTACAGCCAAAACAACTGACAAATCTGTTTTGTCAACCCCAGAGCGCACCTCTCCTAAATGCCACCCCCGTCCCTTCGAGCACCAAAATCCAACTCAGAATGCCAAGCAGCGCCGTCAACAAAGAAGGAAAGGCCGTAACAAAAAACTAACCTTAGCCCCCACTGAGGTCTATCCCCTTTTTAAGACAGAATCTGGACAGGAGCAATCTGAACCAAAATTTCTCACAGCTTTCTCCACAAGTGCAGAACAAACTCCTATCAAGACAAATGATCTTACAATAGGGGGAAACCCGGTAGCCCACAAAGAGGCTCCAATATTGGGGGCAGGTCGGGCCCAGTCCAGCAGCCACACCGGCTCTTACAGTACCACGGTCCTCAGCGGGACTAGCAACAGGGAAGCTGTTAACCTCCCAAGACAACCACCACCAAATATGCCAAAGGAGGCGCCGCTCACACACGGCACTGATTCAGTACCTGAATCTACGGCCATCCTCTTCTCGCTCCACACACCGGGCAAGGAGCCCACACTTTCTGGTCTTTTGGGTCTCCGTGCTCAACAGCCTCTCCACCCAGACGGTGCCCCTAAAGCCCCCTTAATTTTTAGGTCTCAAGACCCTCCAATTCTTGAAACCAATCTGAGACCTCTACAACAGTCTATATCAAACAATGGAGGAACCTACCTGGGTAGCAACAATCCAATAGCTCAGCCGGGACCCCAAACCATGAATCCCTCCATTATTGTTTTCACTCCAGAGTATGAATCAAAAGGCCCATTCGACATCTTGAATAGGGGTAACCTACTTCGACTCCTAAGTACCATGCCAACCTTAAGCAATTTATGTTCAGCTGATCTTCTTTCAGTAGAATTTATAAAAGTGGATAAATTACAGAACTTGGAAGCCACAAAAGCAACCTGGAGGTCGTCCGAAATAGCTAATAAAATTCTGGAGTCGCAGACCACCCTCAAAGCATGGGGGATCCAATCAGCCTCATACTACAACACAGGATATCCGTTCCCCCTGCTCGAGAGACCCAGTGAAGGACTACCTCTGAGGAACCCACAGACCACGTCAGTCCTAAGGGGCGCCCAGGGTCGTCCACTGTTAAAGAGGCAGGTGCTGAACTACCAAGAAGGCGCAACGGCTCCCCACTCAGAAAACTTCGAAAACATCCGGATCTTTAGGACAATCAACGCCACGAACTATCCACAATGACAGGGCAACTTGATAAGGACCGATCCGAATTTAGACACTACGCCACTAAAGCTGTGCTCATGGAACATAAACGGGCAAAACAATAAGGCTGCAGACGCTGAATTCCTTCGATATGTAAAATCATTTGACATCATCCTACTACAGGAAACATGGTCAGAAAACCCGGTGCAAATAGAGGGTTACACATGTTTTTACACTTTAGCCACAAGGAAAAGTAAATATGGCCGGCTAGCGGGCGGCTTAGCCTCTTACATCAAAATTACAAAAACTCACAGCGCCATGGAATTAACTCATCAATCCCCAGCTATAAACGCAGTAAAGATCAAATTAAACCTTAAAGGGAAAAAAGAAGAGGTATTGGTGATCAACACCTACATGAACCCAAAAAAGAAAAAACAGGAGTCGAAACTCCTATTGGACTACCTGCACCAACTGATGTCCACGCAAACTACCTCTAAATTTATTCTGTCGGGGGACTTCAATCAATATATTCTAGGCTCATCCACAAACAATGACATTCAAGCTCAGTCCTTCTACTGGAATATTCCAACCCAATCCACCAATGGCCAGGGAAAAATCACCAAAATGGGAAAGGAGCTTCTAGAAGAGATGGAGCACTTAGGGCTGAGAGTCTTAAATGGAAGATTTGCAGACGATTCACCATCTGCCGCCTCATTCCACTCCAGCAACATGTCCTCCACAATTGACTACACTCTAGTATCTCTCCCTTTTTTCCAACATATACTAAACTTCAGCCTAGGAGATAAAGGAGACAGTGACCACCGACCTCAGGAAGTCTCCATTCTGGCCTCTCCAGACTTAACCCTCCCCAATCCTATAGGATCCCAGGCTTGTCACACAATAAATCTCAAAAGAATCAAATCCTCAGTGGCAAATACAAAGGAGGTACTTTCAGTAGCAAAATCTCAATTAAACAGTCTGAACTACCCCATGGGCAATCCCATAGCCCTATGGGAGACCTTCACGGATGTGTTTTTAAATCTTTACGCTACCACAGTTCGGCATCACCCATCTCACGGCTCAATGACTACAGGGAAGATATCCAGTGCTCAGAAATCGGCCCTGAAACATCAAAAAAATGCCATAAATAGACTGCTAAGGCTGCAGAGGACACACCAGGGGGGCATGAGCACTCTCCAACAGCTCCGCAGACGAAAGGCTGACCTTAAAAAACTCAAATGGCAGATCAAAAGATGCCAAGAAGATGACTTTTGGGCTAAACTTCACTATGACATTAAAGCAAACAACAGTGCGCGCTTCTGGTCCACCCTGAATAAATTCTTAAACCCCAAACATGGAGGAATAACATCTTATGTAACCGATGACTCCTGGGAACTCTTTTTAGATACCCATTTTAATCAGCAGGCTGTAGGGACAATTAAGCGCCAGGATGCTCAGGCGACCAACCCACAGCAAACAATAACACTACATGAAGAGGCAGCACCTGAAATCAGCGCTGTTATAATCAGGGAACTAATTTCCAAAGGGAGGAAAGATGGAGCGCCAGGGCCAAATGGAATACCACCTGCT
Organism: Triturus cristatus; assembly: GCF_964204655.1. Lineage (NCBI taxonomy): Eukaryota > Metazoa > Chordata > Amphibia > Caudata > Salamandridae > Triturus > Triturus cristatus. The sequence continues at coordinate 364,011,714 of NC_140580.1, forward strand.
CTCTTTAAACACGATCCGGGGTACTGGTCAGAAATTCTGACCCCTCTCTTCATCTCGGCCAGCCTGTCCGGGGGTCTCCCAGCATCATGGAAGGGCTCAGTCATCTCACCAATATATAAAGCAGGCGACAGAGCTCTTCCAAAAAATTATCGCCTGATCGCTCTATTGGACATCGAGGCAAAGTACTTTGCAGGGCTACTATTGATTCAGTTGCGTGATTGGGCTACCAAGAACAACTTAATTCCGCCCAGCCAAACAGGATTTTGCAGAGATGCTGGAACAACCACAAATCTTTTAGCTTTATCACTACTCATTGATAAAGCAAAACAGACCAAACAAAGCCTCCACTTCTGTTTCGTAGATTTCAAAGCAGCCTTCGATAATGTAAATCGAGCAAATCTGTGGAGGAAACTAGCTTTATGGGGGATTCCTGCACCACTCTTAAATCTTTTGATAGAACTGCACTCCAACACATGGGTCCAAGTGAAGCTCGGAAAAGGCACCCACCTTTCAAGGCGCATACCAACAACAAAAGGCCTCAAGCAGGGGTGCGTTTTAGCACCAACTCTCTTCAACCTATATACAGCTGATCTGCCACCAGCTCTAGAGGCCTGCAACGCACACGCCCCTCGTTTGGGGGGCCGAACCCTGCCCAGCATATCCTATGCAGACGACGTGGTTTTGATCAGTCACACTAAGGTAGGCCTGCAACACCTTATCAACGTACTACACGGATATGCTGAGGACAATCTGCTCGAAGTCAACATTGAAAAAACCAAAACACTGACAATATCCAAGGAAAAAAAATCCTTCTCCTGGTCCTTTGGGACAAGGGCAATTGAGAACTGCTCTGAATACAAATATCTTGGCGTCATTGTCGACAGGGGTGGCCAGTTTTCAAGACATCTTGAGGCCACCAAGAGGAAAGGTATGCTGATCGCAACAACTCTCAGACAACTTAAAACCAATCTGTCTGGGCCAACTCTTCTGCCACTACTGCGTGTTGCACAAGCAAAAATTGAGTCATCAATTACCTATGGTAGTGAAGCCTTAAGAGGTACAGACGCAAAACTGCTGGACACAACTATCTCAAAAGCTTACAGAGTCCTCTTAAATCTACCATCATACACCTCACAGGCTCAAATTCGGCTAGAATTTGGTTTAACCAAGCAATTACTCGCTAGGCGAGGATCATACATCAAATGCTGGTATAAAATAAAGATCTCGCCTGAAAACACACTGAATCACCAGCTCTGGGAAAACCTGCGTGGCAGCTCCACTGCACTTGCAAAAAACTACCTAGAGGAGTCACTAGCAAAGACAGGTCTAAAAGATCTATGGGAAACTTCCCTTTCGAACGCACAATTTAAACGTGTTGTAAATAAGAACATAAAGCGACTCTCCTTTATAGAGGACAAAGCTACTTTTGCCCACAGACGCCACGCATGGATGATAATGAGCTCTTACAAATCGCCCGGGCTACAGGCATACTTCGGGCTGGGTTATTGCAGGAAATCAAAAGAAGCATTTTTAAAACATAGGCTTGGAATCTTACCAGCCACACCCCACTTACAACCCTGGCTGAGAAAAGATTGTGGGCCCACATGTAGGCTGTGTGGCTCAGGGAAAGAAGATATGGAACACCTGATATGCTCCTGCAAAAAGCTAAAAGAGGAAAGAGTAGCTCTCCTGAAAACCACCTTCAACGAACTTAACATACGTACCCGGAGACAAGCAGTCATTGCATGCTTTGACCCAAGACTTTTACATCTGAATGGTCTGTTGGTAAAATTTCTGAAACTAGTTAAGCTCAAACAACCTAAAACAGATGAAGGTGTACAGAAAAACAAGGAATTATGAACATTTCTTGAACTTTTATTTTTTAACTCATTTTCCTTTTAAGACTGCTCTCAAATTTAAAAATTGATGAAATATGTACTTACTATGATCTTGTAATGGTTTTAATTAATCAGAAACAATAAATTTTACTTACTTACTTACTGGTGAGTAGCGCGCTTTGTTAAAAAACTGATTGATTGTCTTTCACGTCTGGTTGATCTCGTGGATACTCACGTTCCCAAGGATGATATTGATGATTTGTGTGAGCAAGAGGTGATAGTGTGTGAAATCACTATGGGCACGTTTAAGGATGAAGAGTAGAAGAAGGAGTTACAGAATGATCCTGATTTACTGAAAGTGATTGGCTTAATTTCATCGAACAAGGTGGATAAGTTAAAGAAACTTTGGTCTGTGTTGAGCGGTGAGCTAGCTGTGAGTAATGGTATGTTGACAAGGCATACAAGGTTAATCCCTCCCATGGGATTAAGGAACAACATCATGGAAATGGCTCATGAAGGTCACATGGGCATATCTAAAAGAAAAGAACGCATTAGGCAAGATTTTTGGTGGCCAGGTTTAGATCTGATGGTGGAACATGTTGTTCGTGATTGCATACCATGTTCAATGAGTGACAAGGTACTTAAGACAAGACAATCATCAATGGTTTTCAGACAGTTACCTATGCATCCTTGGAAATAAGTGTCTATAGATATAGTTGGTCCACTTCATGGGGAACATCAGACACCATATTTGATTGTACTTTTAGATTTGTATTCTAGGTGGGTTGAAGTGAGTTGTGTACGAGACATCTCATCTCAAAGTGTGATCACATTTTTGGCTGAAGTGTTCAAACGAGAGAGTTTCCCATGACATTTGTTGTTGGATAATGGTCTGCAGTTTTGTTCACAGGAGATGGAGCAATATTTGGAAAGTTGTGGCATTTGCCATAAGAAATCATCACTTTATCATCCTGAAACGAATAGGGCAATTGAGAGACTGAATAAAACTTTGAAAGAAAGGATACAATTGGCAAGGGTTAACAATCTGAATTGGAGGAAAGAGGTACAGGACAGAATAACAGCATACCGAATGTCACCTCATACTAACACCGGTAAAACTCCATTTGAGTTGTTCAAAGGGTGATCTCCCAACACAAAACTTTGTCCTGGGTGGATGGTTCTTGATAAGGGAGTGAAAGATAATGGTATTGGACAGTGGAGAGAGAAGGAAAGAGTTATTTTGATGCCCATAAGTGTGTTAGAAAAGCCAAGTTTCACTTGGGGGATAGAGTAAAGATTAAAGCACCTGTTGGGAGCTAAAACTGGTCCAAGTTTACCGAGGTGAAAGAAGTGGCGAAGTTGTTCAGAAATACTGTAAAAACTAATGACGGAAGAATTTGGAATCATAGTCATGTGGTTCATGTGCAAGGAGTGAATAATCGAGCAGTGGAGGGTCACTCATCCTGTGACTCCATCACAGTTGGAACATGAAGGAGATGGCGGGAGAAGTAAGAGGAAGTAAAAAACCCCTGTCTATCTCTATGATTATATTAGAAGTTAAATATGGTGTCCATGGGTGTTCTCGTAATTATTTTTATTCATTCCTTTTTGGGTTGTGTATCCTTTGTTTCTGCTGTTATTTTGGGTTTTTTTTGTTGTGGAAAGGGGGTATCGGGGATAACCAAAGCTAGTGTTAAGTATGAGAAGGGAGAAGTGTGATGTAATGTAGTTATACATTAGAATGTTGAAGTACTGCATTATTAGGGTTCAAATGAATGTCAAATGTTCTCTGATAATACATCTTTTTCGCATTTTTTCATTTTTTGTTTGGTTTACACAATTCTAATACAATCTCATTTGGGTGTAATATATCATGGAGTTATATCTCACCCATGCTAAATATCAGTTAAAGTTATTAAATACTCAGTGTACATTGTCACAGATATATATACAGTTATATTATCAAACATATTTTTATGTTGTTTATCCAGGAATCTTTTTGGCTTTCCTGAAGAAGGCGCAGTGTACGCTGGAACACGCATAGAAAATACATACAAGAAAATGTATCAATTTGGCACTACTATGTTCTTTGTATTATATGTATACTCCTTGTTGTATATGTGATGACTGACTTCAACTTCACTTATAGTTATTGTGAATTGCTTTATATGTATATATGTAATGATTTCTTGTTAGTTATTTGTTCAATTTATGTTGTCTACTTATTCATGACTCTTCACATGTTTTTTTTTTTTTAAATGGTTATTATGGAGATACAAATATATCAATAAAATGAATCTATTTTTTAAATATTGGGTCTAATGTACACTGAGTCCTTTTCATTGTAAGATTATGTTGTCATAGGTATAGATACCTTTTGTTAAGTTGCCTGGGGTGTTATTTTCATAATTGCTATTGCCCTGCCCTAGGAGACTATATTAGTTGCAGGGGGTCCCTTTTTGTCATTATAATTACCCACAGCTTGTCTGTGTGGGACTGTTCATTTGTATGTTCCTTTTCATTACTCCTTTTAATTAATTGTCACTATGTTTCTATTGTTAACGCTGTTTCTTAAATATATTGATTACACTACTCGTTTTATTTTGGGTGTTGGCTTGCTATTAATTCTTCCTCTTCTTTATTTTAGGTCCTTTGACTGGACTAGACCAGTTTCTATTATTTATTTTCCATATTTCTCTCTACAGTGCATACATTATCACTGATACATGGACCGCCTACAGACCTTTGGGTTTACGGATGAAGAATTTGCCACCTTGGTAGGCTTTAACACGAATTTTTGGAATACATCTAACCCCAATATGAGAAGTAATGACGAGGTGAACAATCTTGTTTTTCTTAAAAAGAAATTGAAACCTATGGGAGCTCACGGGGAGTTCATGTTAGAGTATTTAAGAGCAGGAGTAATCCCCAAAGCTTAAGGGTATGTAACATTCCGGGCCTATTTGTCCATATAAGACAGTTTTTGAAAATATGGTCACTCATTGCGAATAGATGTTCGCGGGATCTTATGATCCTAATTGTGGAAACTGCCAAAAATTTTGTGGCGTCACTAAAAAATGAGATTGCAAAACTAGAAGACAAAAGAAAATTATATGCCATAAAAGAGGCAAAAAAGAAATTAGAGCAAGCCGATAAAGAACTTGGATCATTTACAGAATATCTAATCAAGCAAAACGGATAAGCTAAATAAAGATATACGATATAATTTACGGGAAAAACCTATCCCTACCTTGCTGAGAATTTTATAAACAGAATCAATATTCTCACGGCGACAGCTTCAGAAACCGATGAGTATATACCTTCTCTGACACGTCAGACTCGGAAGGAGAAGGGAGTTCATATCAATATGAGCAACAAGGAAACCACAATTTGTTTGCTCCTCACCCTGGCACTATGCAACCTTTTTTAGGCCAGCATGGTGCCCACAGGGGCAGACAACATATTTGTTTCCAGACTCAATTTTGCGGCAATTATCAACCTCAATACTATCAGCCGAACAAACAACACATGTTGGAAACTCGCAACGGTTGATACTGGAAACAGGGAACCTGATTCCGATCTTCAATCTCTCATCAGTATCCCTGGATACTCCTCGTACTACATTGCTGTCCAAGGGACTTTCATTTGTGCCACACGCCGTGGTCAACACTTTTGAGCTTTACCAAGACATCATTACGTTCTTTCCGAAGATCAGACTCAAACAATTCTTTGCAGAGAATGAACCTTCTTTAACTATGCAAAACATGTCACTCTTATCTAATCAATCAACATTTACCCCTCAACTAGACCAATTGGGTGCTGAGGTTGTAGTTTTTGAACATGTTGTTCTTAAACAACTGGATAAAGCCGCAAAATATATGCCAAAACCAACATACAATCTTAGCAAAGATGAATTTTCCAGTCTGAAGAAGATTGCCAATGAAAAATCTCTAACTATCAAAGGTTGCGATAAAGGTGGAGGCATCATGCTTTTAGATACCTTGACTTATGAGAATAAAATGAAACTACTTCTCAATGACCAAAATTTCTACGTCAGTCTCCCGTGATCCCACCTCTAAAGTAGCATCTAGAATACAACAGATAACCACGAATGCTTCACAAAATGGGGCCATTTGTACCAAAGAATTTGACCATCTCAACCGGACTGAACCAAAGATGCCTTGCATCTATGGAATCCCCAAAATTCATAAGGATATCTTAAATCCGCTATATCAGCCCATAGTTTCGACAATTGGTTCAATCATTGAACCCCTGCCCAAATACACAGACAACATTTTAAGGCCCCATATACCTATCATTCCTTCATTATGGACACCAGAGCCATCATTAATAAAGTTCAAAATCTTCCTTTTAATTTTGGCAGTCATATTCTAGTCACCCTTGACATCGAATCTTTATACAGCAACATTCCACAAAGGGAAGCGATTGACGCGGTCACTTGGTTCATTGATGAGTCCAATATCCAGTGCCCAAAAACCTTCCTTTTGGAATGTTTAAGAATAGTTCTCACTGAGAATACGTTTGAATTTGGACAAACACTGTAAAAAACAGATTAAAGGTGTCAGTATGGGGGCTTCAGTAGCCCCCTCAGTGGTTAATATTTACATGGCATCATTCGAAATGAAGTACATCTACAATGAAATTGCACCGTTCTTCGAATCGGTGATGCATTGGTCTAGATATATGGACAACAATTTCATTATATGGACTGACACTGCAGAGTACCTCACTGAATTTCTGGAATGGCTAAACTTGTGTGACACAAATTTGAAATTTACAGTTAATACAATTCAGAGCCAAGTGGAATTTTTAGATATTCTCATCAGACAAAACTCTGGAGCTCTAGAAGTGGATCTTTGTGAAGCCCACAGCGCGTAATACTTTACTGCACTTCGACAGCTACCATCCGAGAGCACAGAAACAATGTATACCTTTTGGGCAGTTTCTTCGGCTCTGTCGTAATTGCTCTAATTTACAGGACTATGAACGACAGGCTAGTGTCATGAAAGAAAAATTCTTATCCAGAGGATATCGAATAGACTTATTCGAGAGCCCTATAAAAGAGCTAGGTTTTATGATAGAGATTCCCTTCTAAAACCTAAAACGACTACCGCAGCTACGCAATTGGTTTGCATTACCAAACATTCTACAATAAATGAGAAAATTAGACAAATATTTCATGTGAATTGGCATATCTTAAGCAGTGAGGCAGAGTACAAAAAGAGACTTCCCAAACCACTATTTGCCCATCGCAGAAATAAGAACATTAAAGATATTGTCACACGTTCCAGATATATGGAAGGCACACCATTCATCCAAAAAACCATTGACGGAACGTCACCAGTCAAAGGTACCTTCAAATGCCTACAGTGTAAGTCTTGTAATACAGCCATTGTAGAAGATCACTACATTCACAACAACTATTTTATTACAGCAAAGAGAATGTATAACTGCACAACCAAAAATGTAAATTATCTCCTACTTTGTCCTTGTGATTATGTTGGCGAAACCTCCCATTCATTAAACACTCGTCTTATGGAACATCGCTCCGCTATTCATACTTCTAAGACCAATGCACCTCTAGTGAAACATTTTAAAGATTTCAAACATACTTCTGATGACATTTGTTGGCTCATTATTGAAAAAATTGACATACAAGACGAAACAAGAAGTCATGAAATCCGTAGGAAAAGAGACGTTTTCTGGATTTTTGTTTTGAATACCCACAAATGTGGATGAAACAATGAATTACCATGGGAGAATGCGTACGGTATAATTCTTAAATATATAGACATGGTATTCTTTAGCATGGTCGTCAGGGTATTTTGTGTAAGGATTCAGCCGTATAATCGGGCATCAGATCAAGAAAGCCTACTGCATTTTTTAAATACGTTAAATGTCGGATTTACCATATTCAAGGCTATATTTAATCTGATCCAACCCCATGCATAGTGATATTTTTTTTTAACTACATACAGTCTGAGTGTTATTGGGTCCCAACTATTTAATATAGTCTGAGCTTTACATCTTCTGGTTAGACAATTCTTGTTTTACATGTTTATGTTTGTTGCAACATTCCTAGATTCTCTATTTTTAGCATCACAGTAGGATAAGAAGGTACCCATTAGTATGTGCTTGTTTCTCTCAGATAGTCATCATTGTAGTGGTCGTGACTTCTGACATGTGGATTACGTATTTAGTAGATCAAATTCACATTTTCTGTGGAGTTAGCGTTCTAGTCTTTCATGTTGAGCACATTACATTTACGTAACATCCTCACGCAACATCCTGTCATTTAAACTGTGTCTCACTGCCAGCTCCCATTGCGATATCCAGGAACTTAGAAGTTGGCAGCAGTCACGACTACGTGAGTAACGATATAGAAAGACCCTCACTCGTTAGATTCCGCTCCAGCTTTTATTTATGATTGATCGGACTTTCATGTCATGAATTGAGGATAGGCCAGCCCTTAAGTTAGGTGGTCCCAACTTATGTCGGAATGATAAGATTTTCTGGTTCCGCATGCTAAGGGCGGTATAGATTTACCGGTCTCTTAGAGTTATTTACTTTGATACACAGATTCAATATTACTTATTCCATATTCTTTAATCATTATTAACATTTAATGTGGTCTCTCGAGTGACAGTCATTTAGCATTGTGTTTTTTTTTCCTTTTTTCTAGCCGGGTATGCATCCTTATGGCCTTACCGTACGTGCATCCATTAAAACCTTCACAGTAGGAAGTCTCCCGCTAGAAACACGTTAGCAGATTCTATATCAAACCACACATCTGCACTTTCTCGAACTGCGAGAGACAATCTCTAAGGTGATATATGGTTTCTTTTCACTTTTTACGGTTACCACTGTGCATTTTTTGTTAATATTCTGCTCTATTCTAAGTATATATCTTTAATATACTGTTTATATTCCGCAGAATATCATACTCTCTTCACCTTAGAGTGTCTTCCAGTAGGGTACTTGGGCTCAAGTACCTTTTTATAGCGAGTTAATCTAGACGTGAATTGTTTTCAAAATCCTACAATCTACCGGCATACATTTTTAGGGCTCGGCTGCGCTTGCGCAGTCTCGCTCCGAGATTTAATGTTTTTCAGAAGAGGGGCTTGAACCCGCCCCTCTTCTCCCCTCTTTTCCATTGGCTGGCCTCTTAAATGCTGGTCAGCCATTGGAGAAGAGCTTTGTCTCTCCAAAGAAGCCCTGTCTTTTTCGGATTCAGGGGTGTGTTTTTTACTTTCTTTCTCTCCCCTGGAATGTAAACATTTCAGCCAATGGCAAGAGGAGAGAAAGAAAAACACGCCCCGGAATCCGAAAATGCCGCTGCGTTTCTCCGAGACATTTCTGCTTGACTTCGGAGAAAGGCGGTGGTGTTCATGTTGTCATATGGCGTATAATGAGGCTTGTTATGTTGTGGTTCGTGTCTTTTGCTTTCCCCAGAGTCCTTCGTTTATACATGTCCTTCATGTTTGCTTTGCCCATGTCCCTCGGTGTTGCTGTGTGTTGGACTTGGCCCTTCTGGCCGGTTCACCCCGACACTTTTTGCTTAATATGGTGACTCGGTTTAGTGATTTTATGGACTTCGGCACACTTTACCGCTGTGTCCCAGGGTAAAGTGCGTGCGTGTTGTGAGGTTGGCCTGCCCTCCCATAGGAATGCATGGGGGAATGTATGTGTCCCGGTAGTTCCTGATGCGTGGGGTGTGCAGGCCCGTTTTTGGTATGTGCGGACTCGTGTGAGTGAATGCTGCGCGTTGATGTGTGCGGCGTGCATGTACCTGGTGTGGAAGTGCCACTTCTAGAAGTGGGCACTTCAGTGTGCAGTCTGAAATGTGTGGCTTGTCTGGCGATTGGCTGGTGAGGTCAGGTGATGGACTAGGGAATTCCCCAGAGTCAGGAGGAGTCACCCAGTGGTGAATGGGGAGTTAGCATGTTGATGGCTGGGGAGGAGTGTACCTGGGTCCTGAATAGGACAGGGCTCCCCCCACACAATGCTGGCGCCGGCCCCTGTGGTGCGTCTAATGACCCTAGCCCTGCCAGTGAATAGGGAGAGGGGCTGAGCAAAACAAAGTGCTCAGGAACCTGTTGGAACTGGTTCGCCCCTTCCCTGCACCTTAGACAAAGCCTTGACTGTATAAAAAGGGGCTGTGTCCCCTTACATTGTGTTCTCTTGCAGGATCCACTTGAGGGGGGGCCTGCTGCTGCTGGGCGCCAGGAGAGACCGCCACTGGGGACTGCCTCCCTGCTGGAGGGCCTTGTGAGCTGGCTCTGGGCCCAGCCTTTGCCCCCTGCTCTCTGAGGGAACTTTTGGTGGCTGGACATTGCTTATAGCACCTGGGAGCGCTTCCTGGACTTCGTAGCGCTGTGCGCGCTGTTTTCCTGGACTTTGCCATCTTTATAGCGCTGGGAGCGCTGTTTTGCTTTATAGCGCTAGGCGCGCTGTGATCCTGATAGCGGGTGCCCACCCCGCTTATTTGCGTTTATTTCGAGGGAGCCTACCCCTCTTACGGCCGGAATAATCACCGCTGCAGCCCGGGCTGAAACAGGAAGTCAGGCATCGCTGACCGGGACACCCAGAACAGGAAGTAGGAGGGCGGGAGCCTACCCCGCCTCCTTCCAGAAACTTGCGCTGATCTGGAAGCCCCGGAGCCGGCAGGAGCCTACCCTGCGCCCCGGGGTACTGAGGAGAGTGACGAGGACGGCCGGAGCGGGAGCAGAGGGGGGCGCGAGGCACATTGTCGGTGCCTGCCCCCTCCGTGTCGAGAAACAGCCCCGGAGTCCGCCGGCACCAGAAAGAACAGAGCGGAGCCGACGCGGGAGTCCCTAGAGCAGCCCGGTGAGTACGAAGGGCTGGGGGACTCCGCGCCTGTGCTGAGGGGGTCCGGGGGCATTGTGTGTAAAGAGTCCCCCGGGTGGGACTCCAACGAACGGGGGCATTGTGGTGTCTCGAGTCCCTGAGAGGGACTCCAACGAAGAGCGCAGTGAACGCTCCGACCTCGGGGGCATGTTGTTTCAGAGCCGTGAAGGCTCCCGGGGCATTGTTGTTTGAGCCCAGTGAGGCTCCAACGTTGTGCAGAGCCACGAGGGCTCTAGAGGGCATTGTCTGGTGTTCAGAGCGCCCGGAGCGCTCCAACGAAGGGGAGCACGACTGTTCCGAGCCACGAGGGCTCTAGGGGACATTTTTGAGTGAACAGAGCCCAGAGAGGGCTCCAGAGGCACGCAGAGTGCCTGAAGTTCGTTTCCCAGCTGCCCAGCACTTAGTGGGCAGCTGCCACGTTTAGGTGGGGGACCATTTTCGTTTCAGACTGCGCAGCTGGCGCAGTTTGACTAAACGCAGGGCGTCCTAGCCCCTTCCAGGCCCGTTGGCCCAGGGACTGCCACAGGTGGTGGCTCATGTGGAGTTTTGCGCAATTGTTCCTACTTGCACCTCTGAATGTGTGTTGATGCATCATGTGCCATTGCTTTTACACCTCTGAATGCTTTATGCATCATGTGTGTTCCTACTTGCACCTCTGAATGTGTGTTGATGCATCATGTGCCATTGCTTTACACCTCTGAATGTTTTTAGGCATCATGTGTTTTCCTTCCCTACACCTCTGAATGTGATGCATCATGTGTAACGTTCTATTACCCCTACAGGTATTGTGATACGTAGGTGGTTGGTTGCTTTCTCCTAGTACAGGTGGTGCTAGTGAGGTTCTAGTTCCCTGCGTGACAGTCTCCTAAGGTAGTTAGGGTTGCGCAGGTGGTACTTCCCCGATACCAGTAAGTACTGGTTGTGTGCTATACAGATTATTTTTGTGTTACAGTGATTTTATATATTTTATATGCTAAAATATCTAAAAGTGCTAATTCCTGACAGCGGTCCAGGTGGCCCTGTCTTGTACATAATCCCTTGTAAATTCTGCCCGTGCCTGTTGGCACATTGTAAAGTGTGTGTTTTTATCTAATGTGTTGTGTATAATACAAAGGTTATTTTTATAGAATACGTTGTGTGGAGTTTCCTTTGTGGTGGGCCTTGGGTGTTGTTGCTGGGTGCGCGCGCAAACGCTTTACACATCGCCTCAGAGATAAGCCTGACTGCTCGTGCCAAGCTACCAAGGGGGTGAGCAGGGGTTATCTTTGGCGTGTAACTTCCTTGCCCTGACTAGAGTGGTGGTTTCTGCCTGACTTTGGCGCAAGCCTCAGCCAACCAGAAATCGCCAGTTCTAACATTGGTGATCAGCGGCGGGATTTGGACTTGCGTTTGCGCTGTACCGCAGCAGCGACTGGCCACACTGCAAAACTCTGCATTAGATAACCACATTCTAGGGATTATTGTTTTGAAGTTCCTTTATTTCTTCTCCTGAAGGTATCATTGTGTTATTGTGTCCAGTACATTTGTCCCCCGCCCTGCGCCCAGAGTTGGTACCTGTGTCACGTGGTGGTCAGGTTGAGGGATCAGGGGTGGTAGAAACTGCCTTACCAGTCCGAGGGGAGGGTTGTGTGTGGATGGTGTGTGTGGCACTAGACAGTGAGTGTGAGTTCTCCAGGATAGAGAGCTCACTGAAACCTTTTGTGAATTGTGTACTCCTGTGTAGCTCCAACCCCCAGGTTCCTTGTGTTGAACTCTTCTCAGGAACGTCCGCCAAAATGGAGCCTGCTTTTAACTTCTGTAGTCTGTTTAGGTACAGTAGGTTGGAGCTGGTAGGGTTCTGTGAGGAGAGGGACATAGAGGTGGGTGAGTCAGATACCCAGTCCAAACTGAGGGACAACCTGATCCTTTGGCAAAAGGAGGAGTGGGAGCGAGAGCGCAGCGAGGAAGATAGGGCCCGGGCCGCACGCCGAGAGGGTGGTGGGTCTGAGGGGAGCCCTGAGGAATCTGAAGAGGAGGAAGGTTACCTGACAGGGACGCCAGTAGAGAGTGAAGACCCCATAGATAGGGAGTCCCTTGCTGGGTCCAGTGTCAGGAGCAGCACCCCATCCCTTTCCCTGTCCCCAGAGGAGTGGGTAGATAGGAGGGAAGAGAGGGAGCATCAGCTGGCCATGGAGAAGCTCAGGTTAGAGCATGCCTGGGGGATGGCGCAGCTGACTATAGAAGAGAAAAAGCTGGAGACCGAGAGGGTCTTAGCGCAGGAGAGGATGGCGGAGGCTGAGAGGGCCTTCGCCAGGGAGAGATTAGCTCTAGAGGGTAAGTTGTCCCCAGAGCGCAGTCTTAGTTTTCTGGGCTCCCCAGGGAGGGTTGAGTCCAGTGGTGGCAGCAATAGAGAGACCAGTGCAGAGAGTCCCATTCCCAGTTCCCCCAGTATGGTACCTAGTTCCCGGGAGGAGGAATGTAGGTTGAAGTTCAGGGGCAGGAAGAAGCTGCCTCACCAGTCTTGGGAGAAGTTTGTGGAGGAATGCGAGGATGCACTGTTTGATTGGGTATGGGTTAGCACGAAGGAGGATTTTGAAAAACTGTATGATCTGCTCGTCAGAGAGCAGCTATCCAGTAGTTTTTATCCCGAGTTGCGCCAACACCTGTTAGCATGGGGGCGCACTGATCCATGGGAGCTGGCAACGGAAGCAGACCGATGGGAACGGGCCCCAAGTTATGAAGAGGAATGGGATAGTTCTTCCCACACTAGTGACTCAAGTAGTGGTTCAGGTACCTTCCAGCCCAGCGTGGTGGAAGAGGCTCCGTGTAGCCCAGCTAGGTCCCAGGATAGCGAGGAGGGTGTAGGGGCTTACGGCCTGGCTCAGTGGAGCGGGAGTAAGTGGGTGACCAAGGGTCCCCAGACGTACGAAACCCTGCCTCAGGACTTGGGTGGTTTCAGGAGGGAACACCAAGTTGGGGACCTAGGCTGTCCTGTTAGCCCATTTGAGGAGGATCACCTAGTGAGTAGAGGACCTGGAGCGCCTGTAAGCAGGGCTCCTGTGGTTCTAGAGTCTGGCAGTACCGCTCCGGTAGGGAGGGTACAGGAGTCCAGCGTGAGGAGTGGTTGGGGGAGGAGTTTCCCAGTGGATGCACCCGTGGACCAGGGACTAGCCAGTTGGGCTAGATCTTCTTGGGGGGACCCGGGTGGCGCCACTTCTGTTCTGGGGGGTCTTTGCGCACTGTCAGGTGGACAGGGGACGGGAGATCTGCGCCAGGCAGACAGTCACACGACACATGGGTCATGTGTCAGCCTCAGGGGGATGGCGTGTAAGTCCCCAGAAGTCCTGGAGTGCCAGGCAATTATTCCACCGAAGGTTTTAGACCAGAGGGTGGGAGGCCAGGTTCAGGAGCAGCCTGAACTGAAGGGTCTGACTACTGTAAACAGTGTCCTGACCGGTTCTTCTTCCAGAGGGACCGCCCCAGTTGGTAGGGAGCAGGACTCTGGAAGGGGGTGCAGAGGGTGGGAGAGCCCACCTCTGACCCCGGTGCAACCTGAGGGGTTAAACCCTAGGTTGGTAGACCAGTTCTCAGGGAAGGGTCCTGAGCTGGTTGGTGAGTTATGTTACGAGGGTGCCTCTCAGAGGAGGAGAGGACGGAACCCTAGAAGAAGAGGTAGGGGGAGGAGAGCCTCGCCCGTGACTTTTGGTCAACCTGAGGGTACAGACCCTAGGCTGGAAGATCAGTGGCAGTTTAGGACTGCCCTGATGAGGGGTAGAGTGGAGAATGGCTGCTATGTGCCAGGGGTTACTACCCCCCACTCTGTGGTTAGGCAAGGACCAGTGGCACCTGGGTGGCCTAGGGCCCAGTCTTGGCCGCGGACAGCTTGGGAGTACCAGTGGGGTAGCCCAGTTGGTCCGGAGAGCGGTTTGAGAAGAAACTCCATGGGTTCACCGTGGCGTAGAACCGGAGGATGTCCCGGCAGTGGCGGGCCCGCGTCCGTGTTCTATCGCCCCAAGCAGGGAAGTCCATCACGGTGGTGATTGGTCTACCCTGCGTTTTGGCTGGAAGGGGGTTGTGTTGGACTTGGCCCTTCTGGCCGGTTCACCCCGACACTTTTTGCTTAATATGGTGACTTGGTTTAGTGATTTTATGGACTTCGGCGCACTTTACCGCTGTGTCCCAGGGTAAAGTGCGTGCGTGTTGTTAGGTTGGCCTGCCCTCCCATAGGAATGCATGGGGGAATGTATGTGTCCCGGTAGTTCCTGATGCGTGGGGTGTGCAGGCCCGTGTTTGGTATGTGCGGACTCGTGTGAGTGAATGCTGCGCGTTGATGTGTGAGGCGTGCATGTACCTGGTGTGGAAGTGCCACTTCTAGAAGTGGGCACTTCAGTGTGCAGTCTGAAATGTGTGGCTTGTCTGGCGATTGGCTGGTGAGGTCAGGTGACGGACTAGGGAATTCCCCAGAGTCAGGAGGAGTCACCCAGTGGTGAATGGGGAGTTAGCATGTTGATGGCTGGGGAGGAGTGTACCTGGGTCCTGAATAGGACAGGGCTCCCCCCACACAATGCTGGCGCCGGCCCCTGTGGTGCGTCTAATGACCCTAGCCCTGCCAGTGAATAGGGAGAGGGGCTGAGCAAAACAAAGTGCTCAGGAACCTGTTGGAACTGGTTCGCCCCTTCCCTGCACCTTAGACAAAGCCTTGTACTGTATAAAAAGGGGCTGTGTCCCCTTACATTGGGTTCTCTTGCAGGATCCACTTGAGGGGGGCCTGCTGCTGCTGGGCGCCAGGAGAGACCGCCACTGGGGACTGCCTCCCTGCTGGAGGGCCCTGTGAGCTGGCTCTGGGCCCAGCCTTTGCCCCCTGCTCTCTGAGGGAACTTTTGGTGGCTGGACATTGCTTATAGCTCCTGGGAGCGCTTCCTGGACTTCGTAGCGCTGTGCGCGCTGTTTTCCTGGACTTTGCCATCTTTATAGCGCTGGGAGCGCTGTTTTGCTTTATAGCGCTAGGCGCGCTGTGATCCTGATAGCGGGTGCCCACCCCGCTTATTTGCGTTTATTTCGAGGGAGCCTACCCCTCTTACGGCCGGAATAATCACCGCTGCAGCCCGTGCTGAAACAGGAAGTCAGGCAGCGCTGACCGGGACACCCAGAACAGGAAGTAGGAGGGCGGGAGCCTACCCCGCCTCCTTCCAGAAACTTGCGCTGATCTGGAAGCCCCGGAGCCGGCAGGAGCCTACCCTGCGCCCCGGGGTACTGAGGAGAGTGACGAGGACGGCCAGAGCGGGAGCAGAGGGGGGCGCGAGGCACATTGTCGGTGCCTGCCCCCTCCGTGTCGAGAAACAGCCCCGGAGTCCGCCGGCACCAGAAAGAACAGAGCGGAGCCGACGCGGGAGTCCCTAGAGCAGCCCGGTGAGTACGAAGGGCTGGGGGACTCCGCGCCTGTGCTGAGGGGGTCCGGGGGCATTGTGTGTAAAGAGTCCCCCGGGTGGGACTCCAATGAACGGGGGCATTGTGGTGTCTCGAGTCCCTGAGAGGGACTCCAACGAAGAGCGCAGTGAACGCTCCGACCTCGGGGGCATGTTGTTTCAGAGCCGTGAAGGCTCCCGGGGCATTGTTGTTTGAGCCCAGTGAGGCTCCAACGTTGTGCAGAGCCACGAGGGCTCTAGAGGGCATTGTCTGGTGTTCAGAGCGCCCGGAGCGCTCCAACGAAGGGGAGCACGACTGTTCCGAGCCACGAGGGCTCTAGGGGACATTTTTGAGTGAACAGAGCCCAGAGAGGGCTCCAGAGGCACGCAGAGTGCCTGAAGTTCGTTTCCCAGCTGCCCAGCACTTAGTGGGCAGCTGCCACGTTTAGGTGGGGGACCATTTTCGTTTCAGACTGCGCAGCTGGCGCAGTTTGACTAAACGCAGGGCGTCCTAGCCCCTTCCAGGCCCGTTGGCCCAGGGACTGCCACAGGTGGTGGCTCATGTGGAGTTTTGCGCAATTGTTCCTACTTGCACCTCTGAATGTGTGTTGATGCATCATGTGCCATTGCTTTTACACCTCTGAATGTTTTATGCATCATGTGTGTTCCTACTTGCACCTCTGAATGTGTGTTGATGCATCATGTGCCATTGCTTTACACCTCTGAATGTTTTTAGGCATCATGTGTTTTCCTTCCCTACACCTCTGAATGTTATGCATCATGTGTAACGTTCTATTACCCCTACAGGTATTGTGATACGTAGGTGGTTGGTTGCTTTCTCCTAGTACAGGTGGTGCTAGTGAGGTTCTAGTTCCCTGCGTGACAGTCTCCTAAGGTAGTTAGGGTTGCGCAGGTGGTACTTCCCCGATACCAGTAAGTACTGGTTGTGTGCTATACAGATTATTTTTGTGTTACAGTGATTTTATATATTTTATATGCTAAAATATCTAAAAGTGCTAATTCCTGACAGCGGTCCAGGTGGCCCTGTCTTGTACATAATCCCTTGTAAATTCTGCCCGTGCCTGTTGGCACATTGTAAAGTGTGTGTTTTTATCTAATGTGTTGTGTATAATACAAAGGTTATTTTTATAGAATACGTTGTGTGGAGTTTCCTTTGTGGTGGGCCGTGGGTGTTGTTGCTGGGTGCGCGCGCAAACGCTTTACACATCGCCTCAGAGATAAGCCTGACTGCTCGTGCCAAGCTACCAAGGGGGTGAGCAGGGGTTATCTTTGGCGTGTAACTTCCTTGCCCTGACTAGAGTGGTGGTTTCTGCCTGACTTTGGCGCAAGCCTCAGCCAACCAGAAATCCCCATTTCTAACACTGTGCCTGAACATGTTTTTTGCTGTTCTTCGAGTCTGTGTCTATTTACCGTTCCTATGCGTTTATATTTTCTATGCCTGGGTTAATTTGTGTCGTTTTCGTGTGCGTTTGCGTGTGCGCGTTGGACCCTTCGTCTTTGCCGTGCTTGAGTTTAACTGTGCTTCGTGTGCTTGAGTCCATGTGTTTGCTTTTCCTGGGTAATAGTGTTTGCTCGCAGACCGGTTTTCTTGTGTGTTTGCAGTGCCTGGCTTCCTGTCTTCAGAGACCCATTTCTGTTTGTTGTGTCGCGTCATGTGTTTCCTGTTCCCCACTCCTTATGCGTTTACCGTTTCTGAGTTATTGCCCCCACCCAAACACACACACACAGTAGACCATACAACTTATATCTGATTAACCAAGCATAAATTTACCCTTGAACATGTGTTGAGAAGGGCGTGTTCAGGCACAAAGTAAATGTCACAAAGTATAGAGAAATGAAGGGGAAGGCTGGGAAGTAATTTTTGTAACTTTATTTACTGCCCCGGTAAAGCATTTTGAATTAAAATCAAGGCAAAAGGACCCGTAAAAGGTAAATAATTAAATGGTTTCAAAAATTCCGACTGGATTGGCACCTGTTGTGGCGAGTGTTAATATATATTTTAGTCCAAGTCAGAAAATGTGCTGGCCAACTCGAGTGTGGCTGTGTTTTTTTTGTGAATCGCGCTCCCGCCTCTTGTTTTGTCTGGGAAGGGTTGACTCATTCCTGTCAGGCTGGCGCCGACAGATCCGCGATGAATCCCTCTTTATTCTATTTTCTCGCTGAAGTTTTACCATGAAACATAGGGGTGCTCCCGGTGGAATCCTGGGCCTGTCTTCGGATTGACCTGTTTATTAGTTTGCGTTAAGCTGCCACGAAACAGCACATGCCACAATTAATAAAATCTTCATTCTAAATCTGCAAGTGGAGACTTCTTAATAAAAGGACATTAACGTTGTGAACTTGGTATTCAGTGGGTAGATGAAGTTCAGGGGCTAGTTAAAATTTGAAGGCGCATTTACATTTTACTGCACGGGCCTTCATCTATGGTGGGGGCACGGAGCTCAGTGGGCGAATGCATCCACCGGAAATTGAAATCCTGACGGGGCCTCTCCGCCGCTCATCCTTCCGGGCTCTGGGTAGCAATGAAGTTCTATAGCGCCGTGAGGTCCCAGAGCTCTTTATATGGTTTACACATACACCAATTGGGTAGTAAGTAGCGGCATGGAACATTTTTATTACGTGTATGTGAAGTTGCATTTCGGAAGAGTTGACTGTGGCCCTTTTTAGGTCTCGGCTAGTGTAGGTGGCTCTGTGTGGGTGGCTCTGTGTGTGTGGGTGGCTTTGTGTGTGGCTCTGTGTGTGGGTGCAAATGCAATAGGTCTCGCATTTGAGAGAGATTAAGCTATTGACATTGTAAATAACTGCCGTTTCTTTAAATGTTTTAAAAACAAAAACATAAACAAAAATAATGTCATGAGCAATGCCAATAGCTCTAACTTTAACAATGCCGAGACCGTTGCATTGTAAATGCTTGTTTAGTAAGTGACTATCAGACAGTTCTTTCTATTTAGTCATGCCAGAGAAAGTCAACAACGTTTAGTTATATTATTATTCCAATCTTCCTTGATTCCAGAATACCAACGACCCTTTGGATCTCAAGGTTCCTAAACAGGCTTAGCCAACTTGGCTTTAGGACCACCACAATAACAACTCAGGTAATTGTCTCACTTACTCTGCCCTTGAGATACTGCCCTTCAGATATACCTCCCAAATAGATTGGCAGTTCATAATTACGTGCTAATGACGTTACCTTCCTCTCTTTTTTTAGAATTATCTTGGTTCCTTTTTGCCATCATACCTGCCTTCTATTTACTTTGGATTTTTATCTATTTATTCCTGGTAAGATGATTTAATTTTTATATGATTTTCTCATCTTTTCTCCTTTCACCCACACTCATTCATTTCCTTTTCACAATTAACTGGGTAAATCTATAGTACTACTCTCTTCTTTTCAATTACTCAAGCCTGAGAGTCACAGGGGAGGTTTATACACTATTTTTCAATTATCTGTCATGAATGTGTCAGCATCATGATAGACGTCACATTTTCTCTGATAATACACCTATCTTTTTCACAATTTTTCTTTTTTTGTTTGGTTTACACAATTCTGTGTCTTTCCTGAAGAAGGCGCTGTGTACGCCGAAACGCGTGTAGAAAATACATACAAGAAAATGTATCAATTTGCCACTACTCTGTTCTTTGTATTATATGTATACTCCTTGTCTCCTTGTTGTATATGTGATGTCTGACTTCAACTTCAATTATAGTTATTGTGAATTTCTCTATATGTATATATGTAATGATTTCTTGTTAGTTCTATGTTCAATTTATGTTGTCTAGATTATTCATGACTCCACATGTTTTTTTTTAATGGTTATTATGGAGATAAAAATATATCAATAAAATGAATCTATTGTTTAATATTGGGTCTAATGTACAGTGAGTCCTTTTCATTGTAAGATTATGTTGTCATAGGTAAAGATACCTTTTGTTAATCTTGTTGCCTGGGGATGTTATTTTCATAATTACGACAGTTGGGCATGCCAGCTGATGGATGGGTGAGATTAAACAGCCTCCTGGCTTACCTTCAAATTACATATGTGTGGTCCTTGTACTTCTTTACACCCAGGGCACAGAGAGGCACAAATAAGCCCTCTAAGGAGGCCGGCTGAAAGGCACAGAGAAGCCCTCTAAGCAGGCTGGCTAAGAGAGAGAGAGAGAGAGAGAAGAAGAAGAGGTAAAAGAATTACCTGTACCTTATGGGTAATCTGACAATTCTGGAACTCCTCCTGGGGGAGGCAGGAGGGATATTGAGAACATCAAAATCACAGTATCAGGGAACAGAAGTGTGTGACAAGGCCACATCAGAACTTACACTTGTCCTCTCACCAACCTTGTCATTGACTTTTACGATCTTGTTCATGTTCCACCAATGACACCTATTGACGCCACAGCACTGCCACATATTTTATCAATGGAGACAGGTTCGCTGGACTTAGATTCACCCTTTTGAACAAAGCCCTGTCTCTTAATTTTCACTATGTCACCTACAGAAAACTTCCTGTTGGAGACATGTTTCCTGACATCAAAATATGTTTTTTGCTTGTTTTGCACGCCACTAACTTTGTTTCTAACCATTTCATCTAGCTCTTGTGCTGATGCACTGCATTTGAACCACTTGGACATCCATGCTGGCCTAAAATCCATGCAGGGCTCACTGCCTTTTAGGAGTTCAAGGGGGGCACCCGTGGATGAATGGGGTGTGGTCCTGTAGAACCACAGCATAGTTCTTACAGCTGCGGGTATGGCATTGTTATGATCAATGGCCCACCTTATACAATCCCCAATGACTCTGTTGAGTCTCTCCACATGCCCTTTGGTTTGGGGATGATAGAGTGAGCTTTTGAGGTGGATGATGGAGGATTCTTTAAGGAATTCTTCAACATCAGACAAGACTAACTGTACCCCGTTGTCTGAGATGATAGTCTTGGGAAAGCCCTCCCTCATGAAGATCTCTTTCATAAACTCGAGAATCTCTTTAGAGTCAGCTTTTGGTACGAACTTGACTTCGGGTCATTTTGAATAGTAGTCCACTAAAACTATGGCAAACCGAGTCTGATGGGGTAAGTTGTGGAATGGTCCCAAAACATCAATACCCAATTTTTCTAAGGGATTATCAGGAAGAGGTATGGGAGTGAGGGGGGATTGCATGTGCGTGAGGTCTTATCACTACCCGCATAAATGGTACACTCTAGGACCAGAGCATCAATGTCTCTGTCCATTTGGGGCCACCAGAAGTATTCACGAATCCTACGTTTAGTGAGAGTAGCTCCCAGGTGTCCCTCGTGGGCCTTGGTTAACAGTGTTTTCCTAATATTGAGCGGGGGAACTATTTTATCTAGTCTGAAAACAAGACCATCTTCTAGTGATAACTCATCATAGACTTTTACAAACATTTGAACATCAACATTAACATTCCTCTCTTTAGGCTACCCATTGATAATGTATTGTTTTACATCTTTCAATGTTTCATCTGAGTCCATGGCAGCATACCAGCTGCTTTCGACAACGGAACACAAATTTTGTAGTTCTATCCTTGCAACTATGAAGTCTTTGTGCTCATCATCGTCAATATGCTTCTCGCCAACCACTGACTTGTTGGGGATGGGAGGCAGACGTGAAAGTGCATCTGCTCGAACGTTCTTTCCTCCCGAGATGTGTACAACTTCGAAGTTGAATTGGAGCAGTTTGGATGCAAGACGGGTTATCCGTGGCGTGGTGTTGCGATGGTAGGCGTCCCTCAAAATGGCTACTAAAGGTTTGTGGTCTGTTTGTAGAGTAAACTTCCTGCCCCATAGGTAGCACTTGAACATTTCAATAGCCCACCAACAAGCAAGAAGTTCCTTTTCTATGACCGAATAGTGTGATTCAGTGTCCCTCAACACCCTGGATGTGAAGCCTATAGTGTGTTCCGGAGTACCTACATCCTGGGTCAGGACAACGTATCGAGGGTTCAAATGGTTTTAAGGCATTAACTGTGCTGAGTTGAGTTTTGAGCCATTCAAATGCATACTTACATTCTTCATCCCACACAAACTCAATTTTATGTTTGAGCAAATTAGATATGGGGCGTACTCTGGTAGCTTAATCGGGAATGAACCGTGAATAAAACTCAGTTACACCCAGCAGGGATTTCACACCAGTTTTGTCCTTTGGGGCTGTGGCATCCACAATGGGTTGAACAAGACTGGGTTTAGGCGTGACACCAGCAGTAGATATAGTGTGACCCAGGTATTCCACCGAGTCTTTTGAGAACACACATTTGTCACGTTTAAGCACAACACCATGCTCGTGAAATGTGGAAAGTACCTGTCCCAGAGTTTCATCATGTTCTGTCTGGTCAGCAGCGTATATGAGGACATCGTCTTGGAAAATTGCCACGTTTTTGATGCCTTTGAGGAGATTGACCATGAGACGCTGAAAAACTGAAGCTGCCGAGGCCAGGCCAAACGGCATGCAACCAAATTGAAACATGCCTGAGGGAGAATTAAACGTTGAGAGATGACGTGAGTCCCTGTCAAGTTCAACCTGGTGATATGCTGACGCCAGGTCAAGTTTAGAAATTATTTTAGCTCCTGCTACCATGCCCAACATTTCAAAGATGTTGGGTAGAGGGT
Source organism: Triturus cristatus (assembly GCF_964204655.1). Taxonomy (NCBI): domain Eukaryota; kingdom Metazoa; phylum Chordata; class Amphibia; order Caudata; family Salamandridae; genus Triturus; species Triturus cristatus. Next base: position 364,034,463 of record NC_140580.1, read on the forward strand.
GCGAGTCAACCCAAATTACTTTGTTCAGGCTGTGCAAGTCAATGCAAATCCTCAACTCGTTTTTTTTTCGTGCTACGACTAATGGAGATGACCAATCCGAAGATTCGACAGGCTTGATCACTCCTCTCTGATGCATAGACACAAGCTCTTTTTCCAAATCTTCCCTTATGCTAATAGGTACACTTCTCAGTTTATGTCTTACGGGAATGGCGTCTTCTTTAACTTTTATTCTATGTTTGAACCTTTTGATTTTTCCTAATTCCCCCAAGAAGACTTTAGGATATTTGTTAAGAAGTCTTTCCACTTGATTAGAATCACGAATGGCCAAGACCTGTTCCTTTGCACCTGGGCATAACATCATGTCAAACAACCCTTGGTGAAACCAGCCTAGGATATTCAACCCATGTATGGCCACATATATTTTGCCATGAATGTGCCTGTTTTTGAACTCCATGAGGTCTTCAAAGTATCCATGGAGATCGATTTTTTGACCTTCGTATGACACAGGGGCACGAACCGGGGGAAGAAACAGTCTATCTCCCCAATTAACTTTAAAAAGTGACTCTGTAATCATGGTGATACGTGCACCTGAATCCACAAGAAAGCGTAACTTCTTTTCTTCAACAGTTATCTCAACATAGGGGTCTACACAGTCATTGGGATCATCTGTTCTGATATCGCTGTCCTTAACTACCAGAATCATATATTTTAATTCTTCCAGGAGATCATCATTTTCACTGTTACTGTTGTCTTTGACGCGCCCTAGCTGCACATTTTCTCTTTTGTGACTCTGGCATACTTTGTCAAAATGGCCCACTTTGCCACAAGACCGACACACAACATTTTTAGCTGGACATGGCCTACCATTTTTTGTATGAACCGAATTACCACACCTAAAACAAATGTCAGTTCTTCTGAAAAATCTGCTCTGTGGGGTATCTTTTTTTTCTTGTAATTAGTAAGGCGTACTGGAGTGACTACTTCTGTTGTCTTGTTTTCAAGTTCCTTCACCGATGCTTGGGAAGTTTCAATACTTTTTGCGATGTGAATGGACTCTTCCAAAGAGGGGTTTTCTAACGACAGTAACTTTTGACTAATAGTTCTGTCAGAGCATTGACTTATAAACTGGTCGTGAACCAATTGCTCACTGAAGTTTTTGAATTCGCAATCAGCAATCATTTTCCTAAGAACTGTGATGTATGTGTCCACATCTTCATCATTCTTTTGCACACATTTGAAGAATTCATATCCTAACACAACTACGCTAGGCTGGACATCATATCTCTTAGCTAATTTCCTAATGGTGCTCTGATATTCGTCTGGTTCTTCACCCTCTATAGCTTTAGGCTCAGGCAAGTGCTTTAGTGTAGCTCTCCCTTCATATCCTAGAGAGTGTAAAAGTAAAAACTTTTTCCTTTCTGGTCTAAACCTGTGTGCACCAATTGCCCCTAAGTAGGTCTCAAATGCATCGAACCATTGTCGCAATTTTACAGGTGGCTCTCCAGGTGAGTCTAAAAATGGAGGTGGAGGCTGGACTGCCTGCATGGTGAAGTCAGAGAATATTTGAAAAGAAAAAAAACTGGAAAAATTTTGAAAAATAAGAGGGATAATGGAGGAAAATGTCACAAGCAACGATATAAGAGAATGAGGGAGAAAAGTTGAATAACACCAGGAACATAACAAACCTTTTTTGAGTTAGAGAATGACCAGGTGTGCGTGTCACCGTGTGGGTCAGAACACGCTTACTGTGGAGAAGTGGAAGAACAAGGGTGTGCTTGTCACCGATTAGCCGGGATACAATGCTCACGTTAGAAATGTGCAGGGAATCCCTCCGAGAAGTCTGGCTGAAGGGCAGAGAGATGCACAGAGGAGCCATCTAGGGAGGGTGGCTGAAGGGCACAGAAGCTCACAGAGGAGCCCTCAGAGAAGACTTGCTGAGTGGCACAGGGGAACCCTTGAGGACGCAGGCTGAAGTACACAGAGGAGCCCTCCGAGGAGGCTGGCTGAAGGGCACAGAGAGCACAGTGGAGCCCTCTGATGGGGCTGGCTAAAGGGCACAGAGAGGCACAGATGAGCCCTCTGAGGGGGCTTGCTGAGAGGCACGGAGGTGCACAGACTCTGAGGGGGCTGGTGAAGGGTACAGAGAGGCACAAAGGAGCCCTCCGAGGTGGCTGGTTGAGGGGCACAGAGAGGCACACAGGAGCCCAGGGCATGGAGAGGCACAGTGGAGACCTCTGTGGAGGCTGGCTGAGGGGCACAGAGTGGCGCTCTGAGGAGGCTACCTGAAGGGCACAGACGAGCCCTCTGAGGAGGCTGGCTGAAGGGCACAGAGAGGCACAGAGAAGATATCTGAGGGTGCTGGCTGAGTGGCAGAGGAGTACTCTGAGACAGCTGGGTGAAGGCCACAGAGAGGCACAGATGGGTCCTTGAGGACGGATGGCAGAAGGGCACAGAAGAGCGCAGAGGAGCCCTCAGAGGAGGCTAGTTGAAGGGCACGGAGGAGCCCCCTAAGGAGGCTGTCTGAAGGGCACTTAAAGGCATGGATTAGTAGCCCTCTGAGAAGGCTGGCTGGAGGGGACAAAGGAAACCTCTGATGAGGCTATCTCAAAGGCACAGAGTAGCCCTCTGAGGAGGCTGTCTGAAGGGCACAGAGAAGCACAGAAGGCCCCTCTGAGGAGGCTGGCTGAGGGGACAGAGACACAGAGAGAAGTCCTCTGAGGAGAAAGGCTGAAGGGTACAGAGGAGCCTCTGAGGAGGCTGGCTGAAGGCCATAGAGAGGCACACGGCAGAGCCCTCCGAGGAGGCTGTCTAGAGGCAAAGAGGAGACGTCTAAGGCGACTGGCTGAAAGGCACAGAAATGCAACTGAATCCCTCCGAGAAGTCTGGCTGAAGGGCATTAAGAGACACAGAGGAGCCATCTGAGGAGGTGTGGTATTCATGCTTTATATGGTCATGCTTTCTTTGCCAGTGCTCCTTTAGTGCATGTTGCTCACAGAATACTCTTTTGTACTTGTGCACATGTTCCATGTATTACCTGCATCAGAATGTTTGGTCTATGTCATTGAATACTCCAGTGTCAGTTGGAGCGAATATCCTGAGCCCTCAATACATTTGTACTTGTGTCTCCCGCTGTTACAATAAAACTACAGAAACTATTGAAGACTACCGGCTTGTGCTTTCCTGTGTTCTCCCTATGCATCTGCAAGCCACTGGTGAACCCACTACAATTTTGGCGACGAGGATGGGATTCGAATATTATTATATTTTTGTCTGCTCTACCTGCATCCAGCTTGCGAGCGCTTCACAAGGAACTGTAATTTTATTTTCTTTGTTCACTCTGAGGGCTCAGGTATTTCATTTATTCACCACCAGCCACTCTGACTTTTGTGGACTCAATTTAAAGGGACTTTGTTTACTTTGTACGTACTCTCCAGCTCTATTTATAGACTTTCAGAGTGCTTTCTGAGTGCACTGTTTACAGACTGTTTGAGCACTTCCCGCTGTTCATCCTACACAGCTGAGCGGCCTTTTGGCATAAATTTAATTGGGAGACATTATCGGACAGTTGTATTACTACTTAGGTGTGGAGGACAAAACGTTTTTGACCACTTACCTGTTTATTTAGGTCAAGACTTGGGTGATCTTGATGAGTTTCAGCTAGCGGTAAAGAAATTATCCATTTAGTTGAAGGTAAGGTCAATCTTGTAGTTCACTGTCATTTTTCACTCTCATTCAAGGTCCCAATGAGTCCATTGATACTTATATAACCACTTTGAAAGTTCTTGCTGGCTATTGTGACTTTGAAAATTTCACGTCACAACTAGTTAGGGATCAACTAGTCTCCAGATGTTATTCGAAGAAGATTCAACAAAGATTGTTGGCCTGCAGGAATCCTTCATTGGATGAAGCCATTGACTTAGCGAAAAGCATCGAAACATCTGATATTGATGCCAAACAACTAGAATCTCAACCATCATCTACTACCAGTCTTGCTAATGTTTCTTCAAAAACTTCACACACTCCTGATTATACTACAAACAAATCTAGAGCTTACTCTTTTACCAGTATCAGAGGTGGTAGAGGTGCAGCTTATGGTCGTGGCAAAATACAATGTTTTAGATGTGGTTCGAACTCTCATGTTTCTAACTTTAAAAATTGTCCAGCTGCAGCACAAGGGCGTTGGAAATGTAAAAAGATTGGCAACTTTGGCAATGTTTGTAGAGGAGGCAGACGCCATTCTATTCGGTAAATTCAAGACAATGCTGTTGATAGTGATATTCGGTATATTCAAGACAATGCTGTTGACAGTGAACAGCTGTTAGCAGAAAACAAACTTGAAGAATTAATGTTGGTTGTGGATTGTATAGATATCAACAATGTGTATTCGGATAAGATTGTCACTGACCCTTTAGTTCAGATCTTCATTGACAATGTTAATATTCCTCTTCTCATTGATTCCGGTGCAAGAATCACCATTATTTCCTTCGATAAGTACAAACAGAACTGGGCACATAAAGTGTTGTTACCTCCAGATGTTATTACCACAGCGTTTGAAGGTAGCAAAATTGATTTAGCAGGATATTTCTGTGGTAATATTACGTTTGAGACAAAACCCATTCATGGAAACATTTATGTAGCCTACAAACGTATTAATGTACTAGGTTGGTGGCATCAAGCTGATTTCGGCATGATCATCAAACCTGGCCACAAACACTCTGTTTCCCTTACCAGTTCTGTCTCTGATCATATTCGATGGAAAGAAAAATGTAAAGATGTCTTTTCTGATAGAATTGGTTTGCTAAAAAATTTTACCCACACCAAAGTATAGGAAGGTGTGTCTCCAGTAAAGCACAGATAACGCAATGTGCCCCACAGTGTAAGGAGTGAATTAACTCAAATGTTGAAAAAATAATATTATTATTAATATTAGCATTTGTAGAGCGCGACAGCTACCTCCAACGGAGGTGTCCCGGCGCTGGCATCCATCCAGGGAGGGTGATATTCCAAGGCGAGGGAGACAGGGAGTTAGAGGCTACCAGAAAGGCCAAACAACCAAGTTTTCAAGGCCTTTCTAAAAGGAAGTTCCTCCTTTATCCGACGCAGGGGGTTAGGCATCAGATTCCAGAGCGTGGCTGTTTTTACCGCAAAGGCTCTTCCCCCTAACCTTACTTTCCTAAAGCGTGGAATGGCTAGGAGATTCAGGTTGCTGGAACGAAGAGTTCTAGCATTCTGATATTTTTGGAGCCTACGTCTCAGATAGAGAGTAGAGAGGACCAACCTCTCTGAGTGCTTTGTGGGCAAGGACTAGAGCCTTAAACATCACTCTTTTTTTAACCGGCAGCCAATGTAGGCTTTGCAGATGGGGGGTAATGTGATACCGTAAGGGCACATTTCTAATAAGTCTCGCAGCAGCATTTTGGATCCTTTGAAGTCTCCTCAAAAGATAGTCAGGGAGACCAATGAAGAGGCTGTTGGCGTAGTCCAACTGAGAGGTGATGAGCGTATGGACCACCGTCTTCCTGCATTCCATAGGAAGAAAGTGAAGGCACCTGCGCAGTGCCTTCAGTTTCCAGAAACATTGTGAAGATATGTATGATATTTGAGCCTTGCCTGTTAGTTGGGTGTCAATTCTAAAACCCAGATTCCTGGCAGAGTTGACCGGAATAGGAGGAGGGTTTAATTCTGCTGGCCACCAAAGCTCGGATTGAGGAGGGAGAGGCTGATTAAAAAACAATATCTCGGTCTTATCAGTGTTCAACTTCAGGCAGTTGTCAGTCATCCAAGATGAAATATTAAGAAGGCACTGCCTGAAGTTGGTAAAAGCATTCCCACTCTGCTCTTTAAAGGAGAAGATAAGTTGAGTGTCGTCAGCTTAGGAAACAACACGAACACCCAAATCTTCCACGATAGATGCCAGTGGAGCCAGATACACATTAAACAAGGTAGGACTCAGGGCGGATCCCTGTGGGACCCTTTGTAACAGTGTCCTAGAGCTGGAAGTATGTGGGGGAAGGAAGACTTGTTGAGATCTGTCTTCCAGAAACGACTGGAACCAGCGTAACACGGTCCCTGTGACTCCTAATGTGCGGAGTCTATTAAGCAGGATCTTATGAGAGACCGTGTCGAAAGCTGCCGACAAGTCATGCAGCACAAGCATGGCACAGTTTCCAGTATCCATCGTCTCCCGAATTGACTCTACCACCTCCAGCAGAGCTGTCTCAGTGCTGTAGCCTGCCCTAAAACCTGATTGTGAGTCGTGCAGGCAGCTATTGGATTCAAGAAAGTTCGACAACTGTCTCTGTACCTCCTTTTCCAGAATCTTGGCAGGGGCGGGGAGCAGAGAGATTGGTCTGAAAATTTTCAGTTTTGTTGGATCAGCGTCCTCTTTTTTAAGGATAGGACGGACAAAGGCTTTCTTCCATTCAGTGGGGAAGATTCCCATGTCCAGAGAGGTGTTCCAAACATTATTCAGAGTGTTGTTAACTACGGGGGCTAGGAGTTTGAGTATTCTAGCCGGGCAGGGATCGGAAGGGCATCCAGACTTGACTTTCATTAAATCTCTCAAGGACGCGTCCTTCTCATACCGACGGAAGTCTGGCCATTTGACTGAATGGCATATCGGAGGCATCACCTGCTCATCCATAATATTGTTGAAAAACATGCAGGACAATGGCATTATAGAGAAAGTAGATGCCACACTTTGGCTTTCTCCCATTGTTCTTGCCAAGAAGAAGAATGGCGAGTTGCATTTATGTGTGGATTTACGCTCTATTAACAACGCAATTTGGGTGGAAAACTTTCCTCTGCCCCGCATTGAGGATCTCATCACAGCAGTAGGCCAGTCTAAGTGGTTTTCTAAATTGGATTTACGGGCAGCGTACCATCAGGTGGAGCTGGATGAATCATCCAGACATCTTACAGCATTTTCACACCGGATGGTACATTCCAATTTTGCAGAATGCCATTTGGACTGGTGTCTGCTGCGTCCATGTTACAAAAAGTGATGAGTAACATGTTTAGTGGAATATCCAATGTGGTTGTGTTTCAAGATGATATTTTAGTTCATACTACATCAAAAGAGAAACACAACGAAGTGCTTGAACAAGTTCTTACTCTATTACAAAACAATCAAGTCACTGTCAGAGAAGACAAATGTATTTCCACAGTCAATGAAATTGAATATTTGGGGCATGATCTCTCCAAAGATGGTGTCAAACCCAAGCCAAGAATTGTTGATGAGATCATCAATGCACCACATCCTATTGACAAAGAGCAACTTTGTTATTTCATTGGGCTTTGCGAATTTTATTCCAAGTTCATCACAAATTTTGCAAATCTCACTGAATGCTTCAGAGGTTTGTTAAAAAAAGTTTCTGATTTTATCTGGACAGCCACTTGCCAAGACCATTTCCAATGCATCAAAGAGAGCATACTTTTTCCTCCCGCTCTCCAAGAATACGTGGAGGGTCGAGATACATACATCACTGTTTTTTTTTTTTTTTTTTTTTTTTTTAAAACCGTTTATTGCAATCTCAAATGGTTACAAGTATGGGCCTACAACCGTCCGGCCGGCCGCTAGAGTGGCAGAAGCATATGACATACATACAGAAAAAATCTCTTAGCGGTGCAAAGTGGTAAATCAGGAGATAGCAATAGCGCGGGCCACATAACTCCAAGCCTACAATACGGTTTCCTTTTGTCAAAACATAACAACACAAAAAACCACACCCGCAAGGCAACCCGCAATCCAAGTGACGGCACGCGCTCCTTAAGTGGGGGATCCCAACCAACCGCCAAACTCTGAAGAGGGGAATGGGAACAGATCAGGGACTGGGGAACCACCCGCCCACGGCTGGGGGGGGGGGTCGGCTAGAGGGACGGAGCTGGTGAGGCAGCCGGTAGCAGTGGCGGCTCGCAAATACCCCCGCGATAGGCGTTCCAGGGGCCCCAGATTTTCACCCACGCCCCAGGCTTACCCCTCGCCACATACACCACCTTTTCACGAAACATACACCAATCCATGTGTTCTTTCCAGGCCGACACCGTCGGGGGCCTCTGGGACCCCCACAATTGGGCAATATCACGCTTGGCTATCATACATCCCAGAGTCACCCATCGCGTCTGCGGAACCGAGTAGTCAGTTGGTTCCCACACATTCAGCAAGCATCTCCTCGCTTCAGGCAACAGCGCGACACGCGTGACCACTCGCAGGACCTCATGCACACCACGCCAGAATCGCTCCACCTTCGGGCATTCCCACAGAATGTGCAAGAAAGTTGCCAAGGCACCACAGCCACGCTTACACAGTCCATCCTCAGCGAAGCCCATACGTAAAAGCCTTGGCCCCGTCACGTAAACCCGGTGGAGGATCTTAAGCTGGACGAAGCGAAGGCGAGCCGGGATGGCCACCTCCTTCGGAGAGGCCACCGCGGAAATCCAGTCCTCGTCGTCCAATTCCAGCCCATCAGCAACCCAGGCCTCGCGGAGGCCAGTCAGCAGGCCCGATCGGTCGTTAATTAGTTTTTTATATATAAGGGAGATCGTGCTGTCTGGGACATGGCCATCCAGCACTCTGTCCTCCAGGGGGGAAGACTCCGGTATGGATGCGACATCCGGAAAGACGGAGCCCAGCGCGTGACGGACTTGCAAGTACCGAAAGTACTCGCTGCCTTGCAACTGAAACTCCGTCTGCAGCGTCTCGAAAGTTTTGAATCCCCCCCTTGTCCAGAGATCTCCCACTGTGCTGATGCCGATCGCGTCCCACTTCTCGAAGCCCTTCGAGGTCCACAGGGAGCCCAACCTCTCAGACGCATATAGCGGTGACGCCCGGGTCAAACGGTCCTTCCACCCCATAGCTGCGTTAGCCGCGTGCCATACACGCACCATGACACGCGTCGGTCCCGTCAGGCGGGAGTCGGGCGCGCCAGAGTAGAGCGCTCGATTGTAGTCGCCACCGGGCAGGAGCATCTTGTCCATTTCAAATGCCGGGTTCAAGGCGGGCCCGTAAAGGCCATGATTAATTGCAGCTAGCTGGGAGGCCCAGTAATACCGTTTAATATCCGGGAGGGCAACCCCCCCATCGTACCACGGGAGCGTCAATTTAGCCAAGGCAATACGCAGCCTCCCGTCCCAGAACAGGCGCCGCTGCAGGCTCTCCACCTCACGGAAATAGCGCGCCGGGACCAAGTCCATAGTGTTCTGGAGAGCGTACAGGAAGCGCGGCAACGACATCATCTTAAACAAGGCCGCTCGGCCAAGCGGCGAAAGCGGCAGACGCTGCCAACGCACAACGTCCTCCTTCAAGCGCTGGAGGGGGGGTAGCAGATTCCGCTCGTAGCGGGCCTCTGGGTCCAGAGTAATATATATACCCAAGTACCGAAACCCCTGGGAGGCAATCTGGATCGGACAGTCCCGTGGTAGGACCGGAGCCTCCCCGGAAAGCACATATACACAGGATTTCGCCCAGTTAATAACAAGGCCTGAGTTGCGACCGAAGGAGCGCAAAACGTCAACCAGGACGATCAGTGATTTACGCGGGGAGGCGAGATACAGAAGGATATCGTCTGCGTAGAGGGACACGCGGTCCTCATGCTCGGGGGTCCAGCGGAGACCACGGATGGAAGGGTGCCACCGCAGCCACTCCGCCAGGGGTTCCAGGGCCAGTGCAAACAGGAGAGGCGACAGGGGGCAACCCTGTCGCGTGCCCCTTCCCAGTGCGAATGGGGCCGAGACTCGGCCATTCACCACCACCTGCGCCAATGGGCCCGAGTACAACAACTTGACCCAGCTGATGAATCCCGGTCCGAAGCCAAACTTCGCCAGCATCGCCCAAATGTATGGCCATTCAAGCGTATCAAACGCCATGGTGGCGTCCAAGGACGCCAAGATGGCCGGTTCCCGCACAAACGGGACACGCGCGAGCACCCCGTGCAAGCGTCGCAGATTAAGGGCTGTGTTGCGGTGGGGTATAAAGCCGGATTGGTCTTGGTGGACCAAATCGCCCACCACGCCGACCAGCCGGTTGGCTAGCACCTTGGCGAGGATTTTGGGCTCCGCGTTCAAGAGCGAGATAGGCCTATAGGATGTGACCCGCTCACGGGGTCTCCCCTCCTTGTGGATCACCACGATGGTGGCCAGACGCTGGTCCGGCGGAAGGGAACCCCGCGAGCGGGCCGCCAGGAACATCGCGCGCAGGTGGGGCGCCAGTACATCCGGTCGCAGCTTGTACAGCTCAATAGGGATACCATTGGGGCCCATGGCCTTGCCAGATGCGACCGATCGGATAGCGAGGGCAATTTCGTCCGAGGTGGGAGGAGCGTCCAGCGAATCCCTGTCCTCCACCGAAAGGGAGGGCAGCGCGATGTCCCGAAGCAGGGCATGGGAATCTTCCTCCGAGCAGGGAGAAACCGGGGAGTACACCTCGCGGAAATAATCCGCGAAGCAGGAGACAATGGCTTCCGGCTCGGTGACACGCACACCATCCATCCCCTCGATCAAAGGAACCACACGACTCGCTCTCTCCTTCTTGTCCAACCACGCAATCAATTTACCAGCCTTATCACCCACATCATACAGTCGCCCCTGTTGCTCTCTGCTGAGGCCCCTGGCCGCCTCCGTAACGAGGGCCCTATAGGCCGCCTGCTTGAGGTGTAGAACATGCAATGTGGCATCCGTCACCCCGCTCCCCAAGTCACCCTCCAGTTCTGTAATTTCGGCCTCCACCCGGGTCACCTCCTCCCGCTCGCGCCTCCGGGCATGGGAGATAGAGGAGAGGGCCTCCCCTCTGAGAACTACCTTAAAAGCCTCCCACAGGGAGATGGCCGAAGGGACAGACCCAAGATTTTCCTCAAAGTACCGCTGCAAGGATTTGATCAGATCGGCACGAATAGTGGGGTCGCGCAGGTACCAAGCATTGATTGGGGCTACCCTGCCCTCCCCCCTCGGGAAGACATCAAAGTGCAACAGTAGTGGGGAGTGATCTGAAATACCCCGCGCCAGATGGCGCACCTCTCCCACTCTCCCAGCATAGGCCGCAGGGACAAGGACATAATCAAGCCGCGAGAGGCTACCATGGGCACCCGAGTGGAAGGTGTACTGCAGCTGCGCGGGATGCTTTAGTCGCCAGCAATCCACCAATCCTAGTGTATCTAAAAGGCCGGACAGCCACGCCTGTGCCCGGGGGAGGTCCCTAGGGGGATGACGATCCATAGACCCAGAAGCCACTGCATTGAAGTCCCCCCCAACTACCAGAAGCCCACCCGGGAGGTCAAGGAGGAGGCGCCCCAGGTCCGCAAACGTAGTAGATTGTAACCCCGGCGGAACATACACTGATACAAAAACAACCACTCTGCCCTCCATTCTACCCACCAAGACAGTGTAGCGTCCCCTCTCATCATGGCGCACCTCATCAACCTCCAACGGGAGCGAGTTCTTGATCATGATACCCACCCCCCGCGAGCCCGAGGTGAAGCCCGAGTGGGCCACCAAGCGATAGCCTCGCCGATTCATGGCGTGAAAGGAGTTACCTATAAGGTGTGTCTCCTGCAGGAAGACCACATCTGGTGAAATGCGTTTCAGATACTGCAGGACCACACCACGCTTAATCCTGTCCCCCAGTCCGTTAACATTCCATGACAATACAGTCAAATCCCTACCCCCATCATACGTAGAAGCCATCAGTCGTCCCCCAAAGAGCATCTCGAAAGCAACAATACAGTAAAGGGTTTGCCTTGCGGTGCAAACAAACAACACTCCCCCCCCACCCCCCCATCCCAACAGAACTCCCCCCTCCCTGCACCCCTGCATGAGCCCAGACAGCCCCCCCAAAGTGCAGTGTGCCTGTCGCCCCATAGATGAAAAACTAACTAGTCCCCCAGAGGAGGAGGGAAATCCCCCAGTAGACCCCGTACGACCTCCATAGGAGGGGAACATACACGATCAGTACATGGTAACAGGAATGTTGTCCAGAGCAAGGCCTATTATTCACCCCTCAGTTTTGATCCGGCGGGCCCTCCCCGCCAACCGCACCCCCCCCACCCCCCCGGCCCCGATCCCCAGGCAGAGTGTCCAACCAGTCCCCAGCCGCCTCCGGTCGGTCAAAAAAGTGCGTGCGACCATCCACCTCCACCCTCAGCTTGGCTGGAAAAAGCATGGAGTACTTAAGGTTCAGGTCCCGTAGGCGACGTTTAACTCCGAGAAAACTCTGTCTCTGTTTTTGGACCGCCGGAGTAAAGTCAGGGTAGAAATTCACGTCCATATTATCAAGCTTGACCGGTCCCTGTAGCCTGGAAGTCTGCAGGATAGCGTCTCTGTCCCGAAAGTTAAAAATCCGGGCGATGAGAGGCCGCGGCGGGGCACCGGCCTTAGGTCTTCCTCCGGGGACCCTGTGGGCGCGTTCCACCGCAAAGAGCTTACTCAGCCCCCGGGGCTGGAGACGGGTGAGGATCAGTTCTTCCACAAACAGGTCTGCCGCCTCCTCCTCTCGTCCCTCCGGCACCCCCACAATGCGAACGTTGTTCCTCCGGGCCCGACCCTCGGAATCCTCCAATCGACGGTCCATCAGGGCGCTCGCCTGGCCAAGCCGGTGCACCTCCTTTTGGAGGGCCACCACATCTGTTGTGAGGCTCGTGGTGGTGTGGGCCAGGGAATCGACCCGGTCATTCGTTTTGGACAAGTCGGCCCTCACCAGGCCCACATCCACAAGGACCGAGTCTATCTTCTGCGCCAGAGTATCAAAGCGCTGGTCCACCGAGGCCTTCATCTCGGCGATGGCGCCCATGACGTCCCGGAGGGTCAGATCCGCGGGCTGAGCAGATGCCTCAGTCGGGCCCGCCGGGGACGTACGCGATGCCTCTGGAGAGCCCTTCTGGAGGGTGTAGCGGTCCATGCTGTTGGACTGATGTGCCGGGCCACGGCGGGTCGTTTTCACCTTCGCCCGGTCGCCATCTTGCTTGGTGGACATGTCCGCACTCCCACAGTCGTGCCAATCTCCTCGAAAGGGCCAACAAACCGGTTCACAGGTTCCGGGGGGGGGTTGACCACTGGACCGCAGGACGACACACAGCCGGCGGGTCGGCCGGGCACCCGGACAAGTCCACACCACCGCACCCCGCTCCGCAATCCCGCCTCACTGAGGGCAAGGAGAGCGCAAAAGCGAAAGTGAAAGCGTGGGGTACGCGAGTCGCCCAGCCCTGCCCGCCGCTGTTGTTCACTTTGTCCCCGGGTCGCCCCACAACTCCAATCCGGGGGCCCGGCGCGGAGAAGGCCGCAACCCTTCACTCGGTGCTCCCACTGGTGTCCGGGGTCCGATTCGAAAATGGAAAACGGGTGCCGCCTCAGCTCGGGTTCACAGACACAGTCCCCTCATCAAGGACAGGATATAATCAGGAGTAATTCAGGAGGTCGCGGAGGTCCTCGGGAGCTTCGTACCTACGCGGCCATCTTGGTTGCGCGCTAGGCTCCTCCCCCCACATACATCACTGTTGATGCCTGCTCATATGGCATGGGTGCTGTATTATCACAGATGATTGGCAACAATGAAGTTACCATTGGGTTTGCCTGAATGAAAGATGTAGAACTAAGGTACTCAGTAATCGAAAAAGAAATGCTTGCATGCATGTGGGGAGTCGAGAAATTCAAACCTCATTTGTGGGGAAGAAAATTTTGGCTTAGAATGGATCACAACCCGTTAGTAGATATTCCATCTGGTAATAAGATTAAGAAAGCCACTGCCAGGATAGCTAGGCTCGCTACCAAGCTGTTAGAATTCAACTTTACTGTACAATATATAGCTGGTGACAAGAATATTAAAGCTGATTTCTTGTCCAGACTTCCCGTCCAGAAGGACAAACTTAATGAAAGAGAGGAAGAGAACATTGAAGAATGCATTATTGCTTCTATTGACGATACTGTAATTTGTGCAGATATGGAAGAGTGGTGTAAAGCTTTACAGAATGATTCAGTATTAAAACAGGTCATGGGTTTCGTTGTGAAAGGATGGCCCAAAGAAAGATCCATTGATCCTATTTTACACCCTTTTTTACAAGATTGCCAATGAATTATCCATTGAAGGCAGACTATTAGTGAGAGAGGGAAAACTAATTCCTCCTTCTTGTTTCAGGAAAAGAATTCTGGAAACTGCACTTTCAGGTCAACTAGGTATGACTGCCACCAAGCGCAGGATCCGTAACGACTTTTGGTGACCCTCTGTTGATCGTGAGGTGGAAGTTCTAGTGAACAATTGTACTCAGTGTTTGTATAGTTACAAACATTTGTCCACTTCGTCTCCTTCGCCCAAATCTACTGTGTCTCTCAGCAAGGTTTGGCAAAGGGTTGTTGTAGACTTTTAAGGACTCTTTTATGTACTTCCCAATTGTATGAAATATTTCATTGTTTTAATTGATCATTTATCCAGGTGGGTGGAAGTTAGAGGTGTTTCTGAACCTAACGGCAAATCTGTTGTCCGTTTCCTCCAAGATGTATTCAGCGGAGAGGATGTCCCAGAAGAGTTACTTACTGACAATGGGGTTCAGTTCACCTCACAACTTATGCAAGAATTTTTAACAAAAATGGGTATTAAACATTTTCGCACTCCATTATATTTTCCCCAAGCCAACAGCAAAGTTGAGAGATTCAACAGGGTCCTAGTTGAATGTATTCAAAGTGCATTAAAAGCAAGAGTAGACTGTGAGACTGCCATTAGGGATGTTCTATGGGCGTACAGAACTACTCCTCACTCGGTTTAAGGATCTATACCCTTCGAATTAATGAGAGGGAGAAAAGTTGTTTCCACTCTTAATCCATTTTGGAAGATGAAATGTTTGAACAGTGAATGCAATGTGATGGAAGATTCCATCAAAGCCAAAACTCTAAGTGATGAAGCTAGTTTTCGCAGGTGCAAAAAAATTCAAAACTCCTGTACTTAAAAAAGTAGTTAAATTTGCCATTGGTGACTGGGTATGCGTTAAAGATCCCTTATTGTTACAAAAAGGTACATCAAAATTTAGAGATCCTGCATGTATTGTCAACATAAGAGATCATGCTGTCAAACTTGATAATGGCCAATGGTGGAATGTGGGTCGTTTGGCTAAGACCAAAAGATAAGATGTTCCGTTTCACACGAATGTTCAAAATTATCCTGTTATCAGAAAGAGCTCTAGGATTAGGAAAATTCCTAGCAGATACGTTCCTTAAGTAATTTTTTTTTTCTCTTTCTCGTTTCCTCTCTCATTTTCCTTTATTCTTGTTAAAGGGGGAGATATGTGGTGTTCATGCTTTATGTGGTGTTCATGCTTTCTTTGCCAGTGCTCCTTTAGTACATGTTGTTCACAGAACCCTCCTTTGTACTTGTGCACATATTCCATTTATTACCTGCATCAGAATGTTTGGGTTATGTCATTGAACAGTCCAGTGTCAGTTGGAGCGATCATCCTGAGCCCTCAATACATTTGTACATGTGTCTCTCCGCTGTTACAATAAAACTACAGAAACCATTGAAGAGTACCGGCTTGTGCTTTCCTGTGGTCTCCCTATGCATCTGCAAGCCACTGGTGAACCCACTACAGGAGGCTGGTTGAAGGGCACATAGGAGCCCTCAGAGAAGGCTTGCTGAGGGGCACAGAGGAGCCCTCTGAGGACGCAGGCTGAAGGGCACAGAGAGGCACAGATAAATCCTCTGAATAGGCAGGATGAAGGGCACAGAAAGGCACAGATGAGCCATGGCACAGATGAGCTATGGCACAGCGAGGCACAGAGGAGACCTCTGAGGAGGCTGGCTGAGTGGCACGGAGAGGAACAGATAGGTTCCTGAGAGTGGGTGGCTGACGCATACGGGCATAAAGGCTGGCTGGAGGCTCAGTGGATTCCCTGGGAAACCTGGATGAAAGAGGCCGAGGTGTAGAGAGAAGCCTTGAGGGGATGGCAGGCTACCGTGTGATATTGAGGAAAGATCCAATAAAGCTGTAGTAAATCCAAAGGAGGCTTTATTAAGGCAGTCTTCTTAGAAAGCCTCAACCACCAGGAGCAGCTCGTCAAGTCTCTTCTCGCTGTCTATCACGTGACAGTACACCTGCACAGTTCGGAGGCTGAAGTCACACCTCTGAGGTCAGCACGGGAATCTGCCAGTATGGTTGTCTAGGATACCACGGAGGATGTTTGAACGGAGGTTACTGAGAGGCTGCTGCCAAGAAGGCCCAGAGAAGGTCAGAAGGGCCCGAGGGCACACAAAGGTCCATAGGCCGCCACAGAGAAGGGCTGACAGGGTCCACAGCTAGGTAAGAAGGGGTTGTGAGGGGAGGGCCGTCTGGAGGGCACAGTATGGCTCTGTAGGGAGGGCTGGCAGAGGCCATGGAGGGACACTGAGGGAGGGGGTGTAGTAAGTGAGGAGAGGCCGTTTGTAGGGTGTGTCACGCACTTAGGGGCTGGGTGGGAATACTTGCAGGTCGCAGGTGGCCACGGGGGCACTGAGAGCACAGAGGGCCTCTGAGGGAGTGCTTAGAGGGGCTGGCTGAAGAGGAAAGTGTGGCCTACAAGTGAGCCACTGCGGCGTGGGGGGGGACCCAACCTTTCAGTTGATCCCATTCAGTCCATCGCCAATGTGATCTATCAGATGTGGGAGGCTCAGAGCCCCTCATCACATTCTGCAAGGGGGCCACATCATCCACCGTCACGCCACTGTGGCACAGTATTACTAGCCCAGGGTCTCTGGGGACACGTAGGGAATCTGAGGGGGGCTAATAGAGGCCACAGGGGGCTACTAAGGACTGGAGAACACGTCACAAGGCTGTAGTGGTTCTAGGTCACGGACGGGTTTGAAGGGCTCTAGAAGGCACAGTGGTCCGTTCGGGGAAGAGGGAGTATCGGGGGAGGGGTGCGAAGAAGGTCTTGGGGGGAGGGGGGGTACTGGCTGCGGCGGAGGAGTTCAGAGGTGAGCTGTCCAGGGGCACATCATGGGCACAAACGGTCGGGCAGAAACCGTTGTAGGGCACAGAGTGTTCCTCTGTGGCGCTGGAGGGTTCAGAAAGGGCCTCTGTTCTCCAAGATAAGGGTACCCAAGCACACGTTAAATCAAAGTTAAGACAGTTAGAATATACATAAACAAATAACACAAATAGATCTTCGTCTCTTTCTTTTGAGTTTCTTCGGTTTAATGTTCTTTTCTCAAAATGTATTTCACAGTCTTCAAAACGTTCCCAAGCCAACACGTGTTTCGTCGCCTTTAGTAGTTTTTTACATGCGACTTGTTCACGGCTAGGTACAAATTGATATGGTAATTACATTAGTTAATATGTTATTACAAGATGCAAACATTTGTTAACAGCGTAAACAAATGTGCTCCCAGGGTAGGTGTAAAACTATGGGTAGATTCATCCATAGATGGTATCATAAGGCTATAGTGTACTATCAAACACCGTGAGGTATGGTGAGCACTAGCCATATCATATCAGTTGGTGATTGTCAGATCTCCTACAAACTAACGTGTGAGTGGCGTATGTGAAACAATCCTGTGTGTGCTGGAACTTTAATCCAGTCCGAATTTGATCCAAAATCGCATGCGGTATGAACAGTCCATTAAGTTAGAAAGCAAATTAAGTATACAGACTATTGTCGTAAAACATTCTTTATGAGTAGAAATAGAAGGTGTGCCAAATGGAAAAAAGGTGACGCAAATAAGACAACTGACCTGAATACGGTTTAGTATGCAAAGTCTGTAAAAGTATAATCAAGCAAAGAAAAGTGTCAAAATGGTGACTATATAGACACTTTGTAAAACGTTTAAGAAATGGAGGAGTTTATGTCCAAATTCATATACATACGTCTAGTATGACGATAATTCCAGGTCATACAAACAGACGACGAGGGAGGGGGTGGTTGATGAATTCTATCTGGATGAAATGTTTTCACATTTCCGCATGTGCCCCAAATCTGAGCACCTCGTCTGTAACAGAAAGGTAGAATGTCTAAGTATAGTACACAGCCAAACATAACTGGTCCGTCTATCAGAAATTACATTTCTGCGGCAATGTCGAGATAAGCTATGTATAAATTTGTGAGGTCCGTATACGTCTCGTCTGCGTATACTATTAGTGCATCTAGTCTTTAAAACCTCGTACATGCGGAAACTAATCTTAAAATGAGACGAGGGATGGGGAGGTCCATAATATCGTTTGTTAATAGCAAAAAAAAGGGCTCTTTAATCACTTTAAAACTGATATAGGACTTCAGTTTCAGTATACACGAACAAAGTCTCGGTATACCCATGCACATATATTTTTGGCAATGGAACAAGAGAACACTAAATTAAATAAACTTCTTACTCATAGTTATTTAAGTTATATCAGAAAAACAATCCTTGTTAGAAACAGGTAGAGATCCTTATATTCTCACTATCTGGCTCGTAATCTCTCAGCCTATTTACTCTTAGTAAGGAGTTAAAGGTTAAGATAAGGTGACACGGCGTGCTCCGTAATTCGTTCTCCTATTATCTCTCGGTCTGTATAGATGAGCGATTTTACTCTTAATAAAGGGTAAAGGGTTATGGCAGAATAACAAAGCATGTCTCGTTATCCGTTATCCTCTTACCTCTCGTTCCGTGAAGTTGTATCTCCCCCCAACCGCGTCTGGCTCCAAATTAGAGTTGCCGGTATGCGTTTAGCCGTCAAGTATATGCATAATTGGGAGGTCATGTGACCGGAAGTCGGGCAGCTGCGTAAGGCAAACCACTTAAGAACACAGGCGCCATATTTAAGAGGGTTGCGTGTAGATGGCGTAGAATGGGTCTAAATCTCCCCAAATTCTATTTTCTGAATGAATACGACGTGATTTAACCCAGTATTATCGGCATTTCCGACCTAATATTTGTGCGAGCGACATTGTTATATTTGTAACCGATTTGATAAATCGGTAGAAAATAATGCATAACGCATTCGCGTTGTTAGAAAGAAGGACCAAAGCTCGGCGTATCTAATTGTGAATGTATCACTGATACTAAAATCATTAAAGAATACATTGAATTTCCAAATTTGGCAGCCATCTTGGGTCAGGACACGCCAGAGATATTGAAGGCAAAGAAAACTTTATGACGGTCAAAAGTGCACAGAAATCACGACTGCACTTTAGGTAGTCGTCGAATGTATATTATAAAGGCATAAATATAGGGCCACATATATATATTGTGGACTAGTCAAATCCAATATGAAATTTATCAGAATTAAGGAACATGAAGCGTGCCTGTAGTTAGATGAAACTTCGTTTGTAAAGTATCTAAGGGGTTTCTGGCACTCAAAGACTGTACATACCGTGATGTGTGTAAAATTAATGGTGGCTTACCATATACAATCAAAGGTGAATTACGGTGAATGGGTGAGTGACATCATGAAACATATACTTCGCAGAATTCCCATAATCTCTTCAATAGAACCATATCTATACCACAACCAAAAAGTTTTCAAAGGAAAATATCCATGGGTTTGTACAGTGTCCAATATACTTAGGAGATGATACAGTAATATGGTCATGTATATTATCTGATTTCATTTACCTAGAAAATAATGCATTTCATCATCAACATTAATCCCTAACTCTGTCGTACGTAATTTCAATATCCAGGAGGCTTCGTTCCTACGAAGCATGAGTTCTCTGTTACCCCCTCTAGGGTTTCTCATGGTTTGCTCTATACCATAGAATTTAAAGTCCCTGTGTATTCCCTGCGAATGGCATTCCAGGATGTGTGTTGCAATGGGGTATCTTTCATCACCCTGTTTCACTGCCCTCATGTGTTCCCCTATCCTGACACGTAAGGGGCGTATCGTGCTGCCCACATATTTTTTGTTGCACCTGCACTCGATGATATATACAACAAAATTTGTATTGCAATTGATATTCGTCCTAATCTTGTAACTTTTCTCGTTAGGACCCATGAATTCCAATTTTTTATTGTAAGCCCATTTGCACGCTGAGCAGTGTCCACATCTATGGAAACCCTCCATGTGTGTAGCCAGCCAGTTCCTACCGGTAGTGGCTATTGGATAGCTGGGGCTAAGGAGACCTCTAAGGGAGTTTCCTTTTTTATAGGTGATTTCTGGTTTGTTGCCAATAACCCCTGTCATGGTGTCGTCTTTTTTGAGGATATGCCATTGTCTGTTAAGACTTTTAACTAGCACATCCGAAATGTCATTGTAGTTTGTAATAAATCTTACTTTGTTATCATCTGTCTTCCTCTTAGTATTGTCCCTGAGGGTCGTTTCTCTTTTGACCTTCATGATCCTAGTTTTTGCTTTTTTTAGGATGTTGGTATTGTAACCCCTGGATTTGAAGCGTTCAGTCATTTCTTCAGTGCATTTTGTAAATTCAGAGTCCAGACTGCAGTTGCGTCTGGCTCTGACAAATTCTCCATAGGGTATCGCATTGATCTGATGTCTAGGGTGCGCGCTAGTGGCATGCAATATTGCATTGCACGCCGTATCTTTGCGATACAATCTACTATTGATCTGATTGTTCCCTACATACAATTCTATGTCAAGGAATGTGACTTTCACCTTGCTATGCTCGTGTGTGAATCTGATATTCCATGTATTACTGTTGAGGTGTTCAACAAATTTCATGAGTGTTTCTTCATCTCCTGTCCAGATCATTAGGCAGTCGTCGATATACCTGCCCCAAAAGAGAATAAACTCTATCCATTCTGAACCATGTTGGCCTCCCAGGGCGCCACCCTAAGCCCTCAGCCCAGTCAGGGCCGTGACGCGCGCCATGTGATTGGCTGCGCCGGGCCCTCCAAACCGCTATTGCTGTTTGTGCAGCACTTCAAGACCGCCCTGTAGAAGTGCAGGCCCAGGGTCGCAGTTACTGCAGCGCAAGTAAAGGACACCACGCAGGTTATACTTTGTTGGGCTACACCGTAGAGACCACGTGCGGTCTCGCCCACCTTTATTTATCCCCTCGGGCGAGCCCGCCCCAGGGGTGTGTGGATGCGTGTGTGATGTCGATACAAAGTAGTGGAGAGCCCGAGTGGCTCTCTACATCCCTCCTTTGTTTTAGCTATACAGCCCACACACCATCCATGATTTGGGAACAAGTCTATACATAGTCTCTTAGTCTCTGGCTAGGCGCCGGATTGGGGCGCAGCCCGTACCTCGGGCATCTGGAGTAAGACTCGGGTAATCTGTCCTGCACAAGGGTCCCAGACTCACCCGTCCCCCTGTCCTGACTCCCGGACCCCTGGTCAACCTCCTCACCTGACTCGGACGATCGTGCACCGGCCACAGGGGAAGCTGTTGGGGTGAGAGACGTTGGATCTCCGGCCAGGGCTCCGCCCTGAGCAAGATCAGGATCTTCGACCTCGCGGCCCGTCTCCGGCACCACCTTGAAGCTGGACACATTTCTCGTGATGGCCTGCTGGCCACGACGGGCCGTGATCATGGTCCCTTGCACCCCCGTCACTGTCCATTTCTCGGGTTCATAGGGTGTTCGGAACTTCCAACCCGTGTGCCGGTCCTTGATGACCACGCTGTCTCCGACCTTGAGCCCGGTGTCCTGGGCTCGGCGTGCTTCACTCGCCTTTTGATTGGTCACCTCTCTCCTGGCCTGAATGGCGAAATCATATCGCTCTGCGGGGGTCCAGGCGGGATCCGTCGGGATGCTGTCTCTCGGGGCTCTCTTGAACAAGAGATGCGCGGGTGCACATTTGGTGGTGGCATGGGGGGTCTGACGGTATACTCCCAGGAACTGACTTAGGGCTGCCTCCGGATCATCCCCGGCTTCCACGGCAATCCGCAGTGCCCGGTTGAGTGTCCTCATCAGCCGTTCCACCTCCCCGTTGGCTTGTGGCCACAGGGGTGTGATTTTCCGGTGCCGGATGGCTTGACTCGCCAGGTATTCATCAAACTCCCGCCCCTGGAACGGGGGCCCGTTGTCCGACTTGATCTCCTCAGGCAGTCCCAGGGTTGCGAACACACGATCCAGGGCCCTCTTGACGTGGGGAAACGCGGTGGACGCAATGACTTCCACTATCGGGAACTTTGAGAAGGAGTCGACCAGAACCATCATATGCCGGCCATCCGGAAAGCTTCCAAAGTCTATGCTGAGATGCGTCCATGGCGACGCGCTCGCTTCCTCAGTGATCACCGGGGCGGGAGCTGGATCCCCTCCAGTGATGGTTCAGGCATGGCACTGTCTGACCATTTCATCGACTTTGGTGTCCATCGCTGGGAACCATACCTTGTCTCGGAGTCGTGCTTTGGTCTTGGCCGTGCCTTGGTGGCCCACGTGCGCAAGGGCTAGAAGTAGAACCTTCTGCTGGAGGCTCTCGGGGACCACTATCAGCCCCTCAGGATGACATCTTTGTCCCCTACGCTGAGCTCACTCCGGATATGCCACAGCTGCTGACGAGCATGACTGACCTCCGGCCGCAGGGCCCGAATCCCGTCGAGGAAGTGAGTCCAACCTTCATGATCTAGCGCCTTGTGGACTCTGGTCAGAGTGGGGTCCTCCCGTGTGGCAAGGCCGATTTCATCCAGGGTCATGGCTTTCGGACAGGTGACTTGGGACACCATCTTCACGAACGCCTCCATGTTGCCGGTGTCTTTCTGTACTCCAGCCTCGAGACTTGGCTTTGGATGTCTGGACAGGTAGTCCGCGGGGTTGTGGGCCACTGGACGGTACACCACCTTGAATCGGTACACTTGCAGCTGGACGGCCCACCTTTCGATTCGGGGCGGGGCGAGCCTCGTCAATCCCGTGAACAGGGCGATGAGAGGCTTGTGATCGGTGACCACGGTGAAGTCCTGTCCGCAGAGATACAAATGGAAGTGCTGGCACGCCCATTTGATTGCCAGTGCCTCCCGCTCGATCTGGGCGTACCTCGTCTCCGTGTCCGTCAGCGCCTTGCTGGCATATGCCACCGGTTTCCACACTTCTGAGCTGTGCTCCTGCAGGAGGACAGCCCCCAGGCCCACCGGGCTGGCGTCCACCACCAGTTCCGTTTTCCGTCGTGGGTGGAAGTATGCCATGATGGTCTTATCGAGGAGCCCTTCCTTGATTTCCTGGAACG
Organism: Triturus cristatus; assembly: GCF_964204655.1. Lineage (NCBI taxonomy): Eukaryota > Metazoa > Chordata > Amphibia > Caudata > Salamandridae > Triturus > Triturus cristatus. The sequence goes on from NC_140580.1 coordinate 364,057,510, forward strand.
CTTTGTGGGCTTCCGGGGTCCACTCCCACAGGCGGTCTTGGCGCGTGAGGGCGCGCAGCGGTTCCGACAGCGCGGCCAGTCGGGGAATGAACCGTCCGCAGTACGTCGCCATTCCCAGGAAGCTGCGAACCTCTGTCGGGCTCTGCGGTGTGGGTGCAGCTCGGATGGCTTCCGCTTTCTTCGGATCTACCAGCAGCCCGTCACGCGTGAAGGTGAACCCGAAGAAGTCCACCCGGTCTTGGTAGAACGAGCATTTTGCTTTGTGCAGGGTCAACCCGCACTCCTCCAGCCGTCGAAGCGTGGCCCTCAGGTGAGCATGGTGCTCCTCCAGGGTGGTGGAGTAGACCAGGATGTCGTCACTGAGGTTGATCACCCCTTGCAGGCCTGACAATGACTCTCGAATGGCGTTCTGGAACACTTCTGCCGCAGAGGAGATGCCAAAACTTAGCCTCTTGTATCTGCGAAGACCAACGTGTGTGGAAAAAGTCGTTATGTAGCGGCTGCCAGGGTCCAGTTCCAGCTGGTGGTATCCTGCATTGAGATCCAGCTTCGAGAACCACTTGGCCCCGTTGAGATCAGCCACTATATCGTCCATTGTGGGGGTGATGTGCCTTTCCCTCTTCACCGCGGTGTTGGGCAACCGCATGTCGACACACAGCCGAATGGCTCCGGGTTGCTTAGGCTTGGGCGCCACGACCAGCGGGGACACCCAGGGCGTGGGGCCAGACACCTTCTCGATCACGTCCAGTTCCTCGAGTTTCCTCAGCTCCTCTTCCACCTGCGGGCGCAGGCTGAACGGTACCCTCCGGTGTCTCAATGCTACTGGCCTCACGTTGGAGTCTATATGCAGTTTGAACCTTTTGCCCTTCAGTTTGCCCAGGCCGGTGAAGAGAGCCGGGAACTCTTGAAGGATGGCCTCTGCGTGGGAGTCATGAACTTGATTTGCAAAGATGACCAGGCCCAGGTCCTCGGCGGTGTGGCAGCTGAGCAGCGTTCCTTTCTTGCCCTCTGTGACATAGAACTGCGTCTGCGTGGAGTATCCTCCGCTGGCGACAGTGGTGGTAATAACGCCACGAGCGGAAGTGGATCCATCCCGCCGTATGTGTATATTCTTGCTTTCGACGACGCCAGCGGGGGCTTTGGAGATAGTCGGTCATACTGGTCCGAGTCCATGACGTTCACGGACGCACCGGTGTCGATAAGGGCCTGGATCTCTGCACGGCCCACGGAGACTGAGCACATGGGCGGTGGCCGCCGCCGGAAGCTTATCCTGCCAACGAACGATACCACGAATACCTCGTCATCTTCGTCCTCATACACTGGGTCGTGCGCCTGGCGGTAGGATCGGTCGGTTGGCGGAGGATCCTCGTGTTCGATCTGGCGCACCTGTTGTTGTCCAGACTTCGGCCTCGCAGACTGCTGCCGGAAGCGTCCGCCGCGGTACACCCGGGCGTAGTGGTTCATCCTCCCACAGTGAGAGCACGTCTTGCCTTTTGCTCCGCAGATCGCAGTCGCCGGGTGGTCCTCCCCACAGTAGCCACACAGGCCCGACGTTACGCGTTTGGGCGTCGCGCGGGGCGCGGGAGGCCGCCGTAGTATCGCTTCGACCCTTTCCTCCTTGATAGGCACGCTCTTGAGCCCTGGTCCCGCCGCCACGGGCGTGTGGAGGGCGGCTTCCATTTCTTCCGCCAGGGCATCGGATAGTTCGTGAGACCGGGCCAGAATGAGGATGTCATCTAGCGAGATTCCTGGTTGCCGGAGGATCAGCTTCCGGAGTAGCTTGGAGCGACAACCTAGAATGATTTGATCCCTGATCTCCGCCCTTTGATCGGCGAACGGGCACGTGCTGGCCAGCCGGCGCAGCCGTGCGTAGAACATGTCCACCGGCTCTGCGTCTGTTTGACACGCCCTCCTGAACTTGAATTTTTCGAAGTCCGGGTTCAGTTGGGGATAGAAGTGCTTGTTCAGCGCCGCAACTGCGGCGTCGTAGTCGTCATCCTCCCCGGTGTTCGGGAGCGTGTCAAATAGCTCGTAGATTTCCGCCCCTCCGTAGTAAATGAGTAGCGATCTCTTCACTGCTCCGTCCGTCTCACGGGTCCCTCGGAAGTAGTGGTTCAAACGACCCACCCATGCTTTCCAGCGCGGGGCGGTGGTAGCAGGGTCCGATGCTTCACTGAAGGGGGGTAACGGCGCTACAGCTGTGTGGGTGACCACCGAAGGCGGCGGCGGATGGTTGACCGCCACCGCGGCGGGTCCGCTCCCCTGCGATGTGCCAGCGCCGGTAACCGGCGGTGTGGACATGGTGGGGCGTGGGGCAGAGTGAGGAATGCTAGTGCTGGAGCGCAAATCCTGCTGGGGTGTGAGTATTCCTCTCTCTTGGCCCACAGGAGCAGAGGGACACAATGAGGTATTCCCAGGCATGGTTTTGCCACTGCCAATGCTTGTTGGATTGTTGGCCTCCCAGTCCTGGAGATGCAGCAGCCAATGGTGGCGAGCCGGAGCCTGGGCGTCTTCCCCGCGCGCTCACGATCGTCTTCCTCCCGAAGAGGAGGGAGCACGAGCAGCGCTGGAGAGCTCCGCTCGCTCCGCAGGCACCAGCAGCAGCGTCGCACGCACAGGTACGACCCTCGTCGCCAGTGTAGAAGTGCAGACCCAGGGTCGCAGTTACTGCAGCGCAAGTAAAGGACACCACGCAGGTTATACTTTGCTGGGCTACACCGTAGAGACCACGTGCGGTCTCGCCCACCTTTATTTATCCCCTCGGGCGAGCCCGCCCCAGGGGTGTGTGGATGCGTGTGTGATGTCGATACAAAGTAGTGGAGAGCCCGAGTGGCTCTCTACACGCCCCAGGCTCCGGCATCTCATCAAGGACTCGGATAAAACGATAAATCCCCGTCTGACCTACCTGCGACACCATGAACAGAGCACTCCTGCTAGCGCTGGCCGCCCTGCTCTGCTTCAGCCTAGATAAGGGGCAAATATAGCGCCCAGTTCAACTTATTTATGGAGCGCCACGAACTCGTGCTTTGAAGCGATAATGCATTATGGTACACTTTCTTCCGAACGTTGTTTTCCTATTGCTGGCCCTAATGTTTGGCTGAGGTACCCTGGCCAGTAGGATTAAGCACATTATGTGCTAATGATCTTGAGTCCAGTGTTGCTCACGCAAAGGCACAGATTTACCAATATCCTGGCCAATACAGCAGGCTCAAGTTACGCACTGACTTTTTTGTGACCAGTATTTTGCAAATTGATCTATGTAGTAACAGGTCTGTTCTCAAATAAGGAATTGCAGGGGATCACAGAACAAGTGTCCTTATTAATATTCATCACGTCTGTCGCAATTAGCTACAATCACAGGACTAGTGACCTGCAGGGGGCAGCAGATCACCATCCACGTGATTGCATTCCTAAACCCAATACGTTTTTTATAGCAGTCTGAATTTCTTAAAATACCCTTCTACTTTGCGAATCAGTTACCACCCCTACATGGTAGTCAGTAACTGATCAGTGGTCACAAACCAGTGATACATACCATACTGACTCGCGGTTTAGAAGGAACTCCCCTTTCAGGCCCCTTTCAAACTGTGAATCAGAATGGTTTGGAAACATATGGGTTGAGAATGTTGCCTAACGGCTAGAGCGTTTGACCTCAGAGCTGGGGAACCAGGTCCGAGTCTCGGCAGGGACTCTCAACATTCTGTGATTCTGGGCAAATCAGTTAATCTCCTCGTGCCTAACAAAAATGAGTGTGTCTGTCTGTAACGTAATTGGTGTAAAGCGCTCTGATATCTACGGGTCTAATTTGGCCTGTATAAAAAAAAAAACTCCACAAAAAAAAAAGTCCACTTGTGGATGAGGGTGCAGCTTTGTATAAGAAGGCTTTGAACATTTATCTCTCTGGGTACCTCAACAAGGAGGTATAATCAGGGGCTGGTAAAATAATTTGGCAGTGGACCTGGGGACCATGTCTACATGGGCAGGCATAGATCTAGGACCACCGCACCATAGACAGAGCAGGCATGTAAGATGACGGACCACTATGGGTGCAGCCAAGGGTGGAGCTGAGAATATATTGACATGTTGACATGAGAAAGCAGTTTAATTTTTTCAGAGTGTGGAAAACAGGAAAACAAATCAGTAAGACAATCTTCAGGACTGTAGATATTTCAAGATGATAAGGGACCCCTCTCTGAGGCCCAATCAGTGAGTGCATGCTAGAGATGACATCACACGATTAGGGGCATGAAATGACGCGATGATTTTATTAGTATTTTAAGATGCTCACTTTACTATGTTCACTGATTTCACAGCAAGCAAACATATGGTGAAACAATCACTGCACTCTTAATGGGCAACCGTGTCTTGCTCCGGATTGTAAAAACACCGTCCGTTTGTCTGGGCATTCAACTTGAGTTTGCATCAAAGATACAGTTGCTTATTATGTGTGCGCTGAAATATCTATAGTCCTGAAGATGGTTTCACTGATTTGTCAATGATCGGGACCAAAGCGTCAACGTACATTCCAACTTCCTTCGTAGTCACTATTTAAAGCCTAGTAACTTTTTTTGACAGACTTAATCCATGTAAATAGGAAGTGGTTGTCTGACACATTGCCATATGGCATTTGAATTTCTAAATGATTAAGTAATGACCAATGTCAATGTGTTATAAGATTTATCTTTGCGAACCCCTGGTATGGTATATACGAAGATTTATCTTTTTCAATATAAAGTAATTTTTTGGATATATACTCCTGCTGTGGAAATTTTGCCTCTTTTTATGTTATTTGAAAACAGCCGTCAATAAAGTTGTCAAGCTCTGACATATTGAAAAAATCTAGAAATTTACATATAAGTATGTGTGTTTGAACAATTCCCTTGTTGACATTCTAACCTGCTATATTACTTTTAGAAAGTTAAAATGTTCTTGCTTTAGCCATTTGGCCATTTGGTGCCTGCAGAGTGTCTCTGGTCACATGACTGGGTGTAGCTGGCAGTTGGGCTTTGTGTATTCCACCTACACAGCCACACACAATGGGAGCTTTGGTGTGACTGAGTGGGCTATATTAACAGGATGGGAGGAGCTGAACCCAGGCTCACTTACACTTGAATAGGATGTGCCTACCCCCTGTAGTTAGTCTGAAGCCAGGCCGGAAAGGGCAGGACATTTGTGCAGTTCAAAGACTTGTCTTTGAAGTCTCTCACACTTCAAAGGCACTACTGGGTATAAGTAATGGACCTCAGACACCACGAATTCAGCACACTTAAGGACCTGTGGATACTCTGCCAGGAAGAAGGACTGTGCAGAGTAAATTTTAAAAACTTGTAGATGTATTTTGTCTTTTCTGGGAGAAGAGGATTTTAATCTATTAACGAATTGAATGTTTTGTGATGAGCAGATTTTGTCTTGTATTCTGTATTGCTAAAAAATGTAAGATCAATTGGTCTCTTTTTATATACTGAAATGTTTATATAAACACCTAATAGTCTACTATATGTCTTAATTATTTTACAGCTATTATATATATGAAAAATACCTGTAAAAACAGAACATAGATTTTTTTTTATATGAAAAAGCTTTGTGGTAGTTTGCCTTTCTTGTTCTAAGTACCTATAGCACATGATCCATATCAGAGTTTGCTTCATTGAATTAGGTCATTTACCCACAGTCTAGTCTCTTGGAAAGGGATGTCTTTGATTTATGCTTCTGAAAGGACTGCCACTCTGCTTTACTGCTACTATGCCGGACTACTGCTTTGCTGTGCCGACCTGCTGCCTGCTGCCCTCTTGCCTGGGTGAGAAGGGCTGGACCTGTATCTCTTGAACCCAGAACCCAGAGTGACTCTAAGGATTAGGTAGCTGGCCTCCTGACCTGAAGCATCAGGGACATAACAGGCTTTCAACAAACTTGCATCTACACTTGGTCTCTGCCAGCTGTGAGTTTGTCCTGCCAAGTGGTGCTACCCAGTCATGGATGATTGGAAGTGGGCCTAAGGTGCTTACCAGTGGAACCGACGCATCTCCTTGGTTGAGAGGGGCATCCTCGAGCCGAAATGATGAATCACCACTACTGCATGGATTTGACCAGCCGCAGAAGGCCTGCATCACCCTCGCAGTCATCAGAACCAATGCATTGCCAAAGACACGGCGCATGTCTGAGCCAGGTCCTCACATCTCTTGTCGATGGTAGACTTGACCAAGATGCCAGCCTCTGCATCGCAGTCTCACAGCTCTTCAGAAGCAACGCATCTCTGGTTGTGTGACGCATCTCTGATGCCAGGACTTTGTATCGCAAGCCCGGTCAATGGGGTCCTCGACGATGACGCAGCAGGACCGCAGACCACAACCTTGCCATAACTCGGAACCGATTCATTGCCTCGGCTGCTTGACATTTCTTTGACCAGTATCCACACAATGCTCCGCAACCAGGACTAAAGATACTTTGTTCAGCAGGCCTAACTGGGTCCCTGTTGATGGCGCACACTCATCGTGGTCAATCTGAAATTATGACTTTGGGGCAACCAGATATCACTTGGTGGCACTTTGTGCTTTTTGGTGCTATTTCAATTTAAAACTTTAAAATTCAATATCTCTGGTTTTACTGATTGGATTACTATCGTTTTAATCTTGCTTTCTTTATTAAAATCTACTCTATTTTACTAAACCTGATGTGGGATCTTTTTGTGTTGTGCTGCCATTGTTTTTACTGTGTGAATTGTTGCACAAATACTTTACACATTGCCTCTAGGTTTATCCTGACTGCTCTGTGCCAAGCTACCAGAGGGTGAGAACAGGTTAATGTAGGGTTTGCATGCCTCTTACCCTGACTAGGGTTGTGATTGCTGCTTTGCACATACTCCAGTCAACCAGTAACCCAATTTGTAACAAAGGGCAATTAGTGTCTACACACGTGATATGGAACAGAAATCTGGGGTTCTATTTCCATAAAGGTAATTTCTATTTCATTAGCAGATGCAGTCACCATCAAGCAGTGAAAATTGAATAATGTGACCCAGGTCACAATTTTGTAAACCTGGCTCCCATGGCCTCTGGGGCTCGCTGATCTTGCTTCGTGCATTTGTGGTGCTGCTAAAACAGCAGTGTGAGTCAGCTATGCAACTAGGGCCCAAACAACAGCATTTGCCATCTAGCTCTGACTTAGCGACCTGTTACCTCCTGTGCCAACATTGAGATTTATTTCTGCTGATAAATACTTTGCAGGTCTGGTAAGAGAACGCAATTTATTGTAAGACAATAGTGTTTTATTTGCATGACTAAATGTATGGTTGCAGCCATAACTTCGTTTTTTACAAACCTTTTACTAATTTTAAATATAATTTCTGCATTATTTTCTGAAAAAAGAAAGGATACTGCCTCCCTTCTGTGCATTGTTTACAGTGTGAAAGCACACATCTCAACTCACCCTCATTTTTCATGGTTTCATTTGCCTTGAGTTCATTTTCAGCTTCCCAACTAGGCAGCCACCATCCATAGATTTCATTTGGGGCCACCTTTCCTGCAAACCTTCATGTTTAGGTGTGCCAGTAAGAAAGTGTTAAAAAAACATTCCTATAGCCCTTTAAATGTAACCATTGAGTTGTGCTGCACAAATACTGCTTGAAAAACATAGGCAATCAATATAGTTAATTTACTTCTTGAGCAATGCCAACCACTTGAGAATTCCTGGCTATGCTACTGGTGGTGTTGGTGTTGTTAGAGGGTGTGGGAAGGTGGGAATCTGGGGTTAATGCCAGAGACATTCACTTGCTCACTTGAAACTGTTAACTGAGAGGCTGACCTCCCAGGAGAGATGACTGGCTTTGAAGTGGGGTAGTCTTTCCTGGAACATTTGAAATATTCTGCTTAAACGTGCTCTGCCTAACCTCTGGTGACTCTACCCTCCTTGAAAGGCTGTCTTGACTGTGAGGCTATCAAGAATAAGGAGCTTAGGGGGGAAATGGTCAGGTCGCCCCCCACTCATCAACTTGTTACAAAAAAGGACCTGCACATGAATGTATCAAGTGAAAATCTTTCATCAGTAACCCTTCCACATTCAAAACACCTTTGTTTCAAATAATCATACGGCGGCTAACTTTTATGCCGTCCATAGATAGGGTCCGGTATCACTCAAATCTTTAAAAAAAACTTTTTGTGTCTGTGTGAAGTGCCTCCCCCACTTTCCCTCTACCTATTGTGTGTGAGAAGGAAAGACCGTGTGCAAACAATATCTAATGAAAAAGGATGGCAGTGCCTCACGGAAGTAACACCATGGAGGATACGCAGACAGGTACTCGCCTGCTACCTCACGTTCTCATCATTAGCAACTGCCACCCAGAAAACAATGTCAAAAACCTACTAAAAGTAAAGACGGGGTCTGATCAGCACCCTCGTCAATCCGCATTAAAACCGAGCTAAACAACACTGGCTATCTAATATTTATTCCGTGCTGTGTGTTTGCTCACTTAAAAACCAACATGTTTCATTGCCTCAGAAAGCTTGCGGCAATTTCATCAGGGCTAGGGTCGACTGGCCACACTGCACCTTTTGTTAGACCAGTTTGCTTTTTATCTGCACCACGTGGTCGCTCGCCTTTTGCATACCTTTACCCCTCTAACTGGTTGGTATCTGTTGTATAAGAGTGTGCTCGTCCACTCTGTTACTGGCCGCCCGATAGCTGAGGGTGTGTAAATCTCGTCAGCCTGTAGCCACGGATAGCATTCAGCCTCCCGTATCACTTGATACATTCATGAGCAGGTCCTTTTTTGACTGTGAGGCTGCCTGCATTCCCCTGCAGGCCTCCCAGGCACTTACTCCAATTACCAGAGTAGATGGACAGTAGATGCTCAGCCATACTGTGATCCAAGGCTCCAGGCTGGTGCTCTATCCTCTTCACTGCTGCCTCAGTAGAGGCAGACTAGGTCAGGAGCCTTGGGGATTTTTTGAGGAGGAGGTTCTCCCTTTCTAAGAATCCTGGGACACGAGGCACAATCGGACTTCTCTGGTGACTGAAAATAGTGACTGTAGTTCAAAGGTGTGTGAGTGGCGCGAGGCAGTATGATTGTGCACCAGTATAGGAGAAGGGAACAGCAATTCCATGTCTTAGTAGATATGGGTCTGAAAAACTCTCTACCGCAACACAATATAGCACTGCAACTTTGTTTGATGTCCTGCGTTGCACAATTCTTTTTCAGTAAATGTGCTCTCAAGTTTCTTAGTTTATCCCTAATCCTACCCCTGGTAAATATTGTTTCTAAACAGACTTTTATTCAGCTTGTCCATCTCGCCAGCTTGTAAGCTGACGTAGAATAAAAATTAACCTGTACAATGCTTTGATCAAAACAGACCTTAAAATTAATTAGGGCCTTATTTGCTCATTCTTTGTGACTGCCAATCATATGCAAGTGGGAATTGCGGCTGGAGTTGTCGGAGTGGAGTGTGGCGAAGATACCGCTAGAAAAATGTTGAGAATCTGACAAATGTCAGTGCCCTCTTGCGCCAGTGGGGGCTAGGACACCTGGCATGCAGTGATTACAACCCTTGATGAGTACATGTTGAAAATATAGGGAAGTGATATGTTTCCACGCCTAAATTGGCCTAAATTGGCATTTCGATTTCAGTTTCTTAAATGCCTAATTGGCATTTCGATTTCAGTTTCATTCTAAATTTCCCAAATGCACTGAGCCCGATTTATTGCCTGTGGGTGCCTTGAATCCACAGAAAAGCCATACATGTCTGGTACTCCCATATTCAGGGGACCAAGAGGAGTAATGTTGGATCAAGCTGTGGCAGGGAAGTTCTTGCATGAGTGGGACTAGAAGGAATTACAATGTTTGGTAAAAAAAAAAAAAAAAAAAAGGGCAGAAAATCAGATAATTTTCAGGTTCAGTACAATCTCACAGCCAGACAATCAGGTTGATGGAGAGATACCACATGGACATCAATTAGGGGTCCCCGGGATTGCAGCTGTGAATCCTGGCTTTCCTCAAGTGACCCCTGGTTCTGCCTTTGCGACCCTCTTTCCTGAAAGGTGGCAAAATCAGTGTCATGAACACAGGGACGGCTTATCCTTGTGGGATCTGGGCCTCTGACTTCCTTGTTGTCTAACCAGTTATTATTATACTAATAGTAAATAAATAAGTCTTATTCACCAGTAGTGTAAATATTAAAATAAGCCACCATGAGTTGGCAGTCTTCATTTGCAGCATTGGTAAGTACAAAACATGCTTTTGAATGTGTGTTGCATGTGTGTATGTGCAGGTGAGCATTTGTGTGGGAGAGAGCATGTGTATGTATGAGCAGTAGGTCTGTTTGTATGTGTAATCATGTGTGAGGATGTTAGTGAAAGTGAGGCAGTGAAAGTGAATGGCATGTAGTGAGAATGAGTGAGATTAAATGTAAGTACGAGTGAGTCAAAGTGAGTAAGAATGAGTCAGTGAAAGAAAGAGTGACTGCAAGTAGGAGTGAGAGAGTAAGAATGATTAGTAAGAATGAGTATGAGGGAGTGTTAGATAGTGTGAGGCAGTATGAGTGAGAATGAGTGTGGGTGAGTGATAGTGAGTGGGTGTACGAGTGAGTGAGAATGAACAAGTCAGAATGAGTGAGAATATGTGAAAATAAGTGACTGAAAGTAAGAGAAGAGTACATAAATGTAGAGAGTGAGACACTTTGAATCAGTGAGAGCAAGAGTGAATGTGAGTGGAAGCAATTGAATGAATGAATGCATCAGAGATAGTGAAAATAACTGACACTTAGTGGAATGAGTACATGCGAGTAAGAGTGAGTGTGAGTGAGAAAACATGAGTGAGTCAAACTAAGAGTGAGTGTAAATGATTGAGAGTAAATATGAGTAAAAGAGAGTGATTGAGAGGGAATGAGTGAACGTAAGTTAGTGAGAATGAAACAATGTGATTGAGAGTGAGTGATAATGAATGTGAGTAAGTGAATGTAAGTGAGAATGAGTAAGAAAGTGGAGTTCTGCTTGATAATCTGCCCATAGCCCTGGCATATTAAGGATAATTCTGTGTATAGAGGAACCTGTGGAAAAATGCTGGTGCTTGCATTCTGGGGGTAATTCTTGGCATGGGGTAACCATGGCAAAATAATTGTTCAGGCACATTGGCGTTTATTCTTGGCATAAGAGAGGACAATCTTCACTGGCTCCCTGTGCGGGAGAGAGTGAACTTCAAGGCCATGTGCATTGCTCACAAGATGCTAACTGGGAATGGTCTCACGATCAACCACGCCATGGTCCAGCCTTATGTGGCAAATAGACGGATGCTCTCTGACGATCTACATCTGGCCGCTGTTTCCAGGATTAAGAGGGCCAGAAGTAACGGACGCCTTTTCGCTTACAATGCTGCTAAGCTGTGGAACACCCTCCCCCTCCCTCTACAGGAACACAGTCACCCAGCCTTCCAGAAGTCATTGAAGGCTCTTTCCTTAAGCGTGCTGCGTTGTCCTTCTCTGCTACTGCCATAGCGCTGGGATGCCTTCGGGTAGCTATGCACTCTGCAAATGTTTCATTCATTCATTCATTCATTCATTCATTCATTCATTCATTCATGTGCTAGGTGGCAACTATGACAAAATGATGGTCCTGATAATACTAGAGGTACCTTTTTCATGGAAGAGTCACCCATGGTATATGTGCAACACTAATAGCCGAATTCTGGCTGGGGCATATTGTATGTACTGTTTAGCCTAAGCAAATACCCCTGACATATGGTGGATACCCATGAACAATTTCAGAACCTTGCACAATGTAGGACATTTTTTATATATATGAGCATCCATAGTACATAATGGAAAACATGAGGTCAACTAATCTGGAACTCCATGTTTCATTTGCGTGGCATAACATGAAGTGAATTAAATATTTAATGAGTGCTCATTCAGAGCCCATAGATTTTTAGCAAATTAATTAACAAATTGTGATATTAAATGCACTATTGTACCCTATTTGTTTCAAACATTTCTTGGAGGAGATTTCCCCCAAATCCTACGTAGAAGAGGTTGGGTTTGCTTGTTTTAATGACTAGCTTTTATTCAAGGCACATAATATACACTGCACGTTTAACTATGAGCAGCCACTGATGCAAAAAAGGAGGGTAACTAATTTCTTTATAATAACTGTTTACATTCTTCAGCTCCTACTGGGACCGGAACATTAAATTTAAGGTTTTATAAAACAAATACATTCAGCAATGCATTATATACTGTTCTGATAAATTAATGAAAAAAACGAAACGAAACAACAAACACAATTTAGAAAAAGTTCTTGCCGTCCTTCATTATTGTTAATACGTTTGTCTGAATAAAACATTCCCCTCTGTTCTATGCATGAGTCATGGCGCATTGCAAATGATGGTGAATCAAAATGTATCACCAGCAAGGGATCATTTAAGCCAAAAGCATAGTTCCTATTCAGTGTATGGTCTATCTCAATTAATGCATGCAGACATAACTACTGTTTATTTAATCTCTTGTCTTGCCCCTCACCCTACAATTTATCGATACATTACACTTTACTGCATACACTAAGGCAACTATTAAATCATGGCAGTTTGTAGTATAACGTTCTCTTTCTGTCTTTTGTGGCACCATATCATCTTCAGACCACATAATTTTTCATATCATACAAAGAGAAACGAGTTATGTTCTCCTGGTATATCAAGTAAGCAATCTAATAGAGATGGTATCTACAAAAAACATTTGTCTATTTGGTGGTGTCATATTATTCATGCAGTTATTATGGAACTTAAGTGAGGTTCAAAATTGTGAAGCTATCAGAGTTAAGGTCATGGAACATCACTTTCTGTGAAGATTCAAGGTCAAAGGTAATATAATGTCACATTTTGCATTTACATGAAATGAAGCCCATATCTGGCTCAGTGATAGACAGCAGCTGTACGACCCTAAGTTTGCGCAGTCAATCTTTCACAGGGTCTTGTACAATTCCTAAATAGCGAGTCACAATTTATTTGAGACTCGCTATTTAGGAATTGTGAGTCGCTATTAGGAAGGGGCGTTCCTTTCCTAATAGCGAACCCAAAGCCATGTATGAAGGTTTTGAGATGCAATTGAGGTCGCAAAACACTCGCAAATGACCACCCTCTTCAAGAGGGTGGTAATGCACTCACAAAAGGGAAGGGGTCTCCAGGGGACCCCTTCCCCTTGGCAAATGCAGCAGGAAATATTTTTTAGGGGCAGGCAGTGGTCCCAGGGACCACTGCCTGCCCTTAAGAAATGAAACGAAAACGTTTAATTTTTTTTTTTTTTAAATGCCCTACCTCTCTCACTTACCTTCACACTTGCACATTGCGGCACTTTTTCATTCCTCCCCTCTGGGGCACCTCTTCACGATTGTATTCAACAAATGTGAAGGTTCTGTACATAAGGACCTTTTGTTCAACATGAAATAAAATGTTTAACATAGTCCCTATTGTTTTGATTTGACCTAACACGTGATGTTGAGATTCAAATGTTAGTTTTAAGTTTGTATGCACTGGGAACATTGTTCCTTGATTATTTTTTAGCAGCAGATCAGCTATCCCAAAGGTAAATAACTTCAGGATTGGTGACAGAAGTAAGAACCATATAGCCTCTTGATGATCTGCATGTTTCCAAAGCGTGGGTGTTGGATAGGAGCCATAAGTCTGATAATATTTAAATTGATTGTGTCTTCCTGGAAATAGTGCATTATCTCCTTAGCGAGTTTAGTTGGTGGGGATATCCAGGTATTATATCCAACTGACAGTGGTTAGTAAATCTGCTTGCAGCCAGGTTTACAATCTGGCTGGATCTAAGAATACCTCCCAGGGACCAGGAGATTGTATACTTGGATGAGGTGCAAAGTAATAGTCTTGTTGTGGTCAGTTATGCACTAACAGTCAAGGTGTGTTGCATGTAGTCTATGGAGGACTCTTGCATAGCGCCTCTGTAATCTGAAGAGAAGCTTCATATCAGAGGCCTAACAAGAAGGTAGGACAGTACCCACAGCAGCAGGATGCCAAGTATGTCTATGATCCACCTGTTGCACCATCAGCTACACTTCAATGTAAATAATTTTTGCAACTTGCATGTGACTGACTATTATTAGGTATTTCAGATGCTTTTAGAGAATATGCATCAATTCTATTCAGGAAGGATATATATAGGTGAATGTGAGTGGGCACATTATTTCTGAATGACTCTCATTTAAAACATAATTAATATCAATGCAGGAAGTGTGGTAGTTGTAGCACGAAGTAACCCAACCTATCCAAACCAGCAGTGGATTGCAATGTAGGCCAGTGTCGTGAGGGTTTTTATGCCACTTTAGAAGGCAAAATGGCCTTTAAACTTATGAACTGGTATTGAAGTCTATAATTTGGTCTGTTGTTCTCAGCTGAGTCTGCTGGGTCTGTGGGCTCAGTGAACTAATATTCCTTATCCAGGAATCTGTGTTTGGCCTTATGGTCATGGGGTTCAAATCCTGGCAGATCCTCTAAGACTCTCACTTAGTGAAGTAAATCAATTAAGCACTATAGAGGTGGGTAACAATACACAGCTGTTATTCAGCATCAAGATGACCCAGGGGGTGAATGTGTGCTTTCCGAATACACGTGTTATGTACTGAGAAAGATGTCTCTGACGTGAACATTTTGGTAGGTGGAGATATCAATTCATGTGTTGGCTTTAGATCTGAGGCACTTTCTGAGCTGATAGATGTGGAATTTACTGTGGTAGAAGAGGGGTCCAATGCCACTGAGTTTGATGCATATAGTAAAGAAGAAGATCCACTTGGGTATTGGAAGACGGTCTAGGGCCTGAAGTGCTTGGGAAATTTGACCCAATAAACTCTGGTATAAAAGCATTCTTGATGCTGTGTTTGCATCCCTATAAACCTGCAACATATGTATGCCAATCCTATTGGTATAGCCTGTTTACATAATGCAGTCTGGAAAGAACGAAATCAATAGTAGTATCAACACATTTGACAACTACAAGAAATGTGATCATACTGGGTAGACATGCAGATTTGGCTAGTACAGTGACTTGAGATGCCAGAGAGAGGTACCAGCAATCCCTTGAATTGTTTACACCACTAGCTTGTACTGGTGCACCATCCAGTTCCAGAAGGTGTGGCCTGAGTTGACCAGATAAACTCTTATCCACACAGGTGAGGATTTTAGGGTGAGCAGTCTATATATCGACTTTTTAATATCGAGGGACATAAATATCGAGTCAATAATATCGAATGTACAAAATATCGAAATAGTTAATATCGATGTGAAAAATATCGTTTTTTTTTTTACTGATATGTCGATGTAAGTAATATCGTTAGTAATAATATCGACATGTGAAAATATCGTCATTGTGTGTTTAGTAAATATTTTGAAGTTGTTTGTATAAATAGTTAAAATGTATATAATATGAGAAATATTTATATTGTTTTAGGGGCGGGATGTTGGGTTATAGGGGATAAGGGTGGGGAGTGTTTTAAAAAAGTTAATTTATTTTTTTAATATATTGTAAAATTTGATTAGTAAATTTTATTTAAAATGTGAAATGTATATTTAATTTTAGGAGCGGGATGTTGGTTTATAGGGGATAAGGGTGGGAAGTGTTTTAGAAATGTTTATATATTGTTTAATTTAAAAAAAAATAATTTAGAAATTGTAAATTAAATTTAGAATTTTACAAATAATTTTAGGAGCGGGATGTTGGTTTATAGGGGATAAGGGTGGGAAGTGTTTTAAAAATGTTTATATATTTGTTAATTTAAAAAAAAAATTATTTAGAATTTGTAAATTACATTTAGAATTGTACAAAAAATTTTAGGAGCGGGATGTTGGTTTATAGGAGATAAGGGTGGGAAGTGTTTTAATTTTTTTTATATATTTGTTAATTTTTTATTTAAATTATTTAGAAATTGTAAATTAAATTTCGAATTTTACAAATATTTTTAGGAGCGGGATGTTGGTTTATAGGGGATAAGGGTGGGAAGTGTTTTAAAAATGTTTATATATTGTTTAATTTTTGTAAAAATGAATTTAGAAATTGTAAATTAAAATTCGAAATTTACAAATAATTTTAGGAGCGGGATGTTGGTTGATAGGGGATAAGGGTGGGAAGTGTTTTAAAAATGTTTATATATTTGTTAATTTTTTAGAAAAATTATTTCGAAATTGTAAATTAAATTTCGAATTTTAAAACTATATTTAGGAGCGGAATGTTGGGTTATAGGGGATAAGGGTGGGAAGTTAATTTTAAATGTTTATATATTTTTTAATTTAAAAAAATAATTATTTAAAAAAATTAAATATAATTTAGATTTTTACAAATCACATAATTAAATATAGATTTCTGTCAGAATAGTAAATTAATTAAGTTCAGTGTCCAGCACTTATCTTAATTAAATATAGACTGGAGTGGGAATAGTAAATTAATAAAGTTCATTGTTCAGCACCTACTGTAATTTAATATAGTTTGGAGTGAGAATAGTAAATTAATTAAGTTCAGTGTCCAGCACTTATCTTAATTAAATATAGATTGGAGTGGGAATAGTAAATTAATTCAGTTCAGTGTCCAGCACATACTATAATTAAATATAGGTTGGAGTGAGAATAGGAAATTAATTTAGTTCAGTGTCCAGCACCAACCCTAATTTTATATAGGTTGGAGTGAGAATAGTAAATTAATTCTGTTCAGTGTCCAGCAGTTATCTTAATTAAATATAGAGTGGAGTGGGAATAGTAAATTAATTAAGTTCAGTGTCCAGCATCTACCCTAATTAAATATCGATTAGAGTGAGAATAGTAAATTAATTAAGTTCAGTGTCCAGCAGTTATCTTAATTAAATATAGAGTGGAGTGGGAATAGTAAATTAATTAAGTTCAGTGTCCAGCATCTACTCTAATTTAATATAGGTTGGAGTGAGAATAGTCAATTAATTATGTTCAGTGTCCAGCACTTATCTTAATTAAATATAGACTAGAGTGGGAATAGTAAATTAATTAAGTTCAGTGTCCAGCATCTACCCTAATTAAATATAGATTGGAGTGAGAATAGTAAATTAATTAAGTTCAGTGTCCAGCACTTATCTTAATTAAATATAGATTGGAGTGGGAATAGTTAATTAATAAAGTTCATTGTCCAGCACCTACTGTAATTTAATATAGTTTGGAGTGAGAATAGTAAATTAATTAAGTTCAGTGTCCAGCACTTATCTTAATTAAATATAGATTGGAGTGGGAATAGTAAATTAATTCAGTTCAGTGTCCAGCACATACTATAATTAAATATAGGTTGGAGTGAGAATAGGAAATTAATTTAGTTCAGTGTCCAGCACCTACCCTAATTTAATATAGGTTGGAGTGAGAATAGTAAATTAATTCTGTTCAGTGTCCAGCAGTTATCTTAATTAAATATAGAGTGGAGTGGGAATAGTAAATTAATTAAGTTCAGTGTCCAGCATCTACCCTAATTAAATATAGATTGGAGTGAGAATAGTAAATTAATTAAGTTCAGTGTCCAGCAGTTATCTTAATTAATATAGAGTGGAGTGGGAATAGTAAATTAATTAAGTTCAGTGTCCAGCACCTACTCTAATTTAATATAGGTTGGAGTGAGAATAGTCAATTAATTATGTTCAGTGTCCAGCACTTATCTTAATTAAATATAGACTAGAGTGGGAATAGTAAATTAATTAAGTTCAGTGTCCAGCATCTACCCTAATTAAATATAGATTGGAGTGAGAATAGTAAATTAATTAAGTTCAGTGACCAGCACTTATCTTAATTAAATATAGATTGGAGTGGGAATAGTAAATTAATTAAGTTCTGTGTCCAGCACATACTCTAATTAAATATAGGTTGGAGTGAGAATAGTAAATTAATTAAGTTCAGTGTCCAGCACTTATCTTAATTAAATATAGACTGGAGTGGGAATAGTTAATTAATTAAGTTCAGTGTCCAGCACCTACTCTAATGTAATATAGGTTGGAGTGAGAATAGTAAATTAATTAAGTTCAGTGTCCAGCACTTATCTTAATTAAATATAGGTTGGAGTGAGAATAGTAAATTAATTCAGTTCAGTGTCCAGCACTTATCTTAATTTAATATAGACTGGAGTTGGAATAGTAAATTATTTTAGTTCAGTGTCCAGCACCTACCCTAATTTAATATAGGTTGGAGTGAGAATAGTAAATTAATTAAGTTCAGTGTCCAGCACTTATCTTAATTAAATATAGACTGGAGTGGGAATAGTAAATTAATTCAGTTCAGTGTCCAGCACATACTATAATTAAATATAGGTTGGAGTGAGAATAGTAAATTTATTAAGTTCAGTGTCCAGCACTTATCTTTATTTAATATAGACTGGAGTTGGAATAGTAAATTATTTTAGTTCAGTGTCCAGCACCTACCCTAATTTAATATAGGTTGGAGTGAGAATAGTACATTAATTAAGTTCAGTGTCCAGCAGTTATCTTAATTAAATATAGACTGGAGTGGGAATAGTAAATTAATTAAGTTCAGTGTCCAGCACCTACTCTAATTTAATATAGGTTTGAGTGAGAATAGTAAATTAATTATGTTCAGTGTCCAGCACTTATCTTAATTAAATATAGACTAGAGTGGGAATAGTAAATGAATTAAGTTCAGTGTCCAGCATCTACCCTAATTAAATATAGATTGGAGTGAGAATAGTAAATTAATTAAGTTCAGTGTCCAGCACTTCACTTATCTTAATTAAATATAGATTGGAGTGGGAATAGTAAATTAATTAAGTTCTGTGTCCAGCACATACTCTAATTAAATATAGGTTGGAGTGAGAATAGTAAATTAATTAAGTTCAGTGTCCAGCACTTATCTTATTTAAATATAGACTGGAGTGGGAATAGTTAATTAATTAAGTTCAGTGTCCAGCACCTACTCTAATGTAATATATGTTGGAGTGAGAATAGTAAATTAATTAAGTTCAGTGTCCAGCAGTTATCTTAATTAAATATAGACTGGAGTGGGAATAGTAAATTAATTCAGTTCAGTGTCCAGCACATACTCTAATTAAATATAGGTTGGAGTGAGAATAGTAAATGTATTAAGTTCAGTGTCCAGCACTTATCTTAATTTAATATAGACTGGAGTGGGAATAGTAAATTATTTACGTTCAGTGTCCAGCAGCTACTCTAATTTAATATAGGTTGGAGTGAGAATAGTAAATTAATTTAGTTCAGTGTCCAGCAGTTATCTTAATTAAATATAGACTGGAGTGGGAATAGTAAATTAATTAAGTTCAGTGTCCAGCACATATTCTAATTAAATATAGGTTGGAGTGAGAATAGTAAATTAATTAAGTTCAGTGTCCAGCACTTCACTTATCTTAATTAAATATAGATTGGAGTGGGAATAGTAAATTAATTAAGTTCTGTGTCCAGCACATACTCTAATTAAATATAGGTTGGAGTGAGAATAGTAAATTAATTAAGTTCAGTGTCCAGCACTTATCTTATTTAAATATAGACTGGAGTGGGAATAGTTAATTAATTAAGTTCAGTGTCCAGCAGCTACTCTAATGTAATATAGGTTGGAGTGATAATAGTAAATTAATTTAGTTCAGTGTCCAGCACCTACTATAATTTAATATAGGTTGGAGTGAGAATAGTAAATTAATTAAGTTCAGTCTGTAGTGGGAGTAGTATGTTAATTAAGTTTGGTAAATAGCAAATATTAGAATTAAATATAGAGTTGAATAGGAACAGTTAAATTAATTTGTTTTAATTTACAAATAATCTGTAGATTTTAGTTTTGGTTGGATAAAAGATAGAAGTTATATCAGAATGCAAATTCAATTTTTTTTAATAAATTAGTAGAAAGGAAAATAAGATTTGTTTTATAGTTGTTGGAATGTATATTCATTAGAGAGAAAATATTGTTTATTATTACGCATATTCTAATTATTAAATCATTGAAATAAACATGTAATAAAATTATTAATATTTAACATTTGTATTATAGTCATAATTTTTTTTAATGGCTATATATTTGTTTAATGTATATTTTGGACATGAATATATGAACACACTAAATAATTAAAAATAAAAAAATCTGATTTTTATAGCTGTTTAATATTTATAAATTTATATTGTGTACTCTCAAAATTTTTAGACTTTATTTGAATTTATAAGAAATTGTATGTTTTGAAATATATGATTAATATATTTTAATTATTAATATTTATATTAAATAATTAATATTGAAATTGTTTACATTTTAGAATATGTATTTTTTTTTGGTATGTTGTAGATACAATATATTAATTATATCATGTTCATCTATTTATTTTGGTAATATATACAGTTTTAGTGATATTAATAAAAATATTTTATTTATTATATTTATTTTAATACGTTAAATAATTTTCACATAGATAAAAAATATAGGTATTCTTTTTGAGTATTTTATTGTAATGTTTTACTAATTTTTAAAGTAATGTGTAATGTTAAATAAATAGTTAGGGCATTTATTGGTATTTTTTAAGTTGTTATGTTTGTTTGGGTCTTTTATTTTGTAACCGCTGGCTGTTGTTTTGGGTTATTTTGGTCGAATCCAGGTCGCGGTCAGGAGCTGTTTCGCGTTTGAGAAGGTAAGAGTTATTTTCTTTATTATTAATTAGTTTTACGTGTTTTGTGGAAGTAGTAATGTTGTAATAAGTGTGTATGTATTGATGTTTTAGAAGTTAGGGTCTTAGTAATAGTTTGTATACGGTTTTATAATTTACGTTGTGTTCCGTGTTTGTGGCTTTGTTAGTGTTTTGTTATTTCGGTGTGTTAAAGTTTTATAGTGTTTGAATAACGTTTGTAGTGATGTTTTTAGGTGCCTTATGTGTGTTTGTGTGTGGGTGGGAATGTTTGTTTCTCTTTTGTAGATTTTACGGAGAAGATATTTTCGTCGGTTTCAAACACCTTATTTTTTTTTAAGGAAGTGTGTATTAGTTGTGTTTACTAATCTTTATTTTACACTTCCTTTATTGGTCGGGTTTCCAGGAGCGGTTATTTACCTTTTTAATATTTGTCCGGATTTTTATGGTTAATGGATAGTCCTTTTTTTCCGTAGACGTTGTTTTCGATAAACAGTTGTATTTTTACATTTTATTTGGTTTTTATTTTGATACCTATGGATTTTGAACTACCTGGATTTATTTGGAAGGAATGTTATTATCCCATTGGAGCAACTACACAGGTAAGTTCATTTAAATATTTTAATTGTTGGTGGCCAAACCTTATATATTTAATATTGTTGTTGTGTACTTGGTTTGTTTAATTATGTTGTCTAAATATATGTCGATATAATTGATTTATATATTTTAGACCACATAATTAAATATGTGATATAATAAAGTGGTTTATTTATGTTGTGATAGTTGTTTTAGTAGAATTGTGGGTTAATATTTAGGCAAGGGTTTAGAAGAGAGTTTGAGCTATTATATTTAAGTACTCAAGTCCTCTTGTGGATGGGTATAGCTGTACCTGTTGTTGTAGGTAAATATACATTTGAGTAGTTTGTCTAGATTGTTTTGGTTTTAATTGTAGGACAGATTGTTGCATTCGTAATTCTTGGAAACTTTGTTCCTTTTGTATGGCAATTAGTAGTTTTTGGAGTGTTGGAGTTGTTCTCCCAGTAGAAGTTAGGAATGCATTATGCCAGCCCTCGACGGCGTTGTTAGTTTTGGCTTGTTGGTTGAGTGTACTTACATATACATTCCACCAAGGTATTTGGAACTTGGGCTGACGTCTATGGCCTGATCTGTGTAGTCTCCCCACCCAGGTATCCTCAAAATAATCTAAGAGGGGAGATAACTTTACTTCATTTTGTTTGTAGAATGGACTTTCTAATAAAAGATTGTAATGTTCTGCAACATCTGTGGTTGGTACATAAGCTAGGGCTGTTAGAAGTTTTATTTGATGTGCAAAACTTATGTTAGTGGCATATTCTACACTTAGTGAAGATTTTTGTAAATGTCTCCATATACATTGGTTTAGATGGAAGTAACATCCTTGGATAGCTGTATGGGGGTACAGTTTTAGAATGCAATTTATCATGGCTTGCTCAAAGTCTATGATAATTCTTTGAGGGTAAAAATCATTTGATTCTTGTTTTAGTTTTCCTATCATTTCATTATATTTTGTGTTTTGTTTGTTAGGTAATAGTGCATAAATTAAAGGTATGAAAGTGTTGTGATATTGACCATGTATTGTGTAAAGCTGGTAGAATGGTTTTGGGCATATTGTAAAGGTGCCATCCATCATCCATGTTTGGCATTGTTGCAGTTTAGTTATATTGTTTGCAGTAGCAAACATTATGATTCTTTTTTCTGTGCTTTTGTTATAAAAAAAAATAAAAGGTTCATTATTGTGGGTGATAGTTAATTCTGGTGGAATGATGATCTCTTGAAAAGTTTTAGGGGATGGTATAGTTGTCGTGGTTGCTTTTTTAGTCCTAGCAATAGTTCTTTTTATAGAAGCAATTGATGGTAATTGGCCTCTTGCTTCTTTGGGCACTCTAGGTAATAGTTCTTTTAGGATTACACTTGTAGCAGCTTGTGAACCAGTGCTTAATTCTTTGATATTTTCAAGGGTTGATCTGACTTCTATTTCAGAGAGATTGGGTGGCTGGTTATGCTCTCTTGTATATAGTACAGTTGTTTCTCTTGTTGTTGCTCGTCCGTAGCATTTGTTAGAATAATATTTAGAACACTTCCAGTTCACTTTTCGGTCCGTCTGCTTTTCTTGGGTGTATGTGTAACCCATGTAACACAATAGGAATTTTCCTTTCTGCGAAGTTATAAATTGGGCTTCTTCTGTCATCGTGATGTGTGAGAAATCTGGAAAAAATGTATATGAAAATATATGCAATAGTACTTTATATATTTAAATGAAAATAGCAAAAAAGCATTTTTTTTATATATACTTACCAAGTGTTTTTGGTTGTATTTGAATGAAGATGTTGTTTGTAGACAAAATGCTGTTTAGTTGATGTAGTCTCTGAAAGTTAAAGAACATA
This sequence comes from Triturus cristatus, assembly GCF_964204655.1. Classification (NCBI taxonomy): domain Eukaryota; kingdom Metazoa; phylum Chordata; class Amphibia; order Caudata; family Salamandridae; genus Triturus; species Triturus cristatus. The sequence goes on from NC_140580.1 coordinate 364,080,554, forward strand.
TATTGTTTTGGTTGGTTTAGTTTTTTAAGTGGGGTGGTATTGCTGTTTGGTATAGACTATATATTTTTTTTTTAAACGTATTTTATTGTTTTACAAATCAACAACTCAAAAAACATTCCCCCGCCTTCACCTGTCCCGGAAGTCCCACACATTTATCATCAAGACCAATTATTCAGGAGAAGGAACAACCTTCCCACCCAGTTCTCTACCCCCCCCTCCCCTACCACATGTCAATGTACCCCCGTCCCCTACCCCTCTTACTATGTGCCCCTCCTCCCTAATAAATAAGATGCAGTAGCCCAACCTCTCCCTAAGCAAACAGAGCCTTCCCTCATGCCCAGTGGTATAGACTATAGCTGTTAATTTATACAGGTATTTTAAAACTTAAAAAAGAGAACATGGATTTGTTTAGGGGTTTAGGATGTTTTGGGGTTTGAGTAGGATTTAATTAATATTTTAGAAAGTATTTTGATAGGATACTTACTTTTTAGTGAGTCTTTTCTGGCAATCTTCAATATTTTCTTTAGCTGTTTGGAGTAATATCTGTAGTGGAAACATAAAGAGATGGAATATATAAGTTAGTTATTTATGTGAGTAAAGATAAATGAGTGTTTTAGTTTAATTTGGCAGTTTAGTTAGAATAGAATATTTACTTACGTTTTTAGAATAGTAGTAGGATGTAGGTTTCTTCTGTTTAGCAGAGTTTCTTCTTCGTTCAATGCTTTGGTTTAAGGCACAGTAGAAGACTTGTTTTAATTGGTTTATATAGTGGTTTTAAATTGTTTCTTGAATGTTATTGGTTGTTTTCTGTATGTGGCCTTTCTATTGGATGGTTTGAATTTTTTTAAGTTAATTGGTTTCCTTTTATGGAAAATGCTAAGTAAGAGTATATTTAGTTTTAAAGGAGGAGAGTTTAAAATCATTATATATAAAAATATTGTTTATAATGTGTAGTAATTTGTTTTTAAATGTGTTCGAAATGCCAATGTGATAATTATTTCAGTTTTTTTTTATTATGTTGTTAAATATTGAGATCGCTATAAATGTTATGTTTATGTTTAAGTAGAATCTCATTTGAAAATGTATGTTTTGGGAAAATATTGTCTTTATGTTGTTTAAAGTATTGGTTTTATTAGTATTAGAATTGTCGATATATTTTAAAAAAACGATATTATTGATGTCTATATTTTGGTTATCGATATTTGTGACATGTGTCATATTTATTTACTCATGTCGATATTTAGTATTGCGATATTTATGTGTGCGATTTTTGTGTGATCGATATAATTGTATTACGATATTGTAGTGTCGATATTAGTGTCGTTTTTTAAATAAGTATACAATGTCGATATTTTTGATGTCGATATATTTGATGCGATATTTGTGTAGTTCGATAATGTGTCTGTCGATAATATGTCAGAGATCCGGATTTTAGTTTTGGAACCAACTAGCAAATTTCTTGTAACCAACAATAACCAACATTGCCTGCCGTGCCTTGAATCAAAGAAACTGTTACTTAATTGGCAAGATCTTCCTTTTTAGACTTTTAAGAGGAAGCAGGTTTTACGACTTACTCTTGGAGTGTAGTGTAGTACAAAAACTCAGAAATAATTCACATATTAATAGCATACAAAAACTGGAGTGTCCAGCCAATTGTATTACTTTCAAAACACATAGGACTTATGTTTTATTGAAGTTCACTCGTTTGGTAATCTGGAATGGATGACAGGTTTTAAAGCACTTCTTCTCTGATACAGTGGGCACTGGATTTCTCCCTACAATAGCAACTTCTCTACTTAGTGAATTGTATTATTTGACATACTAGTGAACAGCTTCTCGTTTACAGCTATATGTGCCCTTTGGAGCAGTGTGTCTGGTTCACTTTTGGCAACACCATTATACCTGTGGTTATCACTCTTAAGCTTATGTGCCCTGGTGTAAATTTCAGAGGAAACTTTTGTATAGCTCAGCAGGACACTGCATTCACAGACCAGCACTTCATTAGTGAATGGCCATACGCTGAGAAGGGGTTTCTTTGATGGAAGTAAGTGGTCCATGGGATTTGTCGTGATCGAACCAGAATGAATCGTAGGCTGCCCCTTTCACCATGGTGTGAAATTGAAACAATCTTCATGCTCGTTGTCCAGCGGGCAGCCAGACATAAGTTAAAATAGCAAACGTTCACAGCATAACAGATTGCACCAGCACAGTAGAAGGTGCAGTAGGCTCAGGAGAGAAAGAGCATGTCTGTAGACAGGCCAAAATGTAGCCGTTGATCCTAATCACTTTTTGAGCTCTTCAATACTTACCATGTACACAGCAGATTACCTATGGGTCACTATCATAGAAAGGTAGGGGGAAAGCAAAATGGTTGCTGAGATGCATTTTTGATTATAGTGCTGTGTAGATGAAGTGATTTTTTGATTTTGGGCAGCTCCTTGACCTCCTCAGCTTGTCCTCACAGGAGTAATCACTGGAGCTGGGCCTCTAGATTTGGTGTTTAGTAAGGCGGGCCACACGTGCTCCATGTGACGTACATCTTTCTCCTTCCGAATATATTAGCAGTAAATTATTTTCTCAATGCAAGAGTAATACCTCAACTCACCTGGAAAGAGAACTAATCTTCTTACCTCTGATTCAGTCCTTTCTTCGGTAATGCACTGAGCTGCTTATAATCAAAAAGTGAACTAGGATACCAGACTCACAAGGGGAGGTTTCATTCAAAAACATTGGTGGGTGATGTCAGATCAGTTACAATACCACACAACATGAACCAATGGAAGTGTGAAATGCGTTACTTGTACTATAAAATTCTAGATCCATCAGAATGTTGGAATGAGTAACAGGATTGCACATGGCTACAATGCTGGGTTTTTCAACCTTACACTGATGCCTATTCACAATCTGCATTTTGTAATATATTTAGTAGCACTACAATAGTGCTACTAAAGTACTAAAAAATGCGATTCACACACCTGTGAGTGTAAATCTCCACATCCTCCTCGCCTACCTTTTCTAATGGGAGATCGTCCCAAATGTAAGTTTACTACGTATTAGTAAATGAAAGAGGGACCAGGGGAGTGACTGGAAAAAGGGCCGTACTTACTACTAAATGGGAGGGGATTAGAGAGGAGTAAGGAGTGGTTTAGGGAGTCTTAGGGTGGGGTTATGGGAGTGACATGCACCCAGAGACAAATGAATAAACCCACTGCTATTCACAAACATCTTTCCTAAAGTTACTATAGCCAGAAAGAGACCAAAACCAGTAGTAACATACTCAAGCTCAAAGCTGGAATAAGTCCAGCAACCCACATAGCCAACCACTAGTACTGCAAACTCTCCCTTAGAATTTAATGGAGTTAGGGGCATAAAATAAAACCCCTTAGGAAATACTTGCAAATTAAATGACACATTAAATTAAATTATTTAAGATAGTTAAAAAAACACATATAATTTAATGTTAAGAAATATGTTAAAAAGAACATATTTAATATTTAAATATGAAATATTTTGTTACATTTATGAATTAATGTGGCATAATTGCTATTAAACTATAATTAAATTACTTTTAATAATCTGTAGATCATTTTTAATATTTATTAAAGCATAATAAAATGTTTAACTTTTTACGTTAGTTAGGAATTTAGCTTATAATATAAACTCCATAAAAATAATTTTTATTTATTTAGTATATTTAAATTAATTAAAGATTTAATAAAAAATTAAGCTAATAGTGTTGGAGCATTTTTTTTATTTTGGTCTATATTTATAATTTTAAAAAGTTTATATGCATTAATATATAGCATAAAAATATTTTTACTAACTTTTTTCAAGATAGATCAAATTTATTACTTTTTCCTATACTTTACCTCAGGGAGACAACACAGTTGAGGTGGGTATGTCGCTATGTTAAAGTATAGGTAAAAAAGACATATAAATAGACAGACAGACTGACAGACAGACAGACAGACAGACAGACAGACAGACAGACAGGCAGACAGACAGAGACAGAGACAGACAGACAGACAGACAGGCAGGCAGGCAGGCAGGCAGGCAGGCAGGCAGGCAGGCAGGCAGGCAGGCAGGCAGACAGACAGACAGACAGACAGACAGACAGACAGACAGACAGACAGACAGACAGACAGACAGGCAGACAGACAGAGACAGAGACAGAGACAGGCAGGCAGGCAGGCAGGCAGGCAGGCAGGCAGGCAGGCAGGCAGGCAGGCAGGCAGGCAGGCAGGCAGGCAGACAGACAGACAGACAGACAGACAGACAGACAGGCAGGCAGGCAGGCAGGCAGGCAGGCAGGCAGGCAGGCAGGCAGGCAGGCAGACAGACAGACAGACAGACAGACAGATAGATAGATAGATAGATAGATAGATTGATAAAATCTAGACTTATTTACAATTGTTTTCAAGGTATTGTTGTAGTCAATATATTTTAACATTTGTGTAGGATTATATTTAAAATGCAATATTCTTGTAGAATAAAATGATGGCTTTGCAAGAATGCGTTCTCTTCTGACCTTTGGTCATTTCTGTCCTGCTTGGCTAAGAGGTACTTGTGGCTGATTTAATGGCTCATTTGCTCAAATTGACCTCCATGCTCTTGTCAGTCTAGATGACTCTTCTTCATGGCCGGGCCCCCCATCATGGAGATCATTGTGTGGATTGTCTTGAGAAGGGGGGCATGACACCGCTCACCTCACGGATCAAAGGATTATCCTGACATTTTCCAGATTTGGAGGTGAGAAAGGGAAGCGAGTGGGGCTTCCTTGGCTCTGAATTCCTGCATTACAGTTTATGTTTATGGCGGAAGCAAAATTAAATATTGGATTTCATATGGCCTGTTAAATGGAATATTTTAGCCCATGCTATTATAAATTGTGAATTGCACTGAAGCAATTAATGCTGTGCTCAGGATATATTGAAGTGCAGTGCACAATGAAATATGGGATATGTATGCAAATTTAGGGACCCTCCTGGAGCCCTCGATGGCCCTCGGGACCGCCAACCCCAGGGCCAGCTCCTGCAATGTCCCAGGGTACCCACCCCTGGGACATTGCTGTTTGCTATAGCATGGCGGGAGCACGGCACCCGCCCTGTCACAGCAAACTCTGCTTTGCTTTTTGGACGTGAGAGCAGGAAACCTGCTTTTGCTTCCAAAAATCAAAGCAGATTGCATTTGGGCATGGAGAGCTGCATGTTAGCAGCTCCCCTTTCCCAAAAGAAATGTCGGCTCCCGCAGGAGGCGGGGAGCCGGCAGGGACAGTGGGGGCATTGGGGCTCCCCCGACAGCCCCCAACTTGAGGGCCGGCCCCAATGGTTGGGGACCCCGGGTGCCAGAAGTGGCCCGGGAGGGGGCCACTCGGCCCGTCCTTTTTAATTAATTTTTTTGTAAAAAAAGAAACGGAGGCCAGGCCCCGGGGGAGGTGGTCCCCAGGGCCAAAAGTGGCCCAGGGAAGGGGGGCCATTCGGCCCCCCTCCCCTATAGCTTCAAAATGTTAAAAGAAGGCCATGCCCCGGGTGATGGGGTCTCCAGGGCGAAATTGGCCTCGGGAGGGGGGGCGACGCGGCCCCCTTCCCATTTTCTGTATTGTGGCAGGCCCTGGGGGATGGGTTCCCCAGGGCCCAAAAAATGATTAAAAGAAAGGGGGCCACACAGCCCATCTTCTAACAAATTTTTTGTTTAAAAACCCGGCATCTTGCCGGAGGCCCCGCTCCCTCCCTGCACCAATCTGCAAATGCGCCCCCTGGCGCATTCTAAGGTGGGGAATTAAGTCCCCTTGAATACTGAGGGTCCCTGGGGGGCAACAAGCCCACCAGGTACCTCCAGTAAGTGCCACACAGCTGGATTGCTGAGAGGTGGTCTAAGGCCTCACCCCTTTCTACACCCTTCTGCAAATGCACCTCTTGGTGCACTGCTGGTGGGGCAATGAGGTCCTCTTGTGTCTTGAGGATCTCAGGACACAGTTGGACTTTATCCCCCGAGCCAGGAGTCGCGTTTGCAGAGTGGTGTAAAAAGGGTGTGTGGCCTCAGACCACTCCCAGCAATCCAGGTGTGTGGGACTTACTGGAGGTACCTGGTGGGCTACTTTGAATGCAACAGGAGGCGCATTTGCAGAGGGGTGGAGAAAGGGGCGTGGCCTGTGTCCAGCTTACAGCAATCCCACTAGCTGGGAAATACTGGCGGTATCAGGTAGGCTAGTTGGCCCATAAGAACCCCCAGCAGCAAAGGGGACTTTAATCCCCATCCAAGAGCGTGCCAGGAAGTGCGTTTGCAGAGTTGTGGGGAAAGGGGGTGAGGCCTGCCATGACAACTTAGCAATCCTGCTGTGTGGGACTTACTGGAAGTAATAGGTGGACTCGGTCGCCCCCAAGGATGTCCTTGGGGGCCAACTACCCCTCTTGTTACCTCCAGTAAGTCCCACACAGTGGGATTGCCAAGGCGTCTTAGGAGGCCATGCCCCCCTTTCTCAACCACTCTGCAAACACGCCTCCTGGCAGACTACGGGATGGGGCAATAAGTCCAATTTACTCCTGAGGGACTTTGGGGGCCAAGAAGCTCTCTTTGTACCTCCTGTAAGTCCAACACAACGGAATTCCTGAGCGCTGGTCGGAAGCCCAGCACCCTTTCTCCACCACTCTGCAAATGCGACTACTAGTTAAAGAAGTGTTTGCAATGTAATAGGTTTCGCATTTGCGAGAGTTAGAGCTATTGGCGATGTAAATGTAAAAGTTTTTAAATAATGTTTTTCAGAGTGAAGTGGCTGTACGTTGTGTGGAGTGGAATTATGTGGTAATTTGTGCAGTGAAATTATGTAGATAGAAAGTATGTGGGATTTATTTTATAGGAATTATGTAGAGTGGGATTATGTGTTATGGAGAGTAATTATGTGGTATCGTAGTCTGTGTTGTGGAGTGGTAACCTCAGGTTTAGTCTTCCTCGTTTCCACAGAAGCTAAACTATGAATTCAATGAGACAAAAAAAGAAAGATTCACTGATGAGCACTTCTGGACCTAGTCAGAGGTATGAGCAGTGCCACTGGAATTATGCCACTGTTTGGCTGCACCGACTTTCGCACAATTATACATATTCCGCAATAGCCACTTAATCCATCATCTGCTCCCTAATCTGCAGATTTGAACAAAAAAAGCCTTGTTTCTAGCTTAAACGGCTCAAACGTTACCAAAAATGCAGCGACAAGTGTTACAGCAAGGTGGAAGGCACTTTGCAAACCTAGAATGGTCACCTGTTACTTATTGCTAAATGTGGGTGCTAAATTGGTAATAATGGTGTGCAAGCCACTCTTGCTTCCTTCTGCACCTCTCTTGCCTCTTTCTGCATTTATGTTGCTTCTTTCTGCACATTTCTTTCTTTTTCTGCACTTCTCTTGCTTCTCTCTGCAAATCTCTTCTACTTTCTGCACCTCACTTGCCTATTTCTGCACCTCACTTGCCTCTTTCCTCAGTTCTCTTGCTTCCTTCTGCACTTCACTTGCCTCTTTCTGTAACTCTCTTACCTCTTTCTGCATCTCTCTTGCCTCTTTCTGCACCTCACTTTCTTCTTTCTGCACACCTTTTCCCTGTTTCTGCACCCTTCTTCCCTCTTTGTGCAACTCTTTCTGCACTTATTTTGTTTCTTGCTGCACCTGTCTTGCTTCTTTCTGTACCCCTCTTGCCTCTCTCTCCACCCCTCTTCCCTCTTTTTCCACTTCTGTTGCTTTTTTCTGCACTTATCTTGCTTCTTTCTGCACCTCACTTGCCTCTTTCTGCACTTCTCTTGCCTCTTTCTGCACCTCTCTTGTCTCTATCTGCAGTTCTCTTGCCTCCTTCTGCACTTCACATGCCACTTTCTGTAACTCTTTTGCCTCTTTCTACACCTCTCTTCCCTCTTTCTGCACCTCTGTTGCTTCTTTCTTCACTTGTCTTGTCTCTTTCTGCATCCTTTGTGCCTCTTTCAGCACCTCTTGCTTCTTTCTGCAGTTCTCTTCCTCTTTCTGCACCCCTCTTGCCTCTTTCTGTACCTCTCTTGCCTATTTCTGAACCTCACCTACCCCTTTCTGCATCCCTCTTGCATCTTGCTCTACCTCTGTTGGTTCTTTCTACACCTCTTTTAGTTCATTCTGTACTTCACTTGCCTCTTTCTGTACCCCTCTTGCCTCTTTCTGTACCTCTGTTGGTTCTTTCTGCACTGCTCTGGCTTCTTCCTGCAACTCTTTTCCAAATGTTTGCACCCCTCTTGCCTTTATCTGCACCCCTCTTCCTGCACATCTCTTCTCTGAGTCTGCCGACCTGTTCCCTCTTTCTGCATCCCTTTTGCCTGTTTCTGCTACTCTTGTGCCTCTTTCTTGAGTTCACTTGCCTCTTTCTGCACCTCTCTTGGTTCTTTTGCACTGCTCTTGCTTCTTTCTGCACCTCTCTTGCAAATTTCTGCACCTCTCTTGCCTCTTTTTGCACCCCTTTACCTGTTTCTGCACCTCGCTTGCCTCTGTCTGCACCTCTGCTCCCTCTTTTTGTACCTCTTTTGCCTGTTTCTGCAACTCTCTTGCCTCTTTCTGCAGTTCTCTTGCCTTCTTCTGCATCTCTGTTGCTTCTTTCTGCTCTTCTCTTGCCTCTTTCTGTACCCCTGTTGCTTCATTCTGCATTTCCCATGCTTCTTTCTGCACCTGTGTTGCTTTCTGCTCCCCTGTTGCATCTTTCTGCACTCATCTTCCCTCTTTCTGCACCTTTCTTGCCTGTTTGTGCATCTCACTTGCCTCTTTCTGCAGTTCTCATGCTTCTTTCTACACCTCTGTTGCTTCTTTCAGCAATTCTCTTGACTCTCTGGACTTCTCTGCACTTCTCTTGCCTGTTTCTGCACCTCAGTTTCAAGCTTCTTTTGGAAGGGCATTTTCTCGGCAAATGCTCACTCTGACAAGGCAGAGTACTTAAGGAGGAAATGCATGCCAACATGAATTTCTTTTTTGTTTCTCAAAAACAATACATTCATTTTAATGTCCATGATTAGCATGCTGCCTTTGTTGCTTAATGTTTTTGAGTCTTTATCATCTAGTTATTGGACCCAGTGTTTTAAAGTTTTCTCATATTTTTTGGTAGATGTGATTTAACTGACACATGGTTTGCATTTTGCCACACTTTTGAAAGCCTGATTTTATGTAGTGGAAAAAATTAAATAAATACATTTTTTGGGGGGAGTCTAAACAACTTCTTTGTGTAAATGCTGCAGAATTAAACTCTTGGTTATCAATTTTGTTTATTGTGAAAAAGATCTGAGGATAAAAAATCTCATGTTTATTAACAAGTGTTTGTGGTCCTTGTTTAACTAAAATATTAGTGACTTAATGTGCTCGGTGATGCTTCTGGAGACTTATTTCAGATGGTAAAAAGAATGTTTTCGTGATTATCTGTGTGAATTGTGGCAGGGATATGCACAGAATTTTTTTATTTGATTTTTCAATATTACCAAATCTGGAAACGGTTGTTCGGTCTCCCTAACACTATGTCAGAGACCTTAACTGCTTTTATTTGACACTGTGCAAGTCCTCATAGAATTTTAGCAAATATGAGAGCCGTGTGGGTGCACCCTGCGATGTGGTATCAGAGTGTACAAGTAAAGTGGTCTGAGTGGTGCATTTGTCCAATACATATGCTTTCCAAGAGCATCAATGAGCATGCATTAATACATTCTTCTATATTTCAGGTGCAAATACAAGAATCACATCAGTAATGATGTTATTGTTTGTCTCCATTTGCGGATGAATTTGTGTAGAAAAACATTAGAGGCAGCCCAAGTAATTATTTTTTATCATGTTGAAGCATACAGCCTAAGCTGTTCAATAGGCCATAAAAATTAACAGATCATGTTTACCGGTTTGTTCATGGCACTCTCTGTGATTTCCGCATCTGCACATAGTGTGAGTCGGCAATATTTTATAAGTTGTTACCATGAACGAGGTACATTCATGTGATACATGACCTTGGTTCGCAGTTACTCCTTCAAGTACAATCTACAGCCCACAGAGATGCAACAGCCCGACCAGCACAATCTACTCATGTTAGCAAACACTTGAATAATTTTCTGTGTCCAGGTAAGTTATGAGCAGCTGACTAGTGTGTACCCTGCTGTTAAAATGTAAAATCTGAATTCTCTCATTTTTTAATTAAGCTGTGTTTCATCCATTTTCACCCCTGTCCTGTTTTCAGCCTGGCTCTATCCTTGACACCGCACCTGTATCAACATTGGTAAAGAATCTAGATTGAGACATTGTAGGCTGTGCAAACATGCAAGGTCAGCACAAAAGAACAGCTGATGTCTGCACTGGGTTTTGTGTATTTGTTAAACAATGGTAAAGCCTTAGATAAAGATTGCTCAGATAGCCTATCTTGTTGTGCAGCTTCAGGACGCGACAGTTACACAAGGCACTAAGGTTGTTGATTCTTACCAATTGTCTCATTTGTGTGTTCTTCCCAAAGCTCTATTTACCTCTGGGCGTTCCTTGTCTGTGATCTTTATTATAAAACCCATGTAACCATTGTTCCATGTGCTCTCTCCTTGGGTATGTTGATGGTACTTGTCGGATGGAGACCTATTCATGAATGCTTAATAAATGACCTATGGTTTGACTTCGCTCCAGTGTCTATTCCTCTTTGCTTGTTAAGAACCTGTGGCGAAGTGGTGACCCTGCACCAGCAGATTATTAATTAATCTGTTCCACAAATTGGTGCCCAACGTGGGGCCCCATCAAGGGCTTGCAGTAGGACCGGGGGGAGGAGATCAGGTCGGTAAGACGAACTTCGCTGAGGGGCGCCCCACCTGAAGAGACTAGTGTTGCTCATGGTCCAAGGTGAGTTTTCAGCTCTCCAACTCTGATCTTCCTGGCGGCTGCATGCCTTGACTGGGGCCTTTGGACGGTCATTTTTGGATCAGGGAGGATCGACAGGTGGGAGTTGAAGACTGCACATAAGGTAAACCTGTATTGAACCGGTTCACTTGGTTAGGATTTGTTTTGATATTTGAGACTTGCGTTTGAAACTTGCCTTGGAACTTGCTATTTGTTTTGACTAATATATTTTCTTACAGGTAAATGTGAGAATTTTTTTTAATTTCTCTCTGTTTATAAGTTTTTATCTTATATAACATGCCTGGGCTTAGTACCCTTTGGAAGTTTTGTTGTTGCTGCTACAATAAGCAGAGCATTTTGGAAGCAAGTCAGCCGGCGCCACCAGAATGTACGCCGAATTTTGAGATGTACATCAAATATGGTATTTGTCCCATCATGTATAATACATTGTGGAACAAATATACAAAAGGGGATCCCCAGTTGCAATGGCTATTAGAGGGAACCATGGACCCTCATAAACTCGAGTATTTAGAGAAATGATTGTTTTTAAAGAAAGTTAGGCAAGCCATGTTTGATAGTTTGCGTATGTGGAGGAAAGAAGTGAAGGAGCGGCAGCTCAAGGCAGAGAAGGTACAAAGGAAACAGGAAAGGAAGACAGAGTATCAGAAGTATAAGGAATTGAAGGATAAGGAGGTTCAGGAGCAAAAGGAATGTTTAGATAGAGAGCATAAATTATTAGTATCTAAGGAATACATAGTTAGACCAACGGTTGCAGTTCAGGTCCACCAAGAGGATGTGGACTCAGATCTTGATGGATTTTTGATTGAATGACCCCCACTCCCCATATGCACCATTGACACCCCCTCCCCTTGGACCACCGAATGTTGTTCCCCCTGTACCTCCGGTTCCCCCTCCTTTGCCCGCGGTTGTCCAGCTCCCTATTTTTAAACCAGTACCGGTACATTGCTTACCCCCTCCAACCCAGGCCACTGCACCCCCACCCCAGGCCTCTGTGCCTCCACCTCAGGCCATTGCACCCGAAATGATTGATGATCCCATACTTCCTGCATCTGTCCTGACCCCTCGAGTTCTTCATTCTACTGTATCTCAATCACGTCAGGATGCGATAAGGGTAATGGTATTAAATTGGTTAAGTGAACTAGAAATGGAAGTAGAAGAAATGATAGATCAGATACAGGATTTTTCTGAGGGCGAGCTTCTTTGTCTTATAAATAAGCTTTCTCACCAACTCATGATTCAATGGGAGAGGACTACAGGACGAAATGGCCCAGATGATGTTAGAGCTATTAACCAGCAATGTCAGATAGGAGCCTTCCCAGTAAGTAGAGTTAATACTGCAATAGCAACGATAATTGGATAACGTAATGAACTCTCTTCCTCTCCCCGAATAAGACCTATGAGGGAAACTGCACTACAATTTATTCCCGCAAGAGGGAATGCAGATAATGATGACCCTAATAGTCTTGATGCTAGAGCCCATTTTTTGTAAAATTGGATATATATACGTCCTGTAAAAGGACAGATGTACTCACTTTAAAAGCCTCTTTACCAGACATACGGAAAAATCCTAGAGGATTTTATGATGATGTACAGGCAGCCATTCATTCTTGTGTCATGATCCTAGCAGATATTGATATGTTTTTTGGTATGATCCTACCACCTGATATGTGGTGAATTACCCGGAAACGGGATCATGCTGTTGATTTGGGAGGAGACTGGGCTGCCATAGTAGCGGCCGATAGGGATAGGAAACCTGGTAAGAAACCTAGTCAGCTCATACTGGACCTTCCTGGAAACATACTTACTTACATAAAAACGATGGTTCCAGCCAGAAAAAGAGATTGGGGACTTCTCACTGCCTGTAAACAAAAGCAGGGAGAGGCCGTCCCTGATTTCTTCACTCGCTTTGAGGAATTGTTCCACGATTTTAGTGGGCAAGATACATCTACACCTACAGGTGCACATTTATTTGTAGATCAATTTGTGGGAAATTTACTTCCAGAGATATCTGTTCGCTTAAAGAATTCCGAGAGTACGTGGGCTTCAGTAAACCCAAAAGCTATATTCGATGTGGAAAATTAAAAGAGTTAAAAACTAAAGTAATGATGGTTCAGGCCTATGGAACTCAAGGTAGGGGCCGTGGTCATAATTATGGTCAGAATTTCAGACAACCACCTCCAGGAGGGCCACCGCGTAGGCAAACTTCACTGGGGCTAGATCAATGTGCTTATTGCAAGGAGAAAGGACATTGGTGTTCAGAATGCCCTGTTTTAGCGGCCGGAGGGAGAGGAAGAGGACAAGTGAATGATAATCGAGGGACTTTAGCCCCTCGACAGCAGCCACAGCAGGTTCAATCTCCGGACAGAAATAGGTCAGGAAATTATTTTGATCAACAAAATAATCAATATTCTATGGAAGATTGGGAATCAGAAGAAATTGTGGGAACACATTTTGCCTAGGACAGCGTAGGACAATGAGGACAAGTTGATATACCTGTAGATCAGTCAGGGCCCTATATAACAGCCACTATACTTGGGTAGGATCAGAAATTTTTTGTGGATACAGGGGTGACATGTAGTGTGATATCTCAGAAACGGGCCCCTGGGACAATCCTTGTCTGGCCAAGTGATCATACTGATAGGGTTTGATGGAACACCGACTCCTAGCCCTGTGTCCCAAAAACTACCTTTGCAGGTTGAAAATTTCATCACTACATCCCTCTTTTTGCTTCCCCCTCATGCTCCAGATAATCTGATGGGACTTGATCTTTTGAAATATTTCCATGCTACTATACATTGTTCCCCATCTAGAGTACGTATTATTTTTGGGAAAAAGACATTGCCTAAACAATGCAATTGTCTTTATGTTTGGATCTTGATTCTGTTCCTGCATGTGTTTGGGCTACTGCTGACACAGATGTGGGAAGAATGGACATTTCCCCAGTACATATACAGGTTCGGGAGGATTCTTCCTTACCAAGGGTCCCACAATATAAAATATCAAAAGAAGGTGTGGATGCACTGATATCTATCATTGATGACATGATAGGTACAGGAGTTGTTGAGGAAGTTTCCTCTAATGTATGCAATAGCCCCATTCTCCCCATTCTAAAATGGGGCAATGGAACAGGGGATAAGATTTACAGATTTGTGATTGACTTAAGAGAAGTCAATGAAATAGTGATTCCTCAATATCCTGTTGTCTCTGATATTGCAACTTTGTTGACATTAATCCCACCTACAGCTACTGTATTCTCTGTCATCGACCTTAAAAATGCCATTTTCTCTATTCCTATACATGAAAACAGTAGATATCTTTTTGGGTTTTCATTACGTGGCCGCTCATTCAGATTTTGTAGGGCTCCGCAAGGGTATACAGAAAGTCCTAGCATTTATAGTCAGGGACTTAAACGACAGTTGGATGAACTACTTTTGCCACCAGAAGTTACACTTGTGCAATATGTTGATGACATTCTGCTAGCCACAGACACAGTTGAGCATTGTAAAGAGGCCACTCTCTCCCTATTGCATCATCTCGCTGTTAAGGGACATAAGGTCTCTGAGAATAAACTGCAATATTGTCAATCTGAGGTCATCTACTTGGGTCACCTCTTGTCTAAGGAAGGCCGTACTCTGACTAAAGACAGGATTCAAACTATCCTAAAAATTCCTATTCCTAGTACTCAAAAAGAAGTCAGGGCGCTTATTGGTATTACTTCCTACTGTAGACAGTGGATCCCAAATGTCTCCCTTATTATCAAACCTCTTTTGTCCCTTGTTACTAAAGACACTCCCTCTCCCCTACCATGGACATCTGAATATCAGGAAGCATATCAGCAGCTTCGTGCATCCCTTTGTTCTGCTCCTGTGTTAGGCACTCCAGACTATGCAAAGCCTTTCATACTATATGTACATGAGAGAGAAGGATGTGCATTGTCAGTTTTGACACAACCATATGGTAGTAAACATCATCCATGTGCTTATTTCTCAGCTGTATTAGACCCAGTGGCCAGAGGACTCCCAGGTTGTCTCAGAGCGGTTGCCGCCACAGCGATTTCTATACGGCAATCTGAGGAAATAGTGTTGAGTGACAAGCTTATGGTAATGGTACCCCATTCCGTAGATGCACTCCTGAATCAGACTAAGACACAACACTTGACTAGCGCTAGACTCACAGGTTATGAACTTACACTTTTGGCACCTCATATCAAGAGATGTTTGACATTGAACCCAGCTACATTGCTACCTTTGCCAGCTGAACAAGCGCATGACTTGCACAACTGCATTTTCCTAACAGAAGAACAGACTATGGGAAGAATAGATCTAAAGGATACACCTTTGTTAGACCCTGAGGGAGAACTATGGGTGGACGGCTCTTGTTTAAGACTACCTGATGGCACAACCTCTGCATCCTATGCCATAACCACATTACAAACTGTGGTAGAAACAGCCCATATCCCACAAAAATCTGCCCAAGCAGCTGAACTCATTGCGCTTTTGAGGGCTTGCGAACTTAGTCAGGGATTAAGAGTGAACATTTACACAGACAGTCAGTATGAATTTGGTGTGGCACTCAATTTTGGCAAGCTCTGGAAGGAACGGGGATTCCTAACCTCCCATGGTTCTAAAATACAACATGGCGAATTGGTAAATAGTCTTCTTACCGCTCTGACATTGCTAAAAAGTGTAGCCATTATCAAATGTAGTGCCCACAAGAAAGTTACAGACAAGGTGGGTCAATGAAATGCGTTTGCTGACGAAGTTGCACGAGATACTACAAGTGCACTCACAAGTAAAGTATATGTATTATGATCCCAAGCTGAAAGATGGGAAAACATGTATACAGAGATCAAGGAAATACAGCAGTCAGCCACTGAACAAGAAAGGGCAGAATGGCAAAAGGAGGGAAAATTAGATGATGAGGAATGTTGGAGGTCAAAAGATATTTCAAAATGGAATTTGCCCTATGCCTATGTATTGCCTTTTGTGACTATGGCTCATTGACCTGCTCACGTTAGTGCCAAAAACATAATTTCCCAATCGAATCCAGTCTGGGATAGTCCGCTCATTCGGAAAACGGCTGAGCATTTGGTAAATTGTATGATCTGCTTACAGCACAATCCTGGGAAGGGAGTATCAGCCCCTACTGGTGGATTTTCTCCACCTCAGGTCCCCTTCGAAGCGCTCCAGATGGATTATATTCAATTAGAGCGTTGCAATAATTTAAAATATGTAATAGAGGTGGTTTATTCCTTTAGTAAGTGGGTATAAGCGTATCCCACCAAAGACAACACAGCCCTGACAACAGCTAAAGTTCTGTTAAAGGAGTTCTTCCCCTGTTTTGGGGTTTGTAGAGTCCTATGGAGCGACAACGACCCCCACTTTACTAGCTAGATAATAGAGTACCTAATGAAAGGATTGGGGGTAAAACAGAAATTTCATGCTGCTAATTATCCTCAGGCAGCAGGTTTGGTAGAAAGGTACAACGCAACGTTGAAACTAAAATTAGCGAAGATCCAAGCAAAAAGGGGCCTTAGTTGGCCAGACGCTCTGCCACTCGCCTTTCTATCTGTTTGTTCCATCCCACACAGTAAGATTGGACTTTCTCGCTATGAGATCATCTTTGGGAGGCCTATGAATGTATGGGGACCCCGAGACCAAATATGATTAAAGAACTACCGTACCCTGTTTTAAGTGATTACTTGAAAGACTTAACTGAAAAACTGTCTTTGATTCATCAGCAAGTGCGTGAAGCTATTCCCGACAAATCAGATGGTCTGGCTCATGGTCTCCAGCCTGGGGAGTTCATCTTAATTAAGAATTTTCAATGCTCGAAGAACTTGGAACCCTGGTGGAAAAACCCGGAGCAGATTCTACTTGCGACTCGAACTGCTGTCCGTGTCACCAACAGACGACATTGGATCAATGCTGCGCATTGTAAGAGCATCTTAGCAACTGTTCTCCAGCCAGAAGGCAGAAACGATCTGAAAGACATCTTACAAACTCAAAAAGGTGTTGCTCCTCTGAATGAAGACACTTTGTTCCCAGATCAAACTGTGCCATCGGCATCAAGGAACGATGTGCGACCAAGGAAGGGAAGGAGCAGATAGAGATACTGGAGGGCTGATTTCAATTAGTGGAACGATTCGGCTGCGGCACGGTGGGATCACAGAATCGGCTGAACTAATTTCAGAGGGGATTGTGATACGTGTTCAGTGGTGCCTGGGTCTCTTTCCAACCTGTGGTTGTATCGATACCAAGAAGGAGAAATGCAGAAATTGGGATCTAAATTGCAGTTGCAAACCAAAGACAAGCCTCTGTGTATTGTGACTCTGATCATACGCTTGATAATCTTGGCAACAGTTTTTTGGACAATGGAGAAAATGATTCCAGCACAAAATTTCTTACCTACTACTACCCCTCTCCCCGTTGAACATAACTATTTCACAATTCCCTATCATGAACAAAAGCACTGCATGTCCTACCTCAATAACACTTTCATACAAATGCTACATCATACCCACAATGCTACGAACACTACCAACTGTTGGGTGTGCGGAAAGATGCCAGCTCACCAGAAAAAGAGAGGAACGCCTTTCACTCCCTTGCCATTTTCACATTACGGCTCATGCAGAGTCTGGTTCTCACTGTTGTGGGCCTCAGAAATTGCTAACATTACTTCAGAGGGTGTGGGAGGACTTAATGCCAAATTGAACAGAGTGTGTTACCCCAATGAGGAAGGGAACCCACAAGCCAAAGGAACTGCATGGGAAATGGAGGACTATTGCAGAGGAAATGCCTCTACACGCTATGTTTTCCCCAATCCTCGAACAACCAATGGTAATGGGCCACCTGTTATTGCTGTGACTAGAACCCGAGCGGACCTTTGTGTGAGAAGTATTGGCCGCATCCATGTGGGAAAAAGTGACTGTACAACAGCCCTAACCATTACTGGAATGAATAATATTAGTTTTCTGTCCTCACTCAATACCTATTTTATCTGTGGAAACTAAGGTTACTATCATTTTCCTGTTGGATGGTCTGGGGTTTGTTACGTGTCTTTCCTGCTTCCCCCGTGTTCTTAGCACCTGCCTCCTATCACAAAGATCAGAAACTGTTTAATGATAATTCTTTAAATAGATTCAAGAGGACCATAGAAAATAATGAAATAGATCAGACTGACACCGCTCTACAACAATATGGTGATTTTAATTTAGGGCTCTTTTTCTTTGTGGGTGCAGCTTTAAATAGCAGAAAGATTAGGCGTTTGACCCGTGTAGTAGAGGCTGTGACGAAGCAGACAGCAATGGCTCTTGGTAATATCACAGAAGAGCTCCAAATTGCAAGAATTGTAGCTTTACAAAATAGAATGGTGCTTGATGTAATCCTCGGAGATCGCGGTGGAGCATGTCGCATCATTGGCAGTAGCTGTTGCGTGTTCTTTCCTGACCACGCCCCTTCTGTCTATGACGCCATTTCTAAATTACACAAAATAGCTGCAGAAATACATCAAGACCAAGGAACCTGGTCCTGGTCTGACTGGTTACAGGGACTTATCTCCACTTGGGGTTGTAATAGTAATCATAGGAGCCATCTTTCTCACTTGCTGTTTCTGCATTCAATGTGCTCCTATGATATGCATCAATTGTATGAATGATTGCAGTAGTACTAAACCCACCCCAATCAATGTTCATGAATTAAATAGAGAAATGATTATGCACACTGAAATTCATGAATTGATGAATATTAATGTACGCGATTAATACATATACCCCTTAGAACAGATTCAGCACAGCTGAAAAGGGAGGACTGTTAAAATGTAAAATCTGAATTCTCTCATTTTTTAATTAAGCTGTGCTTCATCCATTTTCACCCTTGTCCTGTTTTCAGCCTGGCTCTATCCTTGACAGCGCACCTGCATCAACATTGGTAAAGAATCTAGATTGAGACATTGTAGGCTGCGTAAACATGCAAAGTCAGCACAAAAGAACAGCTGATGTCTGCACTGGGTTTTGTGTGTTTGTTAAACAATGGTAAAGCCTTAGATAAAGTTTGCTCAGATAGCATATCTTGTTGTGCAACTTCAGGACGCGACAGTTACACAAGGCACCAAGGTTGTTGATTCTTACCGATTGTCTCATTTGTGTGTTCTTCCCAAATCTCTATTTACCTCTGGTCGTTCCTTGATTGTGATCTTTACTATAAAAACCCATGTAACCATCGTTCAGTGTGCTCTCCTTGGGTATGTTGATGGTACTTGTCGTATGGAGACCCATTCATGAATGCTTAATAAATGACGTAGGGTTTGACTTCGCTCCAGTGTCGATTCCTCCTTACTTGTTAAGAACCTGTGGCGAAGTGGTGACCCTGCACCAGCAGTTTATTAATTAATCTGTTCCACGCTGGGTATTACATAGTAATGTAGATTCATATATAACCATCCTGGTTCTCACTAATACAATATGACTCATCGGTGTTGCAGCCGATTGTACTACTAATAGGGTGCAGCATAGCTTCCTTGTAATAATTGGCTCTCTTATGCTCACATAAGGCGGAACTGCTGGAGGCCATGTCTGTCACCCAAGACTGTACCTGTTCACAGCAACAAACCACCCAGCATCACTTGGACTGCCATGGACTAACTGAAGAGATCTGCCACATACCAGTGGCTGTCAGAGGACTCAAATGTGTTCCACCAATGAAGGTACCACATAACTCTGTACTGTGACCACTTCTCACAATTACATAAATATAAGGAATGACAGACAGCTCCACTGACCATCTTTTCCACCAACCTCTACCTGTTGAGGACCATAAACATAAAAACATCCAAGGATGGACAATCCTGTGCTGTAACTAGCTTACTACACTGTGACCATAAGAAATACCATAAAGGAACTGTAGAGCTGATCAGTGCTGCCAGCTTACCAAAAACCATAAACTGCGCGCCTATCATTCACACTCATTCACCCATTACACTGCTAAGTGCTGCGTCCACCAACATGATAAGCAAACCTTGGTGGTCATTACGTATGACATGGAAACACTTCCCACACTGGAGCAAAATAAAGACAATACCCTTCTGGCCACACACCCTAAACAGTATGACATGTTACTGATATAGGCAAGTGCTTCAGCACTGCACATAAGTGTAGCAAGTGCTATATAAATGTGACAATGCAATACACAACAATAGAATACAATAAAATACAATACAACACAATACAATAAATAGTTGAGGGACTGCTAATAATGTATCACTTCACTGTGAGAATCGTCTAGCTGAGCGGCATCATCTCTAGTTCCCTGTCAAATTTAAACAGACTGCCTTTGTGCTCAGCCCCCCCATGCAGATCATGTGTGTTAGTCTCAAGTTATTCATTTCTTTTTAACAATGCCCTTATGCAGACCCTAGAGTGTGGTAATATTCTATCAAAAATAAAATTACTATAATTTTACATATGTGTACAGAATAAATTCTCAGGTTTTTTTGGTACAGACTCTGGGTATCAGGCTGACAACCACCCTATCTGTGTATACTTCGTGTGCTGGTAAGAGTCAACAATAATTACAGTGAAACATTAAGATAAATGTTTTCCATATATATTTTAACCTTGACTGATCATGTAAGAACACCGATGATGTCACTGATAGCCTCATCTAAATGATGCAAGACTTTATTACTGAGATTTCACAGGGTTACTAATCATTGCTTTTGTTGAAGCAGCAACTCTATATACATACCGGTGTAATTAGCTCATAATGGATGTATATGACAATATGGTTCAAAACTATCAAGAATTGTAGATATTGTTTATGTTTTGGGCCTATATAGCTACAAAGCAAACATTTAGTTATTCCGTTTTTTAATGAATAGGAATGTGGGTCCCAAAGTGGTGAGCTTGTTGACAATACTCAATGTTTACAAGACACAAATTGCTATCTAATGAGTTTTCATCTTTTAAAGTTTTTATGTATACTGTCTCTTATTTCAGCAGTCCTCTTTTTGCCTGAACGTTCTTATCAACCTTTACCTTTTGTAATTACAGAACACATGTCTCAATGTTAACAGTTCTCCCATTCATGAAACATTTATGCAATTCCTCACTTTGGTTAAGGGGGTCCTCAAATGTATCTATTGTTAATATCCATTTGCTGGCCATTTTTCTAGGTAGGGATTGATGCTCCCCCCTCTTCAGTGCCAACTGTAATGCTAATTTCCATGGAAACTAAAAGTTCTGTTTGTAGTATGTGCTTTGTAGAAATGATCATTTTGCATAATGATTCATAAATGTTCTTGAATCCTACTTAAGAAGAGACAAGTGGTACTACCAACATATTCCTGTTCGAATTAACAATATTGATGACATGTAGTATTACACTTAATGCGTTCCTTGATTTAATAGTTTGTTTTGTTTCTGTATTATAATGTGGTCAGCTTTGTAAATCCTAGCTTGCGTGCAAAACATTAGGAGCATGTACATAAGCCTATATATTTGAGCAACTTGACGGTTATATTTCCTTTCCCAGACTGTTATTTTCAGTCTGATAAGCATGTGTCATCTTAGATTTATTTGTTTTGTAAATGTCATAAAGGGATAATCTTTCAGATAAGATCATAATATTTTGTTGTTCATCTGAATGTCCCAATTATTATTAAGCATGATCTGTGAAAAAGTGGATAAATCTGATTCTTAAGTCAGGCTAATAGTATTTTTGGATGATAAAGTGATTTGGAGTGTCTGGCTGTTATTTTAAGTTTCAATGTGTTGTTGAATATTTGAGTGGTGAAGTCTCTTTTGTGAATCCTTCTCTGACTCCATTTGCATTTAGTTCAAAGACCTCATCCCTTAAGTAGTTTCTCCTGATTATCTATATTTAACCCCTGGCAGGTTCGTGAATTCAATGTCTTGGATGTCTGCTCAGTAAATTTTGCATTGTAGGCAGTTAGTTTTTTAAAAAGGCTTCATTCAAATTGGTCGTTTTCAGTGAAGAAGTTTGGGGCTGATTAGGATGGCGGGCGGACTTTAGGCTGCCTGCCATCTTCGCAGTGCTGGGACCGGCCGCCATACGTGCAGTCCCACACCACAAATTAGGATGCAACCGCCACCATGGCGGTCGCATTTTGCATTTCAAACATTGCGGTGGGTGAATGTTGAAAAAGCACCATAGTGCAGCCCCCCACCCCCTGGAGGACTGCAAAGGGCCCCAAAACAATTCCACGCCAGCCTTTCCAAGGTGGTGAAGCTGCCATGGAAAGGCCCGTGACCCCCTGCAACCTAATATGGATGGGGGTGCCTGCTAGGCACCGCCACCATATTGAGGCCCAATTCAGCCCGGCCGGCAATCGTAATGATTGCAGACCGGCGATACCCCCGTCATAATAATATTGCAGGGGGTAAATCGGGTTGGGCGGTGGCGATCCGCCCGCCATCATAATCACCCCCTTAGTATCAAGGAATGCATTTTCTTCCTGTGGAAATTTGCACATTTTGATAGCTTTGGTTTAGAAGACTTGGTACTTGTCTTAATTTCCTTATAAGATCCCTACTATATCGTCCATGTAGTGTCCTCAATAAATTAGGTGATAACGAAATTCTGTGACTTGTTTGTCACAGGTCGAATAGCTTTCAGATTGCCCTTTGACTAGGTTCTGATATTATGGGGAGAACATACAGCTCATGGCTGCTCCCCACAGTTGGAAATAAAATTGTCCATTAAGGCTGAATAATATCTCCTGGAGGAGGTAGCTCGAAGGAGCACCTTAAATAAGGACAAAAGTAGTGCTAACTTTATATTATTCAATGGCTGTTCCACCGAAAAAATCTTCTCAGTGAGACTTTTCCCAACACATGGAGGCCATGTATCATATTTCTTTGCCGCCAGTGTGGAGGTCCTTTGTGAATCTGACACAAAATGCTTTAAAGAAGGAGACTTGTAAGCAGCATCATCTTGACATCAGGTTTCTTAAAAACAATTGAATGCCAGCATTTATGGAATTTTTTTGAGAAACAAAGGTTTAAAGGCTTAGTTATGTCAGTTAAAAAATTTCAAACAGTCCCTTTTATTGGACAAAATGAAAATGTAACGCAATTATTGTTGTATTGATATCAGAAATTGAAGTCTCGCAGAAATGGTGCACACCAATAAACGGTACGTGTTGTAGTACAATGCATTTGATTTCAGAGACCTACGGGCTTGTTTTTCATAATGCATTGATGGAATGGTCAGCCCAGCATTGTTCCATTGCTGCATCTTATTATCAGTTAATGCAATAAAAGATATCCAACCCAAAGTGCTTGTAACTAAATAAAGTTCCAGACTCCTGTAGATGATACATTCTCTGTTCGAAGCCTCAGTGTATTTTCCAAAGGCTGAATCCATCACAGCAACAATAAACTTCACAATTATCTTCAGTGTTGCTTCTTCCTTTTTCTTATTTAAGTCCCTGGAAAATCAACACTCCTAATCCTGAAGAGAGTATTGCCAATCAAAGAGTCTCTGTCCCACCAGTAAGGAGATTCTGTTTCCATTCCAGGAGGCTTCATCGTTGCCTTGTACATTGAGTAAATGTAACATTAATCCATAACTAGAGATGTAGTTATCATATTGCCTTTGGGGCTGTCACACAGTGTCAGTCAGTGAGATGTCCGGCATTCGCCTCATTTGCCAAATGACAAAGACAGCAGCTGGAAGGAACATAAGAAAACCCATGACCAAGATTGTGATGGAGATCAAAAGAACAATCACCCAAGGTTCCAGAACGGTTGAGACCATGGTCTGCTCTTCTCCCTCGTCTACTTTACTGATCAATACGGCACCTGAAAAACAAATGACGTTAATGAGCATATCTTCATCGTATGGTGAGCCAGATAACTGTTGAAGCATCTGCACTACGCAAACACAAGGAGATGATGGACGGAGTGCTGAAACTTTTCAGACACTCACCCCCAGTCACAGATCTGGGTTGAATCTATCATCATCTTGTCAAAGATGAGACAATGCATACCGCTAACCACCTCAATCACAAAAGCCACTGTAGTAGTTTCTCTGACCACAAAAGAGCTCATCAAGAGTCGCATTTGAGCATCAAGGAGTGCATTGAGAGAATCACAGGGGGATATTTACTAATATTTTATGCAACACAAGGCTGCATACAAAGTTGCTGTTCTGCCTTAAATGAAAGGGAGACAACACAAATGCACCATTCCTACTCATTTATGACACATTTCTGCTGTCTCCTCGCAGTGGTACACTGTGTGCTGCCTAGCACCAACGCAGGTACTCTTGCACCATGGTGCAAGGGTGCCTTCATAACTGGAAGGATTTTTTGTGCAGGAAGAGAGACCTTTCGGAACAAAAACAATGCATTTTACCATTTGTACTTGTGCTGCAGTATGAAGCATACATAGAAAGAGAAATTAACAAGGGGAAATAAAGATATTTCTCCTGGATACACCTGGTTCAGGGAGGCATAGCTTTTTGGTGCAATCCCAGGTTTACTCAATTTAGTATCTGGGATTGTGTCAAAATGCATTGGAGGATGCATGGGAACACCCATGCTTGACCTTTGGAGTGCTTGCCTGATGCAAAGTAACTCAAGGCTGTGCTATGCGCTGCCCGGTGTTACTTTGTATTTCCAAAACCATGCAAAGCCATGTAAAGTGGCTTCGCGTGGTTTACTAAATCCCAGTTAAGGACTTTCAGTGCCTTGCAACAAACTACGTAATGCAGGGACAATAAAAGTTCTTAGTAAATCTGCCCCATTGTATTTTAGCACTTGAATGATTATGCACAAAGTCGAAATTTAGGGTCAGCAAACAAGTCACTGGAAGTGACAAATTCACGTTGCATGTATTAAAGAGTTTGTAGGAATAATTAACATATGTTATCATCAAAAACATCATTTGAAGGTTTGATCTGCAGGACTATCAAAGAACGGGATGAAAGTTAACAGTTTTAGACCATCTATGATTCTATTCAAGGAGCTGTCTGCAGTCCTTAAAGGAACTTACTAAAATGTCGGAACTTTTGAACTATTTCAAAATTAATTGTAAAATATTATTCCTCTGAAAATCACATAGCTAATTCCAAACGTTGATCAATCACACCATGAAAAGGCATGTTGGGAAGTTTGACATTTGGACAATCAAAAGGATCAGTCTATAACAACTATCCTGCATTAAAAAGGCCAGAGATCAATGAGGAGATTTTATCACATAGAATTTATCACTTTGGGCCAGGTCTAAAAATATACTCCATACTATGAAACATTTGACTCTCACCAGTGCTTAATTTGTAATTAATATGTGCTGGGGCTCTCGTCAGGAGGCCACTGCAGCTTGCAATGCACATAGCCCCTGCTATGCTTCCAACGATAGAAACAACACAAGTACTAACCATCAAACTCCCACTCGGACTATTTCAGGCCCCCAGAGCTATAAGAATGGCTTGGGAGGCAGGTAATAGTCATTTTAATGTTTATTGAATGAATAATTACCAGTGGTTGTTGTGGTCATCTCCAAATTAGCCAGACAGCGCCACCTTGTGGCTGCTGTCACAAGCGCTGGTTCTGAGAATTAAGTGCTGGTTCGAGCACCGGAAACCACTGCTCAAACTAAGCACTGGTTGCAAATCACACTTCCCACTGATGGTGGAGGGATAGCTTGCAGTTTATTTCAACAATTGAAGTTATTGACCTCAACTGAATCAGACTATATGAGGAGTTTTCTGTACAGGTAATTCACTGGCTTAAGCAACGATAGAAACTCCACCATTAAAAAGTCAGCACCTGCAACACTCCTCTGGAGCATACCCATGGATCTCATTTCTATAGACCTGGCCCTGAGAAATAAGTGCCGGTGCTTAGCACCGGAAAGCACCGGCACAAATTAAGCAGACTATCACACAATTTCCTTTCGTTACAAATGCAAAAAAAGTGCAACTGATTATTTGAATCTTTTGTTATGTTCGCAAACATCCACTGGCAATCACTAGGACACAGCACCAAATTAAACATGGCATCTAAAATTAGACTGTTCAGATGTTTTGCAGGACAGCTTTTCTTTTACTCACTAGCTTGAATATTTCCTCAACTCTGATTTTGGACTGCTGTGTTGTTTGGCAAATGTAAGAACACTGCTTTCTGTCAATCTGTCTTTCTGCCCCATCCATCCTCTTCTTCTCCGTTGAGAATTTTGGGATCTGACATTCTTCATGTTTCTCTCAGAGAAAGGGATTCCTAGCTGAAACTCTAGATGTATTGCATGATTTTTTCCTTTTTCTCATGTGCCGCCTACATGAAATCAGCTTACACACTTGGGGCCCAATTCACGAAGGTAAACTGAGACAAAAGCCTTACTTTACGACTTTCAGTGTTCACAAAGGGCATGTACGAGTAGTAAAGATTAGACTTTTGTCGCAGTTTAACTTTAGTTTTGTCTCAGTTAGACTAAAGACCAAAACTTAAGTGAAACTGAGACAAAAGTCTAACTTTACTACTTGCAAATGCCCTTTATGAATACCGAAAGTCTAGATTTTTTTGCAGCTCATTTAATGTTCTTTCTGAGTTTAGGGGTAGCTACGTTTGTCAACAAAATTATAGTATGTGAAGCAGTCCATATAGGAATTAAGTGGGGGTGAAACCCGATAAATCTAATTTGTCCATCACCCCTGTGTCTGACTTTGCAGACTAGCAGTCCTATTCTGATACTCGTTCTGCTCAATTCCTAGATTCTGTGATGACTTATAGCTTGTATGCACCTCCTAGAAAGCAGTTTGTGGCTTCTGCTGCTTTTTGCTCAAGTAGATATTAACTGCAGATCCATATAGCATTTACAATTCACTTTAAAAAAATGCTTTTAATTTAATAGTGAGGATGCTACTTTTTGCATGTATCAATTTGCAAGCAGTACTTTTTCTACAAACTTTGTAGTGAAGTCTGTGTTTTTTACTACTGAAATTGATCTTTAATTTGGGTCTTTTGCCATATATACTTAGGGCCATATTTATGACTTGAGGGGCCAGTGAAATGGCAGGAATACACAGTATTTATCTAATACAGCAAATTCTTGTCCTTTTCCCTTGCACTGGCGCCATTTGGGCTACCTAGTGCCTATGCCGGCACACTTGCACCATGCTGCAATGGTGCCTGTGTTGTTTGCAGAATTGTGTTGTGCAGGAGAAGAGCACCTTCCTGCACAAAAACAATCCTGAGAGACTTTTTCCTCTTTGCAGCACTCATAGAAAGAGAAGAAAGCGAGGAGAAATAAACATACTTCTTCTCAATACGCCTCCCCTGCGGAGGCGTATCTTTTTTGGTGCATTCCCTGGTTCACAGGGTCTTGGAACGCCTACCCAGGGCAGAGTAACACAATGCAACGGTTTGTGTTGCGCTGCATTACTCCATATTTTTGGAGAGACTCAAAGCCACGCAAAGTGGCTTTTTGTGGCTTCAAAAATATGACATAAGATTTGCATCGCTCTTGCACCACGCTGCGTGGTGCAAGAGCGATGCAAACCGGGTCTTAGATATTGCCCTTAGTACAGGACAAGTGACCCATATCTCATTTCTCATTGTGGACTGCATGTCAGTTCAGGGACCTTTCCTTTAAAGACTTTTTTTTCCAATTAGACCAGCTTTATACAAAACAAATATAGCATTGTGTTTCTTCCATTTGTTGTTGCAATTAGCAGCCACTTGTTTCCAGTCCGTTCCAGATCTTGCAAAACATGTTGAGGAACAATCCCTGGGGCCATGAAAAGAAACCACAGCAGCCCATCTCACCGTACTAATGATTGGATTACAAGAGCTGAACAACCTTTAGGAGCAGCAAATTGTAAAAATCGACGGATTGTGGGAAAAATGATCACTGAATTCAACTAATTATAAAACTGTCTTTTAGTTACTGATACCTTTACTGCTGTATATTAAGAGTAAGAAAATTGTAAAGGCTCTTACTTGCAACTTTGGAAAGGTTTGGCATGCGTAGTTAATTTTACATAAGTTTCAAACTTTAAAAAAAAAATGGAATGGAACAATTCTGCAAAACCAGTGTTTCAAAAAACATCTCCCACAAAACCCCAGTTTTAGCGAGAGAAAGTACTTAAGAAAATTTAGTAGAAACTTTCACAAGAACCGTTTAATATCAGCTTTGTAAAAGCACGACTTATCACCCCTAAGGGTATCCAGTCGGCCTGAATGGTGAACTCCACTCCGTTCGTGTAGATTGTGGAGTTTTCTGCACTCCGTGCTCCCCGGAGCTTGCCAAGTACAGAAAGCTCTGCTTCACGTAGTGCAGTGGAGCTTTTTCCTCGCTCGCCAAGGATACGTTGGCGAACGAGAGCTGCTGCTCGGGTAGAATTTCTACTTGAGCGGCAGGAAGATCAGAGCGAACGGCAGTTCCCACTGCCCTCCGCCACTTGCGGAACTCCACCGAGTTTTTTGTCACTTTGAGGAGTTTGGCATGGCAGAACTCCGCAAACTCCGCTCAGGTCTAGTATTTAGGCACTGGGGCCCGTTGAAGAGATTAAGTGAGCTAATGCCCAGAGTCACATGATGCTAAGCTGAGCGGCCGCCGGATCCGGGAATCAAGCCGCGAGCCCCGTTCCGTGCTCTGGCCGCTGTGCTACACCTTTTCTGTTTCGACGAATTAGCCAGGTCTGCCTCGAAGTGTCACACATGACAAGAGGTCAGCTGGCAGAGCTGCAATAATCTCAATCTCATTGGTCTCACTGACCTGTGCACCAAAGTCCCAAAGAAGTGAACATATCATTGAAAGAGATGAAACTAAAAGAAGCAATGACTCATAAAGTGATAGAAAACTGCTGTGTACTAAAGGGATTTGTTATCAAAATTTACTTTTTTTTTATTTAACCGCAGCAGGGACGTTTTACAAATGGGAAATTGGGACTTTGAGCCCGATGTGCTAAGAAACAGGAAACAAAAAGTGGTAAGAGTCTCTGATTTTTAATGCGATCTATTTAACCCCTTCGCCGCGGCACGAATCCCGCTGCAGCACTGGGGGGGTTTGGGGGAACTGCGGCGCCGCCGTGCTCGTGACGGAACCACTCCGTCATGAGTCACGGGCGAGCTGTGCTCATGACGGAGTGGTTCCGTCACGACTCCGCCCACTGCGCTAATCGCCCGCACAGGATGGAAATTAGCGCCGCGTGGGCGGAGCGGCCGCCAACGGCCGCAGCATGACGGAACCACTCCGTCATGAGCACACGGCGCCCGTGGCTCATGACGGAGTGGTTCCGTCATGAGCACGGAACGGGTTAATAAAAGGTGGCATCGCAAAATCTTCAGTCGCAGGTGTTTGCAGAACAATGAATATTATTAATTAAGCATATTGCTAATTGTGATCCCCATGATTGGCAGGAAGCACAAAGATGATGGTTGCAAGGTAAGCAGACCACCATGTTGCATTCCCAAAAAGGAAACTTATTTTTGTCAAGTGCTGAGCCAGGTTTACCCTTGATAAGTGTGAAAATATCAGAAGGATGCTGTAAATGTTACCTTTAAAGTGACACACCTTTATGATTAGACCACAATTTAAATTTCTTTGCTAGGAGACATTGTAATCTGGGTATTTCTCAGCATCTGAATAGTCATAGCTTCGGCCTGTAGGTTGATTCAGGGACAAAGTCCTTCCTATGGGGATACTTTGGCTGGTGTGGTGTATGTTTTTTTCTTTTTTGCTATTTTAACATAGTTTCAAGCATAATAATGCTACATTCAGACATCAACCAAAATACACGCAGCAAGCAAACACATAAAAGTACACAAAGACTTCAACACACAGTCTGACAAAACTATAGGTACACATGTGCACGTCAACACACATACAAAAAATACACAGGGACACCCAGTCAAGCACATAAAACCCAGATACAGGCACATCCCTCTGATGGAGGATGGGTGTGTGGTTCGACGAGTGCATGGGTAAATGCGTGGATGAATGAATAGACACCTGAGTGGATGTAAATATGGAAAGGTGGCTAGTTGGATGTATAGGTACATGATTGCATATTGTATGTGAGGAATGTTGTAGTTGATGGGTGTACAGGCCGATGGGTGGATGAAAGAATGACTGTGCAAGAGCAGCTCAGTGGGTGAATGCACTAAACTAGGCAGATGAGTCTGTCAGCATTGAACTGTGAATAAGGGGATATGAATGAGTTGGTGGCAGATAGAGGGAAGCATGAATGGGTGTGGACGGATAAATACAAAGGTTTTAGTCAATGGAGGGATGGTTGGTTTTGTGTACACATAGCAAGATAAATAAATGCAAATGGGTGGTTGTGGGAATGAATGCTTGTCTGTGGGTAAATGAATAGATGAATGTAAGAAAATGTTGCCAAGTGACACCTGAACACACAACACAGGTTAAAGTCCTTTCTACAGTGAAAGTCGGAAAACAGCTGTGGTAAATAACATAATCTTACTCGATGATTAAGAAGGGTTCAGCAGATCGATTCCCATTAGAGCCATCTCAGCCCTACATCCTTCTACTGCTGATAACCTGATTCTCATTCATGTAGGGGAATAAAAATACTATTTAACGTCTTAGAAACGGGAAAGGTTTAACATTCATTGTTATCTAAAACAGACATTGTATATAATTAAAAAAATAGATAAGGGAATATATATATACGAGAAAACAGACTAGATCATGCATTAATGCAACATATAACATTTATATATTACATTACAAACTTGTTTAGAAATGAACAGTGAGCTCTAGCTCCACAAATAACCACTGATGTGCAAATTAAATGTAAGTAATGGTGTTAATACTTGAACAATGAATTAACTTTTTCCATCCATCAGTAATTGAACACAGTGGCATTGCTTCAGTCTATTGTTTAGCTAGGCACAATCTCTCCACATCCATAGGTAAGGCTACTGTAATTGGCTTAACTAAGACCATAAAATCGATTTGAGGTATTATGCCCAATTCCTTGAATATTCCCAATATTTTCAAAGGAAAGACATAATGCAAATGTGTGAATATCATCTTCAAATGTTTTTTTTATAACTATAACACTTGGTGTTTAGCCTAGTGCGTTCATTTTAAGCAAGCATTGGCAAAGCCAACAGGCCTGACATAGGCCACCAGCCTTTTGGCTTTGTTCTGTTATGTTAACAGAATTTCTAACGCGCTCGAATACCTGTAGGTGTCTTGGCACTGGATTTACAGACAGGAGAAACATCCCAGGAAAAAAACACACAGAGTGCTAAATAACTAATTTTTCAAGACTTTCCAAAATGCGAGAAGACTGGGTGCCTCTTTGATGGGGAGTGGCATGCATTCCATGCCTTGGTGGCCCTTAGCATGAAGCTTCTGCCACCCAAAGTGGTTCGCTTGAACATGGGTACAACTAACAATTTGACGCTGGCCAGTCATAGGCTTCTGTTTGGGGTGTACCATTTAAAGCTGTGGTTGATAAAGTCTGGTCCAAGATCATGAAGGGTTTTGTAAGCTATACAAAGTGCTTTGATAGTGACTCTTTGTCAAATAGGG
The DNA here is from genome assembly GCF_964204655.1 of Triturus cristatus. Lineage (NCBI taxonomy): Eukaryota > Metazoa > Chordata > Amphibia > Caudata > Salamandridae > Triturus > Triturus cristatus. Next base: position 364,111,948 of record NC_140580.1, read on the forward strand.
AGCCAATGCAGTTTCTTTAGTGATCCAGAGGCTGAATGGCATTTTGGAATTCCTAATAGACGTCTGGCCGCCGCGTTTTGTAGGGCTTGTAGTCTGTTTAATATGAATTGATGGGCAGTAAGAAACAAGCCATTGCAATAATCTAATTTAGCCATCATCAGAGAAGTTACAAGAGTTTCCTAGGAATTGACAGGAATAAAAGGCAGTGGGCCAGATGTACGGCTCGATTTTGCATGTGCAAACAGGTTTGAGAACCCGTTTGCGCATTCAAAAACCTATTGGGCCATGTACATAGCTTGTTCAGCGAGTCACAATTTTTTTGCGACTCGCTAAATAGGTTTAGGGACTTGCTATTTTGAAGGGGCGTTCACTTACAAATAACGAGTGTCAAAACCATGTACAGATGTTTTGCGACCACAATTGCGTTCTCAAAACACTCACAATTACCACCTACTTCAAGTAGGTGGTACGGCATTCACAAATGGGAAGGAGTCCCCAGGGGAACCCTTCCCCTTTGCAAATGCATGCAAATTTATTTTTTAAGGGCAGGTAGTGGTCCCAGGGACCTTGCAATTTGCTACCCCTTTGGGAATCGCAAACAGTGTCAAACACACTGTTGTACATTTCATTGAGCTCCTCGCAAGTTGCGACTCGCAATGTGTCGCAAACTGCGAGGCGCTAAATGAAATAGTTGCTCATTCGGCCCTGTATCTTTTTGATGGTCCTAAGTGTAAAAAAGGCAGCAGATGTGACCGCATTCACTTGATCAGTGAAGCTCAACTTATCTATAAGCAATCCCAGATTGCAGGCATTCCTCACTGGTGTTGGTAAGGGGCACATCTCCTCTGGCCAGAAAGCTGGGATCCAAAAGGAGGATAGGGCTCTAAACAGTTTTACCTGATTTGAGTTTCAGGTAATTTGTATCCATCTATGCATTGGTTGCCTGTGTATGCACTTGCAGAATCTAGACTCTGTGCTAATCTTGTCATTTTCCAGAGATAGGACGATTTGGGTGTCATCAGCATAGGAAGTCAGGGGAAAGCTGAAGGTCTTTATTAGGTTCGCTAACGGAATGACATAAATGTTAAAAAGTGGTGGCCTGAGTGAGGACCAATAAGGGACTGCGCACATAAAGAACAAGCATTGGCATAGCCAATAGGTCTCGCCTTTGGGACCTTATAAGTGTTTAGCCATTCAACAGTTGCATAACTAAACACTTATAAGGTCCCAAAAGCGAGCCCTATTGGCTGTGCCAATGCTTGTTTTAACTGCTGCAATCTATGGAAGCCTCACGGAGAACATCAAAGCGGCCTGTGTGGCCACGAAAGTGGTCGCGATCAAACATCAAAGCGGCCGCGAATGTGAAAGTGATAGCGGTAAAGTGCGACCCGCGCACATGCACTGTAGGTCTAGGCTGGCCTGGTAGCACTTTTTGGAGCCCTCACAAAATGTCTCGCCAGACCAGCGCATGCGCTGGGTCAGGCGAGACCTAAAAAAGGGTGAGAGGCATAGGTGTCCAGTCGAACAGCCTCCTCTTGATCCAGAAGAAAGGATTTTAGCAAATCACTGGCAAGGTCGGTAATCCCAATATTGGCCATCCATTCTAACAGCAATCATGGCCAATGGTATCAAAAGCATCCAAGAGATTAAGCAGAATGAGGGCAACCCCTCTGTCATTGTCTAATGCCTGCCTGATCTCTTCAGTTGCCTTGAACAGCACTGTCTCCGTGCTACGACCACTGCAAAATCGAAATGGAGTAGCCTGCAAAAGGAGGATTGAATGGGTTCCACAAGTTGATTGTTGGTAATTTGTTCGGCTGTCTTTGCTGGCAAAGGGAGGCAGGAGATGTGGTGGTAGCTATTCTGATCTTTAGGCTCTAAGGTGTTTTTTAAGAAGTGGAAGCACAGAGGCTTTCTTCCATATTGTTGGAAAAACATAAGTCCTAAACATCATTTCAAAGATGGTCATAAGCTTAGTCGCAATAATCTCTGCCGCTAGCTTTACCACAGTTGGAGGACATGGATCCTGTGGGGTTCCTGAAGTCAATATCTAAGTATATTTGTGACTTTCTTAGAAGGGGGGTACTGTGAACTCACTTAATGTGTTCCATTCCATAAGGGAAGAAACTGTAAAAGTATCGCTCATGGTAGACAAGGTAGATGAGGTTAACTTATTGTACACCATTTCTACTTTTTTTGGAAAGAAGTTGACAAAAGTTTCACAGAAGGTTTTACTTGCATAAGTTTTTAGTGGTGTTAGTTGCCAGTTTAGTCACTGTATGAAAGAGCTCGTTGGCGGAATTTTTTGCTTCCACTATCTTCCTTGTGAAATAGGAGGCCTTTTCCTTATTAATAAGAGATTTATAGGTTGCTAAGCAGCCCTTGCATTTTGCTTTTTCTTCCTCATTATAGACAGCTCTCCATCTCTTCTCTTGCCTTCTGCAGCATTGTTTGCTGGCTCTCCGCTCAGCAGAAAACCAAGGGTCTGAGTTGTTAAGGCGACGGGCCTTGACTATTTTAACTGGTGCTAAAAGGGTAGCAGCTGTGTCTAACCAGCAAGTATATTGCAAGGCTGCCATGCTGATGTTCCAGAAAATTATGGGGAATGAGTCAGTCAAAGTTTCTGCAAAAAGGTCTGGTTGGATATTATGACAGGCCCGTGAAGGGAAGGTGGTTGTTTGGGCTCTGATATTGGAGTAGGACTGACTGAGAGCTAAATCAAGAAGGACAGCACTATGGTCTGTCCAAATAAGTGAAAGAGTCCTAACATTACTCAGTGAGGTGTGATTGGTAAACATACAGTCTGTGTGTCCAGCCCGGTGTGCTGGGCCATTTACTATCTGTCTAGGCCAAGTACGGATAGAGTATGGAGAAGTGCTGTAGGATCTGAGTCCGACTGTGCCTCTAAGTGAAAATTAAAATCACCCAGGACAGTATAGTTAGTGGATATAAAATGTGTTCTTTGAGAAGGTTGCCTAAGTCCTGAGAGAAAGCCTGTCTGGGGCCAGGTGGTCGATATATGACCATTACTTTGAAGGACTGTTGTTTGGTAACTTCAATAATGAAGGAGACTGCCTCACAATTTGATGAGGGCACTGGATTGCAGCAGACGGCTAGGTACACTCTCTATATAAGAGTGTTAGTCCCCCGCCACGCTTAAGCAGTCTGTCATGTCTGTAAATTGCAAAGCCCTCTGGTAATGCTTGCAACAGATCTGGGTTGCTTGAGGAATCAGCCCAGGTTTCAGTTGGAAAAGTTAGGGCTGGTCTATGGGTTTCCATGAACAAAGAGAATTCGAGCTATGTTTGACTAATGACCTCGCATATATTAAAATGCAAGGAAAGGTGTTTATAAATGCTTTAGTTTGTGTGTTTATTGATGTGGCTTCTTTGAGTTCAAGCTGCTGACAAGAGAGGCCTGTAGCCAGAGAAGAGCAGCTGAGGGCAGGTTGGGTGTTGTAGGAGAGTAGGGTCTGCTATCCTATGGTCACCCCAAATTTTTGCTTTTTGCTTCACTGGTTTTTGACATATTGAGGCTGTGGGCCTGCCAATCAGACCCCCAGCCTGCTGTTCTCTCTACTAAATTAAAACTATGCACCCTAGGTGCATAACCAATTGGAAGTGGATCACCCTGTCAGCCCCTGTACCAGTGTACACTAGGTACCCAGGGCATTGGTGTACCCAAGGCCTGCCAGGGGCTGAAGCATGTATTATGCCACCCCAGGCTTGGCCTAACAATTTGACACAACTGGCTGATCACTCAGCTGGGGTAAGTTGGTGTAATCACCTCTTACTTAGGTGTAGTATACCTATACCTAACCTTAAATGGGACACCTGGTAACCTATAAGTCACTCCTATGGCAGGCCTTAACAATCCTGAAGGCAGAGTGCTTGGTTCCATGTGAGATGGTGCTCTGGCATGAGCTGAGCCTGTCTGCAGTGGTCGGAACAACTTCCTTCTACTGTTTCCAGATATCGTCATACCATATACTCTTAAGTGCATTATGAACCTCGCGGTTAAATGCTATCTTTGGTTTGGCTTTATCAAAACATGTCGAGTAAGGTGTCATACGAATTGGAATACTAACCCCTCGCCAATTCTGGCGACGGGGTTAGCATTCCACCCTTCCAGAGGGACACGACATGTACAGTACCTGAAACCCGGGTAAAATCAGACATAGCCTCAGCTCCACAAAATGGATGCTGCCACCACAGACACAAGTCTGCCCTCCTGCTGCTGGGAGTCCTTCCAGCTTGGGAGGTGTGGACAAAGGGTTTCCTGCCAGGGGAGGTGCGTGCACCACCCCAGACAGGATTTTGTGTATTGGTCAGGTAGGGCTTGAAAGAAACCAGACATGCCTGTGGCTCACAAGGAGCCTCGGTGCATATGCCAGTTCAAACCGGTCCTGGGGCACACCAGTCCCGGGCCTGGGGCGAGCTGGACAAAGGATTGGGGGTGTAACCACCCCCCTTCCTGGTCCCACCCATAGGGAGGGACCTAGCAGGTAGTCCGGCCCCTAGAATCCGCTTAAAGGTAGGAGCTGTGTCCTAAGACTTCAGACATCCTGGAATCAACTTAACACTAAGAAGAAGACGGGAACTTCGACGCTCTGCTGCACAGAGGACTGAAGCCAATCTGCCCTGTGGTCAGGGAGTGACCACCTTGCTAACGCAAGCACCATCCAGCGAATCAACGTCTGCTTTGCCGCCGCCTCCCGCTGGAGCCCGAGCCCAGAGACTGACAAGACCTGGACCTCCAGACCTCTCACCGCCCGATCCACAGTCCCTGAAAAGAGGAGACCCGTGGAGGCACCGAGACACGTGGAGCCAGCCATCTTGGAACGACTACGACAAGCTGACAAGTGCAACAACCGAGGCTTCCTCCAAGTTGTGCTTTGGGATCTGAGAAGCCCAACACCCGAGCAGCATCTGCACCAAAGGTGAGCCCTCCAGCATCTCCACGATCTGCGTGGGGCCCTTCTGCATTTTGCCACTCGACGCGCCTAACCGGTTGCTGGCCCGCTGGCTAGTAGCCATCTTGGCAACGAACTTCAAGAAATACACCACTGGTCTGGTTGCTCCAGACTGGCCCTTGCTCCCCTCCAAAGGAGCAGTCCTTCTGACCTTGCTGGTCAGAACCATCAGCTTATTTCATCTCCTACAACAATTGCTTTTGCCAAGGCTTGTTTGCTTCGATGAAGTCGCCGACACCGCCGACAGCGAGAGTCTGCGTGGGACAGCTCGTGAACCGACTCCTGGATGTCGTCGACCTCCAGGGACCACGTGGCTGCAGAGACAAGCTACACCTTTCTTCCTGTTTGCACCCGACATCGCCTGGTACCCACCTGGTGCCACGCTGGTCACTGGCTAGTGACTGTGAACACTGTCCCCTCTGCTTACAGGTCTTCAACATCTCCGATCCACTCTTGGATCCACTGCATCTCTCCCGGACCGACCGCCTGCAGCATCTTTGTCTTCAAGCTCCACGGAACAGATAGAAGAAACCCGACGCACTTCGAGGCCTATGCACCCGCTTCCTGTGGGTGAGGTAAAGCTGGCACACCTGTGCCCAAGTGTAGTATTACATCTCTAGTGCCTGTGTTCCAAATCTTGAGTTCCTAGTCCATCCGGAAGATCCTCTTTACAGTAACTTTGTACTTTTTACGCACCCATTGAAACCTATGGGAGCACGCGTGTGACTATTTGCTCTGCACACGCCACCCGTGGACCTCCTGGTCACTAACTGACGTTAGCTCCTTGTAGGCCCAGCGATTCTAGAGGCCCTAGGCCTTTTCCCTTTTCTGTTCGTGGTACTTATACCACTATTTTAGTATATGGTTTGAGCGGCCACCAGGGCCTATCCATATAAAGTGCAACTTCTGTGTATTCTGCTGTAATCTTGTTTGACGATTTGTGCTCCTGTGCTCATAAAGAGACTAGGGGTTACTTTGAGAAATAAATACATATATATTTTGAATATATATCTGTGTGGTGTCCTTTCATTGGTATAAAAGGGGGTTGCATTTGGTAAAACAGCTGGCTTAACACGCTTCACGAGTTTAGCCTCAAAGACTGCTTAGCCTACGCTACCACTAGGGCAGCTAGTCCGAAAAGGTTGACTTACAACCACACCATAAGGGTTGCTTGGCATGGTACAAGGTGATCACTTTAACTAGTGAGCATCATATACCAGGCCAACTTCTCACAGGTGTGCTGGGGGATTTGTGATTCTATGTATTTCCCACAGCACAAGCATTTGAGTGGAGCATTTTTGGTGATGAAAAGGCAGTAAAAAATGGGACATCCTATGTTCTTACCTGAATCTAATATAAGCAGCTTGTCCCGGGTGTAGGACTGTAGCTGTGAGCCTGAACCAGGGTACAGGCGCTAGGCACGGTACAGGTTCGTACGGCCATAGACAGGCTTGTCTTAGGCATGCCTTCGGTGGGTCAACAGCACGTCTGCTGCGTGCGTCCCCTGGGCTGATGAGCTAAGGAATGTTTTAAATATCCAGCCATAGAAGGGGGCGTGGCAAGGAGTGTGGCTTGTGCAAAGAGCAGTGCTCTGTTAATAACGAGTGGACGAATAAGAAATAATGAGGATTCAGAAACCCCTGAATTCAGTCACAGGATCCCGTGACTGAAAACTACTGGTGACCAAGAATACTAAAATAAAGGTGAGAAAGGTTAAAAACATAAACTTATTCAAACAAAGGGAATTACCGTCCAAGATGGCCCCCACACCACAGTGAGAGCTAGGCACCTCCCAGAAAATGGCAGTAACTTAAGGGAACTACTCCCGTGTGTGGATGCGCTCTTTGTGACAGGGAAGTTAGTGAAAGCCAGAAGGGGGTTACCCACAGTCTTATGCTCTATGCTGTTGTGAGTGGAAGAAAAATATTAATGACAAATCAATGGACCAATGCATGAAGGCTGCTGGCTGAAATCCCCTCTTAGCAAGTACAATGTGCATATTGTTTTTGCAAAATCAAAAGGTTTTGACTAACGCCAGAAATAAAAATTCTTTAAGGGGATGTCTAGTGTATGACGTCATAATACATCCCAAAACCCCAGCTGACATCATCATTATCCTACAAAGCAACATTCAGTGATGCCCATTACTGGTTATTATTAGAGATAGACATCCCTTTATTTACCTTTGAAACCCCCTTTCAAGGCTGCAGTTACTCAGTAGACGCTGAATTGTTTCATCCGAGGATGTGCATCCCTCCTGCCTCCCCAAATTGAGAAGTGGAGAGCAACGATGTAACCCTGTAAAGTACTGATGCTAAAATGGCAATATGATTTGTCACTTTTCTAGCTTGGCCTGAATGGCACAATGCTAATCATATGCTTAAAAAATGTACTAGAAATTGACTGATTTGTGATGATTCGTTTTGGAGTGTTGTAGAGTGCTCCGTATAAAGCAGTAGCTCACCACCTAAAACCTGGGAACTATCGAGGGTTTCCTTCTTTTGCTGTTACTTATTCTGGGTGCTTTCTTCTGTCTGGACACAGCTATGCTTCTCTGATTAACACATGTGTAAGGGACTCCTTTTGGGGCATATCAGCAACAACCGGCGATAATTATCGCTAAGCGCACTTAGCACTAGGATAATTATCGCCGGCTAGCGTGGATTTTTATCGCTGAGATAGCGTGCTATTAGCAACTCTTATCTCAAAAGCAATAAAAATCTGCACGCTAACTGACTAACATTAGATTATCGCTGGAAACCCAGCGATAATCTCACGCAATGTGGCGTTAGCTTGATGATAGGGACTCACAAACTTAGCCATGATATCCACCTTCCATAGGATATCATGGCTAAGTCAGTCCTGAAGCAGGCGTAAGGAAAGTACCGATAACAGGGGTTATCGCTACTTTTCTTGCCACTATGCTTCATAGCGTGGGGCTTGATGATAGGAGAAATGTCGCTTAGCGACATTTCTCCTGTCATGTTAGGTCAGGAACGCCCACTTTGCAACTCATTAGAGATGCAAAGCTGGGCGTTAGGAATTCCTACGCTAACGCAAGTTTTCACGCATTAGCATGAGCTTGCTAATTAGGCGATAAAATAATCTCCGCTTTTCGGCCAAAAACGGCCGCAAAAGCGGCGATAATTCTATTGCCTCGCCTTGCTGATATGCCCCTTTATTCTTTCAGGCCTAGAGTGCTGCATATATTATGAAAAAAAGGAAGTAGGGAACCCTGTACAGTTCCCACGTTTTAGGCTTAGGCGAAGAGCGGCTCCTATCTATGGATATATTTCTCATAGATATATCTTCAATACATATCTTCACAGTAAATAGCTATATAGATATATATTTTGAAGGTACACAGATATTGAGCTAAGTATAACAGACTTATACTTACCTGCTCAATATTTTGGTCATTCATATTTTTGCTACAATATTATGGTAGCATGATATTAAAAGGTTGAATGCTTACATACAAGTGATTTAAAGTGGAATCTATGCCTGCTAGGTCACTGGATACAACAAGCATTGGCTAAGCCAAATAGGTCTTGGCATTCAGAAAGTTATTTGCGTTGTCAATCTCAGTGTCTTTCAGCCATGTGTTGGATGTATGTGGTGTGGAGTTAAAATATGTGTATTGATGTGTATGGTGGGGAGCTAAATTTTGTGGAGTGTAATTCTATGTTTTGGAGATGAATGAATATATGTGGAGTGGAATTATGATGGGTGAAGTAGAATGATGTAGTTTGGAATGGAAGTATATGTAGTGGAACTATCTTGAGTTGAATTGTGTTGTACATAGTGTAATTATGTGGTTTGGAATGCAGTGGAATCATGTGGAATGCATTTATGCTGCTTGGTGTGGCATGGAGTTGCATGTCGGGGAGTTGAATTATGTGGCATGATGCTGAATTATATTATGTGGAGTGCAATTATGTGGTGTGAAGTGAAATTATGTGGGTTGGAGTGGGAATTGTGGAATTTGTGGCGTGAAATTGTGAGGCATTGAGTGGAGTTATGTGTAGTATAATTTTTGGGCATGGTGTGCAGTGAAAATATGAAGATAATAAATATGTCCTATTGAGTGCAGTGGAAGTATGTGGGGTGGAATTGTGTGTCATGGAGTGGAATTGTGTTGAGTGGTATTGTGTGTCGTGGAGTGGCATGTAGTAGAGTGGAATTATATGGCATGGTGTTGAATTATGTGGTGTGGGATGGAATTGTGTGGAGCTGAATTCTGTGATGTAGAATTGTGTGATGTTGAGTGAATTATGTTTAGTGGAATTATGTGGCATGGTGTTGAGTGTATTTATGTGAATTGTTGCTCTGTAGCGTGGAGTGGATTTATGTGGAGTGTAATTATGTAGTATGGAGTGGAGTGTAATTATGTGGTGTTGAGTGGTATTATGTGGAGTGTAATTATGTTTCATTGTGTGGAATTGTGTGGCATTGAATTGTGTGGTGTGAAATTGTGTGGTCTTGTGTGGAAATATGTGGCATGCTGTGGAGTGGAATTATTTGGCATGGTGGAGAGCTGAATTTTATGGAGTGCAAATTATATTTTTTGGAGCTGAATAGATATATGGGATTATGTCGGTCGGAGCAGAATTTAGTGTAGTGGAACTATCTGGAGTTGAATTGCATAGTGGGGAGTGTAATTATGTTGTTTGGAATGAAGGAGAATTATGTTATGTGAAGTGCTATTATGTGAAGTAGAAATGATGTGAATTGGAGCACAGTGGAAATATGTGGAACTGAATTTGTTGGAGTGTAATTATGTGGCATGAAGTGGAATAATGTGGAGTGGAATTGTGTGGAGTTGAATTGTGTGGTATGGAAATATGAGATGTTGAAATGTGTTGTGTTTAGATTTGTGTGTTGCGGAATTGCGTGGCGCTTATATGTGGCATTGTGTTGAATTATGTGGAGTTGAATGCTTGTTGTCTTCACAGGCCAGCTGATTGCAGGGCACCGTCTGTATTCGTTGGCAATATTGTCCAGTGATCTCTGCAGGACTTAGATTGCTGTTGACGTGGAATGCAGGAAGCATATCTACTGCAGTGCAGAGGGAGCGCCTTCATGGGAGCTGAGATGCTGTTTCTCTTTTCTGTCCTCTCAACCCCTGAAATGGCCTAAAACAATGTGAATGCCATCCATAACTGTTTATGCCTCCCCTGTGAGCGCTCAAGTCTTGAGATGACTCATGCTTCAGGTGGTTGGATTTATCACTGCTTTGAAGATTCAACGTGTGCTCTGCTGGAGGGAGGGAGGCATGGAGATTAAAGGTAGCTTGCTGAGTCCTCTGTATTAACTCAGAGCACCAGTAGCTTTTCTGAAGCTCTTCTCTCAAGTAGCATGTTTGTTTTAAATGCGCATCGTGCATCAGCCTGAGGGACGGTTGAATAAAGAAACACGAGCGACGACAGGTGAGGAGGGGGATAAAGAAAGACACGCATTACAACATGATCTGTGGAGAGAAAAAAGTAACCGGGATATGGCAGGTGGGAGGAGAAAGAGCGTATGAAACACGAGCAAGGGTATGAAGTGCTCATATACAAATTATAAAGTAGCTCCCAAAAGGGGAGCGGTGGAGTACTTGGGCCAAGCACATGCCATGCCTGCCTTGGACAAACGGAGATGAAGGATACAAGAGCGACATTGAAGTGAACAAATAGTAAGCATGTGGGCAGGCTGTAACCTACTGATTGTAAACAACATGTCTCGAAAAGACAGCGCATGAGCTGTGTAGCTGAGACCTATAAGACGGTCCCCAACCATTATTTCATGACTACTGTAGTTAAAAGTGGAGACCATCATAGGACCTACTTCAGCAAATCAAATCATATGACATAACTCTTTATAATCCTCCATGAGCAAATCAGATAGCTTTAAGTCTATCTTGCCACCTCGGTAACCTATGAAATAGCAAGCTATCTAACATCCAGTGGCCGATGGAGAGGCAGAGTACTTCAAGAAAGTCATCCAACAAAATCTTTCAAGTACCAGTGGACACAGCTGCTAAGCTTGTGGTAGTGATATTTCAGTTCCCTTGGGAGCAAAAAATGACAACGTGTGTTGACATCAGACTAGCACTGGCCTCTGCTCTGATGGTAGTAGTAAGAAATTAAAGCATTCGCAACCTCCCAGCCCATGCTCCATCCAGGGGCTCAATCAATCAATCAATCAGGGAATTGAAAGCACGCTACTCACTCGTGAGGGTCTCAAGGCGCTGTGGGGGGGTCCACAGATCTGTTTAGCCAAAAAGCCAGGTCTTGAGGGTCTTCCTGAAGGTGTTCAGTGAGGGGCACGTCTGATGTCTGCCGGTAGCTCGTTCCAGGTCTTGGCTGCAATGTGAGAGAAGGATCTTCGGCCTGCTCTGACTCTGTGGATGCGCAGGGTTTTGGCCAGTGCGAGGTTGGAAGATCGGAGGTTTCTTTTGGGTACGTGGAAGTTGATTCTGTCGGTGAGGTATTTGGGTCCATTGTTGTGTAGGCATTTGTAGGCATGAGTGAGGATTTTGAAAGTGACTCTTTTCTCCACGGGGAGCCAGTGGAGACTTTGTAGGTGTTGACTGATGTGTTCGTGTCGGGGATGCCGAGGATGAGTCTGCCGGCGGTGCTCTGTATTGTCTGGAGTTTGCGGAGTTTGCAGAGTAGGGACTTGTTGATGCCGGCGTAGAGTGCATTTCCATAGTCCAGTCTGCTGGTGATGAGTGCGTGGGTGACTGTCTTCCTTGACTCAGAGGGGGATCCATTTGAAAGTCTTGCGGAGGATGCAGAGGGTATTGAAGCAGCTGGAGGTGACGGCGTTGACCTGTTGGTTCATGGTGAGTGATGAGTCGAGTACGATGCCGAGGTTCTTGGCGTGGTCTGAGGGGGTAGGTGGGCTTCCAAGGGCGGTCGGCCACCAGGTGCTGTCCCATGCAGAAGGAGTGGTACCAAGGACGAGGACTTCTGTCTTCTCGGCATTGAGCTTCAGGCAGCTGTTGGTCATCCAGACTGTGACGTCTTGCATTCCTTTCTGGGAGCTGAGTTTGGCAGTGGTGGGGTCTTTGGTGAGGGAGAGGATGAGCTGGGTGTCGTCGGCGTAGGATACTATGTTGAGGCCGTGTTGTCGGACGATATCTGCGAGGGGGGCCATGTAGATATAGAAGAGGGTGGGGCTCAGGGATGAACCCTGTGGGACTCCGCAGGTCATTTTCGTGGGGTCGGAGAGAAAGAGTGGGAGTCTGATCCTTTGGCTTCTTCCAGTGAGGAATGATCCGATCCAGTCCAGGGCTGTTCCTTGTATGCCTGCGTCGTGTAGTCTGGCGACTAGTGTGCGGTGGGAAATGGTGTTGAAGGCCGCTGATAGGTCAAGTAGGATGAGGGCTGTGGAGTACTCTTGGTCCAGAGGTGTGCGGATGTCATCTGTGGCAGCGGGTAGGGCGGTCTCTGTGCTGTGGTTGCTTCGGAATCCGGATTGGGACTGGTTGAGGACGGCGTTCTCTTCAATTAATCGTGTCAGTTTCCTGTTGACTGTTTCCTCTGCAACTTTGGCTGCAAAGGGGAGGAGTGAGATGGGCCGTAAGTTCTTGAGGTCAGTGGGGTCAGCTGTAGGCTTCTTGAGCAGAGGTCTGACTTCTGCGTGCTTCCAGTCATCTGGGAAGGTGCCTATTTTGAAGGTGGTGTTGATGGTGCGTTGTAGTTCGGGTGCGATGGCATCCGCGGCTCTGTGGCAGATTTGAGGGGGGCAGGGGTCGGTGGGGGCCCCCGAGTGGATGCTTTTCATGGTCGAGGCGGTGTCTTCGGCCGTGATCGGTATCCAGTTGGAGATGGTGGGCTAGCTGGAGTTTCTGGGGTGCCTGGTGGATGGTCGATGAAGTTTTCGTAGAGGTTATTGAACTTGAGGCGGAAATAGGTTCCAAGCTTGTCGCCTAGGTCTTGGGAAGGGGTGATGTCTGTGGCTTCGCGGCGCGGGTTGGTGAATTCTTGAATGACACTGAAAAGTTCCTTGGAGTTGGTGGAGTTGGCCAGGATTTTGTTGTGGATGAATTTCCTCTTGGTGGCTCTGATCTGTTTGTGGTAGTCCGTCATGGCGTCCTTGTAGGTGGTGTGGTTTTCGGTTGTCTTGGTGTTTCTCCAGTTCTTCTCCAGGCGTCTGCAGGCGCGTGGGGCTGCAAATAAAAGGCAAAAGCAGGGAATGTGAAGTAAAGTGCTAAAAGAGTTACTTTCCCATACAAAATCAAAATTGGTTGAATTTACTGGGAATGAGAGAGGAGTGAATCTAAGGATGCTGTGTCAAACATAGCCCTTACCTGTTATTGAGAAAAGAGGATCACCAGTGACTGTCTTTGCCAGACATCACACCAATGCAAAGGTCGTGTCCTGGTTTCAAGAAATATTGAGACCAGGTGACCATTCAGTCTTCTATAGCACAAGGGTTCCTGGAGCTACTTGATTTGGCCATGGCTAGCAATATAGGGTAGAGCAACCCCTGCACAGCATCATCCTCATCCTCAGAATCAATCATACCACTCTGTTGTCTCTGGTTTGTGAGGATATTGACTCCAGAAATATCGTGCTACAAGACTTTTGCAGAAAAAATATTTACAGCTAATATATTGTGGAGAGAAGTATTGCTAAGTACAGAATTACTATTTCTAACTAAACATCTAGATGCATTAAAGAAATATATTCCGTCAAGATGCTTCTTCGCAAGCACCCTTAAAAAACAGCTTCCTCTTATGGAGAGTTCATTACTGTTTTTGACAGCTTTATGATTTTAACCGGTCAAATAGTTAACAAGAAAAAACAGAACTTTGGGGGATATTCATAAATTTGAAGCGAAAGATGAGTACACAATGCCATGCTACTGAATCCATCTGGTATTGTGCTGACATGAAAACAAAATGGGAACAATCAAATTCCCATTGTCCACGACCCTATTTCAGTTTAACAAATAATGAAACGTGAAATATTTTTTAAAAATCCAAAGACTTAGGGGCGTTTTATTTGTAAACTAGAAATGTCCAGCTACCTACTAATGCCTAGTTGTGGTCTAAAAAATCAGACTTTCCCACAGGATAAGATCAGCGGACACACAATGGAGAGCTACATTAGCGAGCATTAAGGATGGAAAGATGAAATTCAAACACTGCCTGTGACCTATTGCTCCAGTAACAACTGATTTGAAAATAGCTTCCTTGCAGAAGCAGTACCTGCACCCCACATTGCTGCATTCTTAGAGATGCATGGCACTAACACTTGGGCCAGATGTATCAAAGGATTTTGCCCATTCTGTGTCTATAGGAAAATGTGTCTATACATATGCCCTTTGATATTTTTAGGGATGGAAAATATTCATGACATCTGATCTAGTCACTGTTAGAATTTTGCAATATTTAGGTATGAAAGAATGAAGGTTTTGTTCTTCTTTGGAATAGGATAGCTAATATACAACATGAGAAGATAGAAATCATCACTAAAATGAATGTCCATGTCTCACGCTACCCCATTCCTCAATACAAACTTCCAAATTTATTGTCAGTATGAATTTAGCATTTAACAGACAAACACAAAGATTAAAAATAAATTACATAATGTACAATTCAAATTGTTAAAAAGACAGACTGATAACAATCGTCGACAATATATTATCAATAATTACTAAAGTCATAAATAGTTAAAATAATCAGGCATTGATAGCCTTTTAAAAAGTCCAATCCATCAACAACAATATTGGTTAAATGGATACTGCCTACAATGCAACAGAACGGAGATCTGTACGGAGGCAATGACCTTCTGCCATATTCACCATGCAGAAAGAATAAATTTAGCCACAGCCAACACCACAATTGCCATAGTGTCACTTTATTTATCATATTTTTAGGGTCGCACAGCCCCAGAGCCCGACACATTGGTGCAATCCACTTACATTTCGATCTGGAATACGCCCTGCAGATAAATCTAAAAATGCTCCTCTGACTCATCTGTAAAACAACAGGCTGGACAGAGTTTCGATTTGGTAATCGATGAAATCCAAGATGAAACAGGTGGCTAATGGAAGGGCGTCATATCGAAACTGCAAGAAAAGAGAGCGAGCTTGAGTTGGATGGAATAAATCCAGGGCATCCTCTAGTTTAAATATAGTTCTGTGCATTAAAAAGGCTTTAGTATAGGGTTGGGCAGAACCCATGGAGTTTCTCTCCAGGGAATTTTGCAAAGTGACCAGATATCCACGTTTGGTGCTGACAGACTGGGAATCCCTGGCGTGGTTTCCCTGACTTGTTGCTTTCTGACCTCCTATTTTGCTAAATCTATATTTGCTGGCTTTAGTATTCTGGGCACTTTACCACTGCTAATCAGTGCTAAAGTGCATATGTTTTGTACTCAAAACATAGTAACATTGGCTTATCCACAATTGGCATATTAAATGTACTTTTATGTCCCTAGTAAATTCCACCATATGTGCCCAAGGCCTGTAAATTAAATGCTACTAGTGGGCCTTTGGCACTGATTGTTCCACCCACTTCAGTAGCCCTTTAAACATGTCTAAGGCCTGCCACTGCAGAGCCTCTGTCTGCAGTTTTTAACTGTGATTTTGACCTAGCAAGCTAACCTACTTGCCAGGCCCAAACCTTCCCTTTTATTGCATATAGGTGACCCCTAATGTAGGCCCTAGGCATCCCTATGGGCAGGGTGCAGAGTACTTACAAGGAAGGACATGTACTTTTAAGTTTTACATGTCCTCGTAGTGAGAAACTGTTGAATACATTTTTCACTACTGCAAGACCTATTTCTCCCATAGGTTAACATTGGGATTGCCTTAAAACATATTTTAAGTGTATCTTTTAAGTGGGAATAAAGAGATTTGGAGTTTGGTGTCTCTGGACTAACAATTTCAAATCCCAATTTATGGTGATGTTGGATTTTAAATTGTAAGTCTGAAAATGCCACTTTTAGAAAGTTATACCAAAGAGGATGATGGACGCTTTTGTACCGCTTTGTTCGCTATAAGTTGGCAGGGTATGCTCAGACGTTGAGTCCCTTGCTCACTTTGCCACTGGATTCAAGCAAGCCTGGCTGAAGACGGCTGAAATGCCAGAAACCGGTCCTAGGAAGCTTGTTTCTGGTCCAGGGAAGGCATGGCTTGGCAGTTCGGGCTGGACTGTTCCCATGAGGCACAGGGTCAGACTGATTTGCATATGGCCATGCCTGAACTGGGGTGGCAGAGTGGGCTAAAGAACGGTGATGGATCAAACCCAGATCTGTTGACTGGGTGTGAGTGTTTGATTGGTTCTGATGCTCCGTCCATCACTACCCCCTTTTGTACCACTTTTAGAAAGTTGGCATTTTCTTACTTTAACCATTCTGTGCCTCTGCCTGTCTCTGAATACATGTCAGTGTTGGGTGACAGCTAGTCTTTGTACATTACCTCTAGACAGTCACACAAAGGGGCAGGGTTTTACATTTGCATTCTGATGGGCCATCACCAGGCTGATGGGCCTTCCCGAGGTAGATTGGAAGGGAGGAGCTGACACTTTCACCTGAATAGGGCTGTGTCTGTCCCCACACAAAGCCCTGCATACCCCTTGGTAGTGAGTCTGGAGCCAGGGCAGGAAAGGCAGGGACCCTGTGATATTCAAAGGCCTCTTTGAAGTCTCCCCAACTTCCAAGGCACAACTGGGCATAAGTACTGGACCCTTGACACCACCAAATCAAGACTTTGCTGGAACCAAGGACATTCTATGACGAAGAAGAGCTGCAGTGCTGTAGGAGGGACTGCCACTCAGCTATCTGATTTGCTGTGTTGACCCTGCTGCCTGCTGCTTCTTGCCTGGGATTGAGGACTGGACCTGCTCGCTGCATCCTTGAACCCGAATTTCTCCAAGGTCTTGCTTGCTTCTCCCCTGTTCTTGAAGTCTCAGAGCCAACAAGAGTTCCTTCAACTTTGCTTCAGCTACTGGACTCTGCCATCTATGAGTCCTGCCCTGCCAAGAGGTGCCAATCCAGTCCTGGGCCCTGAAAGTGGGTTTTGCAGCTGTTTTCTTGCAAAATGTGATGCAGTGACACGTTTGCGGCAATCAGCACGGACGCAGTGCCCTTTGACGCCAACGCAGTACTGATTCAACGACGAGGCGAGTCCTGGCTGCAAGGCTCTACTTCGACACATTGACCCGACTACGTGAATCAGAACCGAC
Source organism: Triturus cristatus (assembly GCF_964204655.1). Taxonomy (NCBI): domain Eukaryota; kingdom Metazoa; phylum Chordata; class Amphibia; order Caudata; family Salamandridae; genus Triturus; species Triturus cristatus. The sequence continues at coordinate 364,129,104 of NC_140580.1, forward strand.
ACATCGAGTCATTAACGCCGACGCTTGTTCCATCCATGGTACTATTTCAGTGAGGCCTACATGTGTCCTGTAGCTGGCCTGCCGTTATTATGGTTGGACTGAAACTTTGGATTTACCCCAGTCTAGTGTGACCTCAAGTAACCCCTAAGCGCTATTGACTTTAAGCACTATATTGCAGCTTATTCTTTAAAAATATATATCTTAAGTTATACTTATTAGATTTTTGTTGTTTTGATTCCTGTTTTACTAAGATTCATAATCTCAATTTTCCTACACTGGTGTTGTGTCTTTTTGTGGTGTTTTCACTATGTTACTGTAATTAAAGTATGCACAAATACTTTACACCTTGCCCCTTAAATTAGGTCTGACTGCTCTGTGTTAAACTACCAGAGGGTGAGCACAGGTTAATTTAGGTTGTGTATCTGACTTACCCTGAATAGGACTGTGGTCTCTACTTGGACAGGGAGCAAACCTCTGCCAACTAAAGACCCAATTTCAAACAGGCGCTTTGTGATTTTGTATTCAATTTTTAACCAAATCTTTCAAATTTTATATTTCTGGTTCTACTAGTAGTAATTTTGTCATTTTGGTCTTGTTTTCTTTATTGAAGAAAGTTTTACTTTTCTAACTTGCTGTGGGATCTTTTTTGTGAGGTGCTTTTCACTTTTTTTACTGTTTGAAGTGTTGCACAAATACTTTACCCATTGCTTCTAAGTTAAGCCTGACTTCTCTGAGCCAAGCTACCAGAGGGTTGAACAAAGATTAATTTAGGGTTGACTTGTGCCTCACTCTGAGAAGGACTGTCATTGCTGCTTGACCAGGGCTCACATCAACCAACAACCCAATTTATGACAGAAATTATATACATGTTTTCTATCTGTTCACTCAGGTCAGCTTACTGGCCTGCACAGATGATGATACCTTTGCCCATAAACCTCCAAAAGCAATCCCCATTCCTCACCCTTCTGATGGTTTTGCCTGTGCTCAATATGCCCAGTACAGGCTTGGCCTTAAACTTCCTAAGCTCTCAAACGGTGATGTCTAGTGTTAAAACAATATAAAATGATAAATACATTTAAAGGTGAACAGAAAATCACTTGCTCTCAGTTCACTGCTGATTTATTATACTTGAAACATATTTACAGTCCTGAATTATTTCTCTGGGGCATAAGAGTTGAACACATCCAATAATGAATCTTCATTCCAAGTGAACATGATGGCAATTTAAGAGTGATAATTCTCATGCTGAATATGACAAACTCCATATAGCCTCTTAAATTATTTTGTTAAAATGTAATATGCCAGCTCCATAAATAACTGCAATTTTTTTGCATTAAATACTCGAGTTGTAGTGCTGCAATCCAATGTGTATGTTGATTTACAGCATCAAATGTATAGGTAAGTGTGCTCACAGAAACGCAAAACAGCACTGAACATATCAAAAACACTGAATCAACTGGTGGTTCTTGGGATGTATTTTCCTTGGAAGGTGATATATTGGAAATTAGGGTTCTTGGTCTTTGATGGCAGTGCAAGTTATTTCCATTTGAAAACCATTGCAAGCTTCTTACAGTGTCTGTATCTGTTTTCCAATCTCCCCACACTGTCTTCCATATGCTTCATGTCCTTACAATGTCTGTGTATGTGCCCAAGCTCCTCGCTCTATCTGCACATGTGCCACAGGCTCGCCCTGCTATGTATGTGTGTGCTCAAGCTACACGCATTGTCCATATATGTGTTCAAATCTCAGTACACTGTACATGTATGTGCCCCAAGCTCTCCATGCTGCCTATCCTTGTTCCCCGGTCTCCTCACTTTCCTTGTAAATATGCCCCAAACTCCTTGCTCTTTCTGCACGTGTTATAGGCGCCTTCTGCAGTATGTATGAGCTCAGGCTCCACACTTTTTCTATAAGTGTTCTTATCTCCTCATACTGTTTGTATAGGTTCCCCAAGCTCCTCACACTGCCTATCCTTGAACCTCAATCTCCTCACAATGTGTGCACATGTTGCAATCTCCACTTGCTGTCACTTCAAGTACCCAAAGTTCCTTACCCTGTCTACACATGTGCCCCAAGTTCCTGACACTGCATGTCCATTTCTCCCAAGCTCCTCACTAAGTCTATTCAGGTGCCCCGATCTCCTTAGATTATTTATCAAAATGCTTCAGACATCTCACACTGTTATCCATGTGGCAAACTGTCCTGACCTTCCTGGCCCTGTGCCCTGTGCCGTGGTGCCCTGTACTCCTCACCATGCTATCCAAGTGTTAAAGGTTCCTCACACCCTCTAAACATGTGCCACAAGTGCTTTATGACTTGTGTTTAAGTACCCAAGAGTCACACCTTGCATATACATGTCCCCATATCTCCTTACAGTGTCCGTATATGTGCCCCAAACATCCCATGCTCTCTATCCATATGCCCCAAGCTTCTCGTGCTTTCTGTCTATTTGTGTGCCCCAAAAATCTCACCCTGTGTATCTGTATGCTCCAGCTTCTCATACAATGTATGTGTCCATATTTTCTAACATCTTATGCTATTTATTCGTGCCCCAAGCTTCTCATGCTTCTGTATATCCATGTGTCGCAAACTTCTAATACTTTTCGTCCATGTGCTTCAAGCTTCTCACATTGTCAATCCACGTGCCGGGAGCTTCTTGCGCTGTCTATCCTTGTACCCCAATCTTCTCACACTGTTTATCATTTTGCTCCAAGAATCTCACATTGTCGATCCATGTGTCCGAAGCTTCTCACGCGTTCTGTCCTTCCATGTGCCGCAATCTTTTCAAGCTGACTATCCATGTGCCCTAAGCACCTGACACTGCCTGTCCACCCCAAGCTTCTCACACCACCCATGCGCCCCAAGCTTCTCAAGCTGTTTATCCATATCCCCCAATCTTCTCACACTGTGTATGCATGTGCCCCATGCTCCTCACCCTGTCTGTCCGACATACCCCATGCTACCTTCCTTGTCTGTCATATGCTCTAGCCTACATAGAAATATCCTACAGAGAAGTAAATGTCCCTAAAGGCACTGGATACCTCTCATTGTATCAGACACATCTTGGTACATCACTACCCTCCAGGTTTACAGCATACTGCAAGTCCCTGCAGCAGTTAAGATCTGCATCTTCCTCCTGGTGAAACTGAAGCTACTATTTTCTTCTCAATTTTCATTGGTATTACTGTAGCAGTAATAATAATAATAACAATACCAATAACATGCAAAGGCCCGGGACCGAGCCATTGTCACATGAGCAGCGGCAAACTCTGGATTAGAACATGGCGATGCATTAACAGGTTTCTCCTGCAAAATTCATTCTTAAATTGTGAGAAGCTGAAAGTACAGCAGAAAGGCTGATCTGACAGCCTGTATGATGATACCCTATTTCTCATACTGAGTACAGCTGTAAGCTCCGGAATATGCAATAGTGTATTGTATTGTATTATATTGCAACATCTATATAGTGCTTACTGCCCCTATGTGTGGCGCTAAAGTGCTTGCCTACATGGGTAGTACAATACACCATACTACACCATGTAGGGTGTGTAGTTGGAATCAGTTTGTATTTGTTTTGATCTTACGTGCGAAGCGTTTCAATGTCACGCGAGATGACAACCGGAGTGCGGTTATCGTGTTATGGAAAGCACTGTTTAGCAGTGTGATGGATAAAGATGAGATGAGAGGCAGGCATGCAGCATTTAGTTTTCAATAAGCTGGCAATTCTGAGCAGATCTGCAGGTCCCTTATAGCATTTCTTGTTTTTGTAGTCCGCCTTGCTGGTTATAGCACTGGGCTGTCCATTCGGAGACTTGTTTAAAGTTTAAAGCTTATGGCCCTGAGCAGGCATAGGTTCGAGTGAGAAATGGACCGGGAATCTGCATGGGTGGGCTTTGTTACCATCATCCTATATCTAATTGACATTGTGAGATGTCAAAAGCGGCCATGGTGTGTAGTTAGTTGAGACCCACAGTGGTGGACTAGATTAAAGTCTTCTGTTGGACAGCGGCATGTGGTAGATCTCTTCAGTCATTCCTTGCTTGTTCAATTAGTAATAGGGTGGATTATTGCTGTCGACCGGCACAGTACTGGGCGATGGACATGACCGATAGCAGTTTTGTCTGACCTGATTGTGAGTGTTAAGTAAGCCTGGGCAAAGCACTACGCTACGCTCGCGTAGTTTGCGAAGTTTGCGCTACTTCGCACTACCCGAATTGCATGTAGCACAGTGCGAACACGCGTAGCTTAGTGTTGCGTAGTGCAGCGGTTATTTTTTGCTTGCTCGCGGTCCTCAATGTCAAGTTGGCGACCGCGAGCAAGCAAAATGACATCCTGGCGAGAATTTTACCTCGTTCGCGATCAGAAACATCAAGTTGGCGATCGCGAGCGCGGAAAATAAACCTCCCGGCAAGATTCTCAACGCGAGGAGGTCAGGTTTCTCATTGCGAGTGGTCACGCATGCTCGCGACCGCTCGCGATGAGAAACTACCAGTCCGCATTGAGAAAGCTGCCGCTCGAGTAAAAATCTACTCGAGCGGCAGAAAACTACAGCTCGCACTGTGCAAGATGCCGTTTTCAATGATTGCACAGTGCCGGATGCTTGTCCGCACTGTCCAATGATTGAAAACGACATCTTGCACAGTGCGAACAGGGTACCACGCAGTTCGCGAAGTGCTACGCGTAGCTCGCAAAGTGCACTTTGCGTAGCTTCGCGTAGTGCTACTTCGTGAACTACGCCCAGGGTTAGTGTTAAGCAGTATAAGGAAATTATTATTCAGTCTGCATGAACTACAAGTGACTGCCCAACCGCTGAATATTATGGAATTAGTATCAGTATGAGATAAGAGGACTATACATTGTACTGTATGTGAATTTATGTAGCACTTACTAACCCTGAAGAGGTATAGAAGTACTTTATGCCGGGGCAGCACAGTGCTCCGGAAACCAGGGTGAATGGATGTTTTTTTTTGTTTTTGTTATTGTTGGTTACTGGGATTAACCCTTTCGCTGCGGCGGGAATTCCGCCGCAGCGCTGGGGGGGTTTGGGGGCAGCGCGGTGGCGCGGTGCTCATGACGGAACCACTCCGTCATGAGCTGCGGTTGAGCTGTGCTCATGACGGAGTGGTTCCGTCATGACTCCGCCCACTGCGCTAATCGCCCGCACAGGCGGGGAATTTGCGCCACGTGGGCGGCGCGGCCAACGGCCGCAGCATGATGGAACCACTCCATCATGAGCACACGGCGACCGTGGCTCATGACGGAGTGGTTCCGTCATGAGTGGGGAAGGGGTTAATATTGTGCTCCTAAAGAAACAATGCCATGCATTTACTTCAGTTTCTATATTGTAGATCAAATTAATAGGATTCAGATGTGCCTGCCCTTTCCCTCTATGATCAGAGAGGGATGAAGGAGAACAGAGTCTGTTTTAGTGAATTAGTGTGAAGTAATACTTCTCAGGGAAGGTAGCATTGAGGCTGTGTGTTATCTGAGGCACCTAAAACATCGGCAGGATGCTGTGCGAGATTTTGCATCTGGTTGTCATTCAGCCTCCCTGTAGCAGTAATCAGACACACAGAAGAAAAGGCAGTGCCTAGAAACGTACTCACCTGAACAATAGAAACTGCAGTCCTACCAGACTAAACCTCTACCAAATCTGCAGTGCTCACTGAGACATGCAGTCAGCTGCCCCTTCCCAATGAGGCCCTTCAGTGAATTTCCAAGGGGAGCCCTGTCTCAATTTTTCTCACTTCAGTAGCTGGTCTGGTGCTTTATCTCCATTCTCTGCTCTCCTTACAGGGGTACTGCGCCCCTCTTCTGTCCCCCCATACAGTGTAATTTCTGTTTATGTTTACGTCAGAGCACACTCTAAGGTCCCATGCTGACCTAGCGTCAAAGATTAGAGCAGTTTAGAACAATACATTTTGAAAGAACATTTTTATTGTAGCAGGGAGAACTCAGATTTGTGGTGCACACGGAACAGAGTTGTTGATGAGGTCAAAAAGAGATCAGAATACAGAAACCTGGGTGTAATGATGGGCGAGGGGGCATGTGGTTAGGTCAAAGCATTTTGGTGCATTGTTCATATGGAACTAGAAGATAGGTATTAAGCGCTACTTGGGAAACAAAGGCATCTTGGCACTAAAACCAGTAACCGGGAAATACAACAGGTGTGCTCTGAAAAAAATGATACCCTGGGTTGTAAACATTTACTTTAGATATGATTGCATTCTGAGTCACAGTGAATAAAAGTTTTGCCCTGAATTAGACGACATATGTTGAGCACAGTAGAAAATCAACAAGTGAAAAATTAAACTGATTACGCATCCTGGAAATTACACCGTGGCAACCAGGCTGGCGGTAATCAATTTCAGCCATGGAGATTGCAGGTAGGCCTGCAAGTCATGTACGTTCAATAATATCAACATTGTTCATGACATCAGGTAGTAAATAGAATGTGCCCATGATATGATCTGCGCGTTGGGCTTACTGTACACTGCATTATGTGCAAGGGCACGTGGTCCAGCCGGTGTGAGCGCCCACTTCACGGAGTGTTTCAAACAATTAGGGGCATATTATCAAGAAACGGCCTCTAAAACGGCGATAATGGGCTTGATAATATGCCCATGTGAATTCCCATAGAATTCCCATAGAAGCCCATGTTCTGGTGTCAACATGGGCTTCTATGGGAATTCTCTGCGGCATATTATCAAGCCCATTATCGCCGCTTTAGCGCTAAAGTGGCGATAATTTTAACGCCGTGCTTGATAATATGCCCCTTACTTCATGCAGTTCCAATGTAAACATTACATTCAGTGGCAATAACAAAAAATTGAATATGGTGATATAAAGAGGCTTGTCGCTTGCGTACATTGACGTCAACCCGATTCCCGTTTGACCACACCCCAATCCAGCACTCGTTCAACCAGGCACTCCCTGCTGCTAATGTGCCTTGAAGTCTTATTTAGGATATGAAGCACTGTAAAAGTACAAATGCAGTACATTGGATTTCTCACGCCATAAATTTAAGTCCAGGCCATCCCTGATATGTTTTCGGGAAGCCGGTTCCAGATTCGCCAGATAACCATGTGCTAGGTAAAGTCCTTTTGCGCCATTATGTGTAACTGTATGCCATATGAAAATCATGGACGGAGCTCTCATTGGTGAGGCAGGTGGACGCTGTACACTCCCTGTTCACAAAATACATAGGGGCATATTATCAAGCCAGGCGATAAAATTAGCCCATTATCGCCGTTTTAGCAGCAGTTTTCTGCCCCTAAGGCGGCGATAATTGTATCGCCTGGCTTGATAATATGCCCCCTTGTCTGTTAATGCATAGCCAAGCGGAAAGTAAATCGATATAAGATGCAACTAGCAAGCATTACCTCACAATTAAGTGGTACATTAAATACTGCGCTTGTCTTTAAGTGCAGAGCGAGGAGCTGGGTGCACAGTGACTGGTATAAAGGACGCATGGAAATTACAGCATCAACATTGCAGTTTTCATGGAGTTCATATTTGCTTGTGCGCAAAAAAGCTCACCTTCTGTGGAAGTTCAAAAGCCATCGTGGCCGATTCCCGCGGGACTGCTGGGAACGACAACCTCTTCAGTGCGTCTTGTTTAAAAGGAAAGTGAGGAGAACAACGTCGGGAGGAACTGGGCGCCGTGCAGACCGGGTACCACATACCACGAATGTTGTCGGTAAAGCTATCTTCATCGTTGTGAGGCCCACTCTGGTTCGCCACCGGCGAGTGGCGGGCGGGCCGAGAGCTCTGTACTCTAGAAGACAGTCAAAAACATCGACCAACTCCAGAAGCAGCGGTTGTGAGAGGAGAGTGCCGTCTGCTTCAGCTAAGCCTGTAATCGTGCTTTCCGTGTAAAAAAGTACACTCTGTGGTGAGACCGCGAGGACGGATAACCTGTTCCACTTCCTCGTGCAAAACCACAGTAACGCCTGGGAAGTAGATGACGCCCCCGACTTTACACGTTTGAGGTAGCCTGTCCCTGGGAAATTGTTCGACGGTTGGGTAAGGTGAAAGTGGAGTTATTTTGCACGCACTACACAATGCCCCTCCCCCTCCTTGCACCGGGAGGCTGGTGGAGGCTGTCAGTCAGCTGTGGCGTAGCTAGACGTGCTGGCGCAATGCAGCTTAGTAAGAACACAATGGTTTATTGACAAAATGCACCTGAACAGAGAGGCTTGGAAAGTACAACAAACGAGCCTGTGCGTGTAACTAGGGAATGGCGTGCTACTGGTAAAGAGGCTGGCAGAAACTTGGCTACGGCTCACAGGTGGCACTGACACAGGAGGGCCCGGGAAAAGCTGCATGGATTACTGACTAAAAGAGGGGTTGGAACAGGCTCAGCTAAGATTCACTACACCTGTACTCGATGTTTTGGCGATGATAGTCTACATATTTTAGCAGCACAGCACACTCAGCCATTCCCTAAATTATGTGCCCGGCATGAGGCAGACCAATTCGAATCTACTTCAAGTGACTCTAGATGGTTAGACGGCAGGTTCTATGCTCTCATTGACAAATAGCACCTGAGGCGTGCATCTCCTTGGACACATTAATGATGCGCGTCAGGAGTAGTGCACATGACTGAACCGATTTCAAACATGCTGTCCAAGTTTTAGTGATCTCCAGATTGGATTATGGCAGCACAACCCTAAATGAATTGCCCAGATCCGAACTTGCTCAGCTCTGCTGCTGGACTAATCACTGGCTCAAAAAGATACAGCCGAGTCACCCCAGATCTCAAATCCCTCAACTGCCTGCCTTATGAAGCAAGAATCCAGATAAAAATTGCCTGCATAATGCATAAAGCTCTCCACCTCAATACCCCTAACAATCTCGCGAAGAAACTCAAACTCTCGAACAGCTCCACAGAATCCAGAAACCCCACCACCTTTCTTCTGAAACCTCAAAGATTCCACAAGAAGAAAATCTACAACCGTGCCTTCTGTGGGATTGCCCCAAGAATCTGGAGCTCACCACCTACTAAAATCAGATCGACTGCCTCGGTCATTTCATTCAAGAAAGAAGTCAAAGAATTCCTTATGAGCAAATTTCTTGTCTAGATCACGTCTCCTTTCTCCTCAGTCATTCACACAATCGATTATTCTGTCTACCTAATTCACTTTGTCGCACAGTACTGACTCCCCCCCCACCCTGCTTTTCATCTCTCCCTGGTACTTTTACTGTCATGAACTATGAAAATATGTTGTTATTAACAAAGACTCTATTTTATTACTTAGTTAGTGAATTTTCAATGAATGTGATATTACTGTTTCTACTGCTCCATATGCTGTAATTCTGTAAAGCGCTCTGATACCTGTAAGGGTTTTGTTCTCGCTATAAAAAAATATTAAATAAATCAATAATACCACACGCTGTCTAGCCATTCTGCTACTCTGGCTTTCCCAAGTCCTTTGCAGGGTAGCGGCTGGTTTCAGAGGCGGGAGGCGTTGCTGTGATACAAACATGCCCCGTGTGCCGGTCCGGTCACGGTCTCCTGCAGCCTGGGGTTGGTTTGAACGTTTTTGCCCAGTCTGAATTGGGTTTCCAGTAACCCTGGACGTAGTTCGCGAAGTAGCACTACACGAAGCTACGCAAAGTGCACTTCGCACTACGCGAGCTACGCGTAGCACTTCGCGAACTGCGTGGTACCCTGTTCGCACTGTGCAAGATGTCGTTTTCAATGATTGCACAGTGCGGTCAAGCAACCGGCACTGTGCAATCATTGAAAACGGCATCTTGCACAGTGCGAGCTGTAGTTTTCTGCCGCTCGAGTAGATTTTTACTCGAGCGGCAGCTTGCTCAACGCGGACTGGTAGTTTCTCATCGCGAGCGGTCGCGAGCATGCGCGACCACTCGCAATGAGAAACCTGACCTCCTCGCGTTGAGAATCTCGCCGGGAGGTTTATTTTCCACGCTCGCGATCGCCAACTTGATGTTGCTGATTGCGAACGAGGAAAAATTCTCGCCAGGATGTCATTTTGCTTGCTCGCGGTCGCCAACTTGACATTGAGGACCGCAAGCAAGCAAAAAATGACCGCTGCACTACGCAACACTACGCTACGCGTGTTCGCACTGTGCTACATGCAATTCGCGTAGTGCGAAGTAGCGCAAACTTCGCAAACTACGCGAGCGTAGCGTAATGCTTTGCCCAGGCTTAGTTTCCAGTCTGTCCCTGCTGAGCATCTCTTTGAGGTGCGTGGGTGTGATCTTCTGGTCACAGGTTAGAATTCCTACATGCGCAGAGCAGAATTGAAACTTTCTAAGGTCAAGTAAACGTGCATAATTGTGTAATGACCAGAGGCACTGGAATTATGCACCAGGGGAGGACCAAATTATGTGGCAGGTTGGATAGGAGAAAAGGCAAATTATACGGCCTAATGCGGTACATTATGTGACAGCAGTAATGCTTCTATACTTTGTCAATTCTTTCTACAGCTAAATACTGTATGGTCAAGGTCTCACCTTATTAGTAGCACTTCTTTAACACCACAATACACCAATAAGCAATCGAAAGGGGACCAGACAACATTTGCAAAGGGCGTTCCACTGCGCAGCATTAAGTGACACCAGGTTTATTTTTATTTTTATTTTACAGAGTTTTATATAGCGCAAACTTGACCTGAGGGTATTAGGTATCAGAGCGCTTTACACGAGCACCTGTTGCGTTACATGAGGACACATTCATTTTTTTTTTTAAAGTAAATTCTGATCCATTTGAGCTAGAAACATTTTTGTAGTTAACATCTTCAGATTAGGCAGCAGATGATGAATTATGTGGCACATTTAGCGAATCCATAATGTGCGGAAAACGGGCAAGCCCCAAAATCACATAATTCTTCAGGCAATGGTAATAACATAAATTATTTTCCTCCTGTTAGTCAATAATAACTATTAATTGCAGTCCAACTTTATGGACTCTCGCTTCCAGGTAAAGACCCATAAATGTCGGATAGTCAATTAATAATGTTAAATGCCCTCTGTAGAAACCCTTCATCACCGTTAGTTCTCTGAGCAGGGGAACATCAATCAAATTAATGTAAGGGACAAAACGATAATTCTCTTTGTTGTGTGCGCTCATTTCACCCAGAAAAGAATTGTCTCTACGCACTGTTATTGAAGTTGCACAACACTAATTGGATGCTAATATTAAATAAAGACTTGTCTAGCCACTGAGTGCCCAGTTGTACTTTTCATGTGGCTACAAGGATGTGATATGTGATGCTGTGAAGGCAGCAGCCGAGGAAGTGAGCCATGCATAAGCAACTCTGTGAATGTGAACTGGAACAGCTTGCGGAAGAAGAAAAATACATGTTTGTGCCTTAACTTTGGCTTGGAAAAACCCTATATGCTGGGCAGGAAATGACTGTGCAGCGGCTTTACTCTTCAGTGGTTTTGCCTATTGCCATGTTTGCTCTCCAGCAGGGCTTTAAGTGGCCCGGGTCCTCCCGGTGCTAAAAATCAGGTGCTGAGATGGGTCTCTATCGGGCTCTCCATTTTTGCTCTCTCCCTCAGGGTGAAGAAAAATTCTTAACTCTGCAACAGTACCACCCTTTGATGTAACTTCAAAGAGACTCGTTGCAGTACTTTCAGTCACATCATTTCAGAACGGAAGCATTTTCAAAGCCAATAGTCCTGGCTTGTTTTAGGTGTAATGTTACTTGTTGTATATTTATATGTATCTGGGTGCAATGACAGAAGCATCAAAAAACCAGTGGGGCGGAACCAAGGCACAAGTCCTATAAAAAGAAGTGGGGGACTGTCCAACTAGGCAGTATGCAAGTGACATCATGACATGTGCCATCATAGCACATGTCACGACGCGTGACATTCCACGTGGCATCACAGTAAGTTACCTCACTCGAAGGGACATCACAAGGAGTGACATCAGATACTAAGATCTCATACATATGTTTATTAGGTGTATCATGAGTAAATTTAAGTGCGTTATGATATGAATCCTGATGCAAAATCTGGGCCTCAACTAATACATTTTTTTAAATCCCTGCCAGAAAGAAATTGACAACAAGGAAAAGCATGGTAGTAGATCTGTTCTACTTCATTGGTTGCAAACTCTGCATTTTAAAATATTTTATGGGGGGTAAGGCATCTGCTGTAAAAGGTGCCCAGTAAATCTCAGGGTTAGTAATAATAGCGAGATAACTCTGGAGGTTAACGCATTTGTTGGAGAGATCTGTGTTTTGTGTAGTCCCTAATTTGAATCAAAGTAGTATAGAAGATTAAGTTATCTCCTGCAAAACATAATCACCCTCTGTTCTTGGGTGGTGGGACGGGGCGTTTTGGGGATTGTTGAATCTCTATGTTGTTGCTACCTTCTTCGTGTTTGTTATTGATGATATCGCATCACACATGGGGTAAATCTTATACAATGTTGTGTGCACAAATGTATCACTTAATTATTCAATAGTTTTCTGATATGTGTATGATAGAACATTTGCAACTGTAAATGCAATAAAATATGAAGTTTTTTAAATAATTCCCCTGCAAAGCAAAGCACATCATGTAACATGCAGATCACATATTATTATTTTATGTTGATAGGTAAGTGGATTACTGCTTTGAACACAGAGATCCTTTTGTTACTTGCAATTCATAAATTGTAATCCTTCTAGTAGACCACAGTGAGCTATGAAGGGCATTTGACTCCTACACCTTGTAACCCTGACCGTCTCATGTAACACATCTTGAACATTGATTTGCACACTTACGTGATTTATTTTGAATGGATAATGTGTATCTTATGTAAAGCGCTCTAACACTCTGCATTGGGATGAGTAGTGCTATAAAAGAAATAAAATAGTGCTATTAAATTGTGTAAATACTGGGACAGACAAACCCATATGACATTCTTACAGTGCATGCACTTATATACAGGGACTGAACAAAGTAAAAAGCCGAACCTACCTGTTGCTGCTGTCACTGCCACTTGTTCATGCCGCCACTGCCGCCAGAGTCATTTGGGGAGTAAAGCCGGGCCCGTGAAAGGAGGACGGCCCGAGACCACAACTCCCAGCATCCTTAGCGGTGTGTTTGCCACACACACCAGGAGTAAGCGCCAGGAGGTGCACAAAAGGGGCACAGGGCTCCCGCAGCTTGGGAGCCGAACCTACCTGTTGCTGCAGTCACTGCCACTTGTTCACGCCGCCACCGCTGCCGTAGTCATTTGTGGAGTAGAGCCGGTCCCATGAAAGGAGGCGCACAAAAGGGGCACAGGGCTCCCGCATCGCGGGACGTGCACGGGCGTGCCCGGGCCAAGGGCGGGCCCATCTGCGCCCATCAGAGGCCGAAGGAGGCTGGGCTGGGCCACACCATTGAAATCTACGGTCCTGGAGCAACCTGGTAGTGGCTAGTTAAGGTACTGAAACACTGTTTTAATTGATATTGACATTAACATTAACATAGACATTGTTTGTAGACTGAAGGGGGTTGAAAATGAGTAGGCCCAAATGTGGAAATGGGCAAGGGGTCGTGGGAACCCTGGAAGCTCTCTTTCTTAGGGCTGAGTCCGCACTAATTCATGAAATAGAGCTAACTGAGCACATACTGTCTTTGGAATCCCAACACCCTCAGAACCGACTTGCTTCCGCTGTCCCCGTGCTACAATTTAACCCAGAAGTAAATTCATTGCATACCAGCACGTTACAGGCAACAGTTTCGGATTTAGAAGTTATTAATGTCTCTAATGCTTCTGATATCATTGATGTTATTGACAAATCTGTAAAATCTATTGTGCCAAATGTAATGACACAGGGTTAAAAAGCAAAATCTATACATGGAGACAGCCACGCACGGCAGGCCAAGAAAAGGAAAGGGCAGGCCTCTAATAAATAAAATTACCTTTTGCCTAAACCGTTGGGGCGTAGGAGTAAACCAGTTGATAAAGAGTGCAATCCGGGGCTCGCTCCAGCCTTCAAAGAAGTGGCATTTACGGGTGTTTTTCCATCACAAGCGGGGGAAGATTTTTGGAAAAAATTGAAGCTATCAGTTTCAGCTTTATTAGAACCAATATTGCAAAATTTAATTGAAATTGAGGCAAGATTAATTAATCTTGAAAAGCCAGAGACTAATAGTACCTCTCCATCTTTGCGTGATCACTCCCAAAAGAGAGTAGAAGTTATTCCCTCTAATGATTCATCTAAGAGTATTGACGAGAAAGGGGTTGTGCACCACCCTGATCCCCATCCAAAACATCAAGATGATTCACAATGCTCATGGGTAGCATGCACTCTGCCAAACGGCATTGAGATTGCACAACAGTCAAACGGTTTGCCCACTAAGCAGGGCCGGAACACACATGCCTCAAGTAGCGCCTGCATTGATAAGTCTAGCCGCACCCAAGGTGAGATATCCCGGTTTACAAGCACAATAGAAGGACAGACCCTTGACCAAAGAGGCCCTCATGGCCCTCATACCAATTTACACTTACCATCAGAAGCAACTCCATACACCCTGGTATTGGCTAATGTTCCTCCATTGCTGCCCAGTGAGCCAGAGCATTGGTCAACGTTGAAAAATAAATCATTGCACTTTCTGAATGCTAGGACGGGGTTAAGTAACAACTTTCTATTTTCAGAATTTAAGATGGTGCGTCGGAGTGGGTGGGTGGGTAAATCTATTAATACCTTACCTGGAGATTGTATAGTTTTATCATTCAGATCCCCAGATTTGGTTAAGACAATATTAGACAGAAGGGTCAACTGGTCTGTAGATACAAGGGGAATATCCCTTTTACCCCTGGGGTTCTTCTATCAACCGCCCAGACCTCCATGGCCCATTGTAGAGGAAGAAAGGTTCATGCGGGCAAACGAGTATCCTCTGCACCCTCCTTGGTTTCACCCAAGTCATCTCAAGGCATTGAGTGGGCTTGTAGATATAGACTGACAAACCTCCGCTCAGAGAAATTTAGGGAAAACGGTCACTTCCCTGAAAGATGTAGATAAAGCCCCTGATTTAGCAGATAGTGCTGTCGCCTCCACTTCTACATATGACCATGATCCTGATAATAGCTTACACCCTTCACCAGTGCCAGTGCCAGCAATTACTAATATTATTGGGAAGCCAAAGTGGAGTATGACTATAACACCTGTACCCTTAGACTCATCTCTTGGAACATCGCAGGCATCTCCCCAAAATTAACTGATGAGACCTGGTTACAATGTGGTAAGACATTTGACAAAATTTGTGTCCAAGAAACCTGGAGTACGAACGATATTGATATAGATGGATACTGTTCTTTCAATGTCCAGTCAACACCTTCAATTGCAGGGAGAACAAAGGGAGGATTGGTAACATTGATGTCTGTCAAATATGGGTCACTAAAGACAGAGAATACAATTGGCTCCTCCTGATACCAGCTCATCTTGATTTCAAACTTGATTGATGCTACAATACTATTGGTACACTGGTATTATAAAATTTTTGACCCAAATAATTGTGAGGTCATTAATTCCCTCAAAGAGGAAATCGATAAGGTTGCAGGGAAATGTTACCCTTTGTGTATAATTTGGACAGGCAACTTCAATTCTACATTATGCTGCTATAGCTCAACTGAAGTCTGCGGGGTCATTGATACTGAGAACCAACCCTTGCCACATTTTAAGCATACTGCGCAGGGTGAAGCATTACATTCTATCATTGTGGTAAATGATTTATGTTTGGTTGATACCTTGGTTAGTACCCCACCCATACAATATCCAACCTACTAGGGTGGAGGTAAAACTAGTACAATCGATTTTTTGCTAATATCTAGAAAATTTGCCTGCCTCGTAAAGAGGTTTGCGGTTGAACCAAACCCAGTTAGTGACCAAAATCCCCTCACTATTACCCTGTATGTAATGGCACAGGTGGGCAAGGGCGATAAGCGCCCACTCATGTATAATCGTAACCAGGGAGTAGGACTAAAATGGAGTAAAATAAATCCCTCCCAATTTGAGGAGAATATTGTTGAAGCTAATTTAAGTCAAATCATGTCAAGTTTATCTCATGATTCCCACCCAGACGTGGTCTTACAGGATTTCAAATTAATTTGTAAAAACATTGCTAAAGACTTAACTAAGTTGGTGAAAAGGAGGGTTCCTCAAGAAATAGGATGGTTTAATGCTGAGTGTTCCGGGGCGCATAAAGATCTCAAGAATGCCTTGCATGCAATCCCCCGTGACAGAACTTTAATCAAGAGGGTGAGGCAAACCTACAAACGTGTAATTGAGCAGAGAAAGGATGAACTGAGAACACTAGCCTGGGAAGATCTTGAAAGAGCTAGTAATCTCAGGGATTCTAAAAGTTTTTGTAAGGTTATCAATCGCCCCCCTTTTCACCAATGAGGCAAAGAGCATGGAATCAACAATACTGGGGGAAGCCTAGGGAACTCATTTTACAAAAACCTTTAACCCAAATTGTGTCTCACCGCATGAACAAAGAGATGAATTAGTAATTCATTCAGATACAGCATACCTTCTTAGTTCCTCCCTGACTGTAAGTGAGTTTGAAGATGCTCTAATATAGGGTATTTCCTCAAAGGCACCAGACCCGGATGTGGTGCCCCTGGATTTATTTAAAAGCAATGCTGAATTATGGACACCGTTGTTGGTTAATGTCTGCAAAGCTTTAATAGTGGGTCGTATTCCATCATCATGGAAAGAGGCTGTAGTGGTGCCGATTTATAAAAAAGGTAATAGAAATGATCCGGCATGCTACAGGCCCATCTCCTTAATTGATGCCACATGTAAAGTCCTGGGAGGGTAATTCTTGCATGCCTGGAGTCTTGGGCTAATGCCTCTGGTTTTATATCCAATACACAATATGGCTTCAGAAGGGGTATGGGAACAAACGAACATTGTCTCAACTTGTCCCTGATTATGGGTAAGTGCATGAAGGCAATGAAGGGGTCAATCCTCCTTGCCTTCATGGACTTATCCAGCGCGTAAACAGGGGAAAGTTGTGGAAATTAATGAAAAAATGGGGTGCGAGGAGCCCTTTATAACTCTGTTGCGCAGGTTGCATGCCTCTAGTACTGTTGCCATCCGCTATGGTCCTGGGGGAGAGAAGACTAGGTCAATTGCTTCTACAGAGGGGGTTCACCAAGGTTGTATCCTGGCCCCTTTTTAGGTCTCGGCTAGTGAAGGCTGCGCTTGCGCAGTCTCGTTCGCGACATTTAATGTTTTTTAGTACGGGGTTTGAACCCGCCCCTCTTCTCCATTAGCTGGCTTCCTAAACGGAGGCCAGCCATTGGAGGAGAGGGGCGTCTGTCCGTTTAAGCCCCGTCTTTTTCGGATTCGGGGGCGTGTTTTTTACTTTCTTTCTCTCCTCTGGAATGTAAACATTCCAGCCAATGGGAAGAGGAGAGAAAGAAAAACACGCCCCCAATCCGAAAACGCCGCTGCGTTTCTCCGAGGCATTTCTGCTTGACCTCGGAGAAAGGCGGTGGTGTTCATGGCTCTCGCTGCCCAGGTGCGATCCAGACCGAGAAGAAAAGACCTTGGAGGGCAACGGATCGGCAAGCCTTGGAGCCCCTGGAGACAACACTACCAGCCTCAAAGATATGGCAGACACCTTGAAGAGTGCCTCTAACGGGGATGTCGCTGATGGTGTTCCGGTCTCCCCAGTCTGCGAAGCTCCGTCCCCGGGTGGATGGCATCGGTTTCGCTCCTTCCTTGCCCTAGTAACAATTTGCGAGAGTCTCCTCAATATACAACTGGCAGTGGGCAACTGTAAGAAACTACACAGTCGGATGGATAGATCTATTGCAGTAAATGGTGCCCCTCCAAACGAAAGTAAGCCAAAGACATGGGCCCCTACGTGCACGCTTGTGGAGATACCCTGTATACAGAGCTGATTGTAGATGTTTAACTGGCTGAACATTAATGCCCCCCTCTTACCTTCAGGGCCCACCCAGTGTACTTCCACCGTAGTCCGGCACCGCTCAGCAGCGGCTAGCACTTTCAGGCAGTGCGGGGATCCCGCGGAGCACACAGTCAGCTTCATGATCAACTCTCTCTCCCTTTCTGACTACACCGATTCCGAAAAAGAACATGCAGTGACAGCTGATGCAACGCAAGGAAACGTGTGTTCACAGGCTTACTGGGAGTCGTAGTTCAGTATACAGCCCGTGGTCGTTGGTGTTCATGATACCCTAGACAACATAAAACTACATCCCCCGGCATCCTATATGAGGGAGGCATGTCAAAGTAAGGGAAGGTAATGACTTTCGCGCAGGTTGACGGGAATTGTAGTCTTATTGGTTACTCAATTATGTTCAACTAAGCATTTTAACCGGTGCAAAAAACCTACATATGCCAATATGCAAATGATGAAAGAAGCTCCGAAAATTCGGTGGGGCGTAGTTCTTTCAGGTTGAGACGTTCGGGAGTGCCCCGAGGTTCTTGAGTAGAGGTTCAGACGATCTATAAATTAAAAAAACAACTATATATTGCGTGCCGACCCTAGAATGCCGAGACCATTGCATTGTAAATGCTTGTTTATTCCTTTTATACACAAATGGCCTGGAGGCTTTTCTCTTAGAGCAGCAACTAGACTTTCCCAGTATAGGAGGCAACTCAGTACCCCTGCTGTCATATGCAGATGACACTGTTTTGATGGCTTTGACGGCCAACAGCCTTCAAAAAGCTTTGAATGCTTTTACTGACTTTATGTTGGCATTGGACCTGAAAGTACATTTTAGTAAATATTTTACTATGGTGTGTGGTCCCAAACAAACGAAAACAAGGACATTTGTGGTGAAGAAAAAGATTATTGATAAAGTGCCCAATTTCACTTATCTAGGGAATGTTTTTAAGAACAAATTAAATTGGGAGCAACTGATTGTGGCCAGAGTCCAACACACTAGCGGAATAGTGGGAGGCTGTTCCGCTTTGCTTGCAAGTTAGGACATAAGCCAGTAGAGGAAATGATAACTCTATACAAATCTAAATGTTTATCAGTAGCTACCTTTCGGGGCGGGAGTGTGAGGACACCATAAAAGTAACCAGTTACAAATTCTGGAGAATACTTAAAA
Source organism: Triturus cristatus (assembly GCF_964204655.1). Classification (NCBI taxonomy): domain Eukaryota; kingdom Metazoa; phylum Chordata; class Amphibia; order Caudata; family Salamandridae; genus Triturus; species Triturus cristatus. The sequence goes on from NC_140580.1 coordinate 364,148,156, forward strand.
AAAAAGATTATTAATGATCCCTATTAGTCATCCCACTGCCTTTAGCCACTCGGGAAGTGGGGTTGGATTTTGTAAGAGATAGAATAAATATTGCTCCCTTGATCCTCTGGGGAAAAGTGTGGACCTCAGAGGACTTATCATTCTCAAGGAGTATTCTCAGAGATTGTATGACCCTTGAAAGGGCTCTTGCTATTCCCTGGCTTCGATATGTTAAAGAACATTTTTATAAGATCGGGTTAGGGCATTACTATGATAATCCTGATTTTATTCAACCTAACATAAAATTGGTTGTAAAAAATGCTTACTATGCCTAATCTGGATTGTGAAACACGTAATTGTGTAGATGGGCGCCCAAACCCTCCGCAATTTTATTTGTCTTTTTCTATTCAAGTACATTCAAATTTCCTTATGACTAGATTTCGACTCTGCACATTGCACTTTCTTGTGGCTTTCCCTAAACAGGTGAGTTGGTGTGAGAGACTAACTCCCTGTCCGTGCAATAATTTAGCCCAACAAAGCACGATGCACTTTGTGTTGTTCTGCAAACTCTACAAACATCCTAGGGCATGTTTTATTAAACCTGTCTTGCACGATATTCGACCCTGCTCCAATCAGGAGGGTTTTAATTTTTTTCGCTCTTTACCCACTGCTGCTACTTGTATTACTGTGCTTAACTTCACTCGAACTGCTTTATCAATTAGGAAACGTTATGAACTGTAATAGGAAATTAAGTTTTTAAATGATTTTATAGCACTATTCCGTTAGTATTTATGTGCGGAATACTGATATGATGAATTAATTTTATTAAATATGGGATTTATGCAAAGGGAGTAAGACCTATGTTGGAGGATGATATATGTGTTGAGTCTTAAATTTAAAATCCAATCTATGTACTTTGTGCCAGTTTTTTTGTATAGGTTTCTTAAGAACTATTTTATGTATGTACGCAAACTTTTGTAATTCTTGAGAATCGAATAAAGTTATTTGACTGATTGATTTGCACACTTACGTGATTTATTTTGAATGGATAATCTGTATCTTTTGTAAAGCGCTCTAACACTCTGCATTGGGATGAGTAGTGTTATAAAAGACATAAAATATTGCTATTTAAATTGTTTAAATACTGGGACTGACAAACCCATATGACATTCTTACAGTGCATGCACTTATGTACAGGGACCGAACAAAGTAAAAATCATGCATCTCTTAAGTACCTGTGAAGGGATAAGAAGCCTTGTGCTTTTGTTTCCTTTCCGTTGCATTTGCATGTAAGTGTGAGGTTACCCCCCGACCCCCATCCCCCCCCAATCCCCCACTGCCTGCACGTTGCTGCTGGGAATGGAAAGCAGACAACGTGCAGGAGCTGCTGAACGTGTCCCGGTGTCTGAAAATTACACTGGGACAAGTTCAATATATTTCTGTGGGGCCCAACTTCTTGGCAGGGTGGACAGCGTCCACCTTGTGAAAATACTGGGTGGACACCGTATACCGGTGTGTACCCCCGACTCGTGCTCTGGGCGGCACCCTATACTAAACACAGATTTTTAACTTAAGTGTTTTAGACCACGCCCTTAATTACATTGGCCTTGCCCCTTTGAGAGACCCCCCAGTTTTTTCATCCCACTTAAATCCCTGCTCTCCAGTATTAGCGAGGCACAGTAGGGCTAAAGTGCAATGAGTTGGCAGAACGGCCATGTTGGCGCTAGCAGTAGTTAAGAGATACACATGGGCACTTTGAGTTCGTTAACTAGGCTTTGTGTACAACTATTCCATCTAGGATTTGTAGCGAAGGCTTAGTTCGGGTGGGCACTACGAAGGATAATATTGTTTTTAAGGTGTGAGACTAAACCGCCACAGATATGTACCTGTATCAGGGCGGTGCGAACGGTGCCACCGCACCAGGCGTTGACTTGGGGTGGGGACGTCATTTTTGAAAATGTATATGATCTTTTTAGATGCACCTGCTGCCGCGTTACTGGCCCCCAGCAATTTTCAGACAGCAATTAAAATATCAGGATAACTCTGGTGATTGATCGTCTTTCTGGAAAGAGACCAGAGGTTTGTCTTGGTTAAGTTTTAACTCATACTAAGGTATCTAAGAGAGTTAAACTGCCTGCTGCTAAGAACGTGTATTATGCAGATAACAAAGCGCATTTCATGTAAATAGATCAGTGTCTTAATGCTTCTGTAAGAGAGCTCCTTTTGTAACTTGTAGTTTATAAGTTAAAATCCTAATATAGAACATTGAGTTATTAACTGTCATCAAAGAGCTGCATGCATGCTGCAAGGTATATATTAGAGCTACATGTTTTTTTGCCCAGTCTTTTATCATCCTAATCTTGTGAAAAGTGTTCATTTGGGTGGAAAACAATTCTTATTATTAAAGAGAACTCCGAACAATGATGTTGCGTTTTAAATTCTGAATTTCTGCATTCCCAGAATAAGGACTCAAACTATATTGCCTACCAGTATAGATGACATGTCACTCCTACACTACACCTTGTAGTACTGTCTGATGTAACATTTCCTATACATTGATTTACACATGTATGATTGTCTCTGTGCAATGTGTGTGTGATGTAAAGTGCTGCAACACCTTACACTGGTATGAGTGGCGCTATAAAACTAAATAAACCTGAGAGACAGTGGTTATGGAGACTTGAGGGGCACTGTTAAAGGGAGCTAGTGAGGGAATCCGTGGCAGAGGTAGTCATTGGGGGCGCAAACAGACATTGTCGCACAGGGCGCCACTAGCGCCAAAGCCGGCCCTGACCGGTATATCCGCCAAATGTGTGCCGCTGGGTGCATATGAAACTCTCACATACTGAAGCAGGCCTGCGTGCTCTTCTTTGGACAGGTCTGCCCTGAGGCTTTAGTAAAGTTAGATTAATTTATGTGACTGCACCAGGGCACGAGTCAGGGTACACGTGGGTGGACGGCGTCCACCCACTTTTTTCACAGGGTTGACGCCGTCCACCCTGCCAAGAAGATGAGCCCCACTGAAAAACATGCTGAATTCGTCCTGTTGTAATTTTTAAACACAGGGACACTTTCAGCAGTGCCTGCACATTGTTGTCTGCTTTCGATCTGCAACAACGTGCAGGCAGGGGCAGGAGGGGGCTCTCTTATTCCAGACTCTGGCTGGGCCCATGACAAATGCCGAATTTGAGTGGTCATTTGGCCTCCTTTTGTTCGAGTCTCCTGGCTGGCAGCAGTCAGGAGCCTCACACCTAGAAGCAAATGCAGCAGAGATGAAACAAAGCCTGACACCTTGTTAGCACTTCACACACATGCTTAAGAGAGGCAGCTTTTCATTTTGTTCAGTCCCTGTTTAGTAGATATGCATGCACTGTAAGAATGTCAGATGTGTTGGTCTCTCCCAGCATTTTCAGAAAATGAATACCATTTATTTAAGTGCATACTACCCCTGAGGAGGCGTAGTAATAATTTAAATATCACTATTTTTTCTTTTAAAGCACTATGGTTTGAGGAAGTTTTACGCTGACAACAGCATTTTATATGTAGCATACAAAAGTGTGAATTTTCTGCCTAAATCAGGAGGGTTTGCAAGTTTACTCGAAATGTGCTCAGTGTACTCATGATACACCTGCTAAACATATATGTGAGGGCTTAAGATCTGATTTCACTTCTTGTGATGCCACTTCCTATGATATCATGTGCCTCAAGTGCCGCGATGTCAGGCGCCGCGATGTCAGGCGCCGTGATGTCAAGCGCTGTGATGCCACTTGCATAATGATTAACTAGGTTAGTCCCCCCACTTCTTTTTTAGGTCTCGCCTGAGCCAGCGCTTTAGCGCTGCTCTCGCGAGAGCTTTTGTAAAAGGGGGATCTGGAAGTGCAAACCAGTGCTTTCAGGCCACCAACTACAGTGCATGTGCGCCGGGCGCGCGCACCATTTGGCAGCCTGCGTGATCATTTCGCGGCCGCTTTGATGTTCTCAGTGAGCCGGGCGGCCACTGAGAACATCTAAGCGGCCGCGAAATGATTACTTTCACTTTGCGTGCGTTCTTTCGTTGTTCTGCCGTGGCTGCCTGGTGAGCACTTGTTAGACCTGTGGGTGATGAGCACGGGCAGGACCCGACCCCCTGCATACAGGCAAGAATGCTGCCGCGCTCAGAAGCATGTCTCCTTGTGTAAGGTAACTGGTGCTTATGTAAAGCTCTCCAATACCTTCGAGTCGAGTTCGCGCTATATAAAACTACAAAAAGATAAAAATAATAATGATTCAAGTCATACAGTAACAGAAAGCCTCTCAGGTTCTATCCTTTGACTTCTCGGCGCTTTTTGCATGGATTCTCCCCCCTGGGGACCTGTGATGTCCATGCACTTAGCAGAGTCAAAGTGCACTTGTCAGATCCCATTCCACCCCTCACATCCTCCTCTCCGGGACAGCAGCAGATGTGCGCCGGGCAGCCAGACGGACCATATGGTGACACGTGCCCCCAGGGACGCAGGAGCCCTCCACCCATCTCAGCACTTTGAGGGGCGAGAGCGGGGCAGGAGGCAGCCCTCGGTGCCACTGGAAGATGGGCTGTGGTTTCTTCCTCCGGGTGCGCGAGAGACAGATGTCCTTAAAGATGTCTTCAGCGAGCATAGATCACGATGCAAGCTCCTGTCTGATTAGGTTACAAATCAACCCACGAGGAAAGCTCTTAATAACTCACATGCCGCATCCTTCGCTCTAGATTTTGAAATATCACACGCCTCTCCGAAAACGATGAGAACTTTTATGCTTTTGAAACAGAACTGCGCTTTTAAAATTATGAACCTTCCGATGAAGTCAGAATATTAAACCCGGAGAAGAATTAATGTCTGATGAAATGAAAACGGTGACAATTTCAGTATTCCACAAAATAACTCTGAAACTTTAACCCACAAAACTGAGAAAGATATATATGTATGTAAATACTTATGTATAACAAGCATTGGCATAGCCAATAGGTCTCGCTTTTGGGACCTTATAAGTGTTTAGCCATGCAACAGTTGCATAAATAAATACTTATAAGGTCCCAAAAGCGAGACCTATTGGCTATGCCAATGCTTGTTTAGGACTTGTGCCCTGAACCGCACATTGTGTGCTACTCTACTCGCACTATGTCGTGTGTGACGAGGCTGTCTACATGTCGAGTAGAAACTGCTAAAATAAAGGAAGGACTGTGGTGTTAACGACCTTGTTTTGCGGCTGCATTCAGCTATCGTTAGAGTAGACCTGTGGCGAAGCATCAAAAGAAAGGATCGTTGCTCAATGAAGCGGATACATCAGATTTGGCAATATGCAGCAAATTAAAGTGGCAAACTTGAACTACTCTGAATAAGCTACTTTCAGAGTGAAGGAGATTCTTGCACGCATAAACCAATGATGACAACTGTATTGTAACTCAAAGTCAATTTTGTTCAAAATGTATAGTTCAATATTGGTACTAAATTGTTGTACTTGATTCACGTTTTTATTGTAAATTGTGTTACCTACATAACAGTTACGGCATGGCCACATAAAATGCATGGGATGTAGCTGGCGATTTTTATATTCCTTTATCATTAGGTACCTTGTAACTGTCCTTAATCGGGCTGCTCTTGAATGCTTTACATGTATTATACGAAAAAATCATTTTCTAGGACCAGTTAACCAACTAGTCTAATCGCAGATTGTTAAGTAGCTGTGTACTAAAATATATCTCAGTCACTCAGTGTGTGGGCCTTTTTAGGTCTCGCCTGACCCAGCGCATGCCCTGGTCTGGCGAGACTTATTGAGAGGGCTCCAAAAAGTGCTACCAAGCCAGCCTAGAGCTACAGTGCATGTGCGCGGGCGCGCGCACCGCGCTTTACCGCAATTACTTTCACTTTCCCGGCCGCACGGCCGCTTTGATGTTTGATCGTGATCGCCATCACTTTCGCGGCCGCACGGCCGCTTTGCATAGCCAATAGGTCTCGCTTTTGTGACCTTATAAGTATTTAGTTATGCAACTGTTGCATGGCTAAACACTTATAAAGTCCCAAAGGCGAGACCTATTGGCTATGCCAATGCTTGTTAAATGTGATTTGTGGAAATTCTTGCACTGGACTGCCTAGTATCACATCACTCTTAAGAACGGTCCAATGTATTTTAATTACATTGATTGCTAAAAGCAAACTATGACCAGGGTGCTAGAAACCTACAAAGTAGATATCAGCCTACAACCTTTTATCTAAAAGACTGGATCTTTTCTAGTGTCTCTGTTTCCTTTTCTACAAACCTATTGGAAGGGTTTAAACAGAGGCTAAACGTTTCATTAAAAAAACACAACGTTTAATGCAGAAAGACCACCTTACCAAGCTTCCCTACCCCTACCATGCAAGCACTTACCTCGAGGAAAGCTCTTCCGATTGCACATGGAATAAGAAGACGACATTGGCCAGCATGCGCTTGGGGCTTCTTTGACTCTGCAAAGGAGTATTAAACAGTCAGAGAGTAAAATGGAGTCGTGCATTTTCCAATCACAAGATCGAGTGACAAAAGGCTTGTCTCCCATGAAGGGTTTCTGTGCCTTGCATCCACCCTGGGAAAAATACACAAGGCAGCAGGTGGGAGATGAATGCGTTTAAATAGCCCAATGTTACCTGGCTGCTCTGGCAGCGAAACTGTTTTTGTATGTAACTGTTTATAAATCTCCTGCTTTTTATTTCTTAAAGAGACACAATTGAAGCAAAAGCTGTGAGAAATTGGGGTTTTGGTTGAAGGGGGTGAAACCCTGCTCAAACAACAGCCACAAATCTTGTTAGAATGAACCACAAAAAGTCACTGAATTAACCTGGGCTTAACTCTATGGTAGCTTGGCACAAAAGCAGTCAGACTTTACTTAGAGGCAATATGTAAGGTATTTATGTAGCAGACAACAGCAATAAATAAAAAAGCAACACAAGAAAAAACCCACAGCAATTTAGAAAAATGGAGAGAAGTTGAATTAATTTTTTGACACCAAAACAACAAAAATCCAATTAGTAGAATTCGAGCTATGTAATTTCAAATATTTAGGTAAGTATGGTGCTGAAAAGGACGATGGCACTGGCCGTTAACTGATCGTGCTAGACTGAGGGAAAGATACAAGTTCAGGCTGACAGTGATGGAGGGACCTGGTTAATCCAACTGAAAGAGTTACCTTCTCAGAGTCCAGCCCTCCAGTTCTTGGTGGAGGAGACCACGAGGAGCAGGGAGATCTCTGCGGATGATCCTCGATGTAGCGTGAAGATTCTGTTGGGAATCGTGGACAATCATAGCTGGAGTTTCATGTTGATGGTCACCACGGACTGTCGATGTTGCCAGTTGTCACTGGCTGTTGCTGTGGCGCAAAGAATTGGGTCTACCAGAGCTTTGCGTTTACGGTTGTTGCAGGCAGAAAGGTCTCGCAGCAAACAGGCCCGTTCTTGGTTGCGATGAGCCCAACACTTCAGGATTTCTCTTTTATGTCCATAGGGGTGCGCTCTGATACCAACCAAGCACCCAGGACCTGGATAGGTGCCCCTTGGGGTTCAGGGCTTCACTCTTACAGAGGCCAGCAGGGCTTAGACAGGTCCAGTTGCAGGTCTGGGCAGGGAGGGTTACAGGAGGTCAGCTGGGCAGTTGCAGTGAGGTCTCTGCAGCTTGATGTGTCCCTGTAGCTCAGACACAAGGTCAGCCAACTGACCATTGGAAAACACTAAAGGGAGCATGTCTAGCCTTCCTTCTCAGACAGCAGGGCAGGTCTCTACCAGGAGGGCTTGACTCCAGCAGTAGGGCTGTCCTCTAGCCCTAGGACAGCTCTACTTCTGTAGTATTCACAGTTTCAGGAGTGTTCTGAAGAGTAATTCTCAGGGTACAATATTTATACCTGGAGATAGTATTCAAATGATATATACTGCTAGACTTTCCCCCACAACCTGGTTCTGGAATTTCCTTCCTTCCCTTTCCCTGACTCCTAGGGGTCTGGGGTAACAGTTGACTAGTGTGAAGTCCTTTAGGAGTGTGCTGAGGCAGCCCCTTTGAAGTGCAAGTGTGGTTGGTGACAACTCCGTCCCTCCCATTCTGACAAGATGGCCCATCCTGAAAACATCTAGTCCCACTCTGTATCACTGCCTGGGAAGAATACACAAAGGTCAACAGCCAACTACACCTAGATATGTGACCCAGCACACAGGCTACAGGCACCGAAAGCTTCGGACAAAAAAATGCTAACTTTTTAAAACTGTTATTTTCAGAATTGTGACTTAAAATTCGACTTTACCATTAAAGAGGAGTTTAAATTATTATTCTTTGGAGAGTAAACGTGACTTTTCTACCTGTTTGCACATAAAAATGATCACTTAGGAAATGTAATAAGGTAACCCGATGTTATCCTATGGGAGAGTTATGCTTTGCAATAGTGAAAAACAATTTAAAAGAGTTTTTCATTAATAGGACATGTTAAACTTGAAAGTAAATGTCCAGCCTTTTAAATAAACTTCACCCTCTTCTATGGACTTTTTATGGCCTACCCTAGAGGTTTCCCACATGTATTAGAAAGGAAGGTTTTGGTCTGGCAAAAGTTTATTTTGCCAGGTCAAAATGACAGTTTAAAACTGCACACAGGCTGCAGTGGCAGGCCTGAAGCATGTTTAACAAGGCTACTTAAGTGGGAGGCACAAAAAGTGCTGCAGGCCCTAGGTACATGTAGTACAACTTTACTAGGGACGTACACGTTATTTAAATGTGCCAGTTGGGTGTAAGCCAATTTTACCATGTTGTAGGGAGTGAGCACAAGCACTTTAGCAGTGGTTAGCAGTGGTAAAGTGCACAGATTCCTAAAAGCCAATAAAACTGAATTCAGATAACCAGAGGAATTAAGATAAAATATTTGGGAATGACCCTGCGTTTCTGTGTCTTGGGTCAACACTGGCAATGCAAAGTCCTACCATTTGGTCTTTGGTCATCTCCAAGAGTGTTCAGAAAGGTGGTAGCCCCACACCTTGCCCATCTTTGCCTCAAGGGAATTTAAATTTTTCCTCACCTCGATGACTGACTGGCTCAGGCAAACCAATACAAATGTTTTTTCCCTTGACTTAATGTTAAAATGTAATCTTTCGCTATGTGGATACTTTATAATCAACACAAGAATAACAGATATGACTTTGATGTAAAAGAATAAACCAATTATGCCCCAATCACTATATTTAGAATCTCATTAATAGTTAATAAAATGCACATACAATACTTGTGACATTTGTTGATATAGTTTATCATCCATTGGACCAGATACAACATCAAACACATTTGGTCTAAAAAAAATAACATTTGGTCCAAAAAAACATCTGTATACAACAAAAATACTAGCCAAGTTATTGTGTTGGTGGCTCCTTGACCTTGATCCCACCTTCTTCAGGGCCAATAACTGTATGTTGAAGGTGCCTTGCTTTTATTGTCCTTCACTCATACTAGCATAAACAGTCTGTTTCTTTCCCAATCAAATAAGAAACTAATATTTAAAAATGTTCAGCTCAAATTTCACGTGGGTAAACCACCTATGGGAAGTCTACTGTTCCTTTCCTGCCCCGAGCAAGACAATCTCTATGATAGTGCAGATCTCAGCAGATTTCTAGACCTAGTATTTGATTTCTGTTCCTTCTTAGGATTTGATCATTATCTTGAAGTCTTAGGCAACTTAACATTTAACAAAACACAACAGACTTGAGTTTATAGTGGATTACCACACCATAGAGGGCACATAATACAATAAAAGGGAGGGTGTGGCAATATACATTCTATCTATTTAATATTCAATTTTTATATAATGTTAAAATATATGAAAACTGTACAATCCAAATATCTGAAACACATCTCAACAATTCACATCACACATCTCCATTCATCCAATCTATCATACCCTCTCATGAATCCAGAGAATACATCAATAGAATTTAGGAATGTTCTTATTGAAAAATTGATGACAATGATATTAAATAAATCACAATAAATACAATATAATAAGTGTACAAAACATATCTCTCAGTAGCTTTCTTTCAAATTGTTAAACATTTCTCAGTGACTTTTCATTAAAATTGTCAAATATCTCTACGCGCTTTTCGGCTCAAAGCTTTCTTTAGGAAGCCACATAATTAGAACCAACCGATGTATCTTCAGGGTAACTATGAAAAGGCTTAAGATGTTGGAAAGGTATCCAAAATGGCACCACTCTGGGGGAAAAGGTCTCGAGCTTCCAGAGCATAGGTAATCAAAAATGATTCCTCTCGATTGCCAAAACCAATGCTAAAAATGTGCAAGCTTGCACAATATTGAAATTCCGAAACAAGGGATAGACCTTCTGAAGAAATCAATGGTACCTCACAAAGTAGATAACATGGGTCTGTCCTGTGGCAAGTTTTGAGAATGTTGTATCACCTTTCTGTTGGTATGTGTTCCTTATCTCTTTAACTGTGGGTCCTATATTTGTCCACTCGCCCTATGTTATCCACATCGGCAAATTGCTTTAGTGGATTACGTGTGCACTGAGGATTTGTTCTTTGTTTTAAAGATGTTACAAGATGCTCCCTTTTAACCTTTAAACACAGTGGATCTCAAGTTCCTTTTTTTCAAGGTTCTATTTGGATAACTCTCCACTTTACCTTGCCACCCTCACTTCTTGGTTTTCTGGATAATACAGTGGTATTTAGACCATATCCTTTCTTTCTCTCTAAAGTTAACTCTAAGTTTCACTCTTCTCAAGAGCTGATTTTTCCTGCTTTCTATCCTTTCCCTGTATATGAAGAAGAGCAGAAGTTGCATTTATTGGATTATTGCAGGAAGGTAGGCCTTCCTGTGCAAAAAACTATCCTGACCATAAATCAGACCCCTTGCACTACGGAGCAAGGTTGCCTGATTGGGCATTAGGAGCCGAAAGTGTGCCAGCGCATGGAGAGAGCAGAACTGCCCCATTGCTTTGAAGATATGGCACAGTTTAGCTCTCTTCGGATGACACAGCGTAGTGTAGCAACTTTGCTTGTTGGGCTCTGCTGCATTGCACCAATTCTTTGTAAATGGAGAACGACCTTTACAACGCGGTCAAAACACCACGATACATTTACATCGTGGTCATTGCAACGCAAGTCGTTACAACGACTTGCGCTGGATGGTGCTCTAAACTAAGGAATAGTATGATTTACTATTCCAACACCTTCCCTACTGTACATAGGCTGGAGTTGGAATAGTAAATCATACTATTCCTAAGTCCAGCGCTGTTAGATCTGGGGGTCTCTAGTTGGCAGGGGTAGGTACCACTGTCCAAATAGGGACCCTTGTTTCTAGTCAGGGTAAGGGCGATACACTCTTTAGATAACCCCTGCTCACCCCCTTGGTAGCTTGACACAAGCAGACAGGCTTATCAAAGGCAATGTGTAAAGTATTTGTACCAACACTCACAGTAACACAGTGAAAACACCACAAATGGACTCCACACCAGTGTAGATAAATAAAGTACTCTTATATAAACTACACAAGACCAAAACGACAAAAATCCAACATACACAGTTCAAGAATATGGTTTCAAAAGAGTTCTTAGCTTAACGACAAAATAATCCACATTAGCGTCAATTTTAGCCAACAGTACCTGGTGATGCGATAAAGGTTCCTAGCGGCGCTCAGGCTTCGAAAAACAAGCAACAGCGTCAGTCCTGAGACCCTGGGGAGGCGATGCGACAACCCCGCTGCACGCAGCGGGCATGTGCGACGAATCCGTTCTGTATGGGGAGTGAGGCGATACTTGTATGGATTCTAAGGCGTAGCTTCTCCGGAAGGAATTTGCTCACAAAGGCATGATGCGACGAAATACGGCCCGCTAACGAGCGGTGCGGTGATCTTCGATGGCTCTGCGACGATGTTCGCAGCGACGAAATGAGACCCGCAAAACGAGCGGTGCGACGATCTCACTCAGCGGCGGCAGGCTCTGCGACGATACTCGCAGCGACGGGAATCTTCCCGCTCCGGGGGGCGATGCACTCCGAAGATGAACGCGGCGTTGACGTTGCAGTGGCGAAAGGCGCTGCGACGATCTTCGCGGCGACGGAAAGTTTCTCGCTAAGTCGGCGGTGCGTGAAAAAGTTGCAGATCTTTTACTTCTTTTCTCTTGGTCAGCTTCCCAACAGCAGGCACAACTTCCAGAGGCCCCACAGTTGGATCAATCACTCTAGGAAGGGCAGAAGTCACACAGCAGAGTTCAGGGGGAAGCTGGGGGTGAAGTCCTTTTGTTCCTGGGACTTCTTAACAGGAGGCCAGCTATACTCAGGCCCTTGGAGATTCCTTCAAGCAAGGGGACAAAGCACACAGCAAAGTCCTTCCACTCTCCTTGGCAGCAAAGCAACTGCAGGTCTGCCTTACAGCAGGTCAGTCCTTCTTCTTCAGTCTTCCAGCTTTCTCCTTGGCAGAGGTTCCTACTTGATTCCAGGATGATCTAATTTCTTGGGATCAGGGTCCCAATATTTATACCCCAAAATCCTTTGTCCTCTGAGGGCAGAGGGGCCTTTGCCCAGTCCAAACCAGTTCTGGAGCACTCTGTTTACATGACTCCTTCTTTCCTTTCACAGTGCAGGGCAGAAACATCAGACGTCCCACAGGAGGTGGAGCCAGCATTGTGGAGGGAAAGCACAGCCCTGGAGCACTTTGTTGACCTGATTCCTCTCTCCTTTCACAGTGCAGGGCAGAGACATCAGACGCACCACAGGGGGTGGAGCCAGCACTGTGGGGGGCAGGCACTGTCCTATTCAGGTCCCAGGTCCAACTCCTCCCTCCCATCTAGATGCATATCTCTCTATTCAGCCCTGTGCTGACTCACCCTGTCTCTGGGAATTCCCCAGCCCCCTGGAATTCCCCAGCCCCTGTCACTCAAAACTCCAGACAAGGAATACACAGCATAGCAAAGGCAGGTTTGGATGGTTAGACAAGAAAAATACCTACTTTCTAAAAGCGGTATTTTGAAACACAGAGTGTTAAAACCAACTTCACTAAAAGATGTATTTTATCATTCTGAGTTCAGGCATACTAAACCCGAATTTCTACCATGTTCCCTGAGTCAGTTTAGGATTATAAGATGTAATAATCAAACTGCCCATTCTGGCCTATGGAGAACAGGTAGCCTTGCAATAGTGAAAAACGAAAATGGCTGTAATTCACTATTAGGACATGTCACACACATCAGGGCTTGTCCTACCTTATACTTACAATGCACCCTGCACTTCGGTCTACCATAGGGGTGACTAATATGCAGAAAAGGGAAGGTTTAGGGGCTGGCAAGCGGGTGCACTTGCCCAGTCAGCATGGCAGTTAGCAACTGCACACAGGCACTGCGGTGGCAGGCCTGAGACACCATTTTAGCGCTACTCATGTGGGTGGCACAATCAGTGCTGCAGGCCCACTAGTAGCATTTGAATCACCAGCCCTGGCACACTCAGTGCACTGTACTAGGGTCTGACAGGTAAATCAAATAACCCAATCATGGAGTCACTAATCAGTATATCAATTTAACATAGGGAGAGCATATGCACTTTAGCACTGATCAGCAGTGGTAAAGTGCCCGAGTCCTATTGCCAACAACCACGGGTCAGGAAAAATAAAGGAGGAAGAAGCAAAAAGTTTGGGGATAACCCTGCAAAAAGGGCCATTTCCAACAAGCGCCCTCCAGCGCAAGTCACTGTAATGACTCGCGTTGTAATGAACGCAATGTAAAATACCGCGTTGTGAATGTATGCAATGTAACGTCATGCATTCTTTGTAAATATGACCCTTAGTGACCGGTTTACCAAAAAGTAGCACATTTCCCCCGTAGAAGTTCTAATTGCATAATGCAAATGTGTTTTTTAGAACTCTCAAACATTTGGAGTAAAGGCTTTTGGAAAGCTTTGCCATTCTCAGGTTTCCCGGCATGCTACTGGCTACCAAACACCCAAAAAATGATGGGATGAATGCTTGCAAATAGTCTAACCACTGGCAATCCCTTGGGATAACTTTCGAAATCATTGATTTTCACCCACTATGCAATTCCAGACATCGGGTCTGATTTACGTTTTAGCAGCTAAGGGATAGGCAGAAAGGGTGGCGGAGACTCTACTGCATTTACTCTGCCCGCCAAATGTAGAGATAGTCTTGGAGGTTCCTATCAATGTAGTAAATGCTTAACTGATGGCTCTGTCAAATATGATAACTGGCCGTAAAATGTTTCCAAAACATTTAATGTTTCAAAAACAATCTCCCAAAGCAGAAGTTTTATGAAAAAATATACTAATGACTCCTACACCAGTTTTCTGCCATGGTGTGGGGGTCACTTTCGGGTCAGTGAACTCAGTAAAAAAAAAAATAAAGCCATCTGACTGTCCACTTTAAGTAGGGCAGACGTTTGGATGGCTTACTTCCGTTGGCACCTAGTCTGTCAGAATGTTGAATGAAGTTTTGCATTGACGGAGTAAAAATTACTGTGTTGTCACATAACTTGCTGTCCACCTGATTCCAAATCAGGTGGGCAGACCCTGACTTTGGCGACTTTGTACTCCATTATCTTTGCAAGAGAGTACCTGCTTGCCAAATTCTAAATCAGCATAAGAGGCCCACCAAATGTAGATTAGAACTGATCAAGCACCTCATGGGAACAGACCATCCCTAACCTTGGTCACCTCACCCATGCATCCTGTGGCCCACTGCTTTTTAAGTTGGTAAATGTTTAAATCCCCACCGAATCTCACTGACTAACATACACCCATGTCTAGAGGGCAGAAAAACAAACACCCACAGACACAGAAACTTGCACACCCACACACTCAAAATGACATGCTCACTCACACTCACCCACCCAAACACCCACAATAATATATGTGCACACATTCAGACAAGCTCATGTGCACACAGATGCGCATCTCTTTTTCCAGCCCCCTCACCTCACTTATCTCTTCGTCAGCAGCAATTATCATTGCCCAGCACATGAAGTACGGGCCAGGGTGGCAAAGCGAGACCCTACAGTTGCCTAAGGCAAACACCTCCCGGGGGCGGAAACCCTCCTCCAGCAAGCACGCGAAAAAGGGGATCACCAGATTGGTCACCCGCAAGCAGCCGCTAGCCACCCACTCAGGGAAGGAGGCAGCAAGTGGCCGGGGAGTTAAAAAAGGGGAGGCAAACCACGGTTAGACACATGAAACCCCCCAGAAGAATGGGAAGTACCTGTGCTGGGATCGCTGAGAGGAGCCTGCGGAAAGCAACGTAGAGGTGTCCGTGGAGCAGCGAACGTCGGCAGTGCCAGAAGGCCGACTCCAAGGACAATGGACCAGCATGACCCTCCATAGCTGTGGATTGGGCAGCAGAATCGAGCAGAAGGGTTGCGGCGAGGACCCGGCTTTAACTGGCTGGAACTGGTCCCCGCATCGACAGCGGAGTACGGAAGGTCCGACCCGGCATCGGGACTCTGGCAGGAAGCAGGGCTGAAGGCTTGTGGTGGCGTGAGGAACCGGCGAATTGGAGTGAGCAGAGCCACCACCTAGGAGAGGCGTCATGGACATCCGGCGGCAGCAGAATCACCGGAGCAGCGGTCCGGCCTGCACCCAGTGATCAGAGGAGCAGCAGGTACCAAATAACCCAGGGCGTAGTCCGCGAAGCGGTAAAAAAAACTCAGTTGCGATACGCGGAGCTACGCAAGCAGTGTAGTGCAAGCGGTCGTTTTGTGCCGCTCGAGTAGATTATTACTTGAGCGGCAGCTTTCTCAACATGAACGGGCAGTTTCTCATCGCGAGCAGTCATGAGCATACGCGACCACTCGCATTGAGAAACCTGACCCCCCCACATTGAGAAATCTCGCCGGGAGGTTTATTTTCTACGGTTGCGCTCGCCAACATGATGTTGCTGATCGCGAATGTGGACAAATCTCACCGGGATGTTGATTTTGCTCGCTCGCGATCGCCAACTTGACGTTGAGGAACGTGAGCGAGCAAAAATGTCTGCTAGGCCACGCGTAGCGAATTTTTTGCTGCACGCCGCGAGATCCGTGTACTGCGGAGTGCAGAAAACTCCGCAAACTCAAAAAGCGGAGCGTAGTTCACCGCCCAGGCCTAGTACCAAAGGGAGGTGAGGCCTCTCTCATCGGGGCGGGAGCAAGCCTGCAATGTGGACAGAGCGGGCCAGAGTTTTTTAAAGGGCCAGAGAGGTTTAATACATAAACAAGAACTGTGGGGCAGGAGGAGTACATGAGCGAGGGAGTGGAGCACGGCCAATGCTTAGCAAATTTGATTTGAAGCGGGCCTACACAGGATAATTTCACTTTGCAGGCACAGTTCCTTCTCCCAGAGCAGTACACAGGAGGAGTAAAGGGGAGTAAAAGCACAGCAAGGAGCACGGCTGTGAAACCTGGGGCACCCTCAAGGGACAAAAGGTTGCCAGCACGCTACAGGGAAGTGCCAATTGGCTATGGGACCCCGAAGAAGGATATGAGGAGCCCCCCAGGAAAACTCAAGGCTGGAGCTGGACGGGGATTTAGAGGATCTACTAAGGAAAGCGAGGGCATTGGTGGCCCTGAAAGGAAAAGCATGGATGGACACCCACATGATGGAAGGGCCAGACAAGAAGAGGTCCAAACCATCACAGGCACCAGCACACCTCACGCGGCCAGGCATCAAGGGGCATCAAGGGGCTTACAGCCAACACAACAGCCCCATCGAAACCTGGCAAAAGGGGGCTACAGAAAGCACCACAGCAATCTACTACAGCTCCAAGACAGAGAGCGGGGGGAAACTTCACGCAAAGGATGGAGGCAGGAGCAGGGTGGCAACATTACCAGAAGTGGTGACCGACTCGGAGACAGACCGGGGCAGCTGCGAGGAAGAGGGGTCTGAGGCCAACACGGCAGCCCCTCAAGAAAGATGCAGCAGGACAAGCTTGAGGGCAGACAACGGATCTGGTGAGCATCAAGCGCTGAGCGCACGGGGGAGGCAGCGCAACAAAGGGCAAGGGCACGCTGATCCAGGTGATAACGAATTGTGGCACACAGCTAGGGGTAAACAACTACGCAGCACGTGGGCCATCATCCCTTCATCCCCCTTGGCCAGAAGACCTGAGGGGGGGGGGGCGGAAAGAATTCCAGGGCAAAGCATGGGGTCCGATACAGCCATACACAGCCCCATAGATGCCCTGGTGGCAATGTCCTGGGCAGGGATACCCGTATGGGGGGGTTAAACGGGTTAATCAAGAGCACAATGGGGAGGAACAGGGGCCTGAGAAAAGGACAAGAGGTAAACGTGAAGGGGAACACAGAGAGAAAGCAGGAGTTAGCCTGGACAACCCACAAGACAGAGGGGACAAAAAGGGCGAAGGGTCAGAAAGGGCTAACCAACTATACAGGTTAACACAGCAACACCAGAAGGGAGCCAGCCAGCCAAGGCCGGGGCAGGTGAGGGCCATAACCTGGGAGGGAAGCCAGCGAGCGAATACTTACGCCCTTCCCTGGTCGATCCGCCTACCACGGCGAAACTTCTGGGGTTAGCGAACATTATGCTATTAGCGGTGAAAGAAAGGATATGGCGCAAAGAATTTATCGATATATTGTCTTTGCTAGAGGTGCGCCAAGCAGGTTTAGACCTCACAACACAGGATAAAAAGGGTGGGGACAGAAGGGACAGATGCAAGCCCAGGGTGGATAAAACATTAGACAACTGGCTAAATGCCTTCAGGACTTTGGCATGTGTGTTCAAAGAAAAGTTCCCCCAAAAGTACCAGGGTGAGCCCTGGTTTAGGTGCGTGATGTTTTCAGGGAAAAAGTGCAGACGTGGCCAATAATGGAGTGGGATTACCAGGATATGGAGGGCTTCACGACCCACATGGTGGCGGCCAGGGATGGCCTAGACATGCAGGAATCCACTTTTCATCCCTCAGGATTCAAAGGTAAATTTGAAGGGCAGGGACAAAATTTCAGGAGCAAGGGCCAATCGGGCGGTAAAACAGGGGAAACCCAAGTGGCGTCTTGTTGGAAGTATGACTAGGGGGAATGCAAATGGGGGAATGCATGCAGGTTCAAGCACAGCTGTGGGTCCTGTGGGGTGATCCATCCTGCCGTCCAATGCAGACAAGCGCAAAGGGCAAGTACCAACAGAGAGAAGGGCAACCCAAAGAAGTAACGACCAAGGCGGGGCAACCCGAGAGGGAGGGGAAGAACTGGTCAGTGGACGAGCAATGCCCACTCCCATAAACACGAGTAGACTGATAACGCTATTGAGTAACTACCCTAAAAAGGCAGACAGACAAACATTGGCAGAAGGGTTCACGGCAGGTTTCCCCAATCCTTACAAAGGACCGGAGGCCCCACGGGATAGTCGCAATTTAAAATCAGTTTGAGACAACCCTGAGGTGGCTAGACAAAAGGTGGACAAGGTAGTCCAGCTGGGCAGTCTCCGGCCCATTTGTGTCCCCTCCCACTACCGAACATGATAGTTTCACCACTAGGCATGGTACCTAAGAAGGAAGCAGGCAAATTCAGGCTAATAAACCAACTGTCACACACCCATGGGGACTCAATCAATTATTGGTTGGAACAAAGCAGCTGCTAGGTAGCTTAAGCCTCCTTGGACGATGCTATAGACCGAATCAGACAAGCGGGGGAGGGGGCACTATTGTCTAAAACAGATATGGAGCCAGCATTCCATCTGCTTCCAGTGCATCCAGATAGTTACCACCTCCTCGGTTTTCAACTAGAGGGGGAATATTATTATGACAAATGCCGACCCACGGGATGTTCCATATCCTGTGCTTATTTTGAATCCTTTAGTAGTTTTCTGGAATGGGAACTCGCGACGCGCCATCCCGCAGGGAGATGAGTCCAATACTTAGACAAGTTCTGTTTCATTGGGAGGGCTGGAGCAGGGGAATGTGCGGACCTCCTCCGCCTCTTTGTGGACATGACAAAGGAGTTGGAAGTCCCACTAGCGCGGGAAAAAACCGAGGGCCCTACCACCAGACTGTCTGCATGTCCCGGCCTCGGTGGCCGGGACATGCAGATTACCTCTAGAAAAGGTGGCAGAGCTACTCAAATCATACAACAGCTATGGCAACAAAAAAAGGCAACACTAGGTGACATACAGCAACTGCTGGGTAAACTACACTTTGCCACCAGAGTATTACCGGCATGGTCCCCCTTTGCCAGGCTCCTGGCCTCGTTGACTAGGGGTTTGTCACAGAAACACCACAGGGTCCGTCTTACACAAGGAGTGAGGGAGGACCTGGGACAATGGGAGAATTTCTTCGCCAAATTTAACCGCACTCTCATATGGCGGGAACCGTTAGTCCGGGCTGACCAATTGAAACTCTACACGGATGCCGCGGGTGGCTATGGCTTTGGGGCCATCCTGGGGTCAGCATGGGTAGCAGCAGCTGGTTTTACTGCTCTTCTTTCTGAAAGCTAAATGGTTTAAAAAAAAGTCACATAGCTGGTTTAGGAAGAACCACGACAATCAGGGAACAAAATGCTGCCCATGAAAATATTGAAATGCTTATATCCATTATACCTCAATGACCAAACCCCTCACCAGGGGAGGAAGTTATCATTCCTAAAAAAAAATATTTTGAAAAATGGAGAAACAAATCAATAGCTTTGAAGTTTATGAGATCTCCAACATTCAACATTATGTGTTTGTATTCATTTTTACAGTATTCATGCAAAAAAAGAGAAAAAGTTAACTTCTTAAGTGATCATATACACGGCTATTGTACAAAGACAGACAGCCTTGTGTATTAGGAAAGAGAAATAGTACAATGTTTTGTTTTCAAGAATCACAAAAAAAGACACTTAAAAGGATCTCTCTGAGATGCTAAATCAAAGATGCAAACAATGTCGTACAAAAAGCTGCCCTGTAATCCAATTGAGTGTGGTATTACATGCAAACCCCCTTGCAGTTGTGTGATTTAGTATTGAGTTTGTGGAGTTTAGCTCACTCTGCATTCTGCTTGGAATGCGGTGTTGTGGCAAAACTCCAACAACTGCAGCTTGGCGGAGTTTTTTCTCGCGTGCGGTTTACCAACGTTTAGTTGGCACTCGCGAGGAACAGGTTCCTGGTGCTAAAAATTAGTGCAAGCAGAGGGATGTGCTGAATTCGCTCGGTCATGGAACTCCACGGAATCTCACTGAGTTTTTATGTAACTCCACGGAATTCCACAGAGTCAAACTCTTCGAGTTCAACCCAGCCGTAGTTTTATGAATAACAGTTTATTGATTTAGGTGTCAGTGAAGTCTGTCATGGTAAGCTTGGAGCTTTCTTCTTAATATCCACAGCTCTCAGGCATGCTGTTCCCTACTATATATAGTAACAAAGTGGAGGGTCATTGCTGTTTTGTAGTTATGACTTGCTCTTTCTCACTGAAAGAGTGCAGTTATTGCTTCGAATTGAACAAAAAACGAATTCCGGTAATCACCAATTGGATGAAAGAAATAAAATTCAAACTGAAATTGCTAATTTAGATAGAAAACAAATCAATGTGGCCATTGCAGTTTTTAGGCATTTGAATTGGACGTTTTGCAACGTGTTCAAGTAGGGTTGTTTCTTAAATCTTTTTGTGTGGAAAATATCAATTTTTTGTCATTTCTCTTATGTAACGGTAATGTGGAATTTTCTGATTTCTTCTACCCCCCCCCATTAATTTTATGGGTTTCTCCTATACATGCATTCTCTGTTGATGTGCCTCTTTTACTTTTCCTGTTCTGTAGGCCTCTACTTCATCCCTTAAATGTTCAGAGCCTCCTTCAGCCTTTCTTTTTTACATATGCAGTTCTTCTGCAGATCTTTTCTATCCTTTCTCCTTTTGTTGTACCCATTTTCTGTCTAAGAATCTCTGTTTTATCTCATCTCTTTTTGTTTGTTTTTTACTCTTCTCCAGTGGATGTCATGTTTACACTGTTTGCAAAGTTAGCTCTCTTTTGTTCATTGTCTCTTTTATTGTTTGTCATGGTGTTCTTCGGCAAGAAAACAGCACCATGGGACTCCAACTGGTGGTGTGCCAAACTTGGACCCTGATTGACACCCAGAACCCACGCCAGCAGCCTAGGAATAATCATTGACAACAAACTGGACAACACTGTCACTGCATACTGAGTCCACACCCTGAAGATGCTAAGGAAGACCCTCAAATGCTACCCAAGAAACACTAGAAAAACTGGAGCTCACTCCCTAGTCACCAGCAAGTTGGATTATGGGAACATCCCAGTTCTTACTTTATAAACATAAGGTAAGTGCCAGGGCTCTTCTTAGGAGGACAATGAAGCCTGAACCACCTATCGCCTCTGCCAGCGATGCCAATTACTGTAACAAAACAACTACTAACCATCGCACTCCTACAAATGTGATAATTCACACTATTCCAGTCCACCCAAAGCTATAACAATGGCATGGAATAGTCTGAATTGCCATTTTTAATGTGTAATGAATTAATAAAGAATGTTGTTGTACTCCTCTGAAGTTTAGACATACAGTGCCACCATATTGTGGATTGTCATTACTGCCAGTGCTGAGAATTAAGTACCCGTGCGGAGAACAGGAAACCACAGCACAAATTAAGCACTGGAACACCCTGTAGGCTGGGATCATCAAGCAACTCACTGGAAGACTACAAAAAATCCAGAACTCGACAGCCAGGCTCATTCTGAACCTTTCACATGGAAATCACATCACACTGCACCTGAGGGAACTCCACTGCTTTCTGATACAGAAACGTGCAAATTTCATACTCCTCACATACACATTCAAGGCACTACACAACTCAGGCCCACCTAAGTGAACAGTTGCATATCCTTCCACCAACCACCCTGACACCTCCACTCTGCAGGACTCTCACTTGCACACATCACACGCATACACAGAACCAGATCAGGAGAACGAATGATCTCTTACATTGCTCCTAAAGTGGGGAACAACCTCCCACTCCACATCAGAGTCTCCTCCTCTCTTCTTTAATTCCACAAGAATCTGAAGACCTGACTTTTCTATTAACCAACCTAGCATAGGGAGGGCTAGGGACACACACCTGCTCAGTGCCAGGATGCTCCCACAGGTGATCGTGTGCTTTTTTAAATACACATAACATAACATAACATCAACCCCTGTTAGGTGTGTAATGCTTGTCAACTTCAACAGCAATTACGATTATCCAAGGCTATGTGTAGGTGTTCCATTCTGTATTACTGACCTTACTATACTATGGAACATCCCAATAAAAAGAATATTTAAAAAAACCAATAATAACATAACATGATATGACAAATTTGCCCTTTCCCTTTAAGTGGGACTCTTTTATATGAGCTATTTCAGTTGCTCTCTTTAATTCTTTCTTGGTCAAAGAGTCTCTTTTATCTATATTTTTTTATCTACTGGTCCTTCGCTTTTCCTTTCTCTTACTTTGAGTGTCTCTTTTACCCTTGATAATATATCTGTGAGACCCTTTTCTAGTTTCTCTTTCAGTAAGTGGTTTATATATTTTCTTTTTCGGAGTTTCTTTAATGCTTTCTCAGTCTGTGAACATATGTTTTACTTTTGATCGTGGAGTTTCTTTTGCCCTTTCTCTTTTGGTCCCTTTTAATACTTTTCTTTTGGTGGATGATTGCTTTCTTTTATCTCACTCTCTTTTACCTGTTCTATATCTGTGGACTCATTTCTTCTATCCAATCAATATCATTGGACATATTTCTGTTTCAGGTTGTCGGAATCTTCCTTGACAAAATATGCTTTTCTAACGTTCTCCACATTACACTTTTTTGCGCTCTAATAAATGATACCTGAAATGCCTGGAACCAAAACCACTGGAGTCAAGCCTTGGCCTAACCCCTTCGTGAAAATGACTCCACTAAGCCCATTCTTCATTTTTGGCACAGTCGCAAAGAAAGGATTTCATCCAAAACAATGTAGTACCAGATATCTCTGACCAGTTTTCAGCCTTCCCAGGAGTATTTCATGGACCATCATAAGGTAGACAGTGGAAAGGCACAGGAATGGTAAGGCAGTGATTTGTCTTCATCTAAGGAGAGATTCTCTGTTTCTTTACATTTATTCTTAGGCACTAATATGATTCTATTACATGATTTATGATTCTTAATCCATCTGTTAATAAGACATTCAAATCATTTTAACCTTGAATGCTTACTTTTGCAACATTTGTTATCCAATTTATTGACAATGTCGATAACATTTGTAGATGTGCGAATCTTGGTTATCACGTTTCTTTCAGGGAATTTAGTTTATTATTTCTCTTTATGTGAGCCTATTTTCCCTTTCTCATTTCACAAGTTTACGTTATTCTTTCTTTTTTGTAGGTGTTTCTGTTTTCCTTTTTCTTACAGCAAGTACCTTTTAGCCTTCTTTTTCTATTCGTCTATTTTCTACTTTATCTGGTGCATGCTCTTTGCTTGTCTGTTACCACTCCTTAGTGCCAGAATCTGCCTCTGTTAGAGCAACCTGCACAAGTCTTTGTGTTGGCTCTGTAAAATACAAAAATATGTGTGAGTACTGGGAGATTTTGAGATTAAAATATTCTGTAGGTATTTTGCTCACATTTAGGACTTGAGTATTTGTTTGGTGTAGACAATGGGGCTTTCCTGGCAACATCTTCTGCAATATTCGCCCGTAGTGGGAATCTCCCCGGTTTTCTGTGTAATATTAACTTGAGGGCTGTGCAAAATTGTGATTCTGAAGTTCAAGGTATGCAACAATAGCAAAGTTTTTAACTGCATGAACTTGATATGGTAGACCCTTTACCGCAACTTCATTTGTGTGTGAAATTTACCACATAAAAAACTTTTTGCAGGAGAATTATTGGGTTTTTAATCCTGCAAAGCCTACATTTTAAGTTATTTTTCACCAACTACAGTATTTTTCCCGGTTCAGTGACTAAATATCGAGGGACATAATATGGAATGCCCAAAATATCGACGCCAAAATATAGAATGACAGAATATTGACTCCCTATCTACAAACAGGTAAGTACTAAAATATCGATTCCAAAATATAGAATGTTAAAATATAGTTAGCTAAAATATCAATGCAGATAATGCAGCACATGATGTGGCAAATTCCTAATTATGCTAAAATGGCACAACTGCAGAATCACATAATTTAAATGCCCTGATTATAAATTGCCACCAGAGGGCGGTCTTAGACCCTTCTGGGTAACAACAAGTGCTACAGTATTTTTGGACCTAAAATTACTGAGTCGTATAACGCTAGAGCCGGATTAGCGTAGTGTTGATTGTATCTAGTAAAACCAGGGGTGGAAAGAGACAGGGGCTCTGAGCAGAGACAAAAGGGCATATCAACATGCACAGCGGTAAAATTATCGCCGCTTCAGCGTCCGTTTTCGGACGAAAAGCGGCGATAATTCTATCGCCCTATCAGCATGGACACGCTAACACATGAATCCATCCTTTGTGCCCATTATCTTTGCGCCTCGCCTCGCATCGCTAATGAGATGCGAGGTAGGCGTTCCCGACTGAAATTCAGCGGGAATAATTGCTAACCACAGCTTCTCCCTATTTACTAGGAAATCGCTAACCCATCTAGCGTCATTAAAAGTAGTGCTAACCGGGTATATCGCCGGTTCCTTACGCCTGCTCATTTCCTGACTTAGCTATATGTTGCATGGGAGGTGGATCATAATGCTAAATCCACTTCTCCCTATTTACAATGTTTTACCTACCACTTTTTTATATAGCTGGTAATCCAGCGATATTTCCTGCTTATCGCTGCTATTGCCGGGATTTCTATCGCCTCGGCGATGCGCGTTGTAAATATTGCGCTGGCCGGGCGATAGAATCCGGTGATAGGCGGCGTTAGAATTTTGCACGCTAAACGCGGCCAGCGATAATTTTCGCTGCCGCTTGCTGATATGCCCCATAGTTTGGCTCCCACCAACCCCCTCCAGAGAAGCAGACAGCGGTTAGTATCCCTATCCCCAGACGCCGCCCCCCATCCCAACTTGCCAAACACCTCCCAAAATCTGCACCAGTCTGGCAGAAAAAGTTGTCACCCGCTCAGAGCAGGTGGTAAATATCAGCCTTAAAGTCCCTGGAACTGGGGAATTATATGCTGAAGGACCTGGTAATTTTGGGTCTGGCAGGCTAATCCCCATTCTTGAGACTTTTTACTCATAATCCACGTTAACGCACTGGGAGACACCATTAGGAATCATTTAACCTGGCCCTTGGAGCTAACAAGGATTTGGGAAGTAAGACCTTATTCTTCACTGTGCTACTTTGTTATTTATTGACTGTCCTAGGACAGATAGGGCGGATTTATCTGCTTTCCAGTTTTGGACCAAGTTCAACTCAGCCAATATGCGTGATACAATAAATACATGTTCCTATTTAACTTACACGCTCTATAGACAAGAGTTTTCAGAATATCACGTTCACTTGCTAGGTTCACAAAGGAAGTGTTGTCCTTTGTGAAATACACAAAAGGACAATTCATTCAATAGGAGCCTGGTGATTGGTTACCCTCTGTAAGCAAAGAATTACATTATGAAATCACTGGCACCAGTTTGTTCAAATAAGCCGTGTTTTTAATCTTTTGTGTTTCTGCAGCCGTGCAGAGTTGTTTCCTATACACCAAGGTATGAGCGTGAAACGATTCATTGGATAACCGGAACAAACACAATAGCGCTGACGATTGATAAGGTGTTGATGGCGTCACAATCTGAATAGCACCTATCAACTAGCAAGTAATTAAATGAGCAAGACCTTTAAATACAGCTTATCACAGATGTCAAGGCTAATTATTCTTAGCGATGTGAACACGGGATCTCTGCTATCTTCTGCAGTATAGATGTATATAAGTTACATTTCTGAGGACAGTGCTCAAAGTTGGGTCAACCACATCTATGACCTGGGAAGGACATGATTGACCAAATTCACAGGATGAAATAAAGGATTCAGTTCAGTTCAGTTAGTCTTTATTTCGATTATAACAGTCATAAAAGACATAATATTTCTAAAATTTAAAAAATACATAATAGCAAAAATATGTGAAGTTCCATGACCATCATATAGCTAAAAACGGTCCAAAATAGAATGAAACACATATTGTTTAAAAACATTGTTTAAAAATTAATAAATGCATAATAATAATATACATAAAACAAAAAGGGAACATGACAAGCAAATACTTTTCATACTGTTTTTCGATACTGTTGCCCCCTCTTTAGACAAAGAATTAAAATAAACACACATTTTAATTACAAATACATATGTCTAGAGAAAAGTGTAACTACAGTACCAAGCTTTGAGACTAAAACATTAATTAAATCTGACAGGATTGGTATACCCTCATCTTGTTAGCGCGGATGACCCACATCCAACTCAAAAACTTAGCAACTGCAATCACTATGGATTCCTGTGTATTTGTCTTCAGAATCCTTAATGCCTCCACGCCTGATCTTGTACCTAAATTAAGACAAATTGGTTTAAGCCATTTTTTCCTTGGAAACTTGTAGGCAGGGCATACAAACAAAATGTGAGCTAGTGTTTCAATCTGAGCTGGACATGTAATACATTTGTCATCTGATGTGGGATGACAACTTCTTGTGAAAGCTTTTTATAGGAAGGGAACCCACTCTAAATTGATGATACAATTTCCTGTCACTAGGTTTAGTAATGACATCCCAATAAGCTTCAAACGCAGTATCATATTTGAACTCCAAAAATCCCCTTGACAAAATGGACCTCGTTATGGTTGAGAAGCGCTTAATCTTAACCATGTTCCAATATACTGCCTTAAACTTTTTTTTTGACGGAAATAGGTTGTTTTCGGGGTCCTCCCACATACTACTCATCCCCTTGCCAATCAAAGTACTTTTTAATTTATTTAACCAAGAAATCCTGTTTAGGCAATCTGCCCCCATACTTCATAAAGAGCTTTAGCGTACAGGGATAGCTCGGGGGTAGTCCAGAGCCTTCTCCAAAATGCAATGGGTCTAAAATGCGCTATATCCTCAATGGTGTTGTAACCCAGATCTAAATATAAGGGTAAAGTGGTGTTGAGAAACACCAACCTCAATGTCATTTGATACCAGCGGTGACTCCTCGATGTTGGCGGGCACAGGGATTGAGAAATCTGCCTCCTCTTCTACCACACATTGTCCAGTGCCAACATTCCAGGCTACTTCCACTAGTGCTGCACGTTCTCGCACCAGTAAGAACGGAAGAGTGTCCTTCCCCCAGGCACTGCTCCCCCTGCCCCTGTCTCCCCTGCTGCCCTCAGTGTTGAGGCTGTGGACCTTTTGCGCTAGCTCTGTGTGGGTCAGACAACTCTCCTGAATGCCTTCCAAGACCATGGCAAGAAGTTGGCACAGGTAGTTGCCTTCATGGAGGGCATTCATTCTGACGTGGGTGGGCTACACAGGACTGTCCAGTCTTTGTCCTCCACAGTGACGGCAGCCATTCAGCTGTCACAGACTCAGAGTCCAGCTCCAGTCCCTTCGGCAACCCCCTTGCCAGTGGCTACTTCTGACGAGAGTGACTACACACCAGAGCCCATAGGCTCCAGGTACACCACACACAGCACACATCAGCAGCACCCCAAGCAGACCAGAGCGCAGACACCATCCCCCAAACAAACAAAAGTCACACAGGAGCGCAAAGGCAAAAGCCCTTCAGGTGACACTCAGGGGCATCAGGCCAAGAAGCAGGCCTCAGGCTTACATGCCGCAAAATCAGCCCCATACAAGGACACTCCCATCCCAAAACCTGCTCCCAAAGACAGGCAAACAGTTGCCATGCCTGCTGTGAAGCTGGTACCTGCTAAGAGTCCACAGAAAAAGCCCTCAAAGGCAGATTCAGTCACAACCTCAGCTCCCAACCACACCCCTGAGTAGCTGGGATAGGAAGGCACTATGGGGGTTCACCTGGCCAACAGGGGAAGAGGCAAGGCCAGGCCAAGCATACCGCCAGATCCAGCAGATCCCCAGTGGGAGAGCCACCACCTGCACCTGATGATCCTTTGGTGGAGAGTGTGCCTGTTGTGCCCGCACCACTTCCCACTCCTACCAAGACAATTATTCAGTATTGCATCCCCAAGAAGTGAAAAGACAACCCTCCACATTCTCCCTCACACACTGTGTCTCACAGCTGCATGTTTCCTCCTCCACGTGACACCACACCACCAGGTCCAAGCAGCCCAAAGCCACTGATGCCTCTACCTCAGCTGGTCCTCTCTCTCCCAGGTCCAGTCCCCCAACTGGGCCTGACAATCGGCAACCTCCCAGTTTGACTGACAGACAAGTCTGAGGCAAAGTCCCTCTCTCACACCTATCTCTCCCACAGCGGTGCCTGGACTGCCCATTGTTATCCCCCTTGCTGTGTTGCTGACCATAACAGTGTACGGTGTCACCCATTCCCTGTGCAGGTTCTCATGCACACATGTCCCTCCTTTGAACTTTGGACTGGCCATTGGCCTTGCTGTTATTCCCTTTGTTTGTCCATTCCCTGTGCAGGTTTTCATGCACACATGTACATTGTTTGAACTATGGACTGGCCACTTGCCTTGCTGTTATTCACTTTGGATGCCCATTCCCTGTGCAGGTTCTCATGCACACATGTACCTCCTTTGAACTATGGACTGGCCACTGGCCTTGCTGTTATTCACTTTGGATGCCCATTCCCTGTGCATGTTCTCATGCACACATGTACCTCCTTTGAACTATGGACTGGCCACTGGTCTTGCTGTTATTCACTTTGTTTGCCCGTTCCCTGTGCAGGTTCTCAGGCTCACATGTACCTCCTTTGAACTATGGACTGGCCACTGGCCTTGCTATTATTCTCTTTGGATGCCTATCTGGGTGATATGTAATAAAGACAGTTACTCCTGTTGTCTGCCTTGTCAGTGTCCTTGCTAAATAAAAGATTTTCTGTAGGAGTATGGTTTCATATGACACGTGCTCTGTATGCCACTTTAACATTGCCAATTGGTTGCTTTACTTTTTCAGAGTTTGCCAGAGGTGATAGGCACTTTAGTTCTTCTGGGCTCTGAGGCTTGGGGGTGCAATGATGGTTGTTTGTGATGGTCTACTGTTATCCCATTCATCATATGGTCATGTTTGCTAAATTGTACACATGTCATGTTGGGATGCAATACCAGAACAGAGGGGAATTCTGTTCATCAGATTACATGTGTGCTGGCCAGGGTCCATCATATCTGTGTGATCTTTCTTGATGTGTGAACAGCAGTGTTGATGAGGTCATCTTGTGATGGCCTGTCTTCCTAGTCACATGGGTACTTTTGTATGTGTGCACTTGAGTGGTCATGTAGTAGGAAGGGGTGACTCGGTCAGTTGTGTTGATGTGTGTGTGCCCCTGCAATGCAAACTGCACACATGTATAACCCAGAAGAGGAGTGCCTGTTTGTTTGAGTTGTCAGCCATGTGCTTCAGATTGTGGGCACATGTAGGAGTTGTAGGTTGGACACTGTGCATTGTGTTGGTGTGTCCTTGCACTCCTGGGGGACACTTACTTGTTATTGCTGCCAGTTGTGAGTATACAGAGTGTGTGACAGGCAAGTCTGTGTTGTGTTTTGTTGATCAGCCATGTGTCTTGTTTCTGTTTCTGCGCACTGTGCAGACCTGCTCAGCCACACTGACATTATTTGTGAGTTTTCTCTTTCATTTCTGTCACTTGACCCATTTTTGGCTCCAGTATGGGATATGGGATATGGGATATGGGATGTGGAGTCATACCATCCCTTATCTGTGCGTCTGATGCCTACCCATTGTGAGTGACTCCTCTATGTGTTTATGTACAGTTCACTCCTGAGCTGTCCACTACTGACGTGCACACCACTTTGATCTCATGTCACCTACCCCTTGGGTTGCCAGTGTGAGAGCCTCCCCACCACTTCATTTGTTACACTATGCTTTGTGATGCTGATCTGTGCACAGGACCAATGTGCCACTCAGGACAGTTTCCCAATTAGTTATGTGTGATTTGCTTGTACTGGTTTGCAGTCATGGTTGTTCTTGTGCAGGGCAAATGTTTGTGCTGCACAGTCCTCTGGTCATGTTCTTTGCACCTGGGTGTCCCTGAGTTGTGCATCTGTGGGTGTTGGGTAAGCTGTATGTGTGTTTGCTGAGGTACTGCTACCCTTCCTGAGTGTGATGTTGTCTGTGTGCTGTGCTGATTTGTGTTGTGGGAGCTCACATTGTGGTACAGAGATGTGTGTGCTACTGATTTGGTTGGTGTGCACACACTGCTTGGCCTGAATCCAGTGCTGTCAGTGTATGTTGCCTTGTACTTGCCTGGTGTGCATTCCCCTGATGTCCAGCTGAGTTTGGTATTTGTAGATTGGCATGTGCATCTGTTGTGTTTTTGTTGTGGATGAATGCAGTGTTTGGCCTGTGTTGGCTCTTTCTGCTGACAGATGCTCTGCGTGTGTGATGTTTTATTTGCATGACATTGTGTGTGATTAGTTTGTGCATTGTGATACATTCTGATGTGTGTTGCAAGTGTAGTGTGCATTACTTGCGTGTCTGCCACATGCAGCATTGTGGATTCTTATTACTGAGCTTGTTTTGAGTGCACATTAGTGCTTTGTCCTCCTATATTTGACCTGTCACTTGTCAGGATTGTGCATGTGCATGCTTGTGGTACACTATGACACCATGTTGACTTGATGGGTGGTGTTGTGTCTCTGTCTGTGTTGGTTTATTGTCCCATTGATCCCAGTTGGTGTTCATGATTGATTTTAGATTTTGCAATTCTTGTTTGTGTTGGGGCATGGTGTCTGTGCATTGGTCTTGAGTGACAATGTTGTGTACTCCTGCTCTGTCTGGGGACCCATTGCCTTTCCAAGGTTTGGGTGGCCATATGTGGGCTTGTTGGACTTCTGTGTATGTTGTTTGTGAGGTTTGTGTTTGGCTATTGTTTGTGCGTCTGCATTGGTGAGTGTGATGTTTGTGGATGCACCCCAGGGAGTGTGATTGGTTGTCAGTGGATTCACAGGACATAATTTGCACCATTATGTGTGTTTAACACTGGTGTTGAGTGTTGCAAGTGTGAGGTGGATGGTGGGTGGAGGAGGGGTGTGTGTGAAGGTCCTACTTGTGGTTGACAGTCTTTGAGTGTGACATTGAGCCATGTGTGTTGTGCAGATGTCATACACTTGTCAAGTAACTTGAGACAAATATGTGGCTGGTCACTGTTTGACTTCAGACACTTTCTCTCATCACTGTACCTATGCATGGCTTGCCTTGATGTATCCCGGAAATGTTGCACATAGGTCACTTTGGTTTAATTTCACTCACCGTGCCACCCATGTATGATTTGTTGTCCTGAGGGTGGTATGAAATGTTCCTTCTCTTGTATGTGATGTACAGATATTATGTGGCTTGCTCCATGGTTTTGCATCACTGTCCACTTCACTTTTGGCTTGCCCCTTTATTGTCATCCATTGCTGCTGACATCTGGTATGTGTATGTGGCTGTGTGTCAGTGTGGGGTGTTTGTGAGTGACTTGACAGGCAGTGTGGACAGTTCATTGGATGTTCATATGCAGTGTGAGTCTTCATTTTGTGATTAGACTCAGTTTGCTTGACATGAGTGGAAGGTAGGTGTGAGGAGGATGGATGCCCTGCCCCTGAGCTTCTGTGCCGGGTATTCCTCTTCACCCACACCTTCTAAGACAGGCTCCCTGGTTGTTTAGTGTGTGAGGTGCAGGGTCTGGCTACACCTGGCAGATGAATTGTGCAGGGGGCACAGAAGGAGCATACAGCATGTCCCCAAATGGGTGTGGAAGCATAGTGTGTGAAGGGTAGAGGTGGGGCCCTGTAAATCTTTGTACACTGCCCATGCCTGGCACAGTCCCTGCCTACTACATTGTGCGCAGGTTTTTCCGCGTCTGCACCGCTGCGGTGACGTGATCTGGAGATTGCAGTGATTTCGCAGTTGATGGGTGACCCGGATGCGGAGGGGTGATTTTGTTAAAGGTAGTACATGTGTGGGTACACTTGGGGATGTGTTCCTGTCTCCACCAGAGTGTCTGATGTGGACAGGAGCCGTGTGTCAGCACAGGAGTTGTGTGTTGTGGTTGTGTGCAGAGTTGTGTATTTTACATACCTGCGGCATTGTCAGCGACCGTACATTACTTGCTGGTAGTGGATGAGGTACAGCACCAGAAAGGCTTGTAGAGCTGGATCCATTGCGTTGATGACCGGGTGGAGGAGACCGGGAGTCTGCTTTTGCACACTGCTCTCGTGCTTCCGCCGTCTCTGGTTGGTTGGTTTCTCCGCTGCGGTGTGACGGGCTGTTTGGGGCATCCTGATTTGTACGGTGGACAGGACATCATTACGCACAGCGGTGGGTCCCTATTGGCTCCCTCGGCCGTGGTGGCGGGCGCAAATATCTGGCGGTTCATGTCGCTCCGTGGCAGACGGGAAATGAGCTATGTTTGCCCATTGTAATATGGCGGTGGGAAGACCGCTGCAGGAGTGCGGAAAAGGTCATTTTCCGCCAGCACCGCGGTTGTGCCTCCGCCTGCCATCCTAATTATGCCCTAAATGCCTTGCTTTTTGCTGACTAAAGAACTGATAGGTTAAGCAATAGGGGTTGTAAAATAAGCAGGTCCGCTGGGAAGCCTCAACCGGCCCAGCCAAAGTATTTTTTAGGTCTCGCCTGATTCAGCGCTTGCGCTGATCTGGCCGAGACATTTTGTAAAGAGGCTTTTTCAAAGTGCTTCCATGGCCTAAAGCTACAGTGCACGTGAACGTGCACGCGCGCCCTCCGTTGCACGCGATCGTAATCGCGATTGCGATCACTTTCACTTTCGCGGCCGCGTCACAGCCTCCTCCTGCTGAGCTTTAATTCACGTGCATTTCTTTTGTTGTGTACTCGGCACCCAAACAGTGTTTTCTTTTTTTTTAATTGAAATTGACAACACAGGCGCCGTTGTTGTCAATTTCAATTAAAAATAATGTTTGCGTGCCGAGTACACATCAAAAGAAATGCGCGAGTGCGCCACATTAAGGCTAAAGTATCCATCAGCTGCTTGTTTTTTTTTTTTTTTGTCTCCGCGTCTCTATTCGGGATAAACTTCTCTGGTGGGCACAGCTCCATTGTGCCTCTGTGCCCTTGTATTCACTGTGTAAGTCGACGCTTCGGACATGTTTTAACAAAATTCAGATGTTCTCCCCCGCATTACAAGTTGACGATTGGCTTCCATTTAATCATTTTTGAGTAAACCTTCCACTGTTGCTTTCGATGTTGTACTACGTACATGTGTACGAGAAAGAAAAAAAGTTGGCACTGTTCCGTTATGCTGGGTGGCGGGTGTACTTTACGCTTGTGTGAGGGAAGTTTGTACAGATGCAGTCTATGATGATGCTGAGGAGAGCAGGCGCTTATTCTGTTCTGAGACTTGCTGAGGGTTGACAAGAACTACCAAAGCCATTTTGTGTAAGGAAAATATGCATTTTTTTATTATTCAATACTGTCCTGATGTAAAAAAATCCTAATGCTGTCCAGCTACTACTGTGAAGCTGAAGTCTCGATGTAAATGTCATTATTACAATTGGATTAGTCATTCTACCAGTGTGACTGTCTCGAGCTGCCTAGAGTTGATGTATACTTTATTTTTATTCTCTTTTCCAAGTTTTAGTTTGCCCCGATTCCTCGGCTAACAAAATGCAGTGCCTCCGGATAGTCGTTTTTTTCCGCCTTTGGTATGAGTGGTGAAGAGCCTGCAGACACAGTGGCGGCCGCCGGCCACAGCCTCGTCCTGCTGAGCTTTAATTCACGTGCATTTCTTTTGTTGTGTACTCGGCACCCAAACAGGGTTTTCTTTTTTTTAATTGAAATTGACAACACAGGCGCCGTTGTTGTCAATTTCA
Organism: Triturus cristatus; assembly: GCF_964204655.1. Taxonomy (NCBI): domain Eukaryota; kingdom Metazoa; phylum Chordata; class Amphibia; order Caudata; family Salamandridae; genus Triturus; species Triturus cristatus. The sequence continues at coordinate 364,182,025 of NC_140580.1, forward strand.
ATTAAATATAATGTTTGCGTGCCGGGTACACATCAAAAGAAATGCGCGAGTGCGCCACATTAAGGCTAAAGTATCCATCAGCTGCTTGTTTTTTTTTTTGTTTGTCTCCGCGTCTCTATTCGGGATCCTCTACTCCTTCCATAATTTCCATACATCCGTGGCTGTGCCCTCCACCATAAACTCTCACTAATAAAGCACAAACTTGAGTTTGCTGAGACACAGAATCTAGACATAGTCTTCATTACAGAGAGTTGCCCGGGTATAGCGTCCAAACCAGAGCTGGTTCAAGCGTGCGTATCAGCTACAACCATTTTTAAAGTAAACAGGATGGGAAACAAGCATATGCAATGCAATAGGTCTCTCATTTGCGAAATTTTAAGCAATTGGCATTGTAAATGAAAATGCCTTTTATTTATCTGTTTTAAAAACTAACACATATATAAAAGGTTTGTCATTTAAAATGCCAGTAGCTCAAAGTCTCGCAAATGCGAGACCTATTACATTGCAAATGCTTGTTTAACATGTGTATAAGATATATGCAAAGACCTCTTGAAAGAAATCTACATCATGATGCAATGACTGTTCACCATCTTACAGATACTCCCCCTATCACATGTTGACTGTATCTTTGACTCTGTACAACGCCTATTGCCTGCAGGCTAAGTTACCAGTTTCTAAATGCAACATAGACACATAATATTGCACCAATATGGAAATAATATCTAACATTTGAGTAAAGTGTTCAGCTGTGGATAGACCTGAGCTGAGCTTTTCCACCGAGTATGACTAATGTAATATATTTCTACTTAATAGAGCTTTATAGAATTTGTATTTATTTGATTATGATTACTCTTTATGTTATTATCTTTTAACTGATATCTGCACACAAATGTTGCTTCATGCAAAGTCACCTCAAGGCCAAAGGATTAATGGTTAGTGGCTAGCATTACATGTGATGCCACGTCGTATGTAAATTAGAAGGACCTTACACTTTTCATTTCTGTCCAGCGCCCCAAAAATCCTTGAATCGACCCTGGACATTTCTGCAATATCATCATCGTGAGCCGTTTCTTGTTTCTCTGAACTCAGTGAGATAATCCATAATTCCTAATTTCACGATGGTGAAAACCGAAGTTGGCTACTTGCATGACAAACTTCTCTGCTCTATTTCAGTGCAATGACCCCCCATAAAAAATAATCTATTATTAATTTGCCGACAATGTATTCATTTTGCCATTTTTTGTCCATATATGTATTGTTGCAGGGATTCTGCTTATACACAGAACTATGCGTAGAACCCCAGGACCTCAGTGAGTTGTGGTGTACCAGAAACTCACCTCAGAACCCAGAACCCAGTATCCGGCTAGCATAAGTGTCCCATTCGTTATCCGAGATTTAGCTCGGCGGTCCCAATGAAAAGACAACCCAGAACAAGCGACTCAGTATACTCTCAGTAATGGTGGGAATCGGAAATACCTGTTCGTATATTATTCTCACATCAGTCCACAACAAGAATCAACAGAGACACGGTGAAAATAAAAAGAGTTTATTTTTATAGACCACATGTCCTAAGATGCAGTACTTTGGCTAATACAAGCAGACAAATGATTAAAATCAAAACCATCAACATAGTTACAATTCCATAGAATATAAAAGGGGTAATCATGTTATAATGACAGTGGATACTACCACCTTCCCTTTACTAAGACGCTAATATTATTATTAGACTAACAGAAGGTCTCTTAGGCTTGAATAGGGGACCCCATACCTCAAAGATCAGCTTAGTGAAATCACATCACAGGAGCATCAGGAGTCTTCTCGCAGGAAGGCTCGTCTTCGGTCTGAATAATAAACATGATGTCTGTGATATTAAAAGCACCAACTTTCAGGTATTTGCAGCTGCTCGTGTGTTATGACTAAATAGTGGGTCGATCAACCTAGAGTGGAAAACATGCATTGTCTAACAACTCAGACTGTTTGTCACATCGTGTGCAGACCAAGGTCGCTGCGCAGAGCTCGGGATGGTAACAACAGATTGCTCTCGTGTGAGGCAAAACTCGAGTCAGCAGTTTGTTTTAGCAATAACATGTGAACGCAGTGTCGTGTGCAAAAGCAGCAAGATGGCTTTCTAACCTCTAACGTGGTTATGCTAACTTAACAATGTATGTACGTATTAAGGGAGTCCTTACTACAGTATTTATGAATATTGGGGTCAGATGTACGATCATTCAGTTTTTGCGGGTTGCAAATGCATTTTTTTGCGACTCGCAATTTGTGACTCACAAAACAGAATGTACTAATGTGTATCAGACATATTTAGCGATTCCCAATGGGGTTGCAAATGACCTGCCTCATCAATATTCATGAGGCAGGTCACAATTTGCGACCCATTGGGAATGGGCTGCAATCACAGGGATGGTGGCCTGTTGGGGACAATAGACCACCATGTCTGTGTTTGCTTTTTAAATAAAACAAAGTTTTTTTTCAAATGCAGCCCGTTTTCCTTAAAGGAAAACAGACTGTATTTCAAAAAGAGAAAAATTAAAAGTTTTCTTTTAATTTTTTCAGGGCAGACAGTGGAATGTGGGACCACTGCCTGCTCTTACAAAAATCATTTCGGGGCCAAACACAAAAGGAAAGGGTCCCTTGGGGACCCCTTCTTGTTTGCGACCGGTTTCAGTGGCGTAGGAAGGGGGGTGCAGTGGGTCCGGCCCCCCCGCCCCGGGTGTCATCACTGAGGGGGGTGTCAAAATGGCAAAAATATGTGTAACTATCTTTTCCGCAGTCCTTAACTTGTTTTATAGTCCAAACCAAGAAAGATCACCTTCCCTCTGCAGCCTTGGGAGAGTTTATCAGCAAGCCTCCGCTATCAAACTCATCACTGGAGCGAGGGTGCCTCATTTGTTATGGTATGAAGGTATTTGTACATACAATTCACGTGCCTATATGTGAACCTGAAGAATAAATTGTTACCACACATACCGGAATTATTCGGGCACTCGAATGAGGGACATACACAACACATTTAACATTGTATTATTCTCTGGTATTTCGTGTAGCGTACCTTCTGCCTCTGGCGTGGCCTCGTACCGCTTTTAGGACTCATGTGATTTCCACCTGGTTCCGGATTTTCCAACTACTCCTTAGAAGCGCTGGGTTGGCAACTCAGTAACTGAGGTACGGGACTCACTTTTGCGATGGCGGAAGGATAGCTGAACTTAGCCACAGCCTGTGAGATCCACGCATCACGTCAGTTTTCCTGCACGACGAGGAGCGCGGCAGCAGCTATGCGAGTCCTGGGAGGAGCCTGCCGCAGGTGGGATTTTCCGTATTTTAATATTTTCAATGTGGAGGGGTGACAAGAAATTTTCCGCACCAGGTACCACCTGACCTTGTTACGCCACTGACTGGTTTACCACCCATTTGAAATGGGTGGAGATGGGGTCGCAAAACAATCGTACATCCCCCCTGCGACTCGCTATTGGGAAGGGACACCCTTGGCACGCCCCTTCCTAATAGTGACTCTCAAACCCGATTTTGCGAGTCGGTCACAGGATAATGACTCGCAAAATGGGGTTTGTACATGCTACAACCCTTTTTTGCGGTCGCAAACGGCCCAATTTCCGTTTGGAATCTCTAAAAACGGTCGTACATCTGTCCCATAGTTTTTATTCATATTTTATTTTTTCACTGCTGTATTTATATATTTATAAATGTATTATTTTCTTTGTGTGTGTTTTTCTTTAATTCTTTGTGTACTGATTTCATGTTCACAACAGTTTGCAAACATTGCAATTCTTGTGCTAGTGAAGTAGCTTTTTATAGTTTGGTTTCTGGCGATATTGCGAGTGTATTTGGTTTGACATAAAGGTAGGCGTCGTGTCTGCTTGAGCAACAGATAGGCCATGTAGTCAGCATAACCTTCAAAGTTTGGGCCTTCCTACTGCGAAAACATCAATTTCCAGTAATAGCCATTAGTAAATGATTGATTATTGACTTAAGCTGATAAAACAGAGCTTGTTTGGGAACTGTAACATATGTTCTTTTTCGTTGAAGGTGAGGCACGCATTTGATATTTTAGCAACTTAACATTTCGTAACTGTGCATCTTTGCAGCTGTGTTTTTCTGGCTGGTCTAGCCACCCTGAACAACGAAACTCGTGTAGTTCTGTAATAAATTGCATTTGGGTCCCTATTCTATTGTGCGACCACTGACATACTACAAAATAATGAAGATAACTGTTCAAACCAAAGTGATGGGGGACCTCAAAATCCCAACCACACCCACGAGGATCTCCAGTAATAAATAAACATGCAGGTTTAATGTCTATGGAATCATACCAAGTATTGCCCCAAGTTGATGGGTCTGGCATAATAACTGAAAGTGATAACACAAGGAGGATGAATGGAATGCGTGAAATAATTCGAAATCATACATTTTGTAGATCATTCTTTGCAGAAGATATTCTTTATTCCATTTTGTTTATAAGAACTGCTTCTTGCCAACACGTGTTTTGTCCAGCCTCATCACTGAGACTCCCTCAGAGCTAGAAAAGAAACATATATTAAGTGCCCTTAACAGGGTATCCTATACCAATACAGGTCTCACACCCAATTATGACAAAATCCGAAAGTGGTTATTTGTTGGATAAAATAACTCTAGAGCAAAAATCCGACGTAAATATGCACATCGAACCCCAAATACCCTATATATGCATAGACCCCAATTGTTAATGCACCAATTACATTTTCCATGTAATGTACATTGATATACTTGCAAAGCGATTTATCAATGTTTCACGCAACACAGTAAGACACCTTGTTGCGCTGTGATGCGTGAAAGGAAGATGGTAGGAATGCACCATATTTAACATTATATGGCACATTCATGTCCTCTCCTTGCTCTGTAGCTGCCTTGTGCCAACACAGGTACCCTTGCACTGTGGTGTAAGGGTGTCCGCATTGTAGTCAGGATTGTTTTTGTGCAGGAAAGGGGCACTTTCTTGCAGAAAAGCAATCTTTAAAGGCATTTTCCTCTTCTAAGTGTGCGTACAATTCTGATGCATTCCCAGGTCTATCAGTGTTGGTAAATCTGGGAATGCGTCAGAATACATGGGTAGACGAGTGCAAACACCCATACTCCACCCATATAACGCCCCCACCATGCATTGTAATGCAAGGCAGCGGCTTGCACTGTCTTGGTTACACTAGATTCATGAAGTCACACAGGATGGCCTTGCGTGGCTTGATAAATCTGAATCTAGGTTGTACGTCACCCTGCATCTCCTTGCGTGGTGCAAGAGCGATGTAAAATATTGGTAAATTTAGCCTCAGTATCAAAGTATATAGCTTATGCAATATTAAGAACTATTTATAATAATTTTATCCCTGGCCCACAGGAGACATTAAACATGCAATAAAGAGTTTGCATATTTGAAGTCAGTCACCAAAGTGGATGAATATTAATTGCTAAATTGTTGAGAATGAGAAACACACCTAGGAAATTACAAAAAAAGTCTTCTATCAGAAATTAGCGGTTTCAATCAACCAATCACAAAATCTCAACAGAAAAGGGCCCAGGTTATTTAAAACAGTGTTCTGTTTAGTTTGCAAAAAGTCAATCATGTTCTCATACATCCCAAATATGAGTCACCAAAGTTTAACCTAAACAGAAAAACACCATAACCAAAGAGCTGTCATAATGTGCAACAATAAAAAAAAAATGTAACCATAATATACTTCCATAGGTCCTCACCAGAATTATAATGTTTCCATGCTTTTCCTCATGTCACCCAACTGTAAAACAACACAATACCCTAGACATAGCAAGCTCTCTGCACATACATAATTGAGCCCAGTTCCAGGCTATTTGTACATCGACATGGCTGGAAGGTTCCAATACATAAATATCCAATTTAAATCACAAACAATGACAATGCGCAGAGTGATGCGAGTAAGTATTTAAAACTGAGTAGGAACCCAATCCCAGATATTATTAAGGTAATAAACACTAAACTGAAATCATGACTAGATGGAAACCTCTTGAATGAAGACGTGTATATCTACTTAAGAGTAGATAGACCACACAATATCTATGTATATATACATTACCCAAGAGTCACAAGAAGTTACCATTTCCATTGGGTTGGCCTATCATCTCCAGCATTGATTCTGAAACAGAATGTATGTCTGAATATGTATACATTTTTTTTAAACCACGTTTCAAATCTTTCATCTTACATTGAGGAGACTTAGTATATCCTAAATATTTTGAATGATGTGAAATGGACAGTTAGTATGTTACTTGTGACTTTACACATAGTTTCACTTTACACCAAAATTGAACTTGAATGAGGGCTTGTTATACCATTCAACAAGGCCAGTGCAAAATGCACAAAAGCCTCCATTTTGAACTTCACGTTTAAAGTTGACATCTCTTCAGATGGTGAGCTTTTTGCTTGCTTTGCACAACATGATAACATACTTAGAAAGTATTCTGCTTGCAGCACATTTCTTCATAAGCGCTCTATCAAGACATTTGTACACTCTGTACAAGGCTAAGGAACACAGAGCATGTTGCCCTGGCTTATTGTTGTCCGGTTGAAGACAGTTGTGAATCGGAAAGACAACAATCACATCAGCTTTGACGCTCTGACACAGTGTGATTGGAACAAGGCTTTGATTGTATAAACCACCTCTGAGTTACGTTATTCAAAGGAGCACTTCTACGGATTATCCTGGAACACTTACCTCTAACTGAGAGGCAGCCCTACTGACTCTAATCTCTATCCTGCAAAGGATGGCGGCCTGTTCTGCGCCAGACTTGCTTCCTTATACATTTACACAGGTACAGGGAGTTAGGTTGTCCCAAGGGATCTGACAGAGAGTACCTCCCTATGCTCTTGATCGTGTAGGTAGTATTTGGCAGGAGTATAAATATGATGTATTCTCATATATTCATATAATCACTGTAACGTCATAATGGTTGAACTGTTTATCTTTTTTGCACCATTCTTGTAATACTGATTACAATGTTTTGCTTCATTTTACTAATAATTGCAGCTTATGTTTTTCACACAATAATTCAATTGCTTCAAACAATGTTTGAAATGCCAATTCCTATATTTCTTGTGTTTACTATAGGGAAAGCCTAAGTAATAACAAAAGAGTAGATCTTTTTTCACGACTTGCTTGGGCAATTACAGTGGTCATGCTCTGCTGCAGACACAATCCACTACCCTGTAAGGTTATGGGTTTAGGTGGCGCACTGTGAGCTAGCTAAGAATTGGGCCAACATACTCTGATGATATGAGTAGACTCAGTCCACATATTCTGATGTTTATGTTGTCTGGATACACAGTCCTCCTTGATTTGTAGGAACAGCATGACATGGTGCCACCAACATTCTAGGCCAAGTACTTAATTTATGGGTCTCCTGAGTAGTTGTTACTTGTGCAGAAAGCCCACCATTCACCTTATATGGAGATGTCTGTGGTGTTAGGGATTATTCCTCGAAAGCTAAATATTTTGTCTGTAGGTTGTTAAAGTTTGAACCTTTAAGAGGATCACCCAACTATAGTTGTTCCTTTCATTGAATTCCATTTCTTAAATAATGACGCCACCACCAGTGGTTATGCTACTCAATTGCGGACAGGCAGCAACACAATATTACAACAACAAGGGCTCCCTCTTACAGGGGGAGATGTTACCTTCGTGGTAGAGGCCCACAAAGCATACACAACAAAGGTATTCTATTTATGGGTCACTTTTCCAGCAGCAGATGTCAAAACACATACATGTCATACATACACTGCAGCTGCAATACCAGGCCAATGTAGAACCTATGAAGAATTTGAAATACCATTAACATTTCAAGAACAAAACAAACTGGTTCTATAGCGCCCTACCACATGTACTAAACAATGTAAAACTGATGCTTCTCAGCAATTTTGCAGTGTCCTAGCCGGTCCGAGCCAGCAATACACCATATACAACATTAACATCACTCACAGCTATAAAGCTCTGTGCTCTATACGCAGGACCAGTCAGGCGACACAGACGTTTAACACAGTTCTTTATGCGAACAATAACAGCAACCACAGTAAGGGCTGTTCAAGCTGCTCGACCACATATAGCTGTTTCTGCGATTAGTCCAGTTACCATTAACGCAATTATGGGTAAGTTCCCGCCAGACGGGAGGAAATTCCATTCTTGATTACACAAAATAACCCAGCTTGAAGCAGTTTTCCTTATACGTGATGCAGAGATAAACATAGAATTTTCACATTGTGCCTACCACTAGGGATTGTTTCCAATGTAGATGAATGAGCCACTAGGGGCACAGTTTTTGCTGCAATATATGCCATAATACATGGTACGCCAGCCATAGTTGTTTCGCCTGAAGTGCTAAAGCAGATTCAAAATAAATACAGAGCTGCCCCTGCCCTGGATTTGTGGATGAAACAAATTGCTAACTACGCCATGGTCTCCTCAATCATTTTAAGGAACATTAAAAGGTAGGCAGCAGCTTTGGCAGTATACCAACGCCTCGTACAGGCACCCTTAGCGAGCCAAGAGCACAAACTACCAAATATTATTGCTGAGACTTATACATGTGTAGGTCGAGATCATTTGGGAGCCAGACCAAATAAACCACAACTTAAGGTGAATTCTGAAAAGGATAACTCAAAACAGACACCAGAGTCTTTAAAAAAGTGCTTGGATAAACAAAAATTATGAAAAAATAAAGTAAAGCAGTGGATCTCCTCTACCAGAGTTCACTGAAAAGCGCTATAATTTGTGTAACCATGAATCACATAAACAGTCTATATTGATACACTTCCTTCTCATTCCTTTAAGGATACACCGACAAACCCTTAAAGAGAGGAGCATGATCAGAGCCCAATCAGAAGAGTAAATGAAACAGAGAAAGGACTCACAATGCTCATCTGACATCATCAAAAAAAGGAAGAGAAACTTCCACAACAAATGCTTCTATTAAAAAAGAAGAAAGTTGCAGGTATTTCTGTTAAATATGCCACACATATTGAGGATGCTGCCTCAGAACAAGCAGTGGGCACAGACACCGCTAGACAGCGCGGCAGAGGTCGCAATAGTTTGCGAGACTCTTCAACAGTTTCTGGTGGCATGAACAACTAATGATTTAATTGATGTGGAAACACCATATCGGGGGTTAGTTCCCCAGACAGATTGTATGATTTGCACATCCAAATTGAGGGTGTTATACCTCGTACCATTACCAGCCTAAGGAGTATTATCTCAGGAAAAGACCAGCAAACCTTTTTGAACATATATTAGAGATGGCAAGATACATTTTGTGGAATAATGTTTTATTGGTCAACAGTGATTGGTGCAAGCAGAGGTGCAGGACCGCTAAGGGTTGCTGATTACCTTCCTCGTACACCTGCCTCTTTATAGGTCGGTACGAGTGAAGGCATGTCTGGGGCCCTGAGATTTCTGAATGAGTGAACTAAATATTCTACTGGGGTGGATTTATTGACGACATCCATATGATCTGCACAGGTTTTTTGGAACAAGTGAATGAATTTGTTACATATCTGCATGATAATTCATTTAACATGAGGTTTACACACGGTTACAGTTCAGATAGAATGCGTTTCTAGGATGTGAATTATATATCAGTGAAACAGAATTCAGAGAAGATTGTGCAAGAAGGAAACATATTGTAATGCCTTTCTCCATGCTAGCAGTACACACCCTAGAACACAGTTGAAAGCTATACCATATGAAGAGATGGTTTGGGTCAATAGAAATTGGAGGGAAGAACAGGAATTAGTGAATAGATTGAGTGACTTTGCAAAAAGGTTTGAGAGGAAAGTCTATGAAAAGAGGTTGTTAATTGCCTCACACAGAGCCCTTAAATTAAAAACGGTGATATACTGAAGGACAAAAAGGATGTCAAGGAGACCAATGTCTATATAGAAGCTATTAGGCTTATATCTTCAAATACCTCAATACGGGGAAATTGCGTAGGAAACTGAATAGATATTGGAGCTTATTGACCAGTGACCCCTTGACAGCTCTAATTTGTAATGAAGAATCCAAGTGGGACTTTTAGAAAAAGTATAACCCTCAGGAATTTAGTCATTCTCAGTTTATTTTCCCCTAGGTGGGTGGACAATTGGCTAACTGATGCAAACAAAGGATTTATGAAATATGGAGACTGCAGTTTTTGTATATACACAAGAAATGGTTGTTCCAATATAATAATTGTATAACATATCAGATAAGGACTCATATGACATGTTCTCTGAAGTACATTGTTTATATTATTCTTTGAAGGTACAGTGTGATTTGTGTGGGTAGTACCATGAAACCACTTAGATAGCCTATTCTGGAACACAATAGACAGAAAGATGATAAGTACCTGATAGCTTTACACTGTCCGGCTTGCCAAGCCAAACCTCAAGAGAGATAAATTACATTCATGGAATACAGGATATTCCGATGAATCCTAGACATGGGAACTTGAAGGTGTTACTGTGATGAACAGAAGCTAGCAGGATTTTAAAAGCTTAAAGCAGTTTAAAGTGTATTGAATGTGTATCGAGAACTTCAGTATTTCTGAGGAGATAAAGTTATGTTGTGCTAGATTAACAGATTTATCAATCTAAGTAACCTAGGATGAAACGAATAGAAAAGAAGCTTAAAAAACCTCAAAAATAAAAAACAATGTAGCTGCCAGTATATCAGCTTATTGTGGGCATATATCATTTTGTTTCAATCTAGCTCATATTTCTCTTTAGGAAAATATATGGATATGTCACATTGTGAATGGATTCAATGGAGATATAATGAAAAATGGTTGTTAGTGACATTATTGTAACCACTCACATAAATATGAAGAGAGGGGCTGCTCTTGAATGTGTAATGGAGAATTGTCGATAACGTCCCAACTTTTCCTCCAGCCCATCTCCCCTTCACTCTTGTCCCCATTTCCCCCTCTCCCTACGCCCTACCTTCCCTCATCCCAGTTTTTTCATTCTGAAATAATTTTGGAATATACCTGGATCATTACAGGTCAATTTGAGGACTTTCTGATATATGATTTGACACATCATCATTCACTGTTATGGCTACGCCTGCATGTAAAGTTGCAATTACTTGGAACTCGTGACATAGACGTCAACTGTTATTTAATGAGTTCTAAAGTGTGTTTCTCATTCCCAATGATAACTTGGTAATTAATACTCATTTGCTTTGCTGACTGACTACAAATGTGCAGCCTCGTCTTAGCCTATATACCCTCTCCTGTGGGCCGGGGATAAAATTTACTATAAATAGTTCTTAATACTGCAAGAACTTTATACTTTCACGCTGAATATGTCTTTTTGACATTATGTGGAATATACAATTGGTACATTAAAAATTGGAATTTAGACACGTGTAGGGTATTTGGAGTTTGATAGAAATATCTTTGTTTGTCTTGTGCACTGGAGTTCTTTTATCCAACAAATCATGTCATGATTCGGTGTAGGTCTTGTATTCATATTGGATATCCTGTTAAAGGTAATTAAATTATGTATAGTTTCTAGTGCTGAGGAAGGCTTTGTGATGAGGCCGGACGAAACACGTGCTGGCTAGAAGCATTTCCTATCAACAAAATAAAATAAATATCTCCTGGAAGAATTATTTACAAGAATGTTCTCAAGTTCTCTTGAGTGCTTGCAGGAACTTTACGTTGCATCTTATGCAAATCATCTTTGGTCTTGCTCAAGTAGAAACAATTCAGCCCTAACTGTCAGAGCACATATGCTGTACAGTGAGTTTGATAGAGCAGCTACTTTGCTGCCAGTCAGGGCTAGTTGCTTCCACATGTGCTGAAGAGTTTGTACTGGACACATCAACCATCTTAAGCTTAGAAAACCACAGCTCGTTGTGCTGTCTTGTACTGGACGTGTTGCTGCTAGCACATGAAGGATGATCCGCTAATTCTGTTTGTTCAGTGGCAACTGGCTCTGCATCATTGGAAGCTTACAATGCTTCATGGAGGGATGCTGGGGGAGATAGTCAGTATCAAACACACACTATCTCGAATTAAATCAATGTCCAGAAAATGCTTTTACTTACTTAAAGATTGTACTTTTATTAATCCACGTCTATATATTAAACATAAAACTCAAATGTACACTATGAAAACAAAACATTTCAGCTTTCAATGAGCTAAACTTAAAAGTTCTGTAACGTATTTACAGAGTAAACAATGTAAAACTGCTTTCTCATGATTTTGTCAGAGGTCACATAGTAAAACCACTTTCTATTGGACTTGTCACATGTATAAACCATACATACTACTGTGCATTTGACACAAGGTCTGTATTATCTATCTGTTGAAAAAAAGGCAATACTTAATTGGCAGGCTAACACAACAGCTACACAATGAAATGTCTCCAAAGAAGATCAACAAAGAGGTATAGCCAAAGCCCCTCTCTCAGATCTGTTTTTTAAATTCTTTTTTTCAATTTCATAAATTTTGAAAGACATCTGAATGTGTCTCTAGCCAAATTAAAAATGTACCGTTAATTTCAGTGGCAGGTTTCTAAACAAGAATTAGAAAAGCACAATGGATAGGTTGCATGGTTCAAGATTCTGACCAAATTTAAAGACCCTAATATGGATGGTGAGGTCCTACCAATATGAACATTTTAGAAGTGTGCATTTTCAAGCACGTTGAGTCAGTAGTGTCAGCTAAGACATGGCTATGATTGAACAGTCTACAAAAAAATTGGGACTTTTTTGAAAATTATTTCAAATTATGATTTAAAAATATTGTATTTTAAATCACATTTGATCAGTAGTATTGGTGAACCCTTGATGTATGGATATATTAGTATACTGAAGTTTTCCACCCAGGGGATTCCATGATAAAGAACACAGGGTCAATCACATTTATCAAAGCTTTAAAGTATTAAGGGGGTGATTATGATGGCGGAAGGACCGCCGGGCCGGCGGTGGCGGTCCTTCCATCATCACCAAGCGTATTACCCACCGCCCAATTAGGATGGCGGTGGGTACCACGGTGGATGCAAAGTCCATCCGCTGCTTCGCACCGATTGCTTGGCGGGCGGTGCAGGGCCCCCAAAATTGTGGCGGTGCCTAGCAGACTTCGTCCACCAAATTAGGATGTGGGTATAGGAAAGGCCTTTCCATGGCGGCGATGCCACCATGGAAAGGCTGGCGGGGATTGGGTTTGGTGGCCCGTTGCGGTACCCCCTTGTTTGGGGGGGTGTTGCTGCAATGGGGGTACCCATGGTTTTCCAAGAACCAAGTGGCAGGCACCGCATGGTGCCTGCCATGTAGTGCAGGGAAATGCAGTGCAAGCACTTAACATTGCGTACAGTGCTGCAGCCAGTAGCACCGCCCGTAATGTTAAAAGCCCTGGATGCGCCCACCAGTATGGCGGGTGCATCCTAATCGCAGTGGTGGGACCGCCACATGTCTGGCAGGCGGTCCCAAACACCGCTATGATGGCGGGCGGACTAGTTATCAGTCCCTAAATGTCAACTTTATAGCAGTCATTGAGCAATTTCTACATTACCACAGTAAAGCAGATGATATCAGTATCCATACGGCTGACAACATTAAAGAATCACCTTTGCATATGCTAGATAACTTAAAGGAACAGTTTCCACATGTCCCATTAATGATCCAGCTACACACAGTCTTTAATTGCTACGCTGAGTATTCAAACCAAATAAAGGCAACTAATTGTGTCTGGTTCCACATCATAAAACACACTATATGGTTTTTTTTAAACACCTCCTTAGCCCAACACAAAACAGCTTATCCAGCTATATTGGCCCCTTCTTCTCAATGCATCAAGGAGGGATAGGAATGCCTGGTCATGGTCATTTGTAATCTGGGCAGGTTTTGTGTCCAACATTCCTAAATGAACCCATAAGAGCAGGATAGCCTGTGGCAGATGAGACACTTGAACACATGATTTCAGCCAGGTACATGGTCTCAACAATACACCTTCACAAATGATAGGGGATGCTTTCTAAGTCCCCACATCTTCTGTTCAGAGGTAGCCAGAAAGCAGTACCTCATCAACATCTAGTTATTGATTAGAAGCCTCCTACACATGATGCGCATCACAGTGGGCAATATGTGATGCCTACAATCCCCAATGAAAGTGTTGTGTAGTTCTTGATAATGCATAAGATCTGCACATTTAGACAACAAAAACTAAGGCATTGGTGTCCAGACTGATTCCAGACACCCCCTAACCTTACCAAGAAGCAATTAGTTTCTGGCAGCTATTGAACATGACAACCCTTGACCCTCCAGGGATCGTGCAAACAGTGCAGTACCTATCGATCAGTAAGTGGTGCTCACTTAGTCTCAGAGAGATACACAGAAAAAATTATGGGGACATTTTCAATAAGCATTTATTGAACCAGAGTCATTCTAGTATAAAACATGTTTGCTGCAACAATCATTAGAGAGAAACAGATAAGATAAGATGACAAGCACCAACAGAGTAAATAAAAGGTAAAATTCTTCCATGGTGCTAAAACAGTAAATAAATGCAGACATATCGATACATGGCAGTAATCAAGCATACTCCCACAATGCAAACCCAGTCTAAGTGTACCTAAGTGTACCTGGCATGTATGTGAGTGTAAAACCAAGAATCCCCTAGGAATGAGACAATCCCAATATCTGATGGGAGAGAACGAATGACCCTGTCTTAGTCTCGAGTTAGACACTCTGCTGGAGCTTCTGCAGGCCGGGACCTCAGCATCTAGTGTCAGCGTGGAAGCTCCTCCTCTGGATCCCCAGCGAAGATGTGTTTCTTTTATACCCACAAAATACCCTCAGGGGTTCTACCTAGATATGCAATGGTTTGCCATTTTGCATAGTGGACCTGTCGTCCAAGGATGACGTTAGCGGTGACTTTTGTACAGTTATTATACAGAAGATGGTAATACTGCTATGTATGTCCTGGGCAGGGGATTAGGATATGATACTTGGAATACTCATGCATGATTAATGAGGCCAGTTTCAGAGAAAACTGATCAACATTTATTCAGTAAATAACTATGTAAAAGGTCAGTGAAAGAACCGCTATGTAGAGCAAGGTAGGATGAATGTAGGTAAAAGGTCGTATTGCTACCTAGACCTATATTGGGGTACATTGGGGTTCATAACACCCACTCCTCATCATAGGAGGTTGTTAAGGTGAACTAATGCTAAAAACATTGTTATAAAAATCAGTGTAAAAACATCTAAAAACATGGTAAAAGTAAACAATGATGTCAGAAATTATAAAAAAGCTTTATAAGTCCTCTAGATTAGTCAATATACTGTTAGACCAACTAAGAACATCGAAAGCCATGGTAGTCAGGAAGAGCAGGAGAGAAAAAAATAAAACAAAATGATGTTTTCAAACTCCAATTGGACTTGTTTTGGAAAAAGGCTGAATTGTTCCCAGCACATGGAGAGCGAAATATTTATGTGTCCTCTGTGGGAAACGCAACATCACTGTCAATTGCATTCTCAGATGACAGTCTCTCTAACACCTCTTGTATCAGGTCAATCGGCAATGGTGATCATCTTCAGCTCCGGCAGCCACCGCTGAGAAAACACTTGGTCCCTGTGTGCTTGTTGTAGAGCCGGTGTCCGGTCTGACAGGAGCTGAAGCATCACCTGGAGGCTCTAAGAATCCTGTCATCAACATGGGAATACACTGAGGACACTTTAATAAGTGACTTTTGAGGGGTCCAGTAGTACATCAACGTCTGGTGGCTTAACCAATGGAAGTGTTAGACATATGTCCAACATGCATTCGTATCCACAGAATAAGCAGCGGAGCACAGGTAAGATGCAGTCAACCCAGACTGACCTGAACGATTGAAACCAATGCTCGCTTAGCTCCCAAAGTTGAGCTGCTCCAAGATGGAGTACCATGCGTTCATGACAACGTCGCACAAGGAGTGCTTTCTCCATCTCTGGTGGAACTGGGTCATCCATTGAGTAGCAGGAAAATTAAAACAAGGATACCCCTGCAACGCATCCCAATGCGGCATGTATAAATGCTGGAGTAACTCCGAAGATTGTCTGAAAGGTGCTCAATAGTCCTTAACCTATGCTCTTAAATAGGGGCACAATCCCACTTTTATCAGACATGTTAAAGATACGATGTAACATTTCTCTGAAATGGAGTGGGAAATTCATTCGGGCTAGCGCCTGTATGTCAGCAGAAGACCTTGCAACCTGAAGATCAAAAGTGTCTTGGGCTGAGGATAAGGCCACATCCTTTTGTAACAGCATGGCTTTCAGTCTGCTCAGAGAATCAAACCGCATAAAGGAAACATCAAATGAAGGCCATAGCATTGCCTTCCATACTGTGTGGGTCGGTTGAAACAATACGTGCATACAACAAGTAACGGTGGAACTTACTGTGACCAGATATGCGCTGCCTGGTACCATCCCACAACAACCTTGAGCATTCAATATCAAATAGCTCCCATTCAAGAGCAGTTTGAGCACTGGATGAATCACAACAGCTGGGAATCCTTTCAAGTGACATGATAGGTTTGCAACTGAAGCATTACAGGCTCCGTGAAGCAAAATATCCCGGCAAATTAGAGACCCACTTAAAGAACTCTCCCAGTCTGAACCGCTGAGAAAAGCGTCAGTGTCCCCATTCCTACATCTAAATCTGTACTTCAAATCCCAAGACTCATGTATGTATCCCTGTCCCAACGCTTCATACCTGCCTACCTGGTGATACTGTAGGCAGTATTGAAATTGGAATGATTAACCATTCTGTGTAAGGTGACTTAGCCAAGGTAAAAGTTAATTGTTCCAATTTTTTAATGTGCAGCATTGTACATTTTGCTTCCCTTCATGCGATTGTTGTCTGTCTTCTGTTAGATTATATGCTGAAAACAGAGTCGTACTGTTTATATACCACCAGGGCATGTGACCAGAACACAATGAGTGTAGAGTCCAGCTCAATAATAGAATGAATGGCAATTGTGATTGTCCATGTTGTAATCTAGACAAATCCTGTTCCATTCCTATTTCAGAAGACACAATGTGGCCCAGTGAATAAATCCTTGATGATAGTGTGGTCATACAATTGTTGACCACTCCCAAAGCCTTGTCCAGGTTAACCCTATCAATTTCACGTAGTCTCTCAGCAGCTTCCTGTGGAGAGGTTTTCCAAACCTCATTGTATATAGCGTATAAGAAACATTCCTGACATGGCTTCTGGGGACTTAACAACAAATTCCTGAGATCCATGTCATCTGACAGTAAGGACAAGTGTTGTTTCACCTGGGACAGTGCTGAGGTTCTTAGCTACTCCGGGCATAACTTCCCAACACTGTAAGATGTCACCACCCTGAGTGTTCTGTTTGTACATAGCGCTAGTCAGGCCTATGGATACTAAACCGTTCGGTGGTACCCTTGAATCTTGACTGACACCTATTCGTGTCGATAGGCCAGATCAACCATCCCTTCCAATTGGAGTCAGATGAATTGACATGCCACCATGTAGAATGTCATCTAATGTATCCTTACTATTGTTGTGTATAATTTTGCCATCCCTCAAAGTGTGTAAGTGAGGGAATCCATGGTGTATTAAAGTCCTTGATCTTGGCTAACCCAAGACAGGAAGTCTGTTGCACTGCTCTAAATAAGGCCTCAGTTCCCTGAACCTGCCAATCTTTAGTCCCCCAGACAGATTTTGTGTCTATGGTGTCCTTCCAAAAGTCTTTGTATGAATAGCTGGGAAATAAAGGAAGCAGAGTATATCTGTTTCGTATTAGTGAGCATATTTTTCTGTGCTGTTGTAGGTGCAACCTTACAATAAAAAGTGTTCAGGTCTGTTGTGCTAAACCCAGAAAAATAAGAAAACTTTTGTGCAAATGTAGCTGAACTACCTTTTGGCAGTGCTGGGCAATGTTCCCATTGATGGTAATAGAAAACTGTATGTGGGATACTTGCTTTGTGCAAGAAATGATGTAACAAACCATAGTCTCACAATTAGATGTATCATCAAACAATTCTTCGCTGTAAAATGCAGCAGATTATTTTAAATCATACAGCGTAGTAGTTACAGTTTTACAGTTTCAAAGTCCAATCATCAGAGAAATTACTGGAGTTGATGATCGCACTTAATTCAATTTTAAACAAGTGTGGTATTTTTAAAAGTTCAGTTGGACCATATACATCATATGAAGCCCTGTCCCAAATCCTTCCTTCAGGACTGGTAATGGTCACTAAGGACAGTCCCTCTGTTCATGGTGTGATGATGCATGAGGTTTCAGGACCAAGTTCACATGTTCTACTGCAAAATCAATGAAGTAGCCAGATGCAGTCTATCTATCTTTGGTAGCTCAGCAGGATTTGTAGAACTTGCAGATGTCTCCTGTCAAAGCATATTCACAAGATGTCGGTATTAGGATGAATTGAGATCTGTGTTTCATTTGTACTTTGTTGTTGTTCAATTTCAAAAGGTAAAAGTTCCATTTCATTTATAGTAGCTCCTTTACTTCGTAGAGCAGAGTCTTCAAACGTTATTAATCTTTCTGTTTGAACTTCGTGTATGGTAGCAAGAGGAGATCTGGTGCTATCCATGAGCCCATGAGGCCTACTATTGAGTATTGGTCACATAGTGTGGTTTGATCAGATCAATTGAGACAATTTTTTTTTCTTGCCGGCAAGTGGCGGAAGAACAACTGTTTTTCCTCTCTACAATCAAATTTCCCTCAGGATGATATGGAAAGGACCGCAATGCAACACCCACACTTCCCATGGCTTCTTTGTTAGCCCATCAGCTAAATGTGGGGCCATGGTCAGAATGTAATGTGTCAATTGCGTATGTCCCTATAAAGACTCACAAATCCTCCATAACAGTTCGGGCATCAGCCGCGTGGTGGTGCCAAACCCACAGGAATCTAGAGCATGAATCCACTGCCACCATGATGTACCTGTAAGCCACGTCTGATTGTAATGAGCCACAGTGGTTCAAATAGACACATACAAGAGGTCTGTCTGATATCTGTAATGGTGTTTGCAGGTGATTTGCCACGGTGGAACCCTTCATCTGCTGACAAATGTTGCACTTAAGGACATCGCCCTTGGTCTATTTAGTAAGACCCGGCCACCAGTAACGTTGCTTTAGTAATGAAATAGTTGCAGTGATACATGCATGTACTAAACCCAGACCCTAATCTGCGATCCATGTTTGGTATTACTCTATCCCCCACTCCTGCAATTTGACCATACAGAATATTTTGCCCATCGCACTTGTAGGAGTACTTGAGTGGAAACCCTTTGGGCAAGGCTGAGCTGTTGTTGCGTGTAGCATTCACAGCTATCATTATCTATTCTTGTGCTAGACCGAGTGATTGCAGTGATGGCAGCAGTTCTCACTGTTGCCTTGGCAGCTTCATCAGCCAATGAATTCCCTTCAACGTGCACGCCAACACAATGATGACTCACTGTGTGAATTACATGAACCCGTGGCAAGCCTTTTTTCAACTCTGCCACTTGTTCCCAAAGCAAATTGTGGTTTATTGGGCAACCTTTGGAATCTTCAAACCCATTCTGTCCCCAATAATGAAGATATTCATTGTATGACTGGACACAGTACAACAAATTGCGCAAGGGATTTCCCGATCCGTATTTTTTAGTGCTAGTATCAGGGCTTTTAGTTCTGCCCTCTGTGCCGTGCAATCTCCTAGAGACTGCGTCTGCATATTGATAGGATTGAACTTGCTGTCCCGCATACGCCCCTTTTCAATCACATATGCTGCCCTGTATTGCTGTTTACTTCCTATGGCAGGCTGTGCAGACCAGTCAGTGTAAATGATGTATTCATACTAATATGTAGGCATTATTGCATTAGGGAGAGGATATTCTTGTTCGTACTGCGGGGATGCTTGTGTTTTCAGTGTAGAATCAAATTTGTAGTCTACATCTGTTGCAGTGAGGGAATTAGCCCATTGTATCCATTGCGGATGCAGTGCTCTTGTATTTGGAACGCTTGCTTTGTTAACAGCCTCTAAGGTTGGTACCGGAATCACAGCAATTATTCGTTTCCCCTGAGCTAGTGCTCTTTCTCTCACTACAGCAGTCTGTATTGCTGTTAGTATTTTTTCAGTGGATGCAAAGCGCATCTTAGCATTTGTATTCAAATGTGATTTGTATGTAATGGTACCATTTTGCCTTCATCGAAGGTTCAGTAAGTTTACCCTGATTGACCCGTGACTACACGGGTCACCAAATTTGTGGTGTTTACGCATGTGTGTAAGTGTTTGGAAGCTATTATGTCACCTTGTATGGAACAGAGAATTTCTGTGTGTTTCTGTGTCAGCTGTCAAACTGAAAAACCAGGTCTGATTAGGTCATAGAAAGATTTTCCTTTTACTGTGGAATCCAAAATGTACGTTCTGCCAAAATTTAGGAATCCTAAAATGGATTGTAATCCTTTCAGAGTGTTTGGAGGTTGGAGCAGCGCACATTTTTCTAAACAATTAGATGCCAGGATATTTCCTTCACTTGATAATTCATATCCCGAAAATAAGACATTGAGGTGGGCAATTTCGGATTTTTTTAAAGCTACACTTGTAGCCCACGGTGGCGAACCCCAAGATTATGTTGTTCACCCTGTGCAAGTGTTCATCGTCCGTCAGATAAATATTATCTACAAAGGACAATGCCTCCTCCAATTGGGTTATCTGGATCCCATAGACCTCCCGCAAGTCGGGACTAAATCTAGTGAAGATTTGGCGAAACCCATATCCGCTGAGGAAGTACAAAAGGCGATTGACTCCCTTACACTCCAGAAAGCTCCTGGACCGGATGGCTTCTCAGCCCACTTCTATCATACCTTCGCGCCGGAGCTCGTGCCCTTTTTAACTATTCTATTTAACGTCATAGCCTCTACGCAACAAGTCACTCCCTCCATGGGTGAAGCGATGGTGGCAGTGATTCCTAAGCCTGGTAAGGATCCCACAGCTTGCTCTTCTTACCACCCGATTGTTCTCCTGAACCTAGATGCTAAAATCTACTCTAAAGTCCTGGCCACTCGTCTTAAAGCAATTCTTCCCAGTCTTATAGATCTGGACCAATCGGATTTATTAAGGGACAACAGACCCACGATAACCTGCAACGCATCATCCATATCGTTGAAAAGGCCGGTAAGAAAAACCTTCCAGCTGCGCTTCTCTCGCTAGATGCCGAGAAAGCATTTGATCGCGTTGAATGGACTTTTTTGTTTGGAGTGCTCTAGGGGATGATTCGCCCCAATTATCACTCTCCCAGCTCTCGGGTCCTTGTTAATGGAGTTGCTTCTTCCCCCTTTGGCCTGGCTCGCGGGACGAGACAGGGCTGCCCCTTATCCCCCCTCCTTTTTGCTTTGAGCATAGAACCCCTAGCACATAGGATCAGAGGAAACCCAGAGATTCGGGGATATGTTTTGGTACAGACGACCATAAGATTTCTCTATTTACCGATGACATGCCTCTCCCAGTCGCCAATCCTTTTGTCTCTCTTCCGGCCATCCACGGCGAGCTGATGATGTTTGAAAGGGTGGCGGGGTTTAAGATTAATTTGGCCAAATCCTTCTTACTGAATCTAACAATATCAACAGAAGAGTGGTGACGGGTAGAAGGGGCGTCACCTTTGCGCTGCACAACTAAAGAGATCACCTGCCTAGACGTTAAGCTCACCCCTCGTATACGGGATCTCTATAAGGCTAACTCCCCCCCTCTTCAGCAACTGAAGAATGATCTGGGCAAATGGTGTGTGGCATACATCACCTGGTTAGGCAGGATTAATGCCATCAAGATGAATGTTCTCCCACGCCTGCTGTACCTCTTTCAGGGGCTACCTATGAAATGAAATATGAAATACCAGCTTTTGTAAAGCGCACAGCTACCTCCGGAGAAGTGTTCCAGCGCTGAGGGCCGTCGGTAATATTAAGTGAGCTATTGCCCAGAGTCACATGGTGCTAGGCTAACCTGGCACCGGGGATCAAACCATGAACCCTGTGGTCCGGAGTCAGGCACCCTGGCTGCTGCGCCACACCTATTCTGGTGGAGTTAGGTCTGTATAGGGAGCTACGACACATGATTACTAAATTTATTTGGCAGGGAAAAAGGGCCCGACTTCCCTATAATCTGCTCATAAAACCGCGCAAGGAGGGCGGATTAGCGTTACCGGACTTCCAGTCCTATTACAGAGCGACACAATTGCGGGTAATCACGGAATGGTCGTTGCGGGCTTCAGAGAAGCATTGGCTTCATATAGACAGACAGATAACAGGGCGCACCATCTGGGATCTTCTATGGAAGCCAAAGCAGGACAGACCACTCAACACTTACATTAGCACGCCTACATCCACCACCCTAAAGGTTTGGGATATACTTACTAAGAGATTGCACCTAACGACCTTCCCCTCTCACTACACGCCCATACACTTTAATGCAGTGTTCCCCCCTGCGCTACAAGAGGGTCCCTTTGAGGCCTGGAGGGTGGGAGGCTGCCACATGATATCTCATCTGTTTGACAGAGGAGAGTTCCTCACTTTTCAGGAATGCAAGAAGCAATTCGCATTGACTGCTAAGGAAAAATACCACTTCTTACAGCTGAAACACTGGGTGCAGCAGCCACTGGTGCGGCTGGCCGCCACCAGGGAGTTGCTCCCTATCGAGAAGTTTGCTCAGTCTGGGTCCACTTCCAAGGGTTGTATCTCCTTCTTATATGCTCTTATTCAAGCATCGAGCCCCAGATCGACCCCGCGTTTTAAACGGTTTTGGGACGCGCTCTTTGCTACCCCCTTAGAAGATAAACACTTGGAACAATTAGGTTGGGATATAGTGAAATTCAACTGCTCAATGTACCTCAGGGAGGCACACTATAAAATCATGTATGATTGGTACCTATACCCTCAGAAACTTCCCAAGATTTTTCCCCACTCGTCGGACAGATGCTGGAGGGGTTGTGGTTTGTTATGCGACTTCCGACATATATGCTGGGACTGCCCCTCTATACAGCCTTTCTGGAAGGAAATTCTATCCCAGATTAAGGTTATCCTAGGTTATCCTATTGCCAGCTCTATGAAACATGTGTTGTTGGGGGTTAGAGACCCAAATTTGAAACGCCAAACACAGAGTGACAAATCTGTTCTGTGGTTTTGTTTGGGGGCAGCCAAGATGGCAGTTGCCGCTGCGTGGAAAAAACAAGAGGCTCCATCTTTAACCCAATGGTACGCGAGATTATGGAGTGCTTTGGCGTTGGAGCGCATGGCTGACATAGTGGATGACACCAGGAAAAACTTTGACTGTATTTTGTCTCTGCTAGTGAACTACTTATCAGAAGGGTTCCCTTTGGTAGCCTGCGCTCCACTGCTAAGTGCCCTCAACCTATTCCACATCTAATCACACTACAGCTGCCGGGGCACATACACCTGAGCAGAGGCCCCAGTAACCCAATCCTTATGCTCACCTTATTTTAATTTGCACCGTCACATCATAGTTACGTTAGTTTTTTTGGTATGTTTCCTTTCTATGTTACTCTCTTGGGATGGTAGACTGATGCTCAGAAACATTGACCAGGAAGCAACATGTTCTGTTTTTTCTTACAAAGTTTATTCACCACGGATCTTGTGGAAAAGCTGTAACCTTCATGTGGGAACTGTAACTCCGGGTTGAATTTTCTTATGAATATTGTTGCCTATGTAATACTTATTACCTCACTCTCAGAGAAAAATTTCAATAAACAGATTTTGAAATTAATAAAACTAGATGGTATGAATTGTCGGGTTTCATTACGGGAAACAAAGATTATTCATGGAAGAGGTGCAATTTTCAATAACACCTTGGTATTCAAGTTGACCTAATATCTCCCTGACTTGCTTCTTTGTCTAATGTTTTATTGGGTACTGCCTTTGTGGGGTAGAAGTAGTTGACTCAGCATCCCACCCAACATGATTGTGGTAAAGTGCAGGAGCTAGCGCTAACGCCCACTCCTGCCTTATGTATGTTTGAGTGACTCTGGAACGAGGTCAGAGAAAGACAGAAAAATTACCTCTTCCCCCTTTGGGCAGTCCATGAGGAACTCAGGTGCCCAATCTCTTTCAGCCAAAAGTCAGGTTCTCACAAAAGAGATCGTTCACTTTTCTGGGTATGTCCCCCTCCATTTGGAGTGTTATTTCGTATAAATGATGAGGGACACTTCCCTTGTATCAGGTGTTTCCACCGTGATATGTTCATTCAACGATGCTGTCACCAGAAATTCTGGATCACTGACAGAATATCGACAGTCAGAATATCGAGGTCCAAAAATATCGACACAAAAATATCAATGTCCAGAATATCGAAGTCCTATCTACATAATGGTAAGTACACAAATATTGAAAAAAACAATATCATTGTCAAAAATATCGTTGTTAAAAAAGTTGTTTTTTTAATGTTTAAAAAATAATGTAAAATAAAGTAAATAATACATATAATTAAGAGAAACATAGTTAAAATTATTTTAAAATGTTTAAAATTATAACTAATACATATGATGTAAAAATAAAGTATAGATATATGCTTAAAATATAATATATACACTTACTTAATAAGATTTTTAAATAATTATTTTAATACCTTATAAATTGTTAAAAAACATATTAAAAAGTATAAATACATATATACACATACACTAATAATATAAATAAATATATAAAACATATGTAACAAATTATAAAATTACAATAGTTTAAATCTTTTTAAAATGCATTATACACTGCATTAACTAAAACAGTAGAGAAAATATTGGATAGCGGAGGGGATAAAATTACTATTCCTACTCCAGAGAGTGCAACAGTAGAGAAAGTGTTGGATAGCGTAGGGGTAAAAATTACTTTTCCCACTCTAAAGAGTGCAACAGTGGGGAAAGTGTTAGATAGCGTAGGGGTAAAAATTACTATTCCCACTCCAGTGAGTGCAACAGTAGGAAAAGTGTTGGATAGCGAAGGGGTAAAAATTACTATCCCACTCCAGTGAGTGCAACAGAAGGGAAAGTGTTGGATAGGGTGGGGGTAAAAATTACTATTCCCACTCCAGTGAGTGCAAAAGTAGAGAAAGTGTTGGATAGCGAAGGGGTAAAAATGACTATTCCCACTCCAGAGAATGCGACAGGAGGGAAAGTGTTGGATAGCGTAGGGGTAAAAATTAGTATTCCTACTACAGAGAGTGCAACAGAAGGGAAAGTGTTGGATAGCGAAGGGGTTAAAATTACTATTCCCACTCCAGAGAGTTCAACAGTAGGGAAAGTGTTGGATAGGGAAGGGGTAACATTTACTATTCCAACTCCAATGAGTGCTACCGTAGGGAAAGTATTGGATAGCGTAGGGATAAAAATTACTCTTCCAACTTCAGAGAGTGCAACAGTAGGGAAAGTGTTGGATAGCGTATGGGGTCTCAATTACTATTCCCACTCCAGAGAGTGTAACTGTAGGGAAAATGTTGGATAGCAGAGGGTTAAAATTAACATACTTATCAATTAAATAATTATTTAAATTAAATAACCAATTAATAATTAATTAATAATAATTTATTTATAAATAATAACAAATAAAAATTTATAATTACTTCATTATAAATAAATTACTTCCCACCCTGTTCCCCAATAAACCCACAATCCACTCCTAAAGCAATAACACAAATAATATAATTATCAATTATTCAATCAATAATAATTAATTGCCAATTAATAATTAATTAACAATAAATGAATTATCAATACCAATAAATAATAATAAATAATTACTTTATTAAAATTAAATCACTTCCCACCCTATTCCCCTTTAAACCCACAACCCACTCCTAAAGAAATGAACACAATTAATATAATTATCTATTAATCAATTAATAAACATTAATTACCAATTAATAATTAATTATCAATACCATTAAGTAAAAATTAATAATTACTTAATTAAAATTACATTACGTCCTACCCTATTCCCCTATAAACCCACAACCCGCTCCTAAAAAAATTAACACAATTAATATAATTAGCAATTAATCAATTAATAAAAGTTAATTACCAATTAATAATTAATTAACAATGAATTAATTATCAATACCAATAAATAAAAAATCATAATTAATGTATTATAATTAAATTACTTGCCACCCTATTCCCCTATAAACCCACAAACCACTACGGAACTAAAACGCAAAATGTAATTAAAAATAATTCATAATTTCCAAACATTTTTATTAAATTTACTATAATTAAATTACTTCCCACCCTATTACCCTATAAACCCACAACCCGCTATGGAATTAAAACACAAAATTTACTTTAAAAACAATAATAAAAACTTCTAAAAATTTAATACATATATATTTTTTTAAATACAATACTTAACAAAAAATATAGAACATATACATTTAAAATACATAACACTAATATAAACATCAATATTATTAACAACGATATTTTCACAAATGATAATACTGACTTCGATATTGACAAAAACGATATTTCTTACCTTCATGTCAATATTCTGGTCACCGATATTCTTGATGTCGATAGTCTGTCCCTTCGATATTTCCAACTCGATATTTTTGTACTCCGAAAATAAAAACTCGATATTATGTCTGTGCACCAGAAATTCCATCAGGTTCTGACGAGCTATTGTTTCTTCTGCTGCGCTGTCTAGCATCGTTAGAGCCCATTCCCCGTTAAGTAGTAGAGTCCTCAGTAGCCTGGGCGTTTTGTATTTTAAGGCCAGCTACTTTCTTCTTTTTAAATTTAGGTTTGCTTTTGGGTTTATCCTCTTGTTTGATAATTTAGTCTGAAGTGCGATGTATGTCTCTTGGCTTTGCTCGCTCTTCTGATGTGCGTTCTGACCAACCTTCCCTCTCAGAGTTTTTTGATGAACCCTGAAAGGAATGAGAGGAACGTGTATCCATATCCTGATACAGGTTAGCTTTTTTTTATATTATTACGGTTGCTAAGATTATATTTTCTATCAGAGGGCTCCTGTTGAGGAGCCGCAGCCCTTGATTGTGCTGCATTCTGCTTATTATTTTTTGATTGTTTGTTGTCCCATTTCTTTTTAGAAGAATTTGGTGCTTGCTTTGAGTTGTCCTTTTCCGTATTACTTGTCAATTGTGGTTTCACAGGTCTTGCTCCCAAGTTATCTCTACACAGCAAATCATAGGTGTCTTCGATAATTTTAGGCAGTTCTCGCTCCTGCTGTGCAGGAGTGCATTCCCTCAGGCATTGGCTCATTTTACCCTGCCATTCATCTTCTACGTGTTCTCTCCCCTTCCACTCGTTCTACCTCTGTTCACCCCCTTACTTCTTTTAGTGCCTTACATCTTTCTCAATATCTCTACTTCTTTTCCTCTTCAGTAACATCTGTGGCACATCTCTGCACTTCCTTTATATCAATGCACCCCTCTACCTCACCTGTCTACCTCAGTCTTTATTATTCCCTCTTCCTCAGCTGTCTCTACCTGTCTATGACACACCTCTCCCTCTCTCTACCTGGCCCCCTCACGTTCTACGACTGCGTTATTCTCCCCTCTCCAGCTTTGATTTACCTGTCTCTGCTCCTGAATCTTTTTCTTCTACACCTCACTTCTTTGTCTACCCTTCACCCCTCGCTACCCTTCTGTTTGCCTTACTACGGTCTTTACCCGACTCATCTTTCAGTGCCTCTTCCCATTTCGCATCACTCCCTCACAGCGCTCTCCTAGCATGCATCTGTTTCTCCCCTCACCACCATGCCTGCCTCTACCCCTCCTTACCTTTCTAACCAGCCTAACTTTCTACCTTCCTGTTATTCCTGGTAGTGAACCTTTCATTCCACCCCTCCGGTTGTATTACCTACGCATTCAAATTGAGTAGGTCATTGCTGTGCTCCCAACCCGACATCGAGACCCAGTCCCCTAGCCTCTCAACATGCCCAGATATAACAACAAGCATTGGCATAGCCAATTGGTCTCGCCTTTGGGACCTGCTGCAGAACTAAATACTTATACTGCCGGCATCATACTTACCCAGCGCCAAGACGCCTCGGCAAAAGTGAGCGATATAAGTTCTTCAGTCAGTGAGTCAGTCATAAGGTCCCAAAGGCGAGACCTATTGGCTATGCTAATGCTTGTTTTTCTCAGGTTGGCCTGAACATTACCGGATTCTGATTGTCTGCCATTTTAGCCCCGCCCCAATTGATTAACATTAGCCACGCCCCTTCATTTGCCAGGTTCGCCCCCCCCTGGAAAAATTTCTGCGGACGCCCATGCTCCTGCTGTGCAGGAGTGCATTCCCTCAGGCATTGGCGTCTAGCCAACGCTGCTGCCTCCCCTTTTATGTTGGCTAACATTATTGTCGATGCCTGGGCAAAATTGTCAATCAATTTCATTCCTAAGTCCAGGGCAGGTTCTTCCCCTTACTCATTCCGTATTTGTTTCAATACTTCTGGTATAACTGCCATGAGTTCTGGTGTAAATGACGGCAAAAACTGTACCCTAAGTGGTACAATCCTCTATCAGGGGAGCTAATCCCATTGGCAAGCAAATAGTCAGTATTCTGTGTTTTCCTTGCGGGCCGTATGTGGAAATACTGACTTAAGCTGGGCTATTTTCTGTGCTATCCAGAATGGCATTTGCTCACATCTAGTGGCCATTCTTCCCATAATCGGGTTCAGCGTGTGTGAGGTGATTTTTGTTGCAGTTGCAGTGCGCTGGGTATGCCCAGACGTGGGTCCCGGGCTCACTGTGCCACTGGATTCAAGCTATCCTGGCTGAAGAGGGGTGACTGTAGCAGTTTGGGCTGGACTGCATTCCGTCCATCAATTGTGTGTCTTTTGCTTCCTCGCCCTAAGTGCGCCGGGTATGCCCAGACGTGGGTCCTGGGCTCACTGTGCCACTGGATTCAAGCTATCCTGGCTGAAGAGGGGTGAAACCCCGAAACCGGTCCTGGGATGCTTGTTTCCGGTCCAGGGAGTACCTGGCTTAGCAGTTCGGGCTGGACTGTTCCCATGAGGCACAGGGTCAAGACTGATTTGCATATGGCCAGGTCTAAACTGGGGTGGCATGGTGAGCAAAAGAATGATGGATTTAACCCAGATCTATTGACTGAGGGTGAATGTTTTGATTTGTTCTGTATTCCGTCCATCCATTGTGTGTCTTTTGCTTCCTCGCCCTAAGTGTGCCGGGTATGCCAAGACGTGGGTCCCAGGCTCACTGTGTCACTGGATTCAAACTATCCTGGCTGAAGAGGGGTCAAACCCTGAAACCGGTCCTAGGATACTTGTTTCCGGTCCAAGGAGGACCTGGCTTAGCATTTCGGGCTGGACTCTTCCCATGAGGCACAGGGTCAAGACTGATTTGCATATGGCCAGGTCTAAACTGGGGTGGCATGGTGAGAAAAAGAATGATGGATTTAACCTAGATCTCTTGACTGGGGTGAATGTTTTGATTTGTTCTGCATTCCATCCATCAATTGTGTGTCTGCGTTCTGACCAACCTTCCCTCTCAGAGTTTTTTGATGAACCATGAAAGGAATGAGAGGAACGTGTATCCGTATCCTGATACAGGTCAGCTTTTTTTTATATTATTACGGTTGCCTAGATTATATTTTCTATCAGAGGGCTCCTGTTTAGGATACGCAGCCCTTGATTGTGCTGCATTCTGCTTATTATTTTTTGATTGTTTGTTGTCCCATTTCTTTTTAGAAGAATTTGGTGCTTGCTTTGAGTTGTCCTTTTCCGTATTACTTGTCAATTGTGGTTTCACAGGTCTTGCTCCCAAGTTATCTCTACACAGCAAATCATAGGTGTCTTCGATAATTTTAGGCAGTTCTCGCTCCTGCTGTGCAGGAGTGCATTCCCTCAGGCCTTGGCGTCTAGCCAACGCTGCTGCCTCCCCTTTTATGTTGGCGAACATTATTGTTGATGCCTGGGCAAAATTGCCAATCACTTTCATTCCTAAGTCCTGGGCAGGTTCTATCCCTTACTCATTCTGTATTTGTTTTAATACTTCTGGTATAACCGCCATGAGTTCTGGTGTAAATGACAGCAAAAACTGTACCCTAAGTGGTACAATCCTCTATCAGGGGAGCTAATCCCATTGGCAAGCAAATAGTCAGTATTCTGTGTTTTCCTTGCGGGCCGTATGTGGAAATACTGACTTAAGCTGGGCTATTTTCTGTGTTATCCAGAATGGCATTTGCTCACGTCTAGTGGCCATTCTTCCCATAATCGGGTTCAGCGTGTGTGGGGTGATTTTTGTTGCAGTTGCAGTGCGCCGGGTATGCCCAGACGTGGGTCCCAGGCTCACTGTGCCACTGGATTCAAGCTATCCTGGCTGAAGAGGGGTGACTGTAGCAGTTCGGGCTGGACTGTTCCCATGAGGCACAGGGTC
The DNA here is from genome assembly GCF_964204655.1 of Triturus cristatus. Classification (NCBI taxonomy): domain Eukaryota; kingdom Metazoa; phylum Chordata; class Amphibia; order Caudata; family Salamandridae; genus Triturus; species Triturus cristatus. Next base: position 364,212,458 of record NC_140580.1, read on the forward strand.
AAGACTGATTTGCATATGGCCAGGTCTAAACTGGGGTGGCATGGTGAGCAAAAGAATGATGGATTTAACCCAGATCTATTGACTGGGGGTGAATGTTTTGATTTGTTCTGCATTCCGTCCATCAATTGTGTGTCTTTTGCTTCCTCGCCCTAAGTGCGCTGGGTATGCCCAGATGTGGGTCCTGGGCTCACTGTCCCACTGGATTCAAGCTATCCTGGCTGAAGAGGGGTGAAACCCCGAAACCGGTCCTGGGATGCTTTTTTCCGGTCCAGGGAGTACCTGGCTTAGCAGTTCGGGCTGGACTGTTCCCATGAGGCACAGGGTCAAGACTCATTTGCATATGGCAAAGTGTAAACTGGGGTGGCATGGTGAGCAAAAGAATGATGGATTTAACCCAGATCTCTTGACTGGGGGTGAATGTTTTGATTTGTTCTGCATTCCGTCCATCAATTGTGTGTCTTTTGCTTCCTCGCCCTAAGTGCGCCAGGTATGCCCAGACGTGGGTCCCGGGCTCACTGTGCCACTGGATTCAATCTATCCTGGCTGAAGAGGGCTGAAACCCCGAAACCGGTCCTAGGATGCTTGTTTCCGGTCCAGGGAGGACCTGGCTTAGCAGTTCGGGCTGGACTGTTCTCATGAGGCACAGGGTCAAGACTGATTTGCATATGGCCAGGTCTAAACGGGGGTGGCATGGTGAGCAAAAGAATGATGGATTTAACCCAGATCTTTTGACTGAGGGTGAATGTTTTGATTTGTTCTGCATTCCGTCCATCAATTGTTTGTCTTTTGTCCCTTGTGGTTGACCAGCTTTAGTGACCCTTGAATGCTGAATTGTAAGTGTTTGCATTACGGACTGTGTAAAATTTCTGAATGATTTTGTTATTTCTATATGAAGGGGATGTAAGTCTGCTGCTGGCAATGTATCAATCTCTTGACACAGTCTGTAAGCATCTAGAACTGGGCAAGTTGCTCCGTCTCGGCTGAGCGGACTGAGTCGCACTTTATCTGTGCTATGGGGGAGGGTGCCTTAAAACCAGTTTATATGCTCTTGCTATGTTAAGGGAACTTCTGTGTCCTCGTTTGGAACGTATGTGTGTGTGCATCTGCAAGTTGGAATTTAACCCAAGATTACAATACCTCTGTTTTGAATGCTTCGTGCACCTCAATCAAGAAGGTTATGGTCCCACTTAATGATGTGACCCCATAGTCTAATAATTTCATTGTAAGTGCATGTCTGCATTTTTCTAAAATGTTAAGAGCACCTGCCTGCTTAGCCTCTCCTGCACTAGTACCACTCTCACAGCTCGTACCAGCGTCTCCAGTCTGAGGCATTATGAGAGGAACGTTTTACGAAAAAGAGATAAGGTTTATGCACAATGTAGGAAATTATAATCCGTGCAGCTTGAAAAAAACCTACAGCCAATACATAAGATATACCTACTCAGCTACGGCAGATTTTTTCCCTTCCCACCCCAGAATTCTCTGGGTAAATGTGAGTTGGGGTCTCTAAGAAAGTATGACTGAACTACTCAGATGTGACAGTTAAATAAGAACCAAACCAAAGTTGGCTGTGCCTTGTCGTGTAGTTTCTAATAATACATGGGATCTGCACGTTTAGACAACATAAACTAAGGGATTGGGGTCCAGACTGATTCCAGACACCCACAAAGGATATGTTAGCCTAGAGACCAGCTAGCTCACAATGCCACCATAAGCCACCTAACCTTACCCAGGAGCGAATTGTTTCTGGCAACTATCCAACATGACAACCCTTGATCCTTCAGGGATTGTGGAAACAGTGCAGTACCTTTTACTCAGTAAATTGTGCTCACTAAGGGGGCCATTAGGATGGTGGGAGGACATTAGTCCGTCGGCCATCCTCGCGGTGCTGGGACCTGCAGCCAGCGGTGCTGCGGTCCCGCACCGCTAATTAGGATGAGATCACCACCCTGGCATTTGCATTCCGCATTTCCAACATTGTGGCGGGTGCTGTTGTAAGCAGCACCCGCTGCAATGGTGAAAAGGCATGCCGTGCATTGCCATGCACAATGTGGCAGACACCGCGCGGGGCCTGCCACCTTGTGCTTGGCAATGTAGGGGGGTACCATAGGTACCCCCCAAGTGCAGCCCCCCACAACCCCCGGGGTCCTGCAACTGGCCCCCAAAGTGAATCCCCGCCACCATGGCGGCATCGCCACCATGGAAAGGCCTTGATTCACACACATCCTAATATGGCGGACGGTGCCTGCTAGGCACCGCCACCATATTGAGGCCCAATTCCCCCCCGGCTGGTAATCGGAACGATTGCTGACCGGCGGAAAAGCAGCGGACGAACTTTGCGTCTACCGCGATACCCCCACCATAATAATATGGCGGAGGTTAATCAGGTTGAGATGGCGGGCAGATCGCCATCATAATCACCCATGTGGTCTCATAGAGATGCACAGAATAAACGATGGAGACCTTTTCAATAAGCATCTATTGACCCAGCGTCATTCTAGCATAAAACATATTTGCTGCAACAATCATTACAAAGAAACAGATACAGAAGATTACAAGCACCGACAGAGTAAATAAAAGGTAGAATTCTACCATGATACTAAAACAGTAAATATATGTTGGTATATCGATGCATGGCAGCAATCAAGCGTGCTCCTACAATGCAAACCCTGTCTAAGAGTACCTAAGTGTATCTGGCATGTATGTGAGTGTAAAACCAAGAATACCCTAGGAAAGAGCCAACCCCATTGCCTGATGAGAGAGAGAACGAAGGACCCGGCTTGGTCTTGAATTAGACACCCCGCAAGGGATGTCAGACCACAAAATACCCTTAGGGGTTCTACCTAGATATGTAATAGCTTGCCATTATGTATACTGGACCTGTTGTGCAAGGATGATGTTAGCAGTGACTTTTGTACAGAGTTATTATATAGAAGATCGTAATCCTCCTTTCTACGTCCTGGGCAGAGGATTAAGATATGATACTAGGAATCCGCATGCATATTAAATGAGGCCAGTTTCAGTGAAAACTGATCGACATTTATTCAGCACATAACTAGGTAAAAGGTCAGTGTCAGAACCGTTATGTACAGCAAGGTAGAATGAATGTAAGTAAAAGGTCGTATTGCTACCAAGGCCTATATTGGGGTACACTAGGGTTCGTAACAAAAGCAAACTAACGCTGCAACATTTGGTGAACTGGGTACCATGGATATGGACATCATCTACAGTGTAGATTCTCTTTGTACTGATTGTCTTCCTCCACAAGTTTGTGGACAATTTTGCGCTTGAGTGGTCAGTTAGCTTTGACCAAACCACCACTGTTTCTTTTGATAAGCTGACCTTTTGTGCCAGAAGCATTTACCTTTTTAATTGTAGAATCTCTGTGCACCAGAATGCACAAAGAACTAAAGAACAGAGGAAAATAAAGTGTGCTTCTGTGAAAGAGATTCTGTTGGAAAGTCTGACACAATGAGTACCTTCCTGATTCAAGCCTAGAGGCCCGTGCTCAGCTGCTTCATGTGCTTTTATGGGAACTTTAAATTGCAAAGTCCTGGAAAGATTGAAGACTTGCTGCTGCTCCCCAGCCAGAAGCACAATTGCAAACAGAGAGCAGAGTTCTTCACCATCTCTCTACATTCCTGTGACATTTTCTATCAGATGAGGACACAGTAACAGTCAAAAAGACTAAGGGGTGGATTTCCACTGAAGGTGCAGTTTACTTGAGGGCATCTTTGTTCCTCCTGGTGCTTTCTCTGTGTTCCCGGCCAGTCCCCCTGTGGATTCCGGGGCAGATTTATGTTAACTGGCGCATCCCTGCATATCAGCAGGGATGCGCCAATTATTATGCGCCACAGCTGCGCCACCATGGATGCGCCGCATTTATAATGCGGCGCACCATGGGGCAAAAACAGCACAGATGCGTGACGCATCTGTGCCGTAAAAGTGGCGCATTGCTGGAGTTGCGTCGCAAGCGCGACGCAGCTCCAGCACTGTTCTGGGGGGCCCTATCTGTACAATGCTGCGTCAATCCTTACGCCTGCTTCAAGCAGGCGCAGGGTTTTGACGCAGCATGGGCCTAAAAGTGACTGAGTGAAATCTTGTAGATTTCACTCAGCCACTTTTAGGAGGCGTTCCTGCGCCGGAACGCCCCCACCTGCCCTGGAACGCCTACATGTGGCGCAGGGCTTTACAACGTGACGCATCTCCCAGATGCATCACGTTGTAAATACCCCGCACCATGGCGCAGGATTTGCGCCACTGCTGCGTCACAAAAGTGACGCAACGGCGGTGCAAAAGTGGCGCAAGTGCAACATAAATCTGCCCCTCAATTTTTAGCCGTCGAACATGGCTGCTTTTTTCCCCCAGCAGTTCCATCTCTTCTTCCACGCTTTCCATTCTGTGACCTGATGCCGGCATCTTTGTCTTCCAACTGCGATAGTCAAGAAACCTCAACTCTATGCCCACTTGTGATGAATTCTACCTGTGTGTGCTGTCCCCCCCCCTTCTGCTAGAGTACAGAGAATCTCTGAACTGCCTATGCTCCACTGATAACTGCTTCCTGCAGAGAACCCAAGCACCTGAACCAGGTGCTTTCTGACTGTACTCCAACTGCTAAGTACAAACAACTTGCTTAAGTCAAACTCATAGGGGCCGATTCCGATACCGGCTGCAAAACAAACCGACCGACACGGACCCGGACCCAATACCGACCGACACGGACCAGCGCCGTACGACCCATGCAGTACGATGCAATGCGAGTGAATTACTACCGACACGTACGGAATACAAGCCGTACGACCGAGCCATAGGGAAAATAGTGATCCGGCCAGAAAACCGACGCAAATTTCAACGACCGTCACGAACCCGGAATGAACCCGACCGACCAGTACCTGCGATGTCCGATCCGCACAGTACGATGCAATGCGTGTAAAACCAGACCGACTCGCACAGAGACCAAACCGCCCGACCGACACGCACAGAAAACCGGGCACACAAGCAATAGAGACCTTCGCGACCGACGCATATCAAACACAGAAGATAGGCAGCGGGAACGAGGCAGAGAAGCCCGCACGAGACAACAGCAGCGTCCCTTTCCGTCACATGAACGTCTCCTTCATGCCTACAAAACCTAAAGGAAAAAAGGACCAAACAAGCAATGACAAAGCCAATAAATACCAAATAAAAAAACATGGGACAAAGACACACCCACAACTCCAACTATATAAAGGACTACAATCACTACCATCATCCCTTGCAAACAGGAGACACAGCCAGCAGCAAACACCATTACACAGTAACCACAGACACACTCACAACTCACACATCACACAACCCACACACCATCAGCACCTCATCCAAAAGGACACACACATACAGCCAGCAAAACCCACCCTCACTTGCACCCTCACACACACATCCCTCACCACCACCACCCATCACCATGCTCCCAAAGAAGAATCCAAAGTTCACAGATAGTGAGTTAGAAGTGCTGGTAGACAAGATCATCAGAGTAGAGCCACATGTGTTTGGTACATTGGTCCAAAGAACCCCCATGTCACAGAAAACAAAGATGTGGTCGAGGATTGTGGACATGGTGAACGCCCAAGCACCAGCACGGCGCACAAAGGACGATATCCAGAACAGGTGGTATGACGTGCACAGGAGGGTCAAGAGACTCATCGAAAAAGATCACGCCCTGAGTCAGTGCACCGGCGGTGGCCCTCCTGCCAAACCAGTCTACTTCAGGTCCGGGGAGGAGAAGGTGCGGGACATCCTACCACCAGAGAGTGTCCATGGCCTAACAGACATCCCAGAGTCTGGAGAGTACACAAACAACATACCCAAGATTGTGTGGCAAGGGGACAGTAAAACCATGCACTGCAAGCAAAGCTACAATAACCAATAGATAATCATCCCAAGATGTGTATGCCAGTCAGACAAACACAATGCCTGCCATCTCATAGTGACTTGGAACTGTGTCATGACTAGGCCTGGGCTAAAATTCCGTTCCGCTTGCGGAAATTGCGATAATTTGACATTTTCGCGTTCCGCTGAGAGCGCGAAAATGTTAAAATTTCCGCAATCTGCATTTTACCGGAAATTTTTTGCTTGCTCGCGCTGTAAAATAATACATTCTCGCGTGCTCGCGATCCCCTTACCTGAATCCCCGTGTTCGCCGACAAGTTTTCCCGATCCGGTCGCGTTCTCCACGAGATGTTGGATTGTTGGTAGCCATTTGCGCTGTCTGTCACAGTTCGCGCCCGCAGTAACGTCATTCGTCGCGCGATCACGTCTTTCTTCTCGCGATCATGCACCGCGAGACAAGTGAAAACAAGATGGCCGTGCCCGCGAGCAACCGCATAGGTAAGTTGGCGAGCCGTGACCACGCAGAAAATACCACGAACGGACAGGAAAAAAACTTCAGCATCTTCCCATATTCCCGCGTGTTTGCAGAGATTTTTAACATTTTCGCGATAATTTGCGAAAGTGAATTTCGCAAATTCCGCCCACCCCTAGTCATGACATGCACCAACCTACAAACAAATAGAGCAAGCCAGTGGCACAAAGCTAAATAGACACTGCCAGACAGTTTGCCACCACAAACACACTACCTCACAATGCAGCTGACTGACAGGAAGGAATTGTGGGGATGCAGGTGAAGTTAGTGTATGCAAAAGCATGATGGGGCCTGTAGTCACAGAGAATGCTCCCCCACCTGATTGGCCCATCAAGACCTCACTGAAACATGCCCACATCACAGGGAGTGGAAAATGACTGACAAGATGGCTGACACTGGCTCCTGCTGTGGGGAGCACAAGGCCCTGCTAGGGGTTGTGTGCAAATCAGAAGCAGGACACCACTGACTGACATCCTGAAAGACAACTTGCACACCCTACAATGGAAGCACGTTTCATGATGGGAAGGAGGACTGACAGCCCTGACCATACCTACCCACATGTGGAGACACCCCCCCTCAACACAAACTCCACACAACTCACCGGGTAGAATGCATTGACACACACCTCAATGAAATATCAGCAAATGGTACCCCATACTGGGTGCTGCTGTGTGAAGCACAGGGGCTCACTTTGGACTTGTAGCCAAACAAACACCAGGATTTCACAGTCAGCCATCTTGCCATTGCTGTCACACCCTCTCACAGGGAAGCAGAGTCGAGAGGAAGGAAGTATGGGCATGCTGGGAAGGGGGGCGTAGCCAAGAGTATGATGGGAGTCGCAGTCACAGACAATCTACACCCACCCACATGGCCCAGCAAGCTCACACTGAACCATGCTGACCTCACAGGGAGTGGGAATGGACTGACAAGATGTGTGACACTGGGCTCTGTTGTGGGGAGCACAAGGCCATGCTGGGAACTGAGCACCAACAAACACCAGGACTGCACAGTCAGCCATCTTGCCATTGCTATCAAACACCCTCACAGGGAAGCAGAGTCAAGAGGAAGGAAGTATGGGCATGCTGGGAAGGGGGGTGTAGCCAAGAGCATGATGGGAGTCGCAGTCACAGACAATCTACACCCACCCACATGGCCCAGCAAGCTGACACTGAACCATACTCGCCTCACAGGGAGTGGGAAGGGACTGACAAGATGTCTGACACTGGGCTCTGTTGTGGGGAGCACAAGGCCATGCTGGGAAATGGCCAACCACAAACACCAGGACTGCACAGTCAGCCATCTTGCCATTGCTGTCACACCCCCTCACAGGGAAGCAGAGTCAAGAGGAAGGAAGTATGGGCATGCTGGGAAGGGGGATGTAGCCAAGAGTATGATGGGAGGCGCAGTCACAGACAATCTACACCCACCCACGTGGCCCAGCAAGCTCACACTGAACCATACTCGCCTCACAGGGAGTGGGAAGGGACTGACAAGATGTCTGACACTGGGCTCTGTTGTGGGGAGCACAAGGCCATGCTGGGAAATGGCCAAACACAAACACCAGGACTGCACAGTCAGCCATCTTGCCATTGCTGTCACACCCCATCACAGGGAAGCAGAGTCAAGAGGAAGGAAGTATGGGCATGCTGGGAAGGGGGGTGTAGCCAAGAGGGTGATGGGAGTCGCAGTCACAGACAATCTACACTCACCCACATGGCCCAGCAAGCTCACACTGAACCATACTCGCCTCACAGGGAGTGGGAAGGGACAAGATGTCTGACACTGGGCTCTGTTGTGGGGAGCACAAGGTCATGCTGGGAAATGGCAAACAACAATATCAAACTCTGTCCGTGAGAAGTTGGGAAAAAGCAGTGTACAGGCAGTCATCTGTTCGAAAAGTAGAAAATGTCATGTTTGTGAACCATCAATGCATGTAGAAACATAACTTACATCATGTGTCTCTTCCAAACACAGGTGGTGCTGGGCACCCAGCACCAAATGGTGAGGATTCCCCGGCCCAGACCCTGGGGACACTGAGCTCTCTGGTCTGACTCTCTCTCTGTCCTCTTCGGATGACGACGACCAACCTGGCACCTCCGGTGTGAGCCATCATGCAGCACCAGCAGCATCAACATCTGCACCCCCCGTACCCATGCCTCCAGCATCTGTACACCAACAGGGCACCACCTCCAACACGGACAGACCAAGGCCAATGAACACCCACAGCACAGGGACACAGGAACCCCAGGAAGCTACAGCAAACACCACCAGCAACACCACCCAAGGGGTCCCAGTGTCACCTGTGCGTCCCGCCGCTGGTCCTGCCCATGTGGATAGGGGTGCTGGGAGGGGTGAGACTTAGAGGGTGCACTTTGCAGAGGGGTCTGGACTGCATGATGACCCCCACCTGGCACGCATCCTAGATGCATACCAGGATAGCACCGGAGGATTTGGCCAGGTAGTGGGGATCCTCAAGGACATGCAACACAAGCAGGTCGTACACCATGCCCGCATGGAGGCCAAGTGGGATGCCCTTACTGCGGTGCATCGGGACATACTCCAGTGCCTCCGCCAGATCAACACCAACCTGTCCACACTTCCCTGGGTGGCCACAACATCTGTCGCAACCCCATCTGCCAGCGCCACAGGGAGGGAGGAGGACTCTGGCGGAGAGTCCCCTGCACTGCAGAGGCCTGCACATGAGGATCCCTCCCCCCGTAAGAAGAGGGGTCGTCCGGAGAAGGACATGTGAGAGGCAGATGTACCAGCACATCCCCCAGGGACTCTAAACCTGTTCTGGACAATGTTCTTTGTGCGAAACCCGTTCACCTTGTCCAATCGCCCACATGACATGTAGGGTTCATGTTGGGCCAATGTAGCAGATGACTGTGGACTTTACTCTGGACATCTCATCTATCAGCACTTCCAACTTTAATGAGAACTTTGGATTCGAAAAACAATGTACAGTACCCACCATCCTGTGCACTTCCCTCACACATGTTTGAAAATAAACTCACCAGTACACCATACTTGCCTCTGTTGTGATTCCAACTAAGGGTGGGCGGAATTTGCGAAAGTGTCTTTCGCAAAATATCGCGAAATGGCAAAAAATCTCTGCGATCACGCAGAGATTTTGTGCTGATTATAATGCGTTACTGAACTTGACCTTCAACTCGGGCACCTGCTTTATATCTGTAAGACTTACAGATATAAATAAGGCAGGTGCCCGGGTTGAAGGTCAAATTCAGTATAAGTGCTTCCTGTTGAGGTTTAATTTTTATGACAGGAGCATCGTGCCAGAATGAATCCTGCACTGCATATTTATCCAAGAAGAGATGCCACCATTTTGTGCAATACCTCTACTCAACTGGAGTACTTTCTACTGGCTAATCAGTAAGTGCTAACTCGTTGGGTAAATGTATAGTGCTTTTCCTACACTACAGCTGCGTAAAGGGCCAGAAGAGTTGTCTCCAGCGACCATGTGTGTCTGTAACTTATAGAGTAGGTCGTGAGCGCAGCATACCAACGACAGCCTAATCTCAAAATACGAAAGATGATTGCACATTCACTTTTACAGCTACATTGTTAAAGCAGAAGCATATGTAACCACGTTTAATAAATTATTTTTAAATATAATGGGAAAAAACAACACTGACTTACTGGCACGAACGTCAAGCAAATATTCATTTACAGACGCTGAACGTGATTAGCTGAAAATAGCATTCATATTTGGTCTTAAAAAGCATCCGCTGCAAAGACGCCAAACTGTGAGCCACCACGGAAGCAGGGATCCCGCTGTGCACAAATACATGCCTGTTTCTTTGACATAATCCGGTGTTTTATACCGACCGCACCGGAAGAAAGCGGAAAATATTTCAGGCAACATCAGGGGCCAAGCCTCTCGCGGGGCCTGGCACGGAACAGCATCAGCTGGCAGCACTGTTCCCATTGCATACCATTGAAGAGCCATCAATCTGTTACAGATATAAAATGGGGGTGTAAAGGCTCACCCAAGCGTTAAGCGATAAGTGCGTCTTCATAAATAATGATCTTTATTTAAAATTATTATATAGGCGGCTCCACGTCGCTTCCCCCGCACCGCTGTGAATGGGGAATGCGCCGAGCTCATGATGCGAGGCCTAATTCATTTTTTTATGTGACCGACTTTCGATTGGTTTTCACTCACATGAATGGCTGAAGCTGCTAGGAGCCACGTTCATGTGCTCTGCATATTAAATCTAAGGGTGGGCGACAATTTCCGTTCCCTCGCGGATCGCGGACGTTTTGACATTTTCGCGTTCCGCGCGGAACGCGAAAATGTCGAATTTCCGCAATTTCCGTGAGCTGAACGGAAATTGTCGGACCCCCTTAATTCCAACTTGTCATGTTCAGGGAGATGTCGATCCGCTACACAACACAGTGCATGCCAAATACTCCAACAATGTGACCAACGTAAGGTGAGTCATGGTGATGTGACACATGTGAGGGAGACACACCACTATGGCACCACAACACATACTCACCATGGCCATGTAACTCATCACACACAATGATGTTGTCCTGAAACACATTGGCATGCACAGACACAACACCAACCCCAGTCAGTGGTAACAAGTCTACAGGTGAGGTAAGCAGATGTCACTCAGATGTGGGAAGACAGACAACGCACATAACAAAGCGTAGCACAGGTTCATTACACATCAGCAACACGTTTCTTCCACAATAGTTGCACGATAATTCCACTTAACAGTGGACACACACTCACAAAGTGTTGGAGAGTTGAAGTCGAGGGATGTGTGGTACATCAGTTGATGGGAATTGACAACTTCCACACTGGTGTTGGCTTCTGGGTGTTTGGGGTCAGTGTTGACAAAACAACAGGCAAAGTACCCTGGGAAGGACAGACACAAGACACAGTCAAAAGCACAGCAGAACAGGAGAGAAATGCAATACACATGCACAAAACATGTCGCAAGAACCCTACACAAAAACAAGTCAGCAGTACTACCCTATTGAGGAGTACACACCACCTGAATGGACACATCACTGCATGCATCCAGTCAAGTGGCACACAGACACACTCAGACAGCAACAGAGCTGCCACAACACATTCCAGGCTACCTCCATACATTCACATAACAACACCTGAAACTCACATTCAGCTGAAGAAGTTGTTGATGAGCTGTGAGAGGACGTCACCCTCATCCTCATCATCACTGGCATCTTGGTCCAGCCCGGGATCCTCCACAGGTGCCGGCGGTTGGTCATCGTCATCGTCATCCTGGATGGGAGGTATCTCTTTCCGCACTGCCATGTTGTGTAGCATGCAGCATACAAGGATTATTTTGCACACCTTTGCAGGCTCATATGGGAGGGCCCCATTGGTCTTGTCCAGGCAGCGAAAGCGGCTTTTAAGTAGGCCAAATGTCCGTTCAATCACCCTCCTGCTCTGACCATGTGCCTCATTGTAGCGCAGCTCGGCTGGTGTCACAGGGTTCCTGAGGGGTGTCAGCAACCACGGTATGTTGGGGTATCCAGAGTCACCTACACACACAAAAATGAACAAGTAGCTGAGTTTTGTAGGAGTGCGGAATACAACATTGACAAACACACACAATGAGAAACAGTCAGTACACACCGACAAGCCAGGCATGCTGAGCTGGCATCTGTGACATCAGCGTTGCAATGCGACTACTCCTCATAATGTAGGCATCGTGTGCAGAACCAGGGAACCGTGCACACACATGTGTGATAGACATGTCAGCAAGACATACCACCAGAGCATTGATGGAGTGGTAGTGCTTCCTGTTCCGGTACGCCTGCTCATGTGCCTGTGGTGGTATCAGGGCCACATGTGTCCCATCAATAGATCCGATGACGTTCGGCATCCTCCCCAGTGTATAAAAGGCATCCTTTATCTCCGGGAGTTCAGCTGGGCTAGGGAACTTGATGTGAAGGTCTAGGAAATGCAACATCCCCTCCAAGACATCGCGTAGCACCCGACTAAACATTGTTTGTGACATACCACCAGCAGTAGCCACAGTGTACTGGAAGGTACCAGTAGCAAAGAAGTGCAGGGCTGCCATCACCTTCACCTCTGGGGTCAGTGCTGTAGGGTATGTCCGGCCAGGTAGCAGATGTGGCGCCAACTGCTCCGCCAACTCCTCAATCAGTGGCCTGGTGAAGCGGTACCGTCTGATGCAGTCGCGTTCCTGCATGGTTGCAAGGTCTGGGAACGGTCGATGGATAGCTGGTGCCCTGCAGTGCAGAGATGCACAAAGGAAGATTGTTAGTTCATCCACCCATGTGGCCATGACAAGGCTCAATCGCACATGATAGATCATGACATTACACAATGTACTGAGGTGTGTGCTGTTGTGCATGGACACATATGTCACCTACATGACCACCACCTCACATCTCAATTCCACATGTCCACATGAGTCCCATGTAGTGTAATGACCAATCATCTGGCTGTGTCACCCAACCTATGTACTGCTGCAACGTTCCAAACACACAACAACGTTGACTAGTGAGGCATGATGTTTCCCAGGCATCACAGATCTTTGGCATGCAGAAACCCAGGGTCCCTGTATTGCCACATCGACACTGGCATGGACATAGCGTATCACGTACATACCACAAGGAAAGCGTAAGTCCCACAGGTAGTGGCCACTGTTGTTCCTGCCGGCCCTACATGTACGTCTCTTAGACACACACACACCATCAAGGTTGATGCATATACCACATGGATGTGGAGACTGCCACCCATTGGGCACATTTGATCAGACACATCTGAGACACAACATGCACACAGACTGTGGGTGCACATCAGTATTGTGGCTACAGGTCTCACTGTAATGTACATGCCATCACCCCCTGGACTCAGGGTGTATGTGACATGCCCCAAACATATCAAACATGAAACTGTGTCCGTGACATGCCAATTACTGTACAATTGCACATCACAGTGGTAATGTTCACAACACACAAAGGATTCTGCCCCCATGTACACGTTCACAGCCTGGGAGTGGCTGCACAGAAGTGCCACCCAACAAACCAGATGTGGCCCCCCCAAACACCCAGGTAATGCAGCCTTACATGCCATGGGACAATGTGTGGCCAAAGCTGTAGTGTGGTAGGTGTGCACAGGTGTCCCTGGCCAGTAAATGTGTGTTGCATCCGTAGAATAGTCTCACCAATGAGGTCCGACGCGGGTGACAATGCGTACGCATTGCATGGTTCATGACCGAGCTGTGCGTACACTTTGTCATTGAATGCAATGAGGTCCGACGCGGGTGACAATGCATATGCATTGCATGGTTCATGACCGAGCCGTGCGTACGCTTTGTCATTGAATGCAATGAGGTCCGACGCTGGTGACAACGCATACGCATTGCACAGTTCATGACCGAGCCGTGCGTACGCTTTGTCAGTGTATGCTATGAGGTCCGACGCGGGTGACAATGCGTACACATTGCACGGTTCATGACCGAGCCGTGCGTACTATTGGTCATTGAATGCAATGAGGTCCGACGTGGGTGGCAATGCGTATGCATTGCACGGTTCATGACCGAGCCATGCGTACGCTTTGTCATTGAATGCAATGAGGTCCGACGCGGGTGACAATGCATACACATTGCACGGTTCATGACCGAGCCATGCATACGCTTTGTCATTGAATGCTATGAGGTCTGACGCGGGTGACAATGTGTACGCATTGCACGATTCATGACCGAGCCGTGCGTACGCTTTGTCATTGAATGCTATGAGGCACGACGCGGTCCGACGCGGGTGACAATGCGTACGCATTGCACGGGTCATGACCGAGCCGTGCGTACGCTTTGTCATTGAATGCAATGAGGTCCGACGCGGGTGACAATGTGTATGCATTGCACGGTTCATGACCGAGCCGTGCGTACGATTTGTCATTGAATGCTATGAGGTCCGACGCGGGTGACTATCATGCATACGCGTCGGGCAGGCATGGTCCGAGACAGGCGTACGCCTTGGCCATTGAATCGTATGGAGACGGGTGCATGTGTATTTTCAAAATACACGTTGTACAATCAGTTGACCGAGCTGGGCGCACCCATTGGCTCCGGACTGTCATGGAGACGGATGCGGATTCAAAACTTGTACGAGTTGTGCACTGGAAATTCAGTTGGATGCCTACAACAATGTGCAATTGTTGAAGATTTGAACGATGCGGAAGGCGTGTACGAGTCTTGCATTTAAATAGATTGGCCCGATTCATAGAATGCAACCTTGTTGGACCTATCGCTTTAGACACATGGCACAGATTCTGCCTCTGCAGCACAGATATAAGGCTGGCTGGCCCCCAGGGAGCTCACTTGCCTGCACTACATGCTACTGGACCACATCCCTGCTATCACTGCTGCTGTCTCTGCATCCTCTGGCTCCTGCTATGGCAGGTACTCTGGAGAGGGTCCCAGCCTTCACTGAGGAGGAGAACCAGGCCCTGCTGGACGGGCTTCTTCCACAGTACAGCAAGCTCTATGGGAACCCAGGGGAGCAGGTGAGTGTACAGTCCACTGCCTTCCTAATTATGCATGTTGTTTGACTAGCAGGACTAGCAGTGTGTACACCAGTGGCAAGCATTCTCACTGACTACTTTCATGACCCAAAGTGTGTAGGTACATGTAATGAACAGGTGTCCTGCTGCTAAAGTGCATTGGTGCAAGCTTAAACTATCCAGGCATTGTTAGCATGTCAGACATGCAGGTGATTTTTCCTTCCCCATGGTTGCACTACCTGTGTAACTCATTTCCCTTTGTGATGATGACATGTATATCCAAATGTGTGCTGCACAAATCTGGGGCATATGTGTTAATGTACTTTTCACTTTGTCATCCTCACAGGTTGATGCCCACCAGAAGCAGGAGATCTGGCTGACCATCGCCCGGGCTGTTCGTTCGGTGGGGGTCTACAAGCGCCGGATCCGCAACTGCCAGAAGAGGTGGCAGGACCTTCGGGGCTGGACACGGAGGATAGCTAGAGTCAAGCTGAAGCTGTCACCTCTGCGCAGGAGGGGCGGACACCGGACCCTAACCCCCACATGCTCCGGATCCTGGCGGTGGTCTTCCCGGACCTGGATAGGCAGCTGAAGGCCAGACAGCAGCAGGAAGGGGGTAAGTCCATGCCTAATCTGTGTACTATGTCTGACATGCCAATTGCAGTCTTTTGGCCTGGTCACACTTCCACATTACGTAGGTCTTGTAGTCCAATACTCAGGTCCCTCAATTGTGTGATGCACCCTCCTCATCTGTTCCACAGGTGTGGCCACAACAGTCTGTTGCTTGAGTCACTGGGGCACTGTGTCCCTGCAGTCAGCTATGCTTCATCTACCGGACAGCATCTGTTCCTGTGACTCTGGTGTGTGTTTCATGGGTGGGTCAATTGTTTACCCAATGCCTGAGATCTGACATGTGATCTGTGTGTGCCCTTGAGATGTGTTCCAATTTCTGGTCTGACTCGCCACATGTGGCTGGGGTATTCCAAACAAACCCATGCAGCAGGGGACTCCAATTCTGGGGCCTCAGGAATATGTATATCAAGTATGTCACACTTGCTTAGCCACCTGACTACTGTCCAGGGCAAAACACTGTTTCATGTAGACCTGGCCAGTCATGGTTCCTCAAGGGCATTTAGAAACACTCTGTAATCCCACTCCTGTGTATCAAATAACAGTTTGTGCTTAGTGACATGTGCCCTCAGGTGTCTGCCTCTGTGTCATTAGGGTGTGACTTGTTATTACGTACAACTGGGGTGTCCATGATTCAGAGGGTTAGCATGACATCTGAGATGTGACTGCGAGAGACAAGACCTGTGTGACATATAGGTGTGTGATCATCTGACAGCACACAATGGTGTATGCAACTTTGTCCTTCATGCAGCTGGGTTACATGCATGGCAGACTGTGATGTGTTAATGTACAGGGAGTTGTGTTTGCAGAGACTAATGTGTCTGATTTGCATGATGTGGGGTCTTCTGGATCCTGTATATGGTATTTGCAGGGGATGGGCAAGTACGCCGGTCATCTGCAGAGTTAGCTTTACCCCTGAGCTAGGATTGTGAGTCAGTGCATATTTTTGTTGTCTGGATGCCCTGCCCCTGTGACAGGAGACAGTATTGACTGACTTTCATCCATCCCAGTGCCATGGCATTTAACTTGCTATGAGTGATCCTGCATTGTATTCAAGTGTGCACCATGCACCCTATCGTGGCATTGCCCATCAGGTCATGAGAACATCATAGTGTGTGTTGCTGGCATGCATCACAAGCATGTGAAATGAGTCTCTGCCCATCCCTTCATCCGGACACCTGTACTGAGTCAGTAGCAAGAGATGTGCTGTGTGTATAGTGACATACTCCTACATATTCACTTGCATGTCCAAATGAGGTGTGGGTGGTGCATGTCGGCACATTGGGGTGTTAGCATCTAACATGCAACAGACATATGTGTGCAAGTCAAGGAGGGATATGTGTGCCATGGTTGATGTTGAGAATGACAATTGGCTTATTCTAAACAGTGTTTGCACTTTGAGCTGTGTTCAGCTGATGATGCCAGGGCTTGCCCTGTGTTGTGATGAACTCACTGTGGTGAGTGCAGTCGGTGCAGGTGACTGATGTTGTTCTCTTACTTCCTATTCCTATCTAGATATATCCACGGCCACAGGAGGGGACAGCTCCATGGACCAGGAGGAGCCACAGAGCCTGACAGGGACAGAAGGAGAGGAGTCGGGGGGACCCAGTGGCACGGAGGGCGAGTGGAGCCACACAGAGGAGTCGTCAGCACCATCACGCCCAGCTGAAGGCCACAGCAGCTCTGAGGATGACTCCCTTGTGGAGGCGGCTGTCAGCAGCCACCAAACCCCAGCTAGTGAGGCTGTCCCCGCCACCAACACCCTCCCATCGGCTTCCATCCCAGAGGTCTCTGTGGGCTCCCGTGTTTGTGAGCATGTCTCCTTTGTGCCAGGCACTGCACCCCCTGCCCCTGTGCCCCTTGCTGCCCTGAGTGAGGAGTCTGTGGACTTACTTAGACAGATCCATGTAGGGCAGACGTCGATGCTGAAGGTCCTCCATGCACACACAAGTCTGTTGACACAACTGGTGTCGTTCATGGAGGGTATTTCCTCGGGCATGTCTGCCCTAAAGAGGACCAATCAGTACATGGCCTCCTCCCTGACGGCAGCAGTGTCCCTCCTCCAACAGTCCCGCACCCCTCCTACCCCTGCACCACCCACAGGGCCGGACTGGGAACCAAAACCGGCCCTGGCAAAGTGCTCGGCTGGCCCCCCGGGGCTTGGGGGTACCGCCGAGCTCTTTACCAGGGCGGGTTTTCGTCCGATTTTGTTACAGGGACGGCCCTGTAACAGAAACGGCCCCCAGGGGCCCAAAACCGGCCCCCACCCATGCGGCGCACCGGGGGATTGCCCGGTGCCCGCTACGACCAGTCCGGGCCTGACCACCCACGATTCCTAGCAGCCTACCTGTCCCAAGCACACAAACACCCAAACCAAGGTCTAGACGTGCACACAAGCAAGTGCAGGGAACTGATACCACACTCACAGGGGCTGGTTTGCAGACACACACACAGTCATCCACAACCACTTTGCAGTCCTCCGAGACCTCTCCCTCCCAGCCCCCTTCCCTTGCATCACCAGCAACCCCATCTCCCCAGAAGCTCTTCCTCTGTGACCTTGGCCTCTTCCCCACCGACCCAGCAGATCCTGATTACAAGGGGAAGAGGACGTCCTCACACACAGAGGGGAGTGCCCCTCACACCCGGACACCCTCCCCCAGGTGCAGTTAGATTGAGACCCCCACCTGCAAGTCCCCCCGGAGCCGGAAGAGCAAGACCCCGCCGCCACCACACAGCTTCAAGGCAAAGTCTCCGTCCTTCATCCCCCAGGCCACCACTCCAGAGGTTCCCCCGCCACTCCCTGCCCCGGGTTCCCCCACCCACAGATACACCATCCCCAAAATGCTAAGGCCATCCCCCCTACCACTTGCTCCTCCACACCTGGTCAGACGGTTAGTGCCACTGATGTGGGGACCGTGTCCCCCCTCCCTGTCCTGCCGACCTCAGCTGCCACCCATTCCGCTCCCATGGATGTAGGCACTGCAGTGAAGTCCACGACCACCCCGTCTAGCTATGGCAATGCAGTGGGGACCCAATCCACTCCATCTGACCTGCTCACTGGAGTTGTGCCGGCACACACCCCATCTGACTTGTGCCCCACAGTTGTGACAGCACCCACCATTTCAGTCAGCTCCACTGCAGTTGCAAGTGTCTCGCCTGCATCCACCACCTCTTCACTGCTTCCTTCTGCTGCACCCTGATCCTGTCCCAGCGGTGCCTGGCCTGCCCCCATGTATGCCCCTCCGAGGGGATGACCCCGGTCCTTAGCAGTGCAGGCAAGCAACATGTGACAGTTGTCACTCTAGTTCACTCCTTGGCATTTGGACATGGACTGGCCATTGGCCTTTTGTTTGAACAGACGTTAAACTTTTAATATGCTGAATAAAGCTTTTTTCTTTATCCCTGTGAACTTGATTTAGCTGTACATTATGTTGATGATGTTTAACATGCCCTTGCACCTGTAATGCTTGGTTTCCAATGTTGAATACTGATGTGTTGCTGTGATGTACTCCAAGTGGTCCATGAGATATATATCCTATTCTGATGGGTATCCATGTCATCCTTTGCAGCTACCTGGGTGTGTGCTATGATCAACTATTTGTGGACATCTCTGTAAACATTTCATTTGCATGTTCACATCTCTGGCTTGCACCCATGCACATATGATGTGCTTCCCATTGTCCAATTTGTCAATTCCACAAACTTTGTACGCATCACCACTGGACCTACAGGTGTGGGCATCATTGGTATAGGAGCGACTGGGTCCTCTGTGCAACTTGCTAGACATATGTTTTGAGTATGTGCAGATGACTTAGGGGAGACTCAAGTATCCAGGCTGTTGTGACCAGAGCCTTCATTGTGTGGTAACTGATGGCTGACTGACCAAGTGTTCTGCAGACATGAGTGAGAGGTGCTGTGAATATGTTTGGCACAGCTTGGCTTCCACAGGAGTTGGATCCCCACAAGTAAGTGTGTTGTCCCGTGACATAGCCTGGGCCCATGGTGTGTGTTCTATGAGCACGTGTGTGTGTCCACATCCCTGTTCATACACAGGCAGTGTTCCCTTGATATGTTCCTGTTGTTGATGCTTGCTGAGTGGTACTGGGTTCATCCCACTACTTTGCCATGGGCTACCAGATGTGTGGGTGCATGACACACTACTGTTAATTGGTGTATCATCATTGGGATTTGTCAGTTCTGAGTGGTGATGATGTTGTCAGACACAGATGGGACACAGTCAGGGTCCCCAAGGCACTTGTTTATTTGCAAAATCATGTAGTTGTCCCTAGGTGGTACCTTTCAGGGATTGACACATTTCTATGTGTGTGTGACTGCTCCACTTGTCGGGTTCATGGCTGCAATGTTTGCAGGTGTCAGCATGTGTGCCTTGTGGTTCTCCTTGGCTTCTGCATTGTCCTGGGACAGTTGCAGGTATTCTGAAGGTTACGTGAGCTTTGAAATCATGACCATGTACCTCATACTGTGCAGTATGTCTGTCATTCCTCAGGGTTGTAAACTGTCCTTGTGTGATGTGTCTGTGCACCTTAGTTCCTCCCAACATTCCTGTGTTTGTCATGGGTGCATGAGCAATGTCACCTGTCCATTTGGGCTTCACAGATGCACATTGTTGCAGTTCAGGGTGTGTGGTGTTGAGGCTGGACTGATGTAAATGTTTGCATGGATGGTCCCCTAGCTCCCATTTGTCCATGGATGAGGGGCCATGCTGAGTGATTTGTGTTTGTGTATGTGTGATGTACGTTTGTGGAACAGGACACATGTCTGGGTTTCCCAGTTTGTACGACATCTGCCTTTGTCATCACAGTGGAGGTGTCATGCATGCTTGTGTCACCCCAATGTCTGGTCCCTGGGGGTAGTGCTGTTGTGTGTCAGTCTCTTGCTGTGTTAGTTGGTGTTCATTCCAGCTTGTGTCACATGTGTCTTTTGTGCTCCCTCTCATCTCACAATGCCTGATTGCCCACTAAGGGTGTCCCAATGATGGTTTTCTTTTGTATGGCACTGTGTCCACATCTGTGTCACTGTGGTTCAGCCCCCCTCATGTGTTGTGTAGTTGCCTGGGGATACTGTGACACACACACACACACATGCTGTGTCAGATGTGCAGTGTGAGCTTGCCTGTTTGTGTTTGTGCATCTGCATCAGTGCATTGGTATTGCTGTTGTGGGCCTTTGTCTGGATGCTGTTTCTGTGATTTTCCCTGCTGTCCCTGTGAGTCATATCACGTCATTGTGCACATTCAGCCTGGTTGTTAGGTGCCATTGCTGGCATGTAATGTAATGTAATGTAATGTATTGTAATGAGGTGCATATATAGCGCTCTATCACCTGTCGGGTATCCTGGCGCTTAAAAAGGAGAGTCCCCTGGCATGGAATGGGAGCTTGTGAGCTGACACCTACAGTCTACACAGGTTGTTTTGATTGGTGTGTCTATTTTCGAGATGTGTGTATGCTTGGTGATGGTCACTTCTGCTCTTGTGTCATTGTACACTGTATGCATTGTCAGCCCCCATGTGTGGTGCTTGTCTGCACATGGCCGAGAGTGTTAGGTTTTCACAGCACTGTTAGCCTCACCACATCTCTGTGGGAATGGAACACAACCACTAGTTTGCCACAGAAGTGTTAAATGTGTTGGGACCAGGGATCATACATGCTGTTTGTTATTTGCAGCTTTGACCATGATGACACTTACCTTTTGGTCACTGTGATGAGGGGGGGTTTAGACCCCATCACCACAATGCTCAACATCTGCTGCAGTTTGGAAGACCACACTAAAATTCTGTTCTACTCAGTGAGGGGGTGTTCTTTTTACATTGCCACAGTGCTATGGTGATGCTTGCCTTGTGTAGGGCACACTAATTTGTTGGTCACACATGTGCTGTTAGTTACATTGTATGTTCGAAGTCATAATCACTGTTGTCGGCATTTGTCACAGACTACACACTGTTGTCATGATGTTAGGAGGGATGTATTTTGCTGACATACCTAATGTTGGAGTATGATGGATGTGTGGCGCATCACCCATCCTATGAGTGGGGGTGGCAGGGGTGATGGGCAACAGGTCCCCTAGGGCTGGGGGTGGCAGGGGTGAAGGGCAACATAAGCCCTATGAGTGGGGGTGGCAGGGGTGATGGGCAACATTAGCCCTATGGCTGGGGGTGGCAGGGGTGATGGGAAACATAAGCCCTATGGCTGGGGGTGGCAGGGGTGATGGACAACATTAGCCCTATGGCTGGGGGTGGCAGGGGTGATGGGAAACATAAGCCCTATGGCTGGGGGTGGCAGGGGTGATGGGCAACATTAGCCCTATGGCTGCGGGTGGCAGGGGTGATGTGCAACAGGTCCCCTAAGAGTGGGGGTGGCTGTAGTGATGGGCAACAGGTCCCCTATGAGTGGGGATGGCAGTAGTGATGGGCAACAGGTCCCCTATGAGTGGGGGTGGCTGTAGTGATGGGCAACAGGTCCCCTATGAGTGGGGGTGGCAGGGTTGATGGGCAACATTAGCCCTATGGCTGGGTGTGGCAGGGGTGATGGGCAGCAGGTCCCCTATGAGTGGGGGTGGCAGGGGTGATGGCCAACATTAGCCCTATGGCTGGGAGTGGCAGGGGTGATGGGCAACAGGTCCCCTATGAGTGGGGGTAGCAGTAGTGATGGGCAACAGGTCCCCTATGAGTTGGGGTGGTAGGGGTGATGGGCAACATTAGCCCTATGGCTGGGGTGGCAGGGGTGATGGACAACAGGTCCCCTATGAGTGGGAGTGGCAGTGGTGATGGGCAACAGGTCCCCTATGAGTGGGGGTGGCAGTAGTGATGGGCAACAGGTCCCCTATGAGTGGGGGCAGCAGGGGTGATGTGCAACATTAGCCCTATGGCTGGGGGTGGCAGGGGTGAAGGGCAACATAAGCCCTTTGAGTGGGGGTTGCAGGGGTGATGGGCAACATTAGCCCTAGGGGTGGGGGTGGCAGGGGTGATGGGCAACAGGTCCCCTATGAGTGGGGGTGGCAGGGGTGATGGACAACATTAGCCCATGGGTGGGGGTGGCAGGGGTGATGGGCAACAGGTCCCCTATGAGTGGGGGTGGCAGTAGTGATGGGCAACAGGTCCACTATGAGTAGGATTGGCAGGGGTGATGGGCAACATAAGCCCTGTGAGTGGGGGTGGCAGGAGTGATGGTCAACAGGTCCACTATGAGCGGGGGTGGCAGGGGTGAGGGGCAACATAAGCCCTATGAGTGGGGGTGGTAGTGGTGCTGGCCATACAACCCCTATAGTGGCCTGTTGTTAGTGGCCAGGATGTGGATCTCCTGTGTGTGTATACCATTTTGCGGGTACGTATCGTTTGTTTATGTGGTAGGTGTCTGACTTACCGCCTGCGCCGTCGGCGTCGGTTCCTGAGCCGGTCATAGATGTATAGTACTGGTATGACCTGCGCGATGGGATTCATGATGTGTTTGTGTCGTACACGCTGCTTGTTGCTCCGTCTCGTACCCGCTGAAAGTTGGTCCGTCTCGTAGCCGTGGATTGAGTTGTGGCGTGAATCGTAGCTGATATGCTTGTTTTCCGGATGTTGTGACGTCCCGTACGTGGCGACCCATCCGGCGCGTAGGAAGTACGCATCGTACTTGTCATGCCGGAAACTGCTATGGATACTGTTTCCGGGCGACTCGGTTCAGCGTTAGGAGTTACGGCTCGGACGTAGAATGGAGCTTGAATCACAGCCTACGTGTCTGTCGTGTTTTTGGCAGGTATGCGCATCGTACTTCATCTACAGGACGGACCGGCTACGGGTACGTGTCGGTCGCACGGTAAGGCTACGGACAGATCTCGGAGAGCTGTCCGACCCAGTATCGAAATCGACTCCTTAATGTAAACGCTCATATCCAAACCACGAAATGTGCCTGAGAAGTGCAGGAACCCAATAAAAAAGTTAAAGATGTGTAGTACTTGGACTATACCTGATCCTTTAAAGCACTGTGCTAGACTGCTCCCCATCCACCTCCTACTCAGATGGGATCCCATTAATGCGCAAAAAGTGTAACAAAAGGATTAAGGGTTGTAGGGCTCTCCTAGTCAATTTGCAATTGTACTTTAGTTAAGAATATTTGTAGTAATTTTAGGCCACTTTTATATATGTTAGAAAATAATGCCTTATTTATGTATTTCAGTTAGCATGGCTAGGCTGCAGGTAGCTAGCATTGCAGAACAATAGTACATCCTTATTTTATGTGAGTGAGTCCTTTTCTTTTCCTGTGTGAGTGTGTATTTTCCATTTCAGGAAAATCATAAAAAAATGAAGCATTAACTGTATGTACGAGTATAAAATTTAATATTTGTGTTCTCTCAGGGTGTTCCTTTTTTCTGTAACTTTTCAAGATTGCCTGCTGATTTCCTGTGTAAGTCATTCATTAGCCGAGCAAGACATTGTATTGCCGTGTTATGTAAAATGTTAATTTGTTTTCCAAGTTACTTATGCATACTTAATGAAGGAGATGCATTAGGAAGTAGACGCCTCTAGAAGTATCTTGCGCACAAGAATGTTGATTGTTTTATGCATTTGCAAAATTGCTAGTCCAAACCTGTTATGTCATAATATACCATGAAATCCACGGGGTTTCTGTACCTTGAAACTTTATAAAACCTGCCTAATTTTGGAGAAGAGCCTGTTCTTTCTGGGTTTTCTTTGGAAACGGACTCAATGCCGATCTGTCTATATGATATATACTTAGATGTTTTCACTCGTCAGTCT
Organism: Triturus cristatus; assembly: GCF_964204655.1. NCBI lineage: Eukaryota > Metazoa > Chordata > Amphibia > Caudata > Salamandridae > Triturus > Triturus cristatus. The sequence goes on from NC_140580.1 coordinate 364,236,782, forward strand.
GTTTACTGATTTATATTTAGTCTAACTTTGGGTTTTCTTCAGGGGCAGACCGTATGTTAGTCCTCTGGCAGAATCAAACTTTTATTATTTTATTTATGCTCATTCCTAATTAGTTAACAATACATTTTCCATTTACAATGATTGCATTTTTTAATAAACTGTTTTAACCTGGAATCTTCTCTCGCACAGATTTATTAGCCTTGGAATAAGTTCTATGCAGACTCAATAAGTTTTAGAAGTACTCAGGCATTCCCTATCTTGCACATCGACCCTCTTAATTAGTTAATTAGATCATTAACATGCTATTGAAACGATATTCACTAAGCATTTAAGCTTAACAGAAACAGTCGCGGTGGCAGTGACTATGTCAGTAAATGGTGCTCTTGAAATCTTTCACGACCATTATGGGCTGTATTTTTGAGCATACATTTTTATGGAAAAAATCTTAAATCTTTCAAGCTGGAAATTATTTTATTGCAGGTGTATAGGTTTTTATCAAACTGAATGTAAACGCACTGTATTAAATTTAGATGGCGAAATATGACCATTGTGTAAAGTAGCACATGCATTATTTCATCAGGTTGCTGAACCTAAAATGCTTTGAATGTTAAAAACTATTTAATTTAACAATATCAAACAAATCCAATATTATATAATATGACAGAAATGCAATAATGAATAACGCTTTTGAAATTTCACACTGAGGCAAAGTTTGATTAGAATTTGAAAATAATCTTGATTGTTCCAAAGAAAGTAACATGCTTTAATTTTTTTGTAAATCGGAGTGATTGTGGTGAATTTGAGAAAGAATGTTATTGTCAAAACAAGTAGGGCAGTAAGTCTTTATTTTTTGACAAAATACGCGTAAGCAGCTTTGTCAATTGTACAGATTTTTTATATATTGTTGTAAGCAGGTTTGGTTACTCTTCATGGGCGATGAAACCATGCTTCAAGAGAATGCTGCAAACCCGCAGACAAACCATATTCCGATTTCAGATATAAGGGATCATAGGTTACCTGGGTATCCTAATAAAGGACTTTAAGGCCAAGCCCGTGCAGCGCCACTACGCTCAGATAAGCCCACCTACTGATGATGTTTCAGGAGGATTAAGCTGTGCAGAAACATGTCCCTCAGATTGCATTGAATCCTATTTCAATTCCATTTATAGAGCGATCAATGTCCCTGGCGAGGTGACAAAGCACATCAGCTAATGGACTAGCATTCTACATTGCTGGGAGTTGGAACAGTTGTGGGCCGAAAAGTGTTGAATTGCATTGTAGAGTTTGTTGGAAGCCTTCTTGTGTTGGGTGTATAATCAGATCGGTGCTCCTGTCTTGCCTTAGGCTGCTGCACTTAGAAAAGGAGGGTGACCCAGAAAGCATGCACTATGCCTACATTGATTGCTGTGCCTGCTTGAGGCGTCTCTATATGATCCACCCGAGAGTGATAGGCGAGCAGCCCACGCAATATCCTGAACAGGTAGATGGTGCAGATGCTCTATATAAACAGTGCTGGCCTGGCCTTTAGGGCAGTCTGGCATTTCTAGATGGGCTAGCTTCACAGGGCTTGGGTGTGGGCTGGTTTCTTTGCTCCCATCACGACCCATGGGACCAAAGTAAAATGGTCCATGCAGTGGCCCATTCAACTTGACTCATCAGGCACTTCCAGACTGCCCGAAATGCCATTCCAACACCGTCTATAAACCCCATGGAGTAGAAGATGAGTGACCCCCAGGCCTGCACTTTTCACAGCCAGTCATGGCTGGTCATCTCAATATTAGGTTTCCTACTGTGGCCATATGGAGTAACCAACAAGCCTGTACAGTAGAGACACAGCCATAATACATACTCTTTACTAAATTCTTGAGTGAGAAAGGAGCAATCCACTGGTGTTTATTAGTTTCAGGTAGCCAGAGTAAAAGCTCCTTAGAGTCCACCTAGGGAGGTGAGGAGAGCAACCCATGGGCATGTGCTAGTTGAAGGCCCATGTACGTTTCACTTTGGCTACACCCTAGAGTGATAGGTGAACAGTTGCAGGGCATGCACTGAAGATGGGCACTCAAATGAAATGATCTAAACACATGTCTTACGAGTGATACTGTGAATGTACGCACATACACAGGAGATATACTGAATCCTCTCTAGAATCCATCCAGGACTGAAAGATCGGGATCCGCAGGTGTGCATTGGTTACGGGCAGCTAAGGTTTCAAGGTTTGAATCTGGCGAGAAGGATCCCAATCCAAGAATCAAGACAAAATGCGACACATAAATATAGGACGTCATAAGTTGAAGCTGTGGCCTAAAGTACAGCTTGTAAATGACATGAACCCTTTTGTCCTCAAAAGTTGACAGTGCCAGGCAGATTTGAGATCCAGTTGCTTGGGCCAACCAGAAGCAACAGAGGAGCAGTACATGGTATGCTCTGGGTACAGCTACCAGGATAAATGTCAAATTCAGGAACAACACAGGAACAACCCATGGCATGCATTGGTTACAGGTAGCTTGGATAAATCAATTTAGAGTCCACCTGGACCATCAAAGGAGTCACTAATTGAATCACTGTTTATAATTTGGCCAGGATAAATTCCAAATACACTCTCCAGGTTCAACAGAGGAGGACTGTGCGAAATTAGGTTGTCGGTTGAGTGGGTTGAAACCCTCCTCAAGCAACAGTCGCAATCCTTGTGAGGCTGAACCAAAAAAGTCACTAAATTAACCTGTGCTTAACTCTCTGGTAGCTTGACAAAATAGCAGCCAGTCTTAACTTAGAGGCAATGTTTAAAGTATTCATGCAGCACTTGAACATTTATAAAGTGAGAACACAACATAAGAAAAAACCCATGCTAATTTTGAAAAATATAGTTTAATTAATAATTTGACTCCAAAATGACAAAAATACAGTCAGTAGATCCGAAGTTATGCATTTCTAAAGTTTAAAGGGTAAAATAGTGCCTAAAACATCAAAGCACCTTCTGTGGACATTTAGTCATGTAAGAACAAGGCAAAGTTGAAACTTATGGCTGAATACGGTGGAGCATGGATCGGCTACACAAAGTGGATTGGTGTCCGAGGAAGAGGCGTCATCACTGTGGAGAACAATACAGCGGGAGCTGCTGCAGTCAGATGGAGAGGCGATGCACCTTTTGTGGATCGGTGAGCAAGTAGGTCATGGTCTCCTTTGGTTCTGAAAGCATTTTAATGCAGACATTTTTTAAGTCTCAAGTGTAGGAAAGTAGTATCTGCTTCTTATGGTTACCCCCACTTTTTGCTTGATGTCTCACTGTTTGTGACTAGTCTGACTGGGATCCTGCTAATCAGGACCCCAGTCTATCTGCTTTCTCCCTTAAATTGTCATGCATGTACGTTGGTACACTCCAGATTGGATACTGGGGTACCCTTATCAGTCCCTAGTATATGGTACACATGTACCCAGGGCATAGGTACCCCAGAGGCCTCCCATGGGCTGAATGATGTATTATGCTACCCATGAGAGGCCTTGCAAAATGGAACTCGAAGTCTGCTACAGCAGCCTGTGTAAGATGGTATTTGCACCACTTACATTAGATATAGGTTCACTATATCTCATAGTCACTACACTTAAAACTTATAAGTCACCACTATAGCAGGCCTTAACAATCCTGAAGGCAGGGTGCTGGGTTTTATATGAGAGGGTGCTCCTGCATAAGCAGAGCCTCTCTGCAGCCTTCGGAGACCATTCTCCTGGGTTGTCTGTGACTCAGCCGGATATATAGGTAGAGGTGCATTATAACCTCGGAGTAAATGCTATCTCGAAAACGGCTGGATAAAAACATACCCAGTTTGGTATCAAAAATCTTGGAATCATACCTCCACACCAGTAACTGGTGTGGGAGGTATGATTCCACTCTTCTGAAGCGAGCTTCATGGGGTCACTGGTCTTACCGGTGTCAGTCTTCTTGACCCGGACAGCACAAAATGGATGCTGCTGACCAGAGACACATTTCTGCCCTCCTGCTGCTGAACCAAGCTCGAGCAGAGGAAGGCAGCACAATAGGCATCCTGTCCCAGGGAGCTGTGACCACCTCCCAGACAGGATTTAGTGTATTGGGGCTGGGTGGGTGCACTCTGAGAGTGCCTGGATGTCTGCACTTTGGCCACATTTGGTGTCCCTGTGCACAGTCCAGCTCAAACCAGTTCTGGGAGCCATTGGCTCCTGCTCTGGCGCAAAACTGGACAAAGGACATGGGTGTAGTCACCCCTCTGTCCTTCCCCTCCCCTAGGCGGGTCCCCTGAATCAAGATTAAGCCTGAAGGCTGCTCTCCATAACTGCCACTAGGATAGCTTTCAACAAGGTTATCTCATACATCATAAAGGTTGTGTGGACTGGTACAAGGTGCCCACTTTAATTAGTGGACAGCATATATCAGACCACCTTCTCACACCAAGTTTTGTATTTTACTATGTGGGCACCTTTAGCACCACCTCTAAGGGTCCAGGGCTGGAAGGACACCACTTGGAGGGTCAGGACTCACTCAGGCTGGGTCCATGTGGAGGTACAGTATAGTTGAAACCTTTTCTGTGTCTAAAGCTCTGATCAGGATACCAGCCAACTAGCCCTTAGAGTCATTCTGGAAGTCTTAGGTTCAAGTAGAAAAGCAGGTCTTAGGCATCAGGGCAGTCCTCTGAGGACACTGGGCCAGCTTCAGGCAGCAGGGTAGTCCTCTTAATGCAGCAGGCAAGTCATCTGAAGTGCACATCAGGCTACAGGCAGAAGAGCAGTTCTCTGAGAGTCCATCTGCAAGTCCACCATTGAACTGAAGAGTGGGTCTGAGGGCCCTATTTTCATTCCTGGTGCCAGCTTTGAAGTAACTTTGAAGAAACGTCAGGAGTTTTTCTTCTACGGAAGTGTCTGGAATTTTCTGCCTCCTTTTCCTGGTCTCAGTGTGTCCAGGGACACAATAGGCTAGTGGCAAGTTCTTTGTGTATGAGCTGAGGCAGGGTTTCTAAAGTATAAGTAGGAGAGTGCACAGCTCCTCCCCCACATCCTGCTTGGATGCCCCATCCTGCAAACACCAGGTCCATATATTGTGTGGATGTCTGGAAGGAATACACAAAGGCCAACTACCTACCTCACCCAGTCATATGACCCAAGAAACAGGCTGCAGGCACCAAACGGTTAGAACAAGAAAATGGCAACTTTCTAAAAGTGACATTTTCAGAATTGTAACTTAAATTTCAACTTTATAATTAACAAGGTTTTTAACTTATAATTCCTTAGACACTAAGTATGGCATTTCTATCTGCTCCCAAACAAAAGTTACCACTTATTAAAGTAATAGGGGAACCCAATGTTAACCTATAGGAGAAGTAGTCTTCACTGTAATGAAAAATGAATTTGTAAGTTTTTCACAGCAAAAACATGTAAAACTTAAATGTACATGTCCAACTTTTCAAATAAAATGCACCCTGCCCTATGAACGGATCAGGATCTAGATTAGGGGTGTCTTTTAAGTAATAAATAAGGGAGTTTTAGGCCTGGGAAGTGTTTTTTTTACAAAATCGAATTACCAGTTTAACACTGCATACAAGCTGTGATGTTAGGCCTGGAACATGTTTTAACAGGCTACTTGCGTGAGTGTCTGCTAGATCTGTCATCCTTAGTATGGTCTTTCCCCAGACGTTTTGCCTTTTAGCTCAGGTTCTGCTGATTCTTTTTGTTGACCTTAGGACTCTGAGCACTTTACCACTGCTAACTGGGGCTAATGTGCATGTGCTTCTCCCCTAAACATGATGACATTGGTGTATACCTGATTGGCATATTTGAAGTACTGGTAAGTCCCTTGTAAAGTAGTATACCATATACCTAGGGCCTGTACTTCAAATGCTACTAGTGGGCCTGCAGCGCTAATTGTGCCTTTCAAACCTGACTCAGGTCTGCCACTGCAGTGCCTGTGAGTGCAGTTTACTGACACTTCGACTTGGCATTTAAAATTACTTGTCAAGCATTAAACTCCCCTTTTATTGCATTTAAGTCGCCCCTAAGGTATGCCCTAAGTAAAGGGGAGAGTGCCACATAAGTAAAAGATAGGGGATGTGTGTTTTATTTTTACATATCCTAGTAGTGACAAACACCCAAATACATGTTTTACTACTCTGAGGCCTACTCCTCTCATAGGCTAGCATTGCAAATTCCTTAATACCGTTTTAAGCTAAAATTCCTGATCAGAGAGCTTTTCATGTTTCAGATAATTGGAATTGTAATGATAAATCCTCCTTACCGGTACATTTGGATTTAACATTACTGTTTTAGAAATGCCACTTTTAGGAAGTACCTAATACTCTGTGTGCCTGCCAGCCGGTCTCCAATAGATGTCTGGGGTGGGTGGCAGCTACACTTTGTGTATTCCCTCTAGACAGCCACAACACTGGAAGGATAGGTGTGTCTGAGTACACATCTACATACATCCAAATTCTGATGGCTGGGTAGGATAGAAAGGAGTGGATAACAGTTCACTTGAATAGGCAGTGTCCTGTCCCCACCCAAACCCCATTCACAGCTAGCCTGGAAGACAGGACTGGGGTGAAAGGAATCCTTGTACACTTCAGAGAGCCTCTTTGAAGTCACCCCCACATCAAAGGCACGCCTGGGTATTAGTACTGGGCCTCTGCCCCCCTAAAATCCAGCACTACTGGACTTGTAACTAAGCTCTGCCAGAAGAACTGCTGTGCTGCTTTAAGGACTCAACTGGCTGCTGATCTGGAAGGCCTGTTTTTCTGTTTGTTGCCCTGCTGCCAGCTTCTCTCTGACTCTGTTGAAGGAAAGCTGGACTCTGCCTTCACTCCAAGTGATCTCCAAGGGCTCGTTAGCTTGTTGCTTGAGACTCTGGGATTTCAAAGTCTCTACCCTTGCTCCTGTGCCTGGCTCACTGGAAGTGGCCCAGATAATTGCAACATGGATTTCTATAAATCTCCTGTCTGTGTGTAGCTGGACCGGTGCATAGACCCAGTGCGAGAGTAAAATTGGTGCATCACCTTGGAAACAGCACTTTGCCTCCAAAGATCGATGCATTGGACTGGGTATCGTCACCACTGCAGCTTGGTGAGATTGACGCATCCCCTCAACTGTGTGGCAGAATCCAGTGCATCGCTCAGTGCCAACTGTCTTCTGAACTGGCGCATCACATTTACTGCATGGAGAAGATCGACACATCCTGCACCCACTGGACTCAACATTGACACATCTCACTATTTTCGACCGGGAAATATACTTTGTTCATCATGGCCTGCGTGGGTCCTGAAGCCGGATGGCGCTCCGTTGTGGTCGGCCCGAACTTTGGCTTTGCTGTGGTCCAGTGTGACCTTAAGTAACCTTTTAGTTCTACTTGTTTCTAAGCGCTTTACTGCATTTATTCCTTTAAATTTAAATATCTCAACTTCTATAAATTCGAATTTTGTAATTTTGGTCCTGTTTTGTTTAAATTATAATAATATAGCTTTATAAACCTGTGTGGAGTCTTTTTGTGGTGTATTCATTTTGTTACTGTGTGTGTTGCACTATACTTTACACATTTCCTCTTTAGATAACCCTGACTGCTCTGTGCTAAGCTATCAGAGGGTGAGAACAGGTTATCTTTTAGTGTGTATCTAACTTACCCTGACTAGAGTGGTGGTTCTTCTCTGGCCTGGGTGCATACCTCAGCCAAACAGGAATCTCATTTCTAACAGTGTCAAAACATGTGCTGCAGGTCCACTAACAGCATTTAGTTTATAAGCGCTGGGTATATGGTATTCCACTTTACAGCTTATAGGTAAATTAAATATGCCAAACAGGTGTAAGCCAATTTTACCATGTTTAGGGAGTGAGCACAAGCACTTTAACACTGGTTTGCAGTGGTAAAATTTACAGAGTTCGAAGGTCAACAAAAGCAAATTCAGCAACACAGAGGGGGACAGAAAGGAAAAGGTTTGGGGGAAGACCACCCTATGGCTAACAGATTTAACACGCACCCAAGATAGTTTCTAGGCACAGCAGAGAAGCAGCTTATATTATGTACTGGGTACTGGCAACCTGGATTAATAAAACTGGGTGCACTGAGGAGCAACAGAAGAGTTGGCCCTGGAATAAACTATAACAAGCAGTCAGATAAATGCCCTTTGATACCACCTAAAAGCAACTGAGTAGCAGCCCATGGATGGGACTGGTTTCAGGAAGCCACCATAAATTCTGCATAGAGTCTAATCAGGAGCGATAGAGGCGAGGCCCAGGGCATGCTGGTTACATGCTGTCAATCTGAGGTGATGTGATGGCAGAGGTGAGGTGCATACTTGGTGCTTCCATTGCTACTAGCACTGGTGGGAGGATGGAGCCTCAGAAAGAATATAATTAGTAAATTAGATTATTTGGAAGAGGGAGTGGTTGAATGTGTAATGAGTGTCAAAGTGTGTGAACAGGACCCTATCAGAGCCACAGCAGGAAGGCACCATGTCAAAAGGCCCTTATCCTTTCAGTCCAGGCCACATGCTACGGAGTGAAAGTTTAAGTACGTAGATGGATGTCAATCTCTGGGAAAGTGGAGAAAGATGCAGTGACCTAGTCATGTGTCATGTGACCTGAAGGCTTACCTGATCAGGCTGTGACCACCGGTCAGGTCGGGTACTTAGAAGAACTGGAGGAATGAGGTAGAAAATCAAATCTTAATGACAAAACAAGAAATGTAGAACATTCATTTGTGGGAAATATCTGGCAATAAAATACCTAGTAAAGTGTGGACTTCTTCGGTATTTTGGAATGTGAACTATAGTTACATCCAGAAGTGAATTATCAGCAACTTGGGAGATTGCAGGGCACTTAAAGTGTTTATGTGGTCCTACTTATTAGTCCTTTATCAGGAGTGTGAAAAATATTGCTTTGTTTGTATTGTGTTTTTATTGATAACTGTTTGTCAGCTACTCTGTTTAGTCCTCTCTCTATCAAGGATGTGGAATGGATGAGGCAACTGCAAGTATAGGATTACATTAAACATTTAGAGCTACATTGGTCTATAAAGAAATGTACCACAGGTATGGATATTATTAAGAAAGTTGTTGTCCTTCATGAGACACCTTTGGGGGTAGATTAGGAATCCAGATAGTCTTGAAGATGGCGACTGTAGGAAAGTATCCCTTTTGTGTATGGTCACCCCCCACTTTTTGCTTCACATGCTGATGGTTATGACCTGATAGTGCACTGGAGTCTGCTGCCAGACCCCAGTGTGTGTGCTTTCTCCCAAAACTGTTATGTACAATTTAGTAATCCCATATTGGCAAAGACTTTACCACCTTATAAGTCTCTATTTTTTGGTACCAGGGGTACCCAGGGCACAGGTGGTAAAGGGGTCCCTAGGGTTGCAGCATTGTTTTATGCCACCCTGGGTGACCCAAGAAAACTACTAACTGCAGGCCTGCTATTGCAGACTGCTAGAGCAGTGCAAACTGCTCGAATTCAACTGTGCTCTCACCATGTGTGGCACAGTCAAATGCACTACCTTCACTATGTATCAAACACCCTTAAGGTAGGGCTCCAGATCCAAGGAGGCAGGGTGCAGTATATTAAAGGTGAGGACATATAAGTGCAAGCCTATATGTCCCTATAGTTTTCTTCCCCATTGGAACTACTAGAAGTGTTAGCGGTCCACAGAATAACTTGGGCTGCCAACTGGGCACTCCTGAGATTAGAAGCTCCATTATGGTACCACTAAAATATGTCCTCTTTGGTATCATGCAATATGCCTTCTCACCCCTGAGATACATTTCTTGTCCTGGGGGACATGGAATGCACCCAGATGGTGACCTTAGTGGCTGCCCACCTCGTTACTCACCTTCACTGTGTTCTGGCTTACCAGCCGTGCTTTCCCGCACCTGCTGCCACCAAGCAGCCTAGCATCTAAGGTTTCTCTGCTCTGATATGCATCAGGGCTGACACCCAGTGGAGGATACAGGACGCCACCTGCCCCAGGCACAATTGAACCCAGACAGATGGGAAATTAGCTATGCAGGGAGGTGTACACCCTAAGAAAGCTGACCACACCTCCAGGGTGAGCAGCCTGGTCGGCACACCGCAATTTGAATTATGCCATTTTCGGGAATGACAGGATAGCGGGTTCTGGGTAGAAAAGGTGTCCCACTTCCCCAGATGTGGTTACCTCAGGGCCTGACTTGCTGCAGGAACTAGCTTCCCATTAGCTGCTAGCTCCCACACCCCCTAACGTCCCATAATCTAGTGTTTAAGGGACTCCCTGACACCAGAACCTCAGATATGAACAATTTGCATCAAGGAAGGACCTAGAGGAGACCCATGTCACCAACAACAGTACTTTGCCCACAGCACCAACGCAAAGGAGGGATACTGTGTCCCTGTGGCAACAGACTTGGAACTGAGTGAACCCCCCTTGTACTTGGCTAAACTCAGCACCGCTGAAGAGAGGAACCCTTGTGGAAGTCAGAAGCAACCTCAGCCTCCTCTGGACTAATGGCACTAGGCCCCTGCAAACGGCAGTTTAAAATACTCGCCAGATCCAAAGAATTGCTGGACATCACACCCTCTATGTCATGGCCCTTATCCAAGTGGTCCAGTGCACTGTGGGAGTTGTAGTCCCGCCTGTCCTGAAGTTTCAGGTCACTACCTCACTCCCCTGGAACCCGTGAATTTCCAGTATCTTTTCGCTTTGCTTACTACTGCCAAGTCTTGTTGGTCACCAACCCCCACACTCGACGCTACATCTACAGGGAATACTGTGAACCCATCATCCAATGTCAGCAGCTGTGTATCTGTTGTATTTTTGCATTTTGTTTCTTGCAGCACCGTGTAAGCGGTAAAATCAGCAGTCAACGCGGCTCCTGTTCAGCACCAAGGACAGTCAGGTAAGTTCTGCAATGGGACTCCACAGGCTAGGTAAAATTGATCTGACTGTCGAGGCCTGGTCCTGGAGCCCGCATGACCTTAACCCTGTAAGGGTTCCATGTAACTCGACCTACAAGTGACCGATTGTCACTAGTAGTTGTTTTTGCAGTTGACCGCAATGTTATCTTTTCTTTGTTTTTTACTGCACTTATTTAATATTGCTTCAAAAATCTATACCTCTGGTTATATGTATACTATTCCAGTCATTTTGGTGTCTAAATTAAGAATACAATACACTCTGGGCCTCATTTATGAAAAGTGACGCATCACTGCGTGAAAACAGTGATGCGCCACTTTTCACTGCGCCCTCCCTGTGACTCCAGTGATACGTCATATTTACAGTATGACGCATCATGTCGCAAGGAGTCACAGATACGTCAGTATTTCTGACGTATCTGTAGGCGCAAAAGTGACGCATCGCTGGAGTGTGTCACAAAAGTGACGCAACTCGAGCAATGTGTTCTTTCACATGGGGCAAGCACCATGTGAAAAGGGCCTGCGTCAGTCTTACGCCTGCTGTGAGGCAGGCGCAAGAAATTGACGCATTTGCACACTAGAAGTGGCGCAGTGAAATCTCGTAGATTTCACTGCGTCACTTCTACGACCCTTTGTTGCGTCAAAACGCCCCCCTTGCATACATTATACCTGGCGCAGGTATAATGTGGCGCAGGGGTTTACAAAGTGACGCATCTACCTAGATGCGTCACTTTGTAAATATGGCGCAACATGGCGCATGTTTTATGCCACTGGTGCGTCACAAAAAGTGACGCACCGGCGGCGCAAAAGTGACGCAGGGGCTCATAAATGAGCCCCTCTATTTTTATAAATTGGTGTTGGATTCCTCTCGGGTCATGTCAATTACTTATCGTCCATGTTGGTACTCTGAAATGCTTAACACATGCTCCGCTAGTAAAGCCACTCTACGAGGACTGAACTAAGGATTTATTAATGTGAATCCAAGGACTATCTTTGGGGGTATTTTGATAATATTACATGGTAAGGATAACCAGCCATACCACATAATATTCCAATTTCCTACAGTGGCATTTTAGTGTTCTTTCTGGGAATAGTGTGGCTAGCCATTGCAGGAACAGAGATTCTGGCCCTAGGTCCTTCCATGCCTAGCAGATCTAAACAGGAGAGTCATTTCAGGGAGGCACCTTTTCCCCCCAGACACTTCTAACCGCAGGATGCCCACGCAACGGATACCTAGGCAAATGTGAAGAAAATGTCTACAGCCTTGTCACATGACACACTTATATCACAGCTCAGACCAGTAAAAATGTTAGGAAACAGCAAAGATTAAGACAGAAACATTTTTCCACAGAGACATTTATCTAACAACAGTGTATCTCTCTGTGGACGCAATACTTCATGATATAGGTATGCTAATGATTCTGTTATTAGATCAGTGGAATGATTGAGTCAGGCACACATCTAAAAGGGACTGTACAAGGCAACGTTTTTGGTTGACCTCATAGCAGCCAAATGTGTTTACACCACCCATTAGAAGTAGATTGTACCCATGTTGCTTCTGTGAAAGATTTCTGGCTGACCCTGTTTTTTGGAATCAGTCTGCAGAATACTTGAACCAAGAAGATGGCAACAAAAGATTATGAAAAGACAATACCACTGTATTAAAACAATTATCCAAGAGGAATTGTAAGACCCATTGATGTAAGATTGTTGACACCCATGAACAATACAGCCAGGTACGATCTAGATGGCTGAAACCGATCTGTTTAAATCTGGGCTGTAGGTCAGCCAGGGTGGCCCTGAGCATCCTTACCTACGAGACAACAGTCCCTAGTGTTATCTGTGGGACTGCTAAATTTTTGGGGGGGGCATGGAGGATTAGACAGAGGCTACTTAAGAACTGTTAGCCTTTGTGCCAAGCTCAAATGTTCCCTGTCTGAGACTAGCCCTAGCACCATTTGAACGGGCCTTGTTGCTTTACTTGTCCTTTTTCTACAATGTATTGATTGCTGATTACCTCTCCCCTTTGGGCCTATGAATTATGCTGCTATAGATATCGCAACAACCTTCTATTGTTTTTATTTATCTTAATCTCTGTTTTTATATGTTTTATACTTTTATGATATTTTACATATCAAATAAAGTTTTTTGACAATGACAATTTGAAAAGTAAACAGATCACCTGGACAGATCACCTCCTGTAAAGTGTTACCACAGTCATGAATTTGGGATGGCAAGCCCAGTATAAAACTCCAAGAGGTAAAAGATTTATCAGTTGTTTACTTGAGAAAAGCTATAATGCTCCTACACTTTCTCAAACGTTTCAGAACAGATTAGTTCAAGAAGATATTGAAACTAAACATAAACCCTGTACCTCACTGAATATAAAAAAAGAGCTGTGAAAATGAAGCCAAATTCTGACATTCCATCAAGTTTATCTGAAAGTGATTTGATTGTAGAAGTAGATTTAAATCTTCTGATATGTTAGCCATTAGGTATGTATTTAGTGACGTCCAGTCAGGGGTCAACCAATATAGTGGTGCATCTTATGTCTTGGGAATCTGCCACCACGTGACATTGGAGAAGCACTATTAGCTAAAATGCGTGCTAGGCAGGCCAACATGTGCAGCCATGTGCACCTAATCAAGCACTTGGTAATTTTAGAAACAAACGCTCTAAATTAGGGTTTACTTCTGAAAATCAAAAAACAAATGTCTCTGGGGAGACAGGCGAGCAGAGGAGAGGACTCAATACCCCAGCATCCCTTGCGGCCGGAGTCCGCCACCGCGACCTTTGGCCGGAGTCCGCCACTGCGACCTTTGGCCTTCTGCCCACGCCCGGAGGTGCACAAAAGGGGAGAGAGCATCCCACAGCGCAGGATGCTCGGGGGCGTGCCTGGGTCTGCACCTATCAGAGCCCGGTGGAGGCTGGGCTGTGCCACCTCTCTTGGTTTTGCATCAGATTCAGCGGGGGACAGAGCCTTGGATGCACACAAGATTTTGGCGAGGGCCTGAACCTTTACCACCTGACCTGAGGCAAAAAGGTAAGCCCAGGGGGGCATGTATTCGCCTGCAGTTGACTGTGCACAGCTAATGAGGAAGGGGGCTAATAGAGGTCCTCGGTTCCCCCCTTCCAGCTTTGTTGATTGCTGCAGGCACTGTCTCTTTGACCTTGCTTTACCCCAGCTCATCTGTTGCACTAATCTCTAATTACCGGGGGAGGCCTTCGTTCCTCCCTTGATACAGTCCATCGTCGAGGCCCCTTCAATTTTTGTTTTTGGTGATTTTGCCTTGCCCGGCTAAATACTCGTTCCTCATCCAGTCTGGCCTCATGGGGAAACAGAAGACTACCACAACAACTCAATTGGTCCCTGCAACACCAACCATGGACTGCTTTCTAAAGAGAGCTGCGGGGGTCCTTGACAAGGAAATTGAGCTGGTAGCTAGGCGCCTCTCTCGTTCTCCAGTACACCATTTGTGTACCCACTCCAACACCCCGGCAATTGGTCAGGCCTCCTTGTCAAGTACTGTGGTACAGGAAGAATGGACTGTATCTCCACCACCTTCTCAGGACAAATCAAAAGCCCTGAAACCCAGGAGGGAGGAGGGGGGAGGGGATCCAACATGGCACATCCAGCTCTTGTCTTTCTGATTGGACATAGGCCGCTGGTTACCCGCCCTGAAGCGACAACAGTAGTTTCCCAAAAGAATGTTCAGGAGGAGGGGCCCGTGAGGGGACTTGGGGCCGGGGCTAAACGTAAATGCACATCAGTGGGGAACAAGGCAAAACGTCTTAAGGCCGATTCTTTAACCCCAAACCACACGGGAACAGGAGCCCCGTCGAAAGACGAGCTGGCAGCATTGCTGGAAGCCTGTGTGGGGACTCTTCTGGATGGACTGGATTCTAAGCTGGAACCGATCAAGCAACTTCTTACTGCAATTGAGAGGGAACTCTCTTCTTGGTTTCAGCAGAACAACAGGGCCACTGACATCGTTAGCACTGCCCAAACTGTCCTCCCAAGCAGTGGTGGAAACATGACCCAGGGTCAAACTATTCTGAAGGCAGTATCGAGAGAGGTTGGTTCAGTTGGCGCAGTTATTAATCCCCTGTGTAAGAGCGCCACCCAACCTACTCCCTCCAATCCCAGGCCACGCAAGCTCCCTCCACATAAGGAAGGTCCACAGGCGAAGCAGGCAAGGAGTGAGGAAAGCCAAGGTGGTAATATGATGACACAGAGGGAAACTACTAGACGTGAGGCTTCTGTTCCAGCACTAGAGGAGCCGGGTAGTCAGCATGCAGGCCTAAATTATATCCACTTACTCCCCGCAGCAACACCATTTGTACTAGTTTTGGGAAATGTTCCAGTGCTAAAGCCAGGTTCCATCGAAGATTTTTACCAACTTAAAAATAAAGTAAGTTCTGCACTGGCTAAATAGTAACACAACTCTGGGATATAGGGTGGAGAGAAACATCACTATGGTACGAAGGGTGGCCTGGACAGGAGGGTCAAAAAAGAGTAGTGATGGGGACTGTGTGATAATCAACTTTAATCAGCTCCAACTAGTAGAGAGAATTCTCCATGTTGTTAATGCTCGTGTTTCCACAGGCCCAGTCACCTTGATTTCGGCCCTTCCCCAGGGCTTCTTCTACAGACCAATGATCCCCGTACTATGCCAAAATTCACAGTTCCCAAGGAGACTAAAACTAGTTCCCGAGAGGCTGATGAGCACAGCATCCTACGAGCGGCACAAGGCCTCGTCCCCTGTTCCAGTTTTCAATGCCTTTGCCCCCCTGGCCTCCTTGAGAACTGTGATTGAATGGAAGGTCCCGGGTCACTGCTTTTCGTGACATAGTCACCACGTCCAGAATGCATGAACCAAGCGGAAACAGACATCTCGGGGCTCCAACCCAGGGATACAAAATACCTCTCCCTTATCTCCTGGAATATAGCTACTTTGGCGAGCAAGTTCTCAGTCTCAGAATGGCGTAGCTTCGTTCAGACGTTTGACATCATTTGCTTGCAGGAGACCTGGGTCGTGGATAATTATTTTGTGTTGGAAGGGTATAAATCTTTCTTTGTCCCTGCAAGCCCATCTAGAACTGGTCGAGCCAAAGGGGGACTTGTGGTCTATGCATCGCTTAGGCTGGAAAGTGGAATCACAGAACTGAAAACAGATAATCTTTGCCTACAGGACTTGCTCTTCTCACGAGGGTCTAGTAGTTTGTTGCTCCTGAATTTTTATAATGCCATTTCTTCCCTCCCTGACATATGTGATATAGCTCGGTTGGGTACATTTCTGGATAGTTTTAGTACCTCCACAAGTTACACCCCCAACATTGTTCTGGTGGGTAATTTTAATGTTCACCCATGTGGGGACCCAAGAATCCAGGGATTAGGAGTTTCTGTCTGTCCGCGCCATCCGGGAGTGCACTTTGAACATCATGGGCAGGGGAATCCTCTTAAAGCTCTAGTATGTGACTTTGACCTACAATCAGCGATGGATAAGTTGGACCCTGCTCCGAGCGTTTTTACTCCAACCTTTAAAGGGCATGGTAGTGACTCGTTTATTGATTTCCTTCTCGTTTCCACTCCCCTATTCCCTCTAATATCAGACTTCTCAGTCAAGGCAAGTATTCACAGCGACCATAATCCTCTGTGTTTTAAAACCACATGGCTTTCACTAGGTCTCAAGAAGGGGGTGGAGCTGCCCTACAGCCCACAGATAGGGGTAGGGCATAAATGGGCACAGATCACCCCTGGCCTTTGTCACAAGTACTTTTTAGCCAACTGCCAAGAGAAAAACCAGGTTTGTTTGGCTGCCCAGCGGCACCTGGACAGCTAGTTGTTAAAGCTTTTGAATCCATCTCCTGTTTCATTGATGACCTACTGACAAGACAGGGCCCCGAGATGGTTCGACACAAAATGTTCACACGTGGCCAGGACCCTTGAGGCAGCCTTGCACGCTGTCCCTAGAGTCAGAGGATTAGTTAGAACCCGTAGAACAAAATATAAAATGGCCCTTAAAAAACGTAAAGTAGTTTTGAATGAGAAGGCCTGGGGGAAGCTTGGAGCCCAGTACTATTAGGAACAGTAATACGTTCTGGGGCATTATCAATAGCCCAATCCTGGGAGTAGAGACTGTTGGTGCACTTAATATGCACATTAAGGAGAATGACTGGGTTAGCCACTTTGAGGGTATGTTTGGGGTTATCACAACCCAGATACCATCCAGTAGGGGTGTAAGTGAAAAGTCCATACTAACAGTTTTGGAGGAAGAGGTGAGGAGGGAAATAGCGGGCATGACCCGAAACAAGGCTCATGGTCCGAACTGTATACCGCCCGACCTTTTTATGTTCAATATGGAGTTTAGGGCTCTGATGCTTACCACTGTCATTAATGCCACTGTCAGGGCTGGTTGCCTGGTCTTATGGGCCACCTCCACTATTGTCCCTGTCTTCAAAAAAGGGAACAGAGAGGGAACACACTGTGATAGGCCCATTTCCCTGCTGGACTCTGTGGTCAAAGTGGTTGGACGAATCCTGTTAGATAGACTATCCACCTGGGCTGCAGAGTACAACATTCTGTCAGTCTCCCAATACAGGTTTCGATCAGGTCGCTCAACTATAGAGCAATTGTCTGAACCTCTTCCTGATAGTGAACAAGTACACGGTTCCTCGCACTGGCACTATTTTTTGGTCCCTTATGGACCTTTCTCCTTCATTCGATTGCGTGAATATAAGCAGGTTGTGGCAGACCCTGCTCTCCTTGGGGGTGGACAAGGAAATCGTCCTTTTCCTACAAGATCTCCACCAAGACACCAGGGCGGCTGTGCGTTATTCTGGAAACATGAAGGCCTCACACTTATTCCATATCAGGATAGGGGTAAGACAGGGTTGCATCCTGGCCCCTTTCATATTTAATGTATAAATCAATGGCCTAGAGAAGAAACTTTTAGAGACTAGGGCAGATTTTCTGCAGGTAGGACGGCATGGTCTTCCTGTTCTGCTGTACGCAGACGACGCCGTCCTGATTGCCAGGACAGAACGGGGGTTACAAATGTTAATAAATTCTTTTGTCAAGTTTATGTGGGAGTAGGACCTTGTGGTCAACAACTCTAAGTCCTTTAATATGCAAATAGGGGCCTGTCTTTGTAGGCCATATACCTTTAAGGTAGGGTCCATTACCGTCCCAAGAATTGGTGTTTTTTCTTACTTAGGAGTTTTATTGGGTGAGAAAGTGAAATGGGGGCCTCAACTGACTTGCAAGAGAAACGATTTATCCAGAGAGACCGCATCCATATATAACTTTACTACCATACTGGGGAAAAGACCTGTGGGAGCCCTACTAAACCACTACAGCGTTAAGTGTCTCTCCAAGGCATTACATGGCAGTGAAATCTCAGGGTACACTAACACAGAGGACCTCCAAATTGCGGAAAATAAGTTTCTGAGACGGCTCCTATCTGTTCCTCAAGGCACCCCCTCCTTCACCATACATGAGGAGCTTGGTATGAAATACATAACTGATTTGATAGCGATATGCCTGTCACATTATGGTTAGAAATATGGTCCAGTAAGAGGACAGCACTAAATAAACCTATCCTAAATGACTGTCTGACCCTTGACCACACCCCACGAATATCATGGCTCCATTATATTGAAGAGCCCTTTACAGGCGTGGGGAGACGTGATCTTTTTACTGACCGGTACCGGACATCTAAGAGAGATCTGAACCTCATAAAGGCGAGTTTCATGGAGCAGAGGACTATGGCAAGGAAAGAGAGGGTGCTCCTAAAGCCTTGTGTGCACAGTTTTATCATGTTAAAAACTATCAAGACGGTGGAGCCTTACCAACTGGGATTCATAAACTCGCATGACAGATTTCTGCTCATGAGGTTTCGGTTTGACCTTTTCCACCTCCTTCTTGCTTATCCTAGGGACTGTACCAAGGGCCAAACCTTGCTGTCTTGTGCCTGCGATGGTCAGTCTCCACCAATTTTATGATGTTTTGAAGCTTATGTGAAACTCCCAAAAAGTCTTTTATAATTCCAATTCTGAAAAAAGCTAATTTTAGGCAAGTACGCCCAGCTTTAATTTATCTACAAATGTTGTCACAGGTAGCACTGTGTTTTATGTACTTGAATTTTTAAAATCTGCTAACAGACTTAGATCCAGTTGTCATTAACCAGCCTGTTTTCTCCAATTGTACTCACTGTAAAGACCCCGGTGACTTGTTTTTATTGGCGTAGAATGTATGAAATTGAACCCAGTGATCTCCGTGCATCCCCATTGGTACAAGTTATTTTAATTTGCCGGTTGATCCCTGTATGGATTTTTTTTTCCCCAGACTTATTATTGTATTTTATTTTTATTGTGTGCTTTTATGGTTCTAATATCTGAAACCGAACAAAGATTATTTGATTAAATGTCTCTATTACATAGGGAGATAGATTGCTTCCTGCGCTTCGGGGACATTTCTGCTTTTCCCTCACATGCTGGACACAAGCAGAAAAACAAGCATTAGCAATGCAATCAGTCTCGCCTTTTGGACCTTATATGTATTTAGCTATGCAGCACATATAAGCCTGGGTGCTGAAACATCTACTGTTCTTTAACATGGAGGGAAATTACGCACCAAACTGTGTGACACACCAGGTATGGGAACAAATGGAGGGAAATATTGCCTTTCAGCAGGAAATGGTATAGTCTAAATCTCTGTTTTTAAAATAAAATCAGGGCCTTCGGTGGTCATATTATTGAAACTACCATTATCATCATCATATTAGCTTTATTCGACAGATATATCGTCAAAGCAAAATACAAGGAATAATCTTAGGACCAATATGTAATTTTTTTTTTTTTAACTGTCCTTTATAACAATGAAATCCAGTAAAACAGATGAAAAATCAGAGTGTATAATGCCTTAAAATCCTAAGTACATTTACAATTCAACGTGCTGTTTACCGCATGGTGACAAGTAAATACGTTAACATCATGTCAGACCCTTACCATACAATCCCTTAGCATCTAATAACGGGGGTCAGATCCGGGGTGCCGATAGGAATACTATAACATGTACGGACCTTGACGCTGCAGGAAATGCCTGAGATCTCATGGCCCATGCCCACCCCAAAAATGTTGCCAAAGCAATGACGATAGATGTTAATGTTTCCGAGCGCAGTAATCTTAGCGCAACGTCATTCCTTCTACTGCCCAGAGATCTGCAAATTGGAGACAGCCACATTTGGCGCGGAGCGGTGTAAGTTGGACAAACAAACAGAAAGTGAGCTAGGGACTCCGATTTGGCATGGCAGATGGGACAGGATTCATCACCTAGAATATCCCATCTTGCTGTATGCTACCTTACTGGTAATGAGCCTACCCTGAATAGGAAGTATAACTTCCTATTGTGTGGCTTGCTTATGATATCCCAGTATAGTTCCAGCTTTGGAGATGGCTTTACATCTAAAAAGTGCCCAGTGAGTGAAGAAGAGTCACTATTCCTATAGATGTTAAGGGTCACCCAATCCCAATGCCTTTCTTTTAAAAACGCTTTGGGGGAACGGGGTACCCGCTGGGTTCTCCCATAGTGTTACGAGACCAATACTTGTTAAGGTGACACTAACTTCCTGCAGCCATTTTATTTTGCTGTGGCAGTCTGCTCTAAATAGGTCCTTAAGACCTGCAGCATAAGCTGCCAATTCAGGTGTAGACCAGATTCTCCGCAAATATAGTAAGTGGCAGAGTCTAACAATATCGGTCAATGCCTTCCTACCTAGGTCTTAAAGCAATGGGCGTACTGGGGTGCTTTTCGGAAGGTTTAGTGATTTTATGCAAGAACCTATTTTATGCTGTAATTAATTTTGATAGATTCTCAAACCGCAAGAGCTCCGACCCATATAAAGCGGAATTGACAACTTTCATGTTATATATTTGCAGGACTGGGCTAACTGGTTTAGTAAGGGATGCATTGAACTCAGCTTGCAGGTTCCAGCCAGTTGTCGGTGCTTCAACGTGCCCACGTCAAGCTGCCGGTTCCACTTCATGTCCTTCTGCATAATGACCCCCAAATATGTAAAGCCGGTTACCTGTTCTAAGAGCTGCTTATTTAGCACTATGCCTCCTCTGAATGATCTATGGGGATTAAAAGACATACATTTTGTTTTTGACACGTTAATTTCCAGGCCCCGTAGATGGCAGAACTCTTCAAAGAGTAACAGGGCTCGTTGGAGGCCGCTCAGTGTTTTAGCGATAATTAACATGTCATCTGCGAACATTAAAATAGGGATTCTGACACTGGCTAGAGCGGGGGGATCAGTAGGGGTAGACTCCAGAAATTTTGCAATCCCATTGATGAACTGAGAAAATAGTGTTGGTGCCATTACGCAACCTTGCCGCACACCTTTCTCTAAGGGAAAGGGATTCGTAACATTACCCTGCAGGCCCCATCTAATTTTGGCATAGTTACCCTTGTGAAGTCTGGCAATGAGAGACAATAATTTGGAGGGCCTCCCCATCTTTTGCAGTACTACCCATAATTTTCTATGGGAGAAGAGGTCGAAGGCCGACTTAAGATCCACAAAGGCAGCATATAAACTGCCCTTGTCCAAGACCACAGTCTTCCAATATAGCAAAATAAAACGAAATACCTGATCAATAGCCCAGAAGCCAGCCTTAAGTGGTGATAGAATACCCTGCTCGTCTATCCAATCCTGGGTTTTATTTAGAATAAGCCATCCCAGAAATCTTTTGGAGGGAATCTATTAGGCCAATTGGCCTATAGTTTCCAGGGTGAGTTTTGTGCCCTTTTTTAAAACGGGGATTATCTCAGCCCCTTTCCAAGAAACTGGAACTGGGGCACCATTGACAACTTCATTTGCCAGTAGCATAATATACCAACACCATTTGGACTTATCAAAGAGAAATATGTCGGCCCGGATTCCATCAGGGCCCGGTGCTTTACCTCCCATTACAGCACCCAGTGCAAGGTTGAAGTCCGCCTCGTCAAAAGCCAGACCGTGATAGTAGGAGTATGAGTGCTCCTCCACCCCACTGTCGTCTAGACTACGAGCATATTGCGATTTAAAATGAGTGAACCATTGGTCCAGGCTTACATGACTTTGTGGCTGTGATGGCTGGCCACCACTGTCCCACTTTACTGAAAATACAAGATTTGAAAAAAATATAATTGTCCACGGGTGCTTGTGGAAGACAATTTCTATGGACTGGAATCTAGAGAATGCTAAAGTGATTCTGGTATTTTACTGACCTCTATCAAGAAAGTTAAATAGAGGCAGTTGCCAGAAAAATAAAAAAATAAAGTCTCTCAGCAGAAAGCAATTCTGGTATTTTACTGACCTCTGCTGGTCGTTTTCTATTAAGCCAGTGAAATAGAGACAGTTGAACTGAAAAAAAAAAGTCCCTAAGCGGAAGCGGACAAGTCCTAGGGCTGATCTCCAGAGCCCACAAAGTACATACACATATAAGTATATAATAAGTATATACTAAAGTATATACAAGAGGTCTTGAATGCTCGAACTACAATAACATTTCAAAGCCTTGCGAGTATAGGGCAGACCAAATGATATTCACACACTGGTGATCTTGTGGTGAATGGGCCAGAAACAAGTCAGCCAACAGAAACCAGAGTTCTCTCCAGTGCTAAAAAGAGGGTGTGGGAAGCTATGAAATATTTTGGAAGGGCTGCCACTCGCTAAATCCTGAATGACCTCAAAATCTTCAGTTTCATTTGTTTCCACAAAGACACATAAAGCTTCGTTAAAATTGAATAACACAACGCAAATTAGGGAGAAGGAGAGCCTGCCTCCACCCAACTATGTACGCTTTGTACTCATTCCATCATAAACCATTTCCCAAGCAGATTACATTTATGTTGACAGCTGCCTATTAAACGGCATATTTGATCATTAAATAGCACTGTTTATACTACGGAATTATGCACACTAGTTGGACTTCAGGTGCTTTGTTAGATACACTTCAAGCCAGTCTTTGGTTGTTTAATATGTCTTTGTTGAACAATAAAACATTTATTGGTTATCTTAAAATTTTCATTGCAAATTACCTTGCTACGAAGTTGGATCAAGACATCTCTCTAGAAACTACATGCAATGAATACATAGTAATATTATTTCTAATGTATATAAAATGAAATGTGAAACAGAAACTAACAAAATGTTTGAAAACCTTAGGACTGGGAAACGATGTAGTTGATTACTAAATCAATTTGATTTGAGCAGAATTTTTAGACTGAAATTAGAATTAAAAAATGACCACTATTGTAATAGGGCGGAGAAACGCGTGTTAATCACTTAAAACCAAAAAAAGAGCATTACAAGTTGCTTAAAATTAAAGATAACAATTAGAATCGAGTGAAAGTAAAAGTAAATTTATATATTTGAAGTGACGTTTATAGAAAAGTATAACAAATTTGCATGAGTGCCAATAAAAAAGCTAAGGGATAATGCTTGCCTCTACTTCTTTAATACAAATCCGAGTTTTCTTGTCATATGTTTTTTGCAGAATCATCACTCTCCCACCGAGAAGAACTATTGGATTGAGGGAAGATTCAAATGAAAACTTTCCATTTCCTGCGGGTGGTCTGTACAAAGCAGGGTGCACTTTTCCAGGAGAGGGAATGACAGCCGTGCCCGGGGAAAGCTTCCAAAAGAGGCATGGTAGAGGAAAACGACCAGGCCCCACCATAAAGCACAGCTTTTCTACAACACTGCCAATGATGTGTGATTTTAACAGCATTTCACTTGTGTTTTCTTTTTTGGTGACAGCAGTCCCAAAGGGGGGGGGGGTGGCAGCCGACCACAGGGAGGTCTTCTCCCCGGGAATTTTTGGGAAGTGGACAGTGTGACGACTGCTCGGGGTTTGGGCGTTTTTTGGGCTACTTATGTAGCCCAAGGGTTATATATGCGCTCATTTTGAGGTTCCAGCCACTATTTTAATTTGGTGGCACAGTGGTTGGTATCTGGTAGGGAGCAATTTTGTCAATTTAAGGGAGCATAACATTTTAGTTATAGATAGCATTTTTAGTCAGGTTTAGGCAGAGTTAGGTTTAAGAAAACCTTACCTGTGGGGTGATGCTGGTGTGGCCAGTAAGGGGACGCTGGTCCCAGCTCGGTAGCTGGCGGTAGTGCCAGCATGGTTGTGAAGGGGGGACCGACAGTAAACAAACACCGGCCGACGGCCCCCTGGTAGGCAGCGTTTCAGGTGGGAGTGCGGGGACGCTCCTGCACTAGGAGAGCGGCCTGTGGGGTCTCCGATGGCCTGTGGGGCTCCTGTAATGGGGCAGGGCTGGCCTGTAGCGGCGCACCATCACTGGGGCAGCCTGGGTGGAGAGCTAGGCCTCCAGCTCAGCTCCAGTGTGTGAGAAAGGCCTCCAGCTCCAGTGCTAGTGGGATCGCAGGGGCTGCATTGGGCGAATAAAAGGCCTCTTGCTACTGGGTATAGGCCTCGCAGGGTGTAGTGTGGGCAGGGCCTCGGGGGAAGCGCGCACAGCAAAGGGCAGGGAGGAGGGAAGGACCGTTCAAGGCAGGTGCTGAGTCGGGTCCATTCCGGGCTCTCCAATGTTGCCATCAAGTAGCCCTGGCTTGTAAGTTTAATGTTCCTTGTTGTATTACATATCCAGATGCAGTGCCTTCCGCAGCAAAAAAACAGTCTGGTGGCACACTATGCTAAGCCCAGAAGTTCAGTCTATGTGATTTGTGCTGTGCCCCTTAATTGCATCGGCCATGCCCCCCTTTGGGTGACCCCCAGTTTGTCACTCCACTAAAACTTGGAGAATCACTAATAGCAGGGCCCCTCACCTTTAGGGGGTATTGATATGGGGCTGGTGGTATAGGCAGCTAGTGGAACGCCCTTGACTAGGTCAGGGATAGCGTCCTTGAAGGAAGGTCAGCTGGGTTTGGGCCCGGGGTAAGGCAGGGTGCAGGAGGACCGCATTGACTGGGTTTTACGTATTGGACAGGGAGGGACTGGTTGTGGCGTGGGGGTTGTGTACATGGTTTGGGGGTAGTGTTCTCATAAAGAAGGTGGGGTTGGCAGGATTATTTTGCTTCGGACAGTGTAGTTGTAGGCATTCTGTTTAGGTGTTACCAGCACACTGGGCCTGTAATGGCTTTACACAGTTCAACAGGTAACTGGAGTGGCAGACTCAGGAGATCCTAGTGCGGCTTAGGGCCCCAAGGGGAAGAGAAGGCGTGGCCCATGCGTCCAGCTGCACGGCGACGGTGGACATCAAGTTCATCCCCAAGAAAGTCTGGTGTGGTCTCGGCGATGCAGCACACTGGAGGGCTTAATACAGTCCCCAGCAGACCGGCGTACAGGATGAGTCATCCCACATCATCAGATAGGTTTGGAGGGCAGGGTACGGCCCCCAACATATGTTGGTTTGAACAGTTTATGGTGGTGAAACATGATATACGAATGTGAGTGCCTGAAAATGAGGAAGAGATATTGAAAGGGAAGATGAGGTTCTATAGGAGGTGCCAAGTTGTTGCCAACAAGAAGCTGGGCAGGGGTACTATTAATCCATATGCCAGTAATATATAGCAGGATGCAAGTTCTCGGCACCCTCAAGGAAGAAGTGGTGGAACGTTGCGGCACAAAGGCATGGCGAAGAGGCGGGCCCTGGTGGCAGGCGCCTGACTTGCTGCCAGGTAAGCTGACACAGGACAGACACTGCAAACAGGGTATTTATTAGAGGCAGTGAAGGAGGCTCCTGGGAGCGGGGAGACCCGCCTAAACGGTGCTAGCGGGGAAGCCCCCCATGCCGTGGGTGCCGAAAGAGCCTTATATGAGTGGGGAGGCATGCCAGAGTGGTACACGCGAGGAGGCCCGCTTAAGCTAGTATCGGTGCAGGGAGTCATGCCCAAGCGGTGCGAGCGGGGATGCCCGCTAAAGCTGGCATTGGTATGAGCGGGGAGGCCCGTCTCAAGAAAGGTATCTACAAGGGGGGCACGAGTCTTGGTTCGATGGGCACAATCGACAGACAGATGCTTCAATGCGGGGTCATAGGGACCTAGTTTATGAGGTACTTGGGTCCGTAGGATAAGTGGGGTCAGTTTCAGAACTATCTGGGCCCCCATTCAGGTAGCAGACAGGAGCGCAAGTTCAGATACTGGGGGTGGAGCACAGGGGACCAGGAGGCAGAGTTAGGGGGTACAGGCAAACCGGAGTAGGCAGTTATTTCCACTTATGGGACATCCAAAGCCATTGCACCCCACACTTTGCTATTAATGAGAAAACCAGGATATGGGAGTGAAGGGAGACTGAAACAATTAACTAGGGAGCTAAGGTCCAAGAAGGGGTCAGAAGAGGAAGAATTTGAGCTGGTAAAACAGGAAGGTGCTGGCAATTATAGAGACATAGGGGCAGATTTATGATAACTGGCGCATCCCTGCATATCAGCAGGGATGCGCCAGTTATTATGCGCCACAGCTGCTCCACCATGGATGCGCCACATTTATAATGCGGCGCACCATGGGGCAAAAACGGCACAGATGCGTGACGCATCTGTGCCGTAAAAGTGGCGCATTGCTGGAGTTGCGTCGCAAGCGCGACGCAGCTCCACCAATGTTCTGGGGGGCCCTATCTGTACAATGCTGCGTCAATCCTTACGCCTGCTTCAAGCAGGCGCAGGGTTTTGACGCAGCATGGGCCTAAAAGTGACTGAGTGAAATCTTGTAGATTTCACTCAGCCACTTTTAGGAGGCGTTCCTGCGCCGGAACGCCCCCACCTGCCCTGGAACGCCTACATGTGGCGCAGGGCTTTACAACGTGACGCATCTCCCAGATGCGTCACATTGTAAATACCCCGCACCATGGCGCAGGATTTGCGCCGCTGCTGCGTCACAAAAGTGACGCAACGGCGGCGCAAAAGTGGCGCAAGTGCAACATAAATCTGCCCCATAGACAGCAAAATATTATCTATGCTGGTGTTCTTTAAAGTCCTTGCACAGCAGCGCTAACTTCAGGGGTAGATATAATCACAAAGCCCAAATATATTGGGAAGTCACGCTTGGGCGGGCAGGACGACAAACTCAGGACACTTTGGCCTATTATTCAGTGGCACATTTGGGCAAAATTGTCCGGGGTTAATATAATATAGGATCCAGCTAAATTGGCTACAACAATTTTACGTCTGGAGCTACACCGTTTATATACCAGTCATTCCAGGGGTGCCTCAACACAAGAGGGGTAGGGGGTGCGACTAAGGCAGGAGTGGCCACTTTGGGCTCTTTGGGAGTGAAATGAAGGGCTCTACAGAATGAAGCATTATAAGTTTGATATAAGCATTACACATGTGCAGACAAACATGCATGGGCACATGGCTGGGGGCCGGGGTCAGTCCAGTGGTCCAGCAAGACAAGGGTGGCTTTAGTTTTCCACAGGCGGGGGGGGGGGGTGGACAGGGTCCGAGGTACAGGCTCTGCTCCCATACATGTTGGTCAGATACGAATTTGGGCTGTTCTACTATGAATGTAAGGATGACAGGCTGTGGTTACAAGGTTTCCCGTGGAGTTTCAGTCTTGAAAGAGGGACAGAGAGTGCAATGCTGGGTGGCTATCTTGCAATCACAGGCAGGGAGTCAGGGACAAAGTGGGCAAAGAGATTTGATAAGGTAGGTTGGTGGGGTTCCTTGAGGGGGGGGACAAGAAATGAGTTAGCTGTTCCCCCTTTTCAGAGGCGTGCTGAAGAGAAACTGGGGCAGTTAGGTTGCTTCAGTACCTTTTGTGTCCAGACGGTTAGTCAGTCAATGAATTTATATATGAGGAATACGTTTCCATGATACACACATCAGTGAATGTAGCATTGATTTAAGGGGAAGGAGTGGGACGAGGGCGCTTATGGCGAAGAGCAGCATTAAGTCAGCCTGCCGTTTGTTGCCAGTACACCCTGCCGACTTTCAGCTATGTGAGAATCCAATTTCAGGAGGATGCTCCTTTTTGGGTGCTCTCTCAGGGTGCTTCAGTATGTTCTTAGAATGAGGTTCATCATGGTGCACGGGTGCATAACGCAGTACTTGGATGACGTACTGGAAACAGGGAAATCCAGTACCGCGGACTGCCAGCGCAGGCTGGTAAGTTGTTGGAGCTCATGGGTGATCAGGTTTAACATTGGCAGCAGAAGGACGCAGTGGGACCCAACATGATCATGTTTTATTAGTATGGGCCATAATTCAAGGGCTGTGGAAACCTGGTTGCTAAGGGACAGTACAGTTACAAGCAGAGGTTTCTGGAGACAGTGTTGTGGTGGGCGAAAGTGTCAGACAGGGAGGTGCAGGTTCCTGTTGGGACATTGGGAACATTGCATGTAGGGTACTGAGGGCGGGGTGGGCAGGGGTTAAGAGGTTGGAGTATTCGGTTGGGTTGTTGTTACCGCACCAAGTGATCAGACTGGCTGCAGAAGTGGCGAGTCTTTCTACAACCCTTTCATGGGATTCTCCTAGCAGTATTGACAGACAGGGATTTGGACACTGAGATCTGTGCAAGACTAGCGATGGGGTTTTTTGCTTTTGTGCCTTCTTGTCAGGGGCGTTGGTGGTGCTGAGGTGTGGCCACCGTAGGGGATGTGGAATGCCAGCTGCTTGGCCTTCTACAAAATGTTTTCCTTTGGGGTAGCAGGGGCGTTCTCGGGGGAACAGTTGGCATACAGGAGTTTGCATTAGAATGGACGCCAGGTCAGTGGTATGGGTGGTGAATAGGTAATCAGCAAGGCAGCTTTGAGGTGTTGGGGGATTTTGCTCTAAAATATGGGCAACTTTATATCATGTTGGGAGCCAGGAAGGTATTAGGTGGGGACACCGGCATCGTTGATGCTCTGGCTAGTGCATAGTGGGAGAGGTTACATGGTCTGGCCAAAGAGGTGGACAATGTGAGGAATGGGATAACTCAGGATCTTTAGTCATTAGGGAGAAATAGATGCTTTACTTGATAGTAATTTTCTATAGCAGGGTAGGTGAGGACGGCTTATGCCCAAGCCTGGTCGGAACTTTAGTGGTTGGGGCCAGGGGGAGGTCAGAGGAATGGGGTAGGATACAAGACATAATGATATTTATGAGGCTCTCATGGTTGAAGGACAGTCAGGAAAAACCATTTATGGCAACCACGCTGACATTGTCTTCACAAGCAAGCAAGCTTTAGTGGGATTCTGCACCCTCCGCAGGTGTGCTTGGGAGGAGAATATTTAGAGAGCAGGTAGCTCAGGGCCGGATTGGCCATAGCGGGCACGGGGCATTTCCCCGGCAGGCCGCTAGGGTTGGGGCTGGCTTTGGGCCCCTGGGGGGTCGTTTTTGTTAGCGAGGGTCAGCACTATCGGCCCCCGGTAACAAAATCGGCCGAAACTGCTCGGCTGCACTCCCCCTCACCCGAGGGGGGAGCAGCTGAGCAGTTTGCCAGGTCCGGTTTCTGTTTCCAGTCCGGCCCTGGGGTAGCTGGCTGGTGTGCCCAAGAGGAGCTCTTTGTCATTCTGCACTTTCAGTGCGGTGCACTTGGTTCTCCCCCGCATGTGCAATGGGAGCATCAAGGTGGGTTTGTTATCAGCCCTTATGACCGAAATGTATTTTCCTGAGCTTTAAAGGTCCATGAATTTTTTGGGGGTAGGGAGAGTAAGGCTTTTCTCTGGGAGGTGGTCGGTTTGTCCGTAGTAGGCCACTCGTACGTCAAGACACTAGAGGTCCAGCAGTCATGAGGCATTTTTTGTGGTTATTGTTGCTGTGTGCTTCATCAGCTGGTATGAAAAGGGGTATAGGGGAGGGGGGCTTCTCCCTTTGTAATTAGACTATCAATGGGGGGGCGTAAATGTCCTGATACGGTTTATACATTTAGGTGGGGATTAATCAGTGTTTCAGCGGGTTGTTCAGTGTTACCCCCATGAAGGAGGACCTGTGCGAGATTCATGAGATATGGGCTCGTTGCCAAGCATTGTGGATGGAGTTTGTTCCATGATTGGCATGGTGTGCGACTGGCAAGCCAGCAGCCAAAATCAGGGCTAGGGGGAAGCAGTTCTAAGAAATGTGCCCGCCCCCTCATATGCAAGGACATTGTCCTGGGCAGAGTGGAGCATTCGGATCTTCATCATGAGGAGGTGGTATTTTCGAGGAATTAGAGGACGGTTCCCCTCCATAGGCATTGGACTCTACCTGTCACAGCTACAGCTGGTGTTGGTACTCAACAACCCATAGTTTGAAAGTCTTTTCCTAGGGGGTTGGGGCAGAAAAAGGACGCACTAGTGGGCCCCCTTTTTCTGGGTGGCGGTTGGCAGAGAAGTTGCCATGGTTTAGCAAAGCTTATTGTTGTTGTCGGTGGCTAATCTGGCTGAAAGGGAACGGGTAGGCAAGTTCACGCCTAGACGAGCCAGGAAGTTTAAGGCCCTATAGGAAGTTTAATTGGTTAAGAGGTTAATAGATGTAGTAAAGAGGGAAGGGAGTTTAAAGGTCTCAGTTGCAGTTGACCAGCTGGAGCATGTACAATATTGCTGAATTAAGTGGTGGTGGGGGACATTTTAGGGGTGGGGGTAGCTTAACGTAGGTGATTAACTTTGTATAGTGAGGTTTTAGTTTTGTAATGCAAAGGCCAAGGTTGTTTTGTGATGAGCACCTGTTTCAATAAAGCAGCCTTTTTCACACAAACCTGGTGTCGGTGGTCTGCCCTGCTCCCCTCTTCCCCAAAATTTGCACTTTTGATTGCCTTATAGAGATGTAAACAGAAAAATTCAGGTGCTTGGGTTTGAACATTCTTCAGAAGAAACAAGATAAAAAAGAAACGAGAGGTAAAGGTGGTGGCTCTATAAAAATTGATTTATGCACCAGGCTTGGTAGTGAGACCATTAGTAATATAAGGATGTTGGAGGCATATCAGCAAGGCGAGGCGATAGAATTATTGCCGCTTTTGCGGCCGTTTTTGGACGAAAACCGACGATAATTGTATCACCTAATTAGCAAGCTCACGCTAATGCATGAAAACTTGCGTTAGCGTAGGACTTCCTAACGCCCAGCTTTGCATCTCTAATGAGATGCAAAGTAGGCGCTCCTGACCTGACATGACAGGAGAAATGTCGCTAAGCGACATTTCTCCTATCATCAAGCCCCACGCTATGAAGCATAGCGGCAAGAAAAGTAGCGATAACCCCTGTTATCGCTACTTTCCTTACGCCTGCTTCAGGACTGACTTAGCCATGATATCCTATGGAAGGTGGATATCATGGCTAAGTTTGTGAGTCCCTATCATCAAGCTAACGCCACATTGCGTGAGATTATTGCTGGGTTTCCAGCAATAATCTCACATTAGGCAGTTAGCGTGAGGATTTTTATCGCTTTTGAGATAAGCGTTGCTAATAGCACGCTATCTCAGCGATAAAAATCCACGCTAGCCGGCGATAATTATCCTAGCGCTAAGTGCGCTTAGCGATAATTATCACCGTTTGTTGCTGATATGCCCCTCAGTCACTTAAAGACAATGGTAAATACACAAATAAATCCCTGTTTTACTGGAGTTGTGGGGGGGGGGGAAATAGTCAATGGAGTTAAAGACAGTGGAGTATTATTAGCACAATAGCCATGAGCTTTGACTCTCATTACCAGTGGTCTGGCATTGCAGTGTTACAGTACATGGTATTCCATGGTACAGTAATTCCACATTTTTACTAACGCTCTCATGATAATCCAGACAAGAAAAGGCAGACAGCTGGAAATAACCTTTTACATTCTGAGCTTAAACAGTGATTTCAGAAATAGGAGGTTCACGCTAAACTGAAAGGGCTTTAAATTCACACACAGTAATCCCAATGTAACTGCATAGTATATCATTCCACTTTCCATTTGCAAGCATTTCTACGCAGTTTTCATCGCTACCACCGTTGTTTGGTTCATTGACATTCCAGTTTGCAAAGGTGATGCGATTTCCATCAAAACGCTTGAAAACCCCTTCCTCTTCCTTGTCATTTATCCCCAGGAATACCCTCTTGTTCTTGCTTTTCATGATCTGGGCAATAGCGTCATCTTCTTCAGGGTTGAGTGGTGTTGGCAAGGTACCTCCAGCTGCCTCACAGGCTTTTCTGGATGCTTCAAAATTGACTTCTTCCCCATTTGTAGCATAGATTTTATCACCGACTTTCGCCAATTCCTCTTTAAACGTAACCCCTGTTGACGTATAAACATGTTAAAATCTCCATCACAAAGCTACACTTTTTTCAACGCAGACAGCTTCCCTAGGTAGAAAAGCTATACGTTTATAAGAACTTGGGGGCAGAAAACTGTCGCTAAAATGGCGATAATGGGCTTGATAATATGCTCTATGGAATTTCAATTGAAGCCCATGTTAGATGTCCTTCACATCTAACATGGGCTTCAATTGGAATTCCATAGAGCATATTATCAAGCCCATTATTGCCGTTTTAGAGGCAGTTTTCTGCCGCTAAAGCGGCGATAATTTTATCGCCTGTCTTGATAATATGCCCCTTGGATTGCATGGTTTTATAGCTAGAATCGGTCTAGAAGAGACTTTGTAGACAGAGAAGCCATTGACTGAATGTGCATTGAGAGAGTTACCACAAAGGAAGTATTTCTAGGTGTACCAAAGTCCACATTTTTCGGGTTCTGTGTTGCAAGGTCAATGGTGCAATAGGAATGGAATCTGTTCCTCCTAGTAAGGATTTCTTACAGAACAGCCATTTAAGCTGAACCAAGATGTGGTTTCACCATGTCAGTCTTTTCGTAGACTGCCAGCGTAGAGGCAATAGATAGGCGTTGGATGCAGTACTGGGCATAGTTTTCATAAAATGGGAAGTTAATTATATATCAATTAAGGTTCGCCTTCTGCACTGTTATCATTGTCTCCCTCTTCTACCAGCCAGGGATAAATCTTCAATTTAGTAATTTTAACACATGGTATTACCACATAACACTTCACCAATCAATTAATCTCTATTTCAACACTCAATCGCCCTTGGAAAAGAATGAAAAATACATAGAGTATGATCTCTCAGCGTACCTCTTTGAAAGGCAGTTAATTGATTCCGCAATATGGAGATCTGCTTTTCCAAAGAAGTGATCCGTTCTTCTGTGAGTGTATCTTAACGATAAAAGCACATGGTAGATGTTAAAAAGAGTACTAATAGAAATAGGTCTAGTAGCTGTAAAGCCCATCCCTGTTTAACAGTTCACAGTGATGAAAGAGGAGGCAGCTTTCTGTTACAAAACACATAATAGTGCATAAAGGTCAAGAAGAAATTAGCAGTATCATTTGAAATAAAATTAGGAATAGAATTTGCTGGATTATAGCTGCTAGAATTTAGCAAACATTATTTATTATTTATAATAGATAGCTTCTAACCCCTTCTGTTTAAACAGAAACTATTTTATTTTCATATAATTAAAATGTTCTATAGTGAAAACTGCACCCATTCGATTCCTGTGAGCTGCACAGCATGGAAATAACAATAACAAAAGGTGTGTGTGTGTGTGTGCGCGTGCTTGAGTGTGTCTGTGTTGCGTGTGTGTTTGTGTGTGTGTGTGTATATATATAGTTGTTGATGTTGCTTATGACAATGTGCGTGGAGGTAATAAATTACTTCATCTGAGACAATTAGAGTCTAGATACATTGTGGACTTTGAGACCACGTCCCCCAAAGGGCTGAATTCTAGCGAGGAACTGTCTGTACACTTGCAGAATTAATAATTTGAAACCTGTTATAGTCTGTGCATGATGTTGCTGTTGTAAATTTGACTTGTTGTTTTATACTAAAATATATTTTATTTCTTTTAGGGATTGGTATCGAATTTTTGAACGGGCCATGATGAACTTAGGTACTTGGTCTATGCATAATTATACTATTGATTTATTAATTCATCGTGGCACTTTACCATTCATGTACTGATAGTAGGAGTGTGATTATTATGTATTTGCCACTCTGCCCACTGGGGCGTTATTTTGGTATTTTTTCCTATTTCATGATTAATATTCTGTTCATGAAATTTTGCATTTACTGATTGATTATGTGAACATTTATGCATTGTTGATCAACAATATGGAGTGGTGCCACTACGCTATTCAAATCTATGGTATAGTGACATTGTGCTTATTGCTGCGAGTCATTGTATTGAATTGTGCACAGTGCTAAGATGGCCACTACCTTTTCCCATTTATTCACGATTGGTGTCATGATTAGTCCGCTGTTTGTGTTCATAGCACTGGTTTAAATGCAGTTTTCACAAAACTTTGCTTTAAGCGTGAACAAGGCGAAAGCTGAAATGCGTTGTGTTTGCAGTGAATAAATCAACTTAACCTCTTCTATGCCCATGACGAGATAGTCTCGTCATGGAGCACGGTTGCGCTGTGCCCATGACGAGACTATCTCGTCATGGACCCCGCCCGCTAATGAAAGGCCCGGCACAGGAGGGGGAAAGGGCGGGGCACTGAAGGGGTTAACTGCAATTCTCCAAGGTGTCCGTGCGTGACTTTTCCATCGGAAAGTGTGGTGTTATATATATATATATATATATATATTACCTACTGGCGGTCACCAGTAGGTAGTTATTGTTAGGATCTAATTTCCATAGAAAAAGCGTTTTTTGACTTGCCTATATCTTTGGTGGCGTTTATTGAATCTTCACGAAAACTTCCCCAAAAAGTTTCAAAGTTAGTGCTGTTGTTCATGGGAAGTTTTTGGGTGATCCATTAAGTGGAGGCCGAGAAAAAGGGGTCTAAAAAAAGTGCATTTTTCCATTTTAATTTCCATAGGAACACGTTGCTGAACTTACAGTCTGAACTGCTGGACGGAATTGCACCAAATTTGGCAGAAAGGTAGATGTTGTTACACGGATTGTGCTTTTTTGATATTTGGTGCAAATCTGTTCAGTAGTTTTTTCAGCAATTTAAGTTGAAAATTATAATGATATCTCTGGTTGCGAAACCTTCGTGAAAAAAGGCAAGCTCATGAAGGGAAATGCACAGCTCCGATTGGCTGCCAACACTTCAACCAGGAAGCATTGGCCGTCATCTTGGGACTTGGCTTACCAAGTCCCAAAGACAAAAAGGAAAATAAAGTAAGGGGGCATGGTAGGAATATCCTACCCACATGCCTTGGTCTTGGGAACCCCTGGGACAACGCCACAGCATAAACCATAAAAAAAAAAAATTGCTGTGAAATTGGGATACTCACAAATTCGCAGCAAAGAAAATTCAGCTGGCAGCCGCTGAGACAGCCACCTCCATGTGGCTAATTACAAAAATATAGGGGGGGGGGGCCTCGGGGACCCCATCTGCCCCAGGGACCACCATCTCTACAGATATTCAAACTGATGCGGGGGCAAGCATGACCCCTGCAGCCTGGGGACCGCCACCTAGAATAAAATGATTGCAGGGGAGGCCCTTCTGGAGCACCACCTCCCTGGGGCTAAATGAGATGCAGCCCCAGGGACCGCCACCTCTCCAGGGCAACTCTCTAAAATTACATATGTAGGCTGTGCAGCTCCTGCAGCCCCAG
Source organism: Triturus cristatus (assembly GCF_964204655.1). Taxonomy (NCBI): domain Eukaryota; kingdom Metazoa; phylum Chordata; class Amphibia; order Caudata; family Salamandridae; genus Triturus; species Triturus cristatus. The sequence goes on from NC_140580.1 coordinate 364,272,191, forward strand.
GGACAACTACCTCCACGGGGCTTAATTACATAGGAGAGGGGGCCGCGCATTCCCCCTCGTGAAGCCCTAGATGGCTCTGTGGATCTAGTTGGCCCCCAAAAACACTCAATAGCCAAAGGGACTTCATCCCCCTACTAGTAGTGCACCAGGAGGCGTGTTTGCAGAGTGGTGGAGAAAGGGGTGTGTCTTCTGCCAACATATCAGCAATCCTGCTGTGTGGGACTTACTAAAGGGAACAGGAGGAGTAGTTGGCCACCAAGGAAGTCCTTGTGGCCACATCCCTCAGCCTTATTAGGTCCTGGGGACCCCAACCCCAGGGCCCTTACTAAAATTAAAGGGGAGAGTGGCCGCATGTCCTCCTTCATAGAGCCTTATTAGGACTTGAAGACCCAATCCACAGGGCCATTTAAAAAAAATGAAAGGCAAGGGGGGCAAGTGGCACGACTCCATAAGCCTTATTAGGTCCTGGCGACCCCATTCCCAAGTTCACTACTTAAAATAAAGAAGGGAGCTGCATGGCCCCCCTCCCTCGGCCTTGTTAGGCCCTAGGGACCCCATCCCCAAGGGGCAATCTTTTAAATTAAAGCGGAAGGGGCTCGGTGGCTCCCCTCCCTGATCACTCTTAGGCCTTGGGGACCGCATCGTTCAAGTCCTTTTTTTAAATGGGAGGGGGGACACGTGGCCCCCCTCCCTGATTCTCATTAGACCCTGGAGACCCCAGCCCCCAAAGTCTTTTTTTTTAAAGTTGAGGGGTGCCATGTAGCTCCACTCTCTGAGCCTTATTAGGCTATGGAGACCCCATCAGTAGTAAACAAAAGTTGTAAACAAAAGGTACACTGTTTCAAAGTGCCTAAGCCTCACTACCTATTTGGGGAGGAGAAGGAGTCACCCAAAGTGATTGCTTATTAGAAGCACATACTTCCAACTACCATTAGGTGGGCCCACATCCCCGAGCCCTATTCGGCCAGAGGGACCCAATTCCCCACGGCCACTACTTGAATTAAAGGGACAGGGCCACATGGCCACCATCCCAGAGCCTTATTAGGCTCTGGGGACCCCTTCCCCCCAGGGCTATTTCTTTCAATAAAGGGGAGGGTGGCTGCATGCCCCCCCTACCCCAGCCTTATTAGACCCTGCGGACCCGATCCCCCAGGGCTTTTTTTTATGAAACAGGAGGGGGCTGTGTGGTCCCTCTCCATGAGCCTTATTAGACCCTGGGGATTCCACCCCATGACTGTTTTTTGGTTAAACGGGAGGGGGTCTGCAAGGCTCCCCTACACGAGCCTCATTTGGCATAGGGGACACAATTCCCCAGGTCCACTACTTAAAATAAAGGGGAAGGGGCAACACAGCTCCCTCCCAGATACATGTTAGGCCCTGGGGACCCTACCCCCCAGAGCCACTACTACAATGAAAGGGGAGGGGGCAATTGGGCCCCTCCCTGTGCCTTTTTAGATCCTGGGGAGCCGATTCCCCAGGACAGTTGTTTTACATTAAGGTGAAGGGGAGCTGTGTGGCCCCTCTCCCCAAGCCTTGTTTGGCCCTGGGGACCCCATTCCATATGGACTTGTTTTTAAATAAAGGGGAGGGGGCCACATGGACCCCAACCCTAAGCCTTCTTAGGCCCTGGGGACCCTGTTCTCTAAAGGGAGGCGCCCTCCACATTTTGATAACATTTTGGTTCAGGGGTGGGGTCCCTCTCCATTTTTAGAAATGTTGCCCCCGGGGGTAGACTGCCAAGGGCACAGCCCCCTCCCTATGTACATTAATTTCAGCCCGCATAGTGGGCTCCATGGGGCCAATCATGGCGCGAGGAGGGGGCTGCATGAACCCCCTCTCCTTCACCATTGGAATCGGCCCAGGGAGTGGAGTTCCCAGGCCTCTGGATGCTCGGGGGGCCATGCGGCCTACTTCCCCTTATATGCAAATCACGGCCTGTAGACCTCTAATGGCTTGTGTAAGGGGGACCACTTTTTTATTTTTGGTCCACATTTATGTTCCAGACACTGGGATTGCTAAGAGGGCTTTGGAAGCCACGCCTCCTTTCTCCACCACTCTGCAAACGCCGTTCCTGACGCACTACTGGTTGGGAGATGAAGTCCACTTTACTCCTGAGGGACCTTGGGGGCCTGAAGCCTCCTGGTACCTCCTGTAAGTCCTACTCAGTAGAATTCCTTAGAGCTGGTTGGAGGCCCTGCCCTTTCTCTCCATCACTCTGCAAATGCGACTACTCCTTTAAAAACCATAGAAATCCACTGAAAAAAACAAAGTTTCCAGGGACATTATAGTTAGGAATTACCATTTAAAACATCTTAGAAATTCACTGAAAAAACCAAAGGTTACAGTCATAGTCAGGCTGACAGTTCCATTCATACAAACCCAGTGAAATTGAACAGTTATAGTTAGTTGAGCTAACTATGACTCACACAACCGCAATGCACTGCCTCATGACCTCACATATTACATTACTCATGGCATAGTTGGTAACAACACTGATGACATCGCAAATAACATCACCGATGACATCACTGATGACATCATCCACAGAATCTCTGATGCACCCACTCACAGCCCATATAACCTTTCATACACCCAGTCTGACTGCCACACTACCCTTCTCAAAACCATTGACACCCATACCAGTACTTACACATGGAGTCACTTATTCATAGGTCTACACACACATCCACTCAGTCACCCATACAACCACGCATACACCAACCCACTCACTAATACAGCCACTGATGTATCCAATCATACACCCATACAGCCATTCACACACTGTCAATCACTCATAGAGCTATTGACATACCTACTCACTCACCTCTAGAGTCAATCACACAGACATGTACTCACCTATACAGTTATACAGAGACCCACTCACTGATTCATACAGATACTAGCACATACTCAACTATACAGTCACTGACACAAGCACCCATATATCAACTATCACAGTCCCTCACTCACAAATCCAGTCACTCATATACTCCAACACTCACCTATACTGCCTTTCACACATCCATTTACTAACCAATATACCACTGACACATCAATTCACTCACCGACACAGCCATACACTCACTCACCAATACAACCCCTCACTTATGCACTCACTAACCCATACAGCCACTGACTCACCTACTCACTTATCCATGCAGGCAGTCTCACACCCTCTCACCCACCCACACAGACTCTCATACACCCATACAGGTTCACAGACAACCAATCCATCACCCATACAGCCACTCATGTACACCCTCCGCATGGGGAACTTCTCCCCAAGGACCGCCACCTCCCTGGGGGTGATATTTATAATACGAGGGGGGTGCACAGTCCCCCTCAATCTTTTGAATACCCCTGGACCACTACCGCTTCAGAGATTTTAAATCAAATAGTGGGGGGCTGGGCAAACCCCCCTCATACTCCCTAATTGCCCCCAGGGAAGAGAACAGAGAAAAGGGGAGGGGTGGACCTGGAGACCACCAGTTCCGAGGCCATGGCCAAACTGAAAGGGAGCCACATGCCCCCTACCGGGCAATATACGACCCAGGTGACCACCTCCTTCCAGGGGCAAGCCCATGGAATAAGAAGGAGGAGCCAATAATGGTCCTGGGGACTGCCACCCCCAGGGCCAGCTCCCTATGTCTCAAAGGGCCCACCCCAGGGACATAGCTGTGTGCTCTCACTTGGTGGGAGCTTTTACAGCTCCCGCCAAGTCAGAGCAAACAGGGCACTCAGGTTGACATGTACGAGCCCTGGGGGATGAAATCAGCCTGCCTCCTTGTTAGACCTGGCACATTGGCGTGGGTCTCCCTTCCTTTTTTTCTGTTGCCTCATGTGTTTTTGCTGGTGTTAGTTGCTCAGGTCACTGTGCCACTGCTGTCCAGTGCCACAGTGCATGTGCTCCCTATTGTAAATTAATGTATCAATTTGTGATTCCATGATTGGTTGGTTTGGTTTGCCTGTCAGACCCTAGTACAGTGCACCAGGAGTGCCCAGGACTTGTAAATCCAAATGCTGCTGGTGGGCTTGCAGCACTGGTTGTGCCACCCACAGAAGCAGCCTGTAAAAGTGTGTCTAAGGTCTGCCATTGCAGAGCCTGCATGCAGTCTGGTACTGTCATGCTGACTGGGCAAGTGCACCCACTTGCCAGTCCCTAAACCTTCCCTTTTCTTCATATCAGACACCCGTATGGTAGGCCCAATGGCAGGGTGCATTGTAAGTATAAGGTAGGACATGCCCTGCTGTGTGTGGCATGTTCTAATAGCGAATTACAGCCATTTTCGTTTTTCACTATTGCAAGGCTACCTATTCTCCATAGGCCAGAATGGGCAGTTTGATTATTACATCTTATAATCCTAACTGACTCAGGGAACATGGTAGAAATTCAAATTTAGTATGCCTGAACTCCGAATGATTAAATACATCTTTTAGTGAAGTTGGTTTTAACATTCGGTGTTTGAAAATACCACTTTTAGAAAGTAGGTATTTTCTTGTCTAACCATTCAAACCTGCCTCTGCTAGGCTGTGTATTCCTTGTCTGGAGTTTAAATGACAGGGCTGGGGAATTCCAGGAGACAAAGTGAGGCAGTCCAGTGGTGAATAGAGAGATCTGCATCTAGATGGGAGGGAAGACTTGCACCTGGGACCTGAATAGGGCTGAGCCTTCCCTCCACAATGCTGGCTCCACCTCCTGTGGTGCATCCGATGTCTCTGCCCTGCACTCTGAGTTCTTTGGAGTCTGCTGCTGTTTTGGGCCTTCTGAGGGACTGCGTGTCGCAAGGAGCTGGAAGCGCAACTCACAGAAGCGCGTCGCCGTCGCAGCCGCTGCCGTCGCATCACTGACCAAGGGTGTCGCCGCATCACGAGAAGCGCCCGCATCCCCGAAGAAGCATGTCACCGTCACAGCCATCGTAGCTGACGCATTGCGCCGCATCAGGAGAAGAGTCTTGCATCGAGGAAGAAGCGTGTCACCGTCGCAGCCGCTGCCGTCACATCTTGTATGACGCCGCTGTAGCTGTCGCATTGCACCGCATCAAGAAAAGCACCTCGCATCCACGGAGAAGCGTGCCGGCGTCGGAACTGCTGCAGTTATCGCATCGAGCGGAAGTGTCTTGCAGCGTCGGAGAAGAGTGTCGCTGCCAAAGCCGCTGTCGTCACATCACTGAAGACCGGTGCCGCCACTGCAGCTGACGCATCGAGTTGAGTCTCCTCGCACCATCGGAGAAGCGAGGCGTATCAGGAAGTTCTTCACGTCCTTATTTCTTTGCACTAACTTTCATCACATCAACATCGTTGCAACACTTTTGTTGCCCTGCGTGTCGCATCTAAAGGTACATTGACTTAAAGTGTCGCATTTAAGAACTAAAGAGACTTAAGCTAACTACTACCATTTTTAAGTAACAGTATTGTGGATTTTTTTCGTTTATGGTCTTGTGTAGGGGTGGGCGGAATTTGCGAAATCCACTTTCGCAAATTATCGCGAAAATGTTAAAAATTATCGCAAACACGCAGAAATATCGCGAAGATGCGGAAGTTTTTTTTGCGCATGTTCGCAAGATTTTCTGCATGGTTGCGGCTCGCCAACTTACCCATGTGGTTGCTCACGGGCGCGGCCATCTTGTTTTCAGTTGTCGCGCGGTGCATGATCGCGAGAAGAAAGACGTGATCTCGCGATGCGTGACGTCACTGCGGGCGCGAACTGTCGTGAGACAGTGCAAATGGCTAAAAACAATACAACATCTCATGGAGAACGCGACCGGATCAAGAAAACTTGTCGACGAACGCAGGGATTCAGGTAAGGCGATCGCGCGCGTGCGCGAGAATGTATTATTTTACAGCGCGAGCAAGAAACAAATTATCGCCAAGCTGCGGAATGCGGAAATTTTGACATTTTCGCGCTTTCCGCGGAACGCGAAAATGTCAAATTATCGCAATCCGCGAACGGAACGAAATTTTAGCCCAGGCCTAGTCTTGTGGTAAATCTATGTAAAGAATACTTATTTTTGATATAACACTTGTGTGGTGTCCATCTGTAGTGTTATCACTTGACTACTGTATGTGTTCACAAATGCTTTACACACTGCCTCTGAGATAAGCCGGTCTGCTCGTGCCAAGCTACCAAGGGGTTGAGCAGGGGTTATTTTAGGAGTGTACCCCCTTACCCTGACTAGAGGCGAGGGTCCCTATTTGTCACAAGTGCATACCTGTGCCAACTAGAGACCCCCAAGTCTAACATTGGTGGTCAGCGGTGAGGATTATGGACTTGCATTTGTGACTCATGTACAGTGATTGGTGAACACTACTAGTGAGTGCAGACCAACACGCAACCACATACTTTTGGTAGATTCTTTTTTGGGACTTTCTATTTTTGCCAAGTTTAACCATCATGGAGGAAACAGCATCCATAGTGTAGGAGAGTAGGGTCTGCTATCCTATGGTCACCCCAAATTTTTGCTTTTTGCTTCACTGGTTTTTGACATATTGAGGCTGTGGGCCTGCCAATCAGACCCCGAGCCTGCTGTTCTCTCTACTAAATTTACACTATGCACCCTAGGTGCATAACCAATTGGAAGTGGATCACCCTGTGAGCCCCTGTACCAGTGTACACTAGGTACCCAGGGCATTGGTGTATCTAAGGCCTGCCAGGGGCTGAAGCATGTATTATGCCACCCCAGGCTTGGCCTAAAAAATTTGACACAACTGGCTGATCACTCAGCTGGGGTAAGTTGGTGTAACCACCTCTTACTTAGGTGTAGTATACCTATACCTAACCTTAAATGGGACACATGTTAACCTATAAGTCACTCCTATGGCAGGCCTTAACAATCCTGAAGGCAGAGTGCTTGGTTCCATGTGAGATGGTGCTCTGGCATGAGCTGAGCCTGTCTGCAGTGGTCAGAACAACTTCTTTCTACTGTTTCCAGATATCGTCATACCATATACTCTTAAGTGCATTACGAACCTTGCGGTTAAATGCTAACTTTGGTTTGGCTTTATCAAAACATGTCGAGTAAGGTGTCATACGAATTGGAATACTAACCCCTCGCCAATTCTGGCGACGGGGTTAGCATTCCACCCTTCTAGAGGGACACGACATGTACAGTACCTGAAACCCGGGTAAAATCAGACATAGCCTCAGCTCCACAAAATGGATGCTGCCACCACAGACACAAGTCTGCCCTCCTGCTGCTGGGAGTCCTTCCAGCTTGGGAGGTGTAGACAAAGGGTTTCCTGCCAGGGGAGGTGCGTGCACCACCCCAGACAGGATTTTGTGTATTGGTCAGATAGGGCTTGAAAGAAACCAGACATGCCTGAGGCTCACAAGGAGCCTCGGTGCATATGCCAGTTCAATCCGGTCCTGGGGCACACCAGTCCCGGGCCTGGGGCGAGCTGGACAAAGGATTGGGGGTGTAACCACCCCCCTTCCTGGTCCCACCCTTAGGGAGGGACCTAGCAGGTAGTACGGCCCCTAGAATCCGCTTAAAGGTAGGAGCTGTGTCCTAAGACTTCAGACATCCTGGAATCAACTTAACTACAAGAAGAAGACGGGAACTTCGACGCTCTGCCGCACAGAGGACTGAAGCTAATCTCCCCTGTGGTCAGGGAGTGACCACCTTGCTAACGCAAGCACCATCCAGCGAATCAACGTCTGCTTTGCCGCCGCCTCTCGCCGGAGCCCGAGCCCAGAGACTGACAAGACCTGGACCTCCAGACCTCTCACCGCCCGATCCACAGTCCCTGAAAAGAAGGAACCCGTGGAGGCACCGAGACACGTGGAGCCAGCCATCTTGAAAAGACCACGACAAGCTGCAAGCGCAACAACCGAGGCTCCCTCCAAGTTGTGCTTTGGGATCTGAGAAGCCCAACACCCAAGCAGCATCTGCACCAAAGGTGAGCCCCCCAGCATCTCCACGATCTGCGTGGGGCCCTTCTGCATTTTGCCACTCGACGCGCCTAACCGGTTGCTGGCCCGCTGGCTAGTGGCCATCTAGGCGACGAACTTCAAGAACTACACCACTGGTCTGGTTGCTTCAGACTGGCCCTTGCTCCCCTCCAAAGGAGCACTCCCTCTGACCTTGCTGGTCAGAACCATCAGCTTATTTTGTCTTCCACAACAATTGCTTTTGCCAAGGCTTGTTTGCTTTGATCAAGTCGCCGACACCGCCGACAGCGAGAGCCTGTGTGGGACAGCTCGTGAACCGACTCCTGGACGTCGTCAACCTTCAGGGACCACGTGGCTGCAGAGACAAGCTACACCTTTCTTTCTGTTTGCACCCGACAACGCCTGGTACCCACCTGGTGCCACGCTGGTCACTGGCTAGTGACTGTGAACACTGTCCCCTCTGCTTACAGGTCTTCTACAACTCCGATCCACTCTGGGATCCACCGCATCTCTTCCGGACCGACCGCCTGCAGCATCTTTGTCTTCAGGCTCCATTGAACAGATAGAAGAAACCCGACGCACTTCGAGACCTATGCACCCGCTTCCTGTGGGTGAGGTAAAGCTGGCAATCCGGTGCCCAAGTGTAGAGTATCATCTCTAGTGTCTGTGTTTCCAATCTTGAGTTCATAGTCCATCCGGAAGATCCTTTTTGCAGTAACTTTGTAGCTTTTACGCACCCATTGAAAACCTATGGGAGCTCGCGTGTGACTATTTGCTCTGCACACGCAACCCGTGGACCTCCTGGTCACTAACTGAAGTTAGCTCCTTGTAGGCCCAGCGATTCTAGAGGCCCTAGGCCTTTTCCCTTTTCTGTTCGTGGTACTTATACCACTATTTTAGTATATGGTTTGAGCGGCCACCAGGGCCTATCCATATAAAGTGCAACTTCTGTGTATTCTAACGTATTCTTGTTTAACGATTTGTGCTCCTGTGCTCATAAAGAGTCTAGGGGATACTTTGAGAAATAAATACATATATATTTTCAATATATATCTGTGTGGTGTCCTTTCATTGGTATAAAAGGGGGTTACATTTGGTAAAACAGCCTGCTTAACACGCTTCACGAGTTTAGCCTCAAAGACTGCTTAGCCTACGCTACCACTAGGGCAGCTAGTCCGAAAAGGTTGACTTACAACCACACCATAAGGGTTGCTTGGCATGGTACAAGGTGGTCACTTTAACTAGTGAACATCATATACCAGGCCAACTTCTCACACATAGCATCTCTTGATCTTGAATGGGAGGAAGAGAAACTGGGACGCTACAAAGCAAGGGAGCTGAAGTACATCTGCAAAAAATTCAATGTTTCCACTGCTGGGTCCAAAAATAAGCCAGAGCTCTACAAGGCGCTGAGGGCCTGGGTAGAATCAAGAAATGCCCTTGATAATGAGAATGCAGAGGAGCAGCTGGAAGGGCCATTGGGCCCAGGGGGGAGGAATGCAGTCTCCCCAGCAAGTAGCAGTGTTTCTTCCAGAGGCCTGTCTCCAGAGGAGTTGGAGGACAGGGAGAGATGTAGGGTGCATGAGATAGAGCTGACCAAGTTCAAGTTAAATGGGCAGTTAGAATTTGAAATGCAAACTAGAAAGTTAGCCCTAGAAGAGAAGAAAATGCAGTTTGAACATGAAAAGGTTTTGAGGGAATTGGAGTTGAAGGCCAAGAGCTTAGATATTGCTCCCTCTGGCAGCAGCACACCGTCATTGCCTGTTGAATCTAGAGTGTATATTCCTTAGGATGTGGTGAAAGAATTTTTTTCAAATGATGATATTGGACAGCGGTTCAAGGCCTCTGAGGTAGCCATGTCTTCCCAGCGGGTCCCTGAGAAGGATTGGGGAGCGGGGTTGTGGGGACGGTTCCTTAGTGAGGGGCGGGACACACTGCTAGATTTGCCTACTGATGTCTATAATTATTATCCCCACATGAAAGATGCATTAATGTCCAGGTATGGTTTAACTTTTGAATTGTACAGACAGTGGTTCAGGGGTTTCAAGAAGATCGAGAACAGTACCTGGGTGGAATATGTCACTTTTTTCTGCAGAGCATTGGATGGTTGGGTGAAGGATAGAAAAGTTGATGATTTTCAGGGACTTCTTGATTTGATTGCATGGGAGCACTTGTCAAGTAACTGTTTTCCTGAGCTACGCTAGCACCTGATTGATGATAGGCTGACTAATCCTAGGAAGCTTGCTGAAGAGGCAGACCGCTGGGTCGGTACCAGGGTCCACAAGGGTCACGTGGGAGACTCAGCCAAGAGTGGGCAGTGTCCCCAGCAGAAGAGTGAGGGGGGACAAAAGTAAACAGAGGGAGTTCTATAGAAGGCTCCAAAGTAGTCCCCAAGGGAACCAAGGGAAAGGTCCTCAGCCTCCCCCCCAGAGTCCATCAGGGGTCCCGACAGGTCCACCTGTTCAAAGAGGACCTCCAAAATGCTACAAATGCAGAGACCTGGGTCATTTTGCAAATGATCCCAAGTGTCGCCTGTTTGGAAAACCAGCACCCCCTGGTGTAGCCCCCCGGCAGATGGCTAGTGTAGCCCTGGGTGAGGAGATGGGTGCCCAAGGTGGGTCGGGTCCCACAGAGATGTCCCTTGTCTCATTAGGAGATTGTGAGGTGGTCCCCAGGACCCAGCTGCCTGATAACACAAAAAATACAGGCAGTGGGTGACCATCAATGGCCATAGAGTGGAGGCTCCTAGAGATACAGGAGCCAGTGTGACAGCTGTCAAGTGTCACCTGGTGTCTCAAGAGCAGGTTGTCCCTGGTGCATTCTAACCAGTTGTTGCGGCTGACAACACAGAGAGTCACTGCGAGGTGGCTCAGGTTCCCTTTGAGTGGGGGGGGGGGGGGTCTCTGGTACTCTTCCGGTAGCTGTGAGGCCGCCATGCCCTTTGACCGTTTGTTAGGGAATGATCTGGAGAGCTCCCCTTGGGCGAAGGTGGAGTGGAGTGCTCATTTAGAAATGTTGGGTTGGCCTGACATGGCGTGTGTGAACACCCGGTCCATGGCAGCGAGTAAAGGTGCTCAAGAGGATCTCGAGCCTTAGAGGGGGCCAAGGTACCTGCCGTCAAGAGTAGAGGCAGGGGGTGTGGGAAACCGGCCCCTAAAGTTCCCACGGTCCAGGAGGGAGCAGACCCTGAGGGGGATGCCCTGGAGCCTACAGGGAACAGGTAGCCGAACTGGGGGACCTGCCTGAGCTGACCCATTGGCAGCAAGAAGGAGGTCCCTATAGGGAGGAATTCTGCAAGGAGCAGAAAGAATGCCCTTCTCTTGTGGGTCTGCAGCAATAGGCTGCCGACCAGGCAGCAGGTGATCAGTCTGGGTCACATTGGATTTATTGGGAGAATGACCTCCTGTATACTGAGCCTAAGGTTGCTAAGCCTGGGTCAGCCCATGTGCTGGTGGTACCCCAGCGCTTCAGAGGCTGCCTACTGGGGCTGGCTCATGATGTTCCATTGGCAGGACATTTGGGGCAGGACAAGGCCTTTGAGAGGCTTGTCACCCACTTTTATTGGCTCCAAATGCTCAGGAGTTCAGACACTCACTGCAGGACATGTCAGACTTGCCAGGCAAGTGGAAAGAGTGGGAGGAAGCTCAAGGCTCCTCTCCAGCCATTCCCTGTGGTCAGCACCCCCTTTGAATGGGTGGGTATTGACATTGTGGGGCCACTGGATCCCAAAACAGCCATGGGGAACAGGTTAATCCTGGTCTTGGTGGACCATGCCACCCGGTACCTGGAAGCCATACCTCTGAGGACAGTGACGGCCCCCGTGGTGGGACGAGTACTGATGGGAATTTTTGTCCAGAGTGGGATTCCCTTGCGAGGTAGTGTCTGACTGAGATACCAGCTTTATTTCCAAGTATATGAAGTCCCTGTGGCAGGAGTGTGGGGTAACTTACAAGTTTACCACTCCTTACCATCCCCAAGGAAATGGGTTGGTTGAAAGGTTCAACCGAACACTGAAGGGCATGATTATGGGTCTTGAGGATCCCCTGAGGTGTAAGTGGGACGTCATACTACCATGCCTACTCTTTGCTTACCGTGAGGTGCCACAGAAATCTCTAGGGTTCAGCCCCTTTGAGCTACTCTATGGACACCCATTGAGAGGACCTCTGAGTTTGGTTAAAGAAGGCTGGGAGCAATCTCCCAGGAAACCTCCCCAGGATGTATATAGCTACAGGCCTGAACGAATATCTGCCCTGGGAAAATGCGATTATATGAGTCTCCCGTTTTCAATCACCTGCTGTTATTATTTAGCATACCTATTTATGTAGCATGTATCTTTTGATACATTTCGAGTCAGTCATCTTTTATGAAGAAGCAGGGTCACCAGACGGAAATTCGTTGATTTTTTCCCATGACTGTAGCAGTTGTTGCATGCTTCTAATTCCACCATCAGTGAGGACATTTGATCTTGCATGTTTGTCTATATTTTAAACCATACATGTACCTACCGTTAGACTTCCCAAACGGGTTTTTCTATTTACGAGAATGAACGGCTATTGATCACTCTATATTATTTACCGATCAACGCCCCTTATGGAAATTTTATCAATCCATTCGAGTCTATCTGTCAATCGTATATAGTCTCACTATTAAACCGATCCCCAGTCCTGCGTTTATTTTCATGTTTTCAATCGGCGGACTCCGTATATTAGTCCTTTGTTTATTATGCTGCCCCACTACTTCCGGGTTGCCATATAAGGAAGACGCCAGAACCCTCCGTGTTCTAGGCAGGCCAGCGGGAGAAACAGGATCCACTTTGCGCTATTCCCGGAAACCCTGGTAAGCATTAGACTGATACCGTCGGATCATTATGGTATCCATTTTTCTAGTCAGACCTCCGGTATTACTCTTTACGCATTATAGACCATGGGTGTATTTATCTTCACAGATCGGACGTGGACTCCGTTCATCTATACCGTGTCCTACCCGTTATCTACCACGCTCCTTAGGATTATAGCCTGCCAAAGTGTTTAATAGAAACTTGTAAGGTATTTACACATCTTTTCCATCAAGCCTTTTTAACTCGTTGAACTATACCTAGTTCTCCCTTGCTCCTCCTTAAACCTAGTGTTTATATACTTTTAGGTCCTGAGTAACCTGGAGATCACACAGATTTCACTCATACCATACTCCTGTGGAAACTTAATGATTAACTGGAAATTTTTCTGATTTACTTTATATATATCCAGGCTTGGATACTATTTATGTGGACGACGATCTACGTTGTTGGTAAGCTTCCCAGTATAGTACCTACAATATCGACCTTACCCTGATAGAGCATTACTTCCATTTATATTTTCTTATCCAGTTTATATATTTTTACTTTTTCAGGTTACTTCTGAATGTGACCATTTCTACTAATTTTATCCATTCAATCAATTCCGGATTTAATAGATGGCATTGTTGAAACCCTCGACCCAGACTGCCATGTAAACTCATGCTATCTCGGCAGAGTAAGTAAATTAGCCAGTGCCTTAGTAGCGCCTCCAGTATCATACACTCCCTGTTACGCTTTGCGCAAAGAAATTCCAGTAGGCTATTGTCCCTCACACAACAAGAGTGTAGAGATGCATTTGAACAGACATGTCCTCTAAATTTTTACACACATGCGCAGCTTGACATAGTTTGTGTTTCCATCCCTAACTAGGGCCACCTAAGATACAGAAATCTTAGATCTAGCGTTACCTTTATAATTCTAGCACTCACTGCTTAAGAATTTCTCATACTTGTACATGTTAGTATTTACCAACCTTTTCAAGAAGAGTCAACATGTGTCTGTCTCTTATTCTATCTCCTCAGTTCTCATGTATTAATTCAAATCAAAGAACGAAGTTGCTGTCTTCCTTGTATCCTCTTTCTAAAAGAGAGCCGATGTATGACAAGTATGTGCATATATATTTATGTTTACAACTTCCTATGTGCAATATCTAGGTGATGGGTCTTTGGAATCTTATTCCTTCACTATTCCCTTTCCTCCAAGGTGACTGGCTTTCATCACGGGCCCATATGAGCCCTTAACGTTTCCATTCTCTTTAAAAGCTCCTCCCACCTCCTTAAAGAAATTAGCTAACTTAAAATCATGACTACAAAATATTCATATAAGTTCTTTTTACCCACAGACCAACGGCTGTTATTATTGATTGTGTGACTATACCTTGCGAGGTTGGACACCTAACTAGGCCCAGAGGCCTTTGTTGTTTGAAAGACCACCTAAGTACGCCCTGAAGAAGGAGCCCTTTAAAGCAACCCGTGTGCTCCGAAACGCGCGTAGGCGCTGGTCTCATGTGTATATTGCACAACCCATGGTTTTGACCGCTATTATATTGTTGTCTTTGTAAAAAAGTTTCTGTTCGTGCTTCTTAGTTTTATTGTCCTTAATGCTTTTGATTGTCCTTGAATCTATGTCACATATATGTCTTTTAGATGAATTGTCCGTACATTGTTAAGGTTAGTCACAATTGTGTTTCTATATTATGACATTTGTTTATGTTGCCAAAAAGAATAATGAAAAAATGAAAAAATTCAACAAAATGAACAAATAAATGAAATAATTTTGTTTTGTACACCGTGGTCTGTGGTTGTTGTTAACAATTGTGGACATATTGCCTTTTTGAAAGATAAGCGTAGGAAGTTCTGTGTTTTGTGTATTATACTTATCCCTGTATTCTTCCACGCTCATGAACTTTACCAGGGTCCCTCTTCTGTAGTTCCTTCTATAGCTACATGCTGGCCTTTAGGAACCAAACTCGGCGTTTCAAGCAACTCGCTGAGGCAAATCTGGAAGCCAGCCAGGAGGAGATGAAGCGGTGATATGACCAGAATGCCACTCTGGTAGAGCTTCAGCCTGGTCAGAAGGTGTGGGTCATGGCCCCAGTGGAGCCTTGCGCACTCCAGGATAAGTGGACCGGACCATTTGAGGTGGTGGAGCGCAAAAGTCTGATTACCCACTTGGTGGACTTGCGGTCTCCCAGGAACTCCTTGAGGGTCCTGCATGTCAACCGCCTGAAGCCCCACTTGGAGAGGTCCCAAGTGGGCATGCTCTTAGCGACAGATGGTGGAATGGAGGAGGAGACCGAGCCTCTTCCAGACCTCCTGTCAGTGACAGAGCAAGATGGGTCAGTGGAGGGTGTCAACCTCTCTTCCACCCTGAGCAACAGAATGACTGCCGCCAGTTGCTGGGACAGTTTTCTGATCTGTTCTCCCTGGTTCCCGGTGTCACTAATTGGTGGGTCCATGAGGTGGACACTAGAGATAGTACACCTGTGAGGCACAAAACCTACAGGGTGACTGACAGGGTGAGAGCTTGCATCAAGGAGGAGGTCTCCAAGATGTTTGCGTTAGGGGTGATTGAATCCTCTAACAGTCCTTGGGCCAGCCCAGTGGTCTTGGTCCCAAAGGCTGCCGCACCGGGTGCCACACCAGAACTCTGGTTCTGTGTGGACTACTGAGGGCTCAATTCAGTCACCAGAACTGACGCGCACCCCATCCCCAGAGCTGATGAGCTCATAGATCGGCTAGGGGCTGCACTGTAGCGCAGCACGTTTGACTTAACGTCTGGGTACTGGCAGATCGCCTTGACCGATGGGGCAAAGGAGAGGTCAGCATTCTCCATGCCAGATGGGCACTACCAGTTCCGGGTGATGCCTATTGGGATTAAGAATGCCCCTGCCACCTTTCAGAGGTTGGTAAACCAGGTGTTGGCTGGACTGGATGAGTTCAGTGCCACCTACCTGGATGACATCGCAGTGTTCAGCGCCAGTTGGGAAGAACATCTGTGCCACCTCTGGGAAGTGTTGATGGTGCTGCGGAGGGCAGGCCTCAAGATCAAGGTGAGTAAGTGCCAGATCGGGCAGGGATCCGTGGTGTACTTGGGACACCAGGTGGGGAGCGGCCAGGTGGCACCCCTGCAGCCCAAGATTGAAACCATCCTGGTTTGGGAGCCGCCCAAAACCCAGACAGAGGTGAAAGCCTTTTTAGGACTCACAGGTTACTACAGAAGGTTTGTCAAGGGGTATGGCAACATTGTTGTCCCCTTGACAGCGCTGACTTCCAGGAAGCAGCCCAAGAGAGTGATTTGGACTGACACCTGTCAGAAAGCTTTTGAGGCCCTAAAAATTGCTATGTGCACGGCGCCCGTGCTCTTGGCACCCAACTTCTCCAGAGAGTTCATAGTACAAACAGACGCCTCAGAGCATGTTCTGGCACAGATGAATAAGGAGGGCCTAGATCAACCCGTATCCTTCATCAGTAGGAGGTTACTTCCACGGGAACAGAGGTGGAGTGCTATTGAGCGTGAGGCATTTGCTGAGATCTGGGCACTGAAGAAGCTGAGACCATACCTGTTTGGGACTCACTTCCGGGTTCAGAGAGACCACAGGCCCCTCAGATGGTTGATGCAGATGAGGGTGAGAATCCAAAGCTGTTGAGGTGGTCCATTTCCTTACAGGGGATGGATTTCATGGTGGAACATCGCCCTGGTACAGAATACGCCAATGCTGATGGTCTGTCCTGATTTTTCCACCTTAGTGATGAGAATGCCCAGGAGGTAGGGTAGTTCTCCCCACATTTCAGCTGTAGGGGACATGTGTTAGACCTGGCACCTTGGCGTGGGTCTTCCTTCCATTTTTTCTGTTGCCTCATTTGTTTTTGCTGGAGTTAGTTGCTCAGAGCACTGTGCCACTGCTGTCCAATGCCACAGTGCAAGTGCTCCGTATTGTAAATTAATGTATGAATTTGTGATTCCATGATTGGTTGGTTTGGTTTACCTGTCAGACCCTAGTACAGTGCACCAGGAGTGCCCAGGGCTTGTAAAGCCAAATTCTGCTGGTGGGCTTGCAGCACTGGTTGTGCCACCCACAGTAGCAGCCTGTAAAAGTGTGTCTAAGGTCTGCCATTGCAGAGCCTGCGTGCAGACTGGTACTGTCATGCTGACTGGGCAAGTGCACCAACTTGCCAGTCCCTAAACCTTCCCTTTTCTTCATATCAGACACCCCTATGGTAGGCCCAAGGGCAGGGTGCATTGTAAGTATAAGGTAGGACATGCCCTGGTGTATGTGGCATGTTCTAATAGTGAATTAGAGCCATTTTCGTTTTTCACTATTGCAAGGCTACCTGTTCTCCATAGGCCAGAATGGGCAATTTGATTATTACATCTTATAATCCTAACTGACTCAGGGAACATGGTAGAAATCCGAATTTAGTATGCCTGAACTCAGAATGATAAAATACATCTTTTAGTGAAGTTGGTTTTAACATTCGGTGTTTGAAAATACCACTTTTAGAAAGTAGGTATTTTCTTGTCTAACCATTCAAACCTGCCTCTGCTAGGCTGTGTATTCCTTGTCTGGAGTTCGAGTGACAGGGCTGGGGAATTCCAGGAGACAGGGTGAGGCAGCCCAGTGGTGAATAGAGAGATCTGCATCTAGATGGGAGGGAGGAGTTGCACCTCGGACCTGGATAGGGCTGTGCCTTCCCTCCACAATGCTGGCTCCACCTCCTGTGGTGCGCCTGATGTCTCTGCTCTGCACTCTGAAAGGAAAGAAGGAGTCAGGTAAACAAAGTGCTCCAGGACTGACCAGAACTGGTTTGGACTAGGCAAAGGCCCCTCTGCCTTCAGAGAACAAAGGATTTTGGGGTATAAGTATTGGGACCCTGATCCCAAGAATTTAGATCACTTTGGGAAACAAGAAGAAACCTTTGCTGAGGAGAGGAACCAAGAAGAAACTGAGGAGAGACTATCCCTGAAACTGGGGGATTGGCCTGCAGGGGTTGCCTACTGCCAAAGAGAGGAGAAAGGAACTTTGTGTGTACTTTTGCTCAACTTGTGAAGGATCTCCAGTGGCTTGGAAAAGAGCTTGCCTCCTGCTGAAGTCTCAGGAAGAACAGACTTCAACCACCAGCTCCCCAGAGTTCTTTGGAAGTGCCTGCTGCTGTTTTGGGCCTTCTGAGGGCCTGCGTGTCGCAAGGAGCTGGAAGGGCGACTCGCGGAGAAGAAGCGTGTCGCCGTCGCAGCCACTGCCGTCGCATCACTGACCAAGGGTGTCGCCGCTGTAGCTGTCGCATTGCACCACATCACGAGAAGCGCCCGCAACACCGAAGAAGCGTGGCGCCGTTGCAGCCATTGTAGCTGATGCATTGCACTGCAACAGAAGAAGAGTCTCGCATCGAGGAAGAAGCGTGTCGCAGCCGCTGCCATCGCATCTTGGATGACGCCGCTGTAGCTGTCGCATTGCACCACATCAAGAAAAGCACCTCGCATCCATCGAGAAGCGTGCCGCCGTTGGAACTGCTGCAGTTATCGCATCAAGCGGAAGCGTCTCGCAATGTCGGAGAAGAATGTCGCCGCCAAAGCTACTGTCGTCGCATCACTGAAGAAGGGTGCCGCCGCTGCAGCTGTCGCATCGAGTCGAGTCTCCTCGCACCATCGGAGAAGCAAGCCACATCAGGAAGATCTTCACGTCTTTATTTCTTTGCACCAAACTTTCATCGCATCAACATCGTTGCAACACTTTCGTTGCCCTGCGTGTCGCATCTAAAGGTACATTGACTTAAAGTGTCGCATTTAAGAACTAAAGAGACTTAAGCTAACTACTACCATTTTTAAGTAACAGTATTGTGGATTTTTGTCGTTTATGGTCTTGTGGTAAATCTATATAAGGAATACTTATTTTTGATATAAAACTTGTGTGGTGTCCATCTATAGTGTTGTCACTTGACTACTGTATGTGTTCACAAATGCTTTACACACTGCCTCTGAGATAAGCCTGTCTGCTCGTGCCAAGCTACCAAGGGGTTGAGCAGGGGTTATTTTAGGAGTGTACCCCCTTACCCTGACTAGAGGCGAGGGTCCCTATTTGTCACAAGTGCATACCTGTGCCAACTAGAGACCCCCAAGTCTAACACTCCTCCATTGAGAAGAGGGCAAAACAGAGGGCCGCAAAACGAGCAAGAAAGGCAAAACAGAGGGCAGAAAAGGGAGCAGAAAAGACAAAACGGAGAGTAGAAAACAAAAGGGAAAGGCAAAGTAGAGGGCACACAAATGAGCAAAAAAGGCAAAACTGAGGGCAGAAAAACTAGCAGAAAAGGTGAGGCAGAAGAGGGTAAAACAGAGGGCAGAAAAACAAGCAGAAAAGGTGAAACAGAAGGCAGAAAAACTATCAGAAAAGGCAAAACAAAGCAGAAGAGGGCAAAACAGAGGGCAGAAAAACTAGCACAAAAAGCAAAACAGAGGGCGGAAAAATTAGCAGAAAAGGCAAACCAGAGCAGAAGCGGTCAAAACGGAGGGCAGAAAAACTAGCAAAAAATGCAAAACAGAGGTCAGAAAAACTAGCAAAAAAGGCAAAACAGAGGGCAGAGAAACTAGCACAAAAAGATAAACAGAGGGCTGAAAAATGAGCAGAAAAGGCAAGCCAGAGCAGAAGCGGTCAAAACAGAGGGCAGAAAAACTAGCAAAAAAGGCAAAACAGAGGTCAGAAAAACTAGCAAAAAAGACAAAACAGAGGGCAGAAAAATGTGCAGAAAAGGCAAACAGAGCAGAAGAGGACAAAACAGAGGGCAGAAATATGAGCAGGGAAGGCAAAACAGAGGGCAGAAAAGGCAAAACAGAGGGCAGAAAAACAAACAGGAAGGACAAAACAGAAGGCAGAAAAACAAGAAGAAAAAGGCAAAACATAGGGCAGAAAAACAAGCAGAAAGTCAAAACAGAGCAGAAGAGGACAAAACAAAGGGAAGAAAAATGAGCAGAAAGGTAAAATGGAAAAATGAGCAGGAAAGACAAAACAGAGAGCAGGGAAGGGAACATAGAGGGCAGAAAGATGCGCAGAAAAAGGCAAAACAGAGGACAGAAAAATGAGCACAAAAGGCAGAAAAATGAGCAGAAATGCCAAACAGACCAGAAAAGGGCAAAACAGAAAGAAGGAAAACAAGCAGAAATGGAAAACAGAGGGCAGGAAAAACTAGCAGGAAAGGCAAAACAGAGGGCAGAGAAACGAGCAGAAAAGGCAAAACATAGGGAAAAAAACAAGCAGAAGATGCATAATAGAGCAAAAAATCGCGCAGAAAAAGTCAAAAATGAGGGAAGAATAGTGAGCAGAAAAGACAAAACAGAGAGCAGGAAAGGCAAAATAGAGGGCAGAAAAATTAGCAGGAAAAGGCAAACCAGAGGGCAGAAAAACAAGCAGAAAAGGCAAACCAGAGCTGAAGAGGGCAGAAAAACTAGCAGAAAAAGCAAAACAGAGAGCAGAAAATCGAGCAGTGAAGGCAAAATAGAGGGCAAAAAACAAGCAGAAAAGGCAAAACAGAGGGCAGAAAAATTTGCAGTAAAGGCAAAACAGACAGAAGAGGGAAAAACAGAGGGCAGAAAAAAGAGCAGGAAAGGCAAAACACAAGGCAGAAAATGAGCAGGAGAGGCAAAACAGAGAGCAGAAACACAAGCCGAAAAAAAGTCAAAACAGAGAGCAGCAAAACAAACAGAAAAGGCAAAACAGAGCAAGAAACAAGCAGAGGTGGCACACACAGAGGGAAGCAGGGAGACGAGCAGCAGAGGGTAGCAGACTGTGGGCAAGCTGGACAGGAGAACTCTCACGGGGGAGCTGACACGAGGACCCGCTTAAATTTTACAGAAATTAAACCTCAATGGGAAACACTTACATATATAAACAAAGCAGGTACCCCATTTGAAGCTCCACTTCTGTAAAGGACAAATGGCACTGACCTCCTGGGTTTGACAAAGGCAAAGCAAGAGTGTTTTCTTGGCAATTCCACATTGAAAGGTGATCTAAAATACTTTGTTTAAGGTGAATGCTTTGTTGATCTATTGGAGAGTAATGTGTAGTGACTGTGACAAGTGGGTTCATTCTTGTCCTTACCTGGTGAGAGCAGAGTCCATGGTTTTCCCTCTAAATATCTATGAGTATAAAAATGTGCAAAATCATTTGAAGCTCCGCCTGTTTGGTCCTGCCCAGTCCACCGTAGTAGTGCGCAGTTATCTGGCCGCCTTTTACCAGGACTATAAGCAGCTTACCAAAAGGCCCCCAAGTGCTTTTCCCGCTGATTTTGGTGATGTTTTCATGATGCTGAGGAATATGAGGACATCTCCACCAAACAAAGACACACTTACTTGATATAGTTAAGAGGAAGGACCCTGGTTTGGTGGAGATTTACCCTTTTGCACTCTCGTCGTCTTCTCTATAGGAAGATTCAGGGTATCACAAATTTCTGGATAAAGTCGCACTAGGGACAATTACATTGCCAAAAACACACACAAGGTCACTGGTGACATTTTCTTATGCTCCATTACCCAACTGTAGCGTAGAATACGTATTGGACATTTACCCAAGAAGAAAGCACTTAGTAATTAAACAGTAGAAAGTTCTCCCCTTGGGTAGATATTTTAAGCAAAACTGTGGACTCTTTTTGGATATAGGGGTAATTATGGTTATGTTGTGGCCCAGTCCTGACAAACCTACTGATATACCTACACAGACACTTAGACACCCACTCACAGACCTTCTCAGACACTGATACACCCACTCACTGACCCACTTGGACACTCACACACACAATCACAGACCCACTCACAGACCTAGTCAAACACTCTCATACACACATTCATAGACACACTCAAACACTCATGCACCCACTCACAGACACTCTCACAACCACTCACAGACCCATTCAGAAATATACACCCACTCACAGAACCTCTCATACTCTCTCACACCCACTCACAGACCTACTCAGAGACACACACAATGACTCACAGACCCACTCAGACAGTCATGCACTCACTCACAGACTGTCTCACACACTCATGGAGGCACTCACAAACCCACTCAGACACTCTTAGTCCTACTCACAGACCCACTCTGACACTACTCAGACCCCCATGTACATACTCAGACACCCACTCAGATACTCATACCTCTACTCACAGACCCACTCAGACACTCACTCACACACCCTTTGAGACTCTCCCTCACACACTCACTCACACACCCACTGAGAAACTCATGCACTCACTCTCTCACTCTCAAAGAGTACAGGTTACAGTTAGAAAATAAAATGTAAAAACCTTAGAAATTCACTTAAAAAGTTTATAGGGATGTTATAGTTAGGAAAAAACATTAAAACACATAGAAATTCACAAAAAAGCAACGGTTACAGGGACATCACAGTTAGCAAAAACCATTAATAAGACCTTAGATTTTCACTTAAAACATCAAAGGTTACGGGGATATTATAGATAGGAAATTGAATTTAAAGAAAATTGAAATTCACTGAAAATAATGAAGGTTACAGGGACATTATAGTTAGGCTCTAATTTTACTCATACAATACCATAGAAATTCAGCAGCTATAGTTACCTAAGCTAACCATAACTTAGACACCTGCAATGCACTGCTTTTGAACGCACAGATTACATCACTCTTGACATGGTCAGTGACATCACTGATTACATCACTGATGACATCTCAAATGACATCCCAGATGACATCATCCACAGAACAACTCTAACCCGCTCACTCATCCATAGAGTCACTCACATAACTACTCACTCACTCATGCAGCCACTCACACAACCACTCACTCACCTATACAGCTACACACACACAGGTGTTCACCAATATAGCAACTCACAAACCCACTTACTCACCCATGCAGCCTCTCAACACAGCCACTCACTCACCCTACAAGCACTCACATACTTACTCACACATCCACACAACCACTTACATATGTATTCACACATCCATACAAGCACTCACACATCTACTCACTCACTCATACAGCCATTCACACAGATACTCACTCACAATACAGCCACTCACTCACCCACACAGCTGCTCATACACCCACTTGTATACCCATAGAGCCACTCACACACCCATACAGCCACTCAGACACCGACTCACACATGGACACACATCGTCACTGGGTCTTGTCCAGCCCATGCTGTTGTTCAAATAACGGAAATGCTTCCTGAAGGTTAGTATGCTGTTGTCTACAACTTGGAGTTAATTGCAGACACATTTGTGTGTGGAATGTTTTCATGGTGGAATGTTTATCAATGCCTTGTCACTGTGATTGTTCCTAGGTTGCACTGATGATACAGTTTAGTACAAATAAATAACACCATCATCACTTTGCCAGCTGATGATTCAAAGTCTCAAAAAACTGCCACATGGCAGATTTTGGTGGTCAAGAGTGGTGAGCTGCCACTACTTGCTTGGGTACTTTGCTGTTTTAAGGATTTGATACCAGTGGTCCAGATTCTGAAATATACTCTTCTACATGCCTGGTCTGTGCCTGGTCTGTGCAACATTTGAAACTAATTTTTGTCTTTGCAAATGCTAATGTAGATGTGGATTAGTTCTTGTTATCTTGATTGCCATTGTGTTTTTTGCTGCTTAGGACCAGTAACATTATTCAGAAGCTGGGGTACAATATAGTTCACACAAAAAAGTGTTGGATAACATTATTTTCTTAAACTTATTCCAGGCTTATTTTTATGAAATTCATCTTAAAGCATTGCTTCAATTTAATGTTTTATAACGTGTATTTTCTGTTTCTTTCCAACATTGATTTATGAGCATATTTTCATGAACACCTTGAATGTATCTCTTTCCAATTCCTTTATTAGGCAGTACATCTTCTGCTGTCTGCTTTCCTACCTCAACAAAAAAATCAACATTGCTTTCTTTAGTACATAAGCTGTTTTAACCAATTTGTAGGTAAATCTTTTTGAATTGTTATGTGAATAGCATTTCAACATGTGTTTATTTTTTTGTTTTAGAACCTTCACACATGAAGAATGAAGTATTGTTAGTTTAACATAATGTTACCTATTGTAATGAAATTTCAGAACTTTCCTTCTAAAACTCACTGTTGGCTTGACACACCACTGAGCAGTGTGTTGGGGCGGAACAGTCCTCTGCATGGTTATGGATGTGGTCCCCTGCCTCAGTACCAACTGTACTGTTGTCTGGATCTCTAATGCTGATTTTTGTTGTCATAAGCAAACACAGATCATGCATCTGCACCATGACATATGCCTGTCTCATGAATTGCAGTCTTGTTTTACTGGGAAAGTTGCCCAAAGCACTACCCTCATAGTGGTGGAAGGTTACTGACTTCACCAAGACTTAAGCAGCATGAGTGTGTTGGTGGCATCATACCTTATAGTAATCAGTAGGAGTGAGGAGGCCCTTTTTAGCCTGTGCTACTGGAGTGATGCCTACAGGCTCACTCACCTTTTTAAAGTTCCGCTGCTGTGTGCTTAACTCCTCCTTGGCCTATATCAGTTTGATGTGCAGAGCTGTGCAGGAGTGGTGACTCTGCTGAATGTATGTGGGAAGGGCACAATACAGGGATAAAGCAGTGCTGTGCAGTGCATGCATGATGAGTGTGTGTACTGGGTGTATGAATACCAGAGAGGAATGCATTACAAGAGAGATGTAGTACTGTGAATGTGTGTATATGCGCATGTTGGGTGAAGTGTTATGTAGTGCGTGCATGGGGATTATGTGTACAATCAATGGGTGTGTGTTAGACCTGGCATCTTTTGGTGTTTTTCTCCTGTCTTTTTGTTTTCTGGCCTCCTGGTTTTGACTCTGTTTTTGCTGGTTTAGGGTCTCTGTATACTTTCTAACTGCAGTTCTGTGAAAAGTGCAAGTAGTCCGATTGTAAATTGTGTTATGGATTGGTGTTTTCATGATTGCCATATTTGTTTACTAGTAAGTCCCTAGTAAAGTGAAACAGAGAGGGGGGTGGTGTAGGGCATAGGGGAGGCGCAAAGATTCACCAATCTTAGCAAGAATAACACTATTTAGGGACGGTGCTATAAGGAGGAGAGAACCACCAACTACTCCTAATCTGCAGCATAGGCTGCTCCAAAAGACAAAACACAAAATCCTTAGCACACGTCAATCATATATAACATTCAGTTCAAATATTAGAGTTGCAAGAATCCATAATGCACAGCAGAGTTTTCTTGGTAATCTTCATTCTTTAATCCATGTGATGATTCATTATTTTTCAGTAGCAATAAGACGTAACTTGTCCAACAATTCAACGTACACAGCTCGAAGCCAACACGTGTTTCGTCGCTATTAGTTATATATACATGCGACTTTTTCAAGGCTGAAAAGGTATACGTCATGAAATTGGTAAAGAAATGAATTCCAAGAGTAGTAAGTGATGTGGCAGAACAGCAATTAAAAGGTAACCGCAGGGTCCGTGTACGGGTCAACAAAAGACTTTCAGTACAATATAAAGGTTCTTCGTTCAACTATTCATTCTGCCCCCACCAGCGGGCATCCTCGCACTTGAGGTACTCCTGTGGGCAGAGTGCAGTGTATGTTAAAGGTAGGACATGTACTGGCATGTGTGACATGCCCTGGTAGTCAATTACAGTGCATTTCGTTTTTCACTATGGAAAGGCTATCTGTCCCATAGGATAGAATGGAAGTTTACTTATAACATCTTATGAATGGAAGTTTACTTATAACATCTTATGAGCTGATCTTCCCATTGGAACAAGATAGGGAAATGAGGTCTAGCTGCCTGAACTCAGAATATAAAAAAAGCATCTTTTAGTACAAATGAGTTTTGTGTTCTGGGTTTGAAAAATACCACTTTTAGAAAGTAGGTATTTTCTTGCTTCGCCATCCTTTGTGCCTCTGCTGGGTTTGTGGATTGACTGTCTGGCTTTGGAGTGACTGGGGCTGGTGATGTGTATTCTCTTCAACCAGCCACTGGGGGGGTCGAAGTGTGTCCTGCCTTTCCTGGATGAGTCAGGGTTGGGCTGAATAGACCTAGGCTGCATTTAGACTAGTGGGAGGAGATTTACTTGTACCTGAATGGGCCTGGCCTGCCTTGGGCAATGCTGTCTCCACCTCCTGCCAGAAAGCCTTGGCCAGAGAGGACAGAACTGGTTTGGGCTGGGCACAGACACTCTCTGTCCCAGAGAACAAGAGAAATGCAGTATAAACATTGGGGCCCAAATCCCATAACTTCAGTACTCACTGGAATCAAGGAACCTGCAGAGAAGAAGAGCTGGAAGAACTGCTAGGAGGAGTACTGCCCCTTTGCTGTGTCGTTGCTTTGCTGGGTTTGCCTGCAGTTGCTATTTCTACACTGGGCAGTGAAAGGACTGGACTGAACTTTCTAAACTTGTGCTGATTATCTCCAAGGGCTTGAAATTGAGTTTGCCTCCTGTTCGGAAGTCTCAGGGACTGCAAAGACTTCACCGACCTCTGGGTACCGCCTCTGGAACCGTGGTTTCAGTTGCCACAGAGGTCTCCGTATCCTGAAGGCACCACATAGGGCACTGTCCGCATCTCGCACTGCAACCCAGGTCTCACCAACGACGACGACCAACACTGCCACCACCGAGCCGCTGCTTGCACCGTGACCAGTGGGCAGCGCACTCCGCACCGCTTCACTTCACTTCACTTCGCCACCCTGGTCTCACTGACACTGTCGCTGCATACTGACAGAGACTTCTTTGACCACATTGTGGCTTGGGGGCACCGCTAGTAAGTCATGAGACGCACCTTCCCATCCCATACCGCAGTTCAGACCGATCTATGGCTGCTCCCCACAACTGGCTCTGTCGTCTGCACTGCGATCTGTCAGCACTGCATCGAGCACCGCCTTAACTCTGCAGCCCTGGTTTCTCCAACGCCTGCTGGACGACCGTCACCGAGCCACTGCCTGCACCACGATTTGAGGGCACCACACACTGTACCCCTCCGCTTCACACTGCAACGGCGATGGTTGCCATGACACCAACTTGTCAGCCGCAACACAAAAGGTACTGTGTACGAGTCTGCCAACACCCCTGACCAACGAGGTCAGACAGAACTGATGGATTCAGTTGTTTTCAGTACCGCTGTAGCACCAGAGAGAGCTACCGGCTTCAAGGAACTGCATTTTTAAAGTATTTTTGCAAAGTGCTTTTTTTTAAGTACTGTATGTTGGATTTTTATCATTTTGGTCTTGTTGTGAATATATAGCTGGTCACACCATTATCTGATCAGCTTCGAATTCCCTGTGGGTAGCCGCCCTAAGCACTTACCTCCAGTGTGGAGGGTGGTACAGAATTGGCGCAAGATAGAGGACGCCAAGCTGAGGGAAGCATTAAATGAGACAGTACATTCGGGATCACAGTCCGGTGATCCGGACTTGGAGTACGAGAAATTTTCATACTGGCTGAGGACAGCCATAGACATGGTGGCTCCTGCCCGAAGGGAAAGGATAACGAACAGTATAAAGGAGGCCCCATGGCATACGCAAGAACGAAGAGGGGAAAAACAGGCTCTCTGTCAATGCGAAAGGCACTGGCGGAAATCATACGATCTAAAATCCCAGGTGACGTATAAAGCAAAACTAGCCCTCTACAAAGCATCTATCATCAGAATTAAATCCGCGTATTACGAAGTGAGGATTAGGGAGGCCACAGACACTCAGAAAGAGACCTTTAACATACTCATGGAGTTGAGGCGAATGAAAGAACATAGGACTGTCGCTAATCAGACTGACTCTGAAAGGGTACAGGACTTCTTTCTAGCTAAGGTCAAAAACATCATTACAGAAATAGGCAATAGACGCATAAATTCCTGTCCTCTATCAGTGGTGGACCCGCCTTACTTTCAGGGCGGCTCCCTCTCAGCCTTTCCTGCACTTGACCCAAATGGTCTAGCCCATATTGTGGCCAAAGTAAAATCTGGGTCACCAGAAAGTCCATGCCCTCCTAGGGTGTTTAAAATGGTCATTCCGGCGGTAGGGCCAGAGGTGCTGTCCTTTCTAAATCTTTCTTTGGCAATAGGGAAGGTTCCATATAAATTTAAGGAAGCCATGGTGATTCCATTGCTGAAAAAAGCAGGGGCGAACATCAATAATCTGAAAAACTTCCAACCCATTTCCAGACTTCCTTTTCTGGCTAAAGTTCTCAAACAACATGTGTTTAGAGTTCTCTTGTCCTTCTTGGAAGAACATCAGTTGCTACATACACGGCAAGCAGGATATAGGGCCCACAACGGCACTGTGTTGGTGATGCTCTCAGTGCTGGATGAATTGAAGCTCGCAGCTGATAAGAAGAATCCCTCAGCATTGATCCTATTAGATCTCTCAGGCGTGTTTGACACGGTGAACCACGTGCAGCTGTTGGCCCGTGTCCGGCGGCTGGGAGTCACCGGGATGGTCCTCCAATGGATTACCTCCTTCCTGGAGGATCGGTCTCAAAAGGTCCAATTAGAAGAATGTACGTCCAGGAAGGGCGTCCTGCGATTGAGGGTTCCGCAGGGCTCTGCGATGTCCCCCTGCAATGTAATATCTACCTTCAGCCGTTGGTAGAAGCACTGGCAAAATTGGATTGTCAGGTGTTTAATTACACTGATGACACCCAGATAATTGTCCGAGTTGATAATTCCCCTCAGACACAGCTCAATGTTCAGAATATCCTCCGGTTCACTATGAACTGTATGACTTCTAATTCAGTTAAGGTAAACCCGGATAAAACAGAGGTGCTTCCTCTTACTACAGGGGCTTTGCCCTGGTCCAGTCTCTTATGGCCCCAAGAGCTTGGCACCACCCCAACACCGGTGCCAGTTGTGAAGCGCTTGGGTATCAAGCTGGACACCATGTTAACTCTAAACAATCAGGTGTCTGCTGTAGTGGGGAGTTGTACGGGCCTGATGCGGCAACCCTGGAAGCTTGGGACCCTGTTGTCATTTTCCACCATGCGTACCGTCATGACGGCACTAATTTTGTCACGCCTGGATTACGGTAACGCAGTATACATAGGGTTTCCTGACAAACTTCTGGGGAAACTTCAGGTGGTTCTAAATGATGCGGCAAGGCTGATTTTTAAACTGCCAAGAAGAGCACATGCCACCCCCGTGCTACAACAGCTACAGTGGCTCCCTAAAAAGCAGAGGGTCAGGTTCAAGGGCCTGTGCATTGCACATAAAGAACGGTATGGAGTGGCGCCCAACTACATCAAAGACCGTTTGAAGCCCTATGTGCCCGGACGCTGTCTCCGGTCATCTCAGTCTAGCTTGTTGGCCTGCCCGCGCTTTAATAGAGCTACCTTGGGGGGGCGGGCTTTCTCAGTTGTGATACCATGGAGCTGGAACAAGCTACCAGATAGTATGCGTAGGGAAGCCACTTTACTCCCGTTCAGGAGGAAACTCAAGACTATTCTGTTCACAGAGGCATTTGGATAAGTCCACCCTATTGTGTGCTGAGTCTAGCAGTAATAAGAGATTCCTGGGTTCTTGGTCCATGCTGCAAGCGTTTAGAGACCTTTTGGTGATTTGGCACTCTACAAATATAAATTAACATAACATAAAGTATTGGATATTTTTCTTAACTGTTGTGGTGTCCTTTTGTACTATTTTCACTGTATTACTGTTGGTTATGTGCAAATGCTTTACAGACTTCATCTGAGGTAGCCTGACGGCTCATGCCAAGCTACCAAGGAGCTGAGCAGGGGTATTTCAGGAGTGTATCTCCCTTATCTTGACTAGTAAGAAGGGTCCCTACTTGAACAAAGGGGCAAACCATTGCCAACTAGAGACCATTTCTAACAGTGTGCTTGCATGTAGCACATCATGGCACAAAACAGAAATAATACAGCACTTAGCAGTGCACACAGAGTGATTGCGTATGCTTAATTTATATGCACTTGGGGTGGCACAATACATGGAGGTGAAAGAACTCGACAGTATGTGTGCTGTGTATGTACACTGAGTGCAAGTGTGCCTGAAATGGTACATTACATGGAAAACCCTGGATTCCATTTTTTAAACCCAATCCTGCCTGGTGAAGACGTGAGATTTGGAAGAATTCTTCCAGACAAATGTATGCATTGCTGCATTCCTGTATCCTGGGTTGGACACAATGGAGACGGGAGAGAGAGACTCCCACTGTACACTTCAAAGGATGCTCTTTGATAAAGGGAGAGATCACAAGAGAAGGGACCTGGACACACCTCAGGAAGGAGATGGGGCTGATAAGGGAATCATAAAGAGTAGGATTGGGAGACCGGGATAAACCTTTGATGCACATATCACTGAGGCTGACATCCAGGTGTGAACTCTAGTCCCTCCCATGATATATTTTATGGGACTATCAGCTTCAAATTCTCTCCTGCTGTGATAAAGAACCTTTCAAGAGGTAAAAGAGAGAAGAAAAGTGTGCACTTCCAAAAAAGCAAAATCTCAACATAAAATTTCAAAGACCCAGCACCTAAATCAGGAAATGGACTATAAAAAGGGGATGTTGCAACCACAGAAATGTGTTATCTGCCAAGCAGCCAGATGGTCTGTGTGTGACAAAGATCTGCAAGACTCCTGCCTGTGACCAGGACTGGGAGGTAAGGCCTGCTAGTCTCCCTGCTAGGTGAGGAAACATCACGCAAGGAAACTAAGACCACCTGCTCTAGAGCCTGGACCCCAGCGCCTACCTGCTTGCCAAAAACAGCGTGCCCCGTGAGGAAGAGGAGAGCACGGAGGTAGCGAGGTCAAGTTGGGTACCCATTTGAGTGACTCCCAGTGTGAGGTGTTAACAGGTTATTGCCCATGTGCAGAGTCTAGTCGGCAACCCTGTATGCCATTAGAGGGCATACAGTGTCCTCGCTGCTGTGTCATTTGTGCCAGATTCAAAGTTTTGATGCCTGTGCAGAGCCTAGGGGCCACCCTGTATGCCAGGAGGGACCATCACATTATGGACTACTGTGGGGTGAGGTTTGGCAGTGTTACAACAGGCCAGCATGTCAGGAGGGGCTGCTGGCACCTAAGTTGTTTCAGGGATAGGGGTGCGAGCCTTGATAGGTGCCCCTGAAGCAACGAGGATTGCGCCTAGTTTTCCCCCATGAACTGAGGAGGACACCATGGGTGCATTGCCACATCACCAGGACCCCAGCCAGGAGCATTGGAATACAAATCCCTCTGCCCTGTCGGGGAGCACAAGGCCTACTATGCAAGAGGAGCACCAGAGCACCTCCAGTCCCTGCTGGCGTCTGCTGCTTATGCTAAGGAGGAAGCCCATGTGCAGCTGCCTCACTGAACAGGACTGGAGCAGTGAGTGCCCGTGATCGGGGTACTTGATAGGACATTGGAAGCCTCCTTGCTGCTGGAGTGGATAAGACTGGTTAGGGGCCTATTGGGCCCTTGTGGACTCGCTGCTAAGGGTGCTGCCGCACCAAGACACATTTGACTATTTTGCTAAGAGTCCAAAGGGTCTGTTGAATTAAGGCCTACCAGTGAGCACTCCCAGGATGCGGCCTCTAGTGAATGAGAAACACTAGAGCCCTGATCTCAAGAGCAAATTTGTTATTGCCTATATATGTTGTAACATTGCTTTGAATGCATAGTTAGAAATAAAATACTTTTTTATTATAAAGAATAAGTCTATAACTGGTCACTCATTTATTGAAACTCCTGCGCACGCTTTATAGTTATGAGTCGTGTTCACTGAAATGTAGTCACACTTCCCATCCAATGGAGCCTTGGACTGCTTGACCATAGCTATCTCGGAGAGTCAAGTGCAGAAGGGGTACTTGGCCCAGTTGCTCAGGATCCATAGTAGGTCATAGGACATCAGATGTAAAAGGTCTCAACCCCCATGTTTGGGCCCAATAACCCCTGCGTGCCCCGTGGCGCACTGTAATGTGTGTTGACACAGGGTGATTTTAAAATAGATGTATTTCTTATTTTTCTGTGTAATAAGTTATATCTTTTTTAATGTTCATAAGCGCTAGCCACTGTCAATTCTGTGGCTTGTTTGTCCACTGTTCATGAACACCAGAAAAGGAGCACAATTGGTGGAGAAATTTGGAACTCCATATGCTCAAAAAGTGGTTCTGATCTTTGGGTCTGCTGAAACTGGGGTCCGTGATGGCCATCCTAGGGGTCTACGACTGCTAATAAAATTAAACAGTATTAACAGATTCATAAACATAATATGTACATACAAAAGCAAAATTCAATGATTTAAAACGCTCTGTAAATTAAAAGGAATTGAAAACTGGAAGCTACAAATTTGGCTGGTATCCTTTTCTCGATTCATGGGAGCACTGCAGTACAACAAACCTAGCATGGATGGTTGGTGACCACAATTGCAGCATTACTGGTATGCACCAACAAAAAGAGCACATGCATAAGGTGCAAAAAAGAGACCGCGTTATGCTAGGGTCTAGCATATTGCTTTCTCCTTTGAAACTGAAAACTAAAAAAAACTGAAAAGCTCCGGCTTTCCCAATAAAATGTCGTTTTTCACATATCTTCTTGTTTTTTAATTCATTAAAAAAACATAATTTGCATAATTGTTTGGTGTATACTTGTTTTTGCATTGTTGTGTATTCGTTTGAAGTTCAATTGATAGAATTGGTTACGAGGGGGCCCCCGGCTTCCAGCAATGATTAATTGGTGGTCCACGGAAGTCAAAAGGCTAAGAACCACTCTGTTAGAATAATATGTTGATTGTCTCAATGGAAGTATATTTATTAACTAAGATGTAGGCTTTTCCGACGCCTGCCTAGGGATGTCGGTAATGTGTTAGTGATGCGTTTCTGATGTGGAATTTTAATTGTTGGAAATGAGTGTATTTATGTGTGTGATTTTTGTTAAGTGTCTGTGAACATAAAAAGTGGTTCAAAGTGCTTTTGTGAAATTTTAAATTCCATACGTTCAATCTTTGTGTTGTGTGTGAGATGGGGTGTGTGCTGTGTGTAGTCTGTCATGACTGCGTGTGTGTGCATTTAACGTTGTTTAGTGTAGTGTTTGCAAATAAGGAAAATGGTAAAAATTACTTTGGTAGAGTTCAAACTCCATATGTTACACTGTGCAATTGTGTCTATTTACCTTCATCCATGCAAAGTTAATGTGTCTGTGATGTGTGTGCGTGTGCTTGCTCAAGTGCTTGCAAGCATCAACTGTACATTTGTAATTTTTTTTCCAAATCTGTCACGGGGAGACCTTTGGCAACAGTAACTTAGGGTCCAATTCAGAGTTTGGGGGAGCTGGGTACGTAAGTGGACACTACCAAATAATTTCCTGCCAGCACTTAAGCATGGAATGGTACAGTGAGATTGAAGGAAGCAGAGGATTAATATATATATTTTAAATTAGCAGTGGGATTGGGGGGCGAGAAGAGGGGGGAGGAATCTCTCCACCAAAAGCAAACAAAAACAAGCATTGGCATAGCCAATAGGTCTCGCCTTTGGGACCTTAGAAGTGTTTAGCCATGCAACAGTTGAAAGTGAAAGTGATCGCGATCACGATCAAACATCAAAGCGGCCGCAAAGTGAAAGTTATCCCGGTAAAGTGCGGCCCGCGCACATGCACTGTAGCTCTAGGCTGGCCTGGTAGCACTTTTTGGAGCCCTCTCAATAAGTCTCGCCAGACTAGCGCATGCGCTGGGTCAGGCGAAACCTAAAGACATGGGCACCGGGAGTGAAATACAAAAAAAGAGGAATGAATATCAGCGGAATTACCTCCCTTTCCAGATTAAGACATTTGCCTCTGGGTAAGGCAGCGTGTATTTAAACACAAGGTATGTGGAGGTAAAAAGGGATAAGGGTCAAGGAAGCGTTGTGCTACCTGTGGGAAGTTCACTGTCCCAAGGTGTATGTCAGGGAGTTTCCTGCAAAGAGATGTCCTAGAATCCTTTGATATCACTCCTTTGCTTGATAGTCAGCCTGATGTATGGTTTCAATGCTAGTCTGAGGTGGTAAGAACATTTTAATTTACAGATGAGTCATGCAGCAAAGTTTTGTGAGCTTCATAACTTGCTTAATGATTTGGCTGGGAGACCTCCATTAATAATATTGCAGTGGTCAATGCTTAATAATGCATGCTCAGGATGCTGCTATGACAAGGCTGATTCAATCATGAGTTTGAAGTGATGGGAGAAAGCCCTTGAGGCAGCAGAGGTGGACAACATGTTTTCATTATGTGATTAACCTCTGGAAAATGAGAAAATTTTTGTTGAAAGTCATTGCCAGATTTTTGACTGAAAAAGCAGAGAAAAGGGATGCGAGAGACAGAGAGCAGATCGATGCAGATCTCAGGTAATTCGGGTTCATGAGCAAAATCTCAGACTCTGCAGTTCCGCAGAGACCGTTGAGTCACTTCTTTTTTTAATGATTTGGAGGCGTACAAATGATATTGCTGCTTTGCTCTTTTTATTGCAGGAACCTAAAGCATACTTTAGGTATGGTTAGAAAACACATGACATCCAACATTATGGCTGATGCAGATTATTTCAAGGGGATCCATGAGCATTGAAGAGAGCCCAAAAAAGGATGGTCCTACAAGTAGGCCACAGATATTATGAGTAATACTGCACAACAAAGCTCTTACGGCTCAATTTCTATATTGACTGTAAGCATACTCCACTGCAACAGCGAAGGATTATAGTTGCAACCAAGATAATGGTCCACCCGCCCGATTTAGATGCAGGCAGACAATAGGTTTGACTATGCTGGTGACTACTACATCATCGCCAAAGCCAAAAGTTTCAGAGTAAGACTTATTGGAAAAATGGCTACCCAATTAGGATGGATGGACATATAGCCATTTTTTTTACTGTCCACCACTGCCAAGAAAATCCCTGGCAAAAAGGGACAGTAAAAAAGGAATAATGCAATCCTTCCCATGGGAGATGATTCCTGTGGCAAGGGGGCATTTTCTTTTTCCTTTTAAAAAAAAAAATCTTGTTTACAGATTTTCTTTTGGAAAATAAAAAAGGAAAGTATTTGATGCAGGCCTCCATTTTGTGGCCAGAGCCCTGCACCAAACAGAGAAGAGCATTGACACGAACCGCTGTGATGGTGACTCCTGACAATGCTTCATAAATGACCGCCATCCTAGCAGTTGTTTATGAATTTGGCAGGTAGACCTTAACCAGAGGGGAGGAGCAATCTACTCCACCCACCTGATGGAAAAACATATGTCCATTAAAACATAAATAAGCCCTTAGTTTCAGTGACATCATGTGGGGGCGTGGGCAAGAAATAATTTAGGACCTCATTCTTTGAAACAACTGGATTACCCCTTTTTAGCTCATCCAAGCCCTCATGATGCTAAACAATATTGAATTATATGTTGATCCTTCAGAAATGGGGCCAAGCAAATAGAGTTGAAAGCTCAATTTGCCTGTTGTCCCCAAGCCAAAAAGTACCAAAAGAAAGCTCAAACATGCTTTGATAAACCTATTATTTTCTTGAATCCAGATTTTGACTTGCAACAACATTTTATACGGGGTACAGTGTTTAACCTGGGGAGAGATTGTGGCCAGGGCTTGTAAACCAAATGCTGGTGGTGGGTTTGCAGCACTGGTTGTGCCACCCACAGAAGCAGCCTGTAGAAGTGTGTCTCAGGTCTGCCATTGAAGAGCCTATGTGCAGTCTGGTACTACCATGCTGACTGGGCAAGTGCACCCACTTGCCAGTCCCTAAACCTTCCCTTTTCTTCATATCAGACACCCCTATGGTAGGCCCAAGGGCAGGGTTCATTGTAGGTATAAGGTAGGGCATGCCCTGTGGTGTGTGGCATGTCCTAATAGTGAATTACAGCCATTTCTGTTTTTCACTATTGCAAGGCTACCTGTTCCCCATAGGCCAGAATGGGCAGTTTGAATATTACATCTTATAATCCTAACTGACTCCGGGAACTAGGTAGAAATTCGAGTTTAGAATGCCTGAACTCAGAATGATAGAATACATCTTTTAGTGAAGTTGGTTTTTACATTCTGTGTGTGAAAATACCCCTTATAGAAAGTAGGTATTTTCTTGCCTAACCATCCAAGCCTGCCTCTGCTAGGTTGTGTATTCCTTGTCTGGAGTTTGAGTGACAGGGGCTGGGGGATTCCAGGAGACAGGGTGAGTCAGCACAGGGCTGATAGAGAGACCTGCATGTCGATGGGTGGGAGGAGTTGCACCTGGGACCTAAATAGGGCTGTGCCTTCCCTCCACAATGCTGGCTCCACCTCCTGTGGTGTGTCTGATGTCCCTGGCCTACACTGTGAAAGGACAGAAGGAGTCCTGTCACCAAAGTGCTCCAGGACTGACCAGAACTGGTTTGGACTAGGCAAAGGCCTCTCTGCCTTCAGAGAACAAAGAGAAACTGTGTGCAAAAAGGGGGACCCAGACCCCAGAACTTTAGATAACTTTTGGGAAAGAAGGAGAAACCCTTGCTGAGGAGCAGAACCAGAGAAACTGAGGAAGAGACTATCCCTAAGCTGAGTGCTGTTTGAGAGATTGGCCTACAGTGATTGTCTGACTGCCAAAGAAAGGAGAGAGGAACATTGTGTGTACTTTCATCAACTTGTGAAGGATCTTCAAGGGCTTGAGAAAGAGCTTACGTCCTGCTGAAGTCTCAGGGACAACAGACTTCACCAACCAGCTCCCCAAGAGTCTTTTGGAAGTGCCTGCTGCTGTGCTGGGCTTTCTGAGGGACTGCGTGTCGCAAGGAACTGGAAGCGCGACTCACGAAGAAAAAGCGTGTTGCCACCGCAGCTGCTGTCGTCGCATCGCCAGAGAAGAGGATCTACGGAGAAGCGTGTCGCTGCAGCTGTCGCACCATCACCGAAGAGCCTTGCATCGCCGGAGAAGAGTGTCGCCATCGCACCATATGCCGTTGCATCACTGGGAAGCGTGTCGCAGGGCCTGTCGTGGCTCAGAAGAATCCTTGAGTCGCCGCATGGCCATCGGGCATGCACACATCATTTCGCATCATGAAGACGACGCCATCTTTGTCGCATTGCACCGGATCTTCATCGCATCACGGCATTGCAGGTCGCATTGCCACAAAAGCACAGTAAGAAACCGACGCATCACCTCCCCTCGCATTGAATAACCGATACATCGCCTACGCATCAGTAGGGACCCGAGGCATCATCGTTCTTGCATGTAAGGAACCGACGCATCACCTTCCCTGCAACACTCGTTGTATAGCGTTACGCATTCTAAGGTACATTGAACTCAAAGTGTTGCATTTACCATCTTAGGAGAGTTAAGATATTTCTACCATTTTTAAAGTACAGTATTGTGGATTTTTGTCATTTGTGGTCTTGTGTTAAGTCTGTATAAAATACTTATTTTTATACTACAACTTGTGTGGTGTCCATCTGTAGTGTTGTCACTGAGTTACTGTAAGTGTTCACAAATGCTTTACACACTGCCTCTGAGATAAGCCTGTCTGTTCGTGCCAAGCTACCAAGGGGGTGAGCAGGGGTTATTTTAGGAGTTTACCCCCTTACCCTGACTAGAAGCAAGGGTCCCTATTTGGTCAAAGGTACCTACATATGCCAACTAGAGACCCCCAGTCGTAACATTGGTGGTCAGCGGTGAGGATTCTGGGCTTGCATTTGTGACTCATATAAAGTGACTGGTGAACACTACTAGCGAGTGCAGACCAAAACGCGACCACATACTTTTGATAGATTGTTTTTCCTGGGATTTTCTATTTTTGCAAAGAACTGCCAAGTTTAACCAACAGGGAGAAAGCAGCATCCATAGCATCTGTTGATTATGAGTGGGAAGAGGAGAAACTATAATGCTACAATGTAAAACAGCTAAAGCACTTCTGCAGGAATTTTAAAGTTGCTATGACCGGTCTCACCAAGAAGGATGAGTTCCAAAAGGCGCTGAGGGCCTGGATCGAAGCAAGGAATACCCCTGAGGATGAGGAAGGGGATGAGAATGCAGATGGGCAGCTGGAAGGGCCATTGGGTCCAGGGGGAAGGCGAGCAATTTCCCCAGTGGGTAGCAGTGTTTCTGCCAAAGGCCTGTCCCCAGAGGATCTAGAGGACAGGGAGAGGAAAAGGATGCATGAGTTGGAGCTAGCCAAAATGAATGGGCAGTTAGAAATGAGGAAATTGGCCCTAGAGGAAAAGAAGATGCAACTGGATCATGAGAGAAGTTTGAGGGAGTTGGAGTTGAAAGCAAGGAACTTGGAGATTACTCCCTCTGGTGGTAGCACACCATCCATGCCTGTGGAAGCTAGGGTGTATATTCCTAAGGATGTGTTTAGAGAGTTTTATAAGACTGATGACATTGTGTTCAAGGCCTATGAGGTAGCCATGTCCTCCCACCGGGTCCCTGAGAAGGATTGGGGAGCGGGGTTGTGGGGGTGGTTCCTTAGTGAGGGGCGGGATACTGTCAGACTTGCCCTCTGAAGTCCATAATTCCTATAGCCACATGAAAGATGCATTGATGTGCATTGATGTCCAGGTATGGGTTGACTCCTGAATTGTATAGACAGAGGTTTAGAAATTGCAAGAAGGCGGAGTCAAGCACATGGGTAGAATATGTAACTTTCTTTTGCAGAACATTGGATGGTTGAGTGAAGGGTAGCAAAGTTATTCATTTTGAGGGGCTCTTTGATTTAATTGCATGGGAGCACTTGTCAAGTAATTGTTTTCCAGAGCTACGCCAGCACCTGATTGATAGAAGGCTGACTAACCCTAGTAAGCTTGCTGAGGAGGTGGACCGCTGGATGAGCACCCGGGTCTACAAGGGTCACGTGGGAGACTCTGCCAAGAGTGGGCAGGGTCCCCAGCAGAAGAGTGGGGGGGACAAGGGTAAACAGAGGGAGTTCCAGAGAGGGCCCCAGAGTAATTCCCAAGGGAACCAAGGGAAAGGTTCCCAGCCTCCCCTGAGAAAAAGCATGGGGCCCGACAAGTAACCCTGTTCCTAGGGGACCCCTGAGGTGCTAAAAGTATGGGGACGTGGGCCATAAGTCTAATGATCCCCGGTGCCCACAGTTTGGAAAGACAGCACCCACTGGTGCACCACCCCGGCAGATGGCGAGTGTAGCCCTGGGGGAGCAGATGTGTGTCCAAGGTGGGGGCCCGCAGAGATGTCCCTTGTCTCTTTAGGAGACTGTGAGGTGGTCCCCAGGACCCAACTGCCTGATAACACTAAGAAGTACAGGCAGTCGGTGACCATCAATGGCCATAGAGTGGAGGCTCTTAGAGACACAGGAGCCAGTGTGACAGCTGTCAAGTGTCACCTGGTGTCTCAAGAGCAGGTTGTCCCCAGTGCATTTTACCCATTTGTTGCCGCTGACAACACAGAGAGCCACTGCAAGGTGGCTCAGGTTACCTTTGAGTCTCTGGTACTCTTCAGGTAGCTGTGAGGCCCGCCATGCCTGTTGACTGTTTGTTAGGGAACGATTTGGAGAGCTCACCTTGGGCAAAGGTGGAGCGAAGTGCTCATTTGGAGATGTTGGGTCTGCCTGACTGAGCGTGTGTGACCACACGGTCCATGGCAGCCAGTAAGGGTACTCAGGAGGACCTGGAGCATGAGAGGGTGGCCCAGGTGCCTGCCCTAAAGAGAAGAGGCAGGGGGCACAGGAAACTGGCCCCTGAAGTTCCCACGGTCCAGGAGGAGGCAGACCCTGAGGGGGATGCCCTGGAGCATGGGTACTCACAAACTTTCTCTCGGGGGCCAAATTTACAGTGTGGTTTGTGGCCGAGGGCCGCACCGGTGGGGGCGGGGTCAGAGGGGGAGGGGCGGGGCTAAAGCAAAAAAAGATTTGACAATGAGGTTGAGCACAGGTCCCTGCAGCAGACGCCTTCGTCCACTGAGCCACCAGACCCAGCATACACAGATCTCTCTCTCTCTCTCTCCCTCTCCCCCTCCCTCCCCTTTTCCCTCCTCTCTCCCACTCCCTCCCCCTTTCCCTTTCCCTCCCTGTCTCTCTCCCTGTCTCTCTCCCTCCCTGTCTCTCTCCCTCCCTGTCTCTCTCCCTCCCTGTCTCTCTCCCCCTGTCTCTCTCCCCCTGTCTCTCTCCCCCTAACTCTCTCCCTGTCTCCCTCCCTCCATCGCCCTCCCTCCATCGCCCTCCCTCCGTTGTCCTCCCTCCCCCCTCTGTCTCCCTCCTCCCCCTCCGTCTCCCTCCTCCCCCTCTGTCTCCCTCCTCCCCCTCTGTCTCCCTCCTCCCCCTCTGTCTCCCTCCCTATGTCGCCCTCCCTATGTCGCCCTCCCTATGTCGCCCTCCCTCTGTCGCCCTCCCTCTGTCGCCCTCCCTCTGTCGCCCTCCCTATGTCGCCCTCCCTATGTCGCCCTCCCTATGTCGCCCTCCATCTGTCGCCCTCCCTCTGTCGCCCTCCCTCTGTCGGCCTTCTCCCTCTCCCTCCCTCTCCCTCCCTCTCCCTCCCTCAGTCTCCCTCCCTCTGTCTCCCTCCCTCCCTCTGTCTCCCTCCATCTCCCTCCCTCCATCTCTCTCTCTGTCTCCCTCCCTCTATCTCTCCCTCCCTCTCTCCCTCTGTCTCCCTCTCCCTCCCTCTGTCTCCCTCCCTCCCTCTGTCACCCTCCGTCTCCCTCCCTCCCTCTCCCTCTCCCTCTGTCTCTCTCCCTCCCTCCCTCTGTCTCCCTCCCTCCCTCCCTCCGTTTCCCTCTCTCCCTCTGTCTCCCTCCCTCTCCCTCCCTCCATCTCCCTCCCTCCGTCTCTCTCTCTCTCTGTCTCCCTCCCTCTATCTCTCCCTGTCTCTCTCCCTCCCTCTCCCTCTCTGCCTCTGTCACCCTCCGTCTCCCTCCCTCCCTCCCTCTCTCTCCCTCCCTCTGTCTCCCTCCGTC
The DNA here is from genome assembly GCF_964204655.1 of Triturus cristatus. Lineage (NCBI taxonomy): Eukaryota > Metazoa > Chordata > Amphibia > Caudata > Salamandridae > Triturus > Triturus cristatus. The sequence continues at coordinate 364,312,723 of NC_140580.1, forward strand.
TCCCTCCCTCCCTCTGTTTCCCTCCCTCCCTCTGTCTCCCTCATCTCCCTCTCCCTCCCTCTCCCTCTCCCTCCCTCCGTCTCCCTCCCTCTGTCTCCCTCCCTCTATCTCTCCCTGTCTCTCTCCCTCTGTCTCTCCCCCTCTCCCTCTGTCTCTCTCCCTCTCCCTCTGTCTCTCTCCCTCTGCCTCCGTCTCCCTCGCTCCCTCCCTCTCTGCCTTTCTCTGTCTCCCTTCCTCTGCCTCCCTCCCTCTCCCTCGGTCTCCCTCTCGCTCCCTCACCCTCTGTCATCTCACCCTGTGTGTGTGTCAGCCCTCATCCGGGGCTGAGACAGCTTCCCAGCGCGCACACACACAGCGACACTGAGGCAGCTTCCCAGCGCTCACACACAGCCCCACCCGAGTACTTCACAGGTCGTTAAAAGACCATTTACATGTTAAAGCTTTGTTGTATTTCACCTCTTAGGCCCCTGCAACTCCACTTTGACAATCACTAGAATCCCCCGGCCCCCACAGAGCAGAGTCTCAGAGTCCAGGCTGCTGCACCGGACACTCTGACAGTGTTAGCTAACATTATTTAATTTGTTTTTAAAACACATGCAGGATGTCTGCAAGGTCCGCGGGCCGCCGAGGTAGGCTTGCCGGGCCGCTGGCGGCCCGCGGGCCGTACTATGAGTAACCCTGCCCTGGAGCCTACAGGGGAACAGGTAGCTGAACTGGGGGACCTGCCTGAGCTGACCCTTTGGCAGCAGAAAGGAGGACCCTCCAGGGAAGAATTCTGCAAGGATCAGAAGGAATGCCCTTCTCTTGTGGGTTTGCGGCAGTAGGCTGCAAGCCAGGCAGCAGGTGATCACTCTAGATCACATTGGATATACTGGGAGAATGGTCTCCTGTATAGTGAGCCTAAGGTTGCTGAGCCTGGGTCAGCCCGTGTGCTGGTGGTACCCCAGCGCTTCAGAGCCTTCTTACTGGGGCTGGCTCACGATGTGCCGTTACCAGGACATTTGGGGCAGGACAAGACCTTTGAGAGGCTTGTCACCCACTTTCATTGGCCCCAAATGCGCAAGAGTTCATACTTTCATTGCAGGACCTGTAAGACTTTCCAGGCAAGTGGAAAGAGTGGGAGGAAGCAGAAGGCTCCTCTCCAGGCATTCCCTGTGGTCAGCACCCCCTTTGAACGGGTGGGTATTGACATTGTGGGGCCACTGGACCCCAAGACAGCCATGGGCAACAGGTTCATCCTGCTCTTGGTGGACCATGTCTCCCGGTACCTAGAAGCCATTCCTCTGAGGACAGTGACGGCCCCCGTGGTGGGACAGGCACTGATGGGAATTTTCTCCCGAGTGGGATTCCCTCGAGAGGTAATGTCTGTCCGAGGTACAAACTCTATTTCCAAGTATATGAAGTCCCTGTGGCAGGAGTGTGGGGTAACCTGTAAGTTTACCACTCCTTACCACCCCGAGGAACTGGGTTGGTTGAGAGATTCAACCAAACCCTAAAAGGCATGATTATGGGTCTTGAGGAACCTATGAGGCGTAAGTGTGACGTCCTCTTTCCATGCCTGCTGTTTGCATACCATGAGGTGCCACAGAAATCTATAGGGTTCAGCCCCTTTGAGCTTCTCTATGGTCACCCAGTGAGAGGACCTCTGAGTTTGGTCAAGGAAGGCTGGGAGCAATCTCCCAGGAAACCTCCCCAGGATATATATAGCTACTTGCTGGCCTTCGGGAACCAAACTAGGTGTATCAGGCAACTCGCTGAGGCGAATCTGGAAGCCAGCCAGGAGGAGATTAAACGGTGGTATGACCAGAATGCCACTCTGGTAGAGCTTCAGCCTGGTCAGAAAGTGTGGTTCATGGCCTCAGTGGAGCCCTGCGTGCTCCAGGATAATTGGACCGGACCATTTTGGTGGAGCGCAAAAGTCCTGTTACCTACTTGGTGGACTTGCAGTCTCCCAGGAACCCCTTGCGGGTCCTGCATGTCAACCGCCTGAAGCCCCACTTGGAGAGGTCTGAAGTGGGCATGCTCTTAGCGACAGATGCTGGAATGGAGGAAGAGACTGAACCTTTTCCTGACCTCCTGTCGGCAACAGAGCAAGATGGGTCAGTGGATAGTGTAAACCTCTCTTCCACCCTGACCCCTGAGCAACAGAATGACTGTCACCAGTTGCTGGGACAGTTTTCTGATCTGTTCTCCCTGATTCCCAGTGTCACTAATTGGTGCATCCATGATGTGGACACTGGAGATAGTCCTCCTGTGAAGCACAAAACTTACAGGGTGACTGACAGGGTGAGAGCTTGCATCAAGGAGGAGGTCTCCAAGATGCTTGTGTTAGGGGTGATTGAGTCCTCTAACAGTCCTTGGGCCAGGCCAGTGGTCTTGGTCCCAAAGGCTGCTGCACCGGGTGCCACACCAGAACTCCGGTTATGTGTGGACTACTGAGGGCTCAATTCAGTCACAAGGACTGACGCGCACCCCATCCCCAGAGCTGATGAGCTCATCGATCGGTTAGGATATGCCCGGGACCTCAGCACGTTTGACCTAACGTCTGGGTACTGGCAGATCGCCTTGACTGATGGGGCAAGAGAGAGGTCAGCATTCTCCACACCATATGGGCACTATCAGTTCCGGGTTATGCCCTTTGGGATGAAGAATGCCCCTACCACCTTTCAGAGGTTGGTCAACCAGGTGTTGGCTGGACTGGATGAGTTCAGTGCCACCTAACTGGATGACATCGCAGTGTTCAGCGTCAGTTGGGAAGAACATCTGCGCCACCTCTGGGAAGTGTTGATGGCGCTGCGGAGGGCAGGCCTCACGATCAAGACGAGTAAGTGCCAGATCGGGGAGGGATCCGTGGTGTACTTGGGACACCAGGTTGGGAGCGGCCAGGTGGCCCCCCGACAGCCCAAGATTGAAACCATCCTGGCTTGGGAGCCCCCTAAGACCCAAACGGAGGTTAGAGCCTTTTTAGGACTCACCGGGTATTACAGGAGGTTTCTCAAGGGGTATGGCAACATTGTTGCACCCTTGACTGAGCTGACTTCCAGGAAGCAGCCCAAGAAAGTGATTTGGACTGACACCTGCCAGAAAGCTTTTGAGGCCCTGAAAACTGCCAGGTGCCCGGCGCCCGTACTCCTGGCACCCAACTTTTCCAGAGAGTTTATCGTTCAAACAGATGCTTCAGAGCATGGTGTGGGGGCTGTTTTGTCACAGATAAATGAGGAGGGTCTAGATCAACCCGTAGCCTTCATCAGTAGGAGGTTACTTCCACAGGAACAGAGGTGGAGTGCTATTGAACGTGAGGCATTTGCTTTGGTGTGGGCAATGAAGAAGCTGAGACCATACCTGTTTGGTACTCACTTCCGGGTTCAAAGAGACCACAGGCTCCTCAGATGTTTGATGCAAATAAGGGGTGAGAATTTAGAACTGTTGAGGTGGTCCATTTCCTTACAGGTTATGGATTTCACGGTGGAACACCGCCCTGTCACAGAAGACGCCAATGCTGATGGTCTGTCCATATTTTTCTGCCTTAGTGATGAGAACTCCCAGGAGGTAGGGTAGTTCTCCCCACATTTCAGCTGGAGGGGACACTTGTTAGACCTGGTGCCGTGGCGTGGGTCTCCCTTTCTTTTCTCTGCTGTTGCCTCATGTGTTTCTGCTGGTTATAGATGCTTTGGGCACTGTGCCACTGCTGTCCAGTGCCATAGTGCAAGTGCTCCCTATGGTAAATTGATGTATGGATTAGTGATTCTATGATTGGTTGGTTTTGGTTTACTTGTCACTAGTACAGTGCACTGCGTGTGCCCAGGGCTTGTAAACCAAATGCTGCTGGTTGGCTTGCAGCACTGGTTGTGCCACCCACAGAAGCAGCTTGTAAAAGTGTGTCTTAAGACTGCTATTGCAGAGCCTATGTGAAGTCTGGTACTGCCATGCTGACTGGGCAAGTGCACCCACTTGCCAGTCCCTAAACCTTCCCTTTTCTTCATATTAGACGCCTCTATGGTAGGCCCAAGGGCAGGGTGCATTGTACGTATAAGGTAGGACATGCCCTGGTGTGGGTGGCATGTCCTAATAGTGAATTACGGCCATTTTCGTTTTTCACTATTGCAAGGCTGCCTGTTCCCCATAGGCTGGAATGGGCAGCTTGATTATTACATCTTATAATCCTAAGTGACTCAGGGAACTAGGTAAAAATTCGAGTTTAGTATGCCTGAACTCAGAATGATAAAATACATCTTTTAGTGAAGTTGTTTTTTCTTTCTGTGTTTGAAAATGCCACTTTTAGAAAGTAGGTATTTTCTTGCCTAACCATCCAAGCCTGCCTCTGCTAGATTGCGTATTCCTTCCCTGGAGTTTAAGTGACAGGGGCTGGGGGATTCCAGGAGACAGGGTGAGTCAGCAAAGGGCTGAATAGCGAGATCTGCATGTAGATGGGTGGGATGAGTTGCACCTGGGACCTGAATAGGGCTGTGCCTTCCCTCCACGATGCTAGCTCCACCTCCTGTGGTGCGTCTGATGTCCCTGGCCTAAACTGTGAAAGGAAAGAAGGAGTCTTGTCAGCTAAGTGCTCCAGGACTGACCAGAACTGGTTTGGGCCAGGCAAAGACCTCTCTGCTTTCAGAGAACAAAGAGAAACTGTGTATAAAAAGGGGGACCCAGACCCCAGAACTTTATATCACTTTTGGGAAAAAAGAAGAAACCGTTGCTGAGGAGAGGAACCAGAGAAACTGAGGAAGAGACTATCCCCAAGCTGAGTGCTGTTTAGGGGATTGGCCTGCAGTGGTTGCCTGACTGCCAAAGAAACGAGAGAGGAGCTTTTTGTGTACTTTCATCAACTTGTGAAGGCTCTCCAAGGGCTTGAGAAAGAGCTTGCCTCCTGCTGAACTCTCAGGGACAATAGACTTCACCAACCAGCTCCCCAAGAGTCTTTTGGAAGTGCCTGCTGCTGTGCTGGGCTTTCTGAGGGACTGCGTGTCGCAAGGAGCTGGAAGCACGCAGCAGTTGTCGTCTCATCGCTGGAGAAGAAGATCGATGTCGCATCAGATGCCGCCGCATCAACGGAGAAGCTTGTCGCCGCCGCTGCAGCTGTCGCATCATTGCCGAAGCACCTCGCATCGCCGGAGAAGCATGTCGCCGTCACATCAGACACTGTCGCATCACCGGGAAGCGTGTCACAGGGCCTGTCGCGGCTCAGAAGAATCGTTGAGTCACCACACAGCCATCGGGCGTGCACGCATCGTGTTGCATCAAGAAGAAGACTCCATCTTTGTTGCATTGCACCGGATCCTCATCGCATCACCACGAAAGCACAGTAAGAAACCGATGCATCACCTTCCCTCGCCGAGAACCGACCCATCCCCTACGCATCAGTAGGGACCCGACGCATCACCGTTCTTGCGTGTAAGGAACCGACGCATCACCTTCCCTGCAACACTTACGTTGTATAGCGTTACGCATCCTAAGGTTCATAAGTGTTGCATTTACCATCTTAAGAGAATTAAGCTATTTCTACCATTTTTAAAGTACAGTATTGTGGATTTTTGTCGTTTGTGGTCTTGTGTTAAGTCTATTTAAAAATACTTATTTTTATACTACAACTTGTGTGGTGTCCATCTGTAGTGTTGTCACTGAGTTACTGTATGTGTTCACAAATGCTTTACACATTGCCTCTGAGATAAGCCTGTCTGCTCATGCCAAGCTACCAAGGGGGTGAGCAGGGGTTATTTTAGGAGTGACCCCCTTACCCTGACTAGAAGCAAGGGTCCCTATTTGGTCAAAGGTACTTACCTCTGCCAACTAGAGACCACCAGTTCTAACAATAACCATATAGCATTTGCAATTGCAACAGCCTTTGCCAGGTTTTTTTAATTGACAAAAATGTCCCCCTTTGTTCTTGTCATTCTTGCGGCAAACAGTGAAATTCAAAGTGCTGCTCTAAGGATTTTTCACAATTCCATTGGTTAATATCTGATTACTTTGTTCTAACTTAATTTACCCTGCCTTGTCCCTCTTCTCCTTACATGTGTGCATGTCTCTAGATAGACAATTACTATGACTCTAGTAAGTAACAAAAGTTGGACAGTGCAAGATACCACAGAAGGCCAGGGACATAAAAAGAAGAGTAGAGCGAGAGACATGAAGTAGAGGGAGAAGGTGGTAGGGGTAGAGATAATATGAAAGACATGTGTGAAGTGTCTTATGTATTATAGTGTGTGAGACCCGTATGATCCCTACCGGACTCCGTAGTCTAGTGACATAAGTGATTGGGTGTGGTTAGTAAAATTCATGACACAGTACGTGTCAGTTACCCTCTAGAGAATAAAGACGTGTAATTCTGAGCTCTGAGTGTGGCATGATTCATTTACATGCTACAATGGCTGGGGAGGACGCTACAACTAGTGACGACATAGTGGATAAGTAAACCCCTTAACCCGATGAGTCGAGAGTGAACTCCCAGAGAGTTTGCTGCACTCCAGCAAACTGCTTGTGCATGCCATGTGTTCCTCAGTCGAAGTGAAGAATCGACGGTTGGCGTATGTGGAGTCAAAGCACAAATCCAGCCAGTACTAGACCTTTGAATACAGTGACGGGCCCACAGAAAGTTTCACTGACTGTTGGTCAGAAAATTGCTAATGCGACCGAAAAAAGAACGCAACGCCACAACTTAACACAGGGCAGTCATTCATATAGTACAGTAACTTCAAAGGCAGTGATAGCCAGGTTCAGAAAGTGCAACACGCGGCAACAGACAGATGCACGAGAACCCTGTGAGGGGAAGCAGATGAATGCAAAGGAAGGCTAAAGGCAGAGAAAACCAGGTACAATGCAGGAAGTTGAGAGTGGTGAAGACCAGGAACAAAAGACAAAACTACTACTCACCGTCAAAGAAGATAGTCCCTCACCACCTCCAGTTGGGCACGACGGTCCAAGCACTAGTTAGCGGGATGCTGCATGCAGTGGTGACATTGGGCCAGAAGTGCAGGCCTGAACAGCTTATAATGCTGGCAGCAGCTGTAGAAAACAATATATAGTATGATGCCGCTGTTTTCTTAAAATCGCCATTTTCAACTAATACTGCCAAATAGCAGTGTTGGTGCTTAATGGACTACTTGGATCAAACACGTAGATGATTTCATTGATGCGCTAGAAATAACTGGTGATAAAACGATCATTAGATATCCTAAGAACATAGCAGGAGAAGGAGTCAAAGAAGTGATAAAGAAAATACTACAGGTGGAAAGAGTAGCTTACTAGGATGTCAAAGTGGCATTGAAACTCAAGTTTAATCTGATGCCAAACGTTGACTATGAAAGGTACATCTTTAATCAGGAGATATAGGGAGATGACGAAACGATGGATGAATTTGTTGGAAGACTTGAAATGCTCATCCCGACATAGTGAATCAGTTTCCGTCATTGTTTCGTGAATTAGGAAAACTTAAGATAATGAAAAAGCAGCTCCACATTAACGAGGACATACGTCCTGCTGCTTAATGACATCTTCAAATTTCCTTTGATCTACAAGAGGCTGTTGAAAAGGAAATTGAGGCTTTGCTAAAACATGGTAGCATTGAACACTCTACTGGTCCAACGCCATGGGTGTTGCCAACAGTGGTCATACTTAAAACAAGAGGGTCTTTGTGAATCTCTGTTGACATGCGTCAAGCAAACAAGACAATCGAAGGAGAAGGGCACCAAAGGCCACACATTACCGATATGATTACTCAATCAAATAGACCCAAAGTCTTCTTACACCTTGATCTGAATAAAGGATATCATCAACTTGAACTGGAAGAAATTAGCGTGTATATTTCTGCCTTTTCAAATCATGTTGGTTTGTTCAGATACAAAAAAATGAGTTTCGGAGTGTCTTCAGCTGCCAACATTTTTCAAGATGTAATTTGTCGCAATATACAGCCTGTCATGCATGCTTTCAATTAATGTGATGATTAACTAGTATTTGGGGCCACACAAAAGGAACATGATGGAGCCCTTACACTAATGTGCCGTCTACTTGCTGTGCAGGTCTTACGTTGAATGCTGAGAAATGCAAATTTCACAAAACAAAACTGAAATTCTATGGGCACATTTTCTCTGAAGGGGGAATGACTCCAGATCCTGTCAAGATTCAGGTTTATTTATCTACCTCTCCTCCACAAGATGTAACCATGATGCGTTCTTTTCTTGGTATGGCTAGCTACTGTTCCAGGTTCATCTGTGACTTTGCCACTGTGAGTGTCCCATTGAGAGGTAATGAAACAGAATGTTTAATTTCAGTGGTCACAGGAGTATGATCAAAGTTTCAAGATGATTAAGAATGTAATTGAAAATGCAACTGGGATGGCTTAGTTTGATCCAAAATTGCATACAGAGATTGTTGTGGATACCACCCCAGTGGGCTTGGTTGCGATTCTTACCAACATAGCAGATATGCAAATGCATAAAGGTATATTGTAGCTTATGCTAGCTGAAGTTTGTCACAGACTGAACTAGCTGACTTGGAGCCTGAGAAAGAAAGCCTAGCTGTTGTGTAGGCATGCAAACATTTTCATGTGTTCTGTATGGGAAACATTGCTTACCATCTTTGTCAATCCAAAGGCCAAGATGCCCCCTCGCATTGTGAGGTGGGGGCTGAGATTGCAAGAGTAAGACTACAGCATTGTGCACCAGCCAGGAAAAGACCAAAGCCCTGCCGACTACTTTTCTCGAGTGCTCATCCCTTCCAAAATAACAATGGCCTATGTTAACTTTATTGTGAGACCCAAGACGCCTGCAGCTGAGTTCATATAGCAAATAAGTGCTGCTATTAACGCAGACAAGAATATGCTCATCCTCAAAGACATTATCATGCATCAATGCTGGAGAACAAATGTTTGACCTCTTGATAACGACAGTGAATATCAGCAGTTCAAGAATGTGCATGGTGAACATTCCATTACACAAGAAGCGATCATCTTGTGAGCGTTGAGAATTGTCATTCTTGAAAGTCTACGTCAGCAAGTCATTGAGGTGGCACAAGAGGGACATTGTGGAATTGTCGCTGAAAAGCGAGCCCTCTGAGATCATGTTTGGTTCCCTCATCTTGATGAGCGAGTTGAGTGAGAGATCCAGGCTTGTCATTTGGTAACTGTTTATCTTCCAGAACAACACAGCATCCTTTGAACATGTCAGATCATCCAAGACACGTCTGGCAGAAAATTGCAGTTGACTTCTTTGGACCCCTTGAAAATGTCCATTACCACAGGGTAATCATATTTAAGTACTCCCAGTTTCTTCTGGAGGAAGACTTTTCATCAATCACTCTTAATCGAGTAATTGAAAGACTAGAAGGCATGTTTGCAACCTTGGGTGTTCCGTTCATTCTAAAATCTGGCAATGGACCAACAATCAATGGTTGGGAATTCAAAGACTCTCTTACTCATTTGAACATCAAGCAACAGAAAAGCACACATTTATAGCCATAGGCTAATGGCATTGTTGAATGTTTCATGAGCACTCTTAAGTAGGCTGTCCAGGGCACTGTCCTACCGGGACTCAAATCTGTTCTTCACTCTACTATTTGTACCCACAGATCTGCCCCTCATTCTATAACTGCCGAACGCCCGGCCACCCTGATGTTCGGGAGAGCCATGGGTACCAAGCTGCCTCAGTGGACCACTGAAAAAACAAATGATGCTCAGAAAGTTCGATTCACTGATTCATCTCACAAGTCCAGAATTAAGACTCATACAAAAAAGCATCAATGTGTTTAGGACATTATGTTTCAGACAAGAGACCATGTCCTTATCAAGCAGAGGCGGAAACGCAAATCTGATGCTCCATTTGATGTCAATCCATTGCAAGCTGTGACTAGTAAGGGACACATGATGACTGCTGACCATCCTAAAAAAAAATTTCATTATGAGGGGTTATCACATTTCAATCGCCTACCTGGGAGACATCTGGAGTGAGTCATTGTTATCAGAGGGCCAGGAGAGACCCAGAACTGCATCAGCGACTGGATCATTAATGCCTGGTCCTGTTGTTTCTCCTGTGTTTCCTAAGCCTCACACCACAAGAACTAGAAGAGTGAATCCAGCCCCGCAACGACTCATTGAGGAACTAAGATGTATATGTATTTATTTTGTTTGTTCTTTTTATTTAACAAAGGGGGAGATGTAGTGTCTTGTGTATTATAGAGTGCGGGACACTATGCTCCCTGACAGACTCAATAGTCTAGTTACGTAAGTGATTGGGTGTGGTTAATAAAATGTGTAATGCAGTTTTTGCCAGTTGACGGTTACACTCTAGACAATAAAGACGTGTAATACCGACCTATGTGTGTGGCATGATTCATTTACATGCCGCTGGGGAGGATGCTACAATGTGAGGTAGGAAGAAAAGTAAAGAATATAAAGAACGATGAGTAAGCCAGGAGTAAAGATAAAAAGAGGGAGATGCAGGTAGAGAAACAGAGGCAGGGCAATAGGTATGGTTTTAGAGTGAAGTAGATAGGTGGGGTGAAACATAAATTGGGAGAAAGAAATGGAGAAAGAGAGAGAGAGTGACAGAGAGAGAGAGAGAGAGAGAGAGAGAGAGAGAGAAAGGGGTACTGTGCTTGAAGTTGGCGAGGTAGGGAGAGATAATGTAGAAAAAGAGATGAATTGCAGAGAGGTAAAGGCAGCATTAGGTAGAGGTTGACACATAGAATGACAAAAAAAACGGAGATATTTAGCAAAGTGAGAATAAATATAGGAAATTGTGTCGGGTAAAATTGTCAAGGAAAAGAGGAAGGTAGAGAGAACAGTGACAAGTAGAAAAGAATATAGTGTAGGGATTTAAGAAATATTATGAGGTTGATATAGAGGCAGAATGACTTGTGAGATAGACACATTAAGGTAAACAGATCTATAAAGAAGGTGGTGGAGAAGATTATTAAGGTGGAGGTTAGTTGAAATGGTGAAAGAGATATGTGTTTGTGTCTGAGAGAAAGATGAGTTGAATGATAGAGGTAGAGGAATAGACAAAATCAGAAAGGAATGAGATGGTTAAAGAGGTGAAGTAAAGGGGACAGAAACAGAAAGAGAGAAAGGGAAGGCAGAGGTGAGATAGTGAAATACTGGTTATGTAAATTTAGAGGTTTGGCAAACAGAGAGCTGTTGGGTACATAAACTTGAGGTAGTGTGGGGTGTCTGATGTAGAGTGAGAAATGCGATAGAGAGCTGAGAGGCAGCTGTGAGTCAACGAAAAGGCTAAAAGAGAGATAAGGTAGGAGAGGCATGGAGAGAGAAGTAGAGAGTTGAGAAGTGAAGTAGCTGGAAGAGATACATAAAAAAGAGCAGTGGAGTACAGAACGATAGATGAGGAACAGAGAGTGTTAATGTAGAGAGAAGGGATTGAGATTGATAGATTTTGAGGCAGGCACAGAGATTGACATAGAGGGAAAGTCAGGAGAGAGAGGTCGAGAGAGATACAGTTGAATATATTTTATTGGGTATATCGAGATAGAGGTGAGGTAGATATAAGACATTAAAGGGAAATGAGGCCAAGTGACAGGATGTAGGTGCATATAGCTGTAAAGAAAGAGAGAGTTAAGGTGTGTGAGGTGAAGTAAGAAGAGCGAAATGACACAGAAAGATTAATTTTCAATGTCATTGCCACCAACTACCTGGAGGATATTTATCTTGCCACTAAACAAGGTAAAAGTAAACATCTGTATTACAAGAAACCTGTCGTGCGAAGTACTATGTCATATACAAGTGTTTATAAATAAAATATTTTTTGACCTTCATGGCATGTGCTTTGTGTCTTCCTTTTTCTAAATGTACAGCGTTTCTTTCATGCTGTACCCCTGATGTACGCATTTGACTGAGAAGCTGAGTCTACGTTTTGTTTAACTTCAGTATGCCCTATGCCTATAACTAACCATTTTATATGTGTCTGGTGGCTTTCTCAGCCTTACTTGTAACGTTGCTTTTGTCCGGGTCATAGGGGTCACAGTTTGTGCCTTCCACCCTTGGGAAATGTAAACGTTGGCTGTGATGTATGGTACTGCATTTTTTAATTCATAACCTCGGGAATTAACAATTTCTAGACAGTGACAGTGGTTGGCATTCATGATAAAAGTCAAATATTTTCCTATTTAATTTTATTGTGAATACAATTGCACCTGTGTCTCCTTTTTGACCTCTCTCGTCCTTGATTCCTGGTTGTCCTGGCTCGCCTTTCAAACCTTTTTTTCCTGCATCACCTTGTGGGCCTGTAAATATAGTGATCATTATAACATAATATTCACAGTAAAGGACAAAAAGTAGCATTTATCACTTTTATTATAATCTTTCGAATTTAGAAATAAAAAAGCATTTGCATGTGTAAATTCCTTGTTTGCAGTAACATAAACTAGGATCCAAAAACTATCTACACTTAGGGACCGATTACGATGCCGTAGAAAACGTTTCCGACCCTCGGTCGGAGCTGTTCCTACTGCATCATAATCAGCAGTTTGGATTCATTTCTGACCGACCTATTTGGATGGAGTTGGTCGGAGAGGAATCCAAACTGGATTTCCAAATGGCTTCCGATGCCATTCGGAGGGCCTCCTGTAATCCTAAGGGCGGGTCTTTCCGCCCAAGGGATTACAATGTCGGATTCCGACAGCCTTTCTGTGTCAGCCTTTCCAACACAGAAAGACTGTTGGAAGTCGACTTTGGGGGCCCATTCGAGGGACCCCATAGGTGCAAGGCCATAGGTACCACCCTGTTGATCCCTGCACCCCGTGGCAGGCACCTCAAGGTGCCTGCGACAGGGTGCAGGGATGAACTGCACCTCTTCTCTTTACAAAGAGAGCATGCATTCCAGTTAGAATGCATGCTCCCAATGTAAAGAATAGGACTGCGACTGAACGGTGTTTGGTCGCATCATAATTGCTGGATTGGAACCACTGACAGGTTGTAGGTCGTTCCCAGTACCCAATCGATGTTGGACGGACTCCGGTCCGTCTGACACCAAAATCTGTCCCTAGATGCAAACTACCTTCGGACAAGAGTAGAACATGAAAGGCAATTATTGTCTAAATAAGAGACTGATACCAAATTTGCAATAATTGGAAATTTATAGTAAGCGAACATATGCAGCAATTGCCGAAAGTGCCCTAGAAAAGATGACATCATCATTATTAAAAAAAAACACATCTTAAGTTAGTGCAAGATGCTCTCTAGACAGATGCATTTAACAGACATGTCAATTGTACATTTCCATTTATTTATTTAGTTCTTTTGTGGGCAGATATTTGTAAACTTTTGGTTACATCAGTGCACTTGTAAAATACACAGGCCCTGATTACGATGCTGGTTGGACGAGCGCCCAACTGGCATTGAGTTGGAATGGAAACGGACTGACTAGTAGTCAGTGGTTTCATCTGACGATTTAGGATGCGACCACCCATGAGGCGGTGGGAAACATCAATTTTTCCATTGTGGCTTGTGTAGCGGACGGAAAAGGGCCACAGCAGAAGCCGCATTGGGAACATGGATGTTTACAAACATCCATGCACTGTGTGGCAGGCACCATGTGGTGCATGGCACACGGAGTATTGATGTTTGGGGGGGCACCACAGGTGCCCACAAGGCCTCATAGCGGAGGCCGCGGAGGTACGGGGACCTGCTAGGGGCACCCAAAGTTGGTTTTCGACAGCCTTTCAATGGCGGTCTGTCTGACATTGAAAGGCTGCCTGAAGGCAACATAGCAATCCCTACAGCTGTGCCCTATTGTAGGGAATTACATGCCGACCAACGTTCAAACGGGTTCTTTGAGCTCATTGAAATCGTCGGTCAGTCCCTCTGCATGCTGCCTCAGACCGCCATTCAGCATAATGCGGCGACCGGACCGCAGCACAAGATCTCAGTTGGACAGCAACTGCCAGGCCGTCGGTTGCAGTCCAACCACCATCATAATGAAGGCCCCATTATCAAAAGCGAGACATAGAGTTCAATCGATAGAGGGAGGATTCCTGGTCGCTATTTTTCAGACACTTCGTGAAGTTTCTGATTTTTATTTAAAAAGAGATGTTATTGAGTTATAAAACAGCATCACACAGTTGGCGAGAAAGAGGCATCATACAAAATACCATCAATACATACCCGGCATCCCGCAACCCCCAACCTTAGCTTTCCACCCACGTCCCCAAGTAGCGCACAGAAATCGACATAGCAAATACATTTGTCCCATTAGTTCTTGACCCATTCAGCAATTTAAGAGTAGGGGTCAGCCATAAACAGGGTCAGGAAGCCAGCTCACTACTGGACGTCATACAGCATTTTCTGCATGGAACGCCCACCCGGCATACATTATATATGTCGCAGGTATAATGTAGTGCAGAGGTTTACAAAGTGACGCATCTGTGTAGATGCATCACTTTGTAAATAGGGCGCAATGTGGCGTAAGTGCCTCATAAATAAGGCCCTATGATTTTAGTCTATCTAGTGCAAGCCCAATAGAGCATTGAACGTTTGCAGCAAATTTTGCTTCTTTGCTACCTGTTTAGTAGGTCTACCAAAAATTGTTTAAGAGGTCTACCAAAATTTGTTTAAGAGGTCTACCAAAAATTGTCTGGGCACACGGAAACTAAATACAATTAATAACCCCACAAGTGATGCAATTTGTATGGTATGTCTAAGTTTGGGTGAAATTTCTGTTTGTGTCTTGTGCCACCATTTAGCAGTAGATATGGGTCTGATGGATCAGACATTTGGAGTGAGTCTTCTGAAGCTGTGTTTGTTTTGGTTTTCCTGCAAGGGCCTGTTATGGAAAGCCTAGCAGTCCTGGACAGAAAAAATGGCTTTGTACCCGTGCAAAGAGAGAAAAATGTCAGCTTACCAGGTACAGTGATTGTTTCCAAAAAGAAACACCTGTTTTCAGTGGAAAAGCCCACTTGATAAGGAAAGTAGCTTTCAGTATAGAGATTGACCTGTGGCCAGAGCTATAAGGTGCTCTGCCACCCCAGCCCAAAGCCAAGCCCACCTGTCGACCTCTAAATAATATCCTTAAATCCCTGAATAATATTATTCTGAAACTCACAAACAAATCAACATGTTAGTAATACAGGATATAATGTTTTCACCCATTATCAGTGCATTCTAACCTAAGGGTTGGCTGAGTTTCAAACCAGACACTGATCCCAAACTTAGAAAAGATAATTTCAACATAAACGTCTTCACACCCTCACTCTCTGCAGCCATTTCTTAAGAAATGTTGCCCATAATGTTAGCAGATTTTCATAAAGGAATGCATATTTCTGAGACAATTCTGAAAGGTATACATCTAAGCTGAGATTCCCAGCATTGATTTATGACTATGCCAGAATGTAATTCTCTGCCTAGATTCACTTCAGCATGTGTGGGTTGTGATTTGCACCCAGAAGTTGGAGTGCTTGTTCCCACCCGCTCAAGTGAGCTGTGGGGAATACTGATGGATCTGCAAATCCTTGCGGCATGGCACATCCATGGTGTCATCCCAAGGAGAGTGGACTGAAAAGTGTTGCATTACTGTTTTCAAGCAAAAATGCAACACTTTTCATAAATGCGGCCCATAATGAGAAGGACATAAGATGGCAGGTCATTATCACCAACACACTTCTACTAGGTGGTGATCTAGCTAGCCTAGTCAACTTAAAAAAAACATTTGGCTGGTCGAAATCTCCTAAAGATGGCCTAGATGAAATTGATGAATGCAGTTCGGCTATTTTCTCTTGAGGCTCCCGGAATCAATATATGTGTAATGTGAATAATCTGATTTCATTGAACACATTATACTCATCTTTGGGATCTTGCTCATAGATGTACATGAATCATAAAACAAGGTTAGTTGTCAATAAAATAGTAATTATTTTTCAAAGTCTGCATACCTTCTTCTCCTTTGTCTCCTTTTTGACCAGGGTCCCCTTTGCTTCCTGTGGGTCCATATTTTCCAGGAGGTCCAGGATACCCCCTTAAGCCTGGAGTTCCAGCTAGACCCGGTGAACCTTTTAACAGAGCATTTTATTCAAAATAGTTTAAAACATAAATTATTGTTTTATAATGTAAAAAATATCTAAAATAGATCCTATTTTTTATTTCATGTTTTAGTAACCTGAAAATTAAAAATTAAGGTAATGTTATTTTTAAAATATTAAATTGCTTTAAATTAACACTATGCATCACTTTTAACAATTATTAATAAATAATAAATATATACACTTTCTTAGTTTAGTTGTGATTTTAATTTACACTTAAGAAAATAGGGCCTGATTACGACGTCGGTGGGACCGCCACCGACAGCCCGTCAGTGGCAGTCCCACCGTTATCGTAACCATGTTTTCTGCCTTCCATATTGCAATGGCAGGCCGATGGTTGGCAGTCGGAAAGACCTACCGCCACACATCCAACGGGATCCTTGAGCCTGCTGGTGCATTGGAGGGATTTGTATTCTCTACAATAGTGGTGGTGCCTGCCAGGCACTGCCGTAGGGATTACAATGTCCCTTTCCACCCACTGTTTCATGGCGGTTAACTTGCCATGAAAAGGCATGCATAAAGAGACTTTGGGGGCCGTAGTGGGCCACCCTTCCCCCTGGCCTTCAGCTGTGGGTTTTGGGGGGCACCTATGGTGCCCTCCTGCATATCCCTGCACCATGTGCCAGGCACCGCATGGTGCCTGCCATGTAGTACAGGGATATATGAAGTAGCCCCTTTTTGTACTGCGGCGTGTGCTGCAGCCAGCAGCACCCGCCGCAATACAAAACATAGGGATTGAGGCCGCCGAGGTGGAGGTCACATCCTAATACCTATGGCAGGACCGCCGACCGCCTGTCCGGTGGTCCCATCCTCAAAAGGATGGCGGTCGGACGAAAGGATGACGGTCGGACTAAAGTCCGACCGCCATCCTATTCAGACCCATAATTTTAATTCAAGTAAACATTGAAAATAATGATATTTTATATTTAAAATAAGTTATTAATGCTGTCATGAGGTAGCTTTTTAAAAACATTTCTACATTTAAAATAAATATTAGGAAGAAATTCATTTACAATAATATTTAACATCAAAATATTCTTTCCATTTTTAAAAAGTTTAATAAACATTTTCCTTTTTCCTCTGGTATACCATAGGGAGGTCTCCATCACGACTGCAGAGTCTCCCTATGGTAAAGTATAGGGAAAAATAAGTTTGTGAACTACATTTTCTAAGACTTTTGTATTACTATTGTAGTACTATAACAGGTATGACAAATACAGTTGATACATTCGCCCCTTAGAATTTATCAGGTCAGGATGCTATATATTGTCAGTGACACTACCTTAACAAGTTGCAGTCCCCCACCTCATTTAGAGAGAAGAGAACTGCAGAACAGAGGTGCCCCAGCTGCCACTACTATGAGAACTTCTTGACCTGGGGGCCCATTCACCACATGGTCGCCCGAGCAAAGAGGAGGCACTTTCACAGATTTTCATTGTCCTAGCCACAATGCAAGGCATGTGCATCAATGACATTCGTTTTTGTTTTACAGAAACCAAGTGTTGTCTTTGGAATTCTTTTTAGTAAAACAACTCAGAATGCCTGGCATATGAAATATACATTTCACATGCTCAAGATTCATCTGTATTGTCAGTGCATCCTCTCCACCAGTAGATGTACTGAAGGGATACACATCCCTATCAGGCAGATGTTGATCTCTAAATGTGGCAGGTGGCCCTCAACCGTGGCGGTGGAGGCAAGAGTCACAACCAACCGGACGGATTGGATGGCAAGCTACAACACTGTAAGTGAGTCCGTAAGTACCTTATGATCTCTAAATTTGGCAGGCGGTCCTCAGCCATGGCGGTCGAGACTAGAGTCTGCACCAACCTGATGGACCGGTGGGTCAGCCATAGAACTTTAAGTGGGCCCTTAAGTACCTCATATCTCTCTTACTAACATTTCTGGCACATACTTTGTACTGTCCTGGTACCTTTTCTTAGGACTGTTTGTTCTTCTGGAGGAGCCATGGGCTTTAAAATTACCAGAATGTTCCAGGAAACAATAAATTACACAGTAATGATATATTTTCTCATCTGATTCTTGAACTCAAGAATCCTTTTCGCCTATCCCTTTACCTCTTAATGCTGCAAGGTTGCTGAATACCAATTGGCACCCACTAACACTGCTTCCAGGCATGTTCTCCAATTATTTGCTTTAAAGTGATTTGCATACACAGTACCAGGCAAGGTATCTTTGCTTGAACACACTCTAGTAAGCACTCCTGAGGGCTCAGATATCTTGTTACAACATGCCATTCTTGAATGAATTTCCATACCTTGGATTCCAGGAGAACCAGGAGCTCCATCTTTGCCATCTCTCCCGTCCCTGCCATTAAGTCCTGGTGGGCCTGGTACTGCTGGGCACATGTTTGGCAAGGGCTCCGAAGATACATCACATGAATGGAACAGAAACATAATTGCCACCAGGACGCTTGAACTGATGTGGGTATGCATTGCTGCAGCCGAGAACCAATGTATATGACAGTCCTCAAACAGCTTGGACCTCTGTTTGAAACTTAGTAAATGTCTGGCGCTTTGTTTGCCACTTATTGTAGGTGGAACCAGTTTGTGAAGGTTTTCAATATTTCAAGATTATGAAACTGAAAGACAAGGAGAGAGCATTGTTGTATTCAGTATAAAGCGAGATAAGGTAACCTTCTAGTTATTTATCCAATGACAGAAACAAAGGAACATTAACTTTTTAGTAGCATGACTAACCAAGTATAACACATGTCAAAGTCATCATCTGTGTATTTGAAATGACATTCAGGAAGTTACAGTAGTGGGTTACCAGCTGCTTCTCACCTTGCAAAGCACTCTTGAATATGTTTAAATGTTGATTGAGCCTGACTCATCTGTACAGCATCCATTTTAGAATATCCTCATTCCTCTGTCCTCATCCCTACGTCATATTCGTCACCCCCTACTTCCCATCACTATTTCTCATCCATCATTTTACTTCTCATTCATACTTTTCATCCCTAACTCTACTTCTCATCCATCATCCCTACTTTTCATCCTTGCTTCTCATCCATCATCCCTAATTCACACCCTTAATTCTCAGCCATCATCCCTACTTCTCATCTTTAATTCTCATCTCTAGTTTTACTTCTTACATCTCATCCATTAGCTCTACTTCTCATCTGCCATCCCTACTTCCCATCCCTCATCCTTACTTCTCACCCCTACATCTCACCGATCATCCCTACTTCTCATCCATTATCCCGAACTCTCAGCCACAATCCTTACTTCACATCCCTACTTCTCATCCCTGCTTCTCATCTCTACATCTCATCCATTATCCCTATTTCTCATCCATTATACCCACTTGTCATTCCTAATTCTCATCCATCATTCTTAATTCTCATCCCTACCTTTCATCCATCATCCCTACTTCTTATTCATCATTCCTACTCATCATCCATCACCTCTGCTCCTCATCCCTACTTCTCATCCATCATCCCTAGTTCTCATCCATCATCCCTACTTCTCATCCGTAATTCTCACCCCTGCTTCTCATCCATTATCCCTACTTCTCATCCATCACCCCTTCTTCTCATCAATGATTTTTACTTCTCATCCATCATCCCTACTTCTCATTCATCATCCCTGCTTTTCATCCATCACATGTACTTCTCAGTCCTACTTCTCATCCATCATCCCTTCTTCTTATCCAGCATCCCTACTTCTCACTTATCATTCCTACTTCTCATCTATCATCTCCACTTCCCATCCATCATACATTATCCTAATGTATCATCCTTACTTCCCATGCATCCTCCACTATCCCTACTTTTCATCCATTATTGATCATCCCCAGGGCTTAAGTGGAATGAAAAAACTGGAGGGTCTCTCAAAGGGGCGTGGCCAATGTAATTAAGGGTGTGGCTTAAAAACACATAAGCTAAAAATCTGTTCTTAGCATAGTGTGCCACCCAACTTGTATTTTGCTGTTTCTGTCATTTCATTCAGATCCCGATAGAGACCCATTTCGAGGCCCCCTTCAAAAAACTGCTGGTGCTCAGCACCGGTGCGACCCGGCCCACTTAAAGCCCTGGTCGTCCCTACTTCTAATCCATCATCCCTACTTCTCATCCATCATCCTTACCTCTCATCCATCATCCATACTTGATGCAGCCTTCTCTCTTAACTCTGATTGGCTGTTGCTAATCAATCAGTGTCAAGGGGTGGTTCACAACATTGAAAGTGGTATGAGCGAGGGATGAGGAATTAGAAGTAGGGATGATGGATGAAAGATAGGGATGAGAAGCAGTTAAAATGGATGAATTGTAGGGATGATGGATTGCGGAGGGGTAAAATGTACTATTCCCAATCTAGTCAGTGCAACAGTAGGGAAAGTGTTGGGTTGCGGAGGGATAAAATTTGCTATTGCCACTCCCGTCAATTACACAGTAGGGAAGGTATTGGATTGCGGAGAGGTAAAATGTACTATTCCCACTGCAATCAGTGAAACAGTCAGAAAAGTGTTGGATTGCAGAGGGGTAACATTTACTATTCCCACTTCCGTCACTGCAACAATAGGGAAAGAGTTGGATTACGGAGGGGTAATAATTATTATTCCCACTCCATTCAGTACAAGAGTAGGGAAAATGTTGGATGGTAAAGGGCTAAAACTTAGTACTCCCACTGTACTCTGTGCAACATTAGAAACAAAGATATTCACTTCGACAAAATAAAATAAATTCAAAACTATAATTATTAGCTAAAAAAATATAAATATGTAAATATAAAAAATGTATATATATATATATAGTAAAAATAAGCAAATTAAATATGTATTTCAATGTTTGATAGATATCATAAAGTAATAGAATTATTATTTTGCTAAAAACACCAAACTATAGGCATGATTAACATGGCGGTGGGATCATGGGCTCCTGCAGGTTCACCCACCGCATTAGGATGCATTGTGCCTGTCACAGTGTACAGGGATGTTTACAAACATGCCTCTTAGCAGTGAGGCTTGTGCTGCAGCCCTTTTTCGGGCAGCAGCACAAGCCTCAATGCTAAGAGGCATGTTTCCGACCGCTTCCACAGCTATCCGATAGTAATTTGCCTGGCGGGACCGCCAACTCCCTGTCAGCCGGTCCCATTTCCACAATGATGGAGGTCAGACGCACGTCCTTCCACCATCATAATCAGCCCCTATATTCTCACTTTAAGAACAAGCAATAAATACATTCTTATTTAAATTGAAGCTGGACAACACAATGGGGTTGATTCCGATACCGGGTCGGACAGCTCCCGAGAGCTGTCTGTAGCCTTACCGTGCGACAGACACGTACCTGTAGCCGGTCCGTCCTGCAGAGGAAGTACTATGCGCATAACTGCCAAAAACACGACCGACACGTAGGCTGTGATTCAAGCTCCATTCTCCGTCCGAGCCGTAACTCCTAACGCTGAACCGAGTCGCCCGGAAGCAGTATCCATAGCAGTTTCCGGCCTGACAAGTACGATGCGTACTTCCTACGCGCCGGACAGGTCGCCACGTACAGCACGTCACAGCATCCGGAAAACAAGCATATCAGCTACGATTCGTGCCACAACTCAATCCACGGCTGCGAGATGGACCAGCTTGCAGTGGGTAGGAGACGGAGCAACAAGCAGCGTGTATGACACAAACACATCATGAATCCCACCGCTCAGGTCATACCAGTACTCTACATCTATGACCGGATCAGGAACCGACGCCGATGGCTCAGGCGGTAAGTCAGACACCTACCACACAAACAAATGACACGTACCCGAAAAATGGCACACACACACAGGGGAGCCACATCCTGGCCACAAACAACAGGCCACCATAGGGGTTGTATGGCCAGCACCACTACCACCCCCACCCATAGGGCTTATGTTCCCCAGCACTCCTGCCACCCCTAGCCATAGGAGACCTGTTGCCCATCACCCTTGCCACCCCCAGCCATAGGGCTTATGTTCCCCAGCACTCCTGCCACCCCCAGCCATAGGGGACCTGTTGCCCATCACCCTTGCCACCCCCGCTCATAGGGCTTATGATGCCCAGCACCACTACTACCCCCCCTATAGGGCTTATGTTCCACAGCACTCCAGCCTGCCCCAGCCATAGGGGACCTGTTGCCCATCACCGCTGCCACCCCCACTCATAGGGCTTATGTTGCCCAGCACCTTTACCACCCCCACCCATAGGGCTTATGTTCCCCAGCACTCCTGCCACCCCCAGCCATAGGGGACCTGTTTCCCATCACCCTGCCACCCCCACCCATCACACCCATATTGGACCTGTTGCCCATCACTACTGCCACCCCCAGCCATAGGGGACCTGTTGCCCATCACTACTGCCACCCCCACTCATAGGGCTTATGTTCCCCAGCACTCCTGCCACCCCCAGCCATAGGGGACCTGTTCCCCATCACCCCTGCCACCCCCACCCATCGCACCCATAGTGGACCTGTTGCCCATCACTACTGCCACCCCCAGCCATAGGGGACCTGTTGCCCAGCACTACTGGCACCCCCACTCATAGGGCTTATGTTGCCCAGCACCACTAACACCCCCACCCATAGGGCTTATGTTCCCCAGCACTTCTGCCACCCCCAGCCATAGGGGACCTGTTGCCCATCACCCCTGCCAACCCCACTCATGAGATGGGTGATGCACCGCACATCCATCATACTCCAACATTAGGCATGTCAGCAAAATACATCCCCCCTAACATCATGACAACAGTGTGTAATCTGTGATAAATGCCCACAACAGTGATTATGACTTCGAACAGCACATGTGTGACCAACAAATGAGTGTGCCCTACACAAGGCAAGCATCACTATAGCACTGTGTCAATGTAAAAAGAACACCCCCTCACTGTGTAGAACAAAAGTTAAGTGTGGGCCTCCAAACTGCAGCAGATGTTGAGCATTGTGGTGATGGGGTCTAACCCCCCCCCCTCATCACAGTGACCAAAACGTAAGTGTAATCATGGGCAAAGCTGCAACCACACATGGGGGCTGACAATGCATACAGTGTTCAATGACACAAGAGCAGAAGTGACCATCACCAAGCATACACACATCTCAAAAATTGACACACTAATCAAAACAACCTGTGTAGACTGTAGGTGTCAGCTCACAAACTCCCATTCCATGCCAGCAATGGCACCTAACAACCAGGATGAATGTGCACAATGATGTGATATGACTCACAGGGACAGCAGGGAAAATCACAGAAACAGCATCCAGACAAAGGCCCACAACAGCAATACCAATGCACTGGTGCAGATGCACAAACACAAACAGTCAACCTCACACTGCACATCTGACACAGCATGTGTGAGTGTGTGTCTCAGTATCCCCAGGCAACTACACAACACATGAGGGGGGTTGAACCACAGTGACACATATGTGGACACAGTGCCATACAAAAGTAAACCATCATTGGGACACCCTTAGTGGGCAATCAGGCATTGTGAGGTGAGAGGAAGCACAATAGACACATGTGACACACGCTTGAATGAACACCAACTAACACAGCAAGAGACTGACACACAACAGCACTACCCCCAGGGACCAGACATTGGGGTGACACAAGCATGCATGACACCTTCACTGTGATGACAAAGGCAGATGTCGTACAAACTGGGAAACCCAGACATGTGTCCTGTTCCACAAACATACATCACACATACAGAAACACAAATCACTCACCTTGGCCCCTCATCCATGGACAAACGGGAGCTAGGGGACCATCCATGCAAACATTTACACCAGTCCATCCAACACCACACACCCTGAACTGCAACAATGTGCATCTGTGAAGCCCACATGGGCAGGTGACATTGCACATGCACCCATGACAAACACAGGAATGTTGGGAGGGACTAAGCTGCACAGACACATCACACAAGGACAGTTTACAATCCTGGGGAATGACAGACATACTGCACAGTATGAGATACATGGCCATGACGTCAAAGCTCACGTAACCTTCAGAATCCCTGTCACAGTCTCAGGACAATGCAGAAGTCAAGGAGAACCACAAGGCACACATGCTGACACCTGCCAACAATGCAGCCATGAACCTGAAAAGTGGGAGCAGTCACACACACATACAAATGTCTCAATCACTGAAAGGTACCACCTAGGGACAACTACATGTTTTTGCAAATAAAAAAGTGCCTTGGGGAACCCTGACTGTGTCCCATCTGTGTCTGACAACATCATCACCACTCAGAATCCCAATGATGATGCACCAATTAACAGTAGTGTGTCATGCACCCACACATCTGGTAGCCCATGGCAAAGTTGTGGGATGAACCCAGTACCACTCAGCAAGCATCAACAACGGGAACATATCAAGGGAACACTGCCTGTGTATGAACAGGGATGTGGACTAGGGGTGGGCGGAATTTGCGGAATTAACCTTCGCAAATTATCGCGAGAATGTTTAAAATTATCGCAAACAAGCAGAAATATCGCGAAGATGCGGAAGTTTTTTTCCGGCATGTTCGCGAGATTTTCTGCATGGTTGCGGGTCGCCAACTTACCCATGTGGTTGCTTGCGGGCGCGGCCATCTTGTTTTGAGTTGTTCTCGCGGTGCATGATCGCGAGAAGAAAGACGTGATCGCGCGACGCATGACGTCACTGCGGGCGCGAACTGTCGCGAGACAGCGCAAATGGCTAAAAACAATACAACATCTCATGGAGAACGCGACCGGATCAAGAAAACTTGTCGGCGAACGCAGGGATTCAGGTAAGGCGATCGCGCGCGCGCGAGAATGTATCATTTTACAGCGCGAGCAAGAAACAAATTATCGCCAAGCTGCGGAAACCGGAATTTTTGACATTTTCGCGCTCTCCGCGGAACGCAAAAATGCCAAATTATCGCAATTTCCGCGAACGGAACGAAATTTTTGCCCAGGCCTAATGTGGACACCCACACATGCTCATACAACACACACCATGGGCCCAGGCTATGTCATGGGACAACACACTTACTTGGGGGGACCCAACTCCTGTGGAAGCCCAGCTGTGCCAAACATATGCACAGCACGTCTCACTCATGTCTGCAGAACACTTGGGCAGTCAGCCATCAGTTACCACACAATGAAGGCTCTGGTCACAACAGCCTGGGTACGTGTGTCTCCTCAAAGTCATCTGCACATACTCAAAACATATGTCTAGCAAGTTGCACAGAGGACCCAGTTGCTCCTATACCAATGATGCCCACACCTGTAGGTCCAGTGGTGATGCGCACAAAGTATGTGGAATAGACAAATTGGACAATGGGAAGCACATCATATGTGCATGGGTGCAAGCCAGAGATGTGACCATGCAAATGAAATGGTCACAGAGATGTCCAAAAATAGTTGATCATGAGTCATGACACACCCAGGTAGCTGCAAAGGATGACATGGATACCCACAAGAATAGGATACATATCTCATGGACCACATGGAGTACCTGACAGCAACACATCAGTATTCAACATTGGAAACCAAGCATTACAGGTGCAAGGGCATGTTAAACATCATCAACATAATGTACAGATAAATCAAGTTCACAGGGATAAAGAAAAAAGCATTATTCAGCATATTAAAAGTTAAACGCCCATTCAAACAAAAGGCCAATGGCCAGTCCATGTCCAAATGCCAAGGAGTGAACTAAAGTGACAACTGTCACACCTTGCTTGCCTGCACTGCTAAGGACCGGGGTCATTCCCTCGGAGGGGCATACATGGGGGCAGGCCAGGCACCGCAGGGACAGGATCAGGGCGAAGCAGAAGGAGGCAGTGAAGAGGTTGTGGATGCAGGCGAGACACTTGCAACTGCAGTGGAGCTGACTGAAGTGGTGGGTGCTGTCACAACTGTGGGGCACAAGTCAGATGGGGTGTGTGCCGGCACAACTCCAGTGGGCAGGTCAGATGGAGTGGATTGGTTTCCCACTGCAGTGCCCAAGTCAGACAGGGTGGTCGTAGAGTCCACTGCAGTGCCTACATCCTTGGGAGCGGAAGGGGGGCAGGTGAGGTCGGCATGACTGGGGGACACACGCTCCCCACATCAGTGGCACTAACCGTCTGACCAGGTGTGGAGGAGCAAGTAGTAGGGGGAAGGGCGTTAGCATTTTGGGGATGGTGTATCTGTGGGTGGGGGAACCCGGGAGAGGGAGTGGCGGGGGAACCTCTGGAGTGGTGGCCTGGGGGATGGCGGATGGAAACTTTGCCTTGGAGCTGCGTGGTGGCGGGGGGGTCTTGCTCTTCCGGCTCCGGGGGTACTTGCGGGTGGGGGTCTCAGTCTGACTGTGCCTGGGGGAGGGTGTCCAGGTGTGAGGGGCACTCCCCTCTGTGTGTGGGGACTTCCTCTTCCCCTTGTAATCAGGATCTGCTGTGTTGGTGGGGAAGAGGCCACGGTCACAGAGGAAGAGGTTCTGGGGAGATGGGGTTGCAGGTGATGCAAGGGAAGGGGGCTGGGAGGGAGAGGTCTCGGAGGACTGCGGAGTGGTTGTGGATGACTGTGTGTGTTTCTGGAAACCAACCCCTGTGAGTGTGGTATCAGTCCCCTGCGCTTGCTTGTGTGCATGTCTCGCCCTTGGTTTGGGTGTTTGTGTGCTTGGGACAGGTAGGCTGCTAGGAATCGTGGGTGGTGCAGGGGTAGGAGGGGTGCAGGACTGTTGGAGGAGGGATACTGCTGCTGTCAGGGAGGAGGCCACGGACTGATTGGTACTCTATAGAGCAGACATGCCCGAGGAAATGCCCTCCATGAACGACACCAGTTGTGTCAACAGACTTGTATGTGCATGGAGGACCTTCAGCAATGACGTCTGCCCCACATGGATCTGTCTAAGTAAGTCCACAGACTCCTCACTCAGGGCAGCAGAGGACACAGGGGCAAGGGGTGCGGTGCCTGGCACAAAGGAGACATGCTCACGAACACGGGTGCCTACAGGGACCTCTGGGATGGGAGCCGATGGGAGGGTGGTGGTGGTGGCGGCGGGGACAGCCTCACTAGCTGGGGTTTGGTGGCTGCTGACACCGACCTCCACAAGGGAGTAATCCTCAGAGCTGCTGTGGCCCTCAGCTGGGAGTGATAGTGCTGACGACTCCTCTCTGTGGCCCCACTCGCCCTCCACGCCACTGGGTCACCCCGACTCCTCTCCTTCTGTCCCTGTCAGGCTCTGTGGCTCATCCTGGTCTGTGGAGCTGTCCCCTCCTGTGGCCGTGGATGTATCTGGATAGGAATAGGAAGTAAGAGAACAACATCAGTCACCTGCACCGGCTGCACACACCACAGTGAGTACATCACATCACATGGCAAGCCCTGGCATCATCAGCTGAACACAGCTCATAGTGCCAACACTGTTTAGAATAAGCCAATTGTCATTCTCAACATCAACCAGGGCACATATATCCCTCCTTGACTTGCACACATATGTCTGTTGCATGTTGGATGCTAATACCCCAATGTGCCGACATGCACCACCCACACCTCATTTGGACATGCAAGTGAACATGTAGGAGTATGTCACTATACACATAGCACATCTCTTGCTACTGACTCAGTACAGGTGTCCGGATGAAGGGATGGGCAGAGTCTCATTTCACATGCTTGTGATGCATGCCAGCAACACAGACTATGATGTTCTCATGTCCTGATGGGCAGTGCCACAATGGGGTGCATGGTGCACACTTGAACATAATGCAGGATCACTCATAGCAAGTTAAATGCCATGGCACTGGTATGCCCTGAAAGTCAGTCAACATTGTCTCCTGTCACAGGGGCAGGGCATCCAGACAACAACAATATGCACTGACTCACAATCCTAGCTCAGGGGTAAAGCTAACTCTGCAGATGACCGGCACACTTGCCCATCCCCTGCAAACAACATATACAGGACCCAGAAGACTCCACATCATGCAAATCAGACATATGAGTCTCTGCAAACACAACTCCCTGTACATTAACACATCACAGTCTGCCATGCATGTAACCCAGCTGCATGAAGGACACAGTTGCATACATCATTGTGCGCTGTCAGATGATCACACACCTATATGTCACAGAGGTCTTGTCTCTCACAGTCACATCTCAGATGTAATGCTGACCCTCAGAATCATGGACACCCCAGTTGTACGTAACAACAAGCCACACCCTAATGACACAGAGAAGACACCTGAGGGCACATGTCACTAAGCACAACCTGTAATTTGATACACAGGAGTGGGATTACAGAGTGTTTCTAAATGCCCTTGAGGAGGCATGACTTGCCAGGTCTACATGAAACAGTGTTTGGCCCTGGACAGTAGTCAGGTGGCTAAGCAAGTGTGACATACTTGATATCCATATTCCTGAACCCCCAAAATTGGAGTCCCCTTCTGCATGGGTTTGTTTGGAATACCCCAGCCACATGTGGCGAGTCAGACCAGCAATTGGAACACATCTTAAGGGCACACACAGATCACATGTCAGATCTCAGGCATTGTGCAAAAAATTTACCCACTTATGAAACACACAACAGAGTCACGGGAACAGATGCTGTCCGGTAGCTGAAGCATAGCTGACTGCAGGGACACAGTGCCCTAGTGACACAAGCAACAGACTGTAGGGGCCACACCTGTGGAACAGATGAGGAGGGTGCATCACCCAATTGAGGGACATGAGTATTGGACTGCAAGACCTACGTAATGTGGAAGTGTGACCAGGCCAAAAGACTGCAATTAGCATGTCAGACATAGTACACAGATTAGGTATGGACTTACCCCCTTCCTGCTGCTGTCTGGCCTTCAGCTGCCTATCCAGGTCCGGGAAGACAACCGCCAGTGTCCGGGGCATGTGGGGGGTCAGGGTCCGGTGTCCACCCCTCCTGCGCGGAGGTGACAGCTTCAGCTGGACTCTAGCTATCCTCCGGGTCCAGCTCCGAAGGTCCTGCCACCTCTTCTGCCAGTTGCGGATCCGGCGGTTGTAGACGCCCACGGAACAAACAGCCCGGGCGATGGTCAGCCATATCTCCTGCTTCTGGTGGGCATCAACCTGTGAGGATTACAAAATTAAAAGAACATTAACACACATGCCCCGGATTTGTGCTACACACATTTGGATATACATGTCATCATCACAAAGGGAAATGAGTGACACAGGTAGTGCAACCATGGGAAAGGACAAATCACCTGCATGCCTGACATGTTAACAATGCCTGGACAGTTTAAGCTTGCCCGAATGCACTTTAGCAGCAGGACACCTGTTCATTACATGTACCTACACACTTTGGGGGATGAAAGTACTCAGTGAGAATGCTTGCCACTGGTGTACACACGGCTAGTACTGCTAGTCAGACAACATGCATAATTAGGAAGGCAGTGGACTGCACACTCACCTGCTCCCCTGGTTTCCCATAGAGCTTGCTGTACTGTGGAAGGAGACCTTCCAGCAGGGGCTGGTTCTCCACCTCAGTGAAGGCTGGGGCCCTCTCCAGTGTACGTGCCATAGCAGGAGCCAGAGGATGCAGAGACAGCAGCAGCGGTAGCAGGGATGTGGTCCAGTAGCATGTAGTGCAGACAAGTGAGCTACCTGGGGGCCCGCCAGCCTTATATCTGTGCTGCAGGGGCAGAAAGAATCTGTGCCATGTGTCCCAAGTGATAGGTCCAACACGGTTGCATTCTATGAATCTGGCCAATCCATTTAAATGTACGACTCGTACACGCCTTCCGCATCGTTCAAATCTTCACCTTCATTAAACACTTGAAATTGCAACATTTTTGTAGGCATCCAACTGAATTTCCAGTGCACAACTCGTACAAGTTTTGAATCCGCATCCGTCTCCATGACAGTCCGGAGCCAATGGGTGCACCCGGATCGGTCTCCTGACTATACAACGCGTATTTTGAAAATACACATGCACCCGTCTCCATACGATTCAATGGCCAAGGCGTGCGCCTGTCTCGGACCATGCCTGCCCGACGCGTATGCATGATAGTCACCCGTGTTGGACCTCATTGTATTTAATGGCAAAGCGTACGCACGGCTCGGACCATGCCTGCCCGACGCATATGCATGATAGTCACCCGTGTCGGACCTCATTGCATTCAATGGCAAAGCGTACGCACGGCTCGGTCATGAGCCGTGCAATGCGTGCGCATTGCCACCCGCGTCGGACCTCATTGCATTCAATTGCAAAGCGTACGCACGGCTCGGTCAGGGACCGTGCAATGCGTACGCATTGTCACCCGCATCGGACCCCATTGCATTTAATGACAAAGCGTACGCACGGCTCGGTCATGAATCGTGCAATGCGTACGCATTGTTACTCGCGTCGGACCTCATTGGTGTGACTAGTCTACGGATTCAACACACATTTACTAGCCAGGGACACCTGTGCACACCTACCACACTACAGCATTGCCCACACAGTGTCCCATGTCATGTAAGGCTGCATTCCCTGGGTGTTTGGGGGGCCACATCTGTTTTTTTGGGTGGCACTTTTGTGCTGCCACTCCCAGGCTGTGCACGTGTACATGGGAGCAGAATCCTTCATGTGTTGTGCACATTGCCACTGTGATGTGCAATTGTACAGTAATGGGCACGGACACAGTTTCATGTTAGATATGTTTTGGGCATGTCACATATACCCTGAGTCCAGGGGGTGTTGGCATGTACGTCACAGTGAGACCTGTAGCCACAATACTGATGTGTAACCACAGTCTGTGTACATGTTGTGTCTCAGATGTGTCTGATCAAATGTGCCCAATGGGTGACAGTCTCCACATCCATGTGGTATATGCATCAACCTTGATGGTGTGTGTGTCTAAGAGATGTACATGTAGGGCCGGCAGGAACAACAGTGGCCACTACCTGTGGGACTTACGCTTGCCTTGCGGTGTGTACGTGATATGCTATGTCCATGCCAGTGTCGATGTGGCAATACAGGGACCCTGGGTTTCTGCATGGCAAAGATCTGTGATGCCTAGGAGACATCAGGCCTCACTTGTCACTGTGGTGTGTGTTTGGAGCATCGCAGCAGTACATAGGTTGGGTGACACAGCCAGATGATTGGCCATTGCACTACATGGGACTCATGTGCACATGTGGAATTGAGATGTGAGGTGGTGGTCATGTAGGTGACATAGGTGTCCATGCCCAACAGCACACACCTCAGTACATTATGTAATGTCATGATCTATCATGTGATATTGAGCCTGGTCATGGCCACATGGATGGATGAACTGACAATCTTCCTTTGTGCATCTCTGTACTGCAGGGCACCAGCTGTCCATAGACAGTTCCCAGACCTTGCAACCATGCAGGAACGCGACTGCATCAGACGATACAGCTTCACCAGGCCACTAATTGAGTTGGCAGAGCAGTTGGCGGCACATCTGCTACCTGGCCGGACATACCCTACAGCACTGACCCCAGAGGTGAAGGTGATGGCAGCCCTGCACTTCTTTGCTACTGGTACCTTCCAGTACACTGTGGCTACTGCTGGTGGTATGTCGCAAAAGATGTTTAGTCGGGTGCTACGCGATGTCTTGGAGGAGATGTTGCATTTTCTAGACCTGTACATAAAGTTCCCTAGTCCAGCTGAACTCCCTGAAATAAAGGATGCCTTTTATACACTGGGGAGGATGCCGAACGTCATCGGATCTATTGATGGGACACATGTGGCCCTGATACCACCACAGGCACATGAGCAGGCATACCGGAACAGGAAGCACTACCATTCAATCAATGCTCTGGTGGTCTGTCTTGCTGACATGTCTATCACACATGTGTGTGCACGGTTCCCTGGTTCTGCGCATGATGCCAACATTATGAGGATTAGTCGCATTGTAACGCTGATGTCACAGATGCCAGCTCAGCATGCCTGGCTTGTCGGTGTGTACTGACTGTTTCTCATTGTGTGTGTTTGTCAATGTTGTATTCCGCACTCATACAAATCTCAGCTAATTGTTCATTTTTGTGTGTGTAGGTGACTCCGGATACCCCAACATGCCGTTGTTGCTGACACCCCTCAAGAACCCTGTGACACCAGCCGAGCTGCGCTACAATGAGGCACATGGTCGGAGCAAGAGGGTGATTGAGCGGACATTCGGCCTCCTGAAAAGCTGCTTTCGCTGCCTGGACAAGACCGGAGGGGCCCTCCCATATGAGCCTGCAAAGGTGTGCAAAATAATCCTTGTCTGCTGCATGCTACACAACATGGCAGTGCGGAAGGAGGTGCTCTCATCCAGGATGACGATGACGATGACCAACCTCCGGCACCTGTGGAGGATCCCGACCTGGGCCAAGATGCCAGTGATGATGAGGATGAGGGTGACGTCCGCTCACAGCTCATCAACAACTTCTTCACCTGAATGTGAGTTTCCAGGGTTGTTATGTCAATGTATGGAGGTAGCCTGGAATGTGTTGTGGCAGCTCTGTTGCTGTCTGAGTGTGTCTGTGTGCCACTGGCCTGGATGCGTGCAGTGATGTGTCCATTCATGTGGTGTCTACTCCACAATAGGGTAGTACTGTTAACTTGTTTTTGTGTAGGTCTCTTGCGACATGTTTTGTGCATGTGTATTTCATTTCTCTCATGTTGTGCTGTGCTTTTGACTGTGACTTGTGTATGTCCTTCCCAGGGTCCTTTGCCTGTTGTTTGGTCAACACTGACCCCCAACACAAAGAATCCAACAACAGTGTGGAAGTTGTCAATTCCTATCAACTGATGTACCACACATCCCTGGACTTCAATTCTCCAAAACTTTGTGAGCGTGTGTCCACTGTTATGTAGAATTACCGTGCAACTATTGTGGAATAAACGTGTTGCTGATGTGTAATGAACCTGTGCTACGCTTTGTTATGTGCGTTGTCTGTCTTCCCACATCTGACTGACATCTGCTTACCTCACCTGTGGACTTGTTACCACTGACTGGGGTTGGTGTTGTGTCTGTGCATGCCAATGTGTTTCAGGTCAACATCATTGTGTGGGATGAGTAACATGGCCAAGGTGAGTATGTGTTGTGGTGCCATAGTGGTGTGTCTCCCTCACATGTGTCACATCACCATGACTCACCTTACGTTGGTCACATTGTTGCAGTATTTGTCATGCACTGTGTTGTGTAGCAGATCAACATCTCCCTGACACATGACAGGTTGGAATCACAACAGAGGCAAGTATGGTGTACTGGTGAGTTTATTTTCAAACATGTGTGAGGGAAGTGCACAGGATGGTGAGTGCTGTACATTGGTTTTGGAATCCAAAGTTTACTGTTGAGTTGGAAGTGCTGGTAGATGAAATGTCCAGTGTAAAGTCCACAGTCATCTGCTACATTGGC
Source organism: Triturus cristatus (assembly GCF_964204655.1). NCBI lineage: Eukaryota > Metazoa > Chordata > Amphibia > Caudata > Salamandridae > Triturus > Triturus cristatus. The sequence continues at coordinate 364,346,050 of NC_140580.1, forward strand.
CCAACATGAACCCTCCGTGTCATGTGGGCGAGTTGTGTGTGATTGGACAAGGTGAACGGGTTGCGCAGAAAGAACATTGTCCAGAACAGGTTCAGAGGCCCTGGGGGATGTGCTGGGACATCCTTCTTCGGACGACCCCTCTTCTTCTTGGGGGGGATCCTTAGGTGCAGGCCTCTGCGGTGCAGGGGACTCTCCACCAGAGTCCTCCTCCCTCCCTGTGGCGCTGGCAGATGGTGTTGCGAAAGACGTTGTGGCCACACAGGGAGGTGTGGACAGGTTTGTGTTGATCTGGTGGAGGCATTGGAGTATGTCCTGATGCACCGCAGTAAGGGCATCCCACTTGGCCTCCATGCGGGCGTGGTGGGCGACCTGCTCCTGTTGCATGTCCTTGAGGATCCCCACTACCTGGCCAAATCCTCCGGTGCTATCCTGGTACGCTTCTATGATGCGTGCCAGGTGGGGGTCATCATGCAGTCCAGACCCCTCTGCAAGGCGCACCCTCTGCCTCCCACCCCTCCCAGCACCCCTATCCACAAGGGCAGGACCAGCGGCGGGACGCACAGGTGACACTGGGCCCCCTTGGGTGGTGTTTGCTGTAGCTTCTGGGGGGGGCTGTGTCCCTGTGCTGTGGGTGTTCATTGGCCTTGGTCTGTCCGTGCTGGCGGGGGTGCCCTGTCGGTTTCCAGATGCTGGAGGCGTAGGTACAGGGGGTGCAGATGTTGATGCTGCTGGTGCTGCATGATGCCTCACACCGGAGGGGCCAGGTTGGTCGTCGTCATCCGAAGAGGACAGAGACAGAGTCAGACCAGAGAGCTCAGTGTCCGCCAGAGTCTGGGACTGGGAATCCTCATCATTTGGTGCAGCACCACCTGTGTTTGGAAGAGACACATGATGTGAGTCATGTTTCTACATGCATCGATGGTTCACAAACATGACATTTTCTACTTTTCGAACAGATGCCTGCCTGTACAGTGCTTTTTCCCAGCTTGTCACGGACAGAGTTTGATATTGTTGTTGGCCATTTCCCAGCATGGCCTTGTGCTCCCCACAACAGAGCCCAGTGTCAGACATCTTGTCAGTCCCTTCACACTCCCTGTGGGGGGAGTATGGTTCAGTGTGAGCTTGCTGGGCCATGTGGGTGGGTGTAGATTGTCTGTGACTGCAACTCCCATCCCATACTCTTGGCTACAACCCCCTTCCCAGCATGCATATACTTCCTTCCTCTTGATTCTGCTTCCCTGTGAGGGAGTGTGACAGCAATGGCAAGATGGCTGACTGTGAAATCCTGGTGTTTGTTTGGCTACGAGTCTAAAAAGAGAGCCCCTGTGCTTCACACAGCAGCACCCAGTACGGGTATCTTTTGCTGATATTTCACTGAGGTGTGTGTCAATGCATTCTACCCGGTGAGTTGTGTGGAGTTTGTGTTGAGGGGGTGTGTCTCCACATGCTGGTAAGTATGCTCAGGGCTGTCAGTCCTCCTTCCCATCATGAAACGTGCTTCCATTGTAGGGCGTGCAAGTTGTCTTTCAAGATGTCAGTCAGTGGTGTCCTGCTTCTGATTTGCACACAACCCCTAGCAGGGCCTTGTGTTCCCCACAGCAGGACCCAGTGTCAGCCATCTTGTCAGTCATTTTCCACTCCCTGTGATGTGGGCATGTTTCAGAGAGATCTTGATGGGCCAATCAGGAGGGGGAGCATTATCTGTGACTACAGACCCCATCATGCTTTTGGATACACTCACTTCACCTGCATCCCCACTATTCCTTCCTGTCAGTCAGCTGCACTGTGAGGTAGTGTGATTGTGGTGGCAAACTGTCTGGCAGTGTCTATTTAGCTTTGTGCCACTGGCTTGCTCTATTTCTTTGTAGGTTGGTGCATGTCATGACACAGTTCCAAGTCACTATGAGATGGCAGGTATTGTGTTTGTCTGACTGGCATACACATCTTGGTATGATTATCTATTGGTTAGTGTAGCTTTGCTTGCGGTGCATGGTTTCACTGTCCCCTTGCCACACAATCTTGGATATGTTGTTTGTGTACTCACCAGGCTCTGGTATGTCTGTTAGCCCATGGACGCTCTCTGGTGGTAGGATGTCCCGCACCTTCTCCTCCCAGGTCCTGAAGTATACTGATTTGGCAGGAGGGCCACCGCCGGTGCACTGATTAAGGGCGTGATCTTTTTCGATGAGTTTCTTGACCCTCCTGCGCACATCATACCACCTGTTCTGGATATCGTCCTTTGAGCTCCTTGTTGGTGGTTGAGCGTTCACCTTGTCCACAATCCTCGCCCAGATCTTGGTTTTCTGTGACATGGGGGTCCTTTGGACCAATGTACCAAACAAATGTGGCTCTACTCTGTCGGTCGGTGAAAATTGTGTCGGTTTTCCGGCCGTATCACTATTTTCCCTACAGCTCTGTCGTACGGCTTGTATTCCGTACGTGTCGGTTGTAATTCACTCGCGTTGCATCGTACTGTACGGCGCTGGTCCGTGTCGTTCGGTATTCGGTCCGGGTCCGTGTCGGTCGGTTTGTTTTGCGGCCGGAATCGGAATCGGCCCCAATATATATACTATTTTAAAATGTATTACTTAATTAACTTTTCAACCCATAACTCTACAAACTACACAACACAGCTTAAACATTTATATAAAAATGTTTAATATTTACACATTCCACATAATTAAACATCTATTACATTATTATTATTTATCTAATACAAAAATAATTATATTTTATTACCTTTCCACCAAACAAAACAAAACATACAAAGCAAACAACCCACACCTAATATATACATTTAATATATATTATTGTCATAATCTACATATTTAATTATCAATTAAAAAAAAATTAATACATGAATTATATTTAATTACCTTCCCACTCTTTACCACTACACATGCAACAACTCACACCTAATATATCTTAAACAATATCATAATTACACATTTTACATACAAATTTATTATTGAAATAATGATTTGAAATTATCATAATTTTTTAACTAATATAATGAATTACCTACTCACACTTTATCCATACGAAAACAACAACACACTCCCCCAATAATATGCTACATCACACAATTTACCTATTTAATTACCAATCAACTGATTAATATAAATGAAACATTAATTATTAATTGATTAAATATATTTCCCACCTCACACCCCTATAAAACCTACAACTCACACCTAAAAGGTAAGTTTACAAAAAAACTTAATTACACAATTGACATAGTTATCAATTAAGTAATTAATATTAATAAAAAATTAATAATTATTTATAATTCATTTACTTTCACCCTATACCCCTACAAAACCCACAACCCACACTTAAACTTAACTTAAAAAAAGAATTACATTATTAGAGAATAAATATTTATTATTAACTAATTAATATTAATTAAAAAAGCATTATTACTTCATTATAATTAATTTACTTCCGCCCCTATTCCCCTAAAAATCCACATCCCACATCTAAAATGTAACTTAAATGGATTACACAATTAACATAATTAATTATCAATTAAATAATTAATATTAATACAAAATTGAATATTACTCATTTATGATTTACTTCCACCCTATACCCCAACAAAACCCACAACCACACTTAAAAGTTAATTTTAAAAAATCATTACACAATTAACATAATTATCAATTAAACTAATAATATGAATTAAAATACTATATATTCATTAATTATAATTCATTTACTTTCCACTTTGTACCCCTATAAACCACACAACCCGCTACGGCATTAAGATTCACAAACATGTATGAAATTGAATTTAATAACTACAAAAAATTTAACAACTGTATTGAAAATATAAACAACAGTTATACAATAAATTTATAGCATATACATTTAAAATATATACTAAAATACACAATAATAATTAAAAAACTATATTAACCCCTTCAGCGCGGCGCGGATTTCCGCGCCACGCTGAAGATTCCGTGCGCGGGCGGGGCCATGACGGAACGGTTCCGTCATAAGCACAGCCCAACCGACGTGCATGACGGAACCGTTCCGTCAAGCGCGTCGAAGGGGTTAATAACAAAAATATTTTTGGAAACCATATTAGCGATTTCTATATTTTCAAAATTGATATTACTTACCTTAAAAACGATATTCTTGATGATATTTCTATATTACGATATTTTAGACACAATATTTTGGTATGATAATATATATTTTTCAATATTTTGTCTAACTACGAGCCGCTAGAGTTCTCGGCTTGGAGACGGGACTTACTGGAGTGGGCATTGGCAGATAAGCAGCATGTTAAGCGCATCCAAAGGGACGAGCTTGCAGAAGACATAACAACGTAAGGGGAATTCCTCTGTGGATAACTCACAGTGAAGGATGCAAAGGGGCACCTTGTTAAGGTATTGGGTGAGCAGATAGTTGATTTAAGGCAGGACTGGTGGGGGGAGAGTACTGCTCCATGGTTTGAGAGAAATTGTACTGTTTATAACTTGACTGCACCAATGACACGGTTGTGTATTGTTATACATCTCTGTTGGTAAACCATTAAAAACTCAAATAAATACATTTGTTTTTTTTAAAAGAATAACCAAGTTATCCTGTTTGCACACTTCCCTCTCCAAAGATATAGATAGCAAGAAGACAGGGTATCACTTTTGAAATTTGCATTGACAAGTGTTTTATTGTATCTAAACCCAGGATGATAATGCTGTATAAACTGTTAAATAAATATTTTGTTGCATTTTGGAAAAAAAATCTGCAATCACATTTTGATGTAGGAGCATAAGGACCTTTAATTCACGGGGCTTGGCTATATTATTTCTTCTGCACTCTTGTTTGAATGGCCTGGAGAATTAGGACCCGATTACGTGTTTCGGCGGTGAAAAAGCGGGCGGTACGCTGACATCCATCCGCCCAATTACGGCTTAAATGTGGTCTGGCCGGGTGGCATGGTGGTTCCGCTGCGGTGCCTCTTTAAAAGGCAGCGATGTCTTTGAAAAAAAGCACCACAATAGGACTGCACAAAAAGGTTCCTGTATGCCATTGCCTTGAAAGCCAATGCATGCCGGAACTGTTGTGCATACAGAGGCAGCACAGGGGACCCTGTAGGGCCCCCTTTGTTTCCCCTCTGCCTCGGTGTACATGAAGGAGGAACCTCCAAGACACCACCGGGGGAGAGGAAACTCACAATATGCTTGGTGGGACTGAGCCAGACACACCAAACATATTGCTCCCTCTGACCGCCGCAACACCACCAGGGAACAGCGGTTCCCTGGTGGCCGAGGAGGGCCCAGGGCAGTCCTACCACCCAACTCGTAGTGGGTAGCCTGACTGCCGGTGTGGGGGTAGCACCACCACCATCCCCCTGCGAGTCTGGTGGTCCTTGGAACGCCAGACTCGTAATCAGGGTCCAAGTTTCTGCTTTGCATTCAAGCAAATGTAGCTGCCTCTGGCATAAATATTCCTTCTGGCAGCACCTCATGGTGTTATATTATATTAATAATTATTTATACAGCACATATACCTAGGCTTTGTGGCATTGTAGAAAACCTAACAAAGGATAGTATTACATGTTAAGGGCCTAATTACAAGTTCAGCGGTCCATAGAACAGTCAAACCCGTGGTGGAGGTGCGGTGGCCGTCATGGACCGCCACACTAGTGGTCCGACTGCCGCATTCCGAGTGCTGTGGTCAGACCATGAGGGGTCTTCCGTAACAGGTGGGGAACCGCGATTCCAGTCGGTGTCGCAGTGGTCCTGAGGATGCAATATGCTTGGTGGTGCAGCTGCGGCACCGCCAAGCATATTACAACTTTCCTCCAAGCCTCACTTTTCAGTGCAGTTATTCTGCCATGAAAACGAAGGTGGAGATGAAACAAAGGGGTCCCTACAGGGCCCCCTTGTGCCTCAGGGCCTGGGGAGACATGCAGGGGGGGCACATGTGCACCCATGTGCATGCACCCCCTGTTCCTGCATGGCATGGACTGTGCAGGAACGGCCTTTGACGTTGCAGAGCCATGAGAATGCCAAAGGACCGCCCTCCGGACTACATAAATACTTGTAATCTATTGTTTGATCACCGAAAGTGGTATTGCAGGGACTAGAAAAATGAATTAAGGCAAGCTTGGAGGAAAGTAATTCTTGTGACTGATGTTGCTTAGAGGAAATTAAGAGATTTTTTTAGAATATGCGTCACCACCAAGACCTTCAGGAATATTCTGTTGCGAACATGAAGTAGGTGTGATGTGGTAAGGCCAGTAGAGGCAGTCAACGGGAATGCTGCTGCATTCTGGACCAACTGAACCTCATTCAATGATGTTTCGGATGCTGCCAAAATACTAGCAATAACATAGTCTAGGTGAAATTGAAATAGGGCATTGGCTACTGACTCATGAAGAACAAAGTCCCTTAGGGCCTGATTACGACTTTGGCGGTGCGGCGCCAGGTCTGCCCTGCCCCCGCACCGCCAAAGCCATGGTCAAACTACCCGCCAGATTAGGAGTTTCCTCCTGGCTGGCGGGCTGATTTTTCGAGTTCCTACGGTGGTGCCTCAGAAAATGGGCACCGCAATGGGAACGCCAAAAACAGTTCCTGCATAGCATGGACAGAAAAGTCCATGCTGTGCAGAAACCGGGGTGCATGCACACAGGGTGGTACATGTTGCGTTATCCTGTGTGCATACCCATGCAGAGGTGGCACAGGGGGCTTGCAGGGCCCCCTTTGAATCCTCTGCGCCATGGTGTTCATGGAGGAGGAACCTCCATGACACCGCCAGTGGAGAGGAAACTTGTAATATGCTTGCCGGGCCCGTGGTGGGCCCACAAAGCAGATGGCGGCCATCTGACTGCCACAACCTCGCAAGGGAACAGTGTTTCCATGCGGCTAAGGCTGGGATATGGCAGTCCCACTGCCCTAGTCTTAATATGGAGGTTGGGAGTCCGCTGTGTCCCCCTGAGTCTGGCGGTCCGTGACCCGCCATACTCATAATTGGGCCTTAAATGTGGTGATATGTTTAAGAGTCTTAATAAGGAGGAAACATATTTGAGGCTTTAATATCTTCATGTCTGATAAGAGAACAGTGGCAATGTAATTGCTGAGATTATATATAACTTTAGCTACGTGAGGTGAAGATGACATTATCTCTGGCTATAGTAATGAATTGCAGATAGTGGGGGCTTGTTTGGTTCATAGAAGCTCTTTTTACAAGCATTTACGTTTTTGAAGGTTATTAGCCACCCGCCATTGAGTTCATGAAAGAAAGTTCACTAATGCCGATGTTGAGGAGATATCCAGAGCTAACTGTATATAGGCTGTGAGAGATCAATGGGGTGTCATTAGCTTCCATGTAGAACTTGGTCCATGAGGCTAGAGGACTCATACATAGGTTAAAAAAGAGGGGAGGCGGCAGAATAGACCCTTAGTGGACACCACCGGATATCCTGGTGGGCTCTGTTGGAATATCTATGGCTTGATTTCTTTTGTAGAGAAATGAATGCATCCAAGAGAGATCAGTGCCACATAATTCTGCATTGTTATATCATGATGTTAGAATTGTATGGTCAACAATATCAAATGCTGCTGAAAGGTCGAGAAAAACCAATACCCCAACACCACTGATATCATCTATTCTTCCAAGATGGTAAAGGACTGACACAATGACAAAATGTGGTACTTTCACTTCAGTGGATTCAAACTTGGAACTGATTTAACAATTTATTAATTTCTACATGTTTTTGCAATTTGCTGAAGAACAGTGTTCTAAGCTTTTTTTTATTTCTTAGGTAGACAGCAGGGAATGGGATGAAAGTTGTTAAGTTTGTCTTTCTCAGAAGCGTTTTTTTAGCAATTGCTTTACGGTACACACTTTCCAGCCAGATGTATGAGTCTTGTTTGGACAGAGCTCCTAAACAATTGCAGTAGCGCTGTTGTTTTAAAGGGGTCTCCATGGTGACACTGGACCAAATGGGCATATTGTTTCATGTAGGTGTATGGATTGAAGTTGTGTGGTGAACCTGAGGGACAGCTACACATGAAACATTCCTGCTACTGATTATCTGTAATGGGAATAAAATAGTCCAGTGCCACCATGGAGACCTTTTTTGTAGAAGGCAGAAGCACATTCATTCTGGTGTTGCATTTTGCTCCTAATTTATTTAGCTCTGTTGCTCCCCCTAAATTCATGATAATCCCTCAGATTTATACAGCATACACGTGTGTGGTATAAGTCATTCCGATTTGAAGTTCCCCGTTGTCTATAATGGTCTTGTTCACAAAGTTAAGTTTCCTCTTAAAAGGTCCAGTTTGTTGATCTTTTCTAACATCACATGTTTGGTCCGAGAAGACAAGACCTGAAATATCAGCAAATGTTGACAGTTGTTCTCAGAATTACTAACAGTTTGGTTTGGATTCACTTAGACCACTGCAGGGCTTTATTGAGGGCAGAATTTTTAATCCAAAAGACTTACTTTCTACTGCACATGTTCATAGTTCACATCAAATTTTTAAAAATCAATGCTGAATTCACCAGCTCAGAGATCAAAGCCCATGGAATGCACATTTACTGTAACCCTCCTATAGTCCATATTTATTGTCAGCGTCAGGTCCTGGTCTTTACCAAAATACTAATTTCCTCAGGTTTCAAAATGACAAATGGCCTCCTATCCATTGATCCTTGACATTTGCAGAGGATGGTGGACATTATTTTGATTTTATTCATCCATGTCCTGTAATGGTGACAGGAACGCAACAAGAATCTCTGCCAAAAGCATGGTACATTATTAATGTTTCAAAGGCATTATAGATTATGTTTTGGATTGATGGCCCTGGGTATTTTACCCAAAAATATTTTCATATATTTTTTATTTGTTTATTTAATCAAAGTTACCACTCAGGTGAAAACAGCCTTGGCTTTAAAGAGGTTCAAATTTTACTCTTGGAATAAACATTCTTGTCTAATTGAAAGCTGTACATGTAATTAGGACTGAGCATAATTCAAATTAGGGGCCCTTTACCATGCCTGCCTGGGTGATGCAAAAAGTGCCATTCCAACATCACTGCTGACGTTTTGAACTTAAATTAAATAAACAAAACGCATCATTCTCTTTACGTGAATCAGTGTTAAGATTTCGAGCTGCCCTGAAAGTCTGACTGAGGGCTTGAATCCCACTCAAGGCTCCAGGAGGCCGAATACATTTTCTTGGATGTCCCCCTTTATCACTCGGTGTACTTGGATTACAAGAATTGGTAGTGCTCAGGCAGGCCCAGGGTGAGGACCCTGAGACATTGTTTCTGTTTCTCAAAGTGCCCGGGATGGGGACTAACAGGTCCGGGTAGGCCTCCTTTCTTGTCTGGGATAGGAAGATTTGACCAGATCCTTGGTCAGAGCACCAGCAGGCCTGGGAGTGGAAGCCTCCATCCCGGTGCTCTGTTCCACGGCCCACGGTGTCAATTGGAGCTTGGGGCAGGGACCCAGAGGCCCAGGGAGGCATCTCCTGCTTGCCCAGGAAAGGAAACTGAACGTCTCTGTTCAGGGTCTAGCTGGCCTGGGGTGGAAGGCCTCAGCACTGGTCTTTCTTCGGTCAACCGTGTCACAAAGTGCCTGGGAAAGATTCTCGCAGGCCCTGGGAGGTCTCCCATGCTTCTCTGGGTTCAAAAGCTCTGACTGGCCCTGGGTCAGAGCACTGGAGTGGAACACCCCGACACTGGGCTCCATTCTCTTGTCTGCTGCATCTCAGAGTGCTACTGATGGGGACTCGCAGGCCAGGGGAGGCCTCCCCTCCTTTTCTGGGTTCATAAGCTCTAAACAGGCCCCAGGATGAATCTCCAGTAGACCCAGGGGTAGAAGACCAAGGCCCTGGGTTCCCTTCTCCCGACCGTCGTGACACAAAGTGCCAAAGAGAGGATCCCACAGGCCAAGGACGGTCTCCCCTGCTTGTCTGAGTTTAGAATCTCTGACCGGGCAGCAGAACAGAGTTAGAAATCCCAGTCCCTGGGCTCCCTTCTCCAGCCTGCCACATCGTAAAGGCCTCACCTACTTGTCTATGTTAAGAAGCTCTGACCTGGCCACAGGTCAGAGCCCTGGCAGTTCCTGAGGTGGAATACCCTGGCCCTGGGCTCTCTTTCCTAGCCCTCCATGTCTCAAAGTGCCCCGGACAGGGACCCTCAGGCAGAGGGAGGCCTCCCCTCCTTGCAAGGCATATTAAGCTCTGACTGGGCCCAGGTCAGAGCTGTATCACACCCTAGGTTGGAAGCCCCTGCCTCTAGGCTCCCTTTTCCATCCTGTTGTTTCGCAAAGCTGACCGGATGAGGTGCCGGAGGACAGGGGAGGTCGCCCCTGCTTGTCTGGGTTAAGAAGCACTGACCGGACCCCGATCAGAGCCCTATAGGGACCTGGGTAAGAAGACCCTTGGCTAGGCTTTAAGATCATTGGGTTTTGTGGTTCAGCTCTTAACTGTCTTATTTCATGTCTTGCCAATAGGACCTTCCAAGTCTTTTCTCCAGTAGCTAGCTCTGATATCCATCCTGCGCCTTATGGGGTACCTCAGGGCTCCATTCTCAGCCCTCTATTATTCAATATTTGTGTTAGAACCTTTGGCAGATGTTGCCGAAGAAGCTGGGCTGTCTTTGTTCTCTTACACGGACGACACCCAGATTATCTTCTCGCTCTCAATGGAGAGGGCGGCTGAGACTTCCCCCCTCCAGTTGGGCTTGGCTAAAATTGCCTCATGGATGTAGGCTACTTACCTCAAGCTCAATGGAGAGAAGACCGAGGTCTTGGTTTTGGGGAATAACAAAGATCTCTGGGGCCCCCAGCACTGGCCTAGTGAGATGGGTACTCTTCCTCAGACCTCCTGCCAAGCTCGCAACTTGGGTGTCATCATTGACGACTCACTAACTATGCAACAACAAGCTGTTAAGGTAGCTGCCACATGCTTCACCATCCTGAAATGGCTAAAAAAGATTATTTGAATGCTGCCAGAACATACCCAGAGAGCAGTAGTCCAGGCGCTTGTCACCTCTAGACTGGACTACGGTAACATTCTTTATCTGGGGGCAAATAAGGAAGTGACTCGCAGACTACAGATGGTTCAGAATTCTGCTGCAAGACTGCTTTGCCAGGTTCCTAGAGCTACCTCTGTTTCTGGTCACCTGCATGACCTCCACTGGCCCAGGGTGGAGAACCAAATTAAGTTCAAAGCCCTGAGCTACATGTTTAGAATCAAAACAGGTGTGGCCCCCCAATATCTGCATTCCTTAGTTAATCCCTATGTGCCTTCTCTTTGTCTCCGCTCGTCCATCCAAGGGAAAGTTTCTGTGCCTAGAGTCAGACTATCCCGGATGGGCGGCCAATTGTTTGCATATCTTGGCCCCTCCTTATGGAATTCCCTCCCTACATCTATTTGGAATGAAACGGTGTATGTCAAATTCCGCAAATCCTGAAAAACCTGGCTTTTTAATCAATAATTATTAAGCTGGTATCTGTTCCGTGGCCTGGTAGGCGCCGGAAAACCCTTTTTGGGTAGCTGTTGCACCTTATAAATGAAATTAATAATATTAATAATATTAGGCTCCATCACTTTACCCACCATGTCTCAGAGTGCAACTGATGGGGCCCACAGTCCTGGGAAGGCCTCCTCTGCTTATTCAGGATAAGAACCTCTGACAGGGCTCTGGATCAGAGCTCAGGCAGATCCTGGGGTGGAAGACCACGTCCCTGCACTCTATTCCCAGGCCCGCTGTTTGTCAAAGTACCATGGACGGGGCCTTGCAGGCCCTGGAAGTTCTCCCCTGCCTGTCCATGTTCAGAAGATCTGACCATGTGCTGGGTCAGAGCCCAAGACTGATTTGCATATGGCCATGTCTGAACTGGGGTGGCGTAGTGGGCAAAAGAACAATGGATTTAACCCAGATCTCTTGACTGGGGGAGAATGTCTGCATTGTCAGCATTCCGTCCATCATTTGTTTGTTGTAACGCTTTTCGCCCTAAGTGGGATGGGTATGCCCAGACGTGGGTCCCGTGCTCACTAAGCCACTGGAGTCAAGCTATCCTGGCTGATGACGGCTGATAGCCAGAAACCGGTCCTAGGATGCTTGATTCCGGTCCAGGGAAGACATGGCTTGGCAGTTCGGGCTGGACTGTTCCCATGAGGCACAGGGTCAAGACTGATTTGCATATGGCCATGTCTGAACTGAGGTGGCGTAGTGGGCAAAAGAACGATGGATTTAACCCAGATCTCTTGACTGGGGGAGAATGTCTGCATTGTCAGCATTCCATCCATCATTTGTTTGTTGTAACGCTTTTCGCCCTAAGTGGGATGGGTATGCCCAGACGTGGGTCCCGTGCTCACTAAGCCACTGGAGTCAAGCTATCCTGGCTGATGACGGCTGATAGCCAGAAACCGGTCCTAGGATGCTTGATTCCGGTCCAGGGAAGACATGGCTTGGCAGTTCGGGCTGGACTGTTCCCATGAGGCACAGGGTCAAGACTGATTTGCATATGGCCATGTCTGAACTGGGGTGGCGTAGTGGGCAAAAGAACGATGGATTTAACCCAGATCTCTTGACTGGGGGAGAATGTCTGCATTGTCAGCATTCCGTCCATCATTTGTTTGTTGTAACGCTTTTCGCCCTAAGTGGGATGGGTATGCCCAGACGTGGGTCCCGTGCTCTCTAAGCCACTGGAGTCAAGCTATCCTGGCTGATGACGGCTGATAGCCAGAAACCGGTCCTAGGATGCTTGATTCCGGTCCAGGGAAGACATGGCTTGGCAGTTCGGGCTGGACTGTTCCCATGAGGCACAGGGTCAAGACTGATTTGCATATGGCCATTTCTGAACTGGGGTGGCGTAGTGGGCAAAAGAACGATGGATTTAACCCAGATCTCTTGACTGGGGGAGAATGTCTGCATTGTCAGCATTCCGTCCATCATTTGTTTGTTGTAACGCTTTTCGCCCTAAGTGGGATGGGTATGCCCAGACGTGGGTCCCGTGCTCACTAAGCCACTGGAGTCAAGCTATCCTGGCTGATGACGGCTGATAGCCAGAAACCGGTCCTAGGATGCTTGATTCCGGTCCAGGGAAGACATGGCTTGGCAGTTCGGGCTGGACTGTTCCCATGAGGCACAGGGTCAAGACTGATTTGCATATGGCCATATCTGAACTGGGGTGGCGTAGTGGGCAAAAGAACGATGGATTTAACCCAGATCTCTTGACTGGGGGAGAATGTCTGCATTCTCAGCATTCCGTCCATCATTTGTTTGTTGTAACGCTTTTCGCCCTAAGTGGGATGGGTATGCCCAGACGTGGGTCCCGTGCTCACTAAGCCACTGGAGTCAAGCTATCCTGGCTGATGACGGCTGATAGCCAGAAACCGGTCCTAGGATGCTTGATTCCGGTCCAGGGAAGACATGGCTTGGCAGTTCGGGCTGGACTGTTCCCATGAGGCACAGGGTCAAGACTGATTTGCATATGGCCATGTCTGAACTGGGGTGGCGTAGTGGGCAAAAGAACGATGGATTTAACCCAGATCTCTTGACTGGGGGAGAATGTCTGCATTGTCAGCATTCCGTCCATCATTTGTTTGTTGTAACGCTTTTCGCCCTAAGTGGGATGGGTATGCCCAGACGTGGGTCCCGTGCTCACTAAGCCACTGGAGTCAAGCTATCCTGGCTGATGACGGCTGATAGCCAGAAACCGGTCCTAGGATGCTTGATTCCGGTCCAGGGAAGACATGGCTTGGCAGTTCGGGCAGGACTATTCCCATGAGGCACAGGGTCAAGACTGATTTGCATATGGCCATGTCTGAACTGGGGTGGCGTAGTGGGCAAAAGAACGATGGATTTAACCCAGATCTCTTGACTGGGGGAGAATGTCTGCATTGTCAGCATTCCGTCCATCATTTGTTTGTTGTAACGCTTTTCGCCCTAAGTGGGATGGGTATGCCCAGACGTGGGTCCCGTGCTCACTAAGCCACTGGAGTCAAGCTATCCTGGCTGATGACGGCTGATAGCCAGAAACCGGTCCTAGGATGCTTGATTCCGGTCCAGGGAAGACATGGCTTGGCAGTTCGGGGTGGACTGTTCCCATGAGGCACAGGGTCAAGACTGATTTGCATATGGCCATGTCTGAACTGGGGTGGCGTAGTGGGCAAAAGAACAATGGATTTAACCCAGATCTCTTGACTGGGGGAGAATGTCTGCATTGTCAGCATTCCGTCCATCATTTGTTTGTTGTAACGCTTTTCGCCCTAAGTGGGATGGGTATGCCCAGACGTGGGTCCCGTGCTCACTAAGCCACTGGAGTCAAGCTATCCTGGCTGATGACGGCTGATAGCCAGAAACCGGTCCTAGGATGCTTGATTCCGGTCCAGGGAAGACATGGCTTGGCAGTTCGGGCTGGACTGTTCCCATGAGGCACAGGGTCAAGACTGATTTGCATATGGCCATGTCTGAACTGAGGTGGCGTAGTGGGCAAAAGAACGATGGATTTAACCCAGATCTCTTGACTGGGGGAGAATGTCTGCATTGTCAGCATTCCATCCATCATTTGTTTGTTGTAACGCTTTTCGCCCTAAGTGGGATGGGTATGCCCAGACGTGGGTCCCGTGCTCACTAAGCCACTGGAGTCAAGCTATCCTGGCTGATGACGGCTGATAGCCAGAAACCGGTCCTAGGATGCTTGATTCCGGTCCAGGGAAGACATGGCTTGGCAGTTCGGGCTGGACTGTTCCCATGAGGCACAGGGTCAAGACTGATTTGCATATGGCCATGTCTGAACTGGGGTGGCGTAGTGGGCAAAAGAACGATGGATTTAACCCAGATCTCTTGACTGGGGGAGAATGTCTGCATTGTCAGCATTCCGTCCATCATTTGTTTGTTGTAACGCTTTTCGCCCTAAGTGGGATGGGTATGCCCAGACGTGGGTCCCGTGCTCACTAAGCCACTGGAGTCAAGCTATCCTGGCTGATGACGGCTGATAGCCAGAAACCGGTCCTAGGATGCTTGATTCCGGTCCAGGGAAGACATGGCTTGGCAGTTCGGGCTGGACTATTCCCATGAGGCACAGGGTCAAGACTGATTTGCATATGGCCATGTCTGAACTGGGGTGGCGTAGTGGGCAAAAGAACGATGGATTTAACCCAGATCTCTTGACTGGGGGAGAATGTCTGCATTGTCAGCATTCCGTCCATAATTTGTTTGTTGTAACGCTTTTCGCCCTAAGTGGGATGGGTATGCCCAGACGTGGGTCCCGTGCTCACTAAGCCACTGGAGTCAAGCTATCCTGGCTGATGACGGCTGATAGCCAGAAACCGGTCCTAGGATGCTTGATTCCGGTCCAGGGAAGACATGGCTTGGCAGTTCGGGGTGGACTGTTCCCATGAGGCACAGGGTCAAGACTGATTTGCATCTGGCCATGTCTGAACTGGGGTGGCGTAGTGGGCAAAAGAACGATGGATTTAACCCAGATCTCTTGACTGGGGGAGAATGTCTGCATTGTCAGCATTCCGTCCATCATTTGTTTGTTGTAACGCTTTTCGCCCTAAGTGGGATGGGTATGCCCAGACGTGGGTCCCGTGCTCACTAAGCCACTGGAGTCAAGCTATCCTGGCTGATGACGGCTGATAGCCAGAAACCGGTCCTAGGATGCTTGATTCCGGTCCAGGGAAGACATGGCTTGGCAGTTCGGGCTGGACTGTTCCCATGAGGCACAGGGTCAAGACTGATTTGCATATGGCCATGTCTGAACTGGGGTGGCGTAGTGGGCAAAAGAACGATGGATTTAACCCAGATCTCTTGACTGGGAGAGAATGTCTGCATTGTCAGCATTCCGTCCATCATTTGTTTGTTGTAACGCTTTTCGCCCTAAGTGGGATGGGTATGCCCAGACGTGGGTCCCGTGCTCACTAAGCCACTGGAGTCAAGCTATCCTGGCTGATGACGGCTGATAGCCAGAAACCGGTCCTAGGATGCTTGATTCCGGTCCAGGGAAGACATGGCTTGGCAGTTCGGGGTGGACTGTTCCCATGAGGCACAGGGTCAAGACTGATTTGCATATGGCCATGTCTGAACTGGGGTGGCGTAGTGGGCAAAAGAACAATGGATTTAACCCAGATCTCTTGACTGGGGGAGAATGTCTGCATTGTCAGCATTCCGTCCATCATTTGTTTGTTGTAACGCTTTTCGCCCTAAGTGGGATGGGTATGCCCAGACGTGGGTCCCGTGCTCACTAAGCCACTGGAGTCAAGCTATCCTGGCTGATGACGGCTGATAGCCAGAAACCGGTCCTAGGATGCTTGATTCCGGTCCAGGGAAGACATGGCTTGGCAGTTCGGGCTGGACTGTTCCCATGAGGCACAGGGTCAAGACTGATTTGCATATGGCCATGTCTGAACTGAGGTGGCGTAGTGGGCAAAAGAACGATGGATTTAACCCAGATCTCTTGACTGGGGGAGAATGTCTGCATTGTCAGCATTCCATCCATCATTTGTTTGTTGTAACGCTTTTCGCCCTAAGTGGGATGGGTATGCCCAGACGTGGGTCCCGTGCTCACTAAGCCACTGGAGTCAAGCTATCCTGGCTGATGACGGCTGATAGCCAGAAACCGGTCCTAGGATGCTTGATTCCGGTCCAGGGAAGACATGGCTTGGCAGTTCGGGCTGGACTGTTCCCATGAGGCACAGGGTCAAGACTGATTTGCATATGGCCATGTCTGAACTGGGGTGGCGTAGTGGGCAAAAGAACGATGGATTTAACCCAGATCTCTTGACTGGGGGAGAATGTCTGCATTGTCAGCATTCCGTCCATCATTTGTTTGTTGTAACGCTTTTCGCCCTAAGTGGGATGGGTATGCCCAGACGTGGGTCCCGTGCTCACTAAGCCACTGGAGTCAAGCTATCCTGGCTGATGACGGCTGATAGCCAGAAACCGGTCCTAGGATGCTTGATTCCGGTCCAGGGAAGACATGGCTTGGCAGTTCGGGCTGGACTATTCCCATGAGGCACAGGGTCAAGACTGATTTGCATATGGCCATGTCTGAACTGGGGTGGCGTAGTGGGCAAAAGAACGATGGATTTAACCCAGATCTCTTGACTGGGGGAGAATGTCTGCATTGTCAGCATTCCGTCCATAATTTGTTTGTTGTAACGCTTTTCGCCCTAAGTGGGATGGGTATGCCCAGACGTGGGTCCCGTGCTCACTAAGCCACTGGAGTCAAGCTATCCTGGCTGATGACGGCTGATAGCCAGAAACCGGTCCTAGGATGCTTGATTCCGGTCCAGGGAAGACATGGCTTGGCAGTTCGGGGTGGACTGTTCCCATGAGGCACAGGGTCAAGACTGATTTGCATCTGGCCATGTCTGAACTGGGGTGGCGTAGTGGGCAAAAGAACGATGGATTTAACCCAGATCTCTTGACTGGGGGAGAATGTCTGCATTGTCAGCATTCCGTCCATCATTTGTTTGTTGTAACGCTTTTCGCCCTAAGTGGGATGGGTATGCCCAGACGTGGGTCCCGTGCTCACTAAGCCACTGGAGTCAAGCTATCCTGGCTGATGACGGCTGATAGCCAGAAACCGGTCCTAGGATGCTTGATTCCGGTCCAGGGAAGACATGGCTTGGCAGTTCGGGCTGGACTGTTCCCATGAGGCACAGGGTCAAGACTGATTTGCATATGGCCATGTCTGAACTGGGGTGGCGTAGTGGGCAAAAGAACGATGGATTTAACCCAGATCTCTTGACTGGGAGAGAATGTCTGCATTGTCAGCATTCCGTCCATCATTTGTTTGTTGTAACGCTTTTCGCCCTAAGTGGGATGGGTATGCCCAGACGTGGGTCCCGTGCTCACTAAGCCACTGGAGTCAAGCTATCCTGGCTGATGACGGCTGATAGCCAGAAACCGGTCCTAGGATGCTTGATTCCGGTCCAGGGAAGACATGGCTTGGCAGTTCGGGCTGGACTGTTCCCATGAGGCACAGGGTCAAGACTGATTTGCATATGGCCATGTCTGAACTGGGGTGGCGTAGTGGGCAAAAGAACGATGGATTTAACCCAGATCTCTTGACTGGGGGAGAATGTCTGCATTGTCAGCATTCCGTCCATCATTTGTTTGTTGTAACGCTTTTCGCCCTAAGTGGGATGGGTATGCCCAGACGTGGGTCCCGTGCTCACTAAGCCACTGGAGTCAAGCTATCCTGGCTGATGACGGCTGATAGCCAGAAACCGGTCCTAGGATGCTTGATTCCGGTCCAGGGAAGACATGGCTTGGCAGTTCGGGCTGGACTGTTCCCATGAGGCACAGGGTCAAGACTGATTTGCATATGGCCATGTCTGAACTGGGGTGGCGTAGTGGGCAAAAGAACGATGGATTTAACCCAGATCTCTTGACTGGGGGAGAATGTCTGCATTGTCAGCATTCCGTCCATCATTTGTTTGTTGGGTCAGAGCCCTGGCAGGCCCTGGGGAGGAAACCCCATGCCTTATGCTCCCTTCTCTAGCCTGTTTATTAAGTTGCCCTGGACAGTGTTCCACAGGTCTGCGGAGGCCTCTCGTGCATGCACGTGTTAAGAAGCTGTGAACCAGGCCTCGGGTCAGAGCTCGGACGGGCACTGGGTTAGAAGCCCCTGGCCCAGGGCTCCTTTCCCACCCTGCCATGTTGCAAAGTGCATGACAAAGGGTCCCGGAGAACTGGGGAAGTTGTCCCTGCTTGACTGGGTTTAGAAGCTCTGGCCCGGGTCAGAGCTTTGTAAGGCCCACACCCATTGCCCCTTTCTTGATAACCAGCTTGGATTCGGAGAACCCTGGCCTTAGAGTACCTGTACCATCCAAGGGAGAACAGAATCCTTTTTCAGAAACCACGGTCCAATCAGATGTCCATCCTTTGAGTCCGGGCATCATTTCATTCCAAACCCCAGACATCTGGATGCAGCGCCATGAGTTCCTATGGTGCATCCAGATGTCTGGGCTGCCCTGGAAGTCCCGAGGAGGGTTCATTTGAGTCTTCAATCGCAGAAAGGGCTCCATGAGGTTGAGTGTGTTTTCTCCTGCAGCCTCCTTTGTCACTCTGCATGCACTGATTACAAGAAAAGGGGGTAGCCTTATTCTGGATTATTATGTGCATGTCCCTTGAACCCTCTTGTTGTCTTGTCATTCTTACCCAGATGCTGCCAATGCCTGGCAGGGCCCTGTGGACCCCGGGGGCCTTAGTCTGTTGCTGTCCTCCAGTCCTGTCCAGTGGGCCGTTCCTTCAAGCCTTGCTTCTTGCAGAACAGTCAAGGATTAACAACTGATATCGGTGTGCAGGGCAACTTGCTCCATGGAGAGGAGGGTGGCTTATCCAGCACTGTGCTGTGATGGTGATGGCTTGGCTGACTTGAAAGTCCAGATGATGGCTTATTTGACACCCCAAGCACAGCCAAGGCTCCAGAAGGTTGGATGTGTTTGCTCCGATAGCCCCGTTTCACACGGTGTCCATAGATTGAAAGAAAGGCAGGTAGCCTTCCTCTGAATTATTAGAGACAAGGAATGAGGGACCCCATTGTCCTCTGATCTTCTCCCCAGGTGCTACAAGGGCCTGCCTGGCCAAACCTTGGGGTCTGAGTCTCTGCTGTTCTTCCAGCTCTGTCCAATGGACATTTCCTTCGAGCCCTGCTTCCCTTAGAGCAGGCAGGGAGGCAAAGACGGCACTGTACTCTGATTGATTGGGTTCAGACGCTCTGACTGGGTCCTGGGTCAGAGTTCCAGCTCACCAAGTGGTGGAAGCCCCTGGCCGTGTGCTCCCTCCTCTGGCCCACTGTGTCGCAACGTGCCCAGGGCAAGGTCCTGAAGGCATGGGGAGATCTCACTTGCTTGTCTGGGTCCAGAAGCTGACACAGAACCCTGGGTCAGAGCTCCATGATCTCCCCCAATAGCACCTTGCCTGATTTCCAGTTCCGGCTCTAAGAACTCAGGCCTTAGAATCCCTATCCTCTCCAAGAGAGAGCGGACTACTTTTTAAAAATGAGGCACTGAGTGACCAGATGGCTGTCCTTCAAGTCCAGGCACCTGCCTGCATGCCATGATTTCCTATATGGCTCATAGGCTGCACTGGAAGTCCAGATGAGAGCTCATTTGACTCTTTGGTCCCAGCCAGGGCTCCAGAAGGTCAGGTGAGTTTTCTCCTGTGGCCCTTCGGTCACTCCTTGTCCACAGATTACAAGAAAGAGGGGGTAGCCTTGCTCAGGAGAAGTAGGGATAGTGTACATGAGATTCCCTTGTGGCCTGGTAGTTCTCACCCAGATGCTGCCTGGGTCTGTGGCTGCCTTCCAACACAGTCCGGTGGGCATTTCCTCTGAGCCTTGCTTCCCGGAGAGCAGGCAGAGATATGAAGTCTGACATCTCCATGCAAGAGGCCTGCTTGGGGGTGGTTTAGCCATCACTGTACTGTGATGTTGATAGCTGGGCTGATTTGGAAGTCCTAATGAAGGCTCATTAGACTCTCCAAGCCCAGCACGGGCTTCGTGAGGTCATATGCATTTACTCTAATGGCCCCTTTTCTCTTAGTGTGCATAGATTCCAAGAAAGAAAGGTGACTCTCCAATGGATTATAAGGTGCAAGGTATGAGGGACCACTGTTGTCCTCCAGTCTCTCTCCCCAGGTTCTGCGAGGGCCATGGCTGATCCTCCCTGGGGTCTTAGGGTGTGACTCATTGGCTGCCTTCTAGCCCCGTCTGATGACTCTTTCCTTTGAGCCTGGCTTCTCGGAAAGCAGGCGTGGATGCAAAGCAACATCCCTGTGCTGGGTGGCCTGTTTGGGGCTGGTTTAGCCAGCACTGTACTCAGATTGAGTGGGCACTCTTGGTCCACTAGGGGATGGACTGCTGAAATAGCCTCAGCTGTTGTTTCAAGCAAAGCTTACATCCTGCCTAGACTGTCTGATTCGAGGGTCTATCTTGTGTGGGTGCCACTCAACAGGACAAAGCCCAAGCAGCTTCGAAGCATGTAGAGTGGTCTAACCAGAGTGGATGAGGTCAGGTGATGCTAGTCCCAGATGCTGCCTGGTGGTCCAGGACCTGTGTGCCTGCCGTTGTCCTTTTACACCCAGTATATTTCTGCAGCAGCTCAAAACGACCATTCTGCGGGTGGCCCCAGCTGCCCTGGCTGGGACACAGTATCCCTATGTCTTGCTCAGAATGCACTTTGGCCCGCCTCTTCCTTTTATTGTCATGGAGCAAGCCTGGCCTGCTCGTGCCTGTGCGACTGCCCCGTTACCAGCCAGCCCCATGCAGGCAAGTAGGGGCTCTCAAAGCAGGCTCCCGAGGGGTGAGAAGATCGATCCAGGATGAGCAAATGGCTTCTCCTCCTGTCCAGCAGGTGCATCTACTTGTTTGATCCTGCCAGTAGCATATGCTTGTCTCAAAGATTAAGTAATGCAAGTGAATGTCCACATGGCCAGTCCAGTGAAACAGCAAATGGCTTATTAAATCAGTTATGGTCATTTTGATTGCTCTATCTGTTACTTGGATAACTGTGGTATTTTAGATCTAATACATGCTGAAGAGCGCTAACCTCCATGATGTGTGCATGGCCACTTTGGTGATTCTAGATAACCTCGAGCTGAACGCTTGTCCCCGTGCCAGCAACAAAACATATGGATGTCAGCCCTGTCATCTTTCGATGGTACTTTCTGTGCCTACTATGGGGACTATAGGTAACGAACGGGGAATCAGGGTTCACTTCCAGAAAGGTAGCCTGAGAAATGGCCGCCACATTGAAGGAAGGCAGCAGGCGCTAAAATTACAGACTCTCGACTCGGGGAGGAAGTGACGAAAGATAACAACACAGGACTCTTTCAAGGCCCTTTAATTGGAATGAGTACACTTTATATTTTTTAACAAGGATCCATTGGAGGGCATGTCTGGTGCCAGCAGCCATGGTGTATATAAAAATTGCTGCAGTTAAAAAGCTCATAGTTATATCTTGGGATCAAGCTGGTGGTCCGCTCCAAGGTGAGCTACCACCTGTCCCTGCCTCTGACTCTTGTGCTCCCCTTGATGCTCTTAACTGAGTATCCTGGGAGTATGAAGCTTTTCCTTTGAAAAAAATTAGAGTGGTCAAAGCAGGCTGATCCCCTGAATATTTCAGCTAGGAATAATGGAATAGGGCTCTGCTTCTATTTTGATGGTTTTCGGAACAAGGGCCATGATTAAAAGGGACAGCCAGGGGCATTCATACTGTGATGCTTGAGGTGAAATTTTTGGACTGGCACAAGATGAACCAAAGCAAAAGCATTTTCCAAGAATTTATTTATTTATTTTAAAAGTTTTGTATAGCGCTGGCTTGGTCTGAAGGTATCAGAGCGCTTTACATAAGGTCGACAATGTTAAAACACAGAAAAATAATTGCATGATACATCAAATATATGTGAAACCTTAAAGGGAGAGAAGGAGAGACAAGGGTGGGGGGAAGGGGGTGAGGGGGAGTGAAAGGGGACAAGACCGGGGGAAGAAGGAATGAGATACGGGGGGAAGACAGCCCAGAAACCGAGTAGGTAAGCGACGGCACGAGGAGGTAATCGACTGCCAGTCTCCCCTAAGTCTCACCAAGTATCTCCAACGGTCATCGGGCAGAGGTATAGACAGAGAGGATATAAGGGAAATTGCAGAAAAACAAATAGGAAGAAGGGAGTGTGGGAAAGGGAGACGGAGAGAAACTGTGCCCAAGGTCTGGCTGGGTAGGTGACGGTCATGGGGTGAACCAAGGCCAATCTCCTCTATAGCTGAGCAGAGCAGCTCCACCGGGCATCGGACATGGTGCTCTGACTCCGCAGTCGAGAAAGAGCTGAAGAGCATCCAGGGACTCAGAAGTAGTCAGCTTAGAGTATGGGGGGATGGGAGGGAGAGCCATGGTCCCAGTGAGTTACAGGTGTCGTCTTGAGGTCAGGCGTAGTCCTGGTAGGGGTAATGTCTGGGAGAAGATCAGGAGTGGGAAAAACAGAGTCACCATTGGCGGCCATGTTAGGGTCAGGCATCCTGGGACCCTTTTCAAACCATGCGTGGCAGAGCTTTGCTGGCGGGGGAATGGCAGTCTCTCATAAGGTCTTGAAAGAGATACCAGATATTCCCAGGCGCTCGAGAGTAGCACCGTCACTGTAAGCGCATTGGGACGCCTCTCCAAGATGGTAGGAAGCGCGTAGGAGCTGTCTTCTGGCTTCGCACTGGGAAGCAGGCGGGGGGGACCGCTCACCTCCATCCTGGGCAAGAAGAGTCTCAAAGGTCCAGGGAAACGTTCCAGCATGTCCGCTGCGGCCGCCGGGTGCCTTCTTCACTCAGCTATCGGGCCACACAAGCGGAGGGAGGCTCACAGCATGCCAGGCACGAACTGGGTGCAGGTCTGATTTAAGGGACTGCGTCTCCAGTGTAACCGAAAAACTTCCGTTGCGGGCGCCCATCGGGGAAGCAGGAAGGCAGCCTCCCGGGGTTCTGCTCTCAATGTTGCAGCCCCAGCTCTGAAAACATCCCAGGTGCCATCTTGAGGTGAGATCAAACGGCAGGACTTTCGGCGATAAACCCAGCGATGCAGGGTCTAGATGTCATGGCGGCTACCTCGATAGACGCTCCCATTCTTCCGATGACCGGAGATGTCTCCATCAGCTGTATTGGTGGAGTTTAAGCACCGCGCTAGGTTGTAGAGCACGGGGCTTCTACGGAGGAAAAGCTCCGAGCAGCCATGTTGGATTTGGCTCCTCCCTGAACAATAATGTTTTCATTAATGAAGAACTAAAGTTGTGGTTTGAATACGATCAGAAACCGTCATAGTTCTAACCATAAACAATGCCAACTGGCGATTCAACGGCATGGCTGAGCAGCTTCGGAGAAACTAAAACCTTGGGTTCCGGGGGAGATTATGGTTTCAAAGCTGAAACTGAAGGGAATTTACCAAAGGGCTCCTCCAGGAGTGGGACCTGCAGCTTCATTTGACTCAACACAGGAAACTTCACCTGGCCTCGACACAAGAAAAGGATTGACAGTTTGATAGCCCTCTCTCAATTGTGTGGGTGGTGGTACATGGCCGTTCATGGTTGGTGGAGCGATTGGTTGGTGTTCCATATTTTTAGAGGGACAAGTGGTGTTCAGCCACACGAGATTGAGCGACAACAGGTCTGTGATGCTCTCTAGATGTCCGGGATTGTACGTGTGCTACACTGGATGAACCAGCATGTGTGTATAATTTTACCCGATAGGTGTGAGTAACCTGCTAAACCCTGTTCGCTATAGGGATTGGGGATTGCAATAACTTCCCATGATTGAGAAATTCGCGGTAAGTGCGGGTCATTAGCTTGCATTGATTAAGTCCCTGACCTTTGTACACACCACCCATCAATGCTACCGATTAAATGGTTTAGTGAGGTCCATGAATCAGCCCTGTAGAGTTTGGCAATTGCTCTGGTGGAGCATTGAGAAAACGGTCAAACTTGACTATCTAGAGGAAGTTAAAGGTATAGCAAGGTTTCCGTAGGTGAACATGCAGAAGAATCATTAATGGTAGAGCGGCTCGTTTGCTTAACAGTGACAGCCTGAACCCTCGGGTGTCTCCTAGACAAAAGCCAGAGCATAGGGCCCAGTCCTCCCCTTGTGCATCCTGGCTGGTGGAGAAGCCCATGGTTGCTGGGCATTTAGCTGAGGATTGGACACAGGGCTGGCTCCTCCACTTGGGAGGACCCAACTGACATGTAAGGGACTGGGGTGGGTAGCCTTTTTAGCTTCCACGTGTGTACCAGAAGCATGTGGGTTGCTTTCATGTTGTGGGGAACCTGACTCTTCTCCCCTCAGTACCTCCTGCCAGGGCAAGGGGGACCCTCAGCCTGCTGGCATGGCTCGGGCTGCTGCCTAAGTTGGGGACTCTAAATATACAGGGATTGAGCCCTAGCTCCCACCTAGCCTGGTGGGTGACAGAGGGCTGATGTACAGGTCGGAAAGCCCTTCCTCATTGACAGGTACCTGGTTGAC
Organism: Triturus cristatus; assembly: GCF_964204655.1. Taxonomy (NCBI): domain Eukaryota; kingdom Metazoa; phylum Chordata; class Amphibia; order Caudata; family Salamandridae; genus Triturus; species Triturus cristatus. Next base: position 364,371,019 of record NC_140580.1, read on the forward strand.
TGGTCCAATGTGGCCAGGCTTGTGTTTAAAGACTTGTGTGACCCTGTTGGGAAGGACTGGTGATGCAAGAGGCTGTGGGAGCCTCTTGCTTGCCTGTCTGTTGTGGTTGTGGGATCGGGCTCCTGGACCGAGTGCCTGGAATCACTTTTTTAAATCATGGGGGCTGAATTCCAGAGGGGAAGCGTTACAGGGGGCCTGGTTGTTTCACTGTGCAGGCAGTGGATACATCATATAAAGCACTCAACCTTTGCCATACATACAAACCCCATTCAAAAAGATACCCCACCTCTGAGTACCACTGCTCATTGTGTTTTTTCACTTACCCTTTGAGGCGGAGAGGTGATTCCCATGGGACTCTTGCATCTGGCTCTAAGCATCTGGCACTGACCAGGTGTGACCCACTATGAGGAAAGTGGCAGGTGGGGAGTTTTACTAGTGGGGTACATCTATCAAACAATAACGCAGGTTTCCTAAGGCCATCTCAGAAAGGATAGAAACCTCCTGTGGAGTAGAAGGGCAAATGTTCGCTTGATCTTAATTTTCAGTATGAAAACAGATCGTGAAGGTGGTGTCTCACGATCCAGCTGACATTTTGGGTTTCAAACAGAAGGTGTCTGAAAAGTTACCACAGGGATCTCTGGTTTGTGGCGGCCAAGCATTCATAGCGATGTAGCTCATTAATCCTCCTCTGTCTGCTCTTCCTATCTTTGTGAAGCAGAATTCACCAAACATTGGATTGTTCACCCACTAATAGGGAATGTGAGCTGGGTTTAGATTATTGTGAGACAGGTTTGTTTTACCCTACTAATGATGGATTGTTGCAATAGTAATCCTGCTCAGTACAAGAGTAACCACAGATTCAGATATTTAGGATAAGTTAGAACCCCCTAAACCATAAAGATACTGCAGCGGTGTGGAGACTTGGTTGGCTTGGGATAGCCGGCCTCTGGGCAGGTGTGTAGAGCTGCTCACTCAGGGACTGGAGTATGGATGGCAGAGGGCCACCTCCATTGCCCTTAGTGCACTGCATGTTAGTGGAGTACCTGGTACTAAATCATTTGGAGGAGACCAGATTCTGGTCAGGGTTTCCTATTTAGCAGAGTAGCTACTTTGCTGCAATCTATTGAAAGTCATCCTCTGAGCAAGCTTTTGTCTCTGTCCATGGGTGCGTGTGCCCCCTGCTGTCCCACGTATGTCAGGCCAGTGGGAGGAACAGGGTGTGGGCCAGTGGCAGGTTTAGACAATGGACTTGGGCTGACAGTTCCTACCCAGGGCATGGTGGTAGCAGAATAGGGAGGACCCTTGTGCTCTTCCGCGGTGTGGAGTGAAGACGGGACTCAACGAGAAGGCTCAGGCCGATACCAGGGCAGTGTGCCGTCATACGGAGGAGGAGTCTGGGGCTCCTGTTGGCTGAAAGACTGCCGTAATCCCCTTTGAAAGGCAAGTGAAACCATGACTTTTGCCTAGGAAGTTAAAGCTCCAGGCACCGGGCAGTGCCACTTTCTCAACCTGGCCAGGGTGCTGTCGAACCGAAGAGGAGTCTGGGGCTCCTGTGGGCTGAACGGCTCTGGTAATTTCCTGTGAGAGACAGATAAAGCCATTGCTTTCGCCTTCAAAGCCAGGGCTCCAGGAAATAAGAAGGCCCACCTTCCCTACCAGGTCCAGGGTGGCATTGGGATGCAGAGGAGTCTGGGCTTCTGTGAGTTGAACAGCTCCCGTAACCCCCACTCTGGAGGCCGGATCCCCACAGGCCAGTCATGCTGGCCAGCAAGCAGAACCTCCTACCTTTCCAAGGGCAGGTTGGAGCCTCACCCACAAGGGTTTGACAGGTTTCACGATGTCTACCAGTTAGCTTGTCAGCTTTGTTTGGGCAAAAACGTCACCAGTGATGTTTTCTTCTCAAGACTGATCCAGCCAGTGGACAAGTATAGACATGCCAACTCAGTGAACCATGTCACCAGCCCAACCTTCCTATTTTAAAGTATGCCCTGGCCTAAATATAATCCCAAAAGGATTTTTACAAAGAAGACTGCCTACACTCAGTTTCAAAAAGTAATTCCCAATGTTAATTCAAAAAGGTATACAACCCGACTCTAATCATAAAAACACTGTCTCAGTAGAAATATCTACCAAGACATTCGCCCAAGCATAGCCTTGAGCATCTGTTATCTATGGATATTTCTCCAAAAGTAATTCTTGAAGGGTCAGTCCACTAAAGCATATGAAGCAAGGCCTGCATCGAAGGGCTGTTTACACTGTGCTTGTAGTGAAAGACCAGTCCTGAAAAGTCTGTTCTCACCCTCTTGAAATAAAGAAGATAGCAAAATGTTGAACATTTCAGTAGATGCCGCATTTTTAGTGTTTGCAGTTTAAAATGTATAAATACATCTCAGCAAACTCATTACAATATTTCGATTTTTATTGTGGAATACCATTGAGGCGGACTAGTCACATAGCTATCTGCTCTACACTCAATAAGAAGTCTATAAATGTCTCAGTCTACCAGCATTCTCAAAATGTGTCTTACCATATTAGTCAATAACAAGCTTGAAAGAACTCAGGTTAATATTTGTGGTGGGTGACTACCCACCTCAAAGAATAATCTCAACTCTTGTTGGGGTTAACCTTTAAACTTACTTAACAAACCTAAGCTCAACTCCCTGGTAAGTATGGCATAGAGCAGACAAGCTTAACTTATGCCAACATGTAAATCATTTATGCTGTACCAAAACAGTAATAAAGTCCAAATGCAACACAATAAAAATCACAAACTGAATTGGAAAAGTAGAGTACAATGTAATATAAAACTGAATTAAAAAAAGTAGAGTAAAATGTAATTTACAAAATGACATAAAATGACAAAAAATCCAATAGAGAAAGCAGAGTAATGAATGTTTTAAGTTCTTAATTAGAAATACTGCCAAGGAGCATAACGTACCAATTACTGTCAATGGTCATAGTGTGACATCTAGGAACATTTTGATCTGACTGCAATGGAGCCTGGGTCAGATACACCAACCAGTTTCATACTTGTCAAAGATTTTAACTTTTCACTTTAGTCCTTCAAAATCCCAATCCACCAGGGGAGCACACTTCCAAAGCTTCAGGTCCTCAGGGGAGGCACTTAGAGACTCACAGTATATCAGGCAGAGACAAATAGCAGTTCATATCCAGTTGCTATGGATCAGTTGGGCAACTTACAGGAAAGCCCTCTTGTAGCTTGTTGTAACCCTGCAGCTTAAACAGGAGGTCAACCGTGTGACCCTTGGAGTCTACTTCTTTGTCTTGTGTACAACGGGGAGCAGGTTCTGTCCTTTAGGGCTCCTCTCAGGTCACAGACAGCAGATCCAGTCCTCTTCTGTTCTTCCTTTGGTCAAGAAAAAGATACGAAGTGCCTCGTTTATGTCCTACATGAAATAGTAGGTGGGAAGGATTCATCGGCATGCAATAAAACAATTGGGTAAAAGTTCCCTGGGTCAACCCTGCCCACTTTGGGCATTTTCAAGAAGGTGAAAGTCTTCAGCCACACTAAACATTGGATTTGAGGGCTAGGTGTGTGTAGGAAGTGCACTATTATAATCCTAAAGTCCTCCCACATCTAACACCAAAATCCAGTTTAAAGCAGCCACTGTACTCCCAATAAACTCTGTGATAGCAGTCTGGTAGAAATAAAGTAGGATGTTCCTGCAACCAGTCAGTAGCAACAGAAGAACTGTTTTGGTTTCCTTTTTTCCTTCCTTCCAAGTGTGTGACCAGTTTTATATGTAAAACCCAGAGGCAGAATGCTGGTGGTACAAAGCAGTTCCTTCAGCAACCAGACAGTGCATATAATTGTCTTGGTTTTCTTGTCTTCTTCCTTTCAGTTGTGTCCCTAAAGTGTTATACGTAAAACCAGCAGATTTGTCAAGCAAACTTTACAGTCAAGTAGGATTTGACACTGTAATGTCAAAAAGGATGCTAACAGCTCCACCTTGTATATTTAGGGAGGTTCAGAGGAGTTATATCTGCCCTTTCAGGTCAGCCTATTGTTTGCTACTGGGAGGCATTTCACACATTTTTCTCACCTCTTCAAATTCTAATCAATGGCTAGGAGAAGTTTGAGAGCAAATGCATATTAGCCTCCAGGAACTTTATGCAGGGGAAATGTACTTTTTCTTAATACCTATTAAAAAACTAGCTACTATAATTAGTTTTTGAATATTTTTATCAACTATTAAAAATAGCTGTTTATTTATTTTTATATCAAATGCCATTCCAAAGATACAGTATTTGGATTTGACCCTGTACTTTGTTTTTTTACATCAGATAGATTGGAGGGCCACAGTGCAATATAGTTTTTGGATGCTAGTCTCTGTAAAGACATAGTAACATTAAATTCCTACTTTTAAATACCATGCACCCTGTCTTGTGATCTAAGGGCTTACATTGGGGTGAGTCATTCATATTTAAAAGATAGATGCTGACCTGTCAAAATGCTTTTCTGACAGGTGGAATTTCAGCGTTTAAACTGCCACAATTAGGCTACAAAAGCAGATCAGAAGCAATGTTTCACACCATAACTGTAGTGGATGGCAGAATAGGTGCTGCAGTCCACTAGTGCCATTTCATTTACTGGTCCTGAGTACATTTTGTACCACATACTAGAGATTTATATGTAAAATAAATATACCAATTATGAGCACACCAATTTGAAGGGAGGAGCAGAGGCACTTTATCTCTGGCTAGCAGGGTTAAAGTACACAGAGTTCAACAGCCAGCAAAAACCTGTCAAGGCAAAATCTGGAGGTACACCACGCAAAAGACAGCCATTCCTACAGCGATCCATGCTAGTAGAAAAGGGGTTGAACTATCCACACCCATGGGAGTTCTCATTGTTAAGGCAGAAAAACCTGGAAAAACATCGGTATTGGCATGGTCAGTCCCAAAGCGATGGTCCACTTCATCATTTTAGGATTCTCACCACCATATTTGCACCTATCATCTGAGGGGTCTGTGGTCTGTCTGAGTCTGGAAATGCATCCCAAACAGGTATGGTCTCAGTTTCTTTAGTGCCCAGATCACTATAAATGCTTTGCTTTCAATAGCACTCCACCTTTGCCCACTGAGTAGTAGGTGTCTGCTGATGAAGGCTCCAGTTTCGACCAGACCCTCACAAGTCAGCTGTGACAGAACAGCCCCAATACCATGACTGAAACATCTATCTGCTCAAGGAATTCTTTACTGAATCCAGGTGCCTTGAGTAATGCTGCTGAACACATAGCTTCCTTCAGGTTGTCAAATGCCTTTAGTCACACCTTCATCCAGATTACCTTATTTGACTGCTACTTTAAAGTCAGCTCATTCAGACGGTAACCAATGGTGCTATACCCCTTGAAAAATCTCCTGCAGTGAGGCCCAGAAATGCTCTTACTTGGGTCTCTGTCGTGGGAGACTCCCAGGAACTGATGAGCTGGATCTTCAGCTGTGGAGGTTGTAAATGTCCTCCACCAACGTGGTAGCCCAAATGTACCACAGAGCCCTGTCCTATCTGGCACTTACTGGCTTAGACAGACAGGCCTGCCTGTTGCAGGGCCTGAACCACCTACTTCAGGTGGCACAGTTGGTCCAGCGGGAACTGAAGACATCAATACCATTCAGGTAAGCAGCGCTGAAGTTCTTCAACTCAGCAAGGATTCGGTTGACCAACCTTTGGAAGGTGCAGAACCATTCTTCAACCCAAATGGCATTACTCTGAACTGGAAGTGCCCCTCTAGTGTGGAGAAGGGTGACCTCTTCTTGGCCCCCTTAGTTAGAGCAATCTGCTAATATCTTGACATCAAATTAGATGCACATAGGTTGTCAATCAGTTCACCGGCTCTGGGTATTTGGTGTGCATCAGTCTTGGTGAATGAATTAGGGCCCTGTATTCACAAACAACCTGAGCTCTGCGGATCTACCGAGGGGACTGCCTTTAGTACCAGTACCACCGGTTGGACCAGAGACTACAGGAGGGCTCAATCATTCACATCTATCTTGTGGGTACACCAATCAGTGAGCTGTGGAGTCAGGGAGAAAAGAGCCTTCTCATGCACTTACGTGTATGCAAAAACAAGGCATGGCAAGAGGACATTCCACTTACACCTCAACAGTTCTGCTAGACCGAAAATCATGCCTTTCGAGGCCCTTCCAACAAAGCCTCTGGTCTGGGGGTGTTATGGAGTGAAAAACTTGTAGGTTAACCCACACTCCTCTAACATGGACGATATGTAGTAGGCAGACATGAAATAGGTGCCCCTTTCTGAAACAACTTCCTTAGGGAAACCCACACGAGTAAAGATCCCCATCAGTGCCCTGTCCATTGCAGGTGCTGTCACCAACAACAGAGGAACGGCCTCAGGGTACTGTGTGGATTGGCCCTCCAAGAATAGGATGAACTTGTTGCCTAGAAGGTCTTCGGGACTAGAGGCCCAACAATTTCTATGCTCACCCTCTCAAAGGGTGGGCATAGAAATTGCACGACCAGAAGACCATGTGGTCTGTTACTAATATTTAATAAAGTTGTTTTGTCAACATTGAAGTAAATTAATTTGGGTAATAGACTGACATGTTTCTCTATGGTGGATTGGGAGGGTGTAGGGTGGCACAGCAAAAGATGTCTGGGGAAACACTGCATGCTTCCCATCCTGTGGTGGGTATCAGGTAGAGATGGGGCTGAGCCTTTGCTTCATGCCTCAACCCTAGTGGTTTTACCAGCTGTGTTTGCATCATCCCATATGTGAGAACATCAGACTACTCTGAATTGGCCGCAGTGGTATCACTCCCGGGGATACAACTCTGGCCAACTGATAATGTGGGCCATAATGTGAATGCAAAAGCACCACACACGTATTTGATGAACTCAAAACCTTTGTTTCAAAACACATTTACCAAGCTTCAAAAAGCTACACTATCTCTCATAGCTACATCATTGCCAACATTGCCCTTGTAACAGATAAAAACAAGCTATCAAAAGATGTCTGCAACAAAATAGGAGATCACTTCTAAGTGAAGAGAATCTGAATAATTAGAAATGGAATAAAGTTTTGCTGGACTGCCTAGCTAACCTATAACCCACATGCATATATTTCTCTTCCAAACTCCATCTGCAATCCAGATAACATATGAATCTCTGAAAACAAGTATTTCACAAATAGGCTGCATCCTAACCTTAAAAGAACATACCAATGTCATCAAGAGAACTTAGGAGGGGTAGATGAAACTACTTAAATCAACCTGGACAACTGGTAATTACTCTTAGCACATTCCATTCTATTTTTTGGTTTATCTTTTCCATTACAGAAAAGGCCTAGCTGTCGGGTATGATAACCTTGGACTCATCCTTCGCTTCTAGTGACAGCTCTTGCTAAAAAGTTTGCCCTGGTTTTCTGGCAAGAAAAGCAACTACTCACAGGTTTCAGTCTATATTGCAAAAAGGGATCAAGCACCCAGGCTACTTAGAATGAGTCAAATGAAAAAACAAAAGTAATGGATGTAAAAGCTTGACTCAACGTGAACCGCATTCCTGAAACTTGTCTCTGTTATTACAGACCTGAATTAACCATATGCAAATCAGCTGTGAAATCTCCCTAAAACTAACATTTTTTTAACCCACGCTGGAAGGCCATATTCCTTCATACAGCAACATGTTTTGCAAAAAAATTCTGCCTTGTTGCCTTCGGGAAACAGTGTTTACAACGCTGCCATTACATTGCGTTACACTTACAACACGGTCGTTACAACGACCGCTTTGTTAGAACGTGATACCTTTACATCGCAAGTTTTTAGATCGACTTGCTGTAGGGTGCACTCTAATCTAAGAAATAGTATAATTTACTATTCCAACACCTTCCCTACTGTTGCGCACACTGGAGTTGGAATAGTATATCATACTATTCCTAAGTCCAGAGCGTCCACTACATCAAGTCGATTTAATGACTTGCGATATAAAGGTATCGTATTATAACAGCGTGGTCGTTGTAAGAACTGTGTTGTAATAGAATGCGATGTACTAGCATGCGTTGTAACATGCTATATTCTTGGCTTCAAGTGAAGTTCTAGTCCCTTCAGACCAGCAAGGTCAGTACCCAAGACAGATCATACATGCATCACCTTGGTAGATTCAGGCAAACAGAATGTAAGTGATAGTTTAAAATGCTAAATTCAGTGTGAGTCAGTTATTACTACTGTAAGTAAATTCTAAATACAACCTCAAATGTACGTCATTTGTCCCATTCCAGATAGAGTCTAACTTTGAGAAATTGGGGGGTCCAAGACCAACCAGAAGTTACTGAGCCCCAACTGTATCAATGGAAGACTTTTACATCTGATGTCCAAGGTCCTCCGACTTTGGTCCCTTAAACTGGGATTAAATACCCCTTTTAGCACATGTATATCAGGATTGCCGAACAGAACAGCCCAAGGCTAGTTTCAGGAAGAGCTGTGGGCTACAAACTCACAACTCAGCAAGTTCAACTATGACTTGCAATAAATCAATATCCAGCTAGAGATTTTGTTTAAAAACAGGAGACATACTCTGAGGCACAAATAACTAAATCCTATACATAGAATTACAAATAAGTACAGGATTTTAGTGGGTTTAACAATCTGTATCACTTCTGAAGAGCCTTGCAGAATGACATATCTTAAAGATTTACCATAATTGGAAGCTAACCCTATAAACCCAAATTGTTTCCATTATATATGAGGTACCACGTGACAATTTATGCACCTGTAAGCTCCAATGTTGAGTTGAGATGGGGGATGGCTGTATATCCTGGCATTCCTTGAGTCTCTCCAGAGGTGCTGAGAACTCATCCAACTCAGTGGCGAAAGTTATGGGAAATGGGAGACACAGGAGGGCTTGAAGTTGCAGGATCGCAAAGGGAAGGTCCAGGCTGGATTGGTGTTGTCTTCAAGGTTGATAAGCTTACTGCCTCAGGAGGTCGTCTATGGTAAAGATGAGTAATGATGACATGTATCATAGCATTAGAACTGGGCAGAAGGGGAGAATTAAATGATGATGGCAGATATGTTCTAAACTTACCCTCCTCCACCATGGAGGTTGCTGTGGTGAGATCAGACATTGACCAGATGCCAACTTTGATCCCCAGTATGCCAGAGAGCAGGCAATCTTGCACAGGCATACAGGATCCAGACAGACGAACACATCTGGAAACACAGCAGAGATAATGCATAAAGCACAAGGGGGGAGGAAGCAACCGCTAAGGAAAAACAGAACAAATGTTAAACAATGCTAAGCGAAGTGGGGGGAGAAATTGATGACAGTAGAATGTCAATTTAACCATAAGATGTTGACAGGCTCTGGGTAACGTTTAAAGAGGTGTTAAATATGTTCTGCCACTACCGACCTGGAAGTGACCCTCACCCTAGGAAGTCCCACCCCCACTGTGGTTAGTAGTTTAGCTGTTCTTACAGGTCATTGTCCTGCCTTTCACCGCCTCTAACCCTGGCCCTGTCTACATTGGGTAACTCGGACGTAACTTCAGGTAATCTTTATACCATTCCGCGTCTTGGCCTGATTTTTAACTCGTTGAGGCCACTCATATCCTTCCCTGTTAGTTTTTGCTAATTGTTGAGATAAAATACTGAATAACAATCAAAACTATCAATAGCCTTGATTATGCTAAATTGCACCCTTGTCTTCCTCCTAACAATTAGCACTCAGGATCGTTTATTTACCTACTAAAAGCAGTGGAGGGGAAAAACACTTCATAACAGGATGGCAATATCATACCTGAAAATACCACAGACTCCGTCTTTAAATTTGTCAATTTATTATAAGGCCAAGAATAATAAGATGTATACACATCGTAAGATTAACATGTATAGATACAGAAAAATCAATACAGAGCCGATTCTACGAATATAAGTAATTCGGCATAACAAGAATACAATGGTAAATTCAAGGATCAGGATACAACTCAGAACAGAAGCAGAGTCCAAATCTCTTTTCATTTGTAATAAAACAAATCTTTCCCTACACTATATTAATAGGAGATGCTATCTATTCCCAAAGGTGTCAGCACGTGTTGACTTCCGGAGAAGTACTCACGTCAAATGGGTTAAGGTGCTTAATGCTAGGAGCGAGTTCTAAGATGCTCCTTTCTCTCGCTAGCAGAAGTCTGGGTTCTCTATCCCTGCACATCATACAATATAGAATTTGATTCTTCACTTCACCCTGGTAAAACTTTCCATTGCAACTTTTTCTATGTGGGGAGGTTCACACTCTTTTAATTAGTATTCCTTTGTTCAACCAGTGACCTTGGTTCCCAGACCAGCCAGACACGAAAGACATCCTCCCTTCTCGCTTCCAACTATCTTCAAAGCATTCCTTGTATCTTCCCCAATCTGAAAATAACGAGTTGGCATTCCGATACCTGCAGTAGGATGAGAACAGTGCTATTTCTTGAAAACAACATGCATTTCATTATTTATTTCTCGAGAAGCCAAAGAGGTGCAAAAACAAATACAGTCTTGGGCCTAGGAAGTCGGGCAACTTAAACAAGAAACGGTTACATTATATGGTTATAAACCGTCCTGCTCTATGTATATGCAGGCATGACGATAAATGCATTATCATATTATAACATTGCACTACAATTAATGTTTAAATGAGTCTACTGGATACATGTTCATGATCATAAAACACTGCAAACGATATAAATGTATATAGGTGCATGACAACCATGAATATAATGCACCCATAGAAAATCAAGTGCTGAAAGCACTCTATCAGTCTTTAAAACAGGCCTATTGCATCAACGTATGGCTTTTCAGTATAACAAAGATATTTTCTGCAGCTTAAATAGATGTTTATAATGCAAAAGAAAGGGATAATACCCCTGTTAATACATTTCATAATTATTAACACAAGCTTATTTACTTCAAGAGCAAAAAAAGGTCTCCAACGCAGAGAGGGGAACAACCTTTACAACGCAACTTTTACAACGCACTACCATTACAACGCATTTTTTACAACGCATAATCCATTACAACGCATGACATTACAACGCATGACACTACAACGCATTTTTAAAAACTACCTTTACAACGCATTCCATTACAACGCATACTACCATTACAACGCATACCATTACAACGCATAATATTACACTATACTATCCAACACTTACCCTACTGATGCACCCCCTGGAGTTAGAATAGTAATTTTTACCCCTACACTATCCAACACTTACCCTAATGTTGCACCCCCTGGAGTTAGAATAGTAATTTTTACCCCTATACTATCCAACACTTACCCTACTGATGCACCCCCTGGAGTTAGAATAGTAATTTTTACCCCTATACTATCCAACACTTACCCTACTGATGCACCCCCTGGAGTTAGAATAGTAATTTTTACCCCTATACTATCCAACACTTACCCTACTGATGCACCCCCTGGAGTTAGAATAGTAATTTTTACCCCTATACTATCCAACACTTACCCTACTGATGCACCCCCTGGAGTTAGAATAGTAATTTTTACCCCTATACTATCCAACACTTACCCTACTGATGCACCCCCTGGAGTTAGAATAGTAATTTTTACCCCTATACTATCCAACACTTACCCTACTGATGCACCCCCTGGAGTTAGAATAGTAATTTTTACCCCTATACTATCCAACACTTACCCTACTGATGCACCCCCTGGAGTTAGAATAGTAATTTTTACCCCTATACTATCCAACACTTACCCTACTGATGCACCCCCTGGAGTTAGAATAGTAATTTTTACCCCTATACTATCCAACACTTACCCTACTGATGCACCCCCTGGAGTTAGAATAGTAATTTTTACCCCTACACTATCCAACACTTACCCTACTGTTGCACCCCCTGGAGTTAGAATAGTAATTTTTACCCCTACACTATCCAACACTTACCTTACTGTTGCACCCCCTGGAGTTAGAATAGTAATTTTTACCCCTATACTATCTAATACCTACCTTAAATGTAATTTAATATTATGCGTTGTAATGGTATGCGTTGTAAAGGTAGTATGCGTTGTAATGGTAATGCGTTGTAAAGGTATTTTTTAAAAATGCGTTGTAGTGTACTGCGTTGTAAAGTCATGCGTTGTAATGGATTATGCGTTGTAAAAAATGCGTTGTAAGTGCATGCGTTGTAAAAGTGTGCGTTGTAACGTCATACATCCACGCAGAGAGTAACAAGCATTTAGACTGACTCCGATATAAACATTTACATAAGATGAATAAGAAGACTCTCACCAGAACAAAAGACATTAATCCAACTATACGTAGATATGTTCTTTATTAATGCTTGCAGGCCGCTCAGCAACCAAAATCTAGAGAAAGCAAAGATGCTTCTCCGTTTTTAGTCAAACAAATATCGCTGCCTCAGTGGGCCTTTCCCTTTTAGTTTTGGTGCCCCTACCCCACTGTGAGTGACTCAACACTCTTCTCAGGGGGTGTTTGACTGACTCCTTGAGACTCACTGTCTGATGGTTACTTCCATCGTTTACTGTCCCTCGTCCTACCAGCTTGGTTTCTCCCTTGGCATGCAGAGTGGGGAAGAGGTAAAAACAAACTCCACTGCCCTGGGGCAATCCTTAACGGCAGGGCCACGTTACAAATGACCTGGAAGCAGAAACCAGTTTCATTCTGTACCTACTGTCTGCAGCAAACACATGAGGGTTTCCTCCACCTCTAAAGTAGTTACATTTAATGACAGGCTGTTTCGACAGTTTTCCTTTGGAGGAACACAAAACAAAATGGCTGATTACACGCAAAGGAGTACTTTCACTCAGGTTTCTCTCTTGTTGTCAGGTACCCGAGCCACAGGGTACACAACCTAACTGCAAAAAGTGTGACACACACACATGACCAGAATACAATTTGCAATTTATGACCCTTCTGGAACAAATCAAACATGGCTTTCTGTGCTATGCTCCTTTGGGACTGCTCCTGCCAGCTGTGCCAGCAGCTTGGTGCTTCCTGGCCCAAAGATTTCTACGAGGATTTCCTTCAGCCACCTCACAGCTTCTGCCACCACTTCTTCCTTCTCGTTGAAGAAGCAGCTTCTCTGTAGGGGCACTGGGCTTGTCCTCCTGGCTAGCCCCGGCAAATGTCCATCCTTGTCTGTAATTACCAGCCACCCAGGCCTTCAGCTTCTCACAACATGACTGGGTGCAACAGCAGCAATCCACTTTGCACAATTTTCATGGCACTTCAACAGGATAAGATTGACAGAAGTCCACAGCCCCCCCCCCCCTCAAGGTCTTTACAAAGTACCCTGTCCACTACATCTGGGAGATAGTCAAAGAGCCAAACAAACAAGATGATGGACGGAATGTTGCACATTGGCAAAACATGACAAAGGGCCACCAGCAATGCAGAGAGTCTAAAAAGTAGGAGTGCGTGAAATTTGAATTAATTACTTTCGCGTAGTGGCACAAAATTGCAGCAAAATAATGTGACATTACGAGAAACACAAAACTGCCATTTGGTGCCATATTTTAGTGTAAAATGCATCCTCGCACCCACTGAGGTCAAAACCGGTCCCAGGATCCTTGTTTCCGGTCCAGGGAAGATATGGCTTGGCAGTTTTGGATAGACTGTTCCCATGAGGCAAAGGGTCAAGACTGATTTGCATATAGCTGTGTCTGAACTGGGGTGGCGAAGTGAGCTAAAGAACGATGATGGATTCAACCCAGATCTGTGACTGGGAGTGAGTGTCTGAAAAGTTTCAGCACTCTGTCCAGAATCTTCTTGTGTTTACTTATTTTTTCTTATTTTTTCTCATCAGACATTTCCCAGGGAGCAAAGAAGGGAAAACACACACAGGAGAAAGCAGGAGGAAGAGAAAGAAGCTCAAAAGGAGTAAGCAGGAATCTGCAAGAGTGAGTTAAAGGAGAAAGTCTGGAGTGGATGAAAGAGGCATGAGGTGGATTCCAGACTGTGCAGCCTGGATATTCAGTACACTGACATTAAATCACACCAGCCATGGGCTTCCGTGCAGAGTTTTGGGCACAGACACTAATTATTTTTAAGCACTGATTACCTTATTACATTAAAAAAGTGCTAACTTTAAATTGGGAGCAGATAAACATTTGCTGTTCAAATAAATTGTAATTTAAAATCTTCTTTAATGGTGAAGTTGTATTTTAAGTTTCAGTTCTGAAACTGCCACGTTTAGAAAGTTGGCATTTTCTTGTCCCAACCATCTGTACCTTCTGCCAGTTTCTTGGGGGTCACATGACTGTAAATGGCTCTGCTGTTGGAGATTGCGTATTTTACAGTAACGCAAAGGGGGCTTAGGTGTGGATAAGCTGGGCAATCTTGCCAGGATGACTGGGATGGGGCTGTACACAGCCCCACTCACACTTTAAAGGGCTTAGCCTCCTGCACACACAAAGGAACCTGGCACCAGGCCTGCTCTGCCTTCTGTCAACCCCAGACAGTTTGGGACTTGTCAGGGGAAAGGGAAGAACTTGCCAGACCAGATGTAGGGGTAGGACAGAGAGTTGCCCCAAACAAAGGCTGGCATCGGGTATAAATATTGGACCTCAAGAGCCACACATTAGAACCCCCCTGGACCTGTGAAATTTATGGAAGAACTGCCCTGTAGTAATACGACTGCCCTGGTGGTTGAAGGACTGCCTTGCTTCCAGAGAAGGAAAACTGGACCTGCATTACTTCACCTCAGGCTACCAAGAGTGACTTCAGGAGTAGGTTGGCTGAGTTTCTATTAGATCTACAGGGACAAAACAAGATTCAGATGCATCACTGCAACTGCCTTGCTGGCCTGATTCAACTGGACCTTTCTGGACATGCAACTAGACCTGCCTTTACCCTGCTGCTGTCCTCTGCTGGAGTGAGTTCATGATCCCCAAAAGGTGCCTCTAGGTTCTGGGCTCTTGGCTGGCATTAGAGTGTACTCCTCCTGAAGTAAAGGTGACAGTCTTGAAGTCTGGGCTCTTTGCAAGCGGGCCTGTTCATGCCAAGACTCTGTTGCCTGCGACAACTGCCAACGTGAAGCTCCAATAGCATATGCTCTTTGCGTCCACAGCAACTGCTTGCTACGACCGGCAATGTGAGACCTGTACTTCATGATGCAGCAAGGATAGCCTACGATGACCGCCAACATTAAGCTATAGCAACAACCGTCTGTGAAGCTCGACCAGCTCTTTCTGCTACAGTGATGATCATCCGAGATGCTTACCCTCCTCCTCACAGCCTCCTCCAAAGTGAACAGAAATCTTCTCGCCAGACTTAGAAGGTAACTTATCAGCAGGACTAACCTGGTCCCTGTGTCGACACACAACCATCTTCGTCAGCCTGAACTTACGACTCCCCCCCATGTCTAGCAGGACCAGATGACTGCATTTGGCATTTTGTGCATGTAGGTACTATTTTCAATAAAAACTTGAAAATTGCTAATTGGATTTTTGCCATTCTGGTATCATTTTATTTATGAAAATGTATTCTATTTTTCTAACTTGGTTTGGGAATTTTCTTTTGTTGTGTTTTCACTTTATTGCTGGCTGTGTACGGCATAAATACATGCACTTTGCCTCTAAGTAAAGCCTGACTACTTTGGGTCTTACATCCATTCAGTTTGACATGTTTCAACCCTTTTGTGGCACTACAATGGGGTCCCGGGCTTTCTTCAGGACAAGAATCCTGCTTTCCCTATGGCACACATACACATGCAATATCAGTTATAATGCTCTTCTGGGAGTGACAGTTAGCTTATTATTTTGAATTCATATGGTCCTAGATTATGGGACATAAAACATAAATATAAAAATGTAATGCAGACTTTTAGACAGAAAAAGTAACAATACACAATGAAATGGGTCATGCAAACACAAAACCCAGATGGCTGCCAAGGTAATAAATATCCCTTAGGTCCTTCTGACGAATGGGACATGGAAGTATCCAGAGACAGGATAGTGTCCTATATATGGGATATGGGGGTTTCCCACCTGGAAGCCATACAAGGGACACATTTGCCATTTGTGATATTGATTTGCTTGGTTCACCATAACAAGGATTGTGTTTGTTGCCTGAGTGGGGTTCCACCCCACTCAACCAATAATCCAATTTCTTTCACTCCACTTTCCCTTGTGGTCCCCTGATCAAGGAATGTTTCAGTGTCCCAGCCCCCACCTGTTCCCATCACCTCCCACTGCTGTCCCCTGTCTCTAGGTGTCTGGAGGTGGTGTCCTGTTCCTCTGTGCTAGTATCCGTAGGATTCTGGTGCCCTGACCCTTTGTGACATTTGACACCTATGAACGCATTTTCAAGAGCTGTTTTTAGCTTCCAGTTCACCACTGAGTATTTGTGATGCATTTTCTTATAGCTTCAGTCCAGAGCGTTGTATATCTGGGCGCGGGAGTGAGTGTGAAAGGGTGCAAAGCACAGAAATGCGGTTGGAAAGTATGAAGCTTACTGAGAGCCAATGCAGCACAGAACTCTGGGAAAGTTGGATAGTTTGTTTCTGAAAACTTCTTTCCATGCTTCAGATTAGAAACAGGATTTACAGTTGAATGTAAGGAGGTGTTTGCCAGGAGTGGAGGCTATGAGACAGTTATTGCAGTAAATCCATAGTGACTTCACACTGCTTGGACAGAAACTGTTAATATCATTGCTGTTCAAGCTTGCACTCTACAACCCGTATGTAAATCATTTGTCAGGTGGGTTGATAGGGGCCACTCAAATTCACATAATATTATTATATTCCGGCTTCTTGATAGGAAGGGAATAAATACAATTTCAAAGTTCAAATATTAATAGTGATTTCGTCTAGAAAAACAATTTTGATATGGAAGGAGGGAGGAGAGGCATGGATGAAATCGATAAGATGTGGGGCAAAGGGAAAGCACAAAAACAATGGAGGGGAGGGTGCAGATTATTTAATCAAACTATAATCCAAGCAGTTCAGACTTTTCGTAGTGAAGTAGTTGAAAGTCTCTCCAAAGACAGGGCCCAAAGTGAGAGTTAGAGTTCCTAGTCAGCAATGGGATGTGCGAGGCGCGCCCTACGTTGTCTTAGGGGCTCATTTGGCATATAGGAGATGGCTTGTCTTTCTGTCTCATGAAGATGGGAGTGGGAACTGCAAACACTACAGTGCTGACCCAGGCAGGGGATAAGGCAGAAAGCTTTTGAAGGAGGCCATACAAACCAAGAGAACAGACACTTTCCATAGCTTCGAGGGAAGGAGAAATAGGAGAAGCTCAAAAAGTGTGTGTGAGGTAGTTCTATGTAACTATCCATGAAGAAACGAGGGTCCTATTTGCAGCCTACTCAATTCAATATTTACTGTACACATTAACCTGACACAGCCACTGAAAGGCTCTGTGGGAAAACGTAAACAATGTCATATTTGTGAGGACTGGAAAACACATGAGCAGTGACATTCGTAATACCATTTGAGACTATGGGGAATGGGCAAAGTTGTTTGGTACTTTTTTCTTGTACGATGGGCTGCTTTTTAATTGTTTGAGTGACAGCTTACAAGCTTCTTTTTAGGTGTTGCTATCTGCCTAGCCAACTTTTCTTACTATGAAAGACTGTTGTGAGCTTACCAAAACATTTCAGAAAGATTAGAGCCCGTCCACTCGTTACCATTAGTTGGCTTTATTGTCAATCTCATTTGCTTGCTTCTTATTCGATGGCTTGCCTTCCTCATCTTATGTTTGACCCTCCACTGGAGCATAGGCTCATTACCATTCCTTTGATACTCTTACTTGTATCCTTTTACTGCTCACTTTTATTGAACTATTTTTTTTTATTTTTGGTTAAAGCACTCTAATAGAGTGAATGTGTTTTCCAGCTCTCTCCCTCATGTGCTTCTCCTGTTAAACACAGTGCATGTATTTGCTAGCTCTCTCACTCCTGTACCTCTCCTGAACAACCCTCTCCACACACTCAGTTGCTCTATCCCTCTTGTGCTGCCTTTACACTCATCCCACTACCCAGCTTTATTTTAAATTTACCACCAGCCCCCTCTCTCTCCTGACCCTGTCCTCCATTGCCCCCCACCCCTTGCAGGCATTTGGATTTTTTAAATCGTTTTTTCAGCACACAAAAAGTGTTTTGCACTCTTAGGGCTGTGCGTCACCATAAAATGGCAGGAATGTGTAGCATCTACAAGATACAGCGCATTCCTATCCTTCTCCCCTGCGTCTGTGTACAAACAGCAGTCGTGCGCCAACGCAGGCACCCTTGCGTCATTTTATAACTGTGCCTGCGCTGAGGGGATGATTATTTTTGTGCAGGAAGGGATACCTTCCTGGACAAAAACAGTTGTTAAAGGCATTTTCCTCTTTCTAAGTGTGCTAAAGAATGCAGCATCCGTAAAAAAAGGAAAAAATGGGGAGAATTAAAAGAATTTCTCATATTTGCGCCTCCGATTCTGAAGCATTTCCAGGTTTACAAAATGTTGTAAATCTGGGAACCCGTCAAGTTCCATGGATGTTGCATGGGAACACCCGCAACAACACCAATGGAATGCCCCTTTCACGCAGAGTTATGAGTGAAAGAGAAACATATTTACGAGGTCATGAAAAGCCACGCAGGGTGACTTTACATGGCCTTGTAAATATGGGGAAGCCCATTGCGCTGCCGGTGCGGCAATAAAAGTGACACACCGGCAGCGCAATGGGCTTGTAAATAAGCCCCTTAGAATGTAAACTTTTTGATTTACCAATCTAAGTATCATCAGCAATCTTTGACTGATCAATGAAAAAAGAAAAGGCACATGCAGCATGTTGGTGCCGCGCTGCCCAACTGCTGGAGGATGCTCAGATTGCTAGGTATCTGGAAGCTTTCAGTTACAGTCATTCCTTGCTGCCTCAGAATAATATTTTTCTTTGGGCCTCATTATGAGGACCACTGGAAAATCCAAGCAACATCATTACCCTGGCAGTGACGTGGGCAGGAGAGGCGAAACCGGACCAGATATGGGCCCGCAGGTAACCCCTACCGACGGCGGTAACACCAGAAAGTGTGGGGCAGAAGCCCGCACTAGGGACACGCAGCGATTGGTGCACATTTTTTGAACCACCCAATGGAAGTAGGGGGTTGGCGTGTGTAAAGAGATCAAAAGGAAAGGCATGGGACCCTTGGTCACAATTGACCCTGGCCATTGAGCCCACCCACCCACACCTAAATTACTGTTGTAGCAGTTTCAAGCACAGTAGAAGAGGGCTTGGCGGAGGCAGTACATAAAGATACCCAGAGAAAAGAGTAACTCCAGGAAGAAGAGCTGCTCAAACAGTGTCCTTGGGATACCTCAAGGCAGGGACACTGGGGAGCAGGCAATAGCACACAATGACAGCCAGAATAGAAGAGCTGCTCAGACTTGGGATGCCACACTACAGGGGCACTGGGAGCAGGCGAGTGGTCAGCAAGGGTCCAGGGCAGGTGGAAACGGCACTTGCAGCCCGGGCCAGGTCTGACGGCCGCCCACAAGATTGGTAGCAAGGGAAGCCTAGAATCTGCAGAGCACTGAGCCACCTTCAAAGCGGCCATCGCTCAGGGTTAGTGCTGTCAGCCAGAAATGGAGGTCAACAAATAGGACAACATTTGATATTGACAAATGTGATGTGTAACAAGCAAACATGGGGATTTCGATTGACCAACCAATAAGTTGCGAAATGTATGATCCATGTATCCCATGCCTTTATACACCATAAATTGTTCTCCGTGTTATTTGGAAGTTGGGAGAGGGTGCACTGGGGAATGTATGAATGTTACAACGCAAACATTTACAACACATGCCTTTACAACGCAGTTTTTACATTGTAACAACCATTACAATGCATGATTTTACATCGCATGCCATCACAACGCATTTTTAGAAACTACATTTACAACACATTCCATTACAAGGCATACCATTACAACGCATATTACTTTTAGGGCAACAGTAGGGTAAGTGTTGGATAGTGTAGGGGTAAAAATTACTATTCCCACTCCAGTGAGTGCAACAGTAGGGTAAGTGTTGGATAGTGTAGGGGTAAAAATTACTATTCCAGTGAGTGCAACAGTAGGGTAAGTGTTGGATAGTGTAGGGGTAAAAATAACTATTCCCACTCCAGTGAGCACAACAGTAGGGTAAGTGTTGGATAGTGTAAGGGTAAAAATTACTATTCCCCATTACTTACCTTATAATGCGTTGTAATGGCATGCGTTGGAGTGACATGCGATGTAATGGCTGCATTGTAATTTTTTTGTTTTTTTTAGAGTTTTATATGTGTGAACTAGACCCGAGAAATCGGGTATCAGGGCGCTTTACATGAGCTTCAGTTTCATTACAGAAGAAGACATTCATTTTTGGTAGGCACGGGGAGATTAAGTAATTTACTTAGAATCACAGGATGTTTTAGCGTCATTGCCGAGACTCGAACCCGGTTCCACAGCTTTGAGGTTGACCGCTCTAGCCGTAAGGCTACATCCTCTCCCTAATGGCATGCGATGTAAAGGATGTTGTGTTGTAACAACTGCGTTGTAAAGGTAGTGCGTTGTAATGACTGCGTTGTAAAGGTTGTTTCCCTGCACTGGGTGGCCAAAAAGGAGGGGGTGAACTCGCATGCCTGGAGGGGTTTTACCTTTACTTGGATTCTAATAATTCTGATGGCAGGGAAATAACAGGGATAACACGTTTTAGGGGAAAAGCATATGGGAATCGATGTTTCTGCTCCTATTCCTGCATGATTTTTCTCTGGTGTGCCATACTGGATGGAGCTTCAATTAAAGTGCTGAAAATTGTGTGTTAAACTCCACCATGTGTAATCCCATGGGACAGGTAACTTCTGTTACCAGCCACATGGGAATGAACGGGGCACTATTACTAAGGCCCTATGTGTAGTCAATGCCACAAAGATGCTTTTTTCCCCCTTCCACACAATGAAACTGAACTCAGAGAGGCTGATGGTGCTGGAAAAAGACTGTCACATATTAGGCGTTGTTTACGCCTGACATGCAGATGACTCCTGAGCCGCCATAGTCTGTCACAGATATTGGTTGGTTGCAAAATTGGGAGATTTTCCTACAACACAGCGGTATCCGGTCACTAGCTGTTTACAGAGCTTGCCTGGTTAAGGAAATTGCCATAATGCTCTGTTTTTAGATGAGGGTAGACACCCTTCATGAATTAACATCTTAGGGAAATGTTTTAAGCACCGAGATGTTAGAAACTGGTTGCTCCTCCTTACTTAATATGAACCGGTGGTTGCAGGTGGGGCTCATTGGTACTGATTTTTAGGGAGTAGCACTTATTGATTCTGAACAAGAAGAAGAAAAACTCAAAAGATTGAGGAAAAGGAGTAAGAGAAAGATGGAAAAAAGCGAAATGGGGGGAAAGCAGGGGTGTAATAGAGCCTGCCAGTGTGAGATAAAGGGGGCTGGTAGTGCATAAAGGGGGCATGAAGTGGAATCAAGACTACTCAGACTTGGTATTCTGCCCCCCCCCCCCCCCACACTGCCCACACGCCCCCCACCCCACTACCTCTGATAGCGCTGACGGAAGGCTTCTGAGCAAAACGTTGGGCCCCGGCACTTAAACGTCTACAAATTAACCACGGGCACTGCTCCTGATACCAACCCCATTAAGTCACCCACAGTGCAGCAACTCACCAACAACAGAAGCCTGTCGACCCCCACGTCCCTGTTTATTCTGGTCGGTGCTGGTTTATAGAAAATATTTCTTGCACTCGTCAGATTCAAGCTTGCGATATTGGAAACAGGATGGCAGATAGTCCAGGAGGAGCGCCAGGCGGTGCCAGTCTCGCGTTCTCCCCTTCGCTTACTGGAAATAGAAAGCTTGGCTCTGAAAGATAAAAGGTCGAGGAAGCTCGCACAGTCCCCTTTAACCTGAATTTACTTTCAAAGCGGCGGTGAAAAAAAAGCAGAAAAATAGGGAAGCAGAAAAGAAAAACACTTGGCAGTCTTAGCAGACCTCTGCTCCAGGATGTACGTCTCTCCCACTCTCACGATTCATATCTTAGTGGGTTTAACCTGAGCCCTTTCTTAACCAACACCATCAAACTTGCGTAAGAGCTGGCTGGCACTCTTACAAAATACCATGGCTGACCTCAGTTCATGTTCATGTTCTCATTCAAACTGATTGCCAGAATTGATTCACTCACTTGTCATTCCTATATGAGCCAATAATAGTTAACAGTACATATATGGTGATGCTCAAAGAGCAGAGCAGAAGAGTCAATAAATCAATCAATCATGAAATTTGTAAGCGCGCTACTTACTCGTGAGGGTCTCTAGGCGCTGGGAGGGGGGGGGGTTGGGATGCTGCTACTGCTCGAAGAGCCAGGTGTTGAGTAGTCTCCTGAAGGTAAGTAGGTCTTGGGTCTGCCGTAGGAGGATGGGGAGGGTGTTCTAGGTCTTGGCGGCGAGGTAGGAGAATGATCTGCCGCCGGTGGTCGCTCTTTGGATGCGGGGGACGGTAGCGAGAGCGCGGTCGGCGGAGCAGAGCTGGCGGTTTGGGGATGTAGAAGGTGAGTCATCTGTTGAGGTATGCTGGTCTGGTGTCGTGGAGTGCCTTGTGTGCGTGGGTGAGGAGTTTGAAGGTGATCCCCTTGTTGACGGGCAGCCGGTGCAGGTCTCTCAGGTGGGGTGTGATGTGGCTGTGTCGAGGGATGTCGAGGATCAGGTGGGCAGAGGCTTCTGTATGCGTTGCAGTCGTTTCAGCAGTTTGGCCGGGGCTACCGCATAGAGGGCATTTTCGTAGTCCAGCCTGATGCTGATGAGGGCCTAGGTGACCATTCTTCTTGTGTCGGTTGGGATCCACCTGTAGATTTTCTGGAGCATGCGGAGGGTGTTGAAGCAGGAGGATGAGACGGAGTTGAATTGCTTGGTCATGGAGAGTGTTGAGTTGAGGATCAACCCCAGGTTGCGTGCGTGGTCGGTAGGTGTCGGTGCCGCTCCCAGGGCGGTCAGCCACCAGGAGTCGTCCCAGGCTGAGGGGTTGGAGCTGAGGATGAGGACCTCCGTCTTGTCCGAGTTCAGCTTCAGACGGCTGTTCTTCATCCACTCAGCTACGGCTTTCATTCCTTCGTGGAGGTTGATTTTGGCAGTGAGGGGGTCCTTGGTGAGGGAGAGGATCAGCTGTGTGTCGTCGGCGTAAGAGACGATGTTGAGGTTGTGCAGTCTGGCGATGTGGGGGAGCGGGGCCATGTAGATGTTGAACAATGTCGGGCTGAGGGATGATCCTTGGGGTACGCTGCAGAAGATTTTGGAGGCCTCGGACCGGAAAGGAGGGAGGCGGACGCTCTGGGTTCTGCCGGAAAGGAAGGAGGTGGTCCACTCCAGAGCCTTGTCTCGGATCCCTGCGTTGTGAAGGTGTTTGTGTAGGGTGGGGTGGCAGACAGTGTCGAAGGTGGCTGGTAGGTCCAGGAGGATGAGGGCCGCGGTTTCGCCTTGGTCCAGCAGGGTGCTGATGTCCTCGGTGGCGGCGATGAGGGTGGTTTTGGTGCTGTGGTTGCTGCGAAATCCGGACTGGGACGGGTCTAGCATGTAGTTCTCCTCGAGGTAGCGGGTCAGCTGTTTGTTGACGACTTTCTCGATGACCTTCGCCAGGAAAGGGAGCAGAGAAATGGGCCGGAAGTTCTTGAGGTCGCTCGGGTCTGCCTTGGATTTCTTGAGCAGGGCGTTGATCTCGGCGTGCTTCCAGCTCTCCGGGAAGATCGTGGTCGCAAAAGAGATGTTGATGGCCTTGCGGAGATGGGGTGCAATGGTGGCGCTGGCTTTGTTGAAGATGTGGTGTGGGCATGGGTCTGACGGGGAGTCGGAGTGGATGGTGTTCATGATCTTGATAGAGTCGTTGTCGATGATGTGGGTCCAGGTGAGCAGGGGGTCGCTGTTGGTGGTGGCCGTGGGGTCTGAGGTGTCGTTGGTTGTTGGGGTGGTCAGGTTGTCGAAGC
The DNA here is from genome assembly GCF_964204655.1 of Triturus cristatus. Taxonomy (NCBI): domain Eukaryota; kingdom Metazoa; phylum Chordata; class Amphibia; order Caudata; family Salamandridae; genus Triturus; species Triturus cristatus. The sequence continues at coordinate 364,394,969 of NC_140580.1, forward strand.
TGTCATGGATGTCGGCGATCTTTCGGAGGAAGAAGGTGGCGAGGGAGGTGCACAGGTCGTGCGATGGTGGGATGTCATTGGTGTTGGAGCTGGGGTTGGAGAGTTCCTTCACGATGTTGAAGAGCTCTTTGCTGTTGTGTGCGTTGTTGTCGAGGCGGTCCTTGAAGTCGGCCCTTTTGGCGGTTCTGATGAGGTGATGGTGTTGGCGCATGGCTGTATTGTGGGCTTCTAGGCTCTCCGGTGTCTGCTCGCGGTGCCATTTCTTCTCTAGTTTCTGGCAGGTTTGTTTGGAGGTCTGGAGTTCTGCGGAGAACCAGCTGGCATTCTTGGTGATGTGTCTGTTGGAGGGTTTCTTGAGCGGGGCGAGAGTGTTGGCACAGTCGTCAATCCAACTCCTGAGGTTGCTGGCGGCGGTGTCGGGGTCGGTGGGGTCGGCGAGTGGGCGTTGGGCGAGGGCGGTGTTTAGCTGGTCTTTGGTGATTTTGCTCCAGTTGCGGTGGGGGGTCTGTTCGGTGTGGTGGTGCATGGTGGGTTTATGGAAGGTGAAGTGGATGCAGCGATGGTCGGTCCAGTGGAGTTTGGTGGTGTGGCTGAAGGAGATGTGGGGGCTTGCGGAGAAGATGGGGTCAAGCGTTTGTCCGGCAGAGTGGGTGGGTGCAGTGATGAACTGTCTGAGTCCATTGTTGGTGAGGTTGTCGGTCAGGGTGGTGGAGTTAGTGTCGTTGTTGTTCTCGAGGTGGAAGTTCATGTCTCTGAGGAGCATGTAGTCCGTGGAGGCGAGGGTGTGCATGCTGACAAAGTCGGCGATGGAGTCGCTGAACTGAGGCCGGCGTCCCGGAGGTCTGTAGATCAGAGTTCCTCTGAGGGTGGTGTTGGGATCAGTGTGGATCTGGAAGTGCAGGTGTTCGGTGGTGCTGAGGGTGTTGTCGGAGTTGCCCGAGACCATGAGGGTTGTCTTGTGGATGATGGCGAGACCACCTCCTACTCGGTTGGTGCGGTCTCTGCGGGTGATCTTGTAGCCATCTGGGATGGCTATGGCGATGTCAGGTGCCGAGGAGTCGTTCATCCAGGTCTATGTCAGGAAGGCTACGTCCAGGGAGGATGTGTTGAGTAGGTCCCAGAGATCGATGGCGTGTTTGCGTGTGGAGCGGGTGTTCAGTAGTATGCATCTGAGGTGGTTGTGTCCTGTCACAGTGGGTGGTTTGGTGGCACGGAGACAGATGAAGCTGCAGATCCGACATGAGAAACGTCCTTTGGTGGGCTTCGGGGCGTCCAGGAAGCAGGCGTGTGTTCGTCCATTGTTGAGTGCGTGGAGGGTGTTGGCGTTGTAGCGGCATCTGGTGTTGTGGTGCTCGCGGGGGCCAGGGGTTCTGGCGCTGGGCACGGTCCATGCGCAGACGGGCTTGCCTTAGGCGCGCTAGCGGCGCGGCCGCGCAGCAGCTGCCATAAGAAGGGGATGTGGGAGGGAGGAGCAGCTGGGAGGTGGGAGAGGACGAATGGGAGAGCGGGGGCGTGGCCGCAGGGGACACAGCGGCGGGAAACGGAAGTGAGGAACAGCGAGGGGTACAGAAGGAGAAAAAGGGCACAGGGCACAGAATGGCACAAGAGAGGAAGAGGAGGAATGAAACGAAGACAAAATAAACAATGAGACCAAAGCAATGCAAATACGCTGAGGCAAAAGTGAAACGAGCAGGGGGCAGGGGCGCAGGGGACGCAGCGGCTGGAAAAACCACGGGAGGAGCGGCGAGAAGGAGAGAAAGGGCACAGGGCACAGATTAGTACAAGGGGTAGAAGGAGGAGTGAAACAAAGATAAAATAAACAATGACAACAAAAGCAATGCAATTACGCTAAGGCAAAAGTGAACCGAGCGGGGGGGCGGGGCCGCAGGGGACACAGCTGCTGGAAAAACCATGGAGGAACGGCGAGAAGGAGAGAAAGGACACAGGGCACAGAATGGCACAAGAGGGTAGAAGGAGGAGTGAAACGAAGACAAAATAAACAATGACGACAAAAGCAATACAATAACACTGAGCAACCTCCGGCCTACCACTTGCCACCAGGGATGAGGCACAGGGGGTAGCCTGCGGGTGGAGTAGGGCCTCGAACTTCCGTCAGCAGAAGCGGCAGCTGGGCTAAGGGCACAGGCACACAGGTGGTGCTGTGCAGCGTGGGGAGCCACCTGCCTAAAAAGGGTCAAGGGTTGCTCTCCTCACCGCTCAGCGGCCGCCATAAGAGGGGAGGTGGGAGGGAGGAGCAGCTGGGAGGTGGGAGAGGATGAATGGGAAAGCGGGGGGGGCGGGGCCGCAGTGGACACAGCGGTGGGAAACAGGAGTGAGGAACGGGGAGGGGTACAGAAGGCAAAAAAGGGCACAGGGCACAGAATGGCACAAGAGGGGAAGAGGAGGAATGAAACGAAGACAAAATAAACAATGACAACAAAGCAATGAAATTATGCTAAGGCAAAAGTGAAGCGAGCGGGGGCGGGCCGCGGGGGATGCAGCGGCTGGAAAAACCACGGGAGGAACAGCGAGAAGGAGAGAAAGGGCACAGGGCACAGAATAGTACAAGGGGTAGAAGGAGGAGTGAAACGAAGACAAAATAACCAATGACAACAAAAGCAATGCAATTACGCTAAGGCAAAAGTGAAGCGAGCGGGGGGGGCGGGGCCGCAGGGGATGCAGCAGCTGGAAAAAACACGGGAGGAACGGCGAGAAGGAGAGAAAGGGCACAGGGCACAGAATGGCACAAGAGGGTAGAAGGAGGAGTGAAACGAAGACAAAATAAACAATGACAACAAAAGCAATACAATAACACTGAGCAACCTCCGGCCTACCACTTGCCACCAGGGATCAGATGCAGGTGGTAGCCTGCGGGTGGAGGAGGGCCTCGAACTTCCATCAGCAGCAGCGGCAGCTGGGCTAAGGGCAGGGGCACACAGGTGGTGCTGTGCAGCGTGGGGAGCGACCTTCCTAAGAAGTGTTAAGGGTCACTCTCCTCACCGCGCAGCGGCCGCCATAAGAGGGGGAGGTGGGAGGGAGGAGCAGCTGGGAGGTGGGAGTGGACAAATTAAAGAGCGGGGGCGGGGCCGCAGGGGACGCAGTGGCGGGAAACAGGAGTGAGGAACGGCGAGGGGTACAGAAGACAAAAAAGGGCACAGGGCACAGAATGGCAGAAGAGGGGAAGAGGAGGAATGAAATGAAGACAAAATAAACAATGACAACAAAGCAATGCACTTACGCTAAGGCAAAAGTGAAGCGAGCGGGGGGCAGGCCGCAGGGGATGCAGCGGCTGGAAAAACCATGGGAGGAACGGCGAGAAGGAAAGAAAGGGCACAGGGCACAGAATACTACAAGGGGTAGAAGGAGGAGTGAAACGAAGACAAAATAAACAATGATAACAAAAGCAATACAATTACGCTAAGGCAAAAGTGAAGTGAGCGGGGGGCAGGCCGCAGGGGATGCAGCGGCTGGAAAAACCATGGGAGGAACGGCGAGAAGGAAAGAAAGGGCACAGAGCACAGAATAGCACAAGAGGGTAGAAGGAGGAGTGAAACGAAGACAAAATAAACAATGACAACAAAAGCAATACAATAACACTGAGCAACCTACGGCCTACCACTTTCCACCAGGGATGAGGCACAGGTGGTAGCCTGCGGGTGGAGTAGGGACTCGAACTTCCTTCAGCAGCAGTGTCAGCTGGGCTAATGGCAGGGGCACACAGGTGGTGCTGTGCAGCGTGGGGAGCCACCTGCCTAAAAAGGGTAAAGGGTTGCTCTCCTCACCACTTAGCGGCCGCCATAAGAAGGGGAGGTGGGAGGGAGGAGCAGCTGGGAGGTGGGAGCGGACGAATGGGAAAGCGGGGGGGCGGGGCCCCAGGGGAAACAGCGGCGGGAAACAGGAGTGAGGAACGGGGAGGGGTACAGAAGGCAAAAAAGGGCACAGGCACAGAATAGCACAAGAGGGGAAGAGGAGGAATTAAATGAAGACAAAATAAACAATGACAACAAAGCAATGTAATTACGCTAAGGCAAAAGTGAAGCGAGCGGGGGCGGGCTGCGGGGGATGCACCGGCTGGAAAAACCACGGGAGGAACAGCGAGAAGGAGAGGAAGGGCACAGGGTACAGAATAGTACAAGGGGTAGAAGGAGGAGTGAAACGAAGACAATAAAAACAATGACAACAAAAGCATTGCAATTACGCTAAGGCAAAAGTGAAGCGAGGGGGGGGCGGAGCTGCAGGGGATGCAGCAGCTGGAAAAACCACGGGAGGAACGGCGAGAAGGAGAGAAAGGGCACAGGGCACAGAATAGCACAAGAGGGTAGAAGGAGGAGTGAAACGAAGACAAAATAAACAGTGACAACAAAAGCCATACAATAACACTGAGCAACCTACGGCCTACCACTGGCCACCAGGGATGAGACCCAGGTGGTAGCCTGCGGGTGGAGGAGGGCCTCGAACTTCCGACAGCAGCAGCGGCAGCTGGGCTAAGGGCAGGGGCACACAGGTGGTGCTGTGCGGCGTTGGGAGCGACCTGCCTAAAAAGGGTCAAAGGTCACTCTCCTCACCGCGCAGCGGCCGCCATAAGAAGGGGAGGTGGGAGGGAGGAGCAGCTGGGAGGTGGGAGTGGACAAATTAGAGAGCGGGGCGGGGCCGCAGGGGACGCAGTGGCGGGAAACAGGAGTGAGGAACGGCGAGGGGTACAGAAGGCAAAAAAGGGCACAGGGCACAGAATGGCACAAGAGGGAAGGGGAGGAATGAGATGAAGACAAAATAAACAATGACAACAAAGCAATGCACTTACGCTAAGGCAAAGGTGAAGCGAGCGGGGGGCAGGCCACAGGGGATGCAGCGGCTGGAAAAACCATGGGAGTAACGGCGAGAAGGAAAGAAAGGGCACAGGGCACAGAATAGTACAAGGGGTAGAAGGAGGAGTGAAACAAAGACAAAATAAACAATGATAACAAAAGCAATGCATTTAAGCTAAGGCAAAAGTGAAGCGAGCGGGGGGAGCGGGCCGCAGGGGACGCAGTGGCTGGAAAACCCACGGGAGGAACGGCGAGAAGGAGAGAAAGGGCACAGGGCACAGAATAGCACAAAAGGGTAGAAGGGGGAGTGCAACGAAGACAAAATAAACAATGACAACAAAAGCAATACAATAACACTGAGCAACCTACGGCCTACCACTGGCCACCAGGGATGAAGCACAGGTGGCAGCCTGCGGGTGGAGTAGGGCCTCGAACTTCTGTCAGCAACAGCGGCAGCTGGGATAAGGGCACGGGCACACAGGTGGTGCTGTGCAGCGTGGAGAGCCACCTGCCTACAAAGGGTCAAGGGTTGCTCTCCTCACCGCGCAGCGGCCGCCATAAGAAGGGGAGGTGGGAGGGAGGAGCAGCTGGGAGGTGGGAGCGGACGAATGGGAAAACGGGGGGGCGAGGCCGCAGGGGAAACAGCAGCAGGAAACGGGAGTGAGGAACGGGGAGAGGTACAGAATGCAAAAAAGGGCACAGGGCACAGAATGGCACAAGAGGGGAAGAGGAGGAATGAAACAAAGACAAAATAAACAATTACAACAAAGCAATGCAATTACGCTAAGGCAAAAGTGAAGCAAGCGGGCCGCGGGGGATGCAGCGGCTGGAAAAACCACGGGAGGAACAGCGAGAAGGAGAGAACGGGCACAGGGCACATAATACTACAAGGGGTAGAAGGAGGAGTGAAACGAACACAAAATAAACAATGATAACAAAAGCAATACAATTACGATAAGGCAAAAGAGAAGCGAGCGGGGGGGGGGGGCCGCAGGGGGCGCAGTAGCTGGAAAAACCACGGGAGGAATGGCGAGAAGGAGAGAAAGGGCACAGAGCACAGAATAGCACAAGAGGGTAGAAGGAGGAGTGAAACGAAGACAAAATAAACAATGACAACAAAAGAAATACAATAACACTGAGCAACCTACGGCCTACCACTTTCCACCAGGGATGAGGCACAGGTGGTAGCCTGCGGGTGGAGTAGGGCCTCGAACTTCCGTCAGCAGCAGCGACAGCTGGGCTAAGGGCACGGGCACACAGGTGGTGCTGTGCAGCGTGGGGAGCCACCTGCCTAAAAAGGATCAAGGGTTGCTCTCCTCACCGCACAGCGGCCGTCATAAGAAGGGGAGGTGGGAGGGAGGAGCAGCTGGGAGGTGGGAGCGGACGAATGGGAAAGTGGGGGGGCGGGGCCCCAGGGGAAACAGCGGCGGGAAACAGGAGTGAGGAACGGGGAGGGGTACAGAAGGCAAAAAAGGGCACAGGGCAAAGAATGGCACAAGAGGGGAAGAGGAGGAATGAAAGGAAGACAAAATAAACAATTACAACAAAGCAATGCAATTAAGCTAAGGCAAAAGTGAAGCAAGCGGGGGCGGACCGCGGGGGATGCAGCGGCTGGAAAAACCACGGGAGGGACAGCGAGAAGGAGAGAAAGGGCACAGGGCACAGAATAGTACAAGGGGTAGAAGGAGGAGTGAAATGAAGACAAAAGAAACAATGACAACAAAAGCAATGCCATTACGCTAAGGCAAAAGTGAAGCCGGGGGTGGCGGGGCGGCAATGGGATGCAGCAGCTGGAAAAACCACGGGAGGAACGGCGAGAAGGAGAGAAAGGGCACAGGGCACAGAATAGCACAAGAGGGTAGAAGGAGGAGTGAAACGAAGACAAAATAAACAGTGACAACAAAAGCAATACAATAACACTGAGCAACCTACGGCCTACCACTGGCCACCAGGGATGAGATGCAGGTGGTAGCATGCAGGTGGAGGAGGGCCTCGAACTTCCGTCAGCAGCAGCGGCAGCTGGGCTAAGGGCAGGGGCACACAGGTGGTGCTGTGCGGCGTGGGGAGCGACAGGTCTAAAAAGGGTCAAGGGTCGCTCTCCTCACCGCGCAGCGGCCACGATAAGAAGGGGAGTTGGGAGGGAGGAGCAGCTGGGAGGTGGGAGTGGACAAATGAGAAAGTAGGGGGCGCGGCCGCAGGGGACGTAGTGGCGGGAAACAGAAGTGAGGAACGGTGAGGGGTACAGAAGGCAAAAAAGGGCACAGGGCACAGGGCACAGAATGGCACAAGAGGGGAAGAGGAGGAATGAAACGAAGACAAAATACATAATGACAACAAAGCAATGCACTTACGCTAAGGCAAAAGTGAAGCGAGCCGGGGGCAGGCCGCAGGGAATGCAGTGGCTGGAAGAACCATGGGAGGAACGGCGAGAAGGAAAGAAAGGGCACAGGGCACAGAATAGTACAAGGGGTGGAAGGAGGAGTGAAACGAAGACAAAATAAACAATGATAACAAAAGCAATGCAATTACGCTAAGGCAAAAGTGAAGCCAGCGGGGGGGCGGGGCCACAGGGGCTGGAAAAACCACGGGAGGAACGGCGAGAAGGAGAGAAAGGGCACAGGGCACAAAACTGCACAAGTGGGTAGAAGAAGGAGTGAAAAGAAGACAAAATAAACAATGACAACAAAAGCAATACAATAACACTGAGCAACCTACGGCCTACCACTGGCCACCAGGGCTGAGACGCAGGTGGTAGCCTGTGGGTGGAGGAGGGCCTCGAACTTTCAGCAGCAGCAGCAGCAGCAGCAGCTGGGCTAAGGGCAGGGGCACACAGGTGGTGCTGTGCGGCGTGGGGAGCGACCTGCCTAAAAAGGGTCAAGGGTCACTCTCCTCACCGCGCAGCGGCCGCCATATGAAGGGGAGGTGGGGGGGAGGAGCAGCTGGGAGGTGGGAGCGGACTAATTAGAGAGCGGGGGGCGGGGATGCAGGGGACGCAGTGGCAGGAAACAGGAGTGAGGAACGTCGAGGGGTACAGAAGGCAAAAAAGGGCACAGGGCACAGAATGGCACAAGAGGGGAAGAGGAGGAATGAAATTAAGACAAAATAAACAATGACAACAAAGAAATGCACTTACGCTAAGGCAAAAGTGAAGCGAGCGGGGGGCAGGCCGCAGGGGATGCAGCGGCTGGAAAACCCATGGGAGGAACGGCATGAAGGAAAGAAAGGGTACAGGGCACAGAATAGTACAAGAGGTAGAAGAGGAGTGAAACAAAGACAAAATAAACAATGATAACAAAAGCAATGCAATTAGGCTAAGGCAAAAGTGAAGCGAGCGGGGGGGGCGGCGACGCAGGGTACGCAGTGGCTGGAAGAACCACGGGAGGAACGTCGAGAAGGAGAGAAAGGGCACAGGGCACAGAATAGCACAAGAGGGTAGAAGGAGTGAAACGAAGACAAAATAAACAATGACAACAAAAGCAATACAATAACAGTGAGCAACCTACGGCCTACCACTGGCCACCAGGGATGAGACGCAGATGGTAGCCTGCGGGTGGAGGAGGGCCTCGAACTTCCGTCAGCAGCAGCGGCAGCTGGGCTAAGCACACGGGCACACAGGTGGCGCTGTGCAGCGTGCGGAGCCACCTGCCTAAAAAGGGTCAAGGTTTCCTCTCCTCACCACTTAGCGGCCGCCATAAGAAGGGGAGGTGGGAGGGAGGAGTAGCTGGGAGGTGGGAGCGGACAAATGAGAGAGCGGGGGCGGGGCCGCAGGGGACGCAGTGGCGGGAAACAGGCGTGAGGAATGGCGAGGGGTACAGAAGGCAAAAAAGGGCACAGGGCATAGAATGGCACAAGAGGGGAAGTGGAGGAATGAAACGAAGACAAAATAAACAATGATAACAAAAGCAATGCAATTACTCTAAGGCAAAAGTGAAGCGAGCGGGGGGGCGGGGCCGCAGGGGACGCAGTAGCTGGAAGAACCAAGGGAGGAACGGCGAGAAGGAGGGAAAGGGCACAGGGCACAGAATAGCACAAGAGGGTAGAAGGAGGAGTGAAACGAAGACAAAATAAACAATGACAACAAAAGCAATACAATAACACTGAGCAACCTACGGCCTACCACTGGCCACCAGGGATGAGGCACAGGTGGTAGCCTGCGGGTGGAGTAGGGCCTCAAACTTCCGTCAGCAGCAGCGGAAGCTGGGCTAAGCGCACGGGCACACAGGTGGTGCTGTGCAGCTTGGGGAGCCACCTGCCTAAAAAGGGTCAAGGGTTGCTCTCCTCACCACTTAGCGGCCGCCATAAGAAGAGGAGGTGGGAGGTAGGAGCAGGTGGGAGGTGGGAGCGGACGAATGGGAAAGCGGGGGGCGGGGCCGCAGGGGAAACAGCGGTGGGAAACAGGAGTGAGGAACGGGGAGGGGTACAGAAGGCAAAAAAGGGCACAGGGCACAGAATGGCAGAGGAGGGGAAGAGGAGGAATGAAACGAAGACAAAATAAACAATGACAACAAAGAAATGCAATTCCGCGAAGGCAAAAGTTAATCAAGCGGGGGCGGGCCGCGGGGGATGCAGCAGCTGGAAAAACCACGGGAGGAACAGCGATAAGGAGAGAAAGGGCACAGGGCACAGAATAGTACAAGGGGTAGAAGGAGGAGTGAAACAAAGACAAAATAAACAATGACAACAAAAGCAATGCAATTACGCTAAGGCAAAAGTGAAGCCAGGGTGGGGCGGGGCCGCAGGGGATGCAGCAGGTGGAAAAACTACGGGAGGAATGGCGAGAAGGAGAGAAAGGGCACAGAATAGCAAAAGAAGGTAGAAGGAGCAGTGAAACGAAGACAAAATAAACAGTGACAACAAAAGCAATACAATAACACTGAGCAACCTACGGCCTACCACTGGCCACCAGGGATGAGACCCAGGTGGTAGCGTGCGGGTGGAGGAGGGCCTCGAACTTCCGTCAGCGGCAGCTGGGCTAAGGACAGGTGTACACAGGTGGTGCTGTGCGGCGTGGGGAGCGAGCTGTCTAAAAAGGGTCAAGGGTCGCTCTCCTCACCGTGCAGCGGGCGCCACAGGAAGGGGAGGTGGGAGGGAGGAGTAGCTGGGAGGTGGGAGCGGACAAATGAGAGAGCGGGGGCGGGCTGCAGGGGACGCAGTGGCGGGAAACAGGCGTGAGGAACGGCGAGGGATACAGAAGGCAAAAAAGGGCACAGGGCACAGAATGGCAGAAGAGGGGAAGAGGAGGAATGAAACGAAGACAAAATAAACAATGACAACAAAGCAATGCACTTACGCTAAGGCAAAAGTGAAGCGAGCCGGGGGCAGGCTGCAGGGGATGTAGCGGCTGGAAAAACCATGGGAGGAACGGCAAGAAGGAAAGAAAGGGCACAGGGCACAGAACAGTACAAGGGGTAGAAGGAGGAGTGAAACGAAGACAAAATAAACAATGATAACAAAACCAATGCAATTACTCTAAGGCAAAAGTGAAGCAAGCGGAGGAGCGGGGCTGCAGGGGATGCAGTGGCTGGAAAAACGACGGGAAGAACGGCGAGAAGGAGAGAAAGGGCACAGGGCACAGAACAGCACAAGAAGGTAGAAGGAGGAGTGAAACGAAGACAAAATAAACAATGACAACAAAAGCAATACAATAACACTGAGCAACCTATGGCCTACCACTGGCCACCAGGGATGAGACGCAGGTGGTAGCCTGTGGGTGCAGGAGGGCCTCGAACTTCCATCAGCAGCAGTGGCAGCTGGGCTAAGGGCAGGGGCACACAGGTGGTGCTGTGCGGCGTGGGGAGCGACCTGACTAAAAAGTGTCAAGGGTCACTCTCCTCACCGTGCAGCGGCCGCCATAAGAAGGGGAGGTGGGAGGGAGGAGCAGCTGGGAGGTGGGAGCGGACCAATTAGAGAGCGGGGGGCAGGGCCGCAGGGGGCGCAGTGGCAGGAAACTGGAGTGAGGGACGGCGAGGGGTACAGAAGGCAAAAAAGGGCACAGGGCACAGAACAGCACAAGAGGGTAGAAGGAGGAGTGAAACAAAGACAAAATAAACAATAACAACAAAAGCAATACAATAACACTGAGCAACCTATGGCCTACCACTGGCCACCAGGGATGAGATGCAGGTGGTAGCCTGCGGGTGCAGGAGGGCCTCGAACTTCCGTCAGCAGCAGCGGCAGCTGGGCTAAGCGCACGGGCACACAGTTGGTGCTGTGCAGCGTCGGGAGCCACCTGCCTAAAAAGGGTCAAGGGTTGCTCTCCTCACCACTTAGCGGCCGCCATAAGAAGGGGAGGTGGGAGGGAGGAGCAGGTGGGAGGTGGGAGCGGCCGAATGGGAAAGCGGGGGGCAGGCCGCAGGGGAATCAGCGGTGGGAAACAGGAGTGAGGAACGGGAGGGGTACAGAAGGCAAAAAAGGGCACAGGGCACAGAATGGCACAAGAGTGGAAGAGGAGGAATGAAACGAAGACAAAATAAACAATGACAACAAAGCAATGCAATTACGCTAAGGCAAAAGTGAAGCAAGCGGCTGTGGGCTGCGGGGGATGCAGCGGCTGGAAAAACCACGAGAGGAACAGCGATAAGGAGAGAAAGGGCACAGGGCACAGAATAGTACAAGGGGTAGAAGGAGGAGTGAAACGAAGACAAAATAAACAATGACAACAAAAGCAATGCAATTACGCTAAGGCAAAAGTGAAGCCGGGGGGGGCAGGGCCGCAGGGGATGCAGCAGCTGGAAAAACCACGGGAGGAATGGCGAGAAGGAGAGAAAGGGCACAGGGCACAGAATAGCACAAGAGGGTAGAAGGAGGAGTGAAACGAAGACAAGATAAACAGTGACAACAAAAGCAATACAATAACAATGAGCAACCTACGGCCTACCACTGGCCACCAGGGATGAGACACAGGTGGTAGCCTGCGGGTGGAGGAGGGCCTCGAACTTCCGTCAGCAGCAGCGGCAGCTGGGCTAAGGGCAGGGGCACACAGATGGTGCTGTGCGGCGTTGGGAGCGACCTGCCTAAAAAGGGTCAAAGGTCACTCTCCTCACCGCGCAGCGGCCGCCATAAGAAGGGGAGGTGGGAGGAAGGAGCAACTGGGAGGTGGGAGCGGACAAATTAGAGAGCGGGGGGCGGGGCCGCAGGGGACGCAGTAGCGGGAAACAGGAGTGAGGAACGGCGAGGGGTACAGAAGGCAAAAAAAGGGCACAGGGCACAGAATGGCACAAGAGGGGAAGAGGAGGAATGAAATGAAGACAAAATAAACAATGACAACAAAGCAATGCACTTACGCTAAGGCAAAAGTGAAGCGAGCGGGGGCAGGCCGCAGGGATGCAGTGGCGGGAAACAGGCGTGAGGAACGGCGAGGGGTACAGAAGACAAAAAAGGGCACAGGGCACAGAATGGCAGAAGAAGGGAAGAGGAGGAATGAAATGAAGACAAAATAAACAATGACAACAAAGCAATGCAGTTACGCTAAGGCAAAAGTGAAGCGAGCGGGGGGCTGGCCGCAGGGATGCAGTGGATGGAAAAAACCATGGGAGGAACGGCGAGAAGGAAAGAAAGGGCAAAGGGCACAGAATAGCACAAGAGGGTAGAACGAGGAGTGAAACGAAGACAAAATAAACAGTGACAACAAACGCAATACAATAACACTGAGCAACCTACGGCCTACCACTGGCCACCAGGGATGAGACGCAGGTGGTAGGCTGCGGGTGGAAGAGCGCCTCGAACTTCTGTCAGCAGCAGCGGCAGCTGGGCTAAGGGCAGGGGCACACAGGTGGTGCTGTGCGGCGTGGGGAGCCACCTGCCTAAAAAGGGTCAAGGGTTGCTCTCCTCACCACTTAGCGGCCGCCATAAGAAGGGGAGGTGGGAGGGAGGAGCAGGTGGGAGGTGGGAGCGGTTGAATGGGAAAGCGGGGGGGCGGGGCCGCAGGGGAAACAGCGGCGGGAAACAGGAGTGAGGAACGAGGAGGGGTACAGAAGGCAAACAAGGGCACAGAATGGCACAAGAGGGGAAGAGGAGGAGTGAAACGAAGACAAAATAAACAATGACAACAAAAGCAATGCAATTACGCTAAGGCAAAAGTGAAGCCAGGGGGGGCGGGGCCGCAGGGGATGCAGCAGCTGGAAAAACCACGGGAGGAACGGCGAGAAGGAGAGAAAGGGCACAGGGCACAGTATAGCACAAGAGGGTAGAAGAAGGAGTGAAACGAAGACAAAATAAACAGTGACAACAAAAGCAATACAATAACACTGAGCAACCTACGGCGTACCACTGGCCACCAGGGATGAGACGCAGGTGGTAGCCTGCGGGTGGAGGAGGGCCTCGAACTTCCGTCAGCAGCAGCGGCAGCTGGGCTAAGGGCAGGGGCACACAGGTGGTGCTGTGCGGCGTGGGGAGCGACCTGTCTAAAAAGGGTCAAGGGTCGCTCTCCTCACCGTGCAGCGCGGGCGCCATAAGAAGGGGAGGTGGGAGGGAGGAGTAGCTGGGAGGTGGGAGTGAACAAATGAGAGAGCGGGGGGCGGGGCCGCAGGGGACACAGTGGCGGGAAAGAGGCGTGAGGAACGGCGAGGGGTACAGAAGGCAAAAAAGGGCACAGGGCACGGATTGGCATAAGAGGTGAAGAGGAGGAATGAAACGAAGACAAAATAAACAATGACAACAAAGCAATGCACTTACGCTAAGGCAAACGTGAAGCGAGCGGGGGGCAGGCCGCAGGGGATGCAGCGGATGGAAAAACCATGGGAGGAACGGCGAGAAGGAAAGAAAGGGCACAGGGCACAGAATAGTACAAGGGGTAGAAGGAGGAGTGAAACGAAGACAAAATAAACAATGATAACAAAAGCAATGCAAATACGCTAAGGCAAAAGTGAAGCGAGCGGGGGGCGGGGCCGCAGGGGGCGCAGTGGTTGGAAAAACCATGGGAGGAACGGTGAGAAGGAGAGAAAGGGCACTGGGCACAGAATAGTACAAGGGGTAGAAGAAGGAGTGAAACGAAGACAAAATAAACAATGACAACAAAAGCAATGCAATTACGCTAAGGCAAAAGTGAAGCCAGGGGGGGCGGGGCCGCAGGGGATGCAGCAGCTGGAAAAACCACGGGAGGAACGGCGAGAAGGAGAGAAAGGGCACAGGGCTCAGTATAGCACAAGAGGGTAGAAGGAGGATTGAAACGAAGACAAAATAAACAGTGACAACAAAAGCAATACAATAACACTGAGCAACCTACGGCGTACCACTGGCCACCAGGGATGAGACGCAGGTGGTAGCCTGCGGGTGGAGGAGGGCCTCGAACTTCCGTCAGCAGCAGCGGCAGCTGGGCTAAGGGCAGGGGCACACAGGTGGTGCTGTGCGGCGTGGGGAGCGACCTGTCTGAAAAGGGTCAAGGGTCGCTCTCCTCACCGTGCAGCGCGGGCGCCATAAGAAGGGGAGGTGGGAGGGAGGAGTAGCTGGGAGGTCGGAGTGAACAAATGAGAGAGCGGGGGGCGGGGCCGCAGGGGAAGCAGTGGCGGGAAACAGGCGTGAGGAACGGCGAGGGGTACAGAAGGCAAAAAAGGGCACAGGGCACGGAATGGCATAAGAGGTGAAGAGGAGGAATGAAACAAAGACAAAATAAACAATGACAACAAAGCAATGCACTTACGCTAAGGCAAACGTGAAGCGAGCGGGGGGCAGGCCGCAGGGCATGCAGCGGATGGAAAAATCATGGGAGGAACGGCGAGAAGGAAAGAAAGGGCACAGGGCACAGAATAGTACAAGGGGTAGAAGGAGGAGTGAAACGAAGACAAAATAAACAATGATAACAAAAGCAATGCTAATACGCTAAGGCAAAAGTGAAGCAAGCGGGGGGCGGGGCCGCAGGGGGCGCAGTGGTTGGAAAAACCATGGGAGGAACGGCGAGAAGGAGAGAAAGGGCACAGGGCACAGAATAGCGCAAGAGGGCAGAAGGAGGAGTGAAACGAAGACAAAATAAACAATGACAACAAAAGCAATGCAATTACGCTAAGGCAAAAGTGAAGCGAACGGGAGGGGCGGGGCCGCAGGGGACGCAGTGGCTGGAAGAACCACGGGAGGAACGGCGAGAAGGAGAGAAAGGGCACAGGGCACAGAATAGCACAATAGGGTAGAAGGAGGAGTTAAACGAAGACAAAATAAACAATGACAACAAAAGCAATACAATAACACTGAGCAACCTACGGCCTACCACTGGCCAACAGGAATGAAGCACAGGTGGTAGCCTGCGGGTGGAGGAGGGCCTCGAACTTCCATCAGCAGCAGCGGCAGCTGGGCAAAGCGCACGGGCACACAGGTGGTGCTGTGCAGCGTGGGTAGCCACCTGCCTAAAAAGGGTCAAGGGTCGCTCTCCTCACCGCGCAGCAGCCGCCATACGAAGGGGAGGTGGGAGGGAGGAGCAGCTGGGGGGTGGGAGCGGACAAATGAGAGAGCGGGGGGCGGGGCCACAGGGGACGCAGCGGCGGGAAACAGGAGTGAGGAACGGAGAGGGGTACAGAAGGCAAAAAAGGTCACAGGTCACAGAATGACACAAGAGGGGTGGAGGTGGAATGAAACGAAGACAAAATAAACAATGACAACAAAGCAATGCAATTACGCTAAGGCAAAAGTGAAGCGAGCGGGGGGGCAGGGCCGCAGGGGACGCAGCGGCTGGAAAAACCACGGGAGGAACGGCGAGAAGGAGAGAAAGGGCACAGGGCACAGAATAGTACAAGGGGTAGAAGGAGGAGTGAAACGAAGTCAAAATAAACAATGACAACAAAAGCAATGCAATTAGGCTAAGGCAAAAGTGAAGCAAGCGGGGGGTGGGGCTGCAGGGGACGTAGCGGCTGGAAAAACCACGGGAGGAATGGCGAGAAGGAGAAAAAGGGCACAGGGCACAGAATAGCACAAGAGGGTAGAAGGAGGAGTGAAACGAAGACAAAATAAACAATGACAACAAAAGCAATACAATAACACTGAGCAACTTACGGCCTACCACTGGCCACCAGGGATGAGGCGCAGGTGGTAGCCTGCGGCTGGAGGAGGGCCTCGAACTTCCGTCAGCAGCAGCGGCAGCTGGGCTAAGGGCACGGGGACACAGGTGGCTCTGTGCGGCGTGGGGAGCGACCTGCCTAAAAAGGGTCAAGAGTCGCACAAAACCATAAAAGGGATATTAACCATTAAAAAACTTGGTTGGCAACTTGCTTGATAATGTAAATAATATGCCCCTTAGAACTATAATCATAAAACCTATGTACTGTTTACGGCCAATAAAAGTTAAAGATTGCAGTGGTGTTATGGAGCACAAGATACATGTCAATGCATATGCAATAGTGCAGCTCCTGATCCAAATAGCAATTTTCTCTTCTTTGGCGCTCTTTTAAGATCAAATAAAAAGTCTAATGCCATTCCACAATCAACAGTTTTAAAACAATGTAAACTACCTCTCAGTTAATGGGCATGGATTCACCAAAAGGCCAAGGGTAGCAAAAGTTGAGTCACATTTGACCCTGATCACATTCAAAGCAGCCACATCGCTAATGCAAAAATCAAGAGCACTTTTAAAGAATACGCACAAGATTAATAAAAATGCAAAACATTGTTAAAGAAGGTACACACATATTTTTTTTATTATACCAATACTAATTGGCTTCCAACCATGATATGCCATGGAGGCAGCCAGTACAAACCAAGGGCCACCTAACAATTGCCAGGTGGTCCTATCAGAGCTTAATTTTAGCCGATGTTTCAGGTGGGGCCCACCGGCACTGATTTTGGGGTCCACCACTTATTTTTCCTCAACAAATTTTGATCCAGAGAAACAAATAGACCAACACAAAAGTAGGGGAGAAGGAATAATAGAAAGATGGAAAAACAGCGATGAAGGGAGAATGCAGGGGTGGAAGAGAACCCAAAAGAGTGAGATTAATGAGAGGTGGATTAAGGAAGCATGAGGTAGGATCAAGACAGCCTTGGTATTCAGCGCCCTGACCTTCAATAGCACGGGCGATAGTCTTTTGAGCAAAACATTGGCTCAGCATCTATTGCTTTACAAATTAAGCACTGGTTTATACTATTCTGCCCAGTTACAGCACTCTCTAATTAGAGCCCCCATTGCCAGATGTAGCGCAAAATAAAAAAAGGCACAACTGTGGTAGGAAGATTCCCTCGGGCACAGCGATCAGGAACAACATCAGCTGTAGCAGTGGAGGCTTAAATTACACTCATGGAACAGGACAGCAGCAGTGCAAATTTCCACCACCGCACAAAGTTGACACAAAACTTGCAGTAGTAGTAGAAACATGCATGCTGTGACACAGGCAAGCAGAAGCCTTGGTTTACACCCACAACAGTTAGTATTCCATGCCACAAGCTCCAGGTGACAATACTTTGGGTGAGAAATATAGCAGCTAAGTGCTTGAAACACTGCAAAGTAGATAAGATCTTTCAAAGTAATAAAGATATTTCACACTTATGAAGCTATGAAGTTGTAACAATCATATTCTATGTAAAGTTACACATACAGGAGTCATGCATAACAATTCTTGGGCGATTCCAATAATATCTGACTGGCACTCACTCAAATTATCCATGTACATTGCTATTAGTGTAATATTCAACATGGCTGCCACTAGCAGTGTTGTTTAGTAATGTGTCAACCTATCAATTTTGCATTCCGAGGAGGGGGGTGGGGTGGGGGTGTTGGACTTGGCCCTTTTTGGCTAAAGTTCCCTAAACTTTTTGCCTTCCCCTAGACCTTTTTCTAACATGGTGTTGCCAACTTAGATGCTTTGGGCACTTTGCCACTGCTGATCGGTGTCAAAGTGCAAGTGCTCCCTGTGTAAAGTGTAATGGTAATTGGTTGTCCATGATTGGTATGTTTGCCTTACTAGTAAAGTCCCTAGTAAAGTGCACAATGTGTGCCAAGGCTGGTAATGCAAATGCTACTAGTGGGCCTGCAGCCCTAATTGTGCCACCCACACAAGTATCCCTAAAGAGAGAGCGCAGGCCTGCCACTGTAGTGCCTGCACGCAGTTTGTTAAACTGCCTTGTTGTCCTGACAAGTGCACCCACTTGCCATGTCTTTCTCTTCCCTTTGTATGCACATCAGACACCCCTATGGTAGGTCCAAGGTACCCCCCTGGGCAGGGTGCAGTGTATGTGAAAGGTAGGACATGTACTGAGGTGTGTACCATGTCCTAGCAGTGAAATACTCTCCATTTTGTGTTTCACTGTTGAAAGGCCATCTTGCCCATAGGACAGAATGGGGAGGCGGTGTAATGTGTTTCTAGCCTATCTCCCCATAGGCTTAAGATGAAGAGGTGACGTTTAGTGTGCCTGGACTCACAATTTAATAACACATCTTTTTGTGAAGGTGGTTTTTGCATTGTGTGTTTAGAAACCACTCTTTTAGAAGTGGCTGGGTTTTTGTGGTCTAACATTTCTGTGTGTCTGCCTGGTTGTGGATTGACTGTCTGGATCTGAAAGTGATAGGATCTGGGGAATGTCTTGACCCAGGGGAGGAGGTGAGACAGCAAGAGCTGACCTGCATCTGGAGTGTAGGGGGGAGGAATAGCCCCTGGAGGTGAAGATGCCTGGGCTGCTGCCATAAAACAATGGCTCCATCTCCTGTTGAGTGATTAAGGATCCAGACCCCCACTATCAAAGGAAGAAGGTGTCACTGGCAGGGAGACATCCAGAACTGGTTTGGACAGGGGTCAGTGCCCACATGCATGCAAAGAATTCAAAGACATTGAGGGGTATAACTAGGAGAGCTGAAACCCCCGAACATTGGAATGGAACTGTTTAAGACTGTAAAGGATTAAAACTACTTTGAGGTCAAGGGGAATTTCTGCCAAGGAAGAAACAGCTGAAGAGGCTGAAGGAAAGGACTGACCCTTGCTGTGTGTTTTAGGGCTGGCCTGCAGTTTGCTGATTTAACCAAGGAGAAGCTAAAGGAACTTTTCTGTGTGCTGTGTCCCCCCTGCTTGAAAGGGCTTCACTGTGTGCTGTGTCCTGAATTAACTTATCCCCAAGGGCCCGAGGAGAGCTGGCTCCCTGTTGTGGAAAGTCCGGAACACAAAAGTTTCCAGGTGTGTCTCAGTGACGCTGTGTGTGTGTGCTTTGTGCAGCCTGAGACCTTTGTGAGGATTGTCCTGCGATCATGTGCACCCGCAATCCAAGTGAGTCTCAGCGACGCTGTGTGCGTGTGCTTTGTGCAGCCTGAGACCTTCGAGAGGATTGCCCTGTGACCGTGCACACCCGGAGCTCAAGTGAGTCTCAGCGACACTGTGTGCGCGTGCTTTGTGCAGCCTGAGACCTTTGTGAGGATTACGCTGTGATCGTGTGCACCCGGAATTCAAGTGAGTCTCAGCGACGCTGTGTGCGTGTGCTTTGTGCAGCCTGAGACCTTTGTGAGGATTGCCCTGTGACCATGCACACCCGGACTGTGATCGTGTGCACCCGGAATTCAAGTGAGTCTCAGCGACACTGTGTGCGTGTGCTTTGTGCAGCCTGAGACCTTCATGAGGATTGCCCTGTGACCATGCACACCCGGAGTTCAAGTGAGTCTCAGCGACGCTGTGTGCATGTGCCCTGTTGCAGCCTGAGATCTTCATCATTGCCATCGGACCGGACCGGCATCCCTAGAGGAGCTGTGCCGCCGACCCGAGCCTGCCTTTGCCAAGGAGGGACCTCGAACCATCGCCGTTGGGGGGGGGGCCCGATTTCCACTGCCCAAAACCAACGAAGTCACATCGGAGGCCCAAGTCGCGAGGAGAGGAGAGTGAGGTCACACCCCCCAGGTAACGCTCAGCAAGCGTGTGTGTGACGCCGCCTGGGCAGGGTGCGGGCTCCGAGAGAAACGCTCTCGGCCTTTCCCATTCTCGCAGCGCGAGCCTCCGTTCAAGCTCGTATCACGGCCCGTACTTGCCGAGGAGTGGCAGTACCGGGGCCGAAGTGTGGAGCTGCACTTTGTTTTCCACCGTACCGTGCTGGGGAAATATTTTGGCAGAAGCTGACTGCAAGTCAGTAAGAGTGGCATAGAGACTGTCCAGAGCACCGTGATCGGTGCCGGAGTACATTATTGTTGCATTACGAACTGCCTGATTGTTGTATTATGCATTGTGTTATTTTTGCATAACGAACTGCCTGATTGTTGCACTACGCATTGCATTATTTTTGCATTACTAACTGCCTGATTGTTGCATTACGCATTGCATTATTTTTGCATAATGAACTGCCTGATTGTTGCATTAAGCATTGCATTATTTTTGCATAACGAACAGCCTGATTGTTGCATTACGCATTGCATTATTTTTGCATTACGAACTGCCTGATTGTTGCATTACGCATTGCATTATTTTTGCATAACGAATTGCCTGATTGTTGCATTACGATTTGCATTATTTTGGCATTACGAACTGCCTGATTGTTGCATAACGAACTGCATTATTTTAACATTTCATCGTGCCTGATTCTTGCATTATGAACTACATAGCATTGCATTTGGACTGCATTGGATCATAGAGAATTGCTCATTAATACTAGAAGAACCTACCAGGGCTTGCTGGCCTAATAACCAGCAAGGTGAAATATTACAAATACGCATATATTGGATTTTTATCCTGTGGTCTCATCGTATATCTTTTTATATAAACATATAATTGTTTTTATGAAGCTTGTGTGGAGTCCATTTGTGGTGTTAGCCTTGGGTTACTGAGAGCGTGGTTGCAAATACTTTACACATTTGCCTTGGAGATAAGCCTGGCTGCTCGTGCCAAGCTACCGAGGGGTGAGCAGGGGCTATCTGAGAAGGTGTCCTTCCTTTCCCTGACTTAAAAGCAAGGGTTCCTATTTGGCCTAAGGTACCTACCTCAGCCAACGAGAGACCCCCAGTTCCAACAGGGGGTTTGACCAGCCTCTGAGGAAAATGGCAGTTTCCTAGAGCGACTCTGTAACTCGACAACCTAATCCCCCAACATCCGTGAATTGATCCATCCCCAGACCGCAATCTAGCAATATTCTTTGGTTACCGGTCACTGGGGATACCGATAAGCCCATCATTATTGAATTCCGCTGGCGGATAACAGCTGGAGGACGCAGGGGCCTCGCTGGTGCAACGGAGCCCCAGGCTCGAGTTTATCCTGGGTGTCTGTGAAGGCGCTGTGGAAGGCTATGGCCGTGGACGCTGCCAACACCTGGTGGTGGTGTACACCATTTTTTATGTCATTGGGCTGGAAGGCTCACAATCGCAGGAGACTTGCCCACCCCTCTGGTGACGCCATGGGAGCATTCACATCACGCCCTGATTGGCCTGTAAGGCAGTTCTGCTGGCAGGCTGACTCAGTGCATCCTAACTTAAAATGGTTGGAGGGACCGCCTGAAACAACCTCCACATGTGACTACCAGTGACGGGCCTGTGAAATAAGTGATGGGCCCGCGACAACCAGAGGTGGTGCTCAGCTGCAGCGCCGCCCCCCTGTGTAAATGAGAGTTCTGAGAGGCAACGAGGGCTGCCTGTGACAGCTGTGACTTAGGCAGTGAGTGGAGGCAATACCTTTGTTTGGAGGAGTGCCCGGGGACGCAAGAGCGGTAAGTCAACCTCCTGGACATCTGGTGACTTTGAACGGCTTGGAACACTAGCATAAGGGCCCCACAAAAGTTATTGGGTAGATTCTTCATTAACTCTGCCTGAATATACTTTTTGCAGACATCTCTCAGCTATTAGACCTACTTCACTGTATTGGGTGTGAAGATTACTGTCTTGCCACTTCCCAGGTCAGAGGAGCCCTTCGGGAGCCTGCTGTCTTCGTTCTTTGTGAATTGTTGGTTTGAATTGCAGGGAGTGGCTAACACATGGTGAGATACCTGTCAGGCCGCACAGTGTGCAAGTGAGCGGCCACAGATAGGTGGCAGCAGGTATCCCTGTGGCCCCAGAGCCTTCCCCTATCTCTTTCCCCCACTGCAGCTCTCCCACCATGCTAGGCGACAAGGGTTCACGGAACTCCCATGAAACCAAACTAGATAAAAATACGCTCCCCAGGGGTCCAGAGGTCACCGAGGGATCCCCAACACTATTGCACCCGGCTGCCCATCTGGCCCCTGAGGGTGGAATCTATGACACTCCACGATATTATGGCAGCTATACAGGGAGTACAATCACACTGGAAGCACGAATAGACTCTGTCAGGATGGAGGTCTCGTTAATGAGAGATGACCTCCGCAACATGAGCTCCAGAGTTAAAGAAGTGGAGGAAACAACAGCCGCTCTTCAAAAGGATACGAAGACTCTTAGAGCCCAGGTCGGTGATCTTCGAGCCTCAAGTACGATCTTAGAAGCCCAGTATGAAGACTATGAAGGCAGGTCAAGGCGCAACAGCATGCACATTCTGGGTGTCCCGAAACGGCCTCTCTAAATATTTCTCAGTGAAGTGGGCTCATCGAGTACCGGGTGGATATACGAGACTGGGAATCGCGCTGTGCCCCATAATAGCCCGCATCTTCAACTTTCGGGACTGTGATGAAATACTACAGATGGCGAAAGTGCCCCACAGTGACTTATGAGAACGCAAATATAACATTCTTTACTGACTTCACGCTCAAGTTCTAGAGGCAGCGTTGTAGCTTTTTGGAAAATAAAAAGGCCCTGAGAGACAACAAGGTGAAATATTCTATGCTCTTTCCTGCAAAGCTATGAGTAGAATCGGAGGAGAAAACATGGTTCTCCTTAACACCTGAAGAGGCATGGGACTGGGCGATGGGTGGCAGATGGTGAGGGTCAAAGGCCCCAGGACGCAGTGAGGGCGGCAAAGGAAGCAATCTATGACATCAACCGGACAGCAAATGATGCTTCCTTCCAGGGTGCAAGAATTGCAGCAACGGTTGCCTTCAGGATTGTCTGAATCAATGTAATAGGCAACGAGCTTTCCCACAGGTGCTGTGGGGGGGGGGGCTGAGGGCAAAATTACTCTGCTCCCTGGCTCCTGACCTGGGTGTTGCTGCTCCCTGGCTCCTGACCTGGGTGTTGCTGTGTCATTTATGTGCATCACAGTCCCTGCAGCTGTAGCCTGACAGGCGGAACAGCACCATGGCTAGTGAAGGCCACATAAAACTATTTTGCAGACATCAAATCCTCAATCGACTCTCCTCAGATGTTATTGGAGGCCTACAAGACTGTCATTAAGGGACAGGCACTCTCCATAATAGTTGGGCACAAGAAAGAGAAGAGAGTCACAGTGGAGAATATAGAGTTCCAACATACTTGACCTTGAGGCGAAATTAGTGATGGATGAGAACGGGGCCTTAAAACATAAGTTCAGCCTCAAGCAACAGGAATATAGAGGCATGGTAACAGAGGTGGCTAAGGCCAGAAATCGTGCGATGCAGTATCGTGTTTATGAGGTTGGAGATAAAGCAGGGAAACTACTAGCATGGCTGGACAGACGCGAAAGTGCAAATAGATGGGTAACAGAAATCTGCACAGACGACAGGGAACACATGCTTTATCCCCAAGATGTCGCCAATGCCTTCGCTGACTACTATTCCTGTCTCCACTCTCCTACTGGTAAGGCTACCGCAGAAGATTGCAACGATCTCTTGGCTGATCTCAGGCTCTCATTTCTCTGTGATAAGGTGGCTCTGGCGATACGGAGCTCACGATCGGGCAAGGCACTGGGGTCAAACGGCTTAGCTATAGAGCTCTATAAACGTATGGCACCTACCACAGCACCCTATCTATTACAGATGTACCTGGAGAACCGGCAACAAGGCACTCTTCCCAGAGACCAAGAATTAGCCTTGATAGTGGTGTTGCACAAGGAGGGTAGGCCGCAGGAGAGCTGCGCCTCCTACCGACCGATATCGCTGTTCAATGCACAGGTCAAAATGCTGGCAAACCTTCTGGCATCTTGGCTCATTCAAATATTACTAAATTTGTGCATGGTGATCAGTCAGGCTTCATTTAAGGCCGCAACACAGCCCTTAACCTACTGCGGCTCCATGGAGTATTGGGTTGAGTAGATAAAATCTGCAAAGATGCAGTGGTCCTCTTATTGGATGCTCGTATAGACTTCTACATGGTTGATAGGCCATACCTTTTTGTCGTGTCGGAACATATAGGCTTCAGCACCAAGTTTCTGTCCTGGTTGCGGCTTCTTTACTCTGAACTCCTAGCTCAAGTTGGAGTTAATGGGAGGTCATCGTTTGTGTTCCTCCTCCGACATGGAACCAGGCAGGGTTGCCCATTCTTGCCGCTCCTTTTTGCCTTGATCTTTGAGCCTTTAGCAGCTTCGGTTTGTTCAGACCCATTGATCTTTGGCCTGCATTGGTCAGAAGAATGGGGAAATAATATCTCTCTATGCTTGTGATATCCTGTTGTATATCACAGATCCACCATTCTCCCTTTCATAGAATATTGGACATTTTCACCAATTTTGTTAAGTAGTCAGATTACATCATTACATTGGTCTAAATCCATCATGTATATTCTAATGAATGAAATAATTTATAAAGCACGACAATACCCTAGGGTGTCTAGGCGCTACCTGAAACACATGTTTATTGGAAAGAAATGAACACAGGTATGTTCTAAAGAGAAAGTTTTTAGGTTCTTCCTGAATTTAATTAAGATTGTCTCTCTTGTTAGAGAAGTTGGAAGAGTGTTACAGAGTTTTGCAGTGGTACAGGCAAAACTCTTTCCGCCCCACTTGATCTTTTTTGTCCTAGGTACAATCAGATTCCTAAGTTCTGCTGATCTTATAGGCCTAGCCGGGACATATGGTTTTAAAAAGTTTGCCAGTTGAATTGGGCCTGTTTGATTCAATGTTTTGAACGCAATGTAAAGGGATTTTAATTGGATTCTACATGGCAACATACCACATGTTCCAGAACATTGCGAAGCACAAAGAGCAACAGATGGCTTCTGATACTTTAGCATCTATGTCACCACCGACCCGAACCTCTTCAGAACCGAAAAACTTCAGCCCCTTTTGTCGAGACTTAAAAGTGACGTCCAACAATGGAGGTCGTACCACTTTCACTGCTTGGGAGAGCGGCACTATTTAAAATGAAGGCACTGCAGTGTTTTCTTTACGCGCTACAAAACACGCTTTTCCATGTTCCTACAGATTATTTTAAGGGAATAGGGGATAAGATCAGGAAACTACTCTTGGATGGCGGGCCCGCACAAGTTGCACTACATGAATTAACCCAGACTTGGTATGATGGCGAGATAGCCCTGCCAGATGTACAGAGGTACTATTGGGCGGCACAACTGGCAGTCATTAATCAATGGGTCCACTGCCCAGTAGATGAACCAGCTTACAGTATAGACCACTATGTTCTACACCTGTAGGATACTGTCGGGCTCTGTATACTAATGCGAGACACCACACATTGGTGGGCCCACTGCAGTCATGGTACAGCTGCGTCAAACGACACTTAAAACACTGGGATGGGGAGGCAAAATCACTCAGGCTACGCCATTGTGGGATTCTGAGAAGCTTGCTACTATGGGGATGCACCCCGGGTTTGATAAGTGGGATCTCATAGTCCACTCAAGGGTTGGGGATCTCTGGACCCGGGGAGGTGTGATCCCATTTTCTACATTGCAAAGTGAACATGAACTGGCTACCACAGAGATGTTCCGGTACCTACAGAAGCGATATGCCCTTCAGGTGGTGATTCCCTGGGGAGAGGACGTTTCTGAGTCTTCGCCACTAGAGGAAAGACTGCTAGATGACCATATGAACAGCAAAGCAATCTACCTCACTTACCAGTAGCTAGTTAAGAACTCACTAGGTTTACTTCTTCATTTACGAGAACACTGAGACGCTTACCTGGGTAGTATGGCTGATGAGGAATGGCCGGAGACTCTAGCTTCCCCTAGAGTGGTTGCCACCAGGGCAAGGTTCAGCTTTTTACAACGTAAGATACTCCGTAGGGTATATTTCTTCTCTACCACACTTGTCAAAATGGGAAGAATGTCTGATGCAAATTGTCGTAGAAAGTGTGGCAGTGAAGGAGCCTTCTTCCATATAATGTGGGATTGCCCGGCGATCTGACCTTTCTGGGAGTCAGTGGTGTCATGTATGATACTGTATGTGGTAGCAACCGGCAATCCTCTGCTAAATGGTGCCTTCTTAATGTGTGGGAGGCCACTGACTTTAGTCGCATGGACCAAATTTGGATGACTCTGGGTATGATCATTGCCAAATGTAATATAGCCCGCCGGTAGCGGTCGACCTCAGCACCACTTTTGGAAGACTGGCAACGTGGCATGGATTGGTGCATGGTAGCAGAAAAGGAGCTCTACGAAAGCCAAGGCTCCCTAGAAAATGGAAGAAGGTCTGGGACGAGTGGAATGGGTACAGAGGAAGCCCTTGTGTCACACCCATTGTATTAAGCATAGAGGCCACCATTCTTGGAGACAATGTATCTGTCACATGAGAGACGGGAAGGGTTCAGGGAGGTGTGGGATAGGATCATTGACGACAGCATAGCACAATATGTATCCAATATTTACATGTGCAGCTATTGTGGTGTACGTGTTTACTTCTTGCTTGCTGTAAACTCAATAAAAAGATGTTAAAAAAAATGTTTTGCATTCTGGTATCTTTTAGGCACACATTTCCTTGGCAATATTGCAATGCCCAAGTTACGCACACGGTACTCTGCAGTATTCCAAAGCCCCAGTTTAGCATACATCCCATTCGAAGAAGTATGATATATCACAGCCTCCACTCAATCCTTGAAAAAATGACATCTGGGGGGTGGTACCAAAGCAGTCGCCAAATTCTTTCCCTCCTGTCATGCCAAATTCTTTCCCTCCTGTCATGCCAAATTCTTTCCCTCCTGTCATGCCTAAGTGCGCCGGGTATGCCCAGATGTTGGTTCCGGGCTCACTGTGCCACTGGATTCCAGCTATCCTGGCTGAAGAGGCCAGGTCTGAACTGGGGCGGCATGGCGAGCAAAAGAATGATGGATTTAACCCAGATCTTTTACTGGGGGTGAATGTTTTGATTTGTTCTGCATTCCGTCCATCAATTGTGTGTCTTTTGCTTCCTCGCCCTAAGTGCGCCGGGTATGCCCAGACGTGGGTCCCGGGCTCACAGTGCCACTGGAATCAAGCTATCCTGGCTGAAGAGGAGTGAAACCCCGAAACCGGTCCTAGGATGCTAGTTTCCTGTCCAGGGAGGACCTGGCTTAGCAGTTCGGGCTGGACTGTTCCCATGAGGCACAGGGTCAAGACTGATTTGCATATGGCCAGGTCCAAACTGGGGTGGCATGGTGAGCAAAGGAATGATGGATTTAACCCAGATCTCTTGACTGGGGGTAAATGTTTTGATTTGTTCTGCATTCCATCCATCAATTATGTGTCTTCAGCCAAAAAGCAGTTTGCATTAAGGGATTTGTAGTTTGCATGTGCCATAATGGTCCTGCAAGCAGCAGTAAGCAGAATGATGTTGGCTACAAATATAGGACAGGCTGACGTTGACCATTAAAGTATGTGGCAGCTAAGCAAATCAAACTATTTACCTGCAGAGCATACACTGCACATTGACTTGTCTCTGTATTTTACCAGTTTTTGTCAAACAATGGAACTGGGGCACACCAGGGAACATGATGTGCCAAAAACCCAATATATGGTCAAGTCAGAATTTTAAACTGTTATCCTTATTTCATATCTATAACTTTGCCCTCGCCACATTTCTTCTTCAAAATACACCTCTTGCGCAGATGTATGACTGAGTAGAGTTGCCAAACGAGAATCCCGTTTATAAATATTGTTTCTGTTGCTTCACTTTTCATCAATGAAATTCTAGGAGTGCACATCATTTTGTCCAACACTAAGAGAATCCCTATCATTGGAGCCTTAGCCCACTGAGCAATGAAAGCAAAAGGCATACTGGAGGTGGATAGCACACATGTCAGTGCTGGCTCTGACAGAGCTCCATCGTGCCCGCTCTATCCTGGGCATTAAGAAGAGCAGAGCTGCGAAACCGGGGTGTGTTGAAAGCCTTTCTTTAATTCTAGGGTGGGCATGGGGAAAGGCGCTGCAGTTTCAGTCAGCTGCTCTTCTTCCCTCCAGCTCCACCCAGCTCAAGACTCGCACTCTGGTGATGGCAGCCTGTGTCTCGCCCTGGTTCCCCCGCTCACTGATGTCTTATCTCACTTACCCATGAGCCCCTCCAGGCATTTCTGGTAAGGCTACTGATATCAGGATCTGGCATGCTCTTTCAGTCTGTGTTTACCCAGGCGACTGGCACTTTTAATTCTGCACTCAGGCCAGAGGTAGTGGAGGGCAGGCATGAGCCATTCGGGGTCTTTTCCACCCTCTACATGTCCAAGTGACGTACAGAGGTAAGGAACATAATTGTATCGCCTTCTCTTACTCTCCTAGCTCTTCGGCAGCTGATAGGAGGCTGCTGAGGGCATGGAGAAGGTACTCCTTGAGAGCCTCGTTTCCTTATTGTACTTGGCACTGCCGGTAAACTCTGAGCCAGGGATCACACGGGCAGTACCCAGGGTTACAAACGGAAAGGCAGTTGTAGCAGCAACTACCCTTGGCTCCCCCACTTGACGTCCATGCACTGTGGCGCAGCAGCATCAATAGCATTAGAGGGGGGATTCCCCAACAAGAAGCATGCAGTACCCAACTAAAAAGGGCAGTGTGCGGGCTGGGGTAAGGGAGGGTGAGGAGGGATGGGGTGGGCGTGATGGGGTAAGGGAGGGTGAGGAGGGATGGGGTGGGCGTGATGGGGTAAGGGAGGGTGATGAGGGATGGTGTGGGCGTGATGGGCAGTGTATAGGGTTTAGTTTATAGTTGCAGGTAAAAGGAAGGACATTCTAGGTAGCAGTAATAAACAAACATAAACATAAGCCACAACACAAGATGACTCAAGACTCAGATGAAAGTGCAGTATACTGTTATTCAAAATGTTTAACCTTTACTCGAGGACATGAAAGCTATTATTTGTTGTTAATGTTTATTGAATTAACAAACTGTTTTTCTGCTCATCTTTACATTACGCAATGAGCGCCACCATGTTGCAGCTGTCATAAGTGCATGTTCAGGCAATTAAGTGTCGGTGTCGAGCACGGAAACCACCGGCTCAAATTAAGCACTGGGAGTAGCTAAACATATTTAGATATCCAGTCCCCATGTCTGTGCCGGCAAGGCCGGAGGGGACCTGAGCTGTTGGCACTAATAGAAATATGTCTTTCTTGTTACACTAATGATATCCATTTACACCAAATAGTACAAACTGACTCTTTTGCCACTTAATGTTGTTTATTTCTACCTAACTGAAATAATTTAATGAAACCTTAGAAGAAAGAAAGATTGAGCAGAAACCTGCAAGGATGCTAACTTACACTATGCTTTCTACACAGCTGTTTACACTGAATTCATAAGTCGGTGAGGTATTGTGCGGGACCCAACTGACATTCTCTGCACTATACAAAACATGCAAGACAATGCAGACTGCGACCTGTTGGTCACACTAGACGTCGAAGCTCTCTACACTAACATCCCCCAGGGAGCTTCCCTATACGTCATCGAGGCAGCACTACACAAAGGGGAATGGAATTCACTAACACCGATTCCATTCGTGATGGAATGTACAACCCTGGCACTAACTGATAACTTTTTTGAGTTCAAAAACCATATCT
The DNA here is from genome assembly GCF_964204655.1 of Triturus cristatus. Taxonomy (NCBI): domain Eukaryota; kingdom Metazoa; phylum Chordata; class Amphibia; order Caudata; family Salamandridae; genus Triturus; species Triturus cristatus. The sequence continues at coordinate 364,424,434 of NC_140580.1, forward strand.
ATCACCAGTCCCAGGGTACTTCCATGGGGAGTACTTTCGCCCCTAGTGTGGCCTGCCTCTACATAGCAGCTTTTGAAGAAAAAAATCATCTTACACACTGATAACCCATACCTCGGTAACCTGAGGTTATGGAAGAGATTTATAGATGATATTCTCATCTTTTGGAAAGGTGACCGCAATACCTGTGAAAATTTCTGTCAGTGGATCAATGGACAAAACCAGTATCTCAAGTTTTCCAAGACACAAGTGTACCCTTCCTAGATTTCACGATTACACTAGGTAACAACCACCTGAGCACAACAGTATATAGGAAACCCACTGACAGAAATAGTCTGCTATTATATAGCAGTCATCACCCACGTGCCCTCAAAGAAAACTTGCCAGTTGGACAATTCCTGCGCATCAGGAGAAATTGTAGCAATATCAATGATTACATGATGGAGTCAAAAATCCTCGCTAATAACCTGAGAGAAAGAGACTACCCTGAACATCACGTTAAGAAATCCATGAAAAGGGATAGAAACAATCATCGCGAGGCACTTTTGGAAACAGTTCAAAAAGAACACGAAGACATTCTGACATGTGTTACTTCTTTCACCCCAGATTCCACTCACACCAAAAAGGTCATAAACAAACACTGGGGTATTTTGAATACAGGCTCACTACAGCTATCGAAACCCAGGTTTGCTTATAAACGCAACAGGAATCTTTAGGATATCCTCATCAATACACGACCCAAGACCCAATAATCTGAGAACCAACGATCCTTATGGGGTCTTCCGCCTGTACAGGGGCATTTCCCATGCAGTTCATGCTCAGTGTGTCGCCACACAACATCTACCAAGGAGATTGTGTTCTCTGACACATTCACATGGCGCCTCATGAAACATACAAACTGCAATACAACACAATGTCTATACATGATCACATGCCCTTGCCTACTCAGATATATAGGCATGACCATGAGAACAGTTAAGACCAGGATCACAGAGCACAAGTGTAATATCCATTGTCAGAGGTCTTCAACGAAAATGTGCGCACATTTCAAAGAACGTGACCATTCCCCGGACTCCATCAGATGGGTGGTCCTAGAATCTCATCAAGGCATTACTCGGAGGGCACTTTTTAAGATTGAACAGAGATGGATACATCGCTTATCCACCGACAGATATGGGCTGAATGATGATATTCCATGGGCACAATTGAACTGAATACCAATCCCTTTCTCATCTGCTTTATTAGTGGGCTTTTAGAAGAATTCCACTCCTCGCTATACTGACTATGAAGAATAGAGAGCAACTAGTTTTACCACATTTCAGGATCGCTACACACGACTAGTGTGAATTACTTAACGCAGTCCTCTGATATATGACACAAATTCAGAGAAAGAGTGCTTTCATTAACTCTGCTCCCCCTAGACATCAATTCCTGCTATTGCTTTGCTCCAACACCACAATATCGGCACTGTTGACATAGTCCAAGATGTCTGCCATGAATTCCATCAGGATCACTTCCTGTTTCCACATATAGTAAGGTTAGCACACCACGCGTACTGCTTCCGGTTTCGCTCTTGTCCCTGCCCCCGGGCAGGAACTGACGAGTATATCTCTACTCCGGTGAGAGAGATCCTCACCTTCCCGGACCTGCGGCAGGGGTAGGTGATCCGGTGCAGTGACGCTGACCTACAGGTGAGTATGGCCGCCAACAAACCACGGCGGCAGAAACGCTGTTCCACTCTCCTTCGGCGACGCTTTACGGTGAGTTCATTGGTGACTTTTGGAATGCGGACAATGCATACTAACGAGCCCTCACCTTTGCACGGCAGTGACCCCTCATACCACCAGGGACTTGGGCTGACTTAACGGGCACTATTGGCCTCCACGCACCGCTAAACCTTTAGCGAACGCGTGGAGACCTCTACCCGTATTCTTCCTTGTACACTTTCCCTACATGGGGTGCTGCTTTGGGTAAATTAAGGGGTGCATTGGGGCTTCTACTTGCACCAGGACCCCTCCGGCATCCAGCCGCTGTGTGAGGGCTGGTATAACTTTCCAAGTACGGGGCTGGCAACCTACAATAACCTTATCTCCTGTTTAGGATAATTATACTCGATGTGTCATAGCCCCGCTGGTACCCTTAGGGCAAGAATAAGGGTTCTAATTGGTGAGTTAGATATGCTGTTACACCCTTGAGAGTTGAGAAATTGTTTTATCTACCGTTATAAGCAAATTTTGAAGAATTGTTTTGAAAGCAAACCATGTGTCACCACGTGCGGTGCCTGTCACAACACCACCAATAGTGTTGTTTTAGTCACTGGTACAAGCACATTGGGTCACTTTTTAGATTCCACAGAGAGCTACAGTGTTATCAAGGATGCATATCAATCATGTATTATTGATCATGGTGTCTTTTGCTTTCCTTTTTCCTTAGATTACCCCCAACAACGTTTAGGTACTTTTCCTAAATAACTCATGTGGTAAGTAGATTGTGACAGTCACTAACCACAAGGTGTAGATAGTTTGAACATTGGTCCTGATGAATTGCCGTCTGATCTTATAGACGCTGTGTCAAGAAACATGTTGACCGTTATAGAGTAGAGCAATACAATCTTGAACTAATAAATTTAAGATAGAAGTTGCCACGCTAGTTTCATTTTAATCAGGTAGGAGCCATTCTATTAAAGTACTGTTTTAGACTAACTAACCTGTTTTAAATTGCACTATCACCACAATACATCAACACAAGCCTAGGCCCCCTCACCCACACCTCACCAAACGGCAAGGAACAAAAGATCTCCGCCAAAGAGCCCCATCATTGGGTGCCCGTCGGGTATTGCAGCGCCGACCTGACGAGGAGCAGTCCCGATGATGAAGCATGACACCTAGCTGGCTGGGTGTGTGAGGGCACTAGTTCCGAAAGGAGGAATTCCCCCTCCACCACCTCCATTTATCTTCCCGCAGGACACCTTATCCTAAAGGGAATTGAACACTGCCTAACTCTCTGTACTCACCCCCTTGGGTGACTCTCCCCTAGGAACTGCATACCCTTCCTGTTTCTGGTTCATTTGGGCAAGTATGCTGGACCTGACCAAAAGCCCTTTCTAATCCCCTTTGTTGATAAATATTAAATGCCTCTTTTCTTCCCCTTCTCTGTTTTAAAAAGCCCTACCAGCTTCAGATGTCCTAAATATGTCAAAGTTCCCAGAAATATTTATAGATTGAGGGAGCTCAACAATGGTGTGTCTTTGGTAGCAGAGGTGGTGGGCTGTGCTAGGATTAGCCCCTTCTTGTGGGACCTGTACTTCAGATGGCCATTCCTCCCCTGCACATCAGCGACTTCCACCAAGATGGCGACGGCAATGTGGAGAAAGGTGGCAGGGGACCCTGAGAGGGGAGGTGACAGCATGGTGATCTGTTGGCCCTCTGGGATACCTCGGGGCTTGGTGTCATATTGATGGCAGGAGGATTTAGGATCAGCAGTACATCCTGGCTGAGCCGATTGGCTGCCATTGTGCACCATGGTAGTCGAGCGTGCTAGCACTGTGACGACAGGCATTACAGGTGTGAGTGTGGCGATTGCCGCCTTTACAACACTTTGCAAAAGTCCTCTTCCATCTCTTTCAATACTATATGCAGAGAGCAGGTACTATGCACTTTAAAACAATAAACAGAGAGGGACTAAATAATAAAAAGTATAATTTTGTACCGTAGCTTGTGGCTTCCAGGCTGTGGTAAGCAATTGTAAAAATATAATGGTTGGTCAGCCATCCCTTGCAAAACTCCATCCCTGCATTTACAGCCAAACACCGGGAGTCTCAAATTGCAGCATGCCTATTTAATATTCATTAGACAGGTTGTTAAGCACCCTCCTGTGAATGTACAATTAGTGATGCAAGCTATTAATACATATGTATCATTGCAAAATGCATTTCCATTCATGAACCAGTCTGTGCTTAAAGTGCACATGCCTGGTTAGAGAATGGGAATAGAAATGAGTCCCCTGGTGTCATATCAATTTGGGATTTGTGCAAACTAATCTATAATGCTGCTGTGCCATGTTGATAGCAGACAATGCAAGCCAATCATGTTTTCGAAAAATACTGAGAGCCTTTCTACGAGTTTGAGGATCCCACAACGGACTGTGCAAAGCGCCGTCCACTGGCCCACCAAACCCGTGGTGCGACCACCTGCCAGATCAGGATTTTATTCCTGCTCTGAATGGCGGTCCCCCGGCAGTCTGTCAAGCTCATTTAAGAGCCTAACCGGCAGACTGCCTCTCTCAGAGTGCTGCATGTCCCTTCCTGCATGGTGTGGCATACATGCCACTCGGTGCAGGAACTGTGATTGTATATTTGCAGGGGGAACAATATGTGCATCCCAGCAAGCACTGCCAGGCCCAGAGGCACAAGGGAGCTCTGTTAGGGTCGACTTTGTTGCTTCACCTTTCCATGGCTGTCTCTCCGCCATGAAAAGGGTGGCGTTGAGTAGGCCTGGGCAAAAATTTCGTTCCGTTCGCGGAAATTGCGATAATTTGACATTTTTGCGTTCCGCGGAGAGCGCGAAAATGTCAAAAATTCCGGTTTCCGCAGCTTGGCGATAATTTGTTTCTTGCTCGCGCTGTAAAATGATACATTCTCGCGCGCGCGCGATCGCCTTACCTGAATCCCTGCGTTCGCCGACAAGTTTTCTTGATCCGGTCGCGTTCTCCATGAGATGTTGTATTGTTTTTAGCCATTTGCGCTGTCTCGCGACAGTTCGCGCCCGCAGTGACGTCATGCGTCGCGCGATCACGTCTTTCTTCTCGCGATCATGCACCGCGAGAACAACTCAAAACAAGATGGCCGCGCCCGCAAGCAGCCACATGGGTAAGTTGGCGACCCGCAACCATGCAGAAAATCGCGCGAACATGCCGGAAAAAAACTTCCGCATCTTCGCGATATTTCTGCTTGTTTGCGATAATTTTAAACATTCTCGCGATAATTTGCGAAGGTTAATTCCGCAAATTCCGCCCACCCCTAGCGTTGAGGCAACTCAAAAAATGCTCGGTGGAGCTGCTGCGGCACCGCCAGCATATTTGGCCTCAAACCACTGCTATACCGCAATGGGAACCTTGATCTGCAGTGGTTCAGTGGCGGTCCGGTCGCCATACCTAAAATACTGCGGACGGGCCCACAGTGTGGTGGTGGTCGGAGCGCAACCACTGCTGAACTCGTAATAAGGACCTGAGTGATGAAAACAAGTTTGACTTCTGTGCCATATCAGGTAGCATGCTGATTTTTTTATTCTGTAATTGGTACAAGAGCTGAAATTTGTGTGAATTGTGTGATAGGTGCCATAAAATGGCGAGCTCGCTACAGTCAGGTAGATCAGTGAGGAGTGGTTAGTGCCAAAGCATGCCAAGATTAACCATAACCGTGCCCAGATTGTGTCATATCAAGCAGACATTGCTTGTGATGCAGTATCTATGCTGAATCTTCTCTAAGAGAAACCCGAATCTGAGCAGTAACAATGCTAACTTGCTTCCATGCCAATGTGGATTGAGAGTGGCTTGATAACAGGCTGTTTGCATATTCTGAAGATGTCTGCATGTGCTGAAGAAATTGGTTCAATATTATGCTAATTCGTATTAAGAAACTGCTGAGAACAGGTGAAAAATTATGAGGAGCATGGGCACGCTGGTGAGAATGGTGCAATGTTATGCTGCAATATATGCATATGCTACATATGCTGCTGTGATATATGCCTACATTGCATATGCTGCTGAGGGTGGTGGAGTATGCTGATATGCATGCATACTGGGTTGAGATTGCTGAAGTGTGATGCTTAGATATAGGCATACGCTTCTGTGATTAGTACAATATTATGCTGAGATGTATGCATCTGCTGCTGAGACGGATGCAATGATATAAACAAATATATGCCTACACTATTAAGACGGCGGTGCGATATTGTTCTTAGATGTGTGCAGAATGGATTGCGAATAATGCAAATGTACTCTGAGATATATGCATGCATTCCTGCGATTGGTGCAATTTTATGCTGAGATATATGCATACTGTAATATTGCTTCAGAGTTATGCTGTGATGCCGGCACAAAGTGCTGATATTTTGTATTCGCCATGCATCACTGCCTCTAAATGTTTTTTTGACTGGGAACCCCATGCTATTTGATAAAAGCATTGTCGCGTCCTCGTTTTTAAATTATAAATTGTGGAAAATTTCATATTTACTCATTGTGCCTAAAAAGAGTGTATGTTTTGCAAAATTCACTTTGAAAAAAATATGTAATTTTAAAATACACTTTTTGAATTGGATTACTCATAGATTCTTTGAAACTTAAAGTCGTGAGGTCTACTAAGCCAAATATTTGTCACCTAAAACTCTGAGCAGAGATTTTAAGAGAACCTTCGTTAATAAATCACCATTCAGCACGTTTTATCTATTGGTTACTAGGCAGTGACTAAATCCTTTTAAACCGGCTCACTTGTGAATCCTCATAGAATATCCAGTTGACCAGTTACAAATTACTTGAACTGTGTATGAGAGTGGCATACGGGCTTCTGGACATTGGGCAACATTTGACGTGTCAAGAAGAAAAAGAAAGTACACTTTACTGGTAAAAATAAAAAGAACGATTGAAACCATAGACACATATAGATACCTCTAACCAGCCCTAACATGCAACTATATTTTTTTTCGTGACAGTCCTGCAGATAGATGTTCGAAAAATCATATGCCAGTTATTGGATCGGATCTAAACCATTTGTAAGGGGTTAACTGGATTTTTCACCAGGAAAAATGTGATTTAATCCACTGCCAGGAAAGGTAAGACCCAAGCCAAGTTTAATGTTGCAAAAATGCACTTTGTGTAGTCTTAGTAAAGGATGGTGTGAGGCTGAGCATTGGTGAGTGCCGAGAACCTACCTTGACACCGATGCGGTGGAACTGTCTGACTACTATGTATCGCCCAAACAGTGAAGACCCTGAGTACATTGGAGGTTTTATTAATGATTTATTCACCTACCCTATTTTGAAATCCCCATTAAACTTTAAATGATTGTTGACTGTAATCTTGGTCGATGACCTAGTGCAGTGCTCCATTGACCTTCGCCAGTTTTTTAAGTTTTACAGATGCATGCATGAGTTTGAAAAAATGTAAATGCCAGGGCTGAAAATTTTGCTCAGAGATCCGCTGCCAGCGCTATTGAAGGACGTGGAATACCAATGTTGTTTAGACTTGATTCCACCTGATTTCTCTTTAATCCACCACCAGATGCTCCCTGCTCCTTTACCTCATGCTTAGGTGTTCTTTTTCTTCCCTGCTTTTTCCCTTTGTCACTGGATGTTCTGTCTTTCTAGTCCTTCTTTCCCCCTTTTATGTTTTTCTCTCTCTTGCTCTAGATCAAACCCAGTTGAGGAAAAATAGGCGCCAGTCCCCAAAAATGAGTGCCTGTGGTCTCCACTTGCAACCACCGGCTCAATTTTGTTATGTGATCTTATATGTATTTGTATAGCGTGCTAATCACTCTGGTATCGAGGCACTTTGCAGGTGAGCAGGCGGCTGTTGCCTGGTGAGGTTTATAGAAGAGCCATGTCTTCAGCTTCTTGCGGAACTCGAGAAGTGATGAGGTGGTGCTGATGTGGTGCAGAAGGTGATTCCATGCGTTGGGGGAGAGATATGAGAAGGAGCATCCTCCAGCTTTGGCTTTGGGATGCAGGTTATGCATGCCAGTGAGAGTCCAGCTGAGCGGAGGTGACTGGGACGTATGTAGTAGTGCATGATTCTGAAGTTATGCATGACCTGCGTTGTGTAGTGATTTGTACGTGTGTGTGAGCAGTTTGAACTGGGTGTGTTTCTGGATAGGGGGCCATTGCAGTTCTCTGAGGTGAGGGATGATGTGGGTGCAACAAGGTAGGTTGAGCATGAGTCTAGCTGCAACTTTTTAAAGTTTGGTCTGGAGCAGGTTCAGGAGCTTCTTCGTGATATCTGCATAGAGTGTGTTGTAGCAAACATGTCTGCTGGTGTACAAGGCCTGTGTAACTAATTTCCTGGTGCTCTCAGGTAGTCAATTAAAGGAAGGTCTTCTGTAGCATCCTAAAGATGTGAAAGCAGGTGGAGGTCACTGTGCTTACTTAAACTGTCACGTTGAGCTTGCCGTCCAAGGTGATTCCAACATTTCTTGAATGAAAGGTGGGGATGGATGCATGTCTGAGGTTAGTTGGCCACCAGGTGAGAGTCCGAGGAGATGGCATTCCTTCTGAAGATCACTACTTCAGTTTTGTCTGTGTTTTGTTTGAGGTAGTTGTTTTTTATCCACGTGATTACTACGATCATGCATGTGGTGAAGTTGTTTTTTGTTGTAGGGTTCTTATCTGACAGGGAAAATATCAGTTGGGTGTCATCTTTGTAGGAGAGTATGTTGATGGTGTATGATCTGACGGGGTCTGCTAGTGGAGTCATGTAAATGTCGAATAACGTTGGGATGAGGGAGGATTGTTGGGGGATTCTACATATGAGATTCTTGGCCTTCGATGTGTAGGTTATCAGGTTGACTCTTTGTGGTCTACCTATGAGGAAGGAACAATTCCATTTGAGAGTGGGTCTTTGTATGTCTGTCTGGTGTAGTCTTCTGATCAGAGTGGAGTGGGAGACCATGTTGAAGGAGGCAGAGATGCCAAGTAGTATAAGGGCTACTTAGTCTCCATGGTCTAGGATAATCTTGAAGTCTTTGTTTGTAGCGATGAGGGTAGTCTCTGTGCTGTAGTTCGTCCCGAAGCCTGACTTCATGGTGTCTAGAAGCTGGTTTGTGTTCAGGTGGTGAGAGAGTTGTTTGTTTATTCCTTTTTTCATCACTTTGGCCAGGTAGAGTAGAAGGGAGATCAAACAATAGTTTGCTAGTTGCACGGGATCTGCCAAGGGTTTCTTAAACAGTGTGCTGACATCATGTGTTTCCAGGCCTCAGGGAACATATTGGAAGTTATGGAGATGTTCATGATGTGGGTGAGGACTTCACTGATAGGGGTGGTTCTCATGCAGTAAATGGTGTGGAAGCAGGGGTCTGTAGGTGCCCCTGAGTGGATGGGTTTCATGGTGTTGGCTGTGTCTTCCGTGGTGAGTGTTTCCCAGGCTGTCAGGATTTTCCGTGGGTGTTCGAGGGTAGGCTGGAGGTGAGGGGGTAGAGGGTCGAAGTTGTTGTATATGGCTTTGATTTTGTCACTGAAGAATTGTGATAAACTGTAAAATATTTCTTGCACATGGGTGATGCAGTTAGTGGTGGTGGCTGGTGAAGTGAAGTCCCTGAAGATTGTGAAGATTTGTTTTCTGCTGTTGTCTATGTGCTTTCTTAAGGCCTTCTTGTTTCTTTGGTTTGTTGGTCATAGAAAGTCAAGGATCTGTTAAATGTCTTTTTTTCATTTTCTAGGAGGTTCATTCTCCATTTTCTTTCCATTTGTTTGCAGTGTTGCTTTGCTGCATGGAGTTCCTCAGTGTTCCAGCGTGCCTGTTTCCATACTCTTCTCTGTGCAATGTGATTATTGGGTGATAGCCTGTTGGCGTATTTTGTGATCCACTCGTCTAGTGTTTTGATGCAGCTGTTTAGATCGTTGGTGAAGGATGGTTGATTCAGGTGCAGGGTGTCTTCCCACTTGGAGTCCTGGATGCTACTCCAGCTCCATTTTTCCATGTGGGGCTCGTGTGGCTAGGGATGCTGTTAAGGAATTGGATGATGGCATAGTCGATACAGGTGAGTGGCATGATTGCTGTGGTTTCAATGTTCAGGGTGGTGAAGAAAGGGTCGAAGGTGTGTCCAGCAGAGTCTAATGATACGGTGACCTGTTGCCAGGTTTTCTAGGCTTTCATGGAGTCCGATAGTGTTGAAGTCACTCTTGTCTTCAAGGTGGAAGTTGAAATGTCCTAGTAGGATGTAGTTGCTAGAGTCATTGGTAAATAGGGCGATGAAGCCAGCAATATGGTCGGCAAAAGAGGCTCTAGGTTCCGGAGTCAGTATTCGAGGGTTCCGTGTAGAGTGTATGCTGCAGTCAACTGTAACTTGTGCAGGTGCTCCATGTAGGGGGATTTGGGATACTGTGGTTGTAGTGCAGTTGAAGGAGTCCTTGAATATAATTGTGATTCCTCCTCTTGGTCTGTGTTGTTAGTCTCACTGTGCGACTCTATATCATGCTGATATAGGAGTGTCAATGCTGGATGCCGACTCAGAGATCAGCCATGTTTTCATAAGGAAGAGGAGATCCAAGTGTCATTGTGCGGTATGTCCCAGATTTCAATAGCCTGTTTGCTGAGAGAGCAGTTATTGAGAAGCATGCATGAAAGCTTGTCTTGGTGTGTGTGTTTGCAGGTGGGTGTGGGAGTTGCACTGTTATTGTGTGATGTGGCCGTGGTGAGTGTCGTGTTGCAGGTAAAGTGGCAGTTGATGTGGGTGAATTCTCGTTCCGGGTGCACCAGGTTCAGAGATTGGAGGAGACTGGAGAGTAGTGTCTAGGGACAGAAAGACCAGGGTTTGAGCAGCTGGCTATGGTCCAGGCATGAACAGGTGCAGATGGACTTGCCTTTGGCGCAACTTTGGTGTGCCAATGGTGCGTCCGCACTGCAGCTACCATTAGATAGGCAACATGAGAGAAACAAGGAAGGTACATGGAAGTTAGGATGCGGGAAAACTGAGAAAGGGGAAGGCAGAAAAAGTCTACAGAAGGGTGAAAAAAGAGTAAAAAAAATCACAAAAGAAAGTGCAATAATAGAGCAAAGAGGCACAAAAGAAAGAGCAAGACAAGAATAAAATGCCAACAGAAAGCTCAGAAAGAGCATGAGAAAGAAAAAAACGACAACAGAAGGTTGAGAAAGAGTGCAAGCAAGCTGAAATGCATCTAGGAGCACTGTATATACCTTCATCATACTATTAGAGTCATAACAGTTTGCTTACAGCTCTGGGTCATGAAGTAAGCTAACGTTGTGCGAGAAACTAAAGCAGATCTGAGCAATCCATTTAGTAATATAACATATTGTGATGTACAGTAATGGCGATTTGCTACTTCTATGTGTGCTGCATTCTGCAAATTGACATTATTTAATTATTGTTTATGTGAAGGAAATTATTGTTTATGTGCAGGATTTCGGTGTGCGTTTGATGAGGTATAACTTTATGTGAGATATGTAATGGCCATACCCTTGGTATATCTTAGCTTACCACTGGCTTATCAAAAACCACCGCTAGCATGTCATGTCAGCAGACTAGGTAATGTAGGAGGTAAGTTAAATAGATTTTCTTTTACTTAAGAAGCTTATTGTTCCTAATTTATATATATTTTTTTTGTAATTCTGACTTGGTGACATCATTTCCTTGATAATTCAAACAAAACAAGGGAAGCCCTCAGATGCCTAAGGACCAAGGGTAGTTAGAGGTTATAAAGAACAGCGGTCCCTAAGTGCTATACAACCCGCTTGTCTATGTTTAAGTAGTGATGTTGGAATATTAAGTGTGACACTGTTATTTTATGTAATCTCTTTTTTCACAAATTTGTTGCCTGTGTTAGAAAGCCCCGTTGTTGCCATACCCACAAAAAAGGGGTCTTGTTACCCCTCAAACTTGTTTTTATCTTCTGTATGAATAAATTACTGATTGAGTACTACCCTTCCTGGGCATTAATCGCATACCAAGAGTAGGATTTTTTTGTATAGCACTTAGGGACCGCTGTTATTTATATAACATCATTTTCCGTGATGTCATTGAGATAATAAATTATTGGATGAAATATTTTCAAATCAGAGGTTATTGAACTTGGTTTAGATTCCAATGACATGCGCTGGCTACATGAAAACAAGCATTTTCAAATTGCTAGCAACACCATTAAAACAAGGGGATACACCTTGGGCCCAAATAGAGAGCAATTCACAATTCTAGCTTCTTGCATTAGTGACAAAAGTTAAGAGAGATATGCAGAGCTGGCAGGGCAGTTTACTCTCGTGACAGGGACGAATAGCTTCTCTGAATATGAACGTGCTGCCGACAGTGCTGTTTGTTTTCCAGGCCATACTTTGAAAGGTTGACCCAGATGTGCTGGGGCAGCTACAACGAGCATACCAAGGGGCATATTACCAAAGGCCGCCGATACAATTATCGCCGCTTTAGCATCCGTTTTCCGGGTGCAAAGCGGCGATAATTATATTGCATTATTTACAAGGACACGCTAGCGTGTGTTCCCTTGACTTAGCTTCCGTTTTTCACACGTCTCGCATCGATAATGAGATGCAAAGTAGGTGTGGCTGTGAAAACAACATGAGAAAATATCGCGAAGGCAGCTTCGCGATATTAACAACGAGGTGTAGCGATAATTTAAATCGCGCTAACTCTGCCTTAACTCAGGAATTTAACGTCTGTTAAATTCCTGACTAAGGCACACCTAACATTGGAGGTGGATTGTGGGGCTAAGACCACAGGGCCTATCATCAAGCTTATCGCCGTTTTCCATGGAACATCGCTGGAAAACATCGCTGGAAAACCAGTGATGTTCCATGGAAAACCCCGCTATCGCTGGAATATTTATTGGCATAGTGCTAAGCGTTGATAATACAGCGCTAGCTTGGCAATATATTCCAGAGATAGCCGGCGATAATTAAAAACCCGCTAAGCGCGCTCAGCGATAATTATCGCTGGGGCTTGATAATATGCCCCTTAGATTTTATTAATAGACAGAGAAAGTCTATGGTGTCTGCAAAGCACACCTCCCAGCCTAAGGGCAGCTTGGAGATCCCGAGCTTTAAGACCAAGCATCAAGCAGCACACCTGAACTTAGAATGGTCCAGTTCGGAATCAGAGCACCAATGGTCATCACCATTTGCTTCCTCCCGGAAATTGTGGCAAAAACTAAAATCCAGGGCTTCCAAGCCAACTCGTTCCCTCATAACTAGGACAACACTGCAAATATGGGAAACAACAAGAGAACATCTAGCACTCATGAAACATCCAGCCCCTTTCACAGCATGTTTAGAAATTCAAGGTCGCGAGAAAGAAGCCTTTAGGTAATGGAGAAAAGGAAGGTGCATTAAAATAAGCGATATGTTTCATTAAAATAAAATGATATCCTTGGAGTTTGTAAAGAGGCACTTTGCTTTGGGGTAAAACAGATATCATAGATACACTCAGATTTTACACCGGGTCTTACAAAAAAAGTTTAAAAATCAGTTACACGTCCCCCTTACAGACTTTGAAAATCCACTAAGAAGGGTAGCAGAAGTCAAAGATGCTCAGGATTTCATGTCTATACAAACTGCTAGTGAAAAGCCTCACTAATGCACACTATGTGGCCCAGACCAGTTTGGAGAAGGAACCGAGGGTGTAATTTTTTATCCAGAACAGTAGATCACCATCTTTGACAATGCCTACAGAGAAATCACACATGCAGGGCAGGGAAGCAGGTAGTAAAATAAATCCTGCTCAGGAGGCATCTTACCTATGGGCTCCATTTAATAAATGCAAACACTTTGTTAGATCAGTCAAAGCATAAATACTTACCTGAGCCTTCTGGTTGGCGGGGGCGATGAAGCAATGACAATCTGATCCCTCCCCTTTGTATTTTCGCTGAAGGACAAATAAGAAGTGCCCTCACAAGGCGAACACACAGGGGAAAGGAGGAGTGGATAAAATAATAAAGAACATCCGCAAAGACGACCCTCTAGCTGAATCTGCACCTGAGAGTATCAGGGCCGGCCAGAGAATGCACACTGGTCCTGGCAATTAAGTTTGACCAGCCCCCGGGGTTAGGGGGTGAGTAGAAAACACTGCAGCTGCTTTTGTTACTGGGGGACGATAAAACAGCCTCTTGTAACAAAAATGCCCCCCCCCCTCCCCGGGGTCCAGAACCAGCCCCGACCCTGGCGGCCTGCTGGGGAAACGCCTGGTGCCGGCTATGGCCTGTCCGTCCCTGGAGAGTATGGTTACCAACGAAGGCCGATCAGGCTGAGTGCAACCTGCAGGTAAAGGAATAGCACATCAGGGTTATCACAGTAATCCCTTACATTCCTGTCAGTTACCTCTCTCCTGCCCTCATCCTCCCACCTGTGATGCTCACTCATGCAACACACAAATGAAGCTGGGCTGTTAGTAGGAAAAAGGTGGAAGCATTTCTCCTGCTTCATACATCTGATACCAAGCAGCAAAACATAAAAGAACATCCAATAATCCTGAGGTAAGCTCTCTCAAGATTTGGCGAGGTAAGTCACATGGCTAAATATCTAATGTGAAGTTTATCCCAGGTGAGCAGGTTTGCCCACAGTAGAATGCTCACGTGTCAGAGTTCTGTCTATGAGCGGGATGCAGGAAGTCATAAATAATACAAGATTGTCACCAAAAACGAATCCTTCTTTGTGCTGCTAACACAAAGCAGTAGTCATTAAAAAAGAACATGAGGAAAGAATCTCCCAGGAGGAAGATGGTGTGTGGCTTACCACACCGGGCTTTCTGAATTAATTAGGGCCTGAACACCAAACCTAGAGGCTGGTTGGAAAAGAAAAGGGTTGTGCTCACATTAGTAATGGTGAATTCCTAGAAGGAACCACCGAAGAGCACATCTTTGACGAGATCACGCCAAGAGAAGGGCTCCCTGCCAGCACGAGGGAAACTGCAGCCAGGAGAGAAAGATATCGGCAAACTCCCTGCCATGTAGAATACAACAACTGGCACGGGGAAGTCTGCGGCCACCACAGCCTGAATGCAGCCAGTGAGTGCGCCCACGCAGGTACGCAGTCGACATCTGCAAACTAACTAGCAGAGGTGGATCGAGAGAACTAGTATGGAGCTAACAGCTCGTAGGTCAAGGGAGGTTTGGGGAGCAGTTGACCAAGGGCAGGTCTGCCCCTTGGTCATATTGGGAGGGTGGTGCAGTCCAACGGCTGCCATTTTCTATGGGCTAGAGAATAGCAAAAAGATAGCCCAAAGTATTATTTTTTGGGTACAATTCCGGCTACCAGTCACCATTTTAGGTTTAGGCGACCTGGTGGCTGGTAACACTAAGCAGTGGTTGTTTCTTTGCCCCACCCTCCCATCTCTTTAAATAAAGCTACAGGGGCGGAATTTTTGGATTGGTTACTTTAGGGGCCGTGCGTTGAGACAGGTGTGCAAGGGACTGGGTTTGTGTACGCTGTCACTTTTAACAGGTGCATTGGGGGAGCATAAAAGGTTTGACGGGCGTTTGCAGAAGTTGTTTGGTGTTGTCAGTTGGAGATCCATTTGCAAGAGGAGGGTTGACAGGTAGTTAAAGGTTCACTTTTGGACATTTGGTTCCTTACAGGTTCATATAGATACTCAGTATGTAGGGGTATTCAATTTGGAAATGTTGAAAGTAATACAGTTAATGAGTTATCTGCAGGCCGGGCATGTTTGGGGGGAGTCATAGGGGTGGGGGTGGGGGTGGGGTAGCGACTAGTTCTCTGCATGTATAGCGAGTTTTAGTTTTGTAAGGCGGTTGGCCAGGAAATTTTGTGATTTGCACCTGTGACATTAAAGCAGCCTTTTTCTCACACAAAGCGGTCAGTGTTTGCCTGCACCGCTCCCAAGGGAACATAGTCAAGCACCCGGACCATCAAGAAGGGGAGGTACTTAAGCTCCCATGTTCATCAATTGTAATGTGTAGCAGCTGCGGCACATTTACACTGTCTCAGAGGATTCTGGGAAATGAAGTCATTCCCAAGGTTTAGCTCTTCTTGAAACATGCCTCATACATTCTTATCCCTGTAACCCTCTATATTTCCTGAGCTAATCGTGGGGGCTACCACTACAGTAAAGGATCATGACCCACTTCCAGTCTGTGATGGGGGATGCAACCATATTTTTAAAATGTGGCACATTATGTGGGACTGCCCAAAGGTGACAGCATTCATGAAAAATATCCTAATAAGATAAAGATGAGATAACCAAAACTGACTGACTTGGTCCCTGGCTAGAATTCTAGTAGGCTGTATTCTAACTCTGAAATGTAGCAAACAGGGAATGAGCATAAGCTTGGTTAATGCTTTATTTCTGGCAGTGCATCATCGCAATTCGGGAAAACCATCCTCTCCACGAGAGACTGGTGCAACAGACTCTGGCAGATTCTGGGCATGGAAAAGATCAGCTGAACGCGTCACGTCGATGACCAGAAATTTGCAAAAACTTTGGGCACAATATTGCCTTACTTCGCTAAAGACAACAGAGCCTTGACATGACCTGGATGTCCTACAGCCCTACAGATAGCTACACTTTGAGTGGAACCCAGCGGGTAGGAGTGCTTCACGTGGACTGTTTTGAGAGACCATTGATACACTATCACTTTCGAAGTGGCTGGAGGGGTTAATATAGGGAGATAAATTGTTGGTACTGTGAATCTAAATAATTCAATAAAAAAACGAATTAAAAATGTAAAAGTAATGAGGTGTCACTTGATATGATGTTACACGGAGAAGACAACATGGTGCTCAATGTGTCATCCTATGCTCTTGGGCTAGTGGTGCCTCTAAATTTAGTCTGTGCAGCTGACTAATTTCTTTAGCTCCAGATGGCTTTGAGTTTCATTGCTCATGTTTTACCTCCATTCATCAACATGCCAGCCGGAGAGGCGAGTGCGGATTAGTTTGTCCCTCAGACACCGGTCACTGAATCTTAATCACAGAGGCCTTAGCTCCAAAAGGAGCACCTGAATGCCTGGCCTCAAAGCATTTCTCTGCTGCCTAGCATGGTCATCACTGTTGTTGAAGATCTGTACTCAGGATCGGATTGTCCTGTCAGACGATATGGCAATGCCCGAAGGGTTGTGCTAACAGGTCAGTGTTTGGGCCTTTTTTGGCTATCTTAGGCTTTATGGTCTGATGAGCCAGCTTTTACTCTTGATTTCTCTGGTGTCACCACAAACATTGGGCCCAATTCACAAAGGTAAAGTGAGACGAAAGTCTAACCTTACGACGACATTCGGTATTCACAAAAGGCATTTACTACTCGTAAATGCCCTGTGTGAATACTAAGGGGCATATTAGCAAGGGCTGGCGATATAATTATCGCCGCTATAGCGTCGGTTTTTGGGCGGTAAGCGGTGATAATTATATCGCAATAACATCAAGGACACGCTAGAGCATGTTTCTTTGATGTAGAGCCCGTTTTTTCACAGCCTCGCCTCGCATCGCTAATGAGATGCAAAGAAGAGGTGGCTGTGAAAACAACACATGAAAATATCACGAAGGCAGCTTCGCGATATTAACAAGGAGGTGCAGCGATACAAAAAATCGCGCTACCTCGGCCTTAACGCTGGAATTAAACGTCTGTTAAATTCCAGACTAAGGCATACTAATAATGGTAGGTGGATTATGCTGATACGACCACAGGGTCGTATCAGCAATGTTGTCGCTGTTTTCCATGGAACATCACTGGAAAACCAGCGATGTTCCATGGTAAACACCGCTATCGCTGAAATATTATCGCCATAGCGCTATGTATTGTTAATATAGCGTTATCATGGCGGTAATTTTCAGCGATAGCCGGCGATAATATTTCTACCGCTATGTGGGGCCAGCGATAATTATCGCTGGCCCTTGTTAATATGCCCCTAAATGTCGTAAAGTTAGACTTTCGGTATTCACAAAGGGCTTTTACGAGTAGTAAATGCCCTTAGTGAATACCGACAGTCCTAAATTTAGACTTTCAACTAACTTTACCTTTGTGAATCGGGCACATTGTGTGCAGCCAGAAAACATTCTCCCATATCTTGCAAAACACATATTCAGCTTGTCTTCGCAAGTGTAAAACTGCACTGATTTGCAATCGAAGACACTTTTTTAAAAACTATCTGATACGCTCATGGGGCCCCTTTTAATTTGGTGCACAGGTCTATTGTCTGTACCAGGAAGACCCAGCCTTTGCTCTTTTCAAGTACGTTCCTGAACTCTGTTTGATCAAAGTGTTACGTTAGCTGGCTGCTACACTACGAAGAAGTTTTGCTGTAAATATTTGCGCGGGTTTCAAATTCTTGATGTCTACGTGACATCCAGTTGCGAAAGACACACCAGCTCCGTGCCCAGGTAAACATTGCTCTTAACTGCAATGTTAAGTGGTGCCAAGCGCCATCACAATTATTAAAGGAAGGGAAAAAAAATACACACAAAGAGCACGTGCGTTTCTATCAGTGCCAGAATAATCCATGTGGACGCCCCTAGTCAGTCGAATTTTTGGGACCCCCCTCATAGATTCTCTCCTAACACCCAATGCACCGGATGTGTTTTACAAACTGACAGCTGCAAGAAGATGAGCTTTTAAGAGACAAACTGTTATGTGAATCTGTTGTCTCTGGTTTATGTACTTTCAGTTGTTAATGGGTGCATTACATGAACACAGTATTTTCTCTATACTGTCTTTAATGTAATGTTTTCGTTATGGTCTGGTACTTACCCATGTCTCCTACTCTAACTACAGACCCTGGGGTTATGGATGGCATTTCCCTCCCCTTCAGCATAAAACTTTGGAGACCACACAGATAGTTTTACTTTTTTGGATTAGGGGGGAGTAACCCCCCCGCCCGGCCGGATTTATTAACATTAACAAACAAATTAAAACATTATATACAGAAACTTTATGCAGAAAGTACAGATACATTTTGATAGTCAGATATTCCACGGCTAACCTTAACACAGTCTAATACACAAGACACTCCTACCCTAAATCTATCAATGCATGTATTTACTTTCTGCGTGTCCCATCTAGAGCCTACGGCAAAGTCAATGACTGGCAGCTCCCCCGGTCCCCGTGTACTAATAAGGTTGCGCAGGGGGTTACAGCTTATCGGATGGATACTTTCCCCCGGACCCCCCCTACGCCCTGTGCCTTACACTCCATTACGGGGGTGCTGCTCACTTCTGCATAATGGCGCCTTAATGCGCATGCGCGTGCGGGGGTGGCCCCAGGCCCACTGGGAAGGATGACTCCCCCGGCTCCCGCACCCCGACAGCCTACCTACCGGCTGTCACTACCCCCTGGAGTTATATGGTGCTGACCGTTGAGGACCGAAGACTATGTTTACCAATCATGACCTTACCGCCTGACCAGAGACACTCTAAATACGACAATATCTAACTGAAAGAGAAATTCGAAGTTGTGCTTTTATTTATACATTACTACGGAATCGCTGTGCATACAATCGCTTTGTTCTCTGACAATAATTTGGAAAAAGGGGACAAAAATTATTAGTCACAATACACAAACCGGAAAACCAAACCTTCCAATACCTGCCTTAGGGGATGGTGGGTGGGCAAAAGAAAGAAGACGTTACGGGCCCGCAGCCGGCCTGGTGACCCTATCTGTGGGGAGCAAGAACAAGAGACTGTTCTGCTCCCCACCACCTCTTTTTAAAGAGGGCGCCCAGGCCGACCAGCTGAGACCGGTCAGCCTGGACGCAAGCTGGACGTTTCTGCGCCGGAAGCACTGGAGTGCTTCTGGCGCACAACAACCACTTCACTCATTGGTTGCTGCGGGGGGGGGGGAGTGCCGCGTCACTCGCTGACGCAGCCTCCCTCCCCCTTCTGGTGGCCGGGGACTGGTGCGACCGCCATAATGGCCGCACGGCCTAGTCAGCCCTCGCCTTTTCCATATGGTCTGGTACTTACCCATGTCTCCTACTCTAACTACAGACCCTGGGGTTATGGATGGCATTTCCCTCCCCTTCAGCATGACACTTTGGACACCACACAGATAGTTTTACTTTTTTGGATTAGGGGGGAGTAACCCCCCCTGGCCGGATTTATTAACATTAACAAACAAATTAAAACATTATATACAGAAACTTTACGCAGAAAGTACAGATACATTTTGATAGTCAGATATTCCACGGCTAACCTTAACACAGTCTAATACACAAGACACTCCTACCGTAAATCTATCAATGCATGTATTTACTTTCTGCGTGTCCCATCTAGAGCCTACGGCAAAGTCAATGACTGGCAGCTCCCCCGGTCCCCGTGTACTAATAAGGTTCCGCAGGGGGTTACAGCTTATCGGATGGATACTTTCCCCCGGGCCCCCCCTATGCCCTGTGCCTTACACTCCACTACGAGGGGGCTGCAGACTTCTGCATAATGGCGCCTTAATGCGCATGCGCGTGCGGTGGTGGCCCCAGGCCCACTGGGAAGGATGACTCCCCCGGCCCCCGCACCCCGACAGCCTACCTACCGAGTGTCACTACCCCCTGGAGTTATATGGTGCTGACCGTTGAGGACCAAAGACTATGCTTACCAATCATGACCTTACCGCCACAGGCCAGCGTAGTTGCCCGACTACCTTTTCTCCCCCTCACCCCCTAGGAAGGTCATGTACTGCGCCTTACGCTCTCCACCCAAGCTAGGATGTCCTCCATGAAAGCCTGATTCCCTTTATGTGAGAGGTGCACCCCGTCTTGCAGAAAAAATTGTTCCCCCTTGATGTATCTGTGTCCTATGAACCCTAGTCTAGGGGGCCTAAATAGTTTGTCAAATTTGTTGTTGATCCGCTTTACCACGTAATTCAACGCTCTAACTGACTCGCCCCCCCTCCATTGTGACCTGGGAATCATGTGTGACCACGCTATTATCGACTGGGGACACTTCCTTGCTAGCCACCCAACTTCTGTGAGGAGATCCTCCACTAGAACTCTCCTGCCCCCCCAAGTGCAGGATCCAGATTGCCGGTGGTCCCGTACTTGTTTTCAAAGCTCGGTTCACCAACTCCCTGAATTGACCTACGCACAAGCCACCCTGACCGAAAAAGGATAAGTTTATCCCTAGCTGAGTGGCCCTAGTCTTGAAAGCTCCCGAAAAGAAATTCTTCAAACGTCGAACGTATGAGTGGCCTATCATCCACACATGTTGATCCTCCTGGTGCGAAGAGTGAACTTGCGCCACCATGTTTGTTGTTTGATCGCAACTTGGCGCCCGCCGTACTACTGCTTGCTCTTGCGTTCTGTGAGTGCGAAAGAGTCCAGGCTCCTCTCCTGAGTCACAGGATGAAGAAACTGCAAATGACGATGAAACAAAAAAAGGGGGGCAAAGGTAAGTGCCTTGCCATGCATAAAACACACGAAATTCCCCGAAACGGCGACTAGCGCCTATCAAATAGCGACACTGAAACACCCCTTTCCCTGAGTAACAGGGAGAAAGGGCAAAACCCCATTGTGCACCTAAAAGTTGGACAGTCACACCGTATTAGAGCATGTGCAGCCGCACATATCTCTTGAAACAGTTAGAGGACCACCTACCGATCCTTTTGAGACGCTCGTTCCCTAGCCCTCTTGCTGCTGCCTCGGTGGCTGCTCCTATCCTAAACGAATGAGTCCCGAAGTCGGCAGGGTCTAGCCCGGCACTCTTCAATGCTAGGAGCATGACTTTCCTGAACTGAAATACCGTGAGTGGTGTCCCTTCCCCATGTATCAGGAGAGGCCCTCCCTGAGTGCGTGCCCGTTGGGCCATTAAAACCTCAAGCCTGTAGACCGGGTAGCATGGTGTGTTCCCTGCCCTGTGTAATAATATGCTCTCTCCCTTACCCTCTTGATCGGTTTTTGATTTCCGGATGGAAATCAGCACTGAATCCTTCTTTATGCTAACATGTCCCATTTGCAGGCCCCCCAGCCAATCTTCCTTATTGTTTGTGACTAGCTCGCCTACCCTAAAAGCGCCGTAAAATGCAATGCAGAAAGCAGCTTGAAACAAGATCACTTCGTCTGAGGAAGTGCAAACCCGCTGCAGAGCCCCCAATAGCTTCCCTAGTGTTTATAAACCTATGGGCCTTCTGACATCCAGCTGCCCTCCCTGCAAGCGTTGCCACCCTTTCAGCGCCTGGCGTACTATGAACTTCTTTGTGGGATCCCCCTTTCCTTTCATCTTTGCAAAAAATGATATGGCTGAGATATGCCGTCTTGCCCCTGCAACCGTGCGCCCCTGCTCCCTCATGAACACCAGGTATTCAACTACTGATTCATGGTCATGCCATTTGTGCTCCCACTGTTCCCCAAAGAACAAGCAAAAAGACCCAAATGCCCCTTCACAGGCACTCCTGGTTCTGGGTGCTAGGCTAGCTGCCACGAGGTTCGATACTTGGGGGCACCAAGCTGCCAGAGATGTTCTGGGAAATGTGATGGGTGCACTGCTGCCTCTGGAATATGTGACCTGAAAGCCTGCATTTTAAAACGAGACAATGCGTCAGCCACGTGGTTCAGAATACCTGGCACGTGTTTAGCTTTAAAAAGGACATTCAATTTCATGCACTGCAACACAATCTCCTTCAACAACCGCAGCATCTTGCTACATTTAGCTGTTTGGCTATTCACGCAGTCTACTACTGCCATGTTGTCGGACCAGAATATCACAGACTGATTTTTTAAAACTTCCGCCCACAGTCAGTGCCACTAGAATTGGAAAAAGATCTAAGAAACTTATGTTCGTGGTGATTCCAGATTCCCTCCACCAGTCTGGCCAACGCTGAGCTACCCATTCGCGCCCCAGGATGGCCCCGAAACCCTCGCTACCTGCAGCGTCAGTCATGAGGCCCAACTCCGGGCTGGACTTAGGTGGGCTGGGCCACACCACTTTCCCATTGAAATCACGCAAAAATGTCTTCCCAATCAACATGTCCTTCCTGACCTCGCCGGACAGCCTGGTATGGTGATGCTTCTCCCTGAGGCCTGACATTGCATGCGCGATAGAGCGAGAGAAAGGGCGCGCCATTGGGATTATGCGTAGTGCAAAATTCAATTGCCCCACCACCTGCTGTAGCTGGTGCAATGTAACCTTCTCTTTCTTGAGGCAGTGCTGCAAAGCCGCCACGAAATCCTTGACTTTGTCAGCGGGTAACCTCGAGACCCCTTGGACAGAATCTAATTCAATCCCCAAGAATTCGATTGTTGTGCTTGGGCCCACTGTTTTGCCAGGTGCCAAAGGCACACCGAACTCCTGCATCAATGCACAGAATTTTGACAATGCTGACCTGCACTCCCCAGATTGTGGCGCCCCCAGAAACAGAAAATCGTCCAGGTAGTGCAGCACCCAGCGATGCCCTGACACCCGTCTGAATGCCCATTCCAAAAACGAGCTAAATTTCTCAAAATAGGCGCAGGACACTGAGCAACCCATTGGCATGCATTTGTCGACATAATACTTCCCCTGGAACAGGAAACCCAGTAAGTGAAAATCTGCAGGGTACACTGGTAGCAATCTAAATGCAGATTCAATGTCAGCTTTTGCCAGCAAAGCCCCCTGACCCAAAGACCCTAAGACCTACCGCTTGGTCGAAAGATGCATATTTCACGCTACAAAGTGTGTCAGAGATGGCATCGTTCACTGAACTGCCCCTTGGTGCAGAAAGATTGTGAATCAGTCTGAATTCGCCTGGCGCTTTCTTAGGTACTACCCCTAGAGGGGAACACACAAAATCCTTCATTGGGACGTCATCAAAAGGCCCGGCCACCCTACCCAGGCTCACTTCCTTAAGGATTTTTGCTGTCGCTATGCCTACATTGGACCTCACTGACAGCTGGTTCTGACAGTGCGCCACCCCATTGTAACCCAGGGCTGGTATCCTGAAACCTTCCACAAACCCCTCTCTGATCGTCCTGGCTGCCTCGGGGCAATTGTAAGACTTTAACCAAGGTATCATAGTGCTAATGTTAATAGGAGAAATAGCCTTCCTTAGTAGTAGGCTGCTATTCTTGCTTCTTTCCCCCCCTGCCCCTGGACTTTTGTGACACCTGGACTCTGGGTGGGATGCATTACCACAGTAACCACAGGAATTTTGAACCTACATGTGCCTGGTGCTCTACTGCAGGTCCGTTTGTTAAAGTCAAAACAGATGCTTTTTTTTCCATTGCTCCCTGCCTTTCCCGTTAACCCCCCCCCCGTGTTACCGGCGGGGCTTGTCTTAAAGGGCTGAGACCGCACTGCGTCAGGTACCTGCCCCCGCCCATTCTCAACTGTGCCCTGCACCAAATGTCTCAGATGAATAAACATGTCCGCCTGGCTCCATCTTAGGGTTGGATCCTGCGCTTTTGCCCATCTAAACTCCTTGTCATACTCTTTCCACCCATCCCCACCTTGTGTAGCATGGGCGACTGTGATCCTATTCTGATAGCACGCCATTTCAGATCCAACGTCTGGGAAACGCTCTAACATGACAGCCATGAATATAGTGAAACCCTGTATCCAATTGGCCAAGTTCTCTTCAACTCTGTATTTCAGGACTATATTGGACCATTCCTTGTAGTGTGTCCATTCCTTGTTCCTTTTTGCCTCTTCCCTGTCTGCCTCATCAATCAAGAGGGAAAACATGCTAACGTATTCCCCCCTCCAGATCCTTTCCTTAGTCTCCTTTGACAGATGCCGCCCCAACTGCTCCCTCCCGGAGCGCAGCTCCCCCAAACCTAGTGGAGGTAGTGTCGCCCTTGTACCTGCTGGTGCTGCTGCATCAGCCGTCTTGCCCGCGTCTGTATTCTTCGCGTCGCTGCTTATCTCCCAGACACCTTGGCCACCGGGCACTGGTGCTGTGGCAACGGGTGCAGCTCCCTCTGCCGGTACTGCCGGCACCTCGCCACTGGGGACTGGTGCTGTGGCAACGGGTGCTGCACCCCCTGCCGGTATTGCCGGCACCTCGCCTGGCCTTCCCTTTCCTAGTTCAGCCATCAATTTCTTTGCCCTTTCAATGGCATCCCCCCCGCCCGTTGTCGCCCCTGCGGCGTGAGACCAGTTGCCTACCATCTCCAGCCAGGGCAGGACTACTGCTAAGTTGGCGGCTATGTCTGGTTCTGCCGGGTTTGCTCCGCCCGTCCCATCCACCGGGGGAAGAGTGGGTTCAACAATGGGTCCCACTGGCACAGCATCCCTTGGGCCCCTTTCGCCCACGGGGCCCGGCGTGTCCGCTGGTGGGACTGGGTCACCTGTGCCCCCTTCACCGTGGGGGCTTGTCGCGGGTGTCGGCTCACAACCTGCTGGGACCGCTGCCCCTTTCCCCCCTGGCTTTCGCCTGTACCTCTTTGGCGGCGGTGGTGAGTAATGTCTTGGTGGAACAACAGGCCGCCTACCCCTCCCTTCTGGCACCTCAGGCCCTTCCACCTTATCCTGTAACCTGTTAAGAGTCTGTCCCATGACCTGGACTTGCTACATTAAAGCCTCCAGCAGGACGTCCGTGCGCGATCGCTTCTCGTGCCGCCGGACCGGAGGGGCCATGGCTAACAGATGTAGAACCTATATGGGACCTGCCTGCACGCGTAACCGTAACCCCAGATAGGTGACTGTATCACCCCTTACCTGTGGAAGCAGCAGCCACCAGCCAACCTTGCACCCACGCAACCAGAGCCACGACCAACCGGCTAACCCAGTAGGCTCAGGTGAGCCGCCCGCTCAAACCCTCTGTGGCTCCCAGAAGCGAAGAGATGCTGGCTAGCCGGTGCCGCCCAAGCATGTTCCTTCAATTACCACCAGCGAAACTTGGCACCTTCTTGTCCTCCCCGTAATGCTGGGGCTGTGGAAACAGAAATACAGCCAGTTGCGCTGCGCAAAGTCCCACCAATAGTGCTTTAACGCGCTCCTATTTACTGCGTCCCTGATCCCAAGCAACCTCAAGAGTGAGCACGTTGAACTAGAAAAAACTGGTAAATGGTAATCCCAAAGTATTGAACTATTTTTCTTCCCAGCAGACAATCCTATTGCCCACCTTTCACACTGAGTAACAGTGCTTTGTAATTTTAAGGGATTAAATGCCAACTGAATGCGTTACCTCTGCCCCCCCCCCTTTGTTAAAAGAGATCTAACTGAACAGACTCAATGGAATTGAACCTGTAACCTTGAGAGTAAGAGTCTCAGACCTTAACCATTATGTTAAATCTGGTTCTGCCTCTGATCAACCGTGAGAGCTCCCCCAAGAGAAGTAGTCCCCCTGCTGCATACAGAAGTGTGAAAGCGAAAGCCACTTGGCAAACAGACCTTTAAAATATCTCCCAACCTTACTGAAGGAAATACCCTTGCCTATACCTTAGACTGAGCACACATTCATTTTTCTTGCCAGATAAGGGATTGAACACCTATTCGGGAGGCCCCCTCTGCTTGCTCGAGGACAAGACAAGCCTATGCTCCCGTCCGCTTATTAGGGTAGCAAACTCCACGAGAGGAGCCCCTGCACACCGCGCCACAAACACCCTACTGCCTCCAACCTCCGACACACACAGCCCCCGCACCTAATTCCGCCGAGCGGTATCTTTTAACAACAAACTGGCCTAAGGTGCGCGGTCACACTCCGCTGGGCGGCAACATTAAAACCCCACGATGCGCTTCCATTTAATTACGTTTCACGCTCCCTTTAAGCTCAATGTCGCTAAAGCATTATTAATGCGCCCGACCACCCAACTCAACCGCGCTTACCGTACTCCGAGGACTAGACAATAAAGCCCCCTGACGCGACTACCTCGTCTCGACAGCGTAGACCGGTGGCGGTTTGGTGAAACGCCCAAGCAAAAAACCTTCGCCGGCTCTTTACACTGCTGCGAACCCGGTCGATCTCTCCCTCTGGAGCCGGTAAAGTCTTTCTCCTTCACGCCGCTGCAAAATCCTAGAGAAACAAGAAAAAAGAAAGAAGACGTTACGGGCCCACAGCCGGCCCGGTAACCCTATCTGTGGGGAGCAAGAACAAAAGACTGTTCTGCTCCCACCACCTCTTTTTAAAGAGGGCGCCTAGGCCGACCGGCTGAGACCGGTCAGCCTGAACGCAAGCTGGACGTTTCTGCGCCGGAAGCACTGGAGTGCTTCCGGCGCACAACAACCACTTCACTCATTGGTTGGTGCGGGGGAGGTGGGGGGGGGGGGAGTGCCGCGTCATTCGCTGATGCGGCCTCCCTCCCTCTTCTGGTGGCCGGGGACTGGTGCGACCGCCATAATGGCGGCGCGGCCTAGTCAGCCCTCGCCTTTTCCATTCTTTGAGTTGATTCATTTTTTCTATCTTTTGGAAACAATATTTAAGATAGGTTCAATTGTAATTTTCTTTCAAAATCAAATCAATATTATTTTGACCCGTTATCGCGGAGCTCCCAAAAGGAGTGGGGCCCATAGGCTAGTGCATAGTTTGCCTATTTGATAATCTGGGACTTGTTTCTGTATGGCACAAACTGTGAAACTGACCACATCTAGGCACTTGGGAGAAGTTTCTCATTGCCATATAACAACATTTTCCTACTTTAAATCGCTCTGGCGCCTTCAGATAATGTTTGTGCCACAAAAAATTGCAAATAAATAAATACGTAAATAAATAAATGTCATGAGGGCGCTAAGGGCCAGATGTACGACTTTTTTTTTGCGGTAGCAAACTGGAAATCGTCCCGTTTACGACCGCACAAAAGTGTACTGGCATGTACAAACGCTATTTTGTGAGTCAGTGACTTGCAAAATAATGTTTGCGACTCTCGCTATTAGGAAGGGGCGTCCCTTCCTAATAGTGAGTCACAATGGAATGTACCATTGTTTTGCGACCGCATTTGCGGTCGCAAAACTCTCGCAGTTTACCACGTACTTCAAGTAGGTGGTAAGCCATTCCCAAATGGAGACCACTGCCTACCCTTAAAACATGAAACAGAAATGTTTTATTTTTATTTTTTAAATGCATCCCGTTTTCCTGTAAAGAAAACGGGCCGCATTCAAAAAGAAAAACTGCTTTATTTGAAAAAGCAGTCACAGACAGGGTGGTCTGCTGACCCCAGCAGACCACCATCCCTAGAAGTGCTAGCCATTCCTAATGGGGTTACAAATTGCACCTGACTTATGGATATTAATGAGGCATGCAATTTGCGACCCTATTAGAAATCGCAACCAGTGTCTGAGACACTGCTGTAAATTCCAATTTGCGTGTCACAAATTGTGAGTCACAAAACAACACAATGTGCGACTCACAATTAGGTAGGGTCGTACATCTGGCCCTAGGACCTTGAGGGTGCCAGGACAACACTGGACAGAAATCCTCGTGTGGTATGAGGAAAAGCAGGAGGTGAAGGGAACATACACATTCCAGGGCTGGAACAGCATGGGTGTAAATAAGCTTCCCCACAAGTTGAAGAACAAGTACCAAGTAAGGCTAACTGAAAATAAAGAATAGCATAATACCTCTGTGAGGTCTGTTTAGTTTACACCAGAACATAATACTCGCTGGATGCACTGGAGCCTGCAGTCCTCCCCTGGTTCTAACATCCACAACAGCAGTGCACATTTCTCACAGTGTGATGCAGCCAGCTCATGTAAGCATACTGGAGCAACCTCATCGTCCTACTGGGGAGCATGTACTGCTGATTCTTGTGTGCGGTTACATTTGGAATTGACAGCTTTATTAGGAGGTTAGTGTTAGAAATTGTGTTTCTGATTGGCAGAGGTATGCACCCTGTCCAAGCCGGGACAACAATCTTAGCCAAGGTAAGCTAGGTGCACACTAAAAGATAACCTGTGCTCACCCTCTGGTAGATTGGCACAGAGCAATCAGGCTTATATATACAGGCAATGTGTAAAGTATTTGTGGGACACACAGACACATTAACATAATGAAAGCACCACAAAAACATTGGCTTAGAAAAATAGGATATAATTTTGGAAGAAAACTAGACCAAATCAAAAAAAATCCGATAAGTAGATCCAGAGTTATGAATTTTTAAAGAATATATAAAAATGTGGTGCTTAGAGTCTTAAAGCGCCAATCGTAATATCTGGTCGCGCTTGACAGGGCTAAATCCAAAAGTTCAGGCCACCAGCGATGGAGCACTGGTCTGATACTGGTAGCAGCCGGGCCTGCTGAACCAGTAACTGTGAATGGGAGCTGGTAGACATCAAGGACAAGCTGCAAGCAGCAGGGATGCGATGCGTTGTTGCTGATCCGAGGGATTCGCAGGCGATGCATCGTCGTCAAACGTTGCTGTTCTTTCTTCAAAACGTTCATTGTTGAGCAGCAATGAAGATGGGCGATGTGTTGTCCTCGAGCTGTGCGCTCCTGGAAGCTTCGTTGTTGAGCATCTCTGAGGATGGGTGATGCATAGTTGTTGGGTGAAATGCACCCGTTCCGATCAGTGCAATGCCGTGATGTGTCATTGTTGAGAGTTGCAGCACAGAAAACCTCTCTTCCAAGGGCCCAGGACTGGATTGGCACAACTTGGCAGGGCAGGACTCACAGATGACAGAGTCCAGGTGCTGTTGTAGGGTTGTAGGAAGTCTTTAATGTCCCTGAGACTTCAGAACAAGGGGCAAGCCAGCATGCCCTCGGAGTCACTCTGGGTTCAAGTGAGATGGGTCTAGTCCTTTCCTCAGCAGGGTAGAGAGTAGTAGGTAGCAGGGCAGCATAGCAGAGCACAAAAAGATTCTTCCAGAGCAGCAATCCAGCAGAGTGGCAATCCTTGTAGCAACACAGCAGTCCTTCCTCCGAGCAGAGTTCTTCATAGGTCCAGTATTGTCTGGTATGGTGGGGACAGAGACCCAGCACTTATACCCAGTTATGCCTTTGAAGTTTCTTTGTAGTGCACAGAGGTCCTTTCTTCCCAGCCCAGGCTCCAGACTATCAATGGGGGAATCAGCCCTTTGTCCTGTGACAGAGCCCTGCCTATTCAGGTGTGTCCCTCCCTTTCTTCCTGCCATCAGAATGCAGATGGGTACTCAGACACACCTAAACTTCCTGTGCGTGTGGCTGTGTAGAGGGAATGCACAAAGGGTAGATGTCCCCCCAGACGTGTATTGGAGAACGGCTGCAGGCTTGCAGCGCTGTAAGAGCAGAACAATGTCCACTTTCTAAAAGTGGCATTTCTAAAATAGTAATGTTAAATCCAACTTTACCAGTAACAAGGATTTATCATAATCATTCCAAAGGTGTAAAATATGACACAGCTACTCCTTTCAAGTCAGGAATTACAACTTAAAAGTGCATTCAGGAAAAAATGAATGTGTGTGTGTTTTCATTACCATGACATTCAAAACCTAAAAGTACATGTCCTACCTTTTACTTTCACAACACCCTGTACTATGAGCTATGTAGGACCTACCTTAGGGAGGGACTTATGTGTAATAAACAGGGAGTTTAAGGCTTGACTATGTATTTAAATGCCAAGTCGAAGTGGCAGTAAAACTACACACACAGGCTTTGCAGTGGCAGACCTGAGACATGTTTAAAGGGCTACTTGTGTGGGTGGCACAATCCGTTCTGCAGACCCTCTAGTAGCATTTATTGACAGGCCCTCGGTATATGGTATACCACTTTAGAAGGGACTTACCAGTGAATTAAATATACAAATTGTGGATAGGTGGAGCTTACCAAGCCAGAAGATGGCCGCTCACTGAGCGAGCTCCTTCGGCAGCACAACTATCCTAAATAATCCTGCATCCAAAAAGCCAGATGCAACAATCTACCTACTGCCATCACACACCAGCAAGTAGGTGATACTGGAGAAGTAAGTTCGGCCCGGACTAACAAGCCAGTGAACTGAACAGACGGCCCGCAGAGGTGTCAGCGAGAGTGGCCTAGCGGGAACGAGCGCGGAGACGTAGGCCCCTTGCCAAACACGGGTGAGCTCTGCTGTTGCGGAGAGGGTCGCTTGTGGTGGTGTGAAATTAAGCGCACTGGGAGAAAGCATGCTCCATTGGCAGTCTCCATCACAGCAACCCCACACACGTGGTGATATAATCGGGACCAAGAGTCGCTGAGTGCCCGAGGTAGAAGAGATCCGCGATTGAGCTGGAGAACAGGCAAAAACCAGAGGCTCCCCACAACCGATTGTGGAGAGCAGACCAGACAGAGGCGAGAGCAGCCGATGCGTAGCAAACACCGGAGCTGGGCTGCCAGTATGTACGTATTGCAGCACCGAGTCAGGACAACAGACCTGGGCTAGTAAGAACATGCCTGTGACGCCTGGGGGGACGAAACACAGTGAAGAGTTCTGACACCATTGCGGTATGTGGCGGCAAAGGCAGCGCAGCAGTGACAAACAAATGCAGGGATATGGCTTTGATAGACAGTAGGGGCAAGCGAAGTTGCAACACTGCGGTGGCCCGCCAGGGCGACGAGACACCGTAAAAATATCCTACTGCCAGACCAACACTAAAGAAACTGAAAGAGAGAGACAACGAGAGCAAGATGGCCAGGTGCCCAGCCTGCCGCTAGGAGAGCCATGGTCCCCATCCACTTCTTCAAACCCTCATTCCAGGAGTTTAAAATTAAATAAATCGTAGCCTCTAAAGGCCTACGGGAGCTGTTGGACCTTGGCTGAGAGGAAGGAAGAGAAGGCGTATGCCGTAACACAGACACCAGGCCCATGGGGACACATAGCAGCAACCAGAAATACACAGAAAAGGACCACACACGCATACAGAGGAGAAATGTAAAGGAGGACACAGTGTATGGGACTATGACCTCTTGCTCTACTGCAGCATGAAGGTGTAAACTGCAGAAGAAATCTACCTGGACCAACACCCCATAACTATGGGGAAATCAAATAAACTACAATCAAAGTTGCACTTTGATCAGCGAAAAACTATGGGGTCACGCGCAGAAGAGCAGGAAGCCGTGAACGCCCCAGCCCCAGATGGGGAGGTGAGTAACCTAAAACAAATCCTAATGGCAATGCAGACCCCACTTTCCAACATTGACGGAAAGATAGATGCATTGACATACAGAGTAAAATGGCTGTCAGGGCGTCTGGATAAACATGCGGAGGGCATCGATGCGGTGGAGCATAGAGTCTCAGATACAGAAGATACCCAGCAGCAGCTCAGTGCCAAGTGTGAGAAAATTTAAAAAGTACTGGCAATGCTCCAAGTGAAGACAGAAGATTTCGTAGTGAGATCCCGCCGCAACAACCTCAGAATCATGAGGATTGCAGAAACAAAGAACACAGGCAACATGGAGCGATACATTGAAAAGTTATTAATAGACTTGCTGGGCAGAGAGACCTTCTCGGAGGTGCTTGTAGTAGAACGAGCACACAGATCCCTGGCACACCCCCACCATCGGGAGCAAGACCATGCCCCATCATAGCAAAGTTGCTAAACTATAGAGACAGAGACGCCGCGCTGCACTGAGCAAGGGAAATACAGACTCTGAGGCATGAAAAGGCAGAGGTCTCCATCTATCCTGATTTTATACCTCAGGTCCAGGAGGCGAAAAAGAGGTTTATGACAGCTAAGAAAATGCTGCAAGACCTAAAAATACCATATGCTATGCTATACCTGGCCCGACTCAAGATCACGGACGATGGCAAGAATAAAATCTTCTTTTTTTTTTTTTTTTTTTTAATTAAGCACATCCAAAACGTTTTACAGTGCACCATTGAAAACCACAGAGAGATAAATAGTACGCAAATCCAACATTAAAGTTGCCAAACAAATACAGCTTCCATAAACACGTATCCGTTTTCTCCAAAATATAATAATGAAATACCCATTATCCCATATACATGTGGCTTCATCCTGCTCCATTTTTATCCTCATATCACTCTGCAACATACCACCATATTTGCCTCCCTCTCTTTTTAGATCTTACTCCCCTGCAGCCATACAAAGCCTTTTCCTGATTATAAATACCAAGCAATCTTGCCAGCCACAGCTGAAATGTTGGGGATTCCAGATCCTTCCAACGTGAGGCTAACAGGATCCTATATACCGCCATGCCAATAAAAATACAATAAGCCTGTTTATTGCTCAAACCCAAAGTACAGTCATAACCCAAAATAAAAACCGTTGGGGTAAAATCTATACAGGTACCAAATAGTTGTTGATAAAACCTAAAAATATTTTGTCTCAACAATTCTAGCTTGTCACAGTCGTGAAACATGTGTTTCATATCAGCCGGCCCTTCCCCACACCTCGGACATCGATCATCCACCCGCATCCCCCACCCATATAATTTAGATGGTGTATTATACAAGCTGAATAGGGTTTTGTATGACTGGGCTTTCAAATTGGTACTTATAATAACCTGATCGAGCATTGAAAGGCTCATACACACATCCACTTCCGGATCCACAAGTTTGCATGCCCACGACGCCTCTACCTTTTCCAGATCATCAGAAATTTTCTCCAGTAAAAGCGTATAAAGCCCTCTTATTCTAGTTGAAACCCTACCCATAACCTCCAGCATGGGGATCTTACTCCAATTAAACCTAGGCCGTATGCCTACTATATAACTCTTAATCTGGAGATATTTCATATAGTCTGCTCCTGGCATACCGTAGACTGCTTGTAATTCACTAAACGATAGAGCCCCCTCCTCATTGCCAATATCCCCGAGCATTCTTATTCCCCATTGCTCCCATCTTCCTCCGGCTCTATCAAGTGTTAATGCCAGAAATAATGGCGATCGCCAAAGGGGGGTATAACGATTTATCTTGGGGATGGCCATCAGTTTGATAACATACCTCCACACCTTCCCTACTCCTTGTATAGTTTTAAACCGCACCTTATTATAACTTCCCCTCTCAGTTTGCCGAAGGCAAAGTCCAAGTGCCTCATTGCCCAGGATCAATTCATAACAAGATGGAATCCTCTCTTCTAAATCTCCAGGCCTAGATGGTACAAACAGCGGGATCATCTGCTGTAGCAGTGCAGCATAATAATACAGCCTGATGTTTGGGGCTAAAAGCCCACCTCAATCTAGAGGGAGTGATAATAGTTTCAATGACTGCCTGACTTTCCCAAATTGCCAAATAAACCCCGAAAAAATAGACTCCACTCGTTTTAGGGCTACTTCCCCCATTGCCAATGGAATGGACCTAAACAGATATAGCAATTTAGGCAGTACATTCATCTTCAAGTAATTACTCCGCCCTATAACCGTAAGATGAAGCTTATTGACTCAACGCAGATCTCCTGTTATTGATTCCAATAAAGGATCATAGTTTAATTTATTGATGATATCGATATCCGAGGCAATTCTTACCCCCAGATACACTGCCGAATCAACTCGCCTGGGATCAGTACAGACAGTTCTTTGCGAACAGACCACTACTGTCTTCCCCTTATTTTGTGAGTAGCCTGATAAGAGCCCATAGTCCTCAGCAATACGCTCCACCTCCTTAATTGTTCTGCCAGATTTGTTGCAATTACAGCTACATCGTCCGCGTATGCAAGAACTTTGGTCTCAAAGCTATTAGTCCTAACTGGGATGATTTTATCACTCCCCATAATCAGAGACAGCAGGGGGTCTATATAAAAGGGCAAAAAGTATAGGGGAACAGGGACAACTCTGCCTAGATCCCTTAGAGATAGATATGATCCCTGACTCCAACCCCATCGTTTGAACCTGAGCCTTTGGTTTAAAATACATGGCTCTGATTGTCCTAATTATATTTGGGCCAAATCCCTTGAGCTGAAGAACACCCCATAGGAAAGCCCAAGACACCCTGTCAAATGCCTTCTCGGCATCCAGAAGGATCATAGCCATCGGACCCCCCGTGACAGCCATGATGTCAAATAGGCCTATTACCCTACGGATATGATCCGCAGTATCACGCCCTGGAATAAACCCATGCTGCCACGGGGAGACCAATGAAGCTACAACCCTCCTGAGCCTATTAGCTATAATTTTAGAATAGATCTTGTTATTCGAATTTATTCATGATATAGGCCGATATGAAGACAGGGTGTCCACAGGCTTCCCTTTCTTAGCAAAAACTATTATGTCAGTATCCTGCCATGTAGCTGGAGGAATTCCACTATGCTGTATTCCCCAAAACAGGTCAAGCATCATTGGTGTGGTGATTTTATCCAATAATTTATAAATCTCCATTGGTATCCTATCTGGCCCCGGGGCTTTCCCTACGGCAAGTTCTTTTAATGCTAGGTCAATCTCCCCCCATGTAATTTCTGTTTCTAACTCGGCTCTTACATTAGTGCACAGAGGTTCCCCAAAATGTTCTTTAGATATTTTGGTCAGAAGGTACTCCAAATCAAGTATATTCTCCCCAAGAACTGGACCCTTATAGAGTTTTTGGTAATACTTTTGAAATTCCTCCATAATACTAACCGGGTCCGTATATTGATAATCATCCTGTTTTATTACCCTAATTGAGTTTTGGGTAACCTTCTGCCGTGTACGCAGTGCAAGTATTCTGCCTACTGCCTCCCCATTCTCATATAGTTTATCATTCCTGGTTTGAAATCTTTTGGCTGCCTCCTTGGCTAACCAGCTATTGGCTTCAGCTTTAACTACGATTATTTGTTGCAGTGTGCTGGAAACATCCCCACCTTCCTTTATGAGCTCTACATGCTTCTCCTCAGCCTTAGCCAATCTCTCCATCAATTCCTTCTTGTTAATCTCTTGCAACTTCCGTTCCCTAGCCACAAAACTCACTGTCTCCCCCCGTAGGGCCGCCTTGAATGAATCCCAGACAATATTTCTGCCCGTACTGTACCTATTGAAGTCAAAAAATTCTTGAGCCCAGGATTTCATATGCTCAATATAGTAGCCATTAGCAAGAAGCCGTCTATCGAATGACCACCTATTATATCTCCTGCCAAGCCCTTCCACTTCCAAGCTAATTACCAAGGGGTTGTGGTCCGATATTAACTTAGGATGCTTCAAGATATTTAGCTTAGTTATCACCCCCTTACCCCCAAAGCAGTAGTCTATGCGCACATATTTCTTATGGGGGCAAGAAAAATAGGTGTAGCCAGGATCCTGTGGGTATTTATATCTCCAAACATCCACCAACCCATGACTCTCTTGTAGTGAAGACAATGCTCTAAAAACCCTAGGCTTCCTACCCTTATACCCAGTTCTCGATGTTCCAAGTGCCCCCCCAATGTTGGATCTATTGATATATTAAAATCCCCACATATGATTAAGGGAGTAGACCAAAGTGCCAGCTCGATTTCCAGCTCCTCCAGCGTCTCGGGATCATCCTGGTTAGAAGCGTAGATTGTGCATAGGGTTATTCCTAACTTTAACTCCACTACTGCCCATCTTCCCTTTGTATCGGCTAGTCTTCTTTTACATTCCCCCACCGATTTCTTTGCTAAAATAGCGACCCCCCTGGTGTTAGAGCTCTGGGAAGAACAGACCACCGTAGTATACCCTGTTATATCCAACAAGCCACGCTTCCCCCAAGAGATATGCGTCTCTTGCAGACATATTATATCAAATCCACAAGATCTAATATAATTCCCCAAGCGTCCTCTTTTAGTTCTATCATTTAGCCCTGCCACATTGATAGAACAGATCTTTAACCTACCCATACGCCTTACTTTTTTTCCACCCTATTTGTTTGGTTCTCTTTCTATCCTCCTCTCTACCCCCTACCATATGACTAAAAAGATTAACGATAACAGCATCATTTCTCTTCATTGCTTTTTCCCAAACATTCAAGACTACGTTGAATGTAATCCTTTTAGAACCCCATCTGGCAAAACACGGATGTGCTATTTTCCCCTTATTACCCCCAGCCCACCCCCCTTTACCCCCTACAGCCCCTCCGCACCCTCCCCCTCCCTGAACATCCCCAAAAATAGGAGCACAGACTAAGTCTGTTGCTTGATGATCGCAGAGTGCATGTGTATGTGAGCCTCATCTAATTCTACAAAAAAAAAATGTTTTCCCCCCCATTACCCAGTCTCCCTTTGCTGAAGCTCTGTGAAGCCTTTGCCTTTGCCTCTTTAAACACCCTGTTTTTTTTTTTTCACCTTTATGGAATCTACCCTTTCCCCCACCTTTCCCCCACCCTCAGCAGCAACATACGGCAGCATCCAAAAAAAAAAAAAAAAAAATATACGCTCGATAGACGCCAGCCTGCCCTGAAAATGTTTCTATCTCATTACATTAATATTACAATTGCTGGCAATTCCTACAAGCTACCTAGATAATCCTTTGCTTTTATCTCTGAGGTGAAAAAATGGGCCTGCCCTCCAAAAACGACCTTAAGGCGCGCAGGATTATTCAAGTATGCTTGAGCCTGTTTATCTAGAAATGGCTTGATCAATTGGCGAAGGCGCCATCGTCTTTCAACGGTGGCGTGGCAGTAATCGGGTCGAGCGAAATAGGAAACCTCCCCCCTCACTCTCTTGGCCTCTGGTCTTGCTTTCTCGTAAATAGTCGGACGAAGTAGAAAATTCCCTATAAAAACTAATACTGCCTTGGGGAGTGCACCCTCCCTAGCTGGCTGCTTCAGAGTGAATGGAACACGATGCGCACGCTGCACCTGCAAGGGCCAATTCCAGTTGTTAAGTTCCGGGAAAGTGTCTTGAAATAGAGTCACTATATACCCCAGAATGTCAGACCCCTCGACCCCCTCAGGGATACCTAGCAGCCGCAATTTGTTCCGCCTCTGATAATTCTCTTGCTCTTCCAGCTTCCACTGAATGTCAACCAGGCGAGATTCATGAGATTGTGCAAGGGCCTTAGTAGCAGTACCTTCTGACTCAGCCAGATCAATTCTAGCTTCAGCCTCGGTGATACAAACCCCAAAGGAGCTACACATTTTCGTCAGTTTCCTTACCACTCCTTGTACCTTCCTAAGACCAGTCTGGGCCCGTCGGGCATCTTGCCGTGTTTCATCCCTATGAGTATTAATGGCCTGTAATATAGTCTCCAGAAATAGTGATCCATCCGGCGTATTTGATCTAGGGTTTGCCGACTCTTGCGTATGGGGGCCCGTGAGGTGAATGGGAGGGCTATGATCCCAGGTAAGTTCCGTTTCACCTGATCTCCCCTTTTTCTTCTTTATAGTTTTAAGAGGATTTCCCCCCCCCCCCTTCATCCTCACTGTAGCTGCAGCTGCCACTTTCATTACTACTCAAGGAGATGCCTGAGCGATCGGACCACTCGGCCTCATCAGGCAGTGAAAAAAAAATCTCGCTAGTGACCTTCTCCTGCTCCTGTTCCAGCCTAGTGGCCTCACTCATCATGGGACCAGTACTGCTCTACTCTGGGTGCTCCCTTATGGCTCGGTGCTCCATATATACCTGACCTCCTTTAGATGCCAATGACGATTTGGACCCCACACAGTCAGATTCCTTAGCAGAGTTTAAAATACAGGAATCCACTAAATTCATCTCTGACTCAATGCTCTCCATCCGGCAATCCACAGTTCCAGGTTCAGGTTCAATCCCTTTAACCACCTTCCCCCCTAGGTCGGTGTTTGAGTCTGGCCCAGACAGACCCTGCTTATCTTCTACCTGCGTCAGGGTGGGATTGCTCCGGAGATCGCTATTCCCCTCCTCATCATGAACCCCCATTGTGCCAGCCTTAGACCCGGCTTTCATCTTCTGTTTGTTGTTTTTCCCCCCTCCATTACCGGAGTCCAAAGTGCTCTGTTTTTGCGCTTGTACCTCACCTTGGTCCTGCTGCTGTATCGGGGGGCCCTCTGCCCTGCCCCCCTGCCCCCCCGCCCTCCAACCCCCTGCAGTAATTCCACCACTGTTGGTCGCGTCTTGCTTGGAGCCCCTCCTACAGCCCCTGCCGCTGCTGCTCTTTTCTCCGCTGGATCGCACGGCTGTGGCACTCGGCGGCCTCGTCTCGGTGTTCCCGCTAAATGGGGATTTTCTAGTGTCTCCCCAGCCTGTAACCCCTGAGCTACCCTCTCTGTCGTCGTCTTAGCAGTCGCTGCTGCAGCGTTCAGCTTAGGCGCCATGCCAAAGGGAGCTCCTGGGCACTTGCTATCACTGGTGCCGATATGACCCCTCCTTTGATCCTGAGAGAATCCACACGCTGCCAGCAGCAGGAAGCGACCGCACACGACCAGGTACACTGAAGCCTAAACTAGCTGCCAATAGAGCCGGGTTAAATCCGCAGGTTTTGGGCGTGGATGGACGGAATTTTCAGCCGGAATTACTGTAATCGTATCTATCATATTTCCGATATTCAGTGCCACTCTTACAGTATATCACCAGAAGCCTCTATGCTTCTATGCCTTTAATATTGCTAGTAACGTTCCTGCTTTGGTACGCGCCACCTCCCCTGTTCACAACAGATCCCTCGTACCTGCCGGCAGCCGCCTCCGGGAAAAACAAGCTTCCACTCCCGTACGGCACCTCCAAGAAGACCATAAATTCGGCACCAGCCTGGCGTCAGTCCACCCTCAGTTGAGCCTGCCAGGTAGTTTTCGTGCTGTCCTTGTTGCAGGGGAGGGGAGGGGGGCTCCGGTCATTCCTTACTGGAGATCCTTTGTTTTGTGCCCCCGGGGTCCCAGCTAACTCCAACTAGCGAAGCTAGCGAGCCAACCGTCCCGTCCGGGTAGTCGCCTTTCGGGCAGTTAACCTGCTGCTCCGGTGCCTACTTAGTGAGGGGGGGTCCACAAAAGGGAGGCAGCCTCTCCACTCAGTATTACCGATTCTTCATCCCACTCTCCAAAGAAAAAAACAGACTGTTGCGCTGAGAGATAGAAGCCAGGCTCACATTGCCACAGCTCTCTGCAACGGTCTACTCGACCGCCATCTTGCTCCCGTTTGAAATGTATAAAATCTTCAATGATCCTAAAAACTTGATGCAATACCTGCAGCTTAGAGGGCAGTAAGGACCATGATGGAAATCACCGAGAGGCGGAGCGGATGAACAAGACCAGATATCGAGCCCGGAGGACAATGTCTAAAGAACTGAACTGGGCCGTAGGTGACAACCGCAACAAAGTGGACACCAGATAAGTGGACTGTAAATTATAGAACATGTGTTGATTTTAAATGATAAAAATGCGCACATGGGTACGAGGTAAGCCCTAAGACAATAGTGGAGGATTTTAGGCCACTGCGGCCGGGGTTTTCGGATGCCCACGCCTACCCACATGTGTGCACCATGCCAAGTTTTTGAAGTTAGTTGGGAACAGTTGGGAGGGAGAGGGTGAGGGTCCAGTTTACGGGAAATGTCTCTACTGCAATTGGGCCAACGGAGTGGGTAGGAGAGAAGAAGGGGGAATAATGGTCAAAGACACAAGCGCAGACGACATAATCATCAAAATAACTGGGGGCCCGATTCACAGAACTAACTTAAGACAAATTTCTAAACTTCCTACCATTTTGGTATTCACAGAGGGCACTTACTAATTTTGATATTCACAGAAGGCACTTACTCATCAATGAATAAGTGCCTTCTTTGAATGTCAAAATGGTAGTAAGTTTAGGATTTTGTCTTAAGTTAGTTCTGTGAATCGATCCCTGGGTCCTCACAAAACCACCCATGCAATTTGACATTATAGCGAACATAAGACACAGTGACACACAATAATAGACTCTTAACATTACTGACACGGAATGTGCGAGGCCTTAATAACCCACAGATAATTCAGAAGGTCTTCGCCTATCTCGATAGACATGGGGTGGAAGTAGCCTGTCTACAGGAAACCTATCGAACTCAATTTTCAGAAGCACGAATAGGTGTTCGCTGGGCATCCATGCGGATAACTTCCTCTTACTCGAACTATGTTAGGGGGTAGTAATACTTGTCAGATGAGGCATCCCATTCACACTATTACAGTCAGATACAGATTGCCAGGAACGTTACATCATAGTTCACGGGGACCTTTGGGGGCACTACACGGACTCTAGTTAACGCATATGGGCGAAACACAGATGATCGTACTATTTTTGCACAAATATGGGCAAAACTACGGACTCTAGACCCTGCAGAGATTCTCTGGGGGGTGACTTCAATACATGCTTAGACCCAACAGTGGATAGGTCCATGGGCAATGACAATTACGGTAAATAAGCTTCCAGGGCACTCAGGCACGGTATGGAAGAATGGGGGATGGTGGACCTGTGGCGACTGGCGACTGCGAAACCCCGGGTGCAGAGAGGGCACCTGTGTCTCCACAACCCATAACACATGGTCTAGAATAGACCATTGAGTAGCTACGCAAACACTCAGCACATGGACGAAGTCAAAAGAACACCTGCCCAGGACATTATCAGATCATGCACCGGTCCGCCTGGTGATTGCACTCCCCACACACACTCCTAGACAGTTTACATGGCGACTAAAGACATCTGCGATGCTGGACCAGGTGTTCCGGACGGAGCTCAAACAGGCAATTGCAGAATTATTTGCACATAATGCAGGAACAGTGGAGTGGACAGTGCCAGAGTGCTATGGGAAGCCTTCAAGGTGACAATTAGGGGATTTTGAATAGGCAAACATGCAGGGATATGGAGAGACATACAGCAGCAACTAAATAAAGTAGAATTGGATATCGAAGACGCTAGAAAATGAATATACACAAACCTCCAACCCTACATTACTAGCGGAAATCAGACATGAATTGAATACATATCATGAATTTGCCGACAGTGAGGTGAACCATCTCTCATGTAGATACAAGGCTCGAAACTACGGAGAGGGGGTACGCTCAGGCTGTGCTCTAGCAGGGTGGATTCAAACAACACCACCCACTTCACATATTACACAAATAGTGGATGCACAGGGTACAACGCATTACAATATCCCCTCCATTACAGATTGTTTTGTGGACTACTATTCACAGTTATACTCTTCACAGACATCCACATCGGAAGAAGACATAAATGAGTACCTAAACGATATAGCCCTAGCTTGGGTCTCAGATGAGCATAGAGAATACTTCAGTAATCCCATAACTGAAAATGAATTAAAAGAAGCTATTAGCTCCCTCCCAAATAACAAAGCCCCGGGGACCGATGGCCCACCATGTGAATTTGATAAAGAATACAGTGAACTATTAATACCCCATTTGACAGCAATGTATACAGAGACATACAAAGAAGGGCCCTACCGCCATCCTTGTGGGAGGCACTTTTAATAACGCTACACAAACCAGAAAAAGACCCAACTCAATGTGACTCTACCATCCACTATCTCTCATCAACCTGGATGCCAAATATTAGCAAAAATAATAGTATTACGGCTATAACCCCTAATGCAAAAGCTTGTCCTCCTGGATCAATCTGGATTTATCCCCGCACGGTCAACCACACACAACCTGAGAACTATTTTCGCACTATTCCACCAACTACATCCAGACGTGCCGGCAGCTGCAGCACTTCTTGATGCAACAAATGCATTTGATTTTGTGGAATGCCCATTCATGTTTTCCGTTTTGCGCAGAATAGGAATACCACATCCATTGTTGCGTTGGATTATGTTACTTTACACAGAACCATGCGCCAGACTCAGGAGATGCGGAATCATGGTTGCTACTATACTCGTACATAGAGGAACACACCAAGGGTGGCCACTTTCACCACTATTATTTACTCTGGCACTTGAGCCATTAGCATGCAAAATCAGACAAAAACACTCAAATACAGCATTACAATTTAGGGCCAGTGAGTATATCGCTATATGCAGATGACATGGTACTATATACACGGCATCCGGAGACTAACTTGAACCCATTAATAAGAGAATATATGAGATTTGAGCAATATTCAGGACTAAGCATTAATTGGACTAAGTCTGTAGTAGTTCTATTGACACCCAGCACAGAAAAACCATCATTAGACTATCCCTTGCAATGGAGTACAGAACCGGTAAAATATCTAGTGGTGTGGATACACCACGATCCCGAGTTAGTCATACGTGAAAACTACAGCAAGGCCCTTACAAAACTGGGAGGTCATGTAGATAGATGGATTAGATTACCAATTTTGTTAGCAGACAGAATTGCTATACAAAAGATGATAGTGCTGC
The DNA here is from genome assembly GCF_964204655.1 of Triturus cristatus. Classification (NCBI taxonomy): domain Eukaryota; kingdom Metazoa; phylum Chordata; class Amphibia; order Caudata; family Salamandridae; genus Triturus; species Triturus cristatus. The sequence continues at coordinate 364,467,071 of NC_140580.1, forward strand.
CCTGCTTTCTTTATTTATTTGCAAATATACCAGTAGTGCTCACACAACAGTTCTTTGCTAGACTGCGTGCATGCATGACTAAGCACTCGTGGGCAGGTAAACAGGCAAGGGTGGGGTGGAAGGAGCTGACCAGACCATACACATATGGAGGTTTTGGGGCCCCTGATCTGCAACTTCACTACCACTGTGCCCAAGCACAGCACACACACTACTGGCTACAACCGCACGCACATGTCCCACACACAGAGGTGGAAAATGATAGCGTATATCTGACTCCCCTTCCTGCCCTCCTATCAATCCTATCAGAACTGAAGCAATATATCTCAATAGCTGAAATTTACTCGGTACGCAGTACAGCAGCAGCATGGTACATGCTGACAAAATGTGCTAACAAACTTCCGGTATACACCACGGCCCTACCACTGTGATAACACACACAAATAACGGTAACAAAGGAGACTAAAACACTACAACTCCTATACGATATGGGACTGCACACAATGGAAGATATATTTCCCAATTGTTAATTTATATCTCAAACAGAAGCTGCATTAGTAGCACACCGCACACCACTCAAGTTATTTGCATATTTTAGATTGCAGGCAGCCATAAGGGACATCTACCCCACCTTTCCTGGCGAGCCACCAACACATAACACGTTACAAGTGTTGCTCACATAGCCCACATGTAAAAGTCTTGTAACTAACCTCTACAACGCGGCCCAGAGGGGGCAATTTAGAGAGCGTAAACAGACTCTACAAAGATGGGAGGATGCATTAGGCAGCCCTATATCACTGGAGGACCGGGGTTACAGCTGTGCGCTTATACAAATACTCACACCAAACTGTAATCTCAGAATCATTCATTTCAAATTCCTACAGCAAATATATTACACACCAGCTCAGCTATATAAATATGGTCTCTGAGAAGATGATAAATGCTTATGATGTAGGGCTGCAGAGGCAGACTTCATACATGTTGCATGAGCGTGTCCACAACTCCACCTATACTGGCAGACGGTGATAAGCACCTTAGAAACAATGTTGGCTGAACCAATCCCCAACACTCCCCAGGTTTGCTTGCTAGGGTTGAATAAAATTAAACAGGCACGAAGACACAAACTACTGGCTGTGGCGCTGCTATTAGCTAAGATGAGGATAGGTATAAGGATGGGGAGTTAAAAGTTACCGAAATTCAAAAATTGGGTCACAGATATGGTTTATTGCAAAGAGCAGCTAGAAACATATGCAGAAGAACAACCTGAGGGAAATTCCCCCCAAAAGACTGTTGGGACCCACTCCTGCAGTGCTTAAGATCAATACAAACTGTTGTATAGACACCCGTTGACGAAGGGAATGACTGGGAGGCCACTCCAAATTTTTGTCAATGGAACAATATAGTAGTAATTACAAAAGAAATACCAAGTCATGTAGAAATGTATATAAGTCATAACTGAAGTTGCTGCATAGGTTGCTGAATGTTATATCACTGTATATGTTGTTACAGAGAATACAGACTCTAAATAATGTACAAATGGAGGACTGTTGAGAGGTGTGCTATGTGTTTGATCATTAATAAAAACATTTAAAACAAATATACAAATTGTGTATACACCAATGTTACCATGTTTAGGGGAGAAGCATAAGCCCTTTAGCACTGGTCAGCAGTGGTAAAGTGCTCAGAGTCCTAAGACCAGCAACAAGAATTCAGCAAAATGAGGAGTTAAGCAGGCAAAAAAGTATGGGGCAAGGACACCAAAGGCTAACAGGTCTAACAGTTGGTGTCAAAAGTTATCTGTAGATGCTCCAAATGAACATCATGTAAGATGATCATTTTCAGAACTCACAAAGACTTCCCACTTTTTTGTGATGGACCCTTGCAGGAATGGAGAAAACAGGCAGTTCAGTTTCAATCAATAGTTTTATTTAATTTGCAAGTCTGCTTTTTAGTCCATGGCTCAGTATTGAGATGAGCATCTGGCAAAACATGGATGTGCTATTTTCCCCTTCTTACCCCCAGCCCACCCCCCCTTTACCCCCCTACAGCCCCTCCGCACCCTCCCTGAACATCCCCAAAAATAGGAGCACAGACTAAGTCTGTTGCTTGATGATCTTAGAGTGCATGTGTATGTGAGCCTCATCTAATTCTACAAAAAAAATCCCCCCCCATTACCCAGTCTCCCTTTGCTGAAGCTCTGTGAAGCCTTTGCCTTTGCCTCTTTAAACACCCTGTTTTTGTTTTTTTTTCACCTTTATGGAATCTACCCTTTCCCCCACCTTTCCCCCACCCTCAGCAGCAACATACGGCAGCATCTAAAAAAATAAAAAATAATAATAATACGCTCGATAGACGCCAGCCTGCCCTGAAAATGTTTCTATCTCATTACATTAATATTACAATTGCTGGCAATTCCTACAAGCTACCTAGATAATCCTTTGCTTTTATCTCTGAGGTGAAAAAATGGGCCTGCCCTCCAAAAACGACCTTAAGGCGCGCAGGATTATTCAAGTATGCTTGAGCCTGTTTATCTAGAAATGGCTTGATCAATTGGCGAAGGCGCCATCGTCTTTCAACGGTGGCGTGGCAGTAATCGGGTCGAGCAAAATAGGAAACCTCCCCCCTCACTCTCTTGGCCTCTGGTCTTGCTTTCTCGTAAATAGTCGGACGAAGTAGAAAATTCCCTATAAAAACTAATACTGCCTTGGGGAGTGCACCCTCCCTAGCTGGCTGCTTCAGAGTGAATGGAACACGATGCGCACGCTGCACCTCCAAGGGCCAATTCCAGTTGTTAAGTTCCGGGAAAGTGTCTTGAAATAGAGTCACTATATACCCCCGAATGTCAGACCCCTCGACCCCCTCAGGGATACCTAGCAGCCGCAAATTGTTCCGCCTCTGATAATTCTCTTGCTCTTCCAGCTTCCACTGAATGTCAACCAGGCGAGATTCATGAGATTGTGCAAGGGCCTTAGTAGCAGTACCTTCTGACTCAGCCAGATCAATTCTAGCTTCAGCCTCGGCGATACAAACCCCAAAGGAGCTACACATTTTCATCAGTTTCCTTACCACTCCTTGTACCTTCCTAAAACCAGTCTGGGCCCGTCGGGCATCTTGCCGTGTTTCATCCCTATGAGTATTAATGGCCTGTATATAGTCTCCAGAAATAGTGATCCATCCGGCGTATTTGATCTAGGGTTTGCCGACTCTTGCGTATGGGGGCCCGTGAGGTGAATGGGAGGGCTATGATCCCAGGTAAGTTCCGTTTCACCTGATCTCCCCTTTTTCTTCTTTATAGTTTTAAGAGGATTCCCCCCCCTTCATGCTCACTGTAGCTGCAGCTGCCACTTTCATTACTACTCAAGGAGATGCCTGAGCGATCGGACCACTCGCCCTCATCAGACAGTGAAAAAAAAATCTCGTTAGTGACCTTCTCCTGCTCCTGTTCCAGCCTAGTGGCCTTACTCATCATAGGACCAGTACTGCTCTGCTCTGGGTGCTCCCTTATGGCTCGGTGCTCCATATACCTGACCTCATTTAGATTGACTCCTGAGGCGGAAGCCGGGAGCTTTTTAAAATTGTTGTCATTTCTTTTCGCTTGTATTATTTCTTTTAACTTGCACTCACCTGGGCTCACCTCACGCAGCATTCGCTGTTCTACCTCTCGGTCGGACCCCGCATCGCTCTTCGCGGTGTGTGGAGACGAAGGTAGATGCCTACGCTCACATTGGCAGCCATATTGGGTGAGGGCCCGGACAGCGTTGCAGACGCTCAGAGGCCGGGGGGGATAAATTGCAGATGCCACCGCGCACGCGCTGCATTCAGATTGACTCCTAAGGCGGAAGCCAGGAGCTTTTTAAAATTGTTGTAATTTCTTTTCGCTTGTATTATTTCTTTTAACTTGCACTCACCTGGGCTCACCTCACGCAGCATTCGCTGTTCTACCTCTCGGTCGGACCCCGCATCGCTCTTCGCGGTGTGTGGAGACGAAGGTAGACGCCTACGCTCACATTGGCAGCCATATTGGGTGAGGGCCCGGACAGCGTTGCAGACGCACAGAGGCCGGGGGGGATAAATTGCAGATGCCGTCGCGCACGCGCAGCGGACGCGCGCAGCGGGCGCGCCGACAGCGCGCCGAAGGCGCGCTAAAGGCAAGCCCGTCTGCGCCCGTCCGCACCCAGGGGCCAGCCACTTTGGTCGGCCCATAACCTATCCTCCTGAGACTCTGAAGGCGTTGCACAATATGTACAGTCAACCTCCTAGTAAGGTCTCATCTATTCTAATTGCCAATAATGTATTCACTGTACGTAATAGTTTTCCGGAGCTCCTGCCTACCACGGCATTTAATCCGCACCCCCTCATTCAGACTATGCAGGGAGCAGTCCCCCTGTCAATTTACTATCTTAACACACGTTCCTTGGTGAAACATCAACTGGATATTTTCTTACTCCTCACCACGGACAAACCTGATGTTTTGCTATTGTCTGAGACATGGCTTACCGATGACTCTGCCCCGGATATACTCGCTGCACTACCCCCTGACTACTACATCATATCGGCTAATAGAGGCCCGGGCAAGTCAGGTGGCGGTGTGGCTGCTATTATCCACACTGACCTCTCCTTTTGCTCTCTGAAGTGCCTACCTCTTACAGACACTGATAACATCGTGATTAAACTAGAGTCAGTTCATGACTCTCTGGTCTGTGTCCTTTTGTACAGACCACCTAAGCCGATGCCTTTCTTCCCAATGACTTTGAGTGAACAGACTGCCACATTAGTGACGGAACATGCCAGGGTTCTCCTGGTAGGAGACTTTAACTACTGGTATAGTGACCCCAATGAGGGGTCTCACTCTGCAGAAATGTCTGACTTACTTAAAAATCTAAATTTTTCTCAGCTGGTCCCCTCTCCAACTCACTCTAAGGGCCGAATCCTGGACCAAATCTGGGCTGCTAACCTGAATATCACTATTCCATCTGTGTTACCTTGCATCTGGTCCGATCACCATCTTTTGAAATTTCAAATCATGAGATCGGCCCCTTTAAAAGCCAAAGTACGGGAAGGACGCACGGCTAGAAAATGGAACCTCATTAACAAAGAAGATTTTTTCAACACTTTAGGAGACTCGACCCCAGTTTTACATCACGATGATGTTAACATTCTGGAAAATAAAGTATCCAGGTGGCTTCTTGAGGCCAGCGACAAACATGCCCCTTCCAAAAGAGCTAAATTATTGCGTCGGTCTGAAACAAACAGATGGTTTTCAGATGATCTTAAAGCACAGAAACTGACGGTACGTCAATTGGAGAGACAATGGCGCCAACAATACTCTCCTGAAAAAAGATCTCAGTACATCATTGCGCATAAAGATTATAGGGAAAACATTCTGATCGCTAAATCTGCTTTCTTCTCTGACCGCATCTTAAAGTCCAATCACTGTTCTAAAATAATATTCTCTGTAATAGACGAACTCTCAAACCCGGAACGCACATTAAGAAAGGCCGCTCCTTCCCAGGAACTATGTGATTCCCTGAATGACTATTTCATTGATAAGATTACTCTAATAAAAAGCAGTATACCGTCCCACCCCCCCCAGCAGAATGCCCCGGCTCATCACTGTAACAACAGCACCTTCTTCACTTTCCCTCCGATTAGTGAAGAGACCTTCTTGTCTCTCTTAAAGGAAACTAAATCAGGTGCACCCGTGGACTGCTGCCCTCCTCATATTCTGAAAGAGTGCTTGGCGATCCATCCTGGCCCGGCCCTTGCCCTATTGAACAAATCTATTACATCTGGTACAGTTCCCTTAGCTTTTAAAAAAGCCACAGTGGTCCCCCTCCTGAAAAAGTTGGGAGCTGACCCGGCGCTCCTCGCCAACTACCGTCCCATATCCTTGTTACCTTTTTTGGCCAAGGTATTGGAGGGCTATGTAGCTAGATGCCTTTCCGACTTCCTGGAGAGGTATAAACTTTTGGACTCCCATCAGGCTGGTTTTCGTCCCGCGCATTCCACTGAAGCCGTGATCCTGTCAGCTATGGATAGTCTTCGTGACTTCGCTGACAGAGGGTGTCCTCGAGCCCTGGTTTTGTTGGATCTGTCTGCGGCATTTGACACGGTCGACCACAACATCTTGGTCGACCGTGTCAGGGAGATTGGAGTCTCAGGCATAGCGGCGCGTTGGATCTCCTCTTTTCTGAAGGATCGTTCTCAAGCAGTGCACCTTTGCCAATTCTCTTCTGCCTCTCACATTACCACCTGTGGGGTGCCTCAGGGCTCGGCTCTCTCCCCACACTTATTTAACATCTATATGTCCCCTCTGATTAAATCACTTAAAGAGAGAAAGGTACTGGTCCTTAATTATGCTGATGATCTGCAGCTTCTCCTCAGGGTTGATGGTACCAATGACTCCGTCATGGAATTCCAGGATACTATGCTGTTCATCCAAACTTGGATGGATATGAACCATCTGAAACTTAATCCTGGGAAAACGGAGATAGTCCTTACTGGGGATAGCTCTAAGCATTGGGGCCCCCTATATTGGCCTCCTGCGCTCGGTCCTCCTCCCATCCCCTCTAGCTCCGCCAAGACTTTGGGGGTACTTTTGGACAGCGGCCTATCCTTAAAAGCCCAGGTTGGAGCAGTGGTGTCCAAATGTTTCTACCAACTGCGTAAAATCACGAAGATCCATCGTTTTCTCACTCATGAAGCTATGGTCCAAGCTATGATTTCCACGGTACTATCTCACTTAGACTACTCCAACTCGGTTTACTTGGGAATGCCGCATTATCTGCTCAAACGCCTTCAGCTGGTCCAAAACCAGGCAGCTCGACTTATATACCACCAACCTAAATGGCAACCGGCCTCGCCTCTCTTGAGGAAATTACATTGGCTTCCGGTGTCACGTCGCTGTGCCTTTAAAACCGGCTGCCTTATTTTTAAGGCCCTACACGGCACCAGCCCGGAATTCATTAACAACATTATACTTAGGTACGCCCCTATCCGCCACCTAAGATCCACCCATCTTTCCCTTCTTACTATTCCAAACTTCAAGAGGGCCCGTCTTGGAGGTCGCAGGTTTGCCATTCTTGCTCCCAAGCTGTGGAACTCTTTCCCTCTTGAGATCCGTACGTGCATTGACATCCTTCCATTTAGGAAACTCCTGAAAACCTGGTTGTTTAGTCAGGATTAGCTTTCGTTGCCGTGTCAAGCTGTCTGTTAGCGCCATGAAGCCAACCCGGCGTACGTGCGCTCTATAAATACACACTAACATTAACATTAACCTCCTTTAGTTGCCAATGACGATTTGGACCCCACACAGTCAGATTCCTTAGCAGAGTTTAAAATACAGGAATCCACTAAATTCATCTCTGACTCAATGCTCTCCATCCGGCAATCCACAGTTCCAGGTTCAGGTTCAATCCCTTTAACCACCTTCCCCCCTAGGTCGGTGTTTGAGTCTGGCCCAGACGGACCCTGCTTATCTTCTACCTGCGTCAGGGTGGGATTGCTCCGGAGATCGCTATTCACCTCCTCATCATGAACCCCCATTGTGCCAGCCTTAGACCCGGCTTTCATCTTCTGTTTGTTGTTTTTCCCCCCTCCATTACCGGAGTCCAAAGTGCTCTGTTTTTGCGCTTGTACCTCACCTTGGTCCTGCTGCTGTATCGGGGGCCCTCTGCCCTGCCCCCCTGCCCCCCGCCCTCCAACCCCCTGCAGTAATTCCACCACTGTTGGTCGCGTCTTGCTTGGAGCCCCTCCTACAGCCCCTGCAGCTGCTGCTGTTTTTTCCGCTGGATCGCACGGCTGTGGCACTCGGCGGCCTCGTCTCGGTGTTCCCGCTAAATGGGGATTTTCTAGCGTCTCCCCAGCCTGTAACCCCTGAGCTACCCTCTCTGTCGTCGTCTTAGCAGTCGCTGCTGCAGCGTTCAGCTTAGGCGCCATGCCAAAGGGAGCTCCTGGGCACTTGCTATCACTGGTGCTGATATGACCCCTCCTTTGATCCTGAGAGAATCCACACGCTGCCAGCAGCAGGAAGCGACCGCGCACGACCAGGTACACTGAAGCCTAAATTAGCTGCCAATAGAGCCGGGTTAAATCCGCAGGTTTAGGGCGCGGATGGACGGAATTTTCAGCTGGAATTACTGTAATCGTATCTATCATATTTCCGATATTCAGTGCCACTCTTACAGTATATCACCAGAAGCCTCTATGCTTCTATGCCTTTAATATTGCTAGTAACGTTCCTGCTTTGGTACGCGCCACCTCCCCTGTTCACAACAGATCCCTCGTACCTGCCGGCAGCCGCCTCCGGGAAAAACAAGCTTCCACTCCCGTACGGCACCTCCAAGAAGACCATGAATTCGGCACCAGCCTGGCGTCAGTCCACCCTCAGTTGAGCCTGCCAGGTAGTTTTCGTGCTGTCATTGTTGCAGGGGAGGGGAGGGGGGCTCCGGTCATTCCTTACTGGAGATCCTTTGTTTTGTGCCCCCGGGGTCCCAGCTAACTCCAACTAGCCAAGCTAGCGAGCCAACCGTGCCGTCCGGGTAGTCGCCTTTTGGGCAGTTATCCTGCTGCTCCGGTGCCTACTTAGTGAGGGGGGGTCCACAAAAGGGAGGCAGCCTCTCCACTCAGTATTACCGATTCTTCATCCCACTCTCCAAAGAAAAAAACAGACTGTTGCGCTGAGAGAAAGAAGCCAGGCTCACATTGCCACAGCTCTCTGCAACGGTCTACTCGACCGCCATCTTGCTCCCGTTTGAAATGTATAAAATCTTCAATGATCTTAAAAACTTGATGCAATACCTGCAGCTTAGAGGGCAGCAAGGACCACGACGGAAATCACCGAGAGGCGGAGCGGGTGAACAAGACCAGATATCGAGCCCGGAGGACAATGTCTAAAGAACTGAACTGGGCCGTAGGTGACGACCGCAACAAAGTGGACACCAGATAAGTGGACTGTAAATTATAGAACACGTGTTGATTTTAAATGATAAAAATGCGCCCATGGGTACGAGGTAAGCCCTAAGACAATAGTGGAGGATTTTAGGCCACTGCGGCCGGGGTTTTCGGATGCCCACGCCTACCCACATGTGTGCACCATGCCAAGTTTTTGAAGTTAGTTGGGAACAGTTGGGAGGGAGAGGGTGAGGGTCCAGTTTACGGGAAATGTCTCTACTGCAATTGGGGCAACGGAGTGGGTAGGAGAGAAGAAGGGGGAATAATGGTCAAAGACACAAGCGCAGACGACATAATCATCAAAATAACTGGGGGCCCGATTCACAGAACTAACTTAAGACAAAATCCTAAACTTCCTACCATTTTGGTATTCACAGAGGGCACTTACTAATTTTGGTATTCACAGAAGGCACTTACTCATCAATGAATAAGTGCCTTCTTTGAATGTCAAAATGGTAGTAAGTTTAGGATTTTGTCTTAAGTTAGTTCTGTGAATCGATCCCTGGGTCCTCACAAAACCACCCATGCAATTTGACATTATAGCGAAAATAAGACACAGTGACACACAATAATAGACTCTTAACATTACTGACACGGAATGTGCGAGGCCTTAATAACCCACAGATAATTCAGAAGGTCTTCGCCTATCTCGATAGACATGGGGTGGAAGTAGCCTGTCTACAGGAAACCTATCGAACTCAATTTTCAGAAGCACGAATAGGTGTTCGCTGGGCATCCACGCGGATAACTTCCTCTTACTCGAACTATGTTAGGGGGGTAGTAATACTTGTCAGATGAGGCATCCCATTCACACTATTACAGTCAGATACAGATTGCCAGGAACGTTACATCATAGTTCCCGGGGACCTTTGGGGGCACTACACTGACTCTAGTTAACGCATATGGGCGAAACACAGATGATCGTACTATTTTTGCACAAATATGGGCAAAACTACGGACTCTGGACCCTGCAGAGTTTCTCTGGGGGGTGACTTCAATACATGCTTAGACCCAACAGTGGATAGGTCCATGGGCAATGACAATTACGGTAAATAAGCTTCCAGGGCACTCAGGCACGGTATGGAAGAATGGGGGATGGTGGACCTGTGGCGACTGCGAAACCCCGGGTGCAGAGAGGGCACCTGTGTCTCCACAACCCATAACACATGGTCTAGAATAGACCATTGAGTAGCTACGCAAACACTCAGCACATGGACGAAGTCAAAAGAACACCTGCCCAGGACATTATCAGATCATGCACCGGTCCGCCTGGTGATTGCACTCCCCACACACACTCCTAGACAGTTTACATGGCGACTAAAGACATCTGCGATGCTGGACCAGGTGTTCCGGACGGAGCTCAAACAGGCAATTGCAGAATTATTTGCACATAATGCAGGAACAGTGGAGTGGACAGTGCCAGAGTGCTATGGGAAGCCTTCAAGGTGACAATTAGGGGATTTTGAATAGGCAAACATGCAGGGATATGGAGAGACATACAGCAGCAACTAAATAAAGTAGAATTGGATATCGAAGACGCTAGAAAATGAATATACACAAACCTCCAACCCTACATTACTAGCGGAAATCAGACATGAATTGAATACATATCATGAATTTGCCGACAGTGAGGTGAACCATCTCTCATGCAGATACAAGGCTCGAAACTATGGAGAGGGGGTACGCTCAGGCTGTGCTCTAGCAGGGTGGATTCAAACAACACCACCCACTTCACATATTACACAAATAGTGGATGCACAGGGTACAACGCATTACAATATCCTCTCCATTACAGATTGTTTTGTGGACTACTATTCACAGTTATACTCTTCACAGACATCCACATCGGAAGAAGACATAAATGAGTACCTAAACGATATAGCCCTAGCTTGGGTCTCAGATGAGCATAGAGAATACTTCAGTCATCCCATAACTGAAAATGAATTAAAAGAAGCTATTAGCTCCCTCCCAAATAACAAAGCCCCGGGGACCGATGGCCCACCATGTGAATTTGATAAAGAATACAGTGACCTATTAATACCCCATTTGACAGCAATGTATACAGAGGCATACAAAGAAGCGCCCTACCGCCATCCTTGTGGGAGGCACTTTTAATAACGCTACACAAACCAGAAAAAGACCCAACTCAATGTGACTCTCCCATCAACTATCTCTCATCAACCTGGATGCCAAATATTAGCAAAAATAATAGTATTACGGCTATAACCCCTAATGCAAAAGCTTGTCCTCCTGGATCAATCTGGATTTATCTCCGCACGGTCAACCACACACAACCTGAGAACTATTTTCGCACTATTCCACCAACTACATCCAGACGTGCCGGCAGCTGCAGCACTTCTTGATGCAACAAATGCATTTGATTTTGTGGAATGCCCATTCATGTTTTCCGTTTTGCGCAGAATAGGAATACCACATCCATTGTTGCGTTGGATTATGTTACTTTACACAGAACCATGCGCCAGACTCAGGATATGCGTAATCATGGTTGCTACTATACTCGTACATAGAGGAACACACCAAGGGTGGCCACTTTCACCACTATTATTTACTCTGGCACTTGAGCCATTAGCATGCAAAATCAGACAAAAACACTCAAATACAGCATTACAATTTAGGGCCAGTGAGTATATCGCTATATGCGGATGAGATGGTACTATATACACGGCATCCGGAGACTAACTTGAACCCATTAATAAGAGAATATATGAGATTTGAGCAATATTCAGGACTAAGCATTAATTGGACTAAGTCTGTAGTAGTTCTATTGACACCCAGCACAGAAAAACCATCATTAGACTATCCCTTGCAATGGAGTACAGAACCGGTAAAATATCTAGTGGTGTGGATACACCACGATCCCGAGTTAGTCATACGTGAAAACTACAGCAAGGCCCTTACAAAACTGGGAGGTCATGTAGATAGATGGATTAGATTACCAATTTCGTTAGCAGACAGAATTGCTATACAAAAGATGATAGTGCTTCCCTGCTTTCTTTATTTATTTGCAAATATACCAGTAGTGCTCACACAACAGTTCTTTGCTAGACTGTGTGCATGCATGACTAAGCACTCGTGGGCAGGTAAACAGGCAAGGGTGGGGTGGAAGGAGCTGACCAGACCATACACACATGGAGGTTTTGGGGCCCCTGATCTGCAACTTCACTACCACTGTCCCCAAGCACAGCACGCACACTACTGGCTACACCCGCACGCACATGTCCCACACACAGAGGTGGAAAATGATAGCGTATATCTGACTCCCCTTCCTGCCCTCCTATCAATCCTATCAGAACTGAAGCAATATACCTCAATAGCTGAAATTTACTCGGTACGCAGTCCAGCAGCAGCATGGTACATGCTGACAAAATGTGCTAACAAACTTCCGGTATACACCACGGCCCTACCACTGTGATAACACACACAAATAACGGTAACAAAGGAGACTAAAACACTACAACTCCTATACGATATGGGACTGCACACAATGGAAGATATATTTCCCAATTGTTAATTCATATCTCAAACAGAAGCTGCATTAGTAGCACACCGCACACCACTCAAGTTATTTGCATATTTTAGATTGCAGGCAGCCATAAGGGACATCTACCCCACCTTTCCTGGCGAGCCACCAACACATAACACGTTACAAGTGTTGCTCACATAGCCCACATGTAACAGTCTTGTAACTAACCTCTACAACGCGGCCCAGAGGGGGCAATTTAGAGAGCGTAAACAGACTCTACAAAGATGGGAGGATGCATTAGGCAGTCCTATATCACTGGAGGACCGGGGTTACAGCTGTGCGCTTATACAAATACTCACACCAAACTGTAATCTCAGAATCATTCATTTCAAATTCCTACAGCAAATATATTACACACCAGCTCAGCTATATAAATATGGTCTCTGAGAAGACGATAAATGCTTATGATGTAGGGCTGCAGAGGCAGACTTCATACATGTTGCATGAGCGTGTCCACAACTCCACCTATACTGGCAGACGGTGATAAGCACCTTAGAAACAATGTTGGCTGAACCAATACCCAACACTCCCCAGGTTTGCTTACTAGGGTTGAATAAAATTAAACAGGTACGAAGACACAAACTACTGGCTGTGGCGCTGCATTAGCTAAGATGAGGATAGGTATTAGGATGGGGAGTAAACAGTTACCGAAATTCAAAAATTGGGTCACAGATATGGTTTTTTGCAAAGAGCAGCTAGAAACATATGCAGAAGAACAACCTGAGGGAAATCCCCCCCAAAAGACTTGTGAGACCCACTCCTGCAGTGCTTAAGATCAATACAAACTGTTGTATAGACACCCGCTGACGAAGGGAATGACTGGGAGGCCACTCCAAATTTTTGTCAATGGAACAATATAGTAGTAATTACAAAAGAAATACCAAGTCATGTAGAAATGTATATAAGTCATAACTGAAGTTGCTGCATAGGTTGCTGAATGTTATATCACTGTATATGTTGTTACAGAGAATACAGACTCTAAATAATGTACAAATGGAGGACTGTTGAGAGGTGTGCTATGTGTTTGATCATTAATAAAAACATTTAAAACAAATATACAAATTGTGTATACACCAATGTTACCATGTTTAGGGGAGAAGCATAAGCCCTTTAGCACTGGTCAGCAGTGGTAAAGTGCTCAGAGTCCTAAGACCAGCAACAAGAATTCAGCAAAATGAGGAGTTAAGCAGGCAAAAAAGTATGGGGCAAGGACACCAAAGGCTAACAGGTCTAACAGTTGGTGTCAAAAGTTATCTGTAGATGCTCCAAATGAACATCATGTAAGATGATCATTTTCAGAACTCACAAAGACTTCCCACTTTTTTGTGATGGACCCTTGCAGGAATGGAGAAACACAGGCAGTTCAGTTTCAATCAATAGTTTTATTTAATTTGCAAGTCTGCTTTTTAGTCCATGGCTCAGTATTGAGATGAGCGTGTTTTAATCCACAGTAAGCCACTGCAGATCTTGAGGCAATTTATGTCTGTCTTCCCGGTTTTCACATCCACCTAAAACAGATTAACACAATTCATGGCAAAGCCGATAGGTCTTGCCTGTATAATGTGAGTGCTGAGCTGTTGGCTTTGCCATCATTTGTCTATAAAGTGTTGTTTAAAAAAAGTAAAAGAAAAGAAATTTTAAAATACTGGAGGAAAAGCAAACACATATATATTGGTATCTCAAAATGTAAATTTAATTAAAATGTTTCCAATCTTAATGAATAGCATGGCTTACTTTTCAAATACTTTTCACTCAGTTAACTGTGATTTTTTTAAAAAAATAAGGAAATGTCAGATGTAGAATGAAAAGATTTTCAAGGCTAACTTGCTTTCCAAAGTTATTTTGGTCGGTCTTCTGACGGAGTTAAGGGAACATAATTACGCCTCCTAGTGAAGTGTCATGCTAAGTACATCCTCTGCATCAGACGCCAACTAAGTTATGACAGCAGATGGAGCTTTTCCCTGGTGCTATAATAAATAGCATTTGTTTGTCAAAGCTTGTGCTTTTATACAATATGTAAAATTCAGCAAATAAAACAAAAACAACCCTTAAATTCTACACTTCCACCATAGCCCTGCAAAAATATACCTGTTAGTGTGCTTCTAAAGATAAGGTGGAAGGGTTGAGGAGCAAGACAGGGCGAGGAGGTGGGTATTTAATGGGGGGTGGAGCAGTAGTAGAGGGAGAATGCTAGAAAACATATGCACTCTGAAGGAGTGGTCAATATAAAAGAAAAAAGTAGTTCCTTAAATGTGAGTAGTGGAAGAATACAGGTCAGCCAAGTATTGCAGAGGCTATTTTCCAGAGGTGTAACAAAGACAAGAAGAGTAAGACAAGCCATCTAATAAAAAGAAAGCAAACAGGAGTGACAACAAAGCAAACCAAAGGTAATGAATGTGCTGGATGTAAACCCACTGTAAGTTAATAATAGGTCTTTTGCAAACAGACAGCTTGCACTGTATGGTTGGCAAGACGCAGACAAAATGCCTTGCAAGGCACATAGCTATTGGTTTTCGCAGTGTGAGAGCTGTGAAACGTGTGTTGTGCAAGGCATTAGCCACAGAGGAACCTGGCAGGACTAGACCACCCTATATTTAAGTTTGGCCATGCTAAATAGCTCAGTTGACAGGTAGGGTTCCAGGTCTTGCTTGTAATTTAAGTGCTAAAACTATATTTATATCAGAAAAGGATAGAATGGAAGCTGCTGTACAAGACATACTTTACACTTCGATATATGCATTTCAATAGCAGCACATTTTCTTTTTCTTTAAGTATAATAAAAGGGATCGTAAAGGACAGCTTTTATGAACAACTATTACAATGAGGGTAAAGTCTATATGTAAAAAGTTACCCATTTAAAACAGTGTTGTGAAAACTTCTTTTTAAATGTACTACTATAGCAACTCACTGTATTTATTTTATCGAAATGTGTTAATGGAATTGTCATGATTTTTATTATTGTTATTATTATGTTTGTCGTTAAGAAATTTACTTTTAGAGCATCTTTGTAATGTTAATTTCCATCTGATAGTTAAACAATATATAATTTAAACGAAAGAAATGTCAGTGTGTTACTAGAGCATTATGTAATAATAATATTAATAACAATAATACTAATAATAACAATAATATTAACAATAACACTGACATGTATTACATTTGTTAGTAAACTGAATGGAATCACCAAGGCTGAATAGACATCTACATACAGGACTGTAATGATATAAGGGATGAAATACCCCCTGCCATACATCATAAGGATATTGCAAATTGCCAAGGAGTTCCATAACCATATAGAGGAACATGGCTGAAGGCGGAGTTCCTTTATAAGGTTATGGAACTATGCGATGACTTGCAATAGCCTTCTCATGTATGCCAGGGGGTACTTTATCCCATGTAATACATGGTCACACAATCATCTTTCCCACAAACCACTTAAAACTTGGTGTGTAGCTCTTCCATATGAAAGAGCGAGCATGTTTGCAAACAAGTAGAATAAAAATAAAACCTCAGTGCAAAATCCGATACATCAAAAACATGTTAGATATTTGTGACAAACAGAAATTAGAAACAGTTCAATACAAGTCAGTTTAAAAAAAAAAGCTGCAGTAACTCAGAATGTATAGAAACATATTCACTCTGCTTGTCATCGTAAGCTATTAAAAAAAGAGGTGAAGACAGAAAAGCAACGTTTCATTTTCTCAGATTTAAACACCTGCTTCAATAATTCTCTGTGACCTGACCTGCCTTATACATCGGTTGGCTCTGGCAGCAAGTGTGACATCAGAACTCGACCGTAATAACGTATAATAGTTGAGTTCTGATGTCTTTTCCTTATAATTGCCAATTCAATGCGTCACAATTCACTGATTATAAAGAAATCAGAGACTGCCATTTAGCGAGGGATTTTGCTGAGTCCCATGCATTATAATTTCATTTTGGAGGAAGCAAAGAAATGTAGTCAGCAAGTCTGACCATCTCTAAAATACTTTCAAGATACTGCTCCTAAGTAAAAAGAAATGTGACAGAATGATTGATATTGTCGAATATTCAAATGTGTTATGATCTAGCAAAGAACCAAGGAGTGTTTTTCTCCACAAGATGAATGTATGTCCATTTTCTTTTTTTAATTTAATTTTAATAGTTTTATATTGCGGGTATCAGAGCGCTTTACAGAGTTTCAGTGAACAGAGTAGTAAAAGAGTACCGTTCCTAGTCGGAGGGAGTCTGGTGTGCACTCATGCAGATCTGGTGTTGCTTCTCGTGACATACGCTCTGGTGAAGAGAGCGGAACCTTGGCCCTGCGGACAGATTGCGGGAGGGTAATCCGGACGGGACTGCGAGGACCAGCAGCCCCGTAACCACGCTCAGCTGTGCCCTCTTCCCGCCCCTGCTGTTCCCTGTATAAAAGAAACAAAGCATCCCGCTACGCGGTCGCGCACGGTCGCGCGCCGGGAGAAGCCCGGGACAAGGGCGGGACCGTTTGTGGCCGTTCGTGGCCAGTAGAGGCCGGGACGGGCCACCCCTCTAACAACAGTGACCCTGGCAGTATATTTCTGAATCGATACTTTGTGATATTTTGCCGTGCCTTCCCTATACATTTGCTGATTAGTCCATGGTGCTCTGTTTTGGTATTGTGATATCACAAAGTGTGTGTTAGTTTCTGTAACATATTGTGTGTTCAAGGGCTCTCGATATTTGTTGTTGTTGCTGTTATAGTACACACGTTATGCTAGAAAATGACTTCATTAAGGTCTGGGAGAAAGATTGCCCAGGACAGTACAGGGGGCACCGTATCAGGGACTCTTGATAACTTTATCTCCAGAGCAGTTCGTGTCCTCGAGCACGAAATTATTCTAGCGGAAAAAAGACTGTCCATGGATTTAACGGCTAAGAGATCTTCTCTCGGTAAAATAATGTCAGCTGTTTCCCCTGAGTGCCGGTTGCTTCAATCCGACTCTGTCCCGGTGCTTAGTACCGAGATTGCAGGGTTGGACATGACAAATTATAGTACTCTGGATACTACCCCCGATAGCATATCCATCCTAGAGTCCAGACCCCCTTTTGTAAAACCTAGTTCTAATCTCCTATTGCCCCTTACAGAAAAATCACCTAATGTCATTCTGGACAAGGGAAGCACGCCCCAGCCTATCAAAGGGAAAAGAAAACGTGTGGGAGTGGCAAACAAGGGTAGACGTGCCAAAGTGTCCAAAGTGTCTAAACCCGCTATTCCACCCAAAGTACCCCACCCTCCTACTTCTTGCAGTATCTCTCCAGCCTATGTCAGCCCCTTGCACAACAAGACCACATCTAGCCAGTCTTGTGCTAATCCATCACCTATTGGCTTTTTGGAAACCCTCGAGCAACTGCTAAAATCTTTCCTGCTACCGATACACGAGAGAGTTAAGCAACTTATTACTTCCATTGGGAAACTGGAAAGTATTGTGCTTGCCAATACGACCCTTTTGGAAAAAACTCTAGTGACCCCGCTAGGTCCCAGGACAATATCATCCCCTGGTACGGCTGTTAAAGCAAAGACTGTTCCAAATGGCACTATTCCCCCTACCCCGGTTAGCAAACCCCCTAATCACCCTGTATACAAAGATCCTGTTAACATTCCTGTCCTGGACCTTGCTGGGGAAGATGCCCATACATCAACTGGAGTAGGTAGGACGAACAAGTTGGTTACAAATGTTCCCAATAATGAGACCAATAATACAGTAGGGCCAATTGATCCCCAGTGTGATGGCTCGTTTTTTAAACATCCCTGCATTAACCTTCCTCCCGAGTCACTACCCTACACAGTAATTTTGGCAGGTGTTCCGAGGATCTCCCAAGATAAGATAGAGCTTCATAGTGAGCTCAAGAATAAGGTGATTCACTGGCTCAATGGTAATAGGCCCTTGCCCCCCAACCTTCGTGCAGAAATTCTGTTCGTACGAAAGGTGAGTTAGCTAGGTACAAAACCAAAGGATGTGGAGGGTGATTGCATAATTATAAATTTTAGGGACCCCAGAGTTGTGAGGCACATATGCTGCCATCCCAACACCATGAGCCCTAGAGGAATACTCACCTTGGATTTGAGGCATTTTTTCCCTACTGCCCCCCGTGATACCGACTACGCCTCACAAGTTGGATAGGAAAGGGTCAACAGAGGCCATCGTTGTCCACCTAGATCAGACTTCCATCTCCCTCTGTCTAATTATTTTGGCCCTTTGAGCAGCATGGAAGGGGTAGATTGACTGGCTAACAACAATATCAATCCAGGCCGTGCTAGTGGAATTGTAAATGGTTTTGGAAGTTCGGCTTGTAGTTGTTTTATGGAGGGACCCACGGGCATTGGCGGCAAGCGTCCTAACACTGTATGTATTCCTTCCCACGTGTCCCGTAGTAATCCAGATCCCCCTCTGTTAGTTTTGGATTTTCCTGAGGACTCACAGGGTATAAACTATGTTAGCCCTTCACCCACTGATCTAGTGATAGCACCACATGCTAGCATGACCCGACATGATAGACCATAGAATCTTGCCCATGTGAGCATGAGTGCTTAGCTCCCGGCAAGATTGTAAATTACACTGCCCCCCAGGTCTCGCATCAGGTCCAATCGTTAGCTGATAAAGACCATCCCCTCCTCCTTACCTTGGTCTCGTGGAATTTTGCTGGCCTTAGGAGTAAAACCACAATAGAGGAGTGGTCTTCCTGGGCAGATAAATTTGACATCCTGGTCTTTCAGGAAACGTGGGCAGTGGACCCGGTATACTCTCCTGGCTTTATTAATTTCCACAAAGGGGCCATAAGTGGGATAAGGGGACGACCTTCGGGAGGTCTCAGTATCTGGGTTAGGCAGACCCTCAAGTGTAGACTTACCGAACTGGCCATAGACAGTCCAGATCTCCTGATTATTTTGATGCACCTCAACGATGATCCAGATATCATGATTATTAATGTTTACAACAGGGGTCAACCTGGCAGTCGAGGTTCTAATACCTTTCTACAATTAGATGGGTTTTTGGAAACAGTTAACCCCGGTATTAATGTGATAATAGTGGGGGATCTGAACTGCTGTTTCGAGCCTCTGAATACTGCCTGGGATTCACTTACTATGGAAGTGGATGCTAATTGAAATATTCCCCCCCTTGACCTCCCACCCATTAAGAAGTGGACTGAATCTGCTATTCAGTGGATGAGTTTGTGTATGGGGCGCGGCTTCAGGGCAGCTAACGGACGGACCAACTCAGACAAAAATGGCAGCGACACCTTTGCTGATGGCCGTCGCCGCAGCAGAATTGATTATGCCCTTATTAAAGTGGAGTTCTGGTCTACTCTAAATGATATGGTGATTTTAGATCGCCCTTAGAGCGACCACAACCCCTTAGTATTGAGCCTCCTGTCTTGTACAGTCCGCAGAAACGAACCAACTGAGATAGTTACCGCAGATGCCTTCCTTACTAACAATCTACGGAGGGAGTGTTGGGATAGGGTAGTCATTGACAGTGTTGTACTCACCGAAATTAGTTCGCAAGTCACAGGTGCGTTGGAAGCCTTCCACTCTCTCCAAAACCAAGAAGCTGTTATTGGGGAGACTACGCGTATCCATGAAAATTTGTTTTTGGGTCTAAAGGCTCTTTTCTCCAAACCCAGTAAAGTAAAGAAATCTATCCATCCCAAGCGCAATCATTGGTACAACAAATTGTGCCGAGAGTTCTACGGCAAACTAAAAATTGCTATTAAATCTAAAAACATGGTCAATATTAGAACAGCTAGGGGTAACTATAGTAAGGCCAAAGTTTTGGCCAAACAAGAATGGGATAACGATCATTGGCATGATCTTTTAGTTGCCAGCAAACAAAAAAATCTGACCAAGTTCTGGCACATTGTGAAGTGGAGAAATTCCCCGAGTTCGCAGGCTCCCTCAAACTATGTTCTCCCTGAGACTTGGGTGATGCACTTTGAGTCTCAGTTCTCTGATACCAACTTGGCTGAAGAGACTATCCCCCCAATTTTCCGGGATATGTCCATCCTCCAAAAATTTTCGTTCGACTGTAAAGAAGTCGAGATGGCTTTAAGTAAGATTCCTAGTGGAAAGGCCCCAGGAATTGACTGTGTCCCGGCGGATCTCTTCAAATTTGATCATAGTAACTGGGTACCTTATATCGCCTTCTTGGCCACTGCCTTAGCTAAGGGGGCGGCTATCTCCGAATCATGGAAAGGTGCCGAGATATTGCCCATCTTTAAGAAGGGTGATCGCTCGTGCCCAGGGAACTATCGCCCGAGTAGTTTAATCGACTCGATCCAAAAAATCATCGCTAGGATGATTTTGGCAAGAATCCAGTCTTGGATTGAGCTGGAGGATATTATATCGCCGTTGCAGGCTGGGTTCAGATCTTGCATTAGTACCATTGATCAGGTCTTTAGGTTTCAACCGATCGTCTGGAAAATGGTCTATCTCGGTGGCGGCACCTTATATGCCGCTTCTGTTGACCTTCGGTCAGCTTTCGATCTAGTTCCCAGGACAAAACTATGGGGGGCTCTAGCTGGGCTAGGGATGCCCGTCGACCTCTTGAACATTGTTATCAGGTTGCATGATGAAAATTTCGCCCAAGTACGCTGGGGGAACCAAGGGCAGGTCACCGATAAATTTAAAGTAAACAGGGGTGTCAGGCAAGGGTGCGTCCTAGCGCCAACTATTTTTTGTTATTCATAAATAGGGTTGTGCAGTATTTTTCATCTATTTCAACTGACGCCCCCTCCTTGGGTGGTACTAAGATCCCACTGCTCATGTTCGCTGACGACACCCTATTATTGTCACAGACACAGATGGGGTTACAGGCGGCCTTGAATAAATTTGACACCTTTTGTTTTGACCATGATCTGCAAGTAAACGTTTCCAAAACCAAGTATATGGTTTTCAATAAAGGAAGAAGCGTGGCAGGTCATGTCACGACGAACAATGAAATACTTGAACGTACGAGCGTTATGACCTATTTGGGGATTGTTCTGGAAAACAAACTGAGCTGGAAGCCACAAATTGATATTCTATCTCTCAAATTTGCTCAGCTTTCAGGGTGTTTGGTAAAAGAACAGAGACAGTCCCAGACAAAAAGGATAGGCCCAGCAATCAAGATTTACAACTCCAGGATTAGTTCTGCGATTCTTTATGGTGCAGAACTCTGGGGTTTTGCTGATCTATCCCCTTTGGTCAAGACGCAAAATAGATTTCTGAGGAACCTCACGGGCCTTCCTAGTTCAAGTCCAGTGAAACCACTATTACTGGATCTTGGTTGTCGTTCATTTGAATACATTGCCCGGTTTAAACCTTTGGCCCTTTGGAGAAGACTGTGGACTATCCCGGAATTAGCCCCCTACGCTAAGGTATTTTTGGATGTTCGCTCCATTTTGGGTTCTGGCAACATAGTTTGGTTTAAGCAAGTTAGTTTTCTATTGGAATCCATGGGTTTGGGAAATTTATGGTCCAACCCCGCTAATAACCCTTTTCCCCCAAAAAAACTATTCAAAGGTCTCTACTGGTCTCAGTTACACCAGAAACAGTCAACCCAAACTCTAGCAGAGTCTTTGACCGGCAGGTTCCTTGAGCGGAAAAATGTCCCACTTTTAGAAGACTATTGGGATATTATTAGTAGGTCCAGTGACAGGAAACTCTATCACCAACTAAGGGTTGGTTCCCTACCTACCAGATTGTTTACCAAAAGCTGGAAGGGAGAGGTGAGTGATTCCTGTCGCTGGTGTACCGACTGTGTTGAATCTGTTGGTCACATATTTTTCGCTTGCCCGGCATATGCAGCCCCTCGGGCGAAATGGCTCAAACCCATTTGTCGCAATATGGGCACTAGGGTGGGGTTTGAGGCACTAAGAATTATAAGATTTGACACTAGCGAATGTATTGTAATTGCTGTGGCCAAATTTCTAGGCTGGGTTTGGATAATTAGAAACAGGACATAAAGGCACCCAGCGACGTGTTTTACTTAGCTTTTATCTTGTTTTTACTT
This sequence comes from Triturus cristatus, assembly GCF_964204655.1. Lineage (NCBI taxonomy): Eukaryota > Metazoa > Chordata > Amphibia > Caudata > Salamandridae > Triturus > Triturus cristatus. The sequence continues at coordinate 364,489,571 of NC_140580.1, forward strand.
CAGAAATGCTTTTATCTTTTATTTGTATGGAATTCTTTTTATACTGTATTGTCTTTTATGATGTATTTAATCGATACTAAAGACTATATGATTGATTGATTGATTGTAATATCACATTCCGTAAAACCTCTCAATTAAATAACAAACAAGTATCATAGTTCCGGCATTAAAAACAACATATTGTCATAGTTCAAACCACTGCAAATACCAGGCAGTGTGGAGGAGAAGGGGAATAAAGTCATTACCGCATGGAAAAGTGCAAAAATAAAAGTAGTCGCAGATAAGTAATCATGTGAGCGCCTGAGGAGTCATGGGATCTAGGGAGGAAGTTTGTTCATAAGGAGTTCCTTGAGTTTTTTCTTGAATGATATGATTGAGAGATTTGTTCTGATTTCGGGAGGTAGTGAGTTCCGGATTCTTGGGGCAAGCACAGAGAAGGCACCGTTATAGGTTTTGTTCTTGTGGAATCTTTGAGGTTTCAGAAGAAAGGTGCCCGAGCTTCTGGATGTTCTGGAACCGCCAGAGAAATCGAGCTTCTGAGCGAGATAGTTGGGGGTATTGTGATGAAAGGCTTTATGAATCATGTAGGCAATTTATTGCTGGATCCTTGCTTTATAAGGGAGCCCGTTAAAAGATTTGAGATCCAGGGTGATGTGATTGTATCGTTTTGAGCCAGTGATGAGTCTAGCGGCAGAAATTAGTGAGGCCCTTAGAGGAGCAAGTTTGGACCTGGGTAGTCCGGACAGTGTTGTACTTCCATAATCCAACCTGGGAATTACTTCATGCTTGAAGTCGTTGGGGGAGGAGGAAAGGTTTTAGTTTTCTTAAAATACTCATTTGATGATTTGCTGCTTTGGTGGAGGTACTGATGTGCTTCTGCATGTTGAGGTTCTTGTCAAGAATGTTTTGAGTGCAGTTCAGGGCTGTAAGTTGTTTCAGCGATTCTTCGATGACCGTTGTCTTGCAGGATGGGGTGCTTCGATGGAGCTCAGTTTATTGAGTATTTAGTTTGAGGTGAATGGTTGCTAGCCAGTTTTGAGTTTCCATGAGTGTTGTGTTGAGGGAATTGATGTCTTCTGGGGAGGAGATTTTTAGGTATAGCTGGATATCGTCAGCGTACATGTGGTAGTGGATGTTGGATGAATTTAGAATTTCTATTAGGGGTTCTATGAATAGGTTGACGAGGGTGGGCGAGAGTGATGATCCCTTTGGAACTCCTAGTGAGATTTGCGTGGTCTGGGATAGAGAGTGGTTAAGTTTGACTCTTTGAGATCTGTTTAGGAAATAAGAGAAGACCCAGTTAAGGAATGGTCCTGTTAGGCCCATACAGTTTTCCAAACGGTCTAGGAGACTAGTGTGCTTAACCGTGTCAAAGGCCGAGGATAGATCAAGGAGGATTAATAGGCAAGCTTGGTCCTGATCCAGCATTTTTAGTGCATCATCCACAATGTGTGTCATAGCAGATTCGGTGCTGCATCCTTCATGGAAACCAGATTGAAATTGTTGCAATAGATGGAAATGTTCGATGTGGTTACATAGTCAAATGTGAACACATTTTTCAAGGAGTTTCGCCAGGGTAGGGATATTGGAAATAGGCCGGTAGTTGTTAAGGTCAATTTGATCCACTTTTGCTTTTTTCAGAATGGGGGTAACTTGACCGGATTTTAGGCAGTCGGAGATGGAACCTTGAAGGAGGGAGGCATTAACAATCTTGGTCCAGATTGGGAGTATTGCAGGGATGATTTCCTTGAAGAATTTGGAGGGAAGAGGGTCATTGAAATGGTTTGAGGGTTTCAGCCTAATTAGGATTTTATGAATGGTGTCTTCATCAAAGGTTCCAAAGCATTGTTTTTGGAGAAAGGGGTGGGAGAGCACACTGGAACAGGAAGTTTGGGAGGAGAGGGGCAGGGTTGAGGGGCAATAAGATGTTGTTCCAAGGCCATCTGCAGATCGTTTCTCATATTAACTGCCTTCTGCAGAATGAAGGAGGCAAATGCGTCACAATTTGGTGGCGTATTAGGATCAACCAGTGATTGAGGATTGTGCTTTTATGAGCTCAAACAGTTTTTGGGGTCAGTTACTGGCTAGATCTAGTTGATTTCTGAAGAAATTAGCTTTAGAGCTTCTGATGTTTTTGTAGTATCTGTTCCTCAATTATCTCAGGTGTTTGAGGTGATCAATGGACAGATCAGATATCCATTGGCGTTCTGCTAGTTTCAGGATCTGTCTTTCTGTGTTGAGACAACCATTGTACCAAGGTTTCGAGATTTTAGTTTAGTTTAATTTTAGTTGGAATGGAGCGATTGAGTCAAGAACAGACTCCGGGGACAGAGTGTAGTGATTTGTCAGATTAAGGACATCTCTGAGCTCTTCAGGGGGGAGTCAGGTTGTTGTGACTCAGAGAGGTCAGAGAATTTCCATCGATGTTGTGCATGTTCCTTTTCCAGACTGTAGGCTTGGATCGTTGAGCTGTGTTGTTTATCAGAACCTCCGTGATGAGGAATGTGATATGGTGGTGGTAGGTCCAATCACAAGGGAGGATAGACTGCATCTGAATTAAGTCTTGCTTTGCAATGATAAGATATAATGTTTTGCTTCTTTATTGTGAGTGGGCTTGTCACAGCATTGAGTCAGGTTCAGGTCTGTAAGAAAGGTTTTGAACCTGTTGACTGCTGCATCATTCAGGTTATTCCAATGCAGATTGAAATCTGAGATGAAGATTTGAGGGCAATGCTGATTGGCGTTTGTTGCAATGATTTCCATGGTTTGTTCAATAAATTCATCGGTCACCTGGAGCGTGGTATATCATATGCAGCTTGCATAGAGATCTGTTGTTGCATGCAATATCAAGACAAAGGTGGGTAAGACGGGAGTTTGTGCGCATATGACATAGAGATTGAGGTTATGTATTCAAGCGATGCCTCCTCCTGGTCTATGGGGTCTATTAATTTGGTAATTACATTGTTAGGGGGGACAAGAATATACTAGATGGGTGTAGATGAGTCATTTAGCTAGGATTCCGTTAGGATTAGGAGGTCAAGTTCATGTGCGAGGATAAGGTCGGCAATAACTCCAGCATGTTTTGAGGCAGATCTGCAGTTGATTAGCATGCATTTCAGTTGGGTTTTGTAGGATGCTGGGTTAGAGTGTGTGAAGTTAATTAGTGTTAGGTTATGTTTGTTGATAGCTCGATGGTTGAGTCTAGGAGCCCTTACAGGGTTTGTCATGAAGACCTGGATGGGTTCCTGACTAACCGGGTTCTGACGGTGAGAGTAATTGTATGATAGGAGTAGGGTTTGAAGATCATTGTTGGATAGGGGAGCTTTACATCTAATTGGTCTTGAGGGTGGTTTGGGGTAGGGTCTCGTCCTCAGAGTCCAATGCAAGGGCAGAAGGGGGGGAGAGGTCCGGTTATTAGGGAGGAACTTTCTGGCTGTGGCGTGGTGCTTGAAGGGATGGACAAGTGTGGGAGTATGCTTCATATGGTTCTTATTAGGCCCTAGATAGTTGCTTGTCATTGTTTTGAAGTGAATGATTCTTTGTAGGTCTACCTTGAGATCTTGCAAGATTTTTGTAATCTCATCCAGTTTGGAATCAAGTGTGGTATTGGGGTGGGTTGACAAGTCTTGAGTTACTGGATATAAAGGTATATGTGTGGGGTGAGAAAGGGGTGCAGATAAATTGGGAGAGAGGGCATGAGAAAGGGTGGCTTGTTGGTTGAATTATAGTCTGAAATAGGATAGGGAGAGCTTGAGAGATGGGTGCTGGGGCATGTTAGCGGAGTGTCTTTGGGTGACATAAGAGGGGCAGTAATAGGGGGAGACAGAGGTTGAGGGGGAGGGAGTGATGGAGAGATGAGGAGGGATGTTTAATTATGTAAGTCCGGAGAGGTTACTCTCTGTGTGGGAAGTGTCGGTGATCTAGTGTGATAGTCAGCAGTTACCAGGTAAGTGGTAGATGGGAGGGTGTTGGAGATGTCAAATATTATAAGAAGGGATGGGGCAGCGGACAAGTCGGGGTCGACGTCAGTTTCTTGATGTGTGGAAATAATTCTTTGATTTGTTTAAGGTGGTTATAGGTTGCTTGTATAAGGATAATGCAATTGTTGTAGATGGTGATGGAGATTGCTCCTTTACATGTCGAAGAAGGGGCTACCGATAGTTTGAGACCATGTGGGGTTTTCTGGCTTGTAGAGATCAGTAGCGCAGAAAGCATTGTGCGTGCCTATTTGTATAGAAAATGAGGTCGTTTATTATCATTCCTTTGTTGGCGCAAAAGTTGGGGTCGGAAACCAGTGTTTCTGGGTGAGATTTGAGGAGACAGTTTTTTTCAGACCTCTGAGGCGGAAGCCGGAGGTGTTCTCACTCGTTTTTTTAAATTGTGTGACTTGTGTTTTAAACATTATTTTAAACTTGTGCACCTTACCCAGAGCTATTCCCTGCTACCCCCGCCAAGCAGGCTCCCCACAAACAGCGGATCTTAGCACTGTTCACTGGGAAACAACCCACGGCCGCCATAGCTGCTGAAACGCGAGGCCACGCCCATCCGTCAGGCCACGCCCACCCCCAAGCCTATGTAAGCGCTGACTGATAGCGCGTCACTTGGAAACTTCAGACCTCTGAGGCGGAAGCCGGAGGTGTTCTCACTCGTTTTTTTAAATTGTGTGACTTGTGTTTTAAACATTATTTTAAACTTGTGCACCTTACCCAGAGCTATTCCCTGCTACCCCCGCCAAGCAGGCTCCCCACAAACAGCGGATCTTAGCGCTGTTCACTGGGAAACAACCCACGGCCGCCATCGCTGCTGAAACGCGAGGCCACGCCCATCCGTCAGGCCACGCCCACCCCCTCTTTCTATAAATGTGCTTCCCACGCAAGCGCAGCGGACGAGCGCAGCGGGAGCGCCGTTTGCGCGCCGAAGGCGCGCCCAAGGCAAGCCGCGTGCGCCCGTCCGCGCCTGGCCCGTGCCTAGGGCCAGTCTCCCTGGCTGTCGGGCAGTTTCTGGTCGTACTTGCTGGACCAGATCCCAGCTCCTCCTTCTAAAACCCACTACTTGCCCGTCCACCACACGTTGTAGTCCCTGTCACCTGGAGGATGCCCCTTTTCACTACCCTCAATGTAATTATACCCTCCCGCCTTGGAGCCTTTGCCCCTCTCCCTGCCTCAGCCTGCCGAAACGCCTGTCCCACCCTCTGACGCTGAAAGCAGGTCTGATTAACTGCCGTTCCTTGCCCCGCCATTCCAACGAGATCTGGACGTCAATAGTTTCGGACGCCTGGGATATCTTGTTTCTTACCGAGTCCTAGCTTAGAGATACCTCTACCCCCGATATCCACCTAGCTACCCCTCCGGGCTATCTCTTAAAGGGCATCAATCATGAAGGGGGCAAATTAGGAGGCGGTCTTGCCATTATCCTAAAATCCCACCTCAATCTGTCTATCACCAAAATGACGAATATCGGGATGATTGAAGCTATGTACTTCACTATCTCGGATACCGCGGCAGTAGTTTTGGCGGGTACTCTAGTCTATAACCCTCCTACTGCCTTGTCTCTCTCTCTAACGGCATTTACCCACCTGATGGCTGATCTCTCCCTCAAGCACCAACGTTTTCTGGTGCTTGGAGACTTCAACCTCCACGTGGACAACTCTCTCTGCTCGAAAGCTAACAACTTGCTAGAATCGATGCAGAGCCTGAACTTGCTTCAGTTAGTCAAGGGCCCTACACACACAGCTGGGCATACACTTGACCTTATCTTTACTTTTTTCTCGAATATCACAGTCTTTCCCTCCCTCCCTCTCACCTGGTCTGATCACCATCTTGTCCCTTTTGACCTAGAGCTAAGTTCGAGACCCACCCCTACTGTTCTCAGGAAAGTGCTGGGAAGAAAGTGGCATAAAGTTACCTGTGCAACCTTAGACCCCTTATTCAACTATCAGCCGGACCCTCTGTCTAGTGACATTGATGAAAATGTGTCCAGACTCAATTCCGCACTGCTCCTTGCCATCGATTCCATTGCCCCTCTCAAACCCATCACCTCTGCTAGAACACGCCCCTCTGCTCCTTGGTTCTCTCCAACCCTCCATGAGGAAAAAAGCCGCTTCAAACAAATGGCGGCAGAACTATGACCCTGAATCCAAAGCAATCTACAAAACCGCTTTGAAAAAATTTCTCAAACTAAAAAAAGCTACCATGAGAGACTACTTCTCACTACAAATTTCCAACGCTAAGAACTCTTCTAAAACCCTTTTTAATATTGTCAAAGAATTTGTAAATCCCCCCGCCAGGGCCGCGCAGAACCCTTCTAGCCAGGCACTATGTGATGGACTGTCTGACTATTTCCTTGAAAAAATTGATAAAATTAGAACTTCGTTTCCTACTGAGGAATCTCCCCTGGTCCCCCCTGTGATGGCCCCGGAATCTGCCTCCTTACAGTCTTATAATGAGCTGACTCTTGAGACCGCACTCAGGTCACTCACCCAGTGCAGATCTGGTTCTCCTTCCGACTCTGTTCCTGCCAAGACTATGGGTGACCTGGCCCCCTCACTGGCTAACCCTTTTCTTTCTATCTGGAATGCCTCCCTCCATCATGGCATCTTTCCAACTACGTGGAAGGAAGCTCTGCTTCTCCAACTATCGCCCCATCTCCCTCCTTCCCAAACCCGCAAAAATTCTGGAAAAGGCTGTGCAGCTGCAACTAACAGAATATCTAGAAAATAACTCTTTACTACACGACTCCCAATCCGGCTTCAGAGCAGGTTTCAGCACTGAGACTGCTCTCCTGGAAGTGGCTGAGACTATCCGTGAGTGTGTGGATAGGGGCGAGGAGGCCATGCTGGTCCTCCTCGACCTATCCGCCGCTTTTGATACGGTTTCACATATAATCCTATTAAACCGTCTAAAGCAGGTCGGAATCGGTGGCTCCGCTCTCGCCTGGATTGAGTCCTTCCTCACTGGCAGAACTCAGAAGGTGGTGCTTAGGCCTTTCAAATCAGAGGGTAAACCCCTGTTGTGTGGTGTCCCGCAGGGCTCTGCCCTGAGCCCTCTGTTTTTTAACGTTTATATCGCACCCTTGGCCGCAGTGGTGGAGTCTTGTGGAGTCAGAGTGGTCTCTTACGCTGATGATATTCTCTTTTAGAGACCACTCAGACTCCACCTTTGCCAACTTCCGCCAATGTCTGGACATCATCTGTGTCTGGATGACCATCAACCACCTTAGACTTAATGCTGACAAGACAGAAGTCCTGTTTTTTAACCAGAAAACTCCAATATCCTCCAGCCTGTGGTGGCCTACAGTACTTAACCCTGCGCCCACCCCTGTTCAATCAGCACGTAACCTGGGCTTTCAATTCGACGACTCACTCTCTTGCAAAGCGCAAATCAACAAGGTCACCTCTGCCTGCTTCGTGAAGCTTCGCATGATCAAAAAGATCTTTCCCTACCTTCCCTTGGACGCCCGCAGAACGATCACTCAGGCCCTCATCACATCTCATCTAGACTACGCCAACAGCTTATACGCCGGTGCCCCTCAATATCTGATCTCTCGTCTTCAGATCGTTCAGAATGCGGCAGCCAGACTGATCGGAAATATCCCCTACCGTCAGTCGGTTGCCTCCTATTGCAAAGAGCTCCACTGGCTCCCCATTGCAAGCCGCATTCAATTTAAGATCCTCACCTTCGCCTTTCGAGCTATCAACGGCCTTGGGCCTGGATACCTGAAAAAGCGAGTGGCAATATCTCAATCTGTCAGATCACTGAGATCTAACAACTTACGCCTCTTGATTGCACCTCGCTTTCGACGTTCCAGAATGGGCGGCAGAAGGTTCAGCGTAATTACTGCTAATCTATGGAACTGTCTCCCACTCGACCTCAGGTTCTGCCCGTCTGAATCCATCTTCCGTAGTAAATTAAAAACATGGCTGTTCTCCAGATTATGATTCCTGTCTTGCAATCGGCTTGATTCCTCCCTTCTTCCTGAGTTTCTGTATTAGCGCCGGGACACCCCTCCGGGGGTAGCTGCGCGCTTTATAAGCTACTTAAATAAAAATAAATAATAAATAAATAGGGTCTTAGGAGCTTTTTTTATAGATTCCAGGGGTATATGATTTTATGCGTAAACTGGCCCGAAAGTTCTAAGGTGATTTTGGTAGCATATTGTGGATCCATGTCAGCGATAAGGAGGTAAGTGGGGTTTCTATGTAGGAAGATGACATGAAAGGGAATTGGGTACGCAGGCTGGAATTCCTTTTTGGGAGATGGAGCAAGATTAAGAGCTTACTAAAACGAGTTGACAATGAGGAGCAATTCCTTATTCATCATATATGGTTAAATCATAGAAGCCCTTTTATTCTATAAAAGGTAGTAAATAGTGATGGTTTTGGGTAGGTGCTGCAGAGCGGTAGTTGTGAATACCATTAGTAGATGGCATCTGTTAGGGGAGTGGAATTCTAATGATCATAGCAAATCTTGAGTTGTTAATGGGCAAGGTAGAGTCTTTTCTTTGTGTTTTGAGATGGAAGGGACCCTTAAAGTAGCTGGGAGATGGATTAGATCAAAGTGAGTGAGTCCTTTTTCACTTTTGAGAAGTCTTTTAAGCATTTTGGGATAGAATTCCATCGTATTGCACTATACTTGTTACACAGGGATCCCTACTTTCAGCCCTGCACAAAGGCAGAGTGAAAATAAAAACACACTGGGGGCCATGAATGTGCATCAGAGTGTCCACACCGGCCACGATTAAAATAAATTACAATGGCGTTAGAGGGGAGCAGGGAACAACAGCAGCCAAGTCCAGGGCAAGCAGTCAGTGCAACGATCAGGCCGCGATGCATCAGAGTCCATAGAAGAACATGAAGTGCAGCTCTTCAAAAGATGCTTAGAGTCCTTGAAAGTATCACCATTCCAAAAACGTAGGGGATTTCATTGTTTCCCAAATGGTCACCCCAGTATCATTTTAAAATATGCATATGTTTTCCTTTCTCGCAGAAAGCACAATGTAGAACTATGTGTTAAACAGGGGCAAATGCATGTGATGCCTGATTTTCTCCTCAAAAAGTATAGAATATGTGTCATAACTTTCTGCTTACATTGCTGCAATGGGTGTCTCACAGTAATGGTAAGGTTATTCCTCTGAAAAATTGGTTAAGAACAACTCAATCTTAAAGTGGTGGTGAATCAGAAGCATTTTTAAAGACCTTCTCCTCATGGTATAGCATCTGAAGGACTCAGAAGTAAATGTTGTTGAAAGTGTGAGAAATTGTCCAGGGCCTTCTCATGTGAAGGATGTTGTAAAGGTTTACCTCCATAATTTCATTAGTGGTTCGGTAAAGCTTCACTTTCTTGATAAAAGTTACCAATTCAAAGTAGTTTTATGAATTCAAACCTCTACAAAAACAGACTACACTTTCAAAACAAGAATTGGTTAGAAAATTCTCTCACACACATTTTGCACCATACTTCTCCAATGGGTAGAGCTGGAAATCTTGGAAAACTTGAAATGCAAACTTTATAAAATTGACCAACTACATTTTCACACATGTTGCAGCATGGACAGTAATGCGGAAAATCAAATGATCAAAAGTAAACTACAAAAGAACTTCAAAATAAATAAGAAATTTCTCTGATTTCCTAACTCTATCAGTGCACATTTGTTGGAACACGAATACCCGTTTGCATATCTAGTAACCTGACTTTTATTTAGTTCCTGACCTCACTCTAATCTAAGGGTGTGCAGAGTCCCAACTCTGTCCCAGACTATGAGATGTCCTGGACATTTCATGTGACCTACCTGGAGGGACATGAAAATCATACCCTCAGTGTTGGCATGCGCATATTACATACCGAGTGGTGGCAGCATATAGTTGTTTTGAGAAATTAACAGTGGGTGAAAAGACCGTTTTGTCAGGATCACTAGAGAAGAGGCCTTTTGACCCAAATGTTTACCTTTCTGCTTCTACGTGTATGTTCATGCCCTTGCACTAACATTCGTGTGTGTGTGTGTGACAAGTGTGTTTGTGTGTGTAGGAGTGTAGCACATACATGGTCGAGTGAGTCAGAGTATAGCACAAACATGGTAATAATGAGTGAACCAAAGTAATGGAGGAAAATTGGGTCCATTTTGGATGCCCCATGCCTGGCCTGGCACGGTTGGAGGGCAGGGACTTTGTTCCTATACAGTGACAGCTTCTTGTCTGCATTCCTGTAGTTGGAGGGTAGGGCCCCAAACAAAGAAGTGAGGGAAGTGGACACAGGGATGCCTTTAGAATTTATATGAGGCCTTTTTGTTAGCAAGGAGCTAATGATTGGTCTTCCTGAGCACATTTGTTTGGTGGATGGCAGGGTTGAGGGGAGGGACTAGGACTCTGTTGTTAGGTTTTCTAGGTGAGACAGCCTTCTCCTCTGTCACTGATTTGTCCTTTGGTTGGGCTGATGAGAGCCTGATGAAGAAACTGTACACTGCTTTGTGCTACTATTCTGGGTGCTCCAGAATGGAGACCGCCCCAGTGCTAACTGCTGTAAGGAGTGTCACTCTACACAAAGGCTGTGTCTAGACGGCAGACTGAAGAAGGCAAGTGACCAACCCAAACCAGTTCTGCAGTTCTTAAAGTTGTGTATAAAAGTGACCCAAACCACTCCACTTGGTTCAGTTCCAGTTCCACATCCTTTATAACAAAGAAAGGGATTGTGCTGCAGTGCAGAGTACTCAAAGGACTGATTGCCAACTGGACTGGTGCCTGCCTGACAGCTGGGAAGGGGCATTTCCGGAATTCTGGCCTTTCTACTGGAGAACATCTGGCCCTACCCTGAAGCACCTAGAAATCTAAAAGCTTGCCAAGAGAATTAAGGAGTCTACTTGCTCCCATAGTAGGAGTGATTATGCAGGGGGAGTGAGGTCTGGCAAGTCCCTAATGACTATTCAGAAAGAAGCAGACTACTCAAGAGCAATTTAGGAAGGAACCTGGTGCCGGTGGACCGCCACCTAAGTTTCTAATCTTGATTCCTAGCAGGAACTGTTGCACTCTGCTCCTCTGTCAGCCTGCAGAGTGCTGCAACTGCCTATTTGCTGTAGGCCTCAACAGCAGATGTAACTGCCTGATTGCTGTAATCCAAGACAAAGTCTGCAACTGCTTGACTGCTGTAGGCCAGGATGAGCACTGCAGCTGTGTCTGCAGTAGGATTAGCCAGGCCAGCATCCATCTTTGGTCCACACGGGGCTGCAACCTTCAAGACTTCCAACCAATCAACTTGCAGGCTGCACCTGTTTTGGGCGGGCCACATAGCCACATCTGACAAAGACCATTGTGGCCAGGCTGCACCTGTACAGAATCTTCAGTTATGGTCAATGCCCAGCTTTAACGAAGACTTGTCAGTTCCCTGTAACTCCTTTAAGATGTGCGTGAGGGTCATCAGATACTAAATATTTATTTTTGATCTCCAGCACTAGCAGAAAACCCTACAGATATGTGCAGCCACTGTGCTGAAAAGGGACATTCCGATTTGGGCCACCCTGTGTATTGGCCAAAGGGAGATTAGCAAGCACCCTACTGGGCACCCTTCCATAGGCAAGTAAATGAAGTATTTTTGCAGGGTGGTGGCACCTCTGATCAGCCAAAGTGGAAGTTGTGCATATAAAAGAAGAGAAATCCGAACAGGAGCCTCTAACATACCTATGGAACTTCTGATCACTTCGACATGTCCTGGTATAAATATGTTAAGCAAAACATTATTTTTAAAGCAAGGCTTGCTACATATGGATTTGTTAATCCTAAATGCTCCCTGGATTCTGCAGGTCCTCCTGGGTAAATTATAACCTTCCCCCTAACCTCCCAATTTTAGCATTTTCCCCAATGTATGTGGGACTGGATTTACAACAGTAAATGTAACCCCTTATTTTTTTTAACGAGGGGTCAGGTTCTGTGGCCACACCACTGAACACAGATGTTGGCAGTGAATGGTAGTGGCTGGCTTCCTGTGGAGATTTAAGAGCAGTGTCTGGAGGGCAAGCCCTACTGCAAACCCCATTGTACATATCCAAAGGTTGGGGGAAGTGAGTGTTGGCCTCCTGTGGAGTGTCAGGCACAGAGCCTGGCTGGAAGCCATACTCGTGGCTAACCCATGCTGCACATGGCCAAGGCCGCACCACATAAAAATTAAAAAAACTTTAACTACATGCTAAAATATGTGAATCCTCATAACTAAAAATATAACATAATTAAATAATTGTAATTAAATAAAATGAATACAAAAGTTACACCCTTCAAAATTGGAACATAAATCTAGCATTACAAAGCCCTCAAATCAGACACACCACTGAAAGAAACACATCTTTATATTACCAAATAAAAACATAAACATACAAATTGCAATAATAATACAAACTACATAGAATTCCCCAATATATTTTCATACATATTTTTTTAAAACTCCTTTATTAACTAATATGCTCCAATTGACTGTGCCCCCGCTTGCTTCGCCAGTAGAAACCTACACTAACAGATGACAGAGTTGGGGTTGCCAGAGTATGCGCATCAGGTAAGTTGTTCTGCTTAGAGTGGACCGTCTCATGTTCATTTATTTCAGATTGGGACCGCCAGGGGAGCTTTGTCAGAATTAATGTTAATATATTTATAAAGTGTGCTGTTACCAAAAAAGTGCATCTTGGTGTTGAAACTTAGTACATGCAAGTAAAATAATAGCTATTAGTAATCAGAGGTGAGAAGATGAGTCTTTAATGCATTACAAAAAACAAGTTGGTGGTCAATTAGTCACAGATAGAGGGGAAGAGCATTTCAGGATTCGGAAGTTAGAGAGAGACCAGAAATTCTGTAGTGTATCCTGGAGATCATTTACAAACTACTAGAGGCAAATGTAAGGGGTTGAATAGTAACATGATGAATGCATCTCTATTGATTAAATCCGATCTACAGTGGTGAAAGTGCAAAATATGTAAGTGGGAAAAAGAGGTAGAAACCTGTAGTACAAAGTTTGAGCACGACAGATTGTACATTAGATTGATTATGAAGGCTTAATAGGAGATGTGGTGGAATGAATTTCAAACATTAAGGAATCTTGATGCAGGAGGTTGGTAAGCTATGATTCGATATTTATTGTAAAACTAAGCATAGGTTGGTTAGGTGGGTCCTGAAGCATCTGTTCAATAAAACAGGCTCCTGTTGTTGCTACACGAATTTTCAAAAGTAATTATAATGCTGGTTAAAAGGAAGAACAGGGATTTCCCAGAAAAATGCATATTCTCATGTGGAAATGATTAGATGACTAATTACTGTAATAGGTTTTCATAGTAGATGGCTAACATTTTTTTGTCTACCCATGAGGTCTTAGACACAACAATAAGAAAGATACGTGTACGATTTAATGGCCAGCAGCTTTGTTGATTCAGTTTGTTGAAATGGTACTGTACTTTATGTAAAGGAAATGTAACGGTATAAAAAAAAATCAGGATTGACTAGATGGTACACCTAATATGGCATATACAATGGATTCTCTGCTCTGGGCTGTATATCTCTATCCAAATTTCTCTCACCTTTTCCGTTCAAAATTATCTCTCAAAAATGGAAAAATCATTCATTATGTCCACCTTTGAGAAAAGTTATTTAAATGATCCAATTGCTTGATCTCCTTAGTTGGTGTGTCTTTGAAAATGTGTGATGACGTATAACTGGGAGCCTCTGCTTACCAACTAATCCTTTAGAGCTGAAAGAGGTTTATGCAGGTCACTCCATATACTTGCTTTAGATGAAATAAACCATTAAGTAACATTCAATGAGGCCTAAAGGTCACTTTTGTTTAGATCATGTCAGGGGCGTCACTAGGGGGGTGCGGGGGGTGCGGACCGCATCGGGTGACACCATCATATGGGGTGACACCGTGACGGGTGCAACTTGCAGGTCAGTTTCAAGTGCAGGTGGGGCGTGAGCCTGCTTAATACCACACGTATCTATTCAAAGCGCTTTAAATAAAGCGCTTTCCTTTTAACCAGTTTTAATGGTCCTAAGGTTAGTAACTGCGGGAGGATGGAAGTCTGGGTCAGCCCTGCCAGAGTTTGAAATTGTGACCTAGTGACTCTTCATTTTTCAGCGGCGAGCACGATTAACTCACTGAGTCATCCAGCAGCCCATCCAGACTTCCTTGGGCTGAGTCTCTCCCAGCGTTCGCTCCTCATCGGCTCCTATGAGTGGCTGAAACTGCATGGAGAGGATAAGAGGGAATCTACAAACAACTCTCTTAAATCCCCCCTTATTTGATGTTCCCTCAGTGAGGAATCCTGCGGAAAGGGGTAGAGAGGAGTCCGGAAGGGGAAGAAGGTGTAGCGGTGGGCTCCCCGTCCCCTTATGGACGCATATGATGGATAAATGTGCAGCCCAAGTCTGACCCTAAAGCTCGCTTTTCGAATACAACATGAAGCATTTTAAGCCTTTAGTAACAGTGAGTACATCAGGAGCTGGCCTTTGTGTGCTCTGAGGATGAGGCGCGTGCACGTGAGTTTGGTTCGGGCCATCACTGGGAGTCTGTCCCAGCTTTGGTACCGTGATTCCAACCCCCAGGCCTCCTGCCAGACGCACCGCCGCTTTTTGTCCCAATTGCAGTGTTAAAGACATTTTTAGCCATGCCTATAGACTGTGAATTTGTGCCATCTATTATCGAATTCACGGCGGAGCTAGTAATCAGAGTGAATGCACCAAACAAGTCACCTGCCTCGGCGAGGGATACGGAACATGTCTTTAAAAACAAGAGTTTATCTCGGGAGAGGTAAGCGCTAAAAGTCTCATCAAAATCCAGCTACAAGAAACCGCTCCAGAAAACGTTTTCTTTAGTAACTCTGTTTTGCGCACAAGTTGGAGGCGGAGGTCGATCATGGGGTAAGTCGTGAGGGGGTGACACCATGAGTTATGCACTGGGTGACACCAACCCTAGTGACGCCGCTGGATCATGTCATTGTTAGAGGATACTCGTTCGTTGTTCAAAAAAGGCTTTGCAACAGAAATCTAAGTAGTTGGTTTTTTAAAGTGAGAAAGATTTTTATTAAGGCTAAGTAATCACTGATGCATTTTTGTTGAAGCAAAGAGAGTACTGGGCCTGCAATTTTATTTTTAAAGGCTCGACTTACAAACTGCATTTTGTAGTGCATAAAGATGTACTACAGTAGTACTACTTATTTACTTCTAAATGCAATTCACAAGCCTACTGGACCCATTCACAAGGGCAAACTTACAAGTGAGTAAATCTACTGATGTAAGTGTACTCTTAAACTTTTGAGTAACTTTACTACTTTGTGCTATTCACCATTTACAGTGCAAAATTACTCAAATTGTAGATTTGCATGTCCTTACCCTCTGAAATAGGGAGTGGAGCCTAACTATAGAACGCAAAATTACAACAGCCGAGAAGTAGCAGAAAGAATGTCCTGTATCCAACACGGCCAACTACTTATAATGCAACACCCTGCCATAGAAAATAGGGACTTAAAATAGAACCCTATAGGAAATAAGGTTAAAACTAAATAATTTATTTCAACATTTTAAAAATCTATATAAAGTCAACTGAATGTTAAAATAATTTTTTATGATGAAATATTTTAACAACATTTTTAAATTAAAAGAATTCATGTAATTTCAGTTTTTAAAAAACAAATGTTTTAAAAATAAATCTTTAAAAAGTATTTTTCTTTAATTAAATATATTTAAATTATTGTATTAAATATTAAAAATAAGTAAATAGTTTAAATAAACTGCTAGTAACTCTTCACATGTAGGCAAAGGTCACTACCACCAGGGCAGAGACCTTCATATGGTAAATTATAGGGAAAAGTGTAAAAGTTAATTGAACTTATAAAAAAAATCAAAATGATTTATTTTAAAATATTATTGTTAAAAAACTTTATATATTTACTTTCATTATAGACCAATATAAAAAAAGTTACAGAGTTGATAGCTTAATTAAATTTAGAATTTCAATATTTCGAGTATATTAAATTACGTTTTAAATATTTCTATGAAGTTTACATAGGAAAAAGCAAGTAAATAATACATTTTTATTAGGTATTAATAATTAATAAATGCATTTATAAAATGTATTTAAAGTAACGTCATTATATTTTAATTAAAAAAGAATGCTACAATAATTTTCACACCTGAATAACATTATCAACCAATGTTAATTTAAAAAATATGTTTTACTTCGAGATAATTTTTTTAACAATAAATTAAATGTATTTAGTTGTAACTCATTTTAATACTTTAAATCGATTTAACATTATTTTCTATGGATTTATGTTTTAAGTCCCTATCTCCATTATTTTCCACGAGAGGCTGTTACAGTACCAGTGTTTGGTCCTGTGCTGTGCTTGACTTACTCCAGCTCTTAGCTGTATTATTATTTTTTTTTTTGCATTACATAATCAACAGTGATTAGTCATTATTGGCTTTAGCAACTTTCGGAGTGCAGTTTGTAATTAGTAATAGGCTTAATCATTTGTGGGTGCACGCACGTTTCTCTCTAAACCCCTCCTTACCCTCCTCTTAACTCATCCCACTTTGTAATAGCACTTCTCCATTCTTTAGCCACTTTCCTCTGGCCCTTCCACAATTGCTACTATCAATCAATCAATCAATAACTTTATTTGATCTAATTAAATAACAGAGATCATGAAAGTATACAATTTTAAAAGAGACGGTTAAGACATCCTTTTGTATGATCAATACAACTAGTGATAAAAAAGAAACCTTAATGACTCTACCAAGGTAAACTACAAATAACTCTAGGTACATTATTTAATCATACAACAAATTTTACCCAGCCTTCTTCCAAATAATTAATAAAAGCATAAAAAACACATTATATAAAAGGTAATCCATTCATAATTACACAGTTAAAAAACAAGAATAATTGGATCTAGTGTATTACTGTTAAAAACTCAGCCCTAAGAGACAAGATTAAACTTCCTGTTAGCAAAGATCTTCATGGGAGGCTAAATAACATCTTTTGCGCAGGCAGGCCCATAAAAGGGAAGCTATACAAAAGCAAACATAGGGATCACAGAGCTTCTTTATAAAATAGAGAGCAATTCAACATTGGCTAAAATTGTGCCGCTTTAGGAGAGGTACAATGTATTTAAGTCTCTGGTCTCTGTAATATTTACAGAAGAAGAAAAGATGAAGATCAGATTGCGTTGACTGGTTATCACAGGGGCATTGGTCCAGATTACTATGATAATACATTCTAACTGGAAAGGCCAACATCAGGGAAATCGGGTTGGTGCAAAATCTTAAAAGGATAAACCTATGTTGTGGGTTGTTAACTTCCTCCAAATAGAAGTTATCCCCTTCATTTATACAAGGGATTTGGTGGTAAGATTTTGCTGCTGTTTTTGCTTGATGTCTCTCTTTCCTTGCGTAATATGCCTGTGCGGGAAATAGGGACTTAAGTTTTCTTTTGGGAATTTAGAGCAAGAACTTGGATTTCTATACAATTCCGGGGCGCCTAAGTTGTATAAGGTTGTCTTAACATATTCTAACTAGGCAACCTTATGAACATTATCTAATGATAAACAGTTTTGTAAAATGGCCTGGTTGACATCCACAGTGTTTCTTCTCCAAATTGAATGCCACAACATAATCAGAAAAATCAACAGTTGATGGACAGAATGCAGAACAATGTCATACATTCACCCAAGTACAGAGATCTGGGCCTAAATCCATCGTTTTTCTGCTCACCATGCCATTCCAGTTTGAACCCAACCATATGCAAATCAGTCTTGACCCTGTGCCTCATGGGAACAGTCCAGCCCGAATTGTGTGTCTTTTGCTTTCTCGCCCTAAGTGCACTGGGTATGCCCAGACGTGGGTCCTGGGCTCACTGTGCCACTGGATTAAAGCTATCCTGGCTGAAGAGGGGTGAAACCCTGAAACGTGTCCTAGGATGCTTGATTCCGGTCCAGGGAGGACCTGGCTTGGCAGTTCGGGCTGGACTGTTCCCATGAGGCATAGGGTCAAGACTGATTTGCATATGATCAGGTCTAAACTTGGGTGTCTTTTACAACATAATCGGTGCAAGTCTTATTATGTCCATTATGTAAGGCATACCCAATTCTAAATGTCAAACGTAGTTAGAAAACGAGGCGGGAAGAGAGGCAAACCTTTTTAGAAAACCGTCCTCTATCTTTTGGATGGGGTCTATTGGGAACATTCCCCACGTCTGGGCATACCCGGTGCACTTAGGGCGAGAAAGCAAAAGACACACAATTCGGGCCGGACTGTTCCCATGAGGCACAGGGTCGAGACTGATTTGCATATGGCCAGGTCTAAACTGGGGTGGCATGGTGAGTAAAAGAATGATGAATTTAACCCAGATCTTTTGACTGGTGGTGAATGTTTTGATTTATTCTGCATTCCGTCCATCAATTGTGTGTCTTTTGCTTTCTCGCCCTAAGTGTGCCGGGTATGCCCAGACCTGGGTCCTGGGCTCACTGTGCCACTGGATTCAAGCTATCCTGGCTGAAGAAGGCTGAAACTCTGAAACCGGTCCAAGGATGCTTGTTTCCGGCCCAGGGAGGACCTGGCTTGGCAGCTCGGGCTGGACAGTTCCCATGAAACACAGGGTCGAGACTGATTTGCATATGGCCAGGTCTAAACTGGGGTGGCATGGTGAGCAAAAGAATGATGGATTTAACCCAGATCTTTTGACTGGGGGTGAATGTTTTGATTTATTCTGCATTCCATCCATCAATTGTGCGTATGTTGCTTTCTCGCCCTAAGTGCGCCGGGTATGCCCAGACGTGGGTCCTGGGCTCACTGTGCCACTGGATTCAAGCTATCCTGGCTGAAGAGGGTTGAAACCCCGAAACCGGTCCCAGGATGCTTGTTTCTGGCCCAGGGAGGACCTGGCTTGGCAGCTCGGGCTGGACTGTTCCCATGAAACACAGGGTCGAGACTGATTTGCATATGGCCAGGTCTAAACTGGGGTGGCATGGTGAGCAAAAGAATGATGGATTTAACCCAGATCTTTTGACTGGGGGTGAATGTTTTGATTTATTCTGCATTCCGTCTTTCAATTGTGTGTCTTTTACAACATAATCGGTGCAAGTCTTATTATGTCCATTATGTAAGGCATACCCAATTTTAAATGTCAAACGTAGTTAGAAAATGAGGCGGGAGGAGAGGCAACCCTTTTTAGAAAACCGTCCTCTATCTTTTGGATGGGGTCTATTGGGACCATTCCCCATATTCCAGCACCCGGATGTTGCTACTGAGTTTGCTTTTGCGTTATAAATCTTCCTTATCGTCTCTATAGGTTTAGATCACAGTTTTGTCCAGAAACTGGTGATTGCACCCCAAAGTTCTCTCCACTGCTGTGGCCCTGCACTTTACCATATGCGCCCAGGATTGTTTATAGTCAAATAAAACTCCTAGATAGGAAAAGGTCTCCACTATTTCTAATTTTCTTGTCCCTATGTAAAAGGATGGTAACCTATTCGGGGGTACGGGGCCTGACATCATAACAAAGGATTTAAACTCATTAACTTTTAAGTCTAATGATGACATGAACCCTACATAGGTATTTATTATGCGTTGTAGGGCAACTCCCATCCTGGCTAATAGGACTGCATCATCCGCATATGCCAGGATCGGTCGTGAGGCTGGTGGAAAAGTTGGAACATTTGCCATCGAACCTGTTAATGCGGCTTCCACCCCATTTGTGTATAGGGAGAACAGAAATGGGCAAGTTCACAGCCTTGCTGTACGCCTTGCATGTTCTTGGAAAATCTTGTATGTTCTCCCTTACTGCCATACCGAACGCTTGCAGTCGCCTCTGAGAACAATTCCCGAATTATATTAATCAATTGGGGGTCAATGCCAACATTATATGCCATAGCTTTACATGGCTTAAGCAGTCAAAAGCTGCTGATAAGTCCATAAAAGCCACGTAAATACAGCCTCCCCTGGCTTTTGTGTACTTTGCAATGGTCATAGTAAGATTTAGGCATTGATCAATTGTACCTCGTCCTTTCTGGAAACCATACTGAGTCGGAATAGCTTTTTCACTCACCCACTCTTCCAGCCTATTCAATAGAACACTGCCTAACAGTTTTCCAGTACAATCCAGGAGAGAAATGGGACGATATTTCCGGGGATTGGCTTTATCTACGTTCTTATGTATTGGAACTATGATGCTTGTTTTCCATGACTGAGGAGGTTCTTCCTTGGCAATTTCATTAAACACGATGTTTAACGATGGAGCCCAAAATTCTTGGTGTTCCAGAAAAAAGTCAATAGGGACCCCATCTGGGCCGGGCACTTTGGCTCGACTTCCCCTAAGCAGTGCAGTTCTTACCTCCTCTAGGCTAAAAATAAGAGGCTCTCCTAAGAGTGCCGTGGGGTCATAGCATCACTCATCGTACTATTACTTCCAAAAATCTCTTCAAAGTGGAGCACCCAAGCTTCCTCGTCTATGTGGTTATCCAGATTTTTCTCCATACTATTTTTAAAATAGGGAGCGTTCACAATAGTACAGAAATCCTTGCAATTGTTAGAGGAGGCTGCTATGGCTAGATCTTCCCACGCCTTTTGTTTCATCTCTACTTCCTTATTCTTCCTGGCTTTTTTATATTTCAGACGTAAGTCCTTAATGAGCGGCTGGTCTCTTGGAGCTACCTTAAGGGCATTGTGAAGCTCTTGCAGGGCCTAGGAGCAAGTTTTGTCAAACCAGCCAGTTACCTGTCTTTTCTTGTTTGCATTAGGCCGGGTTAGAGAAAGTTTGACTTCCTTAAGTAAATCTAAAAAATTCGGAATTAGAGTCCCGGGTCTAGTTTGTTAACTGCAACCTGTTGTATAATGTCTTTCTTGTCAATTCTGTCCCACTCTAACTGATACCCATTTTGTCTAGATAAGAGAGGTTTGGGGGCCTGTTCTAACTGCTTTCTGTAAGCACCAGTAACCTCAAATAACAGTAGTGTGTCGTCACTAAAGCTAGAGAGTTGGGTGAGTGTGTGAACAATATTAA
The DNA here is from genome assembly GCF_964204655.1 of Triturus cristatus. NCBI lineage: Eukaryota > Metazoa > Chordata > Amphibia > Caudata > Salamandridae > Triturus > Triturus cristatus. Next base: position 364,510,588 of record NC_140580.1, read on the forward strand.
CATGGGACTGGGCAGAGGCAATTATAAAGTCGATTGTTGACCCAAAGTCACCACGATAGAACGTTTTATCTAAGCCACCTCCCGCAAGGTCTTTTTTATTACAAATTTCTCAATTCCAGGTGGTCAACAATCTATTTAGGCTATTTCCATGCTCATTGTGCATAAAGTGCACAATTGGATCCCCCTCAGTATCTTCTATACCACAAGCCAGTTCAGATATGCGGTGGCATACTTGGGCATTAAAATCCCCTACCCAAAGAATATTGATGTCCTTAGCTGGCAATGCCCTTATAACTTTCATGAGTTCTTTCTCGAGGGAGTCTACAGTTGACGCCATACTACCCCCAACATTTTTGTTATAGTAATTTATCATTAAACATACTTGGGGGCGTTCTGTTCTAAAGGCTGTAATGTGGAAATTAGGGGATGGATATTCTGACCTTATGATCCTAACGTTTAAGGTATTTGAAATTAAAGTGAGCAAACCTCCTTTTGCTCTGCCAGCCGGGGATGGAACGGCATTGGTTTGAAAGGAGCGATAACCGTTAATTGAGATAGGGTCTATCACCCAGGTTTCCTGGAGGCACATAATGTCTCTGCCCTGCCACAATTAAGCCCAGTCTGATGAGGCTTTCTTATTAGCAGGGCCCGCCACATTCTATGTGGCTATTTGTAACACTTGTGCACAGGGACCCCTTCTTTCCACAGAAGCCAGTGGGTCTATACTGCTAAGTTGTTCAGGGTCACCTTCTATGTAGCCATTATGCCCACCCACTGCTGATTCAATCTGAATCGGACAAGACAGTGCCTCTGAAATATTAGAAAGTACCCTAAGGCTGTTATTTATCGGTGAGCAGTCATTGAATAGTCAATCACAGGACTCTAGATCAGCCAAAGGCAAAAATCTGTTTGACAGCTCGTACATTCTCTTTGGTCTGTGATGGATTAAACTGTCCAGGGTTGCGGACGTTAAGGGGCCTACAGGTTGATCTAGCATTCTCCAATTGTTGAGATCTTGGCGCTGACAATGGATAGATCGAGGTGTGGGTCTATAGAAATATGCTTAATGGGAAACAGTATTTTTTTTATTAAAATGGGGGGTCTATTACACACTGCCAGTAACTATCCTACCACTTGCTGGTTATTAAAATTCACAACCACACAGTCCCCGCTTGTTTTTTAGGGAGTGACTCCACCCAGCGTGCCCTCCTTGCCATGATAATCTGTGTGTCTTGTCTTGTTCACCATAGACCAAGCACCTTGGTTCGAAGGATTAACCAGTGGAGAACTTTGGCCATTAATTTGTCAGTCGATTCTCTCCGACCCCTATTCAGCGGGGGGACGACATCTACCAGAACCAACCCATATGGCAAAGCTGCTGGAGGGAGATCTAAAGTTTGGGGCTCCTTCAAATCTATCACGGAGGGTGCCTGACTACAGGCTGTCCCCCCTACTGGTCCCTCAGCTGGGCCCATTTTGTTATGACGGTCCCATGGTCTCAGTCCACCCTTTATACGGGTGATGGTAGTGCCCTGAATACTGCTATGCACCTACACCTCCGGCAGAGTGGGCAAAGCAAAGAAACTGGGCTGAATCTGTGAGGAATTAGGAGTAAGATGTAAAGTGTTTTGTGGTAATGGGAAGTTTGGTAGAGTGTTATGAGCTCTCCTAATTGTGTCCTCCTGCCCCCCTAACCACATTTGTCGGCACCCCTGCGATTAAATCAGATGATGAAGGTTGGACAGTCCCCTCAGAGCTATTATCAATTATATCCCTTTTAGTAAGGAGTTCTAATTTCTCCTCAATCCTTCCCAGTCTGCTATTTATTGGCTCTAACAGTCTGAGAACTACTTTTTCCTGTTTCATTAAGATGGACTCTTCGGAGTCCACCCCGGAGTTCTCCCTTAAATTAGATGATGTTGTGCTTCCAGGTCCAAGGTCGGATATAGTGGCTGTTTTTTTCCCTCTTTGTGCTCTCTGAGATCTTGATGTCGGGTTTTGTTTTCCCCGGGCCTATTCCTTTTAACAGCAGGTTCAGTAGCAGAGTCGTTTGACACAGGGGATACATATGCAATCAAGCATGGCAGGGTATTAGGGGATACAGGCATAGCCACAGAGTGTTGAGCAGTAGCACGGGACTCGTCCTCCTCAGGTTCAAATTTCTGCATGGGTAAAGGTGAAAGTGAAGGGGGTTGCAACATATGACCAGATCGCCTCCCTTCCTCTAAGGACAGACGTCGCTCTGTGATCTCAATTTCTTTGGATAGCACATTTGCAGCTCTCACCAAGAAGCAATCTAAAGTGTTAACAACCACCCTTCCTGACGCTTGCACTGTAGCTTTACGCTTACCCATGATGTGTGCGACCACCTTCACCAGGCTGCTTCAGTTTACCAGAAGTTTTCCTTTCCGTATCAACAGTTGGCACAGCATTGCTTAGAGGGGGGGCCCAGCCCAGCCTCTTCCGGGCTCTGACGGGCATGGACGGGCCTGCCCTTGGCCCGGGCGAGTCCCCGCACGTGTCCCGCACGGCGGGACTCCTGCCGTGCTTTGAAGCGCCCGCGATAGCAACTAGGGGCGGAGGGGGTGCTGGGACTCTGAGTCCCAGAGAGAGTATTCCAGGAGAGGTTGTGGCTGCGGCTACAATGCAGCGGGACTCCTGGCACGCTTTGAAGCGGCTGCAACAGCAGCTAGTGGCAGTGGGGCTCCTTGGACTCTGAATCCTAAAGAAGATTCATGGTCTCCCAGCGGGTGTATTCCGGTTGAGTTTGTGGCTGTGGCTAAAATTGCTACTAAAATGTATGATGGGTCTGGCGGGTCTGGCATCTTCACAGTCAGACAGAGATATCCGCACAGAAAAGATAGGAGAGGTGGAGGCAGAACCTCTGAATGTATGTTTGACAACAGAATTCTTTAGTACATTAGAAGATCTATTGTAAAACTACTAAACATAAATCAAAATAAAGTTTGTAAATAGGTGCCCAAGTGCTTTCACGAACCAAATCACCCTGAGCATATTATTTTTTATGTGGATGACAGTCTGCCTCCGTTGGTTATTGGAGAATGTTGCAGAGATGTGCCACAGGTGTCTGTACAGCATGTTTAAGATTCCTATCTGATCTCGCCACAGCCACAAACCTGGGGATTATCTTCGACAAACAAACCCCTTTCCATGAAAGAGGAATTTTCTGTAGTCTATGGTACCTGCCAAGGGATCCTGTAAATGTTGTGCACAATTGTGGGGCGGAGCTTGCCTGGATTCATGATGGCCGCTCCGTGACCGAGCTCCGCCAGCCACCAGCACGATCCGGCAAGAATTCGCTGCTTCTCCCGTCTCGATGTGGTGCGGAGATACTGCCCAGGTGTAGACCTCTGTGTTAGGAAGTAACGTGCTCCTCAGGATCCGGGCAAAGACAATTAGGTCCACCTCCCGACCTCCTCGGACTCCAACCAAAGGTTACGGAGTCCAAAGGCGATCAGGCGGGGGTAAAAGGGAGATAGGGGAAGGGACAGCTAGGACAAGAACCTGAAAGACAAAACATGAGAAATTCATCAGCTTCTTTCACATTTAACAGTCTACTCTCAAGAAGTCTCACTAGGAAATAGTAATACCCTTTGCACTGGTACTGCACAGCCACTCCACTATACAAGCGGTTCACCGGTAATCAGCAGTTAAAGCCATACTATGTAATGGTCCCTAGACTGTGAAGAAGAAATACCCCCTCTCTTATTGTCAGAGTGAGGGCTGGTGATGAACAAGTAGATCCGGAGAGACAGTCTTCCCTCAGACTGTGTCTCCACTCCGTGGCGTGTATGCCACCAAGGAAAAAAAAGGGCAACCAAGGTTAGGGGCTTCCACGGTGAGTACACTGCCACCCGCAGTCACCGAGATGTAGCGCTCCCTCACTCCTGTGAGTATCAACACGCTAGTGTCCCCTATATGAGGAATCCATGCTCCCCCTACTATGCGAGTCACGTGCTCCTCCGAGCACGGAAATCCATAGGGCACCGCAAGTGCCGGGTTTCTTGCCTTGCTCGTCTGAGCCGTCTGAGGGTGTGCTCCGCCGAGCACCGAAAGCCACAGAGCACTACGACGTGCCTGGATTCCCAGCGCTGCTCCTCCGAACAATCGGGGGAGTGCTCCGCCGAGCACCGAAGGTCAAAGGGCACCAAGACGTGCCGGAAATTCCAGCACTGCTCCTCCGAGCAGTCTGGGGTGTGCTCCGCCGAGCACGGAAAGACAAGGAGCACCAAGACGTGCTGGGATTCCCAGCGCTGCTCCTCCGAGCAGTCAAGGGTGTGCTTCGCCGAGCACGGAAACACAAAGGGCACCAAGACGTGCCGGGATTCCCAGCGCTGCTCCCACATGCAGTCTGGGGTGTGCTCCGCTGAGCACGGAAAGTCGAATGGCACTCAGGCGTGCCGAGTGCGGAATGCTGCTCTCTCGAGCAGTGTGGATGGGTCGTCTCACCTTCTCCGAGTCGTTCGTCCTCTCGGGTTTCCGCCTAGGTTATTTTACCCTCTGAAGAGTGTGACCCTCCGAGCTTCCTCGCCTCGTCTCCGGAACGAATAACGCACGCCCAAGCCTTGCGTGGCGACGTTAAGTAGGCGGCCACTTCCTGTTTCTGGGGTGGCTGGGAACGGTAGTTTCTAAGCGCTGGGTAGGCGCTTTGGGCCCTGGATCCTGACACTCTGATGGCTGACTCCATAGCTGTGCTCCAGTCCCCCCTTGCTCCAATGTAACCGGAGATCCGGTCCCACCCTATAATCATAGGCGCGCGGCCTGGCAACGTGGCTGTCGCACGAGACGTTGTGCTCTGTATTGGCCAGCCGTTGGCTGGGTTGCGGCGATGATTATAGGGTGGGACCGGATCTCCGGTTACATTGGAGCAAGGGGTTCCTCTCTAGGCGGGGCTCCTCGCTGAGGGTCTGAGGTGCTGTGGTTCGCTGCTGAGACCGCATTGAAGGCCAGAGGTAGAGAGATAAGCCCTGCGTCAAATCAGATTGTGCACCGTGGGCCCGGCGGGCGGAAGGCGGGCAGGAGGCTGGATTGTGCTGCTCTGCCTAGGCCCCCTGGAACCCGGGAAAACTAGACCCGCGTCTATGCCCACAGGTCCCTAAGACTGAGAAGTGCTGCATTGCATTGACAGCTGAGACCTGGTGACTCTGACCTCGGCCCCTGGACCTGGCATCCCTGAAATCGGAGTACTGCATGGTCATCGCGACCGGGGGGGGGGGGCGCAGTTCTGGCCTGCTTTGCTCCATCAGTTTGGTGTTGAGACCCCCATAGACTGATTGTAAAGGTACAAAATCAGTGTTTCATAGGGGAGTGTGCCGTTAGCAGCCCCATTTCTACGCTACCCACTGCTCTTGCTGCTGCTCCCGGCATGCTGCATCCTGGGCTGGACGCACTTGGTGAGTGCAGGCCATACTTACTTGACCTGTAAGTCCCAGTGGACGGGGATTGGTGCACATGTACCTGGGAGGCCGGAGTGCCTGCGGAACTACAATGGGCAAACCCGACAAATCTCAGCCGAAGATCAATTTTGAGCAGCGAAAATCTAGGCGCTGTGAAGACGCAGCTGACTCAGCGATGTCTGAACCGGATAACCCTGCAGAGGATCCTATCGGCGGCATCAAGCAGATAATAGTGTTCATGCAACAGGGTCTGACGGCTATTGATGCCAAAATCAACACTTTGGTCTACAGAATGGACAGAATGTCGGAGCAGTTTGATAAACATGCAGAGCGCCTGGATATGGCGGAGCGTCGCATTGTGGAAATGGAGGAGGCCCAATCTGACTCCAACAATGCCCAGAAGCATGTGGGGAAGGCCCTGGTTGCCCTGCAAGACAGAGCTAAAGACTTGGAGGCAAGGTCGCGGCGCTGTAACCTCTGCATTACGGGCCTGCCTGAATCTACTGCGAAGGGCTCTATGGAGACATTTGTGGAGAAACTTCTCAAAATCCTTCCGGGCGCTGATACCTTTTCCCCTATGTTAGTAGTGGAGAGGGCACATTGCTCTTTGGGCCCTCGACCCCAGCCCGGTGCTCCTTCACGGCCCATCATTGCAAAATTGCTCAGTTACCATGATAGAGACGCTGCACTTCGAAAAGTCAGAGAACTGGGCTCCTTGCAATATGAAGGATCTTCACTCTCCTTATTCCCTGAGTTTACCATCAAGGTTCAGAAGGCCAGGAGGCAATTTGCTCCTCTGAAGCGCAAGCTACACAATCAGAAAATTGAATATGCTATGCTATACCCTGCACGACTGAGGGTTCTGTTTGATGGGAAGCCTCAAATATTCTCGGATCTGCAGTTCCTTCAGAAAGCTCTCAAAGACTGGGACAAGGTTGGCAAGCTAAGGAAGGGTCCCGATGGCAGTCCTGGAGCTGATGATACACCTAGCAACCTTGATGATAATGACTGAGCGGTGATTGTTAGAGGATGGACAAGTTCACCTCTCTCCTAAATTTTTGTATCTAAGTGTTGCTCTATGGGGTTTAGATATCCTCGTTGTGTTGTTGTGGTTATTTTGTGCATCTCATGACGGTATTTTGCCTACAGTTTCTTTGATAAGTAGGGAGTCCTCATGGGCTCTCTGGGGAGGGAGGGTCACAGAATTTGGGTATGATAAGTATCTCCTCAGTATTATTTGATATGATAATTGAAGCTTTACGTATGATAATTGGTGTTGTGGCGGAGGGTGAATTAGTGTGATATCGCTGGGTAACATCTGCCCTACTGCATTACACGCTGTTTTTTCTGCAGTTCTGGGGATTGTTGTTTATGTTTGTTCAGTACGTGATTCTTATATGCATTTTTTGCGACAGGGTGAGATGCTATTCGCCTTTGCACAGTTGAGGTATGCAAGGCGTGGGTGTGGGGTGGTATTGAGGGGACCTTTTTTTTCTTGCGATATTTTTTCCTTTGCAGATCACGTCTTTATTTTCACTTGTTGAGCAGGGTAGATTTTGTGGCATTCCGGGGTGGGAGCTATGCTTGTACTCACTCAATTCATATCAAGCACACTCAACAATCTGGGTCATAATAAGCAACTGAGCCTCATGAGCTGGAATGTCAGGGGCCTAAATGATCACAGAAAGGTGCGTAAAAAATACTTGCCTACTTAAAACGGAAGGAGGTTGACATTGCTTTGCTTCAAGACACGCACCTTCACCCAGGCTGTGCGTTACTGACAGGTAGTCGGTTAATGGGTGTCTTCCACACTGCATGTTTTACTCTAGTGGGGTGTTGACTTGGATTAATCCTAAATCGGGACTCCAAATTGAACGCTGTGAAACTGACCCAGCTGGCAGGTATGTCATGTCTCCGTGTTATAATAAAGAGTTGCATCTCCTTGTGGTAAATTCCTATTGCCCGAATTATTATGATCCACAGTTTTACCAGTCCATCTTTCAGCTTGTTAAAGACCGTTCTCCCTTGCCGCTGCTATCGGGGGTGATTTTAATTGTGTCTTAGATCCGGCTCTTGACCGCTCAAGAGGCCCATCTAGGCCCCCGTCTGTGGCTGCTAAGGCAGTTGTTGATATTTCTTTACAGTTGCAAATGGTTGACGTTTGGAGGTCTAGATCCAGTGTTAGGGGTGGATTCACTCATTATTCAGCACACCATGACATTCACACATGCATAGACTATTGGTTCATCTCGCAAGTGCTACTGTCCAAGGTTCAGGAGTGCTCGGTGCTTGCTCGGTCGTTTTCGGACCACTCTCCCATTCTACTGGCTATTACAGTGCCTTTGCGAGGTCCTCCTCCTTTCTTGTGGAGGTTCCCACCATATTTGTTATTAGATACAGTCTTTAAATCTGAGCTACATGATGCAATTTTGGAGTTCTTTGCCATTAATATCGGTTCCGTAGAGTGTTTTGCCACGCCGTGGGAGTCGTTTAAGGCCTACATACGTGGAGTTGCAATCAGTAAAGACGCGGGAGTTCTTCGAGACAGGCTGGCTCTATTAGAATCTCGAATAGCTAAACTTGAGGCTGAGCTGACCCTCGGGAGTGATCCTGTGCTGCTGGATCTTCTAAAGTCCACGATAGACAACTTCCATAAAGAAGCAGATTGTGAAGTCAAACATATGGGCAAATACGCTACAGCTAGATTTTATGGTGAGGCTGACTGGCCGGGTTCGGTACTTGCGGTGATGGCTCGCCGCAGATTGGAGACTGGTAGTGTGACTGCGTTAGTGGATGGGGAGGGTTCTACTTTGACAAAGCCTGCGGACATTACAAATCAGTTTCGAGATTATTACCAAGAGTTATACAGCTCTAAGGTCACCCCTAGCTAAGCTGATATATTGCAATATCTAGAATATATCGAGCTGCCTTGGCTGCAAAATTGGTACCGTGAATTTTTTATGCGCCCTATAGAAGTTGCGGGGATACGATTGGCCTTGAATTCTATGCGAGAGGGCAGTACTCCAGGACGGGATGGACTTACGGTAGCATTTTACAAAGGTTTTAATGATCTTTTGATCCCCCATTTGGCTACCCTGTTTCAGGAGATGGGAGCGGATGGGATCATGCTACCTACCATGCGGGAGGCCCTGATTGTCACATTATTGAAGCCTGATAAGGACCCCCAAAAGTGCTCTTCTTACCGTCCGCTTTCCCTGCTTAATGTGGATACAAACGTTTTTGCTAAAATTTTAGCCAACTGTCTGTCCCCGTTGCTGCCACAGTTGATCGGCCCTGAGCAGGCTGGGTTTATTCTGGGCCGAACGCTCTCGTACAATCTCTGAACGGTGTTTGGTGCCCTTCAGCATGTCCATCCAGAAGTCAAGGCTGCGGCGGTCTTCTTAGACACTGAGAAGGCCTTTGACTCCATTGAATGGTCATTTTTACATGCCGTGCTACGCCACGTGGGTGTGGGTGATGCATTCTTACAATTGGTGTCAGTGCTTTATAATTCACCTATTGCCCGGGTCCCCTCCGGAGACATGGTTTCTACTTCCCTTCACATATCGCGGGACACTCGGCAGGGGTATCCCCTATCCCCGCTATTATATACAATAGCGGAAGAGCCCTTGTTACGGGCGCTGCAGGAATATCATGGTCACAGGGACCTTTGCTTCCCTAACTATAACTTAATTGTCTCAGCCTACGATGATGACATGCTCTTGTATATTCGAGATCCGGAGATCCACCTGCCCCCTGTAATTCAGGAGGTGTTGCTCTATGGCGGTCTGTCGGGCTTGAGGGTCAACTGGGATAAGTCCATAATTTTTCCGTTGAAACCAGTCACAGTGCCCACCCCTCTCGATTTCCCTCTCCAGCTGGACGTTCCTCCCGGTTCGCTACCTGGGTGTTCAAGTTCACTTGGACGCAGATTAAGTGATTTGGGCGAATTACGGTAAGGCGATGGACCAGTTGGGGGATTGCAGAGATCGCTGGATTCGACTCCCGCTTTCACTGGTGGGGAGGGTCTCATTAATGATATTGTGGTACTTCCCTGCTTCCTTTTTCTCTTAGTTACTATCCCTATTGTGGTGCCTCAGCATATGTTTAAAGAGTTGCATACATTGATGAATAAACTGGTATGGGCGGGCAAAACTCTGCGTGTTGCGCTGGACACACTCATGCTGCCATATACTGTCGGAGGTCTGGGCGCACCGGATTTAGAACTTTATTACCGGATAGCTCAGGCTTCATATGCCCATAGTTGTGTTCATGGCCCACAGAACCTCCCTCACCTTCAGATAGAAAAAGTGGCAGCCACTCCTGACCAATTACCACAGTTCTTAACTATAGCGCCAAATAGACGCTGCGGGGTTCTTGACTCAGTGAATTCCACGGTCCATGCTTGGCATGTTCTTCCTAAACTGTATGCCAGTGCACAATCTTATTCACCTCGTATGGGCATAGAGTTGTGTCAGTGGTTTGCTCTTAGCTCAGAGCGAGGTACACTTCGCTCGCTGAATGATCTGAGTATATATGAGATGGGGGATCTTTTTTAAAGTGGCCGATTGGTATCATGGAATGAGGCGGTAGCTGGTAGGACGATGCCCTCTGCACTAACGCAATCTCATTTTTTAGGACTCGCCACGCTCTGTGGGCGGTGCTAGGCGATAAGCTCGCTGAACCCATGGAGATCCCACCACTGTCCATACTATTGCATTCACAGTCTCCTATTAAGTTAGTATCGCGGCTCTATGCCTATGCTTTACAGACTAGGAAGACCCCTTTCATGAAAGCTCGGCTGGCCTGGCAAGCCAACATTGGGATACCACTCACGGACGATATCTGGTATTACTGCTGTGAGGTTACACGCAAGGTCTCTCTGAATGGCCGCCACAGGTTAGCACATTTTAAGTTTTTAAACAGGGTCAATTTCTCCCCAGAGCACCTACATAGATACGGTTTGCGCGATACTGATTACTTTGAACGATGCGACATGCCCGGTGCTGTTTTTTTCAACCTAGCTTGCCAGTGCCCCCCTGTAGAGGAATTTTGGAACCATAGTTTCAAGATTTTAAACTATATTGTGGGTCTTTCACTTGCGCCAGATCTCCTACTGGCATTGCTGGGGTATACAAAGCCACTGCGAAAAAATTTACACAAATTGATTGCCATTGGTCTTCTAGCTAAACGCAGACTAGCAATGAGATGGATGCGAGGGCCTGTACCTACAGTTGGTGAGTGGAAAAAATGGTGTATTGTAATACCCAATCGGACATTTATAACAAACTGCTTCCACTCTGTAGCCGACCGTTGGGTTTTTGGAGTTTATTTACACAATATCAATTGTCACGCCAATGTGTCAATGAAGAACAGTAATGATGATGTATGTAGGGCCACTGCTGTTTACTGAGCATTCATATTTGGGTTGCTGCAGACCTGTTGACACAACCTTCTGGGTGTGGGGACATGCCTTTCTACAATGTCGCTTTGTCTATGCTTATGGAAAGATGAGTTGCTGTATACTAGGTCCTCTATCCCGTTGTGTTCTTTAATTCAATGTGACTCTGCAAATATTGTAATGAGGCTGCTGCTGGAGTATGTGATCTGTTTTCTTTTACTTTATTGTAATTTCTGTTTTTTCTTTTGCTCTGCTTTAAAATCCAATTACTAAACATATTTTAAAAAAATGTTGTGCACAATCTTTCAGTGGCTTCCTTTGGACTGTCATGAAAATTTCACTCAAGCAATAATAACTCGTCAGCTGGATTACAGCAATGCTCTTTACATGGGCCTTTCTTAATCCCTATGGAAAAGACTTCAAACCATTCAAAATGCTGTGGCCCATTTAGAGCTTAAATTGCTCGAATGCTTTCACATAGCCTGACTCTATGCCAGAGTGATCCATATTTTAACCCCCAGACCACTCCTACAGAGCTATTCATGCTGTAGTTCCTTATTACCTCTGCAACAGAATATCCTTTTTTAGACCAAGTTTAGGAAACTGCTCATAACATGGCTTTTTTCATATCTTCCTTTTTAGGCTTTGGGCTATCTGTGTCTACTTAGAGGTACATAACTAATAGCTAATACTACACTAGTGCACACCACCCTGTAGTCGTAAGCTGAATCAAAGTCTTTTATACCTAATTGCCATTGCTACATGTAGGCACCTGCTTTTCAAATACAGAATGCTCTTGAAGGAGGTGGTTTATGACCGTTGAGCTGCTTGCTTTAATGCCTGTTTGTTGGCCTCTGTTCACAGGTGTCTGTAACTTTGTTCCTCGTAGGTAGGCCTGGGCAAAAATTTCGTTCCGTTCGCGGAAATTGCGATAATTTGACATTTTTGCGTTCCGCGGAGAGCGCGAAAATGTCAAAAATTCCGGTTTCCGCAGCTTGGCGATAATTTGTTTCTTGCTCGCGCTGTAAAATGATACATTCTCGCGCGCGCGCGATCGCCTTACCTGAATCCCTGCGTTCGCTGACAAGTTTTCTTGATCCGGTCGCGTTCTCCATGAGATGTTGTATTGTTTTTAGCCATTTGCGCTGTCTCGCGACAGTTCGCGCCCGCAGTGACGTCATGCGTCGCGCGATCACGTCTTTCTTCTCGCGATCATGCACCGCGAGAACAACTCAAAACAAGATGGCCGCGCCCGCAAGCAACCACATGGGTAAGTTGGCGACCCGCAACCATGCAGAAAATCTCGCGAACGTGCCGGAAAAAAACTTCCGCATCTTCGCGATATTTCTGCTTGTTTGCGATAATTTTAAACATTCTCGCGATAATTTGCGAAGGTTAATTCCGCAAATTCCGCCCACCCCTACTCGTAGGGCCTTATTATGAGGACTCCCAAACCCACTTGTAATACATCCGCACCCCTAAAATGAACATTAATTGGGGTCTTATTGACACTGCAGATGCAGATTTAGCAGGAATTGTGAGTTGTGCCCTGAACTGCCACTGAAAAATTGAGAATTAGTGGATGAACAGATAATTTCAGTTCTGAATCCCCACTAATTCCCTAAACTTTCCTGCAGTTGCCCCATGTTTTCCCTGTTTTACACAGTCAAAACCTTAGCATCCTCCTCAGCCTTGTAGCATGCAAATTACCACAGCACACACACACACATCAACTTTATCAACCACACCCAAGTTCTGCACACGCAGGAGTTACTGCAACAGTTTCTTTACTGAAACAATGCTACTGGTGGCCGGGGTTAACAAAACAGACCTAAGATTATGTTGCAAAGTGCGACAACTGCCAGCAGATGAAGAGTTCCACCGTAGCTCGTTCTGTGCAGACACCATTATTAATATCAGACCGACCACTTGAGTGTGTCTCTTTGGACCACTGCGGCCCTTTACAATCTGATGGGGCTTACAAGTACATCATGGTGGCAGTGAATTCCTGCTCGAGGTTCCTATGGGTATGGCCTCAGTGCTCGGCTGATGCTAGAACTGTTATCAAAGATTTGCGAGTCTTTATAGGGATATATGCAGTTGGCACAGTACATTCTGACTGTGGCCCCGCGTTCAGTTCAAGGGTTTACAAGGAAGCCATGGGAAGTTTGGGTGTTGCATTGCGGTACTCCTCTCCGTACTATCCTTAGAGAAATTCAGTTGTGGAGAGGAAAACAAGGACTTAAGGCAATCTTTAACAGCAAGAGTATTAGGGGTGGGTGGCAGTTGAGTCGATCATTTGTACGGAGTACAGCGAGCCATTAACAACATGCCAAGAAGTTCTCTGGGGGGTCACTCCTCACGAGTTCCTTTTTGGGATGAGAATGTGGGTACCTGATCTTGATTATGAAGGCACAGTGGTGGATGAAAAACCTTTCAACATCAATAAATGTTTGGTTGTTTTACAGGATCTCAATGAATCCAGAGCACTTCGAAGTAAAGTGCAGGTGAAAAGGACTGCCACTGGGGAAGTCAAATCAGGCACGGCAAGACCTGTCTGGATTCCTAAAGTCGGAGATCTGGTCAGAGAAAAGATTGTGGACAAGAAAGAATTTGGACCATCCTACAGAAAGCCTGTTTTTGTCCTTCCCGTTGAAGGAACAAGAACTGTACTTCTACCGCCTCTTGCCAGAAAAAAGAGAAGAGATTTGTCTCCATTGATCTATTCAAACCACACCATGTTGCCGATACTGAATAGTAGGCCTTGTGGGCTCCTGTGTAGCCGATGCCCTCCTCTCGCTACCATACAGTAAGTTCAGACAGAAAGACTCATTATGTCCGAAGAGTCTCCTGTACGGAAGGATGGACTATGCAACAATGCAATGGAACTCGTTCCTCTTAAAACAGAAATTCAAAATCAAAATGAAAGGCAAATTTCGATTCGACCTAACACTGATGTCTACATCAATATGCCTCAAGAAGAGCCATCTACAAGTTCAACAAAACCTGCTGAGCTACCAAAAATAGATCAAACTGCATCTGGCTATTTAATCGACTTTGATACCTTTTCCTTGGATCCAAGTGAACCTGAAACAACGCCATCCCCAATATCTCGTCAACAACAAATCAAAGACTTCTTCATTTTTCTTAAAAAGGATCACCTTGGCTAGAACTTTGGATACCTAATGGTATACTGTTCTTTCTTTTCTGGATAGGCTTAGTAACTGTTTTCTGCTTACTTATTGATGGAACTTATCTGCGCCAAAGCTCTGCAGCATCAAAAGTGAACTTGATCCTGAAACCTCATGTTTCATCACGTCTTGAACAAAGAGACTAGTCCTACGTGAGCATTTTAGCAGTTCCTATACCTGATGGCATAGTATGGGACAATGTGGATTATGATATATTTGGCCCAACAGAACGTTTAAAAAAGATCTAATTTATTTCAAATTTCCTTGAATGATATCTTTACCTCCTGTACATTTTCCGATGATTGGGATTTCGAAACTGTAAATAACATGTTGTCTGATTTAGAACAATATGCCACATTTTCTGGCAATGAAATGTTAGAAGACACATCAGACTTTAACACAATGTATTGTTATCAACATTATGGGCATCATTTTCTAAACAAACCCCTTGAATTTTTTTCATATATCACCAATGGGAACATTGCCCAACACCGCTAAAAAGTAGTTCAAAAACCTTTGCACAGAAATGTTCATATTTTTCAGGGTTTAACATTTCAGACCCAACCTCATATTATTATAAGGTTGTACCTACATCCTCACAGAAGAATGTGCTGACTAACACCAAACCGATTTATTCTGCTTCCTTCATTACCCAACTGTCTGAACAAGGTTTCAACTTATGGAAGGACACTATAGACTTAAAATTAGTCTGGGGTTCTAGAGAATGGCAAGTCCAGGGGACAGAAGCGCTATTTAGAGCATGCCTCATTCCTCAGCAGATGCTATTTCTGAATGATACTGTGCAACAGACTTCCTGTCTTTGAATAGCCAAGAACAAGGATTTCAACACACCTCGGATTCCAATACTATCACATACCGAGGAAAATTTTACATCACAAGAAGGGGCTACAATAGATGACATTTTGCAATATAATAGATCAGACCCCAATTGGAAGGGATGGTTGGTTTGGCCCATAGACACAAACAGAAGTCAGGGAAGATTCAGGGGTACTACGGAAGGGTTCAGTATCCATAGGCCAGACCCACGCTATATACAAAGAGAACATCCAGGGGTGGTGACATCAGATAGTGTTCGGAAGTTATGCCTCGATTGGCTAGAAACCTCAACACTAACCCAGGTGAAACAGCACTTATCCTTCCTAACAGAGGATGTGGAGCTACAGGATTTTTTATTAGGTCCCAAAAAGCCACGTCATAAATGTTTCTTATGTGCGGTGTATAACGAAATCTGGAAAATCTCCCAAAAAGAAGCAGCGGAGAGACTTCAAGAAATAGATAGAATTAACCAAGAGAAGGCGTTAGCCGTAGTTGACAATGGTATGACTACGTTAACATCCAGAATTTATTCACTAGGCAACATTGTATCTTCTGCTATCGATGTACTAGAACAGGATTTGTCCATACTACAGCATGGGCAATCACAGTTATGTTCTATTATGTTATTAAGCTGGACGCGGCAATCATTGCGCTCTGGTTATGTGCTTGGAGGTATACCAAACTTTATACACTCTGTATTGGGAAGCATTTTTGGAGGGCTTCCGCTGATCCTGTTACCAATAGCAGGTATCTCAAATGTTATTTTTCTACTATGCAATGGACGTCCTAGTCACCAAGGAGATGGAAAAGGCAATCCTGGAGCGTAAATACTTTGATCGCATGGTACAACATCTGGGCACACCTCGCCTACGGGAACTGAGCGCCTCTTTGTTCCTGTCATTCAGACCAGTCTGGAAGGACTGTGTCCTACCTGTTCTCCGATGCCTCTTCTGCGGTGAAGAATGCATGTTGGATCTCTGTCTGACACTTCCATCAGTTGCGCAACTGGACGTTGATGCTTTACTGGTTCCGATAATGGCCCATGTTCTGCAGTGTCCCCAGCATATTCCCATGTTGATGGCAGCATTCTTAGAGCAACCACAGGAAGTCTCTGCTCCTGTTGGATTTGATACCGGCTTCTCCACCACAGCATTGGCTGCAGGCAGTCCATAACATCATCTGTGCTCAATTGACATAATCTGCGAGGTGTTACAGGGATCGTCGTCTGCGAAGGCAGGCAACGGCAATGTTACATCTACTAGCCAGGACACATAAACATTCGGCTCATTGTGTGCGGGAAAAATTCAGCCTTTTTGAAAACAACTCAAATTAGAGCTTCAAAACAATTGACACTTTTTATGATCTGCATGGCTTTCCAATGCTCATAGTTGTTCAAACCATATATACGGACACATTAGAGCTATTGCTTGAGTGACAATTTTTTAGCATTTTTTCTCGAGGTTTTAACATTTTTTAGCAAACTATTGTTTTTACTGTAGATGTTTGCGTACCAATGCCTAGATTGCCTAGTAGTTCTTTAGAATTTAATTATGTCGTCCAGTCGGATGAGGAGTGGGTGTGATATTCCATATAGGTACCCCAATATAGGCTCAGGTAACATCCTAACCTTTCACCTATATTCTCCCCTACATTACACACATAACGGTTCTTGGGGACTGACCTTTTACCTAGATACGACACTGCACAAAGAACACAGGATTTTTCCTCGTTAAAGCCTCATACATTATGCATGAGGATTCTTGGAAACTCATCAGGACTACCATCTCCTGCATAATAACTATGTAGAAAGTTCATTCCCAACATCATCCTAAGTCCGACAATGGAACATCAAGGTAGAATCCCTGGGGACACCTTTGGGTATATAAACATCACATCTTGCTGAGATAGTCAGAGGAGAACTAGGACTTCCATGCTGACACACTGATGAGAGACACTGAGGATCCTGCATGCTGATAATCCAGCTCGCAGTGGGGTGTCCAACTCGAGACCAAGATGGGGTCCTGCAGTCTCTCACTTCAGGTAATGGGGTTGACTTTATCCTAGAGGGATTCTTGGCTTAACACCTACACACATGCTAGGTACACTCAGGTACACTTAGGTACATCTAATTAGGATTGCATTGTAGGAGTACGCATTTTACTGTCATGTATTTTATATACCTACCTGTATTCATGGTTTTAGCATAATGGTAGAATTCTACCATCCTTTTACTTTCCTAGTGCTTGTAAGCATTTATATCTGTTTCTGTCTAGTGGTTGTTTCAGCACACCTTTTTTACACTAGAATGACAATTATTCAAAAAATGCTTAATGAAAAACTTCCATATCGCTTATTCTGTGTATCTCTCTGAGACAAAGTCAGCATGAGTGACTGAGCAAAAAGTATTGCACTGTTTCCACAGTCCTGAGAGATAAGGGTTGTCATGTTCGATAGTTACCAAGAACTATTCTCTCCTTGGTAAGAGGGGTTTCTAGTGGCACTGTGAGCTAGCTGGTGTACAGGCTGACATACCCAGTCAGTCAGTCAACAATAGCTTTATTCGGTTAATAATTAAAACCATCAAAGCATACAGACGATTTCATTTGCAAAAAGTTACATATAAAAATGATTAACAAAGAAAATTCAGACAATACAAAGTACACAATTATACATAAAAATATGTTTACACAAATAATTGGCGAAAGTGTTAAAAGATATAAAACAGGCCAAAATTTAAAAGACTATTTCATGATTTCAAAAGAAAGAAGATAAAAAAGGCCTGGTCTCGGACTCTCACACATTATAAAAAGACTAAAAATATATTAAACTACATTCGATTTCTACTTCTGATAGCCCCTGACAGATAACTGGCAACTCCAAAACAGACAAAGGGAGAGCCCAGCATTTGCAGAAACACCAAGGCGGGCCTTACTTGGTCAAAGTGATAGTTCTTAAAAATTGGGCAAATAAATTTCTTACGTAACAGAGTGTAGAATTTGCAGCAAAAAATCATATGCAGCGTATTTTGTACGGAGGCGTTGTCACATGGACAGGGGCCCAAAGTGCCCTCTTTAAAAAAGCCCTTCGGGTGTGCTAGGAGCCAGGGTAACATGTCATGTTTAAACCTAATCAATAAAAACAAATGAAAAGGGTTATTAATATAAGTCAGGTATGGCTGACATACCCAGTAGGGATGTCTAGAATCAGTCTGGCACCAATCTTACAGTGTATGTTGTTTAAACGTGCAGATCCTCTATATGTTTTATAGGTTTTATAGGAACTACACAACTATGTTGTGCGCTTTGTGGGTGCATGTTTGCACCCATATGGTGATAGCTCTTTGTGTGCTTAAGCTATGGTAAAACAAACATGTCGGCTATGTCAATGCTTGTTATACTAATCAAGTGCCTATAGAAGATTTTGGTATTTTGGAATCTTTATTGTTAAACTTTATAAGTCACAAGAGGTATGTATGCCACGTAATCAGCTTTGATGAATGTAACTTACCCAGTACTTTATCTGGGTTTTGTGCTCTGCTATTCTTTTGCTTCTTTAGTTATAGTAATTTATTGTGTCAAACAAACAGCACCATGTATAGGTACTATTTTCATAATAACATTTTAATAACTTCAGGATCATTTAAATTGACATTATTTACTTAGGTCCCCAATTGTACCCCTTTATGAGTAGTAAAATGGAAGAACCACTCAGACATACTGTGAGATATGCATTTTGAATTAAAGTCACATCTACAGTCATTCACTGCAATTTCCAAGAGCAGCATCTCTTTTTTGTGTTTGCTAGCCTTTCTAAGCACCTCCCAATTATGTTCCTTGCCAGCCTTCTTTTTTTATTTATACATAAAAGGTTATAAGTATCCATTTTTTTTACAACCGAAATCCAGGTGTTATCGGATTTGCTAATTAGCGTTCTCTCTCGTACCAAGATCGAGATTACAATGCTGTCCTTTTGTCCTGTATGGTAGCTTCAGCAACTTAATAGGACATTATTTTCATTATTTTCTCATGGGTATTACATTTCGACAGTAGAGGCTCATGGACAGAGTGCTGCAGGGTGGCGGGGCGGGGAAGGGCAGGGTGGGGGTGTCGTAAACTCCGGCTCACGGCCGACCGGAGTAATGCAAATAAATAATTAAATAAAATGAATTTCATTGCGCGCGCTGAAACGCACGTGGCGTTTTAGAGTGCAATGATTAATTATTTACATTCCTCCGGTTGGCCGTGAGTCGGAGTTTACTACCCCTACCCTGCCCCCCTCCCCCGCCCCGCCCCACTGCCCCGCAGCACTCCCTCCAGGAGCCGCTACTGCATTTCGACATAAAGGCCACGAAAGTTTCAGAATAAATCGGTGGGAACTGTGACACAGAGGACCAGTATTACAAAGGTATATTTGCTAATGCAGATATATTAATATGTAATCTATTTCTACACATAGGTGCAAATCTCCTCATGTTTGCTATTCTCAGTGCATGAGTGGAAATTTCAGATGTAGACTTTAAGGGGCAGATTTACTAACATCTGATGCAGTGCAATACAGCAAGACAACTTGCTTACCTGTGCTATGGCAAATGGAGAGTGCAGGAATGCACCTCATCTACTAACATATGGTACATTCCTGCTCTCTCTCTGTGCTGGCGCACTAGTGGCTGCCAGTTCCTAATGCATAAGGAAAAGGCAGGAACGATTGCTTTTGTGTAGGAAGGTACACCTTCCTGCACAAAAAACAATTCTTGGATGCTTATTCCTCTTTCTATATGTGCTGCAGAACAGGTAGAAATAGGAAACAAACAAGGTAAAATAAACATATTTCTCCTCATTACGCCACCCCTGGGAAAGCATACCATTTTGGTGCACCAACAACCGTGGGTGGGTGAGTGGCAACACCCACGCTTCACCCATAGAACACCTTCACAAAGCAGAGTCGCGCAAGGCAGCGACTTGCACTTTCTATGCGATATTCCACATTTACTATGTCATGCAGAGCCACGCAAGTTGGCACTACGGGCCATACCAAATCTCACTTAAGGGGTTGCGTTGCCCTTGCATCACCTTGAAAGCCCTTAGTAAATCTGGGCCTATGTCTTCACTGGTCAAATTAGGGAATTGAGTTTCCTATACCTGAATTTATGATTGTATAGTTACTATCATTAATTTCCCATCTGTTAATGGAAATCTCCCCCATCAGGATGGAGGTTTCTCTACAAGAAAATTTTGGGAAATGTAATAAAGTTTATTTTAAGAAAACAGCATAATTTTAATTTAAAATATAAATTTAAAATAATTTTAAAGACAGAATTGTATCCTTGGACTACTGAAAGAAAAAGATACAACATGACACCTCTGAAAAATAGCTTTCTATTCAATTGTAAATTAATTTAAACATATTAATATATTTTTTATATATATATATATATAATTTTTTGAACACTACTTAAAAATTAAAATCACCACCCTAACTAACATTTAAGTTCTGGTAAATTTCTAATAAATTATAATATGAGTTAGGTTTTGAATATATTTTAATGGTTTATACTTTTTAAAATAAATTACCATTTTAATTTAAAATTGAAAAAAATAATAAAAACTAGCATTAATATTAATTATTTTTGTCACTTAAAAATATATACATATATTTCAAATTTAGAAATAATTTGATTTATTTTTACATATTTTTGCATTGGTTGTGTGATTTATTTAATGGCTGGTCTGGAGTGCATTTAAGTCTGTGTTGTTACTGTTATATCTGTAGTAGAATTCAAAAAGTATTTTGTGAATTGCAATTGTATTACTCTTATGTTGGTGCCTGTTTTGCATTAGCAAGTCCCTCTCTAAACTCATCCCATCTATTAAGTTTAAGTTTATTGACAGATCAAAAATATGCATTTCATCAGCAAAGCATAAAACAAGCAGCAAAAATACTTCATTAAAACCAATGCAATTAATCTAAATAAATAAACCAAAATAATATTCTGTCATTATATGAGTAAAACGCAAGAATTAATAAAAAAAGACCTAGATAAATGGTCGCAAAACACATAAATGCTTCAAAATCAAGCTAACAGTTTGTGCCTAATAAGCCAGGCCATGTAGAGAAATTTACATACAGCCACCACAATAACAGTTGAAGAATCACTTTTGCAGATCCTAAGGACATGTATTCGATTAGCTAGGCCAAAGGCCGACATAGGAGGACAATCCACCTGGCTCTGGGTTTAGTGTTTGTTAGACAAAAACACAACAAATGTGCCTCAGTTTCACCCAGAAGCCTAAGTAATTGACATAGAGTGGACCCGGCCTTTGCAGAGGCCCACGATGAAGTGGAAGCAGCAATTTGGAGAGTCTCATATCTAAACTGCAACAACATTGAACGAGCGCACACAGGTCGGATATAATTTAGAAATTCCTCTGCCTTAGGCACATATTTCTACAATAAAATACGTCTAGTAAGGCTCCCTGTGCGGCTAGGCAAGTTATGTTGAACAACAATTCACTCCCATATCTAGATTTGACAACCACACCCACAGCGGCTGGGATAGATGAAGGATCTTCCCAGAAGTTGGCTAGGCCAACCTCATACATGTGGTTTTTTTAAAATAGGCCAGCCACTTGATCTCCTTGGAACATTGTACTTTGATGATATCAAAAAGACCCTCTCTATAGGGGCGTAGCTCTTTCGTGGCCCAAATGCTCATCAAGTGGAGTAGTGACCTTAATGCAACCAGCTCGGAGACAGAGTTAAGATTAAGTTCCAGTGTTAAAGGAACTAGAGGTGTCCCTCTCTGTAGACCTTTAAAAGCTCTGATAAAGGTTTTTAATGTGTACTCAAAATACCTGTGTCACAATATTCCCATAGTTCAGCACCATATTGTGTTGTACCCCTTGGTTGGATCTTGTAGTTCTTCATTGCAGGAAGAATCAGGAACCATGAGGCCTTTGTAGTAAACCTGAGGATTGCCCCTGCTCTGTGATTTAACAGAGACGCAATCTTTTAAGGATCTGCAGGCCCAATAGCCAGAATCCTCCAGACAGATCCCCAAGTAATCAATGTCCCTGAACCTCTCTAGTACTTCCCTTCCCAGATTTACAGTGCCCTTCACCCTTATTTTCCTGGAATAAGTCATATGCTTCATTTTAGAAGCATCAATTTCAAGATTGTGCTCAGAACAAAACAGATTGAATATGTTGACAAGATTTTGGAGACCCACCCTTGTTTTAGCCACATAAAAAAACAGTGTCATTGACAAAACAATGAGCTGGTACTTTCTGTCAAGTAACAGTGGGGGATCCAGCAACACATTTAGTCAAAGACACAATTGTTGATATGAAATAGGAAAATAGTAGGAGCCATAACACAGCCCTGGCACACACACTTGTCAACAGAAATTGACTGGGTTAGTTCTCCTTACATGCCACATCAGACCCCAGCAATATTCTCCTCATAGAGACACGTAATAATGTTTAGAAAATTACAGGGAATCCCAATCTCAGATAGGACCTCCCACAAATGGTTCCTAGGTGCCAGGTTGAAAGCAGCACAAAGATCGATGCATGCTACAAAAGGTCCCCCCACCTCCATTATCCACAGTCTTCTACTTAGCCAAAAGGAGGCATAAGTTCTGGTCAATTGAAATTGTCTTAGACCTAAATCCTGCCTGGAATTCTGCCAGGATATGTTTTTTGTTGATCCAATCCAAGTCTCTCTAGGACTTGTTTGCAGAAAACCTTCTGCAGGTTATCCAAAAGACTAATTAGGCAGTAGTCATTTGGGTAGTTGGTTACTCTATCAGTAATTACTCCCTATTGTCCCACCACTCCCTCTTGTTCCTTCCACATTTTCTACTGAAAGGTATACCGATGCATGAGGAGATATCTGCCAACACAGCAAAGATTGCTGCACAGACAAGATAGGAGACGAGGAAATAGAAATCACCAGATGTAGGTTTGTGAACTGAATTCTGTGGTATGTGCAACAGTACTACTAGCAAACCTCCTCCCATACTCCAAAATACCTTTTGTGACTCAGACCAAAGACATTTTTTCCCATTGCACCCACTTCCAATTGTTGCATGCAGATGGCCCACTGGGATTCAGTATAATTGCTGATTGTTACCAGCATTGAACGTATTTAAGCATGGTGATCACTTAAAGTTCTAGGCACTACTTTAAAATCAGCCTGCAGGAACAGTTTTCAACTTTCTTCATACTTTGATCTTTACAGTCGGAGTTTCCACTATGGGCACCAGTTAAGAATTGTTTTAGGAGTAGCTACCAATGTCATTATAGGTTAAGTTGTAAGGAGCCCTTCTCAGCCTAGTGAAGCTACAGAATGAGATTAGATCAGAGAAGAGAAGACATGTTCATTGTCTGCTATGAGGATTCCCTGCTTGTCTGCTAGAATAAGAAGAGTTGTTCAATTTTTGGAGCTGGATTCACTGTCCATCAAGGTGTGCTCAAGGTCTATACAAACACAACATCGTGAAGTATCCAATAGAAATATTTGTGCATAGCCATACTTGGTCTAATCTGCTTTCCTCCTGGGGGGCCTTTTTTTGAGACCATGAATAGTTGGGAAGAGTAAGAAGCATTCCAAACTGACTATGTGTACCACTGTTATGACAGTAGAGACCTGTGCTCCTAATGAGGAAATACTTTCAATAATTTTCAAGATGACTGGGATTATTGGCACAGTCTGCAAGACATCTGCATTAAAAACTGTTTGAAAAAGCATCTTTGTGTGAAAAACCTACATATGCAAAACAAAATAACAGACTTTGGAGCCTGAAGAAAACTGGGATGGCCTCCGAAAATCTTCCCAAAACCAACACCATTTCGATTCATGATTAGTAAGGGCCCCATCCCAAACAAAGATTTTTTAAACACTGGAAAGCACTCAATTAGGAACTTGAAAAGAATACTTATGATGCAATTGGTGGGAGAAAGCAGCTAGTTTTATTTTATTTGTGTGATTTCTTATTTTGTTATGTATTAAGAAAAATACCTTCAGTTGAATGTATTGTATCATATTGTCTTGTAATTGCATCTACATCGTGCTTATTGCCCCTGATGAGGTATTGGAGCATGTTATGGCAGATTGCATGCTGCTAGAAAAACCCATTATTAGTGGTTAATCAAGTGGTCTTTGTGGTAGATTATGTTAATAGATGTTATTTGGGATCATTAGTGTAGTTCATGCAAATGATTGGTGGGAGAAGATAGGAAAGACAAGATTAATTGTTGTTAGATTGCAGGAACAAGGTGTAGGGGAGGTGGTGATATATAAGTGAGGTGTGAGTAGTTGCAGTAACACAATAATGGAGAGTAAGCCAGACAGGCATGCAATAAAGTAGGATACACCATGATGGAGTAAGGTATGTAGAGGATGAAGGATGTGGAATTACAGGGCCATTCAATAGAAAGAGGCAGAAGGAACAATCAATTGTTTTAGGAAAGGGTCCATTTTTGATGCAGGAATCTGGAACATAGTGGGAGAAGGATTTCTGGGTTAGCATGAATCAGAGGAGGTACTATAGAAAAAGTATTGATGTTTAACACATGTGGGCAGGTGCTATGTGCTGTAGCACATCTGATGTTCCTTTTGGCTGTGGATGATGTTGGAAATGTGTCCATTGAGAAGTAACATTAATAGTAAAGATTATTACCATTCAATTTGTGTTTGTACTTGGCTCCTTCTAAGGTGCAGCTCTAATTTGACTTTGTAGTAGGCTCTTTCCAAAGTGTGGTTCAGTGTTACATGGTACATCTGGAGAGATAGTCCTTTGAGTTTGACACGCAAGATTGAGAAGAGTGAACCACTAATATGATTTACAGTTATCTTTGCATTATATACTGGTTCTTAGTAAGCAGATGTTTGTGAGGAGGCTGCACTAATATGGTTCTACTTTGATCTTAGAGGGTACCTTTTGAGCAGTTGTCTGTAACCAAACAGCCCAAAATTTGAGTTAGTTCTTACCTTTGTGAACAAGATTGTATGACTTCTCTGATTGATATCTTTAGGAATAATTAAGTTTTAACTATTCCTTTGAATTTCAAGTGATTCTCAGTGGTTCCCATCTTTTCAGGTAAGAAAATGCCGTAGTTTAGCAGCTTGAACAAAGAAAGTAGTGCCACCAATAGTTTTCTTCTTGTAGACTGGAATTATTATGTGTGGTGCCAGCCTGGGACATAAGATCCTTGCTATAAGTATCTGATTATTTTTGACTTATGGAATGTTGGCCCTTTGACGTTTATTGCTCTGGTGGTGATGCATAATAACTTGAAAGAGGATCCTCCAGAGATTAGGAGCCTGCAGAACAAAAAGATATGCTCATTCATATTTTTACATTTGGAAGTAGTATTGCTGCTGAATTCTACAGTCTCTGTAACCTTCTCATGGTTAAGAATGGAAACATATGATATCATCTGTTAGTATAATCCTGTTTAGAGAGGATTAGTGATGTTGTTGCTTGTATCGTCTGAAGAAATCCAAGATATGGAAATATATGTCTAAATGTGTTGATTGTCTAGAAAGTTGATTTAGACAGCTTGCCTAGTTGAGTATTCATAGAAAACATAGACTCAAACATGGTTCCAAGATATTGTATCTCATGAACTATTTTTGGCAGAGAAAGATAGAGGATATTAAACTTTTCACTGGAAGTCAGTACTTCGACTTTTGAAGAATATAACTTGAGGCGATTCCATGTCATCCATTGATCTGTGGCTACAAGACAGCTGTTGATTTGCATTTTTCCTATCTCTTTAAATGTTCAATTTAAAAATTATCTCAGTGTCACACATGTAGCTGTAGCAGGTAAGTTCAGAACTGTCTATAAGTTCTAGTAAAGGTTCCATGAAAATGTTCAAAATAAGTAGAGATGTGATAAATAATAGAGCCTTGTGGAATTTTTTTTTTATGATAGATGAATTTGATGAAAAAGGAGGTGTATGACTCCAGTTGCTTAGGTAAGAAGAAATCCAAATAAGAATATTGCCATGTATGACAACCTCTTTCAGTCTAGGAAGTAAAGCGTCATGGGGTGTTGTGTCAAAAGCTGTGGAAATATCCAGGAGTAGTAATGCAGCTGCGCCATTTTTGTCGATTGTGTTTTTTTAGGTCAACCTAAATTTTGATTAGAACTGATTCACTCCCTATTCTTGGGCAAAATCCTGAGAGCAGTTTTTATAAATTGCAAGATCTGTGGGAAAAATGCTCTCTCCATGTTTTTTCAAGGAAAGGGCCATTGGAAATTAGTCTGTAGCTCTTAGGGTCTTGTAGGCTCAAATTGTTCTTCTAAAGACAGAGGGTATGAATGCTTTCTCCAATTGCTTTTGGAAAATTTCAATGTTTAAGGGGCTAATGACAATATTTCTGACTTGGATAGCTTCAGATGTTGACGGAAGAATATTTTACAAAACTAGTGGAGGGCAGGTGTCTGATGGGCAGCCAGTTGGGCTGCTTACTTTTTCCAGGTACTCAAATTCTTGAGTTGATTAAATAAATCAAGATTGTTGAAGAAGTAGAACTCAAAATGTGTTGATTCGGTCCTGTCAGATTTCATTAGGACTTTGATCTTATTGGAATATTCCACAAAGCAAATTGGTTACATAACAGACTATATTTGATGCAGCAATACATTTTGTATTCGCTGACAATTTTTGGGTGAGTGAGGTTGGAAGTGTGTTGTTTTACATCATTACATTCCTAGCTTGCGGCAAGACTATTTGGTATTGAAATGCTTGAGTCTGTGTGTGTGTGTGTGCGTGTGTGCGAGTGTGTGTGGGTGTGTGTTGATAAAATGCCACGGATGGCATAATTATGGGGCACAGTGCATTGAAGTGCATTACAGTTTCAACTGGTTATAGATGGCAATGGTGGATTGTAGAATTAATGGCAAGAAGTACAAGTGGATGATGGTTGCACATGTGGTTAAGCCTTGTCCACTCTTGTGTTTGCTATCCATACATTGAATACTGTATCCTGGAGGAACGAGAAAGTTTGAATTTGTTACCAAAAATTTGCCTACTATGTCCATGAGAAGAATTAGTTCTCTAGAGTCACAGCCAGATGCCCAAGGACAGCAGCAGAAAACAGGAAGCAAAAGCTATAAAATGGTGAATCACCCCTCACAGAATGCAATCAGAGGTGACCGCTAAAGAGATGTACTCAGCAATTATCAAGAGAATCTCATTCAAGCTTAAACTATTATTTGTGTGCTTTACACAACACACACTCAGTGAAATGGTGATGAGGAGAAAGCACATGTTAATGTTCTTGATCCATGACTTGGATCAGGTGAGATCAGGCTGTGTTACTCATCACCTCAGATATGATGTTCAACCACGACCATTATGAAATGGGCATCTTAGCCTGGGCATAATGCTGACTTTCTCAAGAATCCTTGCTTGGCCCCTTCATGTCATGCATACAGAAGTAGAATCGGAGATGCTCCATGTAATGGAGCTCAAATCTCTGGACTGACTCTTTGACCACCAAAATGTCCTGAAATCGCCTGTGTTGGACTTCAATGACCTACACTTGAGAATGCCACTGAAGCCAGGGAAAAGGAGACAGGGAAATGTCCTCCCCCACAAGAGAAGACTTAGCATGAGAGCAGGAAAGAGACTAGGGAAAGTTAGGACATAAATGAGTGTCGGAAGAGGGTCTGGATCATGGATGGGAGTATTGCCAGTAGCATGTTCGTCAAGGTCAGATACATGAAATGGTACAAACTAAAATAGAAAAAATAAACTAATCCTGTGCCCGGGTATGATTGAAGTGCATTTGGAGCAGGAGTGTTGGCTTTAATGACAATGCTATTGCAGGGAAAGAACTAGATACTCTTTGAGTATGGTTCAGGAACTTTGGATTCAGGCTGCCTAAACGTATCAGAGGGTGAGACCACATCTCCTACAGTGGAAATACCTAAAGGACCTAACTTTGCTGTCTTACAGTTTCTGTGGCTGAACAGATTGTTTGAAGACAGTAGCAAATAGAAAATACCTTGGATGAGTTATATATTGACTTGAAAAGAGTGTAAATCTAGAGTATACATTTATTAAGAAGAGCTGATTCACTACAGAGGCAGCTAGTGTTTTCTTGGAAACGTTCATCTGATAAGCGTCTTACCAAGTCCCTGCCTCATCATATTCAGCAAATATCCCGTTCTTCCAATGCTAGCGGCAGTTATAGATTGTACCCCATCTGAGATCTTTAGTTGTCTTGATTGAAGTGCTCACTGCTTCTGAACCTGGTTTTAAAACAGCTGTGCCCACAATGATTAACTTCACCATTGTTACTTCTTTGAAATTTTGCAAGCTTTTTCTCAGCTGTGAGCTTTATTAGGGAGTGCAGTTCACTAAGCATTAACATTGGTGCAGGTCTACAGGTGTGATACCACTGGTTGTACTGTGAGGATGGCCACAGGCCACCGGTGGATCTAGAGAGGTGGCAGATCTCATGGAAGACTACTTCAGCTTGTGATTTCAATATGAACATGGTGTGTTGTGATTCTAATGGAGACCATGCAGTAGTATAGTGTAGCTAGTAATGAGCATTTTATGTGGGCAGATGATGGGAAAGCATCCTCCTAGTTCAGAAAAGCACTGACAACAGAGAAACAGGTCATGCTTCTTACCTTTAGATCTGTGATGTGGTGCTTGTTTCCTGTTTAAGCTGTAACTTTCACTTCTCAGAAAGGCATATTGATGGACTTCTTTCCATGAACATATGTTCGACAACTCATATTTCCTGCTTAGTTTTTACTGGTTGAAAGTGCTATAAATAATGGAGACATTTTGTAAGGCTGTACACTTTTTGATGGGGACTTATTAGAGGTGTCTGTAGACTAGAGGCTGCCAGTCATCTGGATTCAGTAAAGCACATATGAAACAAATTGCAGGTACTCCCTTCTGAAGAACAGCAAAGTTTGTTCACTGTAAATGCCTTTGAGTGATGTTAATTCCTGGGTCCCTGCTTATGTCAGGGAACCAACATCAGTTGGCAAACGCCTAACAGCTAATCTATTAATTCCAGTGGTAGGATTCTTCTGCCTTTTGTGTTGGGTCACTCACCAACGTACTTGTGTTCGTAGAAATGAACATAGCAGATTGATTGAAGGTGAACCCACAGGAGATGAATCCACATAACTGCTGCCAGTTTGAAGTATCATTAAATTTTTCTATCATCTCTAAGGACAGTCATTTGGTATTGAACGTGTCGATCTTTATGCCTAAGAGCGTGTCGATCTTCATGACTCTTTCACTGAATAAGTCTGCATATGGTGGAAATGAGCACTGACAGGAAAAGAAAGGCATGGGAGACAGTTTGCATCTGTCCTTAACCTTCAAACCCAAAGGTAACTACTGCTTCTGGTTCTTCATTTGTGCTAACTTTGTCATGGTCCTAGGAACTCTAACATAAGCACATACCAAAGTCCACTCAGACCAATGCAGGGACAAATCTACCACTATCTCCACACTCTTTATAGCACCAGCACTACTAACCTGTGGTCTCAAAGCAAAAACTCAATGCAACACATCTTGCAGTTTACACACCTTGTGGAGCCATCAGGAACAACTTCCATCTTTTCTGTGGCAGAGCCCTTCAGCATAAAGAGCTGTGCAAGACTATGTAGTGGTAGCCCAACCTACCATTTTTAAACCATAGATGTTGGTGTCACCCAGATACTGACACAGATTGTTTGCTGGGTTAACGGGACACTTAGCTTGTTTTATACCATTGTGATATAGACAATTGGAGCACCACTTGCTGGACACCACCTTTTCCATTTTCTGAGCGTCATAGTCCCTGAAAACAACTGCTGCAATATGGGGGTGGTAAGGAGTTAGTTGAAGTATTGTAAATGTCCCTGGTGTGAACATATACTTTCTGATATATGTGCCAAGCAAACAACTATCAAAACTGTTAGAGTTGGGTGATTCTCAGATGCATACAATTGTTATTATAAGGGGATAATGAACTTTTGAAAATTATGTATTGTCATGCAAAGTGTAAGTAAAAGCAAAAGAAGGAAATTTGAGAAAAAAACAATAAAAATATATATATTTTTTTAAAACGATGATTGATTGATTGATGGGAAACTTATATAGCGCAACTATCGCCCTACGGGCATCCTGGCGCTTAGGGCTAATGAAAATATTAAGTTCACTTTTAAGTGACATCTGTACTAAAGTGCAGCAACCTCCACAATGCATTGACTGTTTTGCTTGGGGGGAGTCTTGATATCCTTGCCTGGCTTCAATATGGAGAGTGAGTATAAGTAGATCGCCGGTTACTACAGCACAGGAAACAATGTTTGAATCCATTTTCAAAGAAAATGTAATTTATTTTTATTTCAGACCTGACAAAATAGTCACCACAGAAGAAATACAATCACAAGTTCAAGTATGCTGAAGAAAGGGAGCCATATACACAGAAGCAACAACAATGGAGGCAAGTTGAGTGAGCTAAGGGTTAAGATGGGTTTAGCAGGAGCTCTAGCATCCATCAATGCCTGGTATCACAGGCAAAGCATCCCTCTATGCAGCACCTACAAGAGCAATAGTGCAGAAAGAAGCAGTAATTGTATATTGAGCTAAACATGCACAATAAAATTGCAACAAACTTTTGCTTATCATATGATATATAAAACTTTGCCTGGGTTACTTTTTGTAAAAGAAACTGATCAGTACTGCATGGTTATAGCTGCTATTCCATAGGCAGGTTTTCAGACCGAGACATAAATCTGAGTGTTCCTTCTAATTACAGTCATACAGAGGCAGACTCTAGGCTACATCAAACTTAAAGTAGACATGGTACTTCTCTTTTGCACTTCCTCTTGTGACATTCTCCTGAAAACAGAGAAGTCTTCCAGAAGCCTGGGAACCTATTTGCTAGGGGATATCCCACCTCCTGCTGAGCAGCCGGCCGTCTCTGAGACTATCCCCAGGGCTCATTTGACTGCTGCGTGTAGGAATATACAGCAGACGAAGAACAACTGAGGAGTAGTATAAGTACTTAAGGACATTCACTACTAAACAACTTCCTTTCTGCAGTAGATCATTACATAGCTGAAAAGAGCCAACACAATTCCAGGGAAGCCAGGCATGAGTGATGTCCTTTTATAAAAGGAAGGATGGGCTAAATAGCTCTCTGAAACAGTATTTTTTAAAAATATTTTACTTCTTTTTTCATGAAAGACTGTGCTTATGTTTTGTAAAATGTTGTAGCTATGTCTGAAGCCAATTAAAGTGAAGTAAAACCATTAAAGTTCCCAGGTCATATATATAGTTCAAGGTATATTTGTGGTGCTAGGTTTAGAAAATCTGCACATACTTACCCTTCAATATTTTGTCACTTGATACTCTGTCTTCAATATTAAGGTCCCATGATATTCTCTACTCAATATTTAGGAGGCACGCCTTTGCAAAGATAGCAACCAGGGGCTCTGCAGCCTACTTCTGACGCTTTGAATGACCACCTATCATGGCAATGGCTCATGCTCCTGTCTGTTGATAGCTGTCGTCTTCCTTGTGGTTGATTTAGAGCTGGATGTATCAGCTACCAAAAGAGGAGAAGCTGGGTCCGTGTACAGTTCCAAGGTCATTGGTAACCCTTACGCTTTCTCTCCATCTGTCAAACAGTGTAACCAGGCAGCTGAAGGAAATGAGTGTGAATGAGAAGGTACCATCGTCCCATAATGTGTTGTAGAGCTGTATCCAGCCCAAAACCATGAGGGGTGGGATGAAGTATCTGTATCTCATAAGGTGCCATGGTATGTATGCTTCACGCGACATCAACCATGCGCCCCCACATTTTTTGCATCTACTGATGTGTTAGATAGATTGATAAAGTACCTTTCAGCCATGAGACATTAGCACACTATATCTGCAGACATCTATACTATTTTTTTCATTTTTAAGTGCACTAATACATAGAGCTGTCCAATCATCCTTTAAAGGTAGGGGCTGCGGCCACTGAGCCACCTTTGCAGGATCCTCCAATTTAAATGAAGAGTGCCAGCGAGGCTCATTCAATATGTTGTATTTCAAAGCTGGCATTTCTTTTGATTGACTAAATCCTTCTGGAATTGTTACTGTTGGTTACTCCATATACCAAAAACGATAGCTCAGCAATCAATGACCATAAAATGAGAAAATAAACATATGAGTGACATCCACAACTCCAATGTGTGAAAAAGTCAGACCTTTTGACTTTGCCAGTGCTTGAATATGTTGAGATTATGACTCTGCTTAGACATCCGCATCCAAAGTGCAGAATAACCGGGATGAGAGACTGCTGGTTCAGGACTGCATATAAGTACAGTGTTTTCGAAACCTTCCATCACATCTGTGGTCCCCACATCCACAACCCAAATTCAAGTGGAATGACCGCTTCCATCCGGATCATAGATGCCTTGTTGACACACAATAGTCATCCTACCAGCTCCAAAGTTGGCCATCTGGTTGCACTTTTAGCAACCATTCAGTGAATGTAAATTTCCCGTCAGACAGTTTGTGTTTATGAAAAGACCAGGAGTGGTCCTGTCGTCTAGTCAGATTCCCAAGCACAACCTTTCAACAAATTCACTTGTCACCCAGAGCAATTGATATCCATTTCAAGGAAGGCACACTCACTGAACTGGTTAACTAACAGAGTTGGATCTTCTCTAGAACTTCACCAGAGGGCACCTTCTGTATTTATAATTATCCTACTTCTACAGGGCTCAGGTGACCTACTTCCCACATTTGCCACTCTACATAGCAATTTGTTTAGAACCAACTCTTCTTCTGGGCACTCTGAAGTTACTAAACCACCTGCAACATATCTTTTGTCAGAACTTGAGGTCCAACTGTCTTTGTTAAATGCCATTCCCTTGCTTGCAGCGAGAGTGACATTTGATTGGCAGTTGGGATATCAAAGGTGCAGACAGGTGTGGCCACTGATATATACAACTAGTATAAGTTTGTGTTTTATAATGTGGCGATTAATTCTGACGCAGAAACTAGAGCATTATAGACACTTCTTTAAGGATGTCACCTAACTAATAACTAAGACCAGAGTTCCTTGGGCAACTCTAGGCTCCAGTCTAAGTTGTACTGTGTATTTTATTGAAAATCTAGTCACCCGTATTTTGGGAAGGAAGCCCAGGATATATATTTTTGCCAGAGTGGAATTGCCAATCCCATTACGGTAGAAATTAAACGAGGATTTCAGTGCTCGAGGAACGCGCACTATTTCATCTGATGAAGTGCTCCCTGGGCTATTAAAAGAAACTTTTTTTTGAGCCTTTTGTAGTAGTGTAAGGTAGCAGGAGCATCCTTGATGACAAAGAGATTCAAATACGGATGTTAGTTTCTAACGCTTGATGAAAATAAACAGTAACACAGTATCCAAGTTATGTGCCTAGAGTCTCATAATTCATGCACTTTTCTGATCTCCTCCCGCCTTTCCAGAATACTTTCAATGCAAATATTCATTGAATGATAAATTATTAATCAAATAATATTCGTTAGGTAGAAAGCAAATTGTGGCTCATTCCGATTAGCCATGCTGACAGGGATGATGGCCTGCAAGGTCAGCTGGCCACCATGTCCGTGAATGATTTTCAATAAACTACACTTTTTTTATTTAAACGCGGACCGTGATCCTTAAAGGAAACAAGGCTGACTTAAAAAAAAATGTGCTTTATTTAAGTTTTCTTAAGCGTTGAAAAAGGTTTGCGTGACCAATGCCTACTCTTTTACACTTCCTACTCTTTTACAAAGTTTGTTTTACATTTACGAGGGTGCCTTTACTTTTTACAAATGGGTTACCAACTCCTCTGAGGTGCCTGTAAATTTCCAATGCTCTACAACTAGATTTTTGTCGCCAAACATTAATACATACGGTACCAATTCAGTATTTGGAAGAGACACCTGCACACACCCGTTCCAAATAAGTATCAGGGAGAAATTGGTTTATTGGTTGTAATGAGGTGGATAAACACTTCTCATGCAGCAACCACAATCCATGTCAGGGAAAACCACAAATGTCACTAAATTAACCTGTGCTTAAATCTCTGGCAGCTTGGCACATAATTAAGGGGTCTGGCTTGGTTGTATAATGGAACCACACATGCAATTACTTTGCATGCCTTAACAACAAGCTCTTTACCATGGTCACGTCTTTACTATGCATGCCTTTACAATGACTTTTGTTGTAAAGGAATGATTGGTAAAGGGATATGCATGGCAAAGGTCACATCCCAGCCCCAGCCCCCGCCCTGAGACCTAAAGCTACCCCTAGCCCTGAAAACTACCCTAACTCTGCCATAAAAACACCCCAGCCCTTTGCGCTGAGCCCTAAAACTGGCCCCCAGACCCAATTTCTACCGGTATCGCCTGCTCTGAGCCCTAAAACCTGACTTCCAGCCCTAAAAACTACCCCGACCCCAACCCTGCCCAAAAAACTACTCAGTGATCCGCTGGCAAGAAGAAAGGAAGAAGAATGTCCAGGCAAGAAGTCTTCAGCACCTCCCACTCCCACCCATTTGCTCCAAGTCTAGAGCGCTGATTGCCTTTATAATGCATATGTCTTCACAGGTCACAGCACCACTTCAAAGGCACACAGGTGCATCCCAGGTGAGCCAATAGCTCAAGGGACCCATTTAAACACAAAGGAGTAGAGAGCACATTGCCTCTCATCCCAGCACAGTTCACCCCATTGCATTCTGGTAAATTCAGTATGCTTACTTCAAAGTTGTTGCAGGTAGGGCTGTTATCTCTAGATGTGTATCTGGGTTTAACAGTGTGCTCCCTCCCCCTAGTGTTTAAAAGCCTCCCATGAGCCTACAAGCTGACAACCTCACCTGGGATGCACATGTGTGTCTGTAGAGTGGTATTGTGACCTGTGAAGACTTGGGCAGAATTTCCGCAACCCCAGATGTCTTTTCTCTGCTCTCTACTATTTTTGTCCTCTACTGATGAAGCGTTAAACCCAGAAACATGTGCCTAGAGATAACAGCACAACCTGCACCAACTTTGGGGAAAAACTACTGCAACTTTGAAGTAAGTGTACGGCATTTACCAGAATGCAATCGGGTGACTGTGCTGGGATGAGAGGCAGTGTGCGCCCTCCCACCTTAAATATGTATAGGATTGATAACTTAATAGTATTAGATCCCTGGTATACCCTTAAATATGTGAAAGTGCAAGTGTGAAAGCATCTCACATCCAAAGTGCCATTCACTTTATTGATAGGTGTATAAATAATTATAGAGCTTAGTTGATTTTTTTTAAATATATGTATATATTTATATAATATTTATAGATACATGATGAGCAGAGGCATTCTGTCTTAAGTGATTCATTGTTCGTATCCTTATAAATGCATTGAAGACAAATGTTGCACTTTAAAGTTTTGCTATTGGCTATGGAACGAACAGTCGTGTATCCTGTACCAATAACTTTTAAATATCAGTAATGAGTGTGTAATGGATAATGGTTTGATATGATAAATTGTTTAGCACTCTTAATGCAGGGTATTACAATGTTAAACCTGCATTTAGCAGTACACTGATGTTTATTGTCTTTCCTTAAATTTGCAGGAAAAGGTACTAATTTACTACTTTTCAGGTTAAAAATTGACATTTTTAAAGTTATTTTTTATGTACTGGGTTTATTACTATTGCTCTTCATTCAAATAATATATCTCAATATTCCATACAACCAAATAAATCTATTCTCTTCAAAGACTTAACCAACCAGTATGTCTCGAACATTTGCAAGGAAATTGCTCCATAATATCTTATTCTTGTTAAACGTTTCTAGTTGCTGATTAAAAAGCATGTTTCATGCACAGTCATGTGATATTTTAGGCCTTTTCATGAGTGTCTTGATGTTTGGGTTAATATTTATTGAACCCCACAAAATCTTACCACTGAGTTGAATTTATCAGGTGGGATAATTAAATCTCAATTACGTGTTTCTCCCGATAATGGGAAATAACATGCAGATTTTGGTTTAATGCAGCATATTCAGCATTTCTCGGTAATTATCTGAGATTTCCCCCCCAATCGTTTTCAGCAGGTTTGACCTGCTTAAATTGATCTGAGAAAAACTGCAGGAGTGGGATTTTAACTACCCAACTCGTAAGTGTGATGTATGGTAAAAGGAGTTACCACACGTATCACAATGAATAGGGTCACTCACAATGAAGGCTTTAGGGTAACAGATATTCACCATAAAAAGAGGGTTTTGTTGGTTAAATTACCTTAAAATTGGTAGATGTTTCTTAGTGGGTCATATAGTGTCATTCAATGCTCCAGACCCTCTGTTCTGTTGATTTTGATATAATATAGTGGTGCTGGAAGGGTAGGGGTTGGAGAATATTAAGGAGATATCCGCTCTGTTCTGCCCATGCAACTTTAACTAAAAGAGGCCACCCTGCCATATTTTATAGTTCACTCCATGTGATAGATTTCTGTGATGAAAAATGCTATATTCTTATTGGGATCTTTCCTATTTCCCTAACTGTTGGTCTGTATCATAGTGTGATTTTACCATTGATTCAAGTTGTCTGGATGTAGCCCAAAGATTCTGTCCATTAATGCATCCTTACGTTAAATGTTTCATTGCACTGGGGTAGTTGTTGTCAGCTGCCCCATCCCATCAAGTGTGTCATCACATCAATATCAAATACTACCATTCACATCTTTTTGAATCATTCCCAAGGACACCAACCTCCCATAGCTGCATAGACAATGCACAGATTATCTACCAAATGTTAAAATTCACAGACGACAAGCCGCGGCATTGTGCATGGTATGTCATTCCATCGTCCATTATCAAGAACTTCTACACAGTCCTCATTGTCTTTGCTGTTATTGGGCTCTCCCAAGTTCCAGTTAGAGTAGATAATTTTTTCTCCATTCAAGTACTTGAAGATCCCTTCTACATGCTGGTCACTGATGCCCAAATAGGCCTTTCTGGCATCTTTCATCCCCAGTATGTCCTGGATAGCGGCATTTTCAGCTTCATTCTTTGGGGCGGCCAGCAGCCCCCCAGCTTCCGTGCATGTAATTTGGGAAATGTCAAAGGACTCCTCCAGCCCGTTGGTTACAAACACCTTTTCACCCACTCTCTTCCCTCCATGGAAAAGAAGAACTGAAAAAAAAGGAAAATCTCTTTTGTGAATTAAGTGCAGTCTATATACAATAAGTGCCTAATTTGATGCTTCAATTATAGGACAACTGTTGTTGTAGGGAGGAAATTATGTGGTAACAATGTGATCAGGGTTGTGGGTGATGGACTGACATCAAGGATGGTTCAGACTTGTAGAACATAAAATGCTTCATTTTGAATGTGCTTAGGAGTAATTGTATTTTCTATTTAATACCTACTGATTTGGTTTTAAAGGTAATTCAGACTACTTTGCTGTGACTCATTAAACTTAACAGAGTTTTTGAAATCCTATTTAAAACTACAGTGACTCATAATTATAAACAACAGAACTGAGGAACTCCATGTGACTTGATTCATTGCAAAAGAGAGAGAAGGGAGTCTTTAGGAGTGGCTAGACCTGCGTTAAATTCAGCCACATGCTTTCCTGAAGTCTTTTGACTCAACCCCAGCCTGGTAGTTATTTCATTGGAAATGACTTGTTGGATAATTACCCATCTCTGCAACTAATTGGAAAGTGTTAGTCAATTACTTGCTATATTGGAACTTTCTGATTTCATGCACTAGATTATTGTCAACACATCCCTTTGGGAATCAACACTCCAAAAAAGCATTCAACCATGTTAATTAGTCCCACTCCTTGTCCTAGAGCAAGGTACCATCCTTGTCTTTACTATCAGTTGTAGGGTAATTTGTGTTTTTGTCTTACCCTAGGTATGAGCCTTTATAACTACTTTCGGAGGACAAGAATGTTGAATTCATGCTCTCAAACCCCATTACAGGCTTGGACACTCACCTACCATTCATATACCCCTTTCTCCTTGTAGGGACAAACCATCACTTTCACCCTAGACATGTAAGCTTAGCTTCAATGTTTCTCATCCTCACAAATCCCTGGCCCAAAACAGCACCTCTTAGAAGAATACAATCTCTTAAGGTACAGCTGCACTCTACATTATGAAAAAGACATTCATCCCATTCACTTGCACTGTAATGCAGAAAACAGTGTACCTCAAGTCAATGTAATCATCAGAAATCCTGAAACTTGGCATCAGGCAATTCAATGAACCATCTGGAATGTTAATTGGCCATTCTGAAACTTCTTTATGAATTCAAATCATACAAATTTTACAATTTGGCAATCATAATTCTAATATTTCCATTCTCTTCTCACCCAAATTCTGTGCTTCTATTAAAAACCCAAGGAGGACCAAGTAATTTTCCAAATACCTTGGGCTTGAAACCCACTTGAAAGCTTAAGTTTAATGGCAATGGATCAGTTTCCTTCATGCACATTGAGTCAATATGTAGGTGGCAGTGCCATTCTGGTCTAATAAAGGTTTTGGGTCTGAGAGAAACACTGTTTCTCAACAAACATCACACCAAAGGGCTGAACCGCTTCCAAAACATATATAAATGTCATAGAACATAAGCAAATAAGAAAGAAACTTACTTTTCTTGAGCTTAGAGAAGGTAGCTTGTATATCCCGAAACTGTCCATCTAAGGCTCGGATTTGTCCTTTGAGAATGTCCAAGTCTGCAGGAAGACATTTTGTTTGGAAATGTTGATTAGGTTACAGAATTTTAACACCTACCTTCCTTCACCACATCTTTTCCTGTTTCTTCACACTGACCTATCATCACCCTCAGGAACTGAGAATTCAAATATTTATTTCTCAAATTCCTGTATTTCTGACTGAAATAAAGTTTCTGGTAATGGAACAATTCGTTAGTTGGTCTCTACTTGACTTTAAGGCTTTATTTAGATTTAAAACATTGCTGTAGTACACACTCTTGTGGGTAAAAAACCCTGAATCATATTCTCCAGCACAGTTCAATCCCCAGGTTCTCCAGGACCTCTACCCCACCCATGAATGTAGCCATGATATCACTATTGACCTAATTAAAAGAGGAAATTGATTGATTATAATGATCATTTAAGATGCACTAAAGACAACCAAAGCACTGCACATGACTAATGGTGAACATTCAAATATCCATCCTTCAGAGAGTGATGTCAAATAAAAAGGTGGACTATAACTTATATACATGTTTTATTGCCAATAATGCTGCATGAACCATTTTGCATCTGTTGTATCTGTCTAGATGCCTGAATCACGCATTATCATCATCTTCTAAATGTAGTAGTATTGTGTTAAGGGAACAAGCTCCAGCATAAGGCAATGCTGAGGAAAATTCTGTCTAGTAGGCAAAAGCTGCTCTCCTAACTATCCACATGAAGCCATAGGTCATAAAATGTAGTTAAAATATTCACTCACACACCAGACACACTACCACTCTCATCATGGGTCATTCGAACTAATTCACATGAGTACTTCATGGATAAACTTCATAATGGCAGCCAATTTCCAACAACAGCACCTCCTTGCATTCACAAGAAGACTCACCCACAGCCACACATAAACAAAACCTTCTCACTATATCAAATGCTTAGCAGTCAGCATATGTTGATTTGAAAGGTCCCACAACACTGGACCAATAACCATCAAAACATTTGAGAATAGACAACACACTCAAGCTGCATTCTACCCCGATACAAACACGAAGATATCAGGAACCCATCTTAATGCCAAGACAGGAAAAAGACAAAACCTCATCTCTATCCATAAGTTCTACTGAATCTTTATTTCAGATATATGGCACACCTGCAACAAGTAGTCCATCTTTGTCAACACAGCTGCAGATAACCTTTCCATCCTGACTAAGTTCCCATTCTCCGTAGAGGTGGGGGTCTGGCACTCATCTAACATTTACATAAAAAACAGGTAAGTAATAGGGTCTGAGGGAAAAGACGACCGGCATGGACAAGTCCCCCTACTGAATCTGTATAAACATAGAAGTCCACGGGTCAGGAAAAACAGAGAACTAACAAAAGTATTGAGACTGTGAAAAACTGTGTGGTATGGCACACCTGGACTACTGTCTAAATGAAGGATCCTCAAAAAGAGGACCTAATCCCATCACCCACTGGAATGGCATGCTTCATCATATGGGATCTCCTCTTAACCGCAACCTGGTACGGTTAAGGAGCTACAACTAGAAACTGTTCTACAAATGAGGATTTTAACAAACATGCTGATGTTTTGTCACAGAATCTCCGTTCTAGAAACTACCGTTCGAGATTAATAAGACAATCATATAAACGAGCAGCTAATAATAATCGGGAAGCCTTGCTAGAAGCCACTGAATCTAAAGCTCCTCTGGAGAGATTGACTTTTGTAAATACTTTCAGTACCTCCTCCAATCAGATCCAAAAGATCGTATTTTAAATGTGGGGAACGACAAACTAGCTCCTCCTCTGTTTTCCTTTAAAAGAGGCACCAATTTGCGTGACTCTTTAGTACATACTAGACCCAGGAATACAACATCTATTACATCCAATACCTTGTGGAATCTCCCGCCTGTTCAGGGACATTATCCCTGTGGGAGTTGTGTTGTATGTTCCCAAACCAAGCACACCACGGAGATTGATATAGGCATGGTTAAACCATGGAAACAAATTCGACACACTAATTGTAATAGTGAGAAAGTTATTTATTTAATCACATGTCCATGCCTTAAACAATACGTGGGAATGACAACTAGAAAAATCAAACAAAGGATCATGGAACATAAGAGCACCATTCGGTGCAAGAAGTAATCAACCCGGTTGACCAACCACTTCTTGGAGTTAAATCACAGTCCTGAACAGATTGCATGGACTATCCTAGAGCAACCATACATTCCTGCACATGTCACCGACGTGTTTACATTTCTTTTTAAAAAAGAACAACGTTGGGTGTTTAAGTTACGCAGCGATCAATTTGGGTTGAGTGATGCTATACCGTGGACTCTAGTACAATAGGTATGTTGGTGCACATCTCCATTTTTG
The DNA here is from genome assembly GCF_964204655.1 of Triturus cristatus. Taxonomy (NCBI): domain Eukaryota; kingdom Metazoa; phylum Chordata; class Amphibia; order Caudata; family Salamandridae; genus Triturus; species Triturus cristatus. Next base: position 364,551,504 of record NC_140580.1, read on the forward strand.
AAATAGACTGCCTGTATGTTTTCATTCCTTTTTTCAGTACTGTCATCTCTGGGATTCATCCGTTCATAACCTTTGACATGAGGAATACACCATTTATAAGGGGTGCATTACACGACTTGATCTTGACAGCATACTCATAGGCATATTGATCTGATTAGTTGGTGAACCTACAACTGTCAATTGTATCAGATATATTTTTATGTTGATTATGTAGCTCTGGATATTTGGCAGTCTATCGCTTAACTACATGTTTGTGCAAGCACAGTAAGTTGCGACCTGTTTACGCTTCTATCTCGAGATACAGACTGCTTTTCATTTTTCATTTTTTTTATTTGTGCATTCAGTAGAATTTGACATTGTGTTTGTTTACCATTACCAACCTAGCATTTATGGCAACCGTTTGCCTTATGTGCCTTATCCACACGATAGAGAACTCCCCTTTTTATTACAAGTATGGTGCTTTGGAGTGTTGATGTCAGCTATTGTGTTTAACATCTGAGTTTGCTTTTCAGGATTTTGTATTTTGACTATATTCACGTGTCAGATACTATCCTGCCGTGCTGTTATATTGCTTCTATATTGTTCGTACGCAGTTGGCCCCTTGTGTTGACTACATCCCCATGAGTCCGCTGCACTGGGCTACGTCAGTAATGGCTGCCCTGGTTGTTATTGGCTAGAAGCTGGCGCGTGTTGACGCAATCGCTCATGCGCATATGCGCCTGTAATCGATCCAGGGATAATAAACACCGCGTACCATTGATGTCCGGTTACCGCGCGGATCAACCAGGAAGGAAGCCCGGGGTAACGACGGACAGGTAGGTAGCGGCTCCGCTGCCTGTTTGGTGGACATTGCTGCTGCTTTGTATCGCTATGTCAAGGCTTTGTGAATTAATTTAGTTGAGTGCTTCTCACTAAATTCACGAGCTATTGAGTAATGTTAATTTCTCTCTGGCCATTGAGGACTGTAGCGTTGACATTCTATACAATAAGGGTGGTTTCCTCATTGTTACAAATTGGCATTTTACTGTTATATATTGGCAATTAAGACACAACAACATCTCTTTGCCTTGACGCCCCCGTTTCACGTCTACATTGATTTATGCTAGGTGTGTCACTGTTGTGGGTGTAAGACTTCAGCTATACACCGGTTTTTCTGCCTCATCTCCGAGCGACTACCCATGAGACACGTTGTTTACCAGATTAGTAACACGTATGTTGAGTACATTGATGTTGCAATCTGGTACCTTTAGTATATAAGTTTCTTTTACTTTTCACAGAGCGTTGCCTCACGCCCTGAGTTGTGACCAGGAGCGGTGAGTGATATTCCGATTTGATACGGGTAAGACTGGCCAAGTGTGGTCTGGCTTATATTGATTTTGTTTTGATGGATGTAAAACTGTTTGGTTCACACACTCTGATTGAGAATAATCATTATATATTTTCTCTCTTGTTCTGTCTTTTTCCAACAGGAATCGATCCACTATTCCTGTAGTGTTTTAAATAAAAGAGACAACACACAGGTACACAGTTGGTTGTATCGTTCCACTGTTATGTAAATCCCCTTTTTTTGTTCCTGGTTATTTTCACACATTGGTGATTGAGTCACTTTAATTCGCTGCAGTAGTTGATCTATGGTCCTGAAGGAAGCCACGATCACAGTCTTTGATCTCTGTTGGCTGAAACATGTAGACCTTTGTTTGATTCACTTTATGCGCGTTCGCAAATTTGTTCAGATCACGCTTCTACTGTTATTTTAATGATGGCACTTGGAGATTTCTATTAAATTATCGTAGTCAATTGTAACATCACCTTTAATACACACTGCAACACTTACTTTTCACCACACTAAGGCCAGCTTCATCGATCTTTAGGAGATCTAGTCCTCCTTGTATAGTTGAAAACATCCGCGAGCTCCTCCCTTTGACAATTGCTGGGAGTTTTAGCTCCTTAATCGTACCAGGTTGCGGTTAAGAGGAGATCCCATATGATGAAGCATGCCATTCCGGTGGGCGATGGGATTAGGTCCTCTTTTTGAGGATCCTTCATTTAGACAGTAGTCCAGGTGTGCCATACCACACAGTTTTTTCGCAGTCTCAATACTTTTGTTAGTTCTCTGTTTTTCCTGACCCGTGGATTTCTATGTTTGTACTCATCTAACATTCACAATTCTGAGTTTTTAATCAGGCAATAAACCCTACTTCTTATATACTTTCAAGTTTCACATGGTATTTAACATTCCATTCCTCCTCTATAAATGGTCCAATTAAATAGACTTGCTGGATAAAGAAAAGGCATACACCTATCCTCCACTTTTAAAGCCTATAATCCAAGCAAGATTCTAATCAGACCTGCAGATAAAGGTGAAGTCACTTAAGTAAAGGATAAAGAGAGGTACACTGAGGAAGCCTCAAGATGTCTGACGCATGCACCATCTAAAGGAAAACTGATTATGATTTAGTGCATAATCTACAATGATTAATTTATTCTTTGGTTTAGACAGTGAAATATAACTTGCGGATTTCAATTATTGAAGCTGGAATATTTTTTCATAATACATTCTGAACACCTACTGTATATTTTACCTCATTATAACGCTTAAGAAGAATTAGCAACAATCCTGGGAGACCAATTACATTCAACAGTTCATCAGTAATGGAATATTGAATGTGGAATTGATGGGGCTCCCGTGTGTAATCTGTGGTATAACGCAGAATGTAAAGAGGCCACCTAGGAATTTAAAAGTGAAAAAAGACCAATGGTCAGAGAGGCCAGGGACAGTTATAATAAAGCTCCACTTAGAGCATGGAGAAGCTGGGAGGAGAAGACTTGGAATGACCTGTTGCAAGAGGCAAAGTCTGAAGATACTGTGACATTCTGTAAAATAGTTGTCCATGGAAGCAAAGACTCTGCCACCTGCACAGAGCATAACCTGGACCCAGCCACCTGGGTTCAAGACCTCACAGACCTTTACTCCGAACCAGTAGAGTACCTGGATGAACAATATCAGCCTCTGAATAACCCCAAAAATGCAGATATGGAATACTCAATCTATTTCACATGAGAAGAAACAATTGGGAAAGTTAACCCTATCAAGTTGGGTTAAGGCCCTGATATGGATAAAATCCCTGGTGATCTGTTTAAATATGATAAAGATATTTGGATCACCTTTGTCAATTGAATCTGCAATGTAGTTGCATAAGGAGCACCTGTCCCTTCCACATGTAAAGAGACAAATTTACAAAAAGGGGAGCAAACATGAACCAGGGAACTACAGGCTGATCAGTCTCCTAGACGTAATGCAGCAAATTTAGACTAGGCAAGTCCTGAATAAACTGAATGAATAAATCACCAATAATAACATCTTAACAGTTTTTCAGACTGAGTTTAAGACTGGCACAAGCACGATTGACCAGGTATTCAGGCTACTATGCATCCTGTGAAAGTATGTCAAAACGAAGGGGACCACATATACATTCAATCAATCAATCAGACATTTGTAGAGCGCGCTACTCACCCGTGAGGGTCTCAAGGCACTGAGGGAGGGGGGGAGCAGCTACAGGTCGAACAGCCAGGTCTTGAGACGTCTCCTGAAGGTCAGCAGGACCTGGGTCTGATGCAGGTGGATGGGAAGGGTGTTCCATGTCTTGGCGACGAGGTGGGAGAAAGATCTTCCACCGGTGGTCATTCGGTGGATGCGTGGGACAGTTGTGAGTGCGAGGTCAGAGGAACGAAGCTGGCGGTTCGGGGTGTAGAAGGACAGTCGTTAGTTGAGGTATGCTGGTCCGGTGTTGTGGAGAGCTTTTTGAGCATGGGTGTGGAGCTTGAAGGTGATCCTCTTGTTGACCGGGAGCCAGTGCAGATCTCTCAGGTGGGTGGTGATGTGGCTGTGGCGGGGGAGTCCAAGGATGAGGCGTGCGGAGAAGTTTTGTATACGCTGGAGTATCTTCTGGAGTGTGGCTATGGATCCTGCGTAGAGGGCGTTGCCGTAGTCCAGCCTGCTGGTGACGAGAGCTTGGGTGACCGTTCTTCTGGTTTCGGTGGGGATCCATCTGTAGATCTTGCGGAGCATGCGGCGGGTGTTGAAGCAGGAGGAGGAAACCGTGTTGACTTGCTCGATCATAGAGAGCGTTGAGTCCAGGATGACTCCCAGGTTGCGCACGTGGTTGGTAGGTATCGGGGCAGCACCCAGCGTGGCCGGCCACCAGGAGTCGTCCCATGCATTTATAGACCTGAGGGCGGGGTTTGACCTTGCCCCACAAGGGCGCCTAGTGGCTGCACTAGAGAAGCAGGGTGTGCCTGATGATATTTTCACCCAGATAATTAGGTTGCACCAAGATAATTTTGCCAAAGTCCACTGGGCCCTGAATGACCTTACAGAATTCCTCCCTATCAGCAGAGGAGTGAGGCAGGTGTGCATACTCACAACTACCCTGTTCTCTACATTAATGATGTTGTAGACTATCTGAGGAATTCTTGCCACGATTCTCTGAAACTCTGTGGGACCCCTATTCCTGCTTTCTTTGTTGTGAACAATACCATTCTAGTCTCACAGATGCCAAGGGGCCTTCAAAACCAATTAGAGGGTCTCAATGCATACTGCTTCAAAATGGGATTGAAAATAAATACCAGTAAGACTAGGTGTTTGGCCATGAAACCCCATAGGACTTTCAGGAGAAACTAAACAGTTGGCAAACAAACACTGTATCAAACTTGAGTTATTTAGGACTAAAACTCGATTCTAGATTATCATGGAATCCCCAAATAAATCGAGGAAGAACAGTCCATGCACACTGCTCAAGGGCTATTTCTAATAAACATCACATGTCCACAACCAAGATGATCTCACCGGCCCTGGACATCTACAAACACAAGGCCCAAGAAGCATTCCCAATACGGGGCAAAGCTGTGCGGGATAGGCAATATAAAACGGCTTGACCTCTGTGAGAATAATTTTATGAGAGGCTTATCAGGCTTGCCTTTGTCAACATCGTTCATACCTATGTACCAGGATCTAAAAATCAAACAGAGCACATTGCAGTTCTGAGGCTAATACTCTATTGGATCAGATTATGAAGTACACAGGAAATGGAACATTATAGGGAAGGCTTAAGAGAATTGCTGAAATTAGATCAAACTTAACATTCCCTTGGTTCTGACATGTTGAGGCTTGGTTTATCAAACATGGCCTAGCCTCTTATTGGAGTGAGCACATGCATTAATACCACACTCTAAGAAACACCTGAAGCAAGTATATTGGGGCCATGTTTTGAACGCTGCTCACTGTAATCCAAGCTTAGGTAGGCTGACTTGGCAACTTCTTGCCATAAAACTGAGCCCCAGCTTTGAGGAGTTCCTAGATAATGTTTAACTGTATCTAGGTAACATATTGTACCTGAAGTTCCGTTATGGAACTCTCCAAGTCAAAACCTTCACTGTAAAGTGAAAGCCACACAATAAAACCGATGAAGAGTCTATTTGCACTTTATGCACCCAAGGTAGCAAATGTGTTCTTTTGCATGGCCTATGACAACATCAGGAAGAAACAGATCCGCCCACCATGCAACAAAATGAAGTTCAGAACCCCTAAGAGTCCTGAAACACGACACTTCCCCTTTTATAATTTTCAGTTTGAGTACAAACCTACTTGCAGTTGGATTTGCACGCAATGGGAGGAGTCAAATATTTTAATGAATGGTGATTTTATTACAAGATGGGCCTAAGATCCTAAAGTTTGATGATATTATTATTTAATGTTTTTCACTAAATTATGCATTCGGGTTCTTAAACGATCAAACATGTATGAATTGTATTGAGTTTTTCAAATGAAATATCGAATTGTATGTATGTTTTAATGGTTTTAAATTATCAAATAAGTATGAATTATATTGATTTTGTTAAATGAAACATTGGATTGTATGTATGTTTTTAATGGTTTTTACCAGAATTAAAAGTTAATAATAATAATAATGATGGGTCACATATATAGAATTGTGATGTGGCAACTAATGTCTCAGTAACAATGGGCACAGAATGAGCATATTGTAGGGTACTAAAGTCAGCTAGCAAGGAAGACATTGCACTCAATTTGGATGTTCCTACTGCCATCATTTTACATCGAGTTGGTGTTTACAAAGCATTATTTTTCCTAAGAAAACCAAATTTATTGGTAAATCTAAGGAATTCAAAAGGGGCTATGGCTGTAAACAATCTGTCAAAGCAGTACATAATAAGTATTACATTCAATTTTGAGCAATAATCCCATGTTGTGTAAAACATGCCTACTTAATCAGATATTAAATAATAAATACACAGAAACAGATTAGAATTGATCTATAAATATGGTTATTTCATTTATTATGCTCAACTCATAAATGTGAATAAACATTGCAGGGCAGCAAGGAATCACTTTTTTACACAAACTAAATTCATGTAAGTTGATAACTTGTGTTGTAAGGTATGTTTTACACTACTATGAAGTGTGAAGAACGCCACATTTATTATAGAAGGGCAATCAAGACCATGTAGGAGGATTCATTCTAGGTCTTGACTTTCATGAACAACGACTCATCTGATTTGCACTCCATTGGGCTAGAGTTTTTCCTCAATAGATGGCATGCAAATAAGGTTCTTTCCAGTATGCTACGAAAGAAACAGTGTCTATATCAGGGTCTATGTGCCCAACCCATGTGGTAAAGCTTTCATCATGGGGTAAGCCGTGACCAGTAAGAAAGAGACAACCCAAAATGGAGGTCCCGTCACAAGAGCTGATGCACTGAATTCATGACATAACTAAACTAATGGGAAGATGTTATTGCTGAAAACAGTATCCTCTTATACAACAATATATGAGAATGGAAGAGCATTGAAAACTGTAATTTAAAAAGTAGCAAACCTGTTTGTTCTACCATAAGACCTCAAATGAAAATAACATATGTATGCATAGTTTTATAGTGGCTCATGTTTAATTAAAACTCATCCCTTAAATAAAGAATTCTGTTTTCCATAAGTGAATGCAGATAAATGAAATTAAACATTCTTCAGAAAAGTTTACAAAATAGTTTTATCCATACAGTAAATTGTTATAGGGATGAGGTCAGTATTAATTGTCGGTAGGTGCAATTTGCAAAGATCCCTAATTCAAATGTTCATTTCTGCACCAGTGCTACCTTCTTGTTCAATTTTAGCCCTTTCAAAGACTGTCTTCCAACCTTTGTGCCAGCATAAGACTAAAAGTATATGAGAGTAGACTGAATAAACTTTACTAGGGCCTCCCTGCAGAAATATTAAAAGCAAGAGGATCTAATGACGAAGCCAGCATGTTCAGGTCTAGCCCCTATGTAACCTTGAAGACATTGAGTATTAGTTATATGTAAAAAGGTATAACATATGTAAGAAGCAGGAAAGTATAACATATGTAAAAAGCAGGTAGCCCAAAGCCTTCCAGGCTACCACACATTTTATGTATGTTCAGGTATAACGTAAAACAAGTCAACATCCCAATGTGTGCACAACATGTATTCTATTACTTATGGTAAGGATTTTATATTTGAAAAATCTTTCATAGCTCGATGCATTATTGGAAAATCAAGTATTCTTTTGGAATCACTTATTATCATTGTCCATTTTAGATAAAAAGGAATCCTTGAGAGTTGTCTAGATTATTGTACATGTACACATGCTACAAATTGAAAACAGATTTAGAACGAAACCATACCTGAAGGAGGAATAATATTCAGTGTTTTTTTTAAATATATTGTCCAATTAACAATTTCTTTCACAGTAAAATTAATCTGACTGAAATTTAATTCATTTTATTTTGAAGGAAAAGGGTAATTGGGAAGCAGGTAATGTTGTTCCTAACTTAGGGCCTGGTTTAGATCCTTGGAGCCAAATGGGATACTTGGTAAGGCCCTCTATTCTCATTCCTATAGTGAACACTCATCAGAAGCGGCAAGGTGCATTTTCATTCCTCTTATGCCCTTAATAGGACTAACTAACAGCGACCCAAGAGGACCAGTGTCAAACCTCAGCACCATTGTCGCTCTCAGTTAACTTATTGTTGAACAGTTCATTCTGTTTGACATCAAGAAAACTGAAGTACTTTTGCAACATGTAGAGTTTTCTTTTGATGTCAAGAAGTATCTCGATGGCAAAACATGAACATCAGTTAGTGTTAGTCCCAACACTGATGGCACACTCTGTATAGTTAAGCCTAAAGTTTTGGAAAAGGACTAAGCCAGTGTAGCCTTTTCCTGTCCCCTCACAGCACTTGACTGAGTAGTCATAGTTATTTTGCCTTTGAAAAATGACAACTTTGCTCTGTTCACTTGCACACTATAGCAGGCGCTCTGAAAACAGCACATCAACCACCTGTGGTGCCATTCTCTACCTATCAGCAACACAACAAAAGCTAGGGGGAGGTCCAAGGGAGAGGTTTAAAGTCCTGCAGGTTGTGTTTCCCTCAATCACTAACACAAAGAGAATCACAGACCCAAATGATGACAAATAACGACCTTCTGTGAATGATGGGTCCTGTTCTAGAAGGGTTTCTCTCCTAAAGAGATGTCAGAACAGCTGTGAGTATTGTCTCCTGGTTTATCTTTTTTGATTCTGCACAGACCCAGGTTGTTTTGTGGTTATTGTGTTAGTGATTGAGGGAAACACAACCTGCAGGTCTTTAAACCTCTCCCTTGGACCTCCCCCTAGCTTTTGGTTTGTTGCTGATATATAGAGCGGCCTCGGCCGCAGGTCCTTTTTAGATTCCTTCAAGAGTAAGGAACCCGTACGCTCATTGGTTTGCTCTGTGGGACTTTTCCTGTACTGCACACTCAGTGGATGGATAACGTTTTTTTCTTTTCTTTCTTTCTTTCTTTCTACCCTTTAGTTTACTCTCAAGATGTCTGAGAGGCAGGGTCTCTCCTTCGATGATGCAGTGGCACTTGACATTCTCCAAACACCTAGCATCATCGATGTAACAACTAACCCTACTATCATCAATAATGATGACTGGAATAAAGTTTTATTTCTCAAACGTACACATTCACGCACACAGGTACATGGTGCAATAATGACCGAGTATTTACGATCAGACTGTGCGCCAACTGGTCTGATAGTGACTAATGCGCCCAGGCTTTTCTTGGAGGATAAGGCATTTCTCAAAGACTGGTCCCTGGTGGCTTGGCACTGCACAAGGGACTGGCTGATCCTGATTATAACAACAGCCAAGAGAATAGCTGACAGTATCCTAGTAGAGATTCAGACGTTGGAATCCCAGATTAAGTCCGTACTGGTAACTGCCACTTTCAATAAACAATCTAAAGAGACCGAGAAAACGAATAAAGAATTTAGAGACACTATCCTAGCTAACAAAATTATCAAATTCAAAAAAGATCTTGCTAAATTCTCGATGGTAAGGGTATATCCCTATACCAGGGACACTTATGTACCACCGACATATAACCAACAGGGTAGACGAACTGGCTCGAACTATTCTACATCTGGTAGTGATGGCGGTTCATCTGACTCAGATTCAACTCCAAATCAGGCACCGCGAGGGCAGGATTGGAAGAAGAGGGGGCGTAGGAGAGGGAACTTTTTTGGAGGTCCCCCGCCACCACAGTGGTGGCCCCCCGGTCCGTATAACTATCCACAGTCTCTCTTTCAACACCAGATGTACCCTGGTCCGATGTACAATGATAACTTCCAACAGCAGCCTTTTTTAGGACAAGGCCAACGCCGCTCCAGAGGAAAGAGAAGAGTGGCCCAAGCCAATGTTCATTGGAGTCCTCCTTCGTCTCGTACACGGAGCAACCAGAAAGACACGTCACTACCAGGCCCAAGCAACGCGATAGTCTGATTGTCAATCTCAGCAAACGTACACTTACTATAGATGAGATTGGCGTCCTAGAGAAAGGACTCGGCTATGTCCCCACGTATAAAGGAGATCCCTTTCTGACTAGACAAGAACTAGCCGGTTTTTTCAGGAAGGTAAGATTACGTGCCTTCTTCAAGGATAAACCTCTGCAAGATGATGAGGAAAGTACAAATATAAACACTGGATTACGACCTAAATCCACGTTTATCCCACCTACTCATCTGACTCCACCAGAAGTGCTCACTTTCGAGAGGGCTGTCTTGAGAGACACTGAAACTCTCTTCCAAACTGGGAATCGACATTTTACCAACCTTTCAAACAAAGAGCGTTTTGCCCTTCAGACACTATCAGACGATAAATCAATCACTGTAAAACCTGCGGACAAAGGGGGAGCCACGGTCTTAATGGACTCAGAAGCATATAGACGTGATTGTAAAAGGCAGCTTGATAACAAGAAGTTCTACTACCCTCTGAAATTGGATCCAACAAAAAGACTTATGGCGACCATCAAAGAATTAGTAGATGACGCATTGGAACAAGGCTGGATTACCAACCCTGAGGCTATATTTCTTAAGACTCTACATCCGGTAACTCCATATTTTTATGTGTTACCAAAAATACATAAAGGGATCATACCACCGCCCGGAAGACCTATAATTTCTTGGATAGGGTCTCTCCTTGAACCACTCTCTACTTTTGTAGATTTCTTCTTGAAGCCCCTTGTGAGAGCAATGCCCACCTATATTGAAGACACTAAGGGTTTGTTACGTATCCTGGATAGTATGCCATTTGACGACACACAAGATTTCCTGGTGAGCTTTGACGTGGAGTCATTATATACCTGTATTCCCCAAGATGAGACATTGTCTGTCGTCAAAATGCTCCTAGAACAAGTGGAACTTCATAGCACTACACCAGTCGAGTTCATTATGTCTTGTGCAGCGTTAGCCATGAAGGAAAACTTTTTCAAGTTTGAGGATAAACTATTTCTACAGATCTCCGGAACATCCATGGGAAGTGTTTTTGCTCCTTCTCTAGCAAATCTATATGTTCACCACATTGAGCAGACAGAAATTCTATCTGCAGACAATCTGTTTCTGTGTCATATTTTGACCTGGAAGCGATATATAGATGACATTTTGGTCGTATGGAGAGGCTCTGCGGATACAATCAAGAATTTCCATAGTTGGCTCAATAACAGAAATGAATTCTTGAAATTCACCTGCAAATTTTCTAAGATCAGCCTGCCCTTCTTGGACTTACTAATTGGTTCCAACGATGGCGTGCTTAGTACTGAACCATACAAAAAAACAATGGCTCGTAACTCCTTATTACATTTTCAGAGTGTCCATCCGAAAGCTCTAAGGGAGAATCTACCATTCGGTCAATTTCTCCGGATACGTCGGAACTGTTCCAACCTCTCTAAATATCGAGAACATGCCTCTCATCTCTCAGCACAGCTCCTTGATAGACAATACCCCCAAAAAATCATTAGAACATCTATGAAAAGGGCTGTCAATAATCACAGAGAGGCTCTCCTTGAAAAGAGGATTCGCAACCCAGCGGTCGAAGGAGATAAAAGAATTACATGCGTCAACACATATTGCTGTTATTCCAACGCATTGAAGAAGAGCATCCTAAAAAACTGGAAATTGCTTAAGATTGAGGGAGAAGCTCTACCTCCTCCTCTCTTTGCTTTCAAAAGGAGCTCTAATATAAAGGATCAGTTGATACACACACGTCCCAGAGAAACGAAAAGTTCTGACAACACCACACTATGGGGTTTACCTCCTGTTAAAGGCCATTTTCCTTGTGGCACCTGCTCGGTGTGCCCACAGACCTCGCATACAACAGAGGTAGACATCGGCACGAATAGATCTTGGATTCTGAACAAACACACTAATTGTAATAGTGAAAGAGTCATTTATCTGATCAAATGCCCATGTAAGAAGAACTATGTGGGCATGACATCTCGTAAGATCAAGATAAGAATATCAGAACACAAGAGTACTATACGCTGCAAAAAAAGTGCGACGAAACTCACGAATCATTTTATTGCAGCAGGTCATAAAGAAACTGACATACATTGGGTTATTTTAGAACAACCCCCTATTCCCTCACACAAAACAGATGTCCAACACTTCCTGCTACGCAGAGAACAACGATGGGTACATCGATTACACTCAGATACCATAGGGCTGAATGACGATATTCCTTGGCTGCTGTTATAAATCCATTTACAAACTGTCGATACTAGATATCGATACAACTATTCGATATTTTGAGCTTGAAGCTCTCATGTGACAGACCATCTTTGTTGTGTCTCTTTCATTATTCATATGAACCTTTGTCGGCATCTCTAGGTATATTATATCTTATCTTACTGTGAGACAACTCTTTTACTGCTCATTTCACATATTCCGATTATGAATCACAAATTGTTTTTGTTTAAATCGTTTTTGGCATAGATTGAGGATGCACCTAATATTTACTGATATTTTATGATACTGATTATGCCGTCTATCAAAGATCTGCTAGTACATTACGAACCGCTAGCAACTGTGCTTTTTCTTGTTTTGAATATACCATCTCTGTACATTTGAGCGGAATATTACGGGCGCTGACATTAATACAGAATCCAGCCCTGTCCTTTTATTTCTCCGAGTAAACGAAGGGCTCAGATACACTCAGCACGCATACGCTGGTTTGTGCACTAATGTGTCTTCCATACACGCATGCGCTTGTTTGAGCGCTACCTTGAAAGCGCGGAGGTCCGTACACCAGCTACTGGTCTAGTGTCGCTGATCTCTCACATGCGCGCTAGAATAGACCCTCTGTCTTTTGGTCTAGTGTCGCTTCTTCTGCACATGCGCACTAGATTAGACTTCTGATCAGGCATTAGCTTAACCAGCTTTTTGGACACGCGAACCTGCAACCAATTAAGACCTTTGGGCTATAAAGAGCGCGCAGGCCACCTCGGCGGTACCTCCGGTCTTTACTCTCAAAGACCGCCCTGGGGTACCGACGGAGAGGTGAGTTTGGCGTTCCCTTTTCTTCCTTGACCTTTTCTCCTATCAACTTTACTTTAGCGCGAGGTACTGGCTACTCCCTAAGAGATTCTTATAGTTTTTTTGTCCTGTTCCTTGTGAACAATTAAGTTACATCTATTTTGGTATTGAATATGAAATGTGACTAACAAACATACCCCATCATGGGTATATGGAATAGCGGTTCATTCTGTAAACACTTTTTCAATGAAAACTTTTTCAATGATCTCAGACAGACAGTGACTATTTAGTCACAAAGAGACACTCTGTTTCTACAAACACTACATAGTTAAAGGCACTTTGCCACTTAGACTATCACCACGATTTAGGTCCATTGACTTTGACAGTATGTTTTCCATTCCACGTGAGTGTGCATTAGATTAGTCTCGTTGCTGTTAGCCAATACTAACTTGAAGGCTATGCTTTGGGCATCATAAAATGGAGCCTGATTTTGTCTTCCTTTTTAAATAGAGCGGGCCCCCTTCCCTGAGTAAGGACCAGGTTGAGGTGAGGGCGTAACCCAATGATTATGGGTAAGTGCAACTTAATTCAATTACTAAGTGCTTTTAAGCATTACTGAATGCTTTTATTGAGTCATCTAAGAGAATAGACCAATTGCTGAATCTAAGTACACCAGGAGATATGTTACCACTAACTGTTCTTTTTGTTTCCCTAGGTATCCAGTTCACGATATCTTGAAATTCAAGAATTGACTGGTGCGGTAGGATTTTCATTTAAAAACAATTTCATTTAAACTAATTTTTGACATATTCTTTGTCACATTTTTTCACTATAGCAGCAGCATCTAAGGTCCTGAGGAAAGCCCAGATACTTATAGATCAAATTGGGCAGAAACATGTCGACCCTACTAATATGGACAATAGCATAATGATAAAGAATTTTTGCTAAGTTGCCATAGTGCTTTTTAATTATGACAGGAGCACTCTGCTAATAAAGAACATTTGATTTCCTCTAGTCATTTTTATCTTCACCAATTATTATTTAGTGCTGCTTTTTCTAGGATCCCCTTCACAACCTTTGGGTACACTGTCGTTTTGACACATATTGAGATCTGACAGAAAACCCCTTTTTTGCGTTCTCTCTGTGCGCTCCCTGGTCAATATGTCTAGACTAGGTTCGTCACTCTGAGAATCACAGACCCAAATGATGACAAATAACCACCTTCTGTGAATGATGGGTCCTGTTCTAGAAGGGTTTCTCTCCTAAAGAGATGTCAGAACAGCTGTGAGTATTGTCTCCTGGTTTATCTTTTTTGATTCTGCACAGACCCAGGTTGTTTTGTGGTTATTGCCATTCTCTACCTCCCATGTGCTAGTCCACCATCTTACTCAACTGCAATCAAAGGAAAAGTAATTGTGACAAAATGGCAGGAAAGACAGGCCATCTGGAAGTCGCCACACATAATGGAACCACCTTCGAAGTCAGCTCAGTAAAAGGGCAACCATGATGTCGCACCCCTTGACAAGCCTCCTGTGGTACCATGTGAGTCCTAAGAAGGATCTCACCTCAGTTTGTGATTTTGGGGGGGCTCCCAGTCTATCTTGGCCTGGAGGGGCTGCAACCCACCAAGTGTCCTAAGTATACCACAGACCCCAGCCCTACCTGGCTCTTACCCTTGACAGTCAGTCTAGCCTTTTGCAGGGCCTGCAACAATTCCTGCAGGTGAAACAGGTGGTCCTTCCAGATGCTACTGAAGACAGCTATGTCATTTAAGTAAGCAGCACTGAAGGCCTCCATCCCGGTCAAGACCTGGTTCACCAGTCTCTGGAAGGTGGCAGGGGTATCCCTTAACCAAAAGGGCATCACCCAGAACTGGTATGGGCCCTCTGGGGTGGAGAAGGCTGTCCTCCCCTCGGCTCCTTTGGTTAGAGTAATCTACCAGTACCCTAAAGTAAGATCAAAGGTACTCAGGAGCTGGGCAACCCCTAACATTTCAATCAGCTCATCTGGGATGAACATCAGTCTTGGTGACTGAATTGAGACCGCTGTAATCCACACAGAACTAGAATTCTGGTATGGTGCCCTGTAGGGCAGCCTATGGTACCAACACGACTGGGCTGGACATGGGGCTACTGGAAGGTTATATCTCCAACATCTTTTTTACTTTATCTTTGATGCTGGTTCTCACTTTATCCAACAGCCTATAGATTTTATTCTTGAAAGGAAGACTGTCTCCTGTGTCCACATAATGGATACACAGATAGGTAGTCTCAGGATTAAGGGAGAGCAGAGAGGAGGACTGCCCCAGCAACTGGTGACAAGCTCACTGCTGTTCTGAAATCAGGGTAGGGGAAAGATTTACACCTTTCACTGACCCATCTTTCTCTTTGGATGCCAAGAGATCAGGAAGAGGTTCATTCTTCTCTTCCTCCCTACCATCTGTCACCAACAACATAGTGAGCTCAGACCTCTTAAAGTGTGGTTTGAAACGGTTGATAGGGAGAACCCTCTGGGAGTCTTGAGGTCCACTGGGTAGGTAACCTCCCCCTTCCTCTCAACTACCTCATAGGGCCCAGTCCACGGGTGCCATCACTCGTTCTTTCTGCCCAGGGTGGAATTCCTCAGGGGTAGCCGTTTGCTCGTACCAGTGCTTCATTACATCCTGGCTGGCCTCTAAGTTGTCAGAAGCTTGCTTCCACAACATGGCCATCTGGCTTCTTAAGACTAGCATGTGGAGGGGGGTCTCGGGAGCTAACTCCCACCCCTCCCTAACCCAACTAAAATGTTCCCTTCTAGGATGACCATACATACGTTCAAAGGGGTTAAAGCCAACCCACCTCTGTGGTACCTCTCTGTAAGCAAAGAGCAGGCATGGTAAGAGGGAGTCTAACTTACCACACATGGCCTCAGACAGGTCCTTGATCATGGCTTTAAAGGACTTGTGGAATCTTCCAAAAAACCCATTGGTTTGTGGATGGTAGGGGGTGAAGAACTTGTAAGTAGCTGATCAATTTCTCCACATTGACTGCATATATGCAGACATGAAGTTAATTGACCTGTCAGACATCATTTTCTTCAGAAAACCCACTCTGGGAAAAATCCTTATCAGGGCCATAGCCACTGCATGTGTAGTTGGAATCCTCAGAGGGATGGCCTCTGTGTACTGTGTGACATGATCCACCGGAACAAGGATAGACCTGTTGCCAGAGGCTGTCTATGGATCCAAGGGGCCCCACAATGTGGATGCCAACCATTTCAAAGGGGGTGTAAATGGCAAGCAAGCTATTTAGGGGAGCTTTTAGCTTCTGCCCTGCCGTTCCGCCGGTCTAGCAGGCCAAGCAAGTCCTACAGATGGTATCTGAGGAAATCTTAATCCGGGACCAATAAAAGTGGGGGATAAGCTTGGCAAAGGTATTTTCCTGTCCCAGGTGTCCTGCCAGGGTTATTTCATGAGCCAGCTCTAATATGAAGGCCTTTTGGCATTGGAGCATGACCAGTGTCCTTGTTGCCCCATTCATAGGTGCCTTAGGCTCACTATGAAGGAGGTTGTCCTCCCTATAAATGTGTTTATTTTTAGAGGCATTACCTGCTGCCTTGGCTTCAGCCTGTTGCCTCGTGCCCTCCTAGGCTGGGCACTCCTTCTGCACCTTACAGAAGTCTTCCCTGGTGTATCCTCCTTCTACTTGCCATCCAGCAAGTTCAGGCAGGTCACCAAGGAAGACAAGTCCTCTCCACTGGGCTCCAGGGCAACCTCCTCTAGCACCCCTTCCATCTCAGCTGAGAGAAGTCCAGGGGCTAGTTTCCCAAGCCTGTTGCCTTTCACTCTTTTGGCAGCTGTCTGGGCCATCCTTTCAGCTCCAAACATCCTTGACTCCCTTCCTGGGCAGTCATAGACCTGGTGGTTGCACACAACCACTCATGCAACCTCAACATTTCTAGGTGTGACTTAAGCTCCACTTCCTTCCAGGTAGTGTGCTGTAGGTCATTCCATAGCAGACAGTGAACAGGCATGGCAGGGCTCACAGCTACTTTCAGAAGACCTGAGACCCCCTTCCACTCAATTGGAACAAGGCCACTGAGTAGTGACACTCATAGTTGTCTACTACCACAACCTGGTGTAATGTATTAGGTACAATCTGCTCAGGGGACACCAGCTGACTCCTTACTTTAGCCATGCTGCTGGCACCTGTATCCCTCAGAGCCTCAACACCTTGCCTTTTGATGGTAACCCACTGCCTTTTCTTTGCCATATGGAGGGCCTATGGGTCTTTGGAACCATCTCCACATCACCCATGAACACTAGTGTAACCTCACTGAGTCCCCCCATTAACTGGGACAAACTCCTCCACCATCACTACATTCACCACCTCTGGTGTCTTATCTCTAGTAGGAGGCTGTGCTATTTTTAGGTACTTAGGATCCCCCTTGTAATGCCCATATTCTATTAGGATTCCTGCCACAGCTCACCTCTCTTGACTATCACAATACACCAACATGACTCATATTATTTCTCCTTAACACTTATAAATGAACAAATGTCTTGTACCCTGACTTTTGACCATATTATATGCTGTTTGAAATAGCTAAAGGCAGCTGGTGCTCCCCAGTGTGTTTGAAAAGGCTTAATAGCTTTTACAAATGTTTTACCATGCATATACAAGGTCAGGTTTCAGGTGCCACGGAAACATCCAGAAAATCCACCAGAATAAGCAGCAAGCAACCGGTATAGATGACCTCAACGTGAACCTCCCGGAAGACATCCCTCATCAAATTAATCATCTGCACCTGTTTCTTGCTATAAGCAATTAGAACGCGACCTCTGTGAACATTCTAAAACACCTTCTAGAAGCCAGCCTCATCTAATTAATCATCAGCACCGGTTCCTTGCTATATGCAATTACGTGACCTTTGTGAACATTCTAAAGCACCTTCTAGAAGGCAGCCTCATCAAGTTAATTATCTGCACCTGTTCCTTATTACAAACAATTAGAATGTGACCTTTATGAACTTTCTAAATCAGTCTTATTTAAAGACCATCCACACTCCTCCCCTTTGCTTAGCCTCTTCACCTGCCACTTAACTGTTTCCCGGCTTCCAGGAATCTGTCTTGCCAGCTCCCTTGTTCCTTCCAATTCAACCTCACCACAAAGGACGCCCTGCATTAACAGACTTGATTTTGCTATGCACTGACCTCAGTTGCAACACAGCGCTTGCAGACAAGGTAACTAGTATTTTTGTTCAACTTGCACATTCTGTTGGCAGGGCTCTGCCAGAAAAGACTTGAGTGAAGCTAACCCCATCCAAATTAGCTTGTGGGGTTGATGCTGGAATCCTACTCACTACAGTTTAGAAACTTTGATGAAAGAGCCTCTTGGAACTATCAAAAAACAACTGACAACAAAACTAAAGGTTGCTTGAGATATTAAAAACTTTTGTGAGGTGATACCTTAAAAACTATGGCTAATACTAGTCTAAAGCCTTATTATTTGTTCATAAATAACATATCTGTTGATACCATTCATCAGACTGGTGTGAATGCCTGCTGCAGTGTTGCGGTTGATGAGACAAGCCACAGCATCTTTTTGACTCCATACGCTCTCTACATCCCAACCCCCTTCCCCCTGAGATTTGCCACTGTAGCAGTGTCTCCTTCTGTAAACCGAGTGCAAGTCTTGAGAGGATTCATGAACTAGCTTTGCCGCCCCATTGAAATCAACTGGGATCCAAGTAGATGGCTTATGACATATTCATTGAACTCATAGCACTTGGGAGTCTTGTTCTGACATTTGCAAGGGAAGCTCTTTTTCTGGTGGCCATATGGGGAATGGGTCCCTTTCCCCTGTGAACTAATTTAGGGGGGGAACAACCTTTACAACGCAACTTTTACAACGCACTACACTTACAATGCATTTTTTACAACGCAAAATCCATTACAACGCACTACACTTACAACGCATGACACTACAACGCATTTTTAAAAACTACCTTTACAACGCATTCCATTACAATGCCTACCATTACAACGCATAATATTACACTACACTATCCAACACTTACCCTACTGTTGCACCCCCTGGAGTTAGAATAGTAATTTTTACCACTATACTATCCAACACTTACCCTACTGTTGCACCCCCTGGAGTTAGAATAGTAATTTTTACCCCTATACTATCCAACACTTACCCTACTGTTGCACCCCCTGGAGTTAGAATAGTAATTTTTACCCCTATACTATCCAACACTTACCCTACTGTTGCACCCCCTGGAGTTAGAATAGTAATTTTTACCCCTATACTATCCAACACTTACCCTACTGTTGCACCCCCTGGAGTTAGAATAGTAATGTTTACCCCTATACTATCCAACACTTACCCTACTGTTGCACCCCCTGGAGTTAGAATAGTAATTTTTACCCCTATAATATCCAACACTTACCCTACTGTTGCACCCCCTGGAGTTAGAATAGCAATTTTTACCCCTATACTATCCAACACTTACCCTACTGTTGCACCCCCTGGAGTTAGAATAGCAATTTTTACCCCTATACTATCCAACACTTACCCTACTGTTGCACCCCCTGGAGTTAGAATAGCAATTTTTACCCCTATACTATCCAACACTTACCCTACTGTTGCACCCCCTGGAGTTAGAAAAGTAATTTTTACCCATATACTATCTAATACTTACCTTAAATGCAATTTAATAGTATGCGTTGTAATGGTATGCGTTGTAAAGGTAGTTTTTAAAAATGCGTTGTAGTGTCATGCGTTGTAAGTGTAGTGCGTTGTAATGGATTTTGCGTTGTAAAAAATGCGTTGTAAGTGCATGCGTTGTAAAAGTGTGCGTTGTAACGTCATACATCCAATTTAGGGGCCTTGAGATAACTCCTTCCTATACCTCCCTCCTTCTTCTGGTGAGAATCCTGACAACCCTTTTGGGAGTCCCCCAGATGCCTTCTTGGACACACTGGTGCTGACACAGATGTCCACCTCTTCAGCAAGCTTCCTGGGGTCAGTCAACATGCTATCAACCAGATGTCGGTGCACCTCTGGATAACAAATATAAAGAATGTATTCCTTCTAAATCAAGTTGTACAGCCCAGAATAATCACCAACCTTGATGCCCCTCTCCCAGTCCTTCAGTGCCTTTCTGGAATAGTCAAGGATGTCCACCCAAGTCTGTGAAGAGATTTTGTGACTGCCCATGATTGTCTGTCTATACCTCTCAGCTGTCAACCCAAATTTACTGACTAAACTGTCCTTCATGGAGTTGTACTGGGTCTAATCCCTTACCTCTACTGCCAGCATGTATCTCTATAAACTACACCCCCAGGACTCCACAAGAACCTTGTGAATCTTTAGCGCTACTTCATAGGTGGAGAACCATTTGTCAGTGTAATCCCCCACAACAAAACTAGGTACCAAATCATTTGGAATGCAAACCTTCCCTTCTCTAATGGACACTGAGTAAAGGTACGCTGCCACGGTTACTGCCGGAATCAACTTGCATGGTTCTAATGTACATCTCTCTAAAGCTTAGCTCATGTGCCATTCTCCTCTCCTCCATGGCCACCCTCTTTTATTCTAGAGCTTGCTCCTTCTCCTTTTTTGCAGTTTAAGCTTTCTCTCTTTCCTCATGTCTTCCAGCTCCTCTGGGGACAGTTTCCTGGATGACACACTGCTCCCTGCACATGGGTGGATTGCCAATCCTGGAAGGATGTTTCCCCCCTCCTCAGCAGCCGCATGCCAAGACCCTCAGGCAGGTTCTGCTCCAATTCTTTCTCCAATTCTGATCCTTCCTAAACATTTCTGTGTGGGTCTGGAGGGCCTCTGTGCATGCTCTCATAGCTGTTTGGACCTCTGCTTCGTTAGCAGTCCCTTTGGTAAACAACCTCTTCTCCTTGAAAAATCCCTTGAGCTGGTCAAACAACAACAGCAAGCAAGGAGGCATAGCCACAGCAAAGAACACATGCAGGTATTAGGCAAAAGCACACTGGCTGGCTACACAAAATGGCCACCGGCCACATAGTGAAACAAAAACAAGCAAGGATGCATTCCCACAACAAAGAACATTTGCAGGCCTATGGCAAAAGCACACTGACTGGCTGCACTAAATCGCCACTGACCACATGGTCAAACAACAACAGCAAGCAAGGAGGCATGGCCACAACAAAGAACACATGCTGTCCTTTTGCAAAAGCCCACTGGCTGGTTGCACAAAATACCCACCAGCTGCATGTTCAAACAACAACACCAAGCAAGGAGTCATGGCTACAAAAGAAGAACACATGCAGGCCTATGGCAAAAGAACATTGTCTGGCTACACAAAATGGCCACCAGCCACATGGTCAAATAACAGCAACAAGCTAGGAGGCATGGACAACAAAGAACACCAGACGGCCTATGGACAATGACTACACAAAATTGCACCCAGCTACATGGCATGGAGAACAAAGACAAATGGTGGCCTATGGACACACACACACACCGGCCAGACAACGGGGGCATGGCAACACTAAAGAAAACACTATAATTAATTCAGCAAAGCCACAAACGAAAATTAAGTCAGCTATACATTTTTTTACAACAACACACATCCTCTCAAGGCATCAAAAATTATCCCAACAAAAGGCACTTTTTGCAGAAAAAATACGTGAAATGCGAAGAAAAAAAAAACATGTATATTTTGATCCAATGCCATCACTGGCCTAAATGATGTTTTAAAACAACAAATGCCACATAAACATTTGTTTAATGTATCCATGAGAAATACTGGCTCTGTTGCCCATGGGCAGTCTATGCCACATAGTAAAGTAAATTAATAGTGCACAATTTAACAGACATGGAGAAAATGTGCTGAACTGTGCAACCTTTTTCCCCTTACAAAACATAAAACATTTAAAGTAAAAAAATAACGAGGCCCTTAATAAAGCTCCAGGCTACCCACCACAATCTAATTTAAAAATGTATTAAAAGTAGAAATAAATGCTGGGGCATGCCCTCTATCAAATAAACAACACCCTTACACAAACGTTTTTAAACTTACTTGGGATATCACAAAAACAAAGTCCTTAAATCCAATGGTGTATATGCAGCAGACAAAGTGAGTGATCCTTCCACCTCAAACTCTAGATGAAAAGTGACCAGGAAATGCACAAAGCACTGAGAGGAGTCTGCTGGACAGGAAGAGGAAGTTGGAGCCTCTGGGACACCTCCTTCTTGTTGACAAAAAAGTAAATTAACAAAAAGCTTTGAGCACTAAAAATCAACCTGAAAGGTCTACTGGAGCAGAATATTAACTTGAAAACTTATTTTCAAGCAGATTTAGCTGCTTCTCGAGTAGAGAATATGCTTGAGAAGCAGCCGCTTGTGCTTTCCAGGGTTACGAAAATGGTGCCTGAAGCCTCCATGGTGATCTGAGGCAGTGTTAGCGGCAAGCAAATCTCTTGTGCGCTCGCACGAGTCAGCAGAAATATGATTCCTCCACGCTCCAGATGGCGAAATTTAGCGGGTACTTTGCATTACACGCATAGCTCGGGGTTCCCGAATTCCGCCATCTTTACCAATGGAATTATATTTCCACCCAGGCCTAATTAGAACCAAAAAATATTTCAGAGGTTCACACTTCAAATAGTAAATCATCAGATATTGTGAACATTTCAGTCATTTGTCCCTGAATGTGCATTTATATATCAAGCCTGTTTATTCTAAATTGCCTGCGCTGGAGGCTAATGTTCCTCATATGAATTAATACCTGTTTTAAATAAGCATCTAAACTAATATATGAAAGAAAACCAGTTCCACAAGTAGAGGAACGGGTCTCCGTAAAGTGGCCATGTGAGCGAGAATTCCTTTTTCCTTAGCGGCCAACAATTTAGCCACATTCATAAACCTAACCAAGGAAAATGATATTTACATATTTTTCCCACTTGAGGCATATCTTGCAACCTCTTTCACATTCAAGAAGGCTTCTCTTACCCATTTGATTCTTTCCCTTAATAAGTGAAGACATAAACATGTAATGTGGGCTAAGGATTCAAGTTTGTACGCATAAAAACTGGAACTAATTATAGAGTATTTCTGCTTTGCCCAACCGTGGCAGAATTCCAGTACTGAATTGATAAAAGGCACAAGTGAATAAAGGAACGTCTCACAATCTTGGCCATACTGGTAAGCAAAAAAGAGTAATCAGAGAGTTTTTATTGTGATTAAAAGAATCCAAGTCTGCAGTGTAGGATTATATTTTCATTTGCTTTTTTGACCCTTCTTAAGCTGTTCCAATGACTGGCTGATTGACACTGGCAATCTCCATAGAAATTCCACTTGCAGAGTATTTAATGCAGTGTTAAGATCATTATTTCATGGAACAAAGCTTGCTGAGTCTGATGAGATAGCAAATCAGATTGCTTCCTTAAGGGATGTATCCCTGCCTCAGCCTGTGACTAGTGACAAGGAACTGGCTGGATGTGCTACTTACAGGAGGCATACTCCAATCTGCCAAAGACATATATATAAAATATGTAAGATTCCAAACTGAGGGAAAACAATAATATACAGTCCTTCCTTTTAGTTTAAGGTTAGCTCCTTGAGCTTTTTCAAAGTGGAGGGATCACCATGGTCAAACGTGAATCTTCATTTAAAATAATAGATTTTCCTTGCCTTCACTGGCCAAATTGCATTGCCATTTGTGAGTGGTGATGGACCTAGTTTATGTTGAAGGTCTTTAAATCCCACAAAAAAATATATCTTTCTTCCTCACAAATAATTCAATACATAGGATCAGTGCCTCTCTCAAACACATCAAAAGTGCTTCCTTCAGTAGACAGAATATATTAATTCCTAAACGAGTGTCATCATATCCAGGCATCATCTCCTTCCACAGTCAGACTTATTTCCCCACTCCGGGGCTCAATGGCATTGTGAATCTTCAAGTGCCAGAGTCAAATTCCAGCTGAGAGACCAATAGAAAGGACTAAAGGTTAATGGTGTCAAAATACAATTGATTTGGATTACAGAATTATAATGTACATGAAAGGTGTACATACTTTTTCATGATGGTGCATAAGAAGAGCAGGTTTCAAGGGCCCCATTTTAACCACCTCATATGGAGCTTGTGAATGATATGCCTCTGTAAGGATGGGGAGTTCAATGACAAATTCCTCTTGAAGTCTTCTCAAGTTAGGACACCCACACAAGTACTTGTCCGCCACAGACGGAATTTAAAAATGTCCATACTGGTCTCCTTGTACACAGAACCTTGCCACAATGACAATTCTCTTAAGTCTCATCTAGGACATTTCTGTATACTTCTCCGATCTGACTTCTACTAAATGTGATCTTCAACCTCCAATGCAAAATGATTCGAATCTCTCTAGGGTACTTTCTCCAACAGCAGTAATCCAACCAAGGTCAGAAGACTTGGTTGGATTACGGAGCGACCGCACCGCATCTCCTTTCCAGGATGCCGGGGGTATTCTACACTCTAGGCTTGGTTCTTGAGCACCATCATTATAGATATTCAAATGTAATGGATTATTGCGTGCCACCCAGAAAGAAGCAAAATATATTTCCCCAAGATAATAATGAGTCTTAAATGCATCATTAAGAGTGTTCTCAGAATTCAAAAATGTTCTACCTGACTCCTCGCAGACAATTATCATAATTTTGAACGGGGCTCAGTTGGATCACTCCTCAATTTCAGCATGATGAGATAAGTCATCATTTAGAGTTACTGTGAATTTTCATTAATTTTTTAGTCTAGCTATAGGACAACCAATCACTACTTTATTTTCCTTCGCAGTACACATTGCTCATGCAATGTTATCAGTCAAATTGTGAAAGTCAAATTGTCAACAAGTAAGTAAGTAAGTAAGTAAGTAATAATCTTTATTCAGTTGAAAAAAGAACCATAAAAGATGCAAAATCATACAATTTATATATGGCAAATGTCAATCAAGTATGCATATAGTCCCAAATCCACAAGTATCAAGAATTTATGCACCATTCCCATCAATAAAGTTTACCATAAAATCTGTAATAAAATCACTTAACTATAAAACACCTTGGGTTCAGCCGATGGCATGAGAAAACCATGTTCTAGCATTTATAAGTAGGTGAATACAAAGCCTAGTTTAGTAAAGTGCTTGTGCATTGCTAACAATTTAGTGGAGTGTGTGATAAAAAAAGGACAGAAAAGGTTTTCCTATTATTTATTTTCGTTTTTGAATCATGTATACTATTGTTTAATTCTGAGAAAATTTACATGATGAATAACAAGGATTACAAGTAATTAACATTTTCTTCCTTACACGCTTTACTGATTTAATTATCAACTATAACATTGAAAAGAACCAAAATCTATTTTAATCTGAGATTTAATCCACTGGCTCAACTTTGTTTAAAGACCCACAACTTGCCCTCTATTAACGAATTGAAAACCTGCCAAGACCTCATTCACACCCATGTTCAAAATGATAAGTATAACTTTTAAGGAAGCACAATAATTAATACTCATAAATTCACATCATTCTCTTTTAACAGACAACAAAGTAATTCCCATAATTTTAATCTCTCCTGCCCCAAATGACAACAGCAAATACAAGCAACAATCACACACTTATTCAGATCAACAAACTAACTGCACTCATCATCATAAAAGTGAATGAACCAACAAATCTCAGCACTGCCACACAATTCCTTCAGACAAAACATTATGTACTCCCTCTGCCCTTCAAACTAAGGGACCGCCCCTCTCTATAAAACAAACACCACACCAATAAGAAATAATGGCTGGTGCAAAAGCTAACTCAGTTCCTTCATCAGAATTTCAAAATGTATACAATAGTCTGGAGAAGTTCACCCACAATGTTCAACGCCAAACATTATAAGGCTAGCTTCAAACATTTTCTCTGTAAAACAACCATTTGATTTTAATTCTCTTAGTAAAGCAAACTACCTCCAACAGTAATTCCAAATCACCTGTAAGACTATAAACCCCACTTCTCTAAATCCAATATCAAAATAAATCTTATCAATTCTGCTAAACATATCCAACCATTGCACTGATAAAATCAGAAAGATTTGTAACATCATTCAAGTAAATTGAAGATTACTCTCCAAAAGCTACCTTAAAACAGATTTTTAAAACTAATCAGTAATCTGTCTTTCCCATCTCTTTGACACTGACCCATAAAACTACCTCTAGGACATGATGAGATATTTATGGGCCAGATCCTCTCTCAGTGACATGTTACCCCCAAAAATTCTTAAAAGTGTGGAGCAGCTTTTTTAAACACTTCAAGCACCCACTCCTTGCCATTGTTCAGAGTTATGACAAATAAGAAGCTCTGTCATTCAAGTATTCATACCACAACTTTTTATATCTTTGCCATTGTTAGGGGTAACAGCAATGATTAGCTTAATATATTTTAATAAGGCATACCCAAATGTTTTAAACTGGGTAGAAGTTAGTTTTACTCAATTCAATTACAACTTTATTCAATGCTCTTCAGTAATATAAAAGTATACTACAAAATAGATTAAAAAGGTTAACATTTAAAATGACTCTTCATATATACTGTGCAATTAAAAACATTCAGAAAAATAAATGAATAAAAAGATGACTCAATTTCATCTCCTCAGGTGACTCTTTAGGGTAGCAACAGTTATACTACAGGGGAACCCCCCGCATGCTTTTCCTTACTTTCAATACCTGCCATATGTTAGAAGACATTGCACAGCATATGAGTGGGGTATGTAATTGTTGTAAAAATAAGAATGCTGGTCTACAGTGTCTAAAATTAAGTGCTTTAAAAATAAAGGTAAAATATATCTCTTCCTTGGGATTTCACAGAATTTACAAAAAAATTATGATGTGTAAATTGGTTATGGGTGACACACTGTCACACAGGTACATTGCTAACTTGGACATGGAATGGCAGTTATTTGGAAATCCTACCATCAACAGTAACATATTTACCCTAAATCAGGTTAGGATGAACATTTGCTGGTCATTACGTAATAAGGTTAAATATGGCTTCAAACCCTTCTGGAGGGTCATTCTTTTATAGGTGTCTACAGATGGTTTTGTTCCCTCAGCCATCCCTCCCCTTTCTATTCCATTGTTCGGAGCACACTGTTTTATATGTTCTTTATCTATTGATTTACTGGATTCAGGATTGGTAAAAAGTTTCCATAAACCTTGCATATGGATTTGACATATCTCAACAAAGGGATTCCCATTATGTGGTCTGAGTTAATTGAATCATAAGTGTTAGTTTGTTCAATCCAGCTTCTTCATGTGAACAAATTGAGTGCCAAAGCAATATAGGGGCTATCTTCAATCTGTCAAAGATGTATGGGATTCCCAGTTCAACATGGACTATGTAGTTCAAGGAGCTGGAGAGGAGGGAAAGGGTGCATTTGAGAAATGAATCCTCAACTCTTTGGATACTTTGTATATTGGTCATTCCTGACACCCCTGTACCGTATGAAACTACTGCCACTGCTTTACTTGCATATATGATAAGGAGTTCCCTTATTGCTTTAAAACCTAGTTTCTTTTTAAACGTGGACACCCCATTGATGGATTTCTCCATTTGCACACATCTGCTGGTTACCATCGGGGACCATGAGTTCTTACTGCGAAAAAGGATCCCTAAGTAGAAGGTGGGTGATTGGCTCAAATTATGTCCTTCTGCATGGAAAACGGGTTTTGCCTTGCGCTTGGCCCCATAGGTCCTGATATAAGGACTATCCTAGCTATTGCGGGAGAGCGTAAGTTCAGAATCACACAAACACCTGCAATGGTTTTCTTCCCTCTGGCCACCCAATTTATTCACCTTAACATTATTAAATCATTATAAATTTCACTAACCCCTTTCGATCCAAACCTCCCCCCTAACCAGGGTGCACATTTGTTTGTTAGTGCCCCCCTGGTTTCCTCATTAACTTTCAGGATCAGCGGGACGCCTACAAGGACTACCATATATGGTGCACAATCAGGTGGCAAGTCTATGGTTCTTAGGGAGGATGAGCTGGTTCTGTGGACTTGATGTTGGTTTGGGGCTAGTTCAAAATTAATTGATTTGTTTATGTTACTGGTCTTCTCACGATTCTCATGGCCAATGATAGATCTAGCTCCATTACTCTCTGGGACCTTTTCTTGATTGTCCCCTCTGTACATCTCTAGTGCTATTTGGTTCAGGATCCTCCTATTACAGGCGGAGCTCTTCGTGCGCTGGTCTGGTACTCCGGTATAAGATTGCACTAGGGTCTCAACAGCAGCCAGGCGATTGGTCAGGGATAGGATCAAAAGGCTGTAATTTTCTGTTCCATAACTGCCAATATATACTTGATATATTTAAGGGTTATTATCGCAGGGTCCTGTCCCTCGTGCACATCTTTTCTGCGTGCATTTTATCTCGTTGTGCCTCCAACCTTTCTCTTATCTACCTTAATACCCATATGTGGGGGAGATAGCTTGGAGTGGCCCTCTTGTATGAGTTACTGCTTTGATTTCTTCTTTGGGAGAGATGTACTTTTCTCTGTAGATGTGGCTTTTAAGGTGTCTGTGTGTGGGTCATTCCCTTGAGATAGAAGTTGGGTAATGTTTTTTGTTTGTAGCTCACATCCAAGTGTAGTTAAGGCTATAGGTTCAAGTGACTCTGCTAGTGTGGGGGACTTTTTTAGAGTAGCTTTAACGGTTGCCTCGAGTTTGACCTCAGTGTCTTTTATTTTTTTGTTCAAAACCCCCATAGTACATGTTTAGAGTTTTTCTAATGGGCCGGTCATTCCCCCCTCAGCTGCGTTAAGTTTCCGTTTCCTCATATTCAAAGTCAGTTACCTGTGTGCGCAGCTTTGATCCAGTGAGGTGGGGTAAGTGCAGGTGGACTCCAACGTTGTCTTCACGTGGTGAGGCAGAACCACTGGGGTGGCCCAGCCTGGCCTCTTCCGCGCAATGACGGGTTAGGACGGGCCCACCCTTGGCCCGGGCTTTGCCCACATGCACTGCATGTGTGTCCTGCGTTGCGGAAGAGAGCGCAGCGCTTTGTAGCGCCCAGGTGAGGGCGCTCCTCCCCCTTAACCTGCTGACAGTCCAGGCGTGTGCTTTCTCGGACCTGGTGTCCCGCTGTTGACTTCCCCTGTTGCGAGAGAGAGCGTGGCGCTTTGTAGCGCCCAGGTGACAGTGCTCCTCCCCCTCAGCTGCTGACAGTCCAGCCATGTGCTTTCTGGGACCTGGAGTCCTGCTGTTGACTTCCCCAGTTTTACTCATTTTGTAGTTACTCATGATTTCATGGTGCTGGGTTTGAATCAAACATGGCAAACTGTTTTACTAGTAATACAAATAAGAACAGCTTCAAGAATGTTTCGACTGCTTCTTAAATGGTAAACACAAATTTCATAGAGTTTTTAGAAAAGTTGATCTTGTTTGTTAAAAGATAAGGATATCTTATATACATTTCATCTTATATAACTTTTTTATAAAGCTACAACGGTTTGGTATAACTTAATACCTATTAGTATGTACTGCTAACTAACTCAAAACCTTTAAATAACTTATCTCATGTTTTAACAACCAAACTCTTTTTTTAAAGCAGTTATGAAACTGTTGAGTATGTTTGTTAAAGACGAAGTCTAAAATTGATAACTTTCTTCCAGTGAAAATAATGCCTGTAGAAAACAAATTTTCTTGCAATTCCAGCATTGCATGGCTGTGTTGAAATGGTCAAAATGTGACACCCTCACTATCGGGTGAAAAATGTTGCACACTACTATGAAAGGCCCCGTATATGAAAAAAGCCATACCTTGTATTCCACTTCTGCCATCCAGTCCTCTTTCTCCTGGTGGGCCTCTTTCGCCCTTAGGGCCGATGGGGCCTAATTTCCCTGGAGGACCCTGTGTGCCTCGTGATCCAGGCAAGCCTAGTAGTTTATTTGTAGAAAAAAAACAGAAAGGCAGTACTTTATAGTTTGTTAAGCCTTGATAAACCTGATTTGTGGGCAGTTTACATAGTGTACACATTTTCTACACATTTTCACTTTCCCCCAGACCTCTACATGCAACAGAAAATCATAGTCTACCTTTCTTTGTGGGTGTAAAATGTGAAGTGCTTCAACATATCCAGATTTTCAGCACAACCTTTCTCGTTTTGTTGGATTTTTTTTTTAAACAATATTCGTCCAAATCTTGGAAATTTTGAAGTAAAAAAATCCTTCATTTCAAATTCTCTGACAACCAAAACTAACTTCTGTTTAACTAGAACTCTGAGCTTAGAGCTCGGATGGAATGTGGAAAGATGAGATGGATGGAAAAGAGAGAAAGGTAAGGTACCAGAGGTAGAGTAAATAGAATAAATGCTGGCAGAAGCAATTAAAGAAGAAAGCTGAAGAAAGAAGAAGTAACAAGTGGTTGGTCAAATGGAAAGCAGGTGGTTGGTAAGTAGTCATTGATGGATGGAAGTTGGTATGAATTTAGTATTTCCCATTCCGGAGTTCCACCAAGTATTGTCATTCCCCCAGATTTGGAGTAGGGGGTACTTACCTTATTTTGCTCACCACACTGAGCTTTCAGCCATAATTAATAGCATTCGAGGAACAGGAAATATTGGTCACAAAACAGTTTAGCGCCCCGTACCTATCTCCCCCTTTTCTCCTCTAGGCCCTTCTTTGCCATCTCGTCCATCGCGTCCAGGAAGCCCGTTGATACCAGGTGTGGGACACGAAATGACGGCACAGGTGTTGGTAATCTCCTCGCATGTTGCGGTATCTGTGCTTGACACCAGCATCCAGGAAAGACCCAGCACTAGTAAGTTGAAAGGTTGAAGAAGAAACATTACTCAGGCTTTAGTCCTGGAGAGGGAAAAATCATAAATAATCATCTTAGGAAACTGTTTACTGGCTCTGCCCTGAGCTTTCACAATTTTATAAAGCTATGTAATCAAGTTCCACAAGGCACAGTAATATGCATATGGAGAAAAGCAGTGTTTATATTAAATAGCTGTTTGTCCAGAGTGCAATCCTTAGAAAGAAGTTTGACTAAATTGAATCCAAAACATCAACCATGTCTCCCTCAAAATAAAAACGTGTTTAACCTACCATTGGTACTGAGTACAATCTGTTTATCCCACTGTTGATCATGTGCCAAGGCTCATTAATATGATCTCAAGCTTGGAAAATTGGAATGAGCTAAGATCCACAAATGTGTTAGTGAAGACCATGGGGAGAAATATATTTGGTTGCGATAATGACTCATGAGCTTCAATGCTTCCCCAGAAAGTGTTGCTGTTATGTGCAATAAAAGAAAGGTACCTTACCTCAGCACAGACCAGAGTTCATATTGCTTGTCTGCAGCAGGCTCTATCATGGAACGGAGGGTTGAAAGTGAAGAATATGCCCACCCCGCAACATGAAAATAAACTACATTTGCAGTTCATTAATGTTTCATTTAAATCACATAACTCAGCTACATAAGTGGTGATATAGCATCGTATGAGAAGTTATATCTTTTTACCCAATGGAGAATTGCAATTTCTGGTTCACAGTCAATGATCGCAGACTGCTTCTTCTGCTACTAAACACTTAACCAACATTAACATCATTCAGCAATCTCCTAACACTTTCCATATCAAGGGATATGTGTTGGACTAGGTTTTAAATCAGTGGGCCCAATTTGCAGATCATTTTCAGTGAGTAGGAGGGTGAGTTTGAGAAATTCAGTAGTAAGTCATATCTACTACCAGAAAATCTTGGTACATCTGGGTCATGCTGTTTTCATGTCACTGATGACTGTTGTAGCAACTGACTGAGAAGATAATTCTAAAATGTATGTGTAGTCTTTCAGCACCAAAAGGAAACAAGCATTGGCATAGCCAATAGGTCTCGCCTTTGGGACCTTATAAGTGTTTAGCCATGCAACAGTTGCATAACTAAATACTTATAAGGTCTCAAAAGCGAGACCTATTGGCTATGCGAAGCGGCCCTGCGGCCGCGAAAGTGAAAGTGATCGCGATCAAACATCAAAGCGGCCGTGCAGCCGCGAAACCGAAAGCAATCGCGGTAAAGCGCGGGTGCGCGCACTGTGGCTCTAGGCTGGCCTGGTAGCACTTTTTGGAGCCCTCTCAATAAGTCTCGCCAGACCAGCGCATGCGCTGGGTCAGGCGAGACCTAAAAGGGAGAAGAAAGAGAGGCGAGAAGGAAAGAGAGAGAGAGAGGATGAGTGGAAAGTGAGATAGAGGGAGAGCTACTTTCTGTAAACTTACAGAAAAGGAAGTAAATAAACAGCTCACCACTTTTTTAGAGGCAAATAATATTTGGCACCCAAACCAAGCTGGTTTCAGCGCAAAGCATTCGACGGAATCAGCTCTAATTTTTTCCTTGGAAACACTTAGAGCAGCACTAGACCAGGGCAAAAAAGCAGTCCTCATACTTTTAGACCTGTCCGCGGCTTTCGACACGGTGTCTCACACCATCTTGATAGACCGACTAGCCGCGGCAGGGATAACTGCTAAGGTACTGAGCTGGCTAAAGAGTTTCCTAACAAACAGACGACAAGTGGTCACCTTGGGCCATTTTAGATCAGCAGAGATTCCACTAAACTCAGGTGTTCCGCAGGGCTCATGCCTGAGTCCGACGCTTTTTAATGTATACATGGCCCCCCTGATTACCCTCATATCATCCTTCGGCATAGCTACCATCTCATATGCGGATGACACACAACTCATCCTAGTGATGGAGGATGAATCCAGCGAAGCAGAAGTTAGACTCAAAAACTGCATTAAGGCCACTTTCCACTGGATGAGCACGAATCATCTTAAATGTAACTCTGGGAAGACTGAGATTATACCCTTTGGAAAAAACAACTCTTTCAACCCAACTCTATGGTGGCCAGAAGACGCTACCGTCCCCCCTAATACAGCTAATGCAGTCCGAAATTTGGGGATAAAATTTGACCCTTCTCTGAGTTTCCAACAACAAGCAACAGCCGTGGCAGGGACCTGCTTCGGCATAATAAAAGGACTCAGGAAATTTTTCGATCTGATCCCATTTGCAGCGAGGAAGATGGTGGCAGTAGCCCTCATTACCTCCCGCATCGATTACTGCAATAGCATATACGCAGGAACTAATAGGACGGTAGGCCATAAACTACAAATGGTACAGCATGCAGCGGCCAGATTAGTGTTGGGATGGAAAAGAAGGACCTCAACTTCAACAGCTATGAGCACCTTGCACTGGCTGCCAATACATAAAAGGGTGCTGTTTAAAATCCTGTTAATCACCTTTAGGGCAACAAAACAGGACCCAAATACATTGAAAACATGTTCCAACACTACGTCCCCTCACGATGTTTAAGATCCCAAAGTGAGAATCTTCTTACCATCCCCAAGTTTAGACTCAAAACCAAAGGAGGTAAAGCCCTGGCAGTTTTGGGGTCCAAAGCATGGAATTCTCTGCCGCCCCACTCCGACAAATCCCCACAGAAATCCCTTTCAGAAGGACCCTTAAAACATGGATTTATACCTTATCCGACACAAAATGCAAGAATATGATATAACATTCCAACCCAATTACACCATAAGAATCAATTTTATCTGGTTCTTTCACACTCAGAAGCGCAAAGATGCTCCGTGGAGTGCAACCCGCGCTATACAAAAAATCATTTACATTACATTACATAGAGCGAGGAGAGGAAAGGAGTGGGGATGCTTTGAGTATTTTTGCCTGGACTGCTTTTGGTTCCCCAGTCTGGCCCTGCCTTTGCTAAGAGGAGGTTATTCACAAATTGAAGAGTGAGGGTGCAGAACCTTGCCCCCAACCATTGCCCCTGAAGGCACCAACATTATTTGTTCTTGTTCCCTTAAGAATACATCCTACCGGCGCAAAGTTTTCTTCAGTGGAGACAATTTTTCAATTGAATTAAGGCTAGGTCCAGGCTGTCAACGCCAAATTCTTCAAGAAAAACATTCTGCAGATTGAGGTAAATGAGAACCTAGGCCAACAATGGCCAGGAATAGCTGCTCCTTCTTCAGAACCATTTATGAGAAAATCACTGGCATTCTACCATGCCACAATCTACCCTGACAATGAGTGCTGTCTCTTCCAATTGAAAATGACCACACAATGTATAATGCCAAGGCAACCATCATGGCAAAAAGCACAGTCTTCAATGAAAGAACCTAAGCCATTCTTCATCTCCAGGCTAGTAAACCACAGATTTCTGATAGACAAAAAGCAACTTTAGGAATGCTTCCAAACAGACTAAACCATTGGCAATCTCCCAGGGTAGCATTCTAATCCATTTATTTCACCCACTGCACCACTCTAGAGAGAGACCCACCTTATGCAAATCAGCACTGACCCTTCTTCTAATGGGAACAGTCCATTCCAAACTGCTAGGGTATGCCTCCTCCAGAAGGGACCACAAGCATCCCCAGACCAGTCTCGGTCTTGACAGGCCTCTTCAGTGAGGTATATCTTGGATCATACCCTTGGCAATGAGGGCATTACATCAGACATACAAAAGGTGATGGGAGAGGCGGCTCTAAACCACTGGCAATCACTGTGGGTTGTATTCCAAACCATTGCTTTTCACCTACTGTAACACTCTAGACAGAGGCCAGCCTTACTCAAATCAGCAATGGCCCTGCTCTTAATGAGAACAGTCCATTCGGAACTGCCAGGTGAAAAAAAACCCTCCAAAAGGGACCATAAGCAACCCCAGATTGAGTTTGGACTTTTTTTAAACAAATTAATTTAATGTAACTTTATTATCTACTGCATTTTATTTGAACTCCTTGCAACCATTATTTTCTATGGGAGGATATTGCAGTACATGTTGTTGGCCATGTGTGTGTGGTACTGGACTTACTCCAGCTCTGAGTTAGAGTAATTTGCTACTGATTTGGATTCCTTTTGGCTGGAGTAACTTTAGAAGTGCAGGTTGTGAGTTGCACTGGGCTTAGGGCCAGATGTACGACCCATTTTTGCACGTGCTAACGCGTTAGCGACCCGTTTGCACATGCAAAAACTAATAGGGCCATGCACAAACCCTATTTTGCGAGTCGCAATTTATAGGATTTGCGACTCACAATTAGGAAGGGGCATTCCAAGGACTTCTCTTCCTAATTGCAACTCGCTACCCTATGTAAGAATGATTTGAAACCGCAATTGCGGTCGCAAAACACTTGCAGTTTACCGCCCTCTTCAAGAGGGTGGTAATGCAATCGCATATGGGAATGAGGTCCCCAAGGGACCACTTCCCCTTTGCAAATGCAGGGGAGAATATTTTTTAGGTGTAGGCAGTGGTCTTAGGGACCACTACCTGCCCTTAAAAACTGAAACGAAAATGTTTCATTTTTTTTTTTGTAAATGCATGCTGTTTTCTTTAAGGAAAACGGGCTGCATTTTTTTTTAAAAAATGCTTTATTCAAAAGCAGTCCCAGACATGGAGGTCTGCTGAGCCTAGCAGGTCACCATACCTGGGAGGGCCAGTCATTCCTAATGGGGTCACAAATTGCGAGTGCCTCATGAATATTGACGTGGCATGCAATTTGCAACCCAATTGGGAATCGCAAACAGTGTCTCTGACACTGTTGTACATGGCATTTAGCGACTCGCAAATTGCGACTCACAATTGAGCGTAATCTGCGAGTTCCTAAATGCCCAGGTCGTACTACTCTTTTGCAGGTGTGTTTATGTCTCTCCCTAAACACATTTCAGACAGTCCCAAAAGCCCTCCTTACTGCTCCTTCAACACTCCCATTTAGAAGTAAGTACACCCTTTTTTTATGGTCACTCTCCCTGGTCCCTCCCATATTACTTACTGAGTAGTCAACTTAAATGTCTGAGGAGCTACCCATAGAAAAGATAAGAGAGGTGGAGATGGAGTTTTACACTTGTAGGTTTGTAAGTAGCATTTTGTAGCACATTTTAATTATTATATAGTACTATTAAACATACTACAAAATGTTGTTTGTGAATACGTCCCATAGTTTCCAGACAACCCCCGGGGTCAATTGTATCCGTTTGAACATGTAGAGTTACAACTGTAATCTTTCAGAGTGGTGTGTGTGTGTGAGAGTGGCATGGATGTTAAGATGTGTTTGTTGTGAATGTGAGTTGGTTGTGAGTGATATATCTGAGAGAGCTGGGAGTGAGAGTTCAAGGCGTGAGTGAGCTGAGCATGACCATTCTCATGTAGGATGTGAGAGATGGGTCTTTCATTGCTCATACTGGGTGTGAACAGTATGTTCTCTTAGTGTGTAGGAGTGTGTGGGAAGAGTACATTTTGATGCTCGATCACCTTTGAGAGTGTGGTGTGTGTGGCTGCTCATGCTAAGCGTCAGTGAGAGGTACTCATGCTGGCTGTGAAATTCTGCTGTGTTTGGGAGTGAAACCTTTGACAGTATACACAGGAAGGGAATTAATGTATCTGCGGGTAATGCAGGTGATATTTGTGACCTTGGCCCCAACTCGTCGGCCATGAAGTAAGGTTCCAAAAGCGTTTTTTTACAAATAACGCTATGTAAGGTACTTATCGGTTGCAGCTGAACAGTTTGTTGTCACGCACGCTATTCCAATTACGTGATTGATTGTAGCAAGTTAATGTGCCCGATACTGGATCCCTCAAATAGTCTAAAATCTTATTTTGTGTTCTGACATACAACCACCTGTAAATCACGGTTCAGCTCGATGCCAATAGCGAGTAAAATCCAGAATAAATCCTTCAACTGCATTAGTCCCAAACAAGAAAATCAATGTCTCCTGAACCCTTCCCCACCTCCTAAAGCCTTTATTATAAACTGTTTTGTATTCGAGTTGTCCGGCAAATGCTTTACACATGTACAACAAGAACCATTAAATCTGCGATAAAATACCACTTACCACTTGCTCCTGGAAGGTAATGTGGAAACTCTCACTAGCAGAGCAGAGTTGAACTGGAAACAGGAAGGTCAAGAAAGTTCTCGTGCAAGTCCAAAAATATCATCCAAGATGGCCACCAGGTGTCCCGAGGCAATGGTGGCGCAAACAGGATAGCTGCTCAGCTGCTTTTTTGTGGGGTTGAATTTGCGGTACTGTGTGACCTTCACAGTGACATTTATTTACAAGTCTAAAAGACTTAGTAATGTAGGATTTGTGGCTGGGGGTATGTTTCAGCCTAGAAGCCTTTCTGCCAATTTGCTCTCCTGTTCCCGGACGCAGCAGTCAACATTTCCCACTTGAACTTTGGCTCTTCCTAAGTGCAGAGCGCACGTGTTTCCTGTCCTCTGTTTGCATTGCATTGACTAAAACACAAACGTTGCTTTGAACCTTTGTAGAACAAGGACACGGTACCCTGCGTCCTGACGGTGTTCAAGCGTCATAGCAAAAACAGTTGCGGAAATCTAAACAAAACCTGGGCAAAATCAAATATTTTTTTCCACACGTCATGGGTGTAATTTTCAAGAAAACTACACGTGACCAAACAAGCTTAGGTGGTTAGATCAATTTTCCCTGAGAACAATACAATTTTGTGCTAACTTTTACAGCGTTGTCTTACAGAGACACCTATTGACTGATTTCCCTCTTTGCTGTGAGTTGCCACTATTTAAGATTTTTACATCTCGCATGGATGACAATTAAAATCGCTGGAACGTGAGTTGTGACATCCAGCCTTGAAATTGGAAAAAAAGGTATTCAAATAAATTGGCATTGGGGTCAGCAGCATAAAGAGGGTGCTTTTGTGCCTGCCAAGA
The DNA here is from genome assembly GCF_964204655.1 of Triturus cristatus. Lineage (NCBI taxonomy): Eukaryota > Metazoa > Chordata > Amphibia > Caudata > Salamandridae > Triturus > Triturus cristatus. Next base: position 364,589,116 of record NC_140580.1, read on the forward strand.
AACCCTAGAAGCAAGAGAAGGAAGAAGTTCCCTGAATCTGAGCAGGTAAATAATATCAGTCATCTGATTCAAAGGATGGTAAAAAACAAAAGACATGCTGCAGGCAAGGGACACACACTTTATGGAATTAACAAAAAAGCTAACCAGTGCTTAGTAGTGAGCTGAAAAACCTCACTGTAAGTACTGATATTGTCTACAATAGGTCTTTCAACAACACACAGCTAAAGCTGTATGTAGGTGAGACCTAAAAATGTGACAGCAAAGCTGTTCTGTGTTACTTAACTGGTCTAGAACAGGCTACATTTAAGATAGCTTAAAGTTTTAAGGCATCTGCTGCAATAATCTTTGTTTAGGTAGAAGATTCGGGATACATTACTAGTAAGATAACTCGTGAGGTAACGTGCCTGCTGTAAAGTATAGCATGTAAGTGTAGGTCACAGAGGTGCATTTTATTTAATGCTAATTGCAGAGATTCTAATGATAATCATAGGTGCAATTTGCATTTCTGCCACAATAGGTCATTAGTTATGTTCCCACTTCAAGCAGCTCCTTGTAATATGAAAGCCAATTTTTTAAATAATGCATGTTTTATTTCAATCTTTTGTTATTTCAAGATTGATAACATTGATTCTGATGGGCAGTAATAAATATTTAGAATTAAGTATTAACAATTTAGGGGCATATCAGCAACAACCGGCGATAATTATCGCTAAGCGCACTTAGCGCTAGGATAATTATCGCCGGCTAACGTGGATTTTTATCGCTGAGATAGCGTGCTATTAGCAACGCTTATCTCAAAAGCCATAAAAATCTTAGCGCTAACTGCCTAACGTAAGATTATCGCTGGAAACCCAGCGATAAACACAAAGATTGGCGTTAGCTTGATGAGAGGGTCTCACATACTCAGCCATGATATCCACCTTCCATAGGATATCATGGATAAGTCAGTCCTGAAACAGGCGTAAGGAAAGTAGCAATAACAGGGGTTATCGCTACTTTTCTTGCCGCTATGCTTCATAGCGTGGGGCTTGATGATAGGAGAAATGTCGCTTAACGACATTTCTCCAGTCATGTCAGGTCAGGAACGCACACGTTGCATCTAATTGGAGATGCAAAGCTGGGCGTTAAGAATCCGGGCGCTAATGCAAGGTTTCACGCGATAGCGTGACCTTGCTGATTAGGCGATAAAATTATCGCTGCTTTTCGCCCGAAAACAGACGCATAAGCGGCGATAATTTTATATCGCCTCATTGCTGATATGCCCCTATGTTTCTACTGAGTGCTATATAAGTATTCTTTCAATACTCATACACATAGTGTTAAACCACTTAAAATCTCAGTTTATTTGTAACAACATGTGACATGATACTGTACCGGGTGGATCTTTGTTTCTTCAGATGGAGTGATCGGCGAGGTTGTCAATAGTGAGTTTTCATCTGTTATCGATCAGTCACCCACAGCCAGGACACCGCATGGGCACAAAAGGAAATAGATTGCTTGTAAATTGTATACATTTCTGTTATGGAAAATAATAAATCTTAGCAGATGCTCACGGCGACAGACACTGAATTTACTGCTAAATATGTCCCTTGTTGGCAAGTCGCAATGGGATAGAGTGAGGATGATTTTCTGAGACAGGCTGGAAATCTGCGATTTCTCAAGATTTGTTCCCAATCCGGAAGCCTATTTGGCCGCGCTGTATTCCAGGACTGAAGGCATCCTAATAGTATTCTTGGCGACCAGCACTGTTAGAAATGGGGGTCTCTACTTGGCAGTGGTATGCACCCTGTCCAAGTAGGGACCATTCCTTCTAGGCAGGGCAAGGGGGTTACACATCCAAGGTAACCCCTGCTCATCGCCTTGGTAGCTTGGCACCTGCAGTCAGGCTTATCTCAGAGGCAATGTGTAAAGCATTTGTACAAAACACACACTAGAGCACAGTGAAAACACAACAAATGGACACCACACCAGTTTAGAAAAATAAACAATCTTTATCTAAACCAAACAAGACCAAAATCACAAAAATCCAACAGACATAACTCAAAATATCACTGTTTAAAAGTTTAAGCAATCTGTCCATAGAACGGATAGAATAGAATGGATGCTGTGATTTTAGTACAAAGTACCTTTTGCATGTCAAAACCCACAAGGAAAAACAGGCCGTGAGGACAAAAGCATCGGAAAAACCAGAGATGCATTGGTTCCTGAGTCCCTGGGGAAGCGAAGCATCAGTTCTGTGTCATGCAGGAGAAGTGTTGCATTTGTTCCGGACTGTAAGGAGAAGTGATGCGTCGAAATTTGAAGGTAATTCTGTGGGAGATGCGGTAGAAAACTTGAGGCACAGGTGCGATGCGAGGAAATCCCGGCGTGCTGTAGTTGATGCGGCTTGTAATGCCAATGTGGTAACCCTGTGCCCCTCAGAACGTGGGTATCTATGCAAAAAGCTACAATTGGTTCCTTCGGGTAAGAACAATTGATTTTGCGATCAAGGAATAATCATTAACGATAGGTTTAAGAAAGTAACAACATTATTTGAGAGAATACGCTGTAACATATGAGACAAACAATTTATGCAGAGTAGTAAATGTTTACTTTTTCTCTGGGTCAAAATATTTTCTATTCAGTAAAAATGGAGTGACAATAAGTACAGTGAAAAAGTGCTCAAGTGACATAGGTGAATAAGTGTCATTTACACATTGGTGAGACAAGGACATATACTCTATATACAAAATGGACACAAGAGGAATTTTTGATGCGGCTAGAATGGAAATAGGTCAAGTGTCTCTGGTAGACTGCGTAATTGCTTGGTAGTTTGGATCCAGAAGACATGATGGGACTGGACCGATACGGAATGTCAATGTTTCGACCCTGACATGTGCATGATTTAGAGGAGCATCATAGCGGGTCTTCTTCAGGACAAGGTAGCAACAGCAAGGACAACCGAATCCATGTGGAATTATTCAGACATATGGTTTCAAAGCGTTGCCTCAAAAGTATGCCGTAGAGCGCCTTGGGATCTAATTTTCTCAGAAAAAGTTCCTGTGATTTTCGGGTATCAATCAACCTAGATTCAACAGGCAGACTCGTGATGACACTCAACGATTGCTCAGAGGTAATGAGGGAATCCCCTTATGATCTGATTTCAAACTATTTCAAGGGCTGTTGCAGTAGTAATCACCCGGTCAATGTAAAAGGACACTGTCCCTTCAATTTGGGAGTGCTCCAGCCTCGCGGTCAGCAATCTCAAAGGAGACAGCAACAGTCCTTGAAATAGTTTGAAATCAGACCAAAAGCTCTGCGTCGATTTCTTCAGCTGCACGGCAGCTGTGCATAGAAATTTCTCCTGCGTAGTGCTGCTGTGTCAGAAAAACAGGCGCTGGAAGTGCCATGCATCGAATTTGGGTCTTTTGCATCCGGGACCTTCTCCAAGGGCCCAGGGCTGAAATTGCCACCACTTGGCAGGTCAGAATTCCCAGCAGCAGAGTTCAGGGATGCTGCAGGTGAAGTCTTTGTTGGCCCTGAGACATCTTAATAGGAGACAAGCACACAGAGCCCTTAGAGAATCTTCCCAAGCAGAATACAAACAGCAAAGTCCATCCTTTGTCCTCTCCAAGGCAGAAGCAGCCACTGCAGGCCAACCCAGCAAAGCAATACAGTTTTCCAGAATTCCAGCTCTTTCTCTTCGCCATCATAATTACATTTTACACAGGGAACACTTGCACTTTAGCACTGATCAGCAGTGGTAAAATGCCCATAAACCAACAAAAACGAAGTCCAGCATACCATCAAAAATACGTGAGGTAGAGGCAAAAAGACAGGGGAACCAACGTCAAGGATGCCAAGTCTAACAACCACCAGAGAGCAAACTTTCATAGAAAGATCCACACCACAATCTGAAGGACCGCAAGGCCAATGATTTTGTTTTTTAAACACATTTTTATTGGTTTTCCATACATCCAAAAAGGCAATGAAACATGGAGAGAAACAAGGGGTTTCGGTTACATGCCCCATTTAACCGTCAGTTTTCCAGTTTCAAGTATATCAGTAAAGGCACAGTTATAGCGTCAGAAGGTGTTTTATACCAGTTTTTGGACAGGCTTATGAGTATTCCAAAATGATGCTGGACATTTATACTTAATCGGAGATACAATGTTCACCCCATGTGCTATCCAAAACTACAGCCCGGGCAAAGCCATCAGTAAGTTCTGTGCAAAAGTCCTTGACCAATCGTTGAAACAATTCAAAACCCAACTTCTGACCGCAAGGCCAATGATAGCATAATTTGAAGCTTCAACATCTGTGATCAGCTATTTTTCAAACGTTTGTATTCTCAATTGTGGACCATGGAGGGATGCAAAATCAGTACCACCTATGGAGCTGCTCCAGCACTGCCATTTTTCCAATTGCCCCAAACGTTTGTGTGGATCTCGATCCTGAGGGAGCCAACAAACTGTAGTTCTGGTGTTCCTTAGGGACAAACCTGATATACCCTTTGACTGAGTAAATATTGATAATGATGTTAATGACTATTAATAATGGCTTTCTTGCCCATGTTCAAGCCCAGTTCAAATGATTTTATGACCTGAGAGAGAATATTTTCCCTAGCACCATATGCATTTTAGAGAACAATTAATAAAACATGGAGCGCTCTTGTGATAATTGTGTATGCAGTTATGAGACAATAGCATACAATGGGCCTCAAAGTCCCTGGCCCTGGTTCAGCTTTTGCCTCTAAGAATTTCCGTAGAACAAATTGACAGGTATTCAATCTCATTTGGTGGATTTTAAACCTTTACCAAATTCTAGCCCTAATCAAGAATTTAGTAAATAAAATAGTACCTATGTTTTTTACATTGGGGAAATATTATTTATACTATAGCCTTTCTTATCAGTTAACACATAAAAACAACATAAAGTAAAATAAAATGAAAAAGGACTTCCTGCGCTTGTCTATGCTATTAATTTTCAGAAGGATTGAGCCATCTATCATGCTTGCTATCAGTTGCCATATAACCCAGTTCCAAAATACTTAATCTGTTTTTTGTAATGGGGAAAGCAGGCAGCAAATTACCTCTCAGATGCTTATGGTGCTGCACAGTTAGCGCACAGAGGGTGAAGAGGAAGAGAACAAGTCCTGTGGTAGGCCCTTTGGAATTCAAAGCCTGCAGCATTTGCCTGAACCCATTTTCATTTGTTGTCTTGCTTTTTGAGTGTATAGGTAACATCTGAAATTTTCACCAACTGGAGTACTTTCTGCAAACTCTTGAACTATTTTTAAAGTAACCTTTTTAATTGTATGTTGGTTTTTCTGTAGTATTTGGTCTCGTGAAGTTTTTAGTAAAGATACCTTATTTTTCTAAAACTGGTGTGGAGTAAATCTGTGGTGTTTTCACTGTGTTACTGTGAGTGTTGGTACAAATACTTTACACATTGCCTTTGATAGCCTAGACTGCTCAGGCCAAGCTACCTAGAGGGTGAGCAGGGGTTATCTTAACAGTGTATCCCCCTTTCCCTGACTAGAAGCAAGGGTCCCTACTTGGACAGTGGTACCTACCCTGCCAACTAGAGACCCCCAGATCTAACAAAGCTTCATAGAGGTAGGAAGTAACAGTGAGGTAGACATCAGTCATGCCCCCCTGCTTATGAATATAGTACTCCGTTCACCATGGTGAACCAATTATACATAGAAATACAACATAAACAATATACTTTGATACACAACAGAACACAAAACCACACTGTGATACACAACCAAACACAAAGCAACACTGTAATACATAACAGAACACAAAAAACAAAGGAAGCCTATAAGGCTGCCTTGAATCCACTCATGCATTCAAACATCATTTGCGCATGGCGTGTTTCCAGGTGTTAGTATATTAGAAATAGATCTTTTGGCTTCAACCTTATACAAGGAGGAGGGGCCCCTAAAGACGCAGAGACGCAGAGTTGCATGAGCCGCAGAAGGCTTGTATTTTGGCCGGGCCGCGGCTTTTCCTGATTTCCCCCTGCGGGTTTAACCAGGACAGGGGGGGTGCACCGAGTTAGCCCTATGAGCCCTACGAGCTGGTTTGAATCACCGGCGAGTGTGGTGAGCGCGGCTGCCGTCTGACGGTGGTCGCAGTGAACCTGCCCCGGGGTGTCTGGTATTAGCCACAGTGGTGCAGCAGGGGGGCCAGGTTCTACTGCGGCAAGGAAAGACGATCAAAGCAGGCACAGCGCTGCAGCCGGAGTCCTGAGGCGACGCCCGTTCTCCAGAGTCCCCATTGCACAGAGTGGAGCCAGCATTGAGAGGAGGCATTGAGATGGTGAAGAACTGTGTTGGATTTTCAAATTATAAGTCTTCCCTTCTCTTCTTGGCATTTTCTTTGCTGTACTCTCTATTAATTGCTGCCACGGTTTCGCAATATTTTGTGTGACAGAGTCCAGTCTGGATTTTCCAGAGAGCCTTTAGAGAAACCGCAGCCAGAGCCATCAAGCCAGCAAGCAGAGAAGGAGCACTTGCTCTTCTCTCTCTGCCGCACTGCATGCCCGCCTCAACGTCAGCGCCAGAGCCAATGTCAATACCTCGATACCGGTCAAGCGAAGAAGCAAGTGGCGTCCTGTGCGGTCCTGTAAGTGGCGTCCCGCTTAAGGATTAAAATATTTTGTAATGCCATACAGGTGCTTGCGCTCAAACGCACCAGTAGGCTCAACCACAGGATTGTCAGGGTCACCTGCAAGCTCAGCAAGTCGCTCCACTGACCACCGTAGTCCCCTAAAACTCCCAAAAACTATCCGGCGAAGGAGAAATAGGGAGCACCTTTCACATTTGAAAACCTATCCATCGGTGATATCAATGCTCACGAAGGGTGTAAGGAGCTCCAAATGGGGCAAGGGGTCAAAGGAGGCCCAGGATGTCCAAGAGATGGACTCCTATGTAAAGCCGGAGAATGAGGAGGGCATTCAGTCCGCTCTCCCAGAGTTTAAAGTACCTCCCTTTCCCACCTTAATTATTCACCATCAGAACACAGGCAAAAAGCTTCAGTCGTCCTCACTTACACAGCTTCCCGGTGGAAATGCCTTACAAGCAGGGGTGGAAGACAGCGAAATGGAAAAGGATCTAGCTGAGGGCTGAGTAGAAGTCTTTTCGATTGACGGCTTGGACGGAAAGGAACTATCATCACTGTCACCATTGGCAGGGTTGGCATCCTTGTTCTTGTACTTCCCCACCAAATGTGTGTGAGCAGGTGTCACAGGTGTCACAGTCTATAGAGCTTAGCCCTGAACTGGTGAAAATGGAGGATTATACCCTGCCGGACATCGCTATATCACTGGAAAAAAACAAAGACTTCAAGGTTCATTTGAGAAAATCAATCACCCTGGATCCGAAATTGAGACTGTCTCCAGTTTTATCAGCTGGTTGCCCTCATATGCCCGCCCTGTACAGTAGTACCCCCAATACTTTTTCTCATGTTCATTCATTATAATTGTCCGAAGTGGGGGCATCAGATGCATTTCTGGATAAGGGGGCATATGACATCCTGAACTCAGTCGAGATTTTTTATGCATTGGAGAGAATTCGCTCATCAATTTGATCTTTGTTGGAAAAAACGACGGTAAATTCTGATCATATATTGGAGGTTCTCTCTCCTATCTTAATGGGCATTCAAGAACCTAGCTCGGTTAATCAAGTAACAGATAAGTTAGCAAAGGTCCCTGATATAGATTGCATCCCATGCCAGTCATGTAATGGGATGTCTATAAGTGGAATTAAGTTAGAGGAGCAGAAAGTTAAGGAGGCCGCTATAGTTGTACTGCCTAGAGGCAGTCTGCTGGTAAGCTTAGCTCCAGTTAAACAACATAGAGCGAGTACCCAGTCTACTAGTCTTGAGGGAAATTTAAATGTAACTCCAGTTACCTCCCCATTGCAGGTATACCCTATTTTTAGAAAATGTAACTTAAACACCTTGAGCATTGGCAGGTTCCTCGATTAAACCACAGTTTATTGAAGAGGCTGCTAATACGTTAGTCACAGCGCCCCTTGGGGAGGTTCCCCCCACCGAGCGAAAGTAGCACCCGACAAAGTCGGAGCGGGAAGAAGAAGAACAGGATTTGACGTATCCCTAAACGGAAACAGAAAAAACTACGGTTACCCACCGTAATTGTACTAAATCACCATCAAGTAGAAAGGTCCCTGGGCCCTTGGAGCAATCTATATCGAATGTTGGTCATAACGAAGGGCTAGTTAATGGTAATCAGCCGACCTTCTTGGACCCTGTGCCGAATAAGCCACGGAGCCAAGAGGGTCAGGAAGAAAGAGGGTCCCCTAAAGTCACCTTGGGTGACATAGAGATTCAGAGTTTCCCCTGCAACACTATTTTGGCTCATCACGGGATCAGTGGAGACCCTACACCAGGAAATGTACTGACAAATTCATACGTCTCTGTGTTAGAACAGGGTGTAGTTAGTGGAGGTGCCCCTCTTCTTCCTTTCGGTCGGGATACTCTCCCAGTATCGTATGATCCCAGCCAGGGGAGAGTTGGGAAGGGGGACTTAATCACAGTTTGTAGCAGTAATAGGGTTAGGTCAGAGAGGGGATCGGTCTTGGGGCCAATGGGTAAGCGGCACATAGGGCACACAGGGCCGGGTATCAGGCAAGCTAACAAAACCTTGCTTTTTGTCTCCGTGTTCGATACTGACTCAATGTTACTGAATAGAAGCGCCCTTTTTCAGTTGTTATCAGAAATAGAGGACTTGGGACTGGTAACAAGCAAAGACCTCGAGTTGGTTTATTTAGACCTGAGGAGTGACCCTCCAAACACTAGAGTCACATTTACATCAGGGGTAGTTTCAATGCTAGTACTGGCCAATGTAGATTCCTTTAGGAAAAGAGGAATAGACGTGCTCCCTTGTGTGAATCTTTGGCTTGTCCCATTTGAATCCTCAGGGAAGACCCATCAGGTGCCGGTAGCGGGTTCCCTACTCCCATGGGTGTTATAAACCCTATCAATCCTAAAGACATTAAAATATCAGTAGGGAGAAGCCCGGAATCAGAGAAATTAACATTATAAGTCCCCAAGTTCAAAGGCCCAGTAGTCCCATTAGGGAGGATGAGATGGCCCAGTGGAGCTGGGTAGCTGGTACCCTGAATGGCTCAAAAGAAACTGCAAAACTGCCCTTGTTGCGGAGGTAGCCAATTGGGAAAAATTCTATCCTGGAATCTAGCGGGGGTAGAAAAAACTAATTGTAAGCCTAAATCATTATTAGAATATGACCCTAAAATAATTTGCCTTCAGGAAACCTGGAATGGTGGGGATTTTCACTTCGAGAATTTCTTTGTATACACTTGTGCAGCAAAATCTTCTGTAAAAGGGCATGATAGCGGTGGTTTCGCTATTTTGCTTAGCCGTACCATAAGATGGGATCCTGTGATCTACATTCATCCCTCAAAGTGTTGTATCGGAGTGATGTTGAGGATGGATGAAGATAAATCAGGGCAAGCTGTTTCCCTTCTTCTGGTAAACGTGCATATTCCCCCAGGGAGAGCATTCAACTCACTGGTTGATTCCATCTGTACCTATGTGCAAAGGATAAGTAACACTGAAGAATGCTCGCGGATTATGATGTGGGTGATTTTAACGCAAACATTTCCAATGGTTCTGTCATGTCTTTTTCAAATCTTGAGCTGGAGGAAGTATGGTCTATTCAGGATTCTTTACTGCACGATCATTTAAGATCAGATAAACGAGGCCTGTTACTGTTACATAATCTGAGAATGTTTGACCTAGTAATGCTAAATGGTAGATTCTCAGAGGATTCCCCAGCCTCCCATACTTACTGGGGCCCATATGGTCATCCATTAATTGATTACATGGTGGTATCTTACCAACTTTTTGGTGTATGTACACAATTTAAGGTACTTCCAACAAGTATGAGTGATCATAGAATTTTGGCTGTTAATGTTGACATGGAAATTGAGAAGCCTGAACTCTGGAATCATAGGGACGAAAAGGTTTCATATAATCGCAGTAATAGGCACACTTTTTGGTCAAATAATTTGCTTCTAAGTTTTAAGAGAAGTTTTGAAAATATGGCCTTTATTTGCACTCAAGAAACCCCTATTGCGTGGTTTGATAGAATCCTGGGTGTAACTAGATTGTGTGGAAGTAAAAAGCAAGTTGCCAGTTCTGCATCACCAGTGGCTAAATCATGGGAATTCAAATAAATAAACCGGGAAATTAATGCCTTAATCAGAGAACAATTTAGGCTGTCCTCAATACCAAGGCAAAGGGAAATCAATAGACTAAAACAGGCACGGAAAAGGAAAATGGTATCAGAACGCACAAGGGTCGAAGACTCAAACTGGGTTAAACTTCGATAGGTCACTCAAACTTGTGACACCAGGAAATTTTGGGCACTGACAGCAACATTTTGCGATGGGAGGGATAAGGCAAAGCCCATTTTGATTTCAGATGTAGAATGGTCTGCGTATATTTCCCAGCTGTATGCTTCAAATTCTACAGTTGGATGGAATCACGATGTTGGCTCTGCCTCTTCCGTGGGGTGTGATTATGGTGCCCCTTCGTGCATTGAAATAGAAGGTTACATTAAAGGGGCAAGATAATCTAGTGCGAGGGGCCCAGATGATGTAACAATAGCCATAATTAAAAAGGATGGCGAAGCATGGGCAGAATTTTTACATCCACTGTTTGTACATTGTTATACCCATGGCGACATTCCACAATCCTGGAAGGGAAGTATAATTGTTCCTTTATACAAAAAGGGTCCAAAAAATTCCTCTGCCAGTTTTAGACATATCTCTCTCCTGGATGTGACTGGTAAATTAGTGAAGAGCATTCTTACCCATCTGCAAGATTGGGCTTTCGGAAATGGTCTCATCCCCATGGAGAAAACAGGATTTCGCAAAAACAGTGGAACCCTGGATAACATCATCGCCTTGCAAACTTCAACTGAAAAATATCCAGTGAGCCGGGGAATGCCGTTATATGCGGCTTTTATAGATTTCTCTACAGCCTTTGACCGCGTAGATCGGAGTATGTTGTGGAGAAAATTAGTTACCATTGGGATACAAGGGAATCTATTACGATTGATTATTGCGCTGCATTCCTCTACTTGGACGCAGGTTTTATTGGGGGAACAGAGGGCCTTTCAAGAAAAATAGAAGCTTATAATGGGTTGAAGCAAGGGTGTCTTCTGGTCCCTCTTCTTCTTTCTATTTACGTTAATGATTTGCCAAGTAGAGTGGGGTTCAGCAAAGGGGATTCCCCTAAACTAGGAAACTTAAAGTTGAGCTGCCTGCTATATGCAGATGATGCCATATTAATGGATCTAACTCCAATAGGACTTCAAAGACGCCTTGCTGAGTTGATTAGATATACAGAAGAATTCCACTTAGAAATAAATATTTTAAAGAGCAAAGTTATGGTTTTTAGCTATCGGGGATGTAGAGTCAGAAAGAACTTGCATGGGTTCTTGGGAAATGAGAAATTGGTTGTAGTAAAATTTTACCCATATTTAGGAAAAATCTTTACAAACAGGTGTTCGAGTAGCAATCAAATTGTTCAATGTAAAGGCAAGGCAATTTCACAGGCCTTCACAATTAATCAATTTTATACACACTGTGGGAAAAGACACCGCACATATTTTATCAGTTTATAAAGTTAAGATACCACCAGCATTGAGCTATGCCTGTGAAACAGTAGATGCACAAGAGTGGGATAAATTCGAGAAAGTAGAGGGACAGATTTGGTGTCAAATCTGTAATCTGAATCGTGCTGCTCCGATCACAGCGATTCGGCTAGAATTTGGTTTACTCTCCACTTATGTGCTTTCTATGGCTGTGTGCTTAAGATGGTGCAACACATTAGCAAACAGCTCTGATAACGCCCTGTGGTTAGCACTAAGGGCCTCATGTAGGTGGGCTGGCATTTACCACTTCATAAATACTGAATCATACCGATTCGGTATTTATGAAGTGGTAAATGCAATGTAGGTAATGAGTCGGTAAATATTACCGAATCGGAAAAATTCGGTAATTACCGAATCGGTATTTACCGATTCGGTAATGAGGCATACCTTCCCATGGATGGGAAGGTATGCCTCATTACCGAATCGGTAAATACCGATTCGGTAATGGGGGAGCACATGCAAGGGTGGCAGGGTGTCACATTGACACCCTGTTGCACCCCTGATTCGGCCATGTGTGCACATGTGGCGCACATACATGCCCTAAGGGCATGTATGTCTGCCACATTGCACACTTAAACGTGCACAAAAATGCTTTTTTTCTCCTATTCGTCATTTACCACCAACCTTTAGTTGGTGGTAAATAACGAATCCCCACACCCACCACACACCCCCCCTACATCTCATTTCATGATTCGGTATTTACCGAATCGGTAATATTACCGATTCGGTAATTTTACCGATTCGGTAAATACCGAATCATGAAATTCTCCCCCTACATCTCAAAAGCCAAAATACCGGTCGGTAACGGTATAATTACCGAAAATCGGCCGTTACCGACCGGTATTTGGCTTCCTACATGAGGCCCTAAGTGAGGAAATCTCTGCCCGCATGAAAGAAAAAAGTGCTCTTTTTAGGAGTCATCAAAAAGCCATGAAACTGTTCGTCCTAGAGATGGATAGTGTGGCGGTACTTTGTAAACATGCTTTGAAAATCAGAATTAAAAAAGCAATCTACGGGGTATCTCGCGAAAGAGATATTTTATTGTGCGCAGGGAATAGTAATATTGATTGTATTGCGGGGAGTAGTATCTAGAAAAAAAAAAAAACCTTATGTTTTATGGAATCTTAAACATGGAGTATGTAGAGTTATTCTGTTGCTTAGGCTGAATCTACTCCCTTTAAGAATCATAACAGGAGCTTTGGGAGGGCATTGCCAGACAGAAAAGACTCTGGGGCATATGTATGAAGCCCATTTCCCGTTCGCAAACTCGGCCCGTTTGCGAACGAGAAAAAGCCTTTTGGGATGTATCATCCTAAAAGGCTCTGAAAAATGCAAAGAGATGAATCACAAAATTTGTGATTCTCTATTTTGCGAAAGCATTTAAGGAATCGCAAACTGTGATTCCTTAAATGCAATGTAAAAAGCACCCAAGTTGGGTGATTTCTCCTTAAGAAATTGCAAATTACCACCAACTTCAAGTTGGCGGTAATTTGCTATATCTTTGAAAAATGCACTTTTTGGCAATTATTCAAAGTGCCATGTGCACACATGCTCATTTCAGGGATGCATCAGGGTGTCCTTATGACACCCTTGAAATTGCATTCGCAATTTGCTAGTACCTAATGGGTACTCGCAAATTGCAAATGCCTTCCCATTCATTCCTATGGGCCTCTAGGCTCATAGGAATGAATGGGAAGCCATTCCTTAATTGTGACTCGCAATTTGTGAGTCGTAATTAAGGAATACCAAGGAATCGCAAAAAATGTGCGAATTTTTTATTACATCTCGTTTTGCGATTCTCAAATAGCGATTCTCCCCAAAAAATTCTTCGAGAATCGCAAATGCAGTATTTGATACATATGCCCCTAGGTCACTTATGTAACTCCTGAGTACAAGATTTAAATCATGTCCTATTTGTTTGCACCCCTCTTTTCTCTTTCTGCACCTCTATTGCCTCTATCTGTACCCCTGTTCCCTCTTTCTGCACCTGTCCTGCCCGTTTCTGTACCCCTCTTGCCTCTTTCTGTACCCATGTTGCCTCTTTCTGCACTTACCTTGCTCTTTTTGCACCCTTCGTGCATCTTTCAGCACCTCTGTTACTTCTTTCTGCACTTCTCCTTCTTCTTTCTGCACCCTTCCTGCCTCTTTCTGCACTTCTCCTTCTTCCTTCTTCCTTCTGAACCCCTCCTGCCACTTTCTGTACTTTTATTGCCTCTTTGTGCACCCCTCCTACGTTTTTCTGCACTGCTCTTGCTTCTTCTGCACCTTATTTGCCTCTTTCTGCACTTCTCTTGCTTCTTCCTGCACCTCACTTTCCTCTTTCAGACCCTCTGTTGCTTTCTTCTGTAGATCTCTTGGCTCTTTCTGCACCCCTCTTTTCTCTTTCTGCACCTCTCTTGCCTCTATCTGCCCACTGTTCCTTCTTTCTGTACCCTTCCTGCCTGTTTCTGTTCCCCTCTTGCCTCCTTCTTCACCTCTGTTGTTTCTTTCTGCACTTTTCTTGCTTCTTTATGCACCCCTGTTGCTTCATTCTGCGCTTTCCATGCTTCTTTCTGCACCCTTGCTGTCTCTTTCTGCACTCGTCGTCAATCATTCTGTACCTTTCTTGCCTGTTTCTGCATCTCATGTGCCTCTTTCTGCACTTTTCTTGCTTCTTTATGCACCTCTGTTGCTTCTTTCAGCAATTCTCTTGCCAACTTCTGCACTTCTCTTGCCTGTTTTGTCACCTCTCTTGCCTCTTTTTGCACCTCTCTTGCCTCTTTCTGCACCTCTCTTCCTCCTTTCTGCACCTTACTTGCCTCTTTCAGCACCTCTGTTGCTTTCTTCTGTAGATCTCTTGCCTCTTTCTGTACCCATCTTTTCTGTTTCTGCACCTCTCTTGCCTCTAGCTGCACCCCTATTCCCTCTTTCTGCACCTTTCCTGCCTGTCTCTGTACCTCTCTTGCCTCTTTCTGTACCCATTTCCTCTTTCCACACTTACCTTGCTCTTTCTGCACCCTGCGCGCCTCTTTCAGCACCTCTGTTACTTCTTTCTGCACTTCTCTTCCTTCTTTCTGCAACTCTCTTGCCTCTTTCTGCAATTCTCTTGCCTCCTTCTTCACCTCTGTTGCTTATTTCTGAACTTCTCTTGCCTCTTTATGCACCCCTGTTGCTTCATTCTGCATTTTCCATGCTTCTTACTGTATCTCTGTTGTCTCTTTCTGCACTCGTCTTCCCTCTTTCTGTGCCTTTCTTGCCTGTTTCTGCATCTCATGTGCCTCTTTTCTTGCTTCTTTATGCACCTCTGTTGCTTCTTTCAGCAATTCTCTTTCCAGTTTCTGCACCTCTCTTGCCTGTTTCTGTACCTCTCTTGCCTTTTTTTGCCCCTCTCTTGCCTCTTTCTACACCTCTCTTGCTTCTTTCTGCACCTTACTTGCCTATTTCAACACCTCTGTTGCTTTCTTCTATAGATCTCTCGCCTCTTTCTGCACCCCTCTTTTCTCTTGCTGCACCTCTATTGCATCTATCTGTACCCCTGTTCCCTCTTTCTGCACCTGTCCTGCCTGTTTCTGTACCTCTCTTGCCTCTTTCTGTACCCCTGTTCCCTCTTTCTGCACCTGTCCTGCCTGTTTATGTACCTCTCTTGCCTCTTTCTGTACCCCTGTTGCCTCTTTCTGCACTTACCTAGCTCTTTCTACACCCTTCGTGCATCTTTCAGCACCTCTGTTACTTCTTTCTGCACTTCTCCTTCTTCTTTCTGCACCCTTCCTGCCTCTTTCTGCACTTCTACTTCTTCTTTATGAACCCCTCCTGTCTCTTTCTTTACTTCTATTGCCTCTTTTGCACCCCTCCTACCATTTTCTGCACTGCTCTTGCTTCTTTTTGCACCTTACTTGCCTCTTTCTGCACGTCTCTTGCTTCTTCCTGCACCCAGGTCTCTTGCTTCTTCCTGCACCTCACTTGCCTCTTTCAGACCCTCTGTTGCTTTCTTCTGTAGATCTCTTGCCTCTTGATGCACCCCTCTTTTCTCTTTCTGCACCTCTCTTGCCTCTATCTGCACCCCTGTTCCTTCTTTCTGTACCTTTCCTGCCTGTTTCTGTACCCCTCTTGCCTCCTTCCTTCTTCACCTCTGTTATTTCTTTCTGCACTTCTCTTGCTTCTTTATGCACCCCTGTTGCATCTTTCAGCAACTTCTTCACTTCTCTTGCCTGTTTCTTCACCTCTCTTGCCTCTTTTTGTACCTCTCTTGCCTCTTTCTGCATCTCTCTTCTTTCTTTCTGCACCTCTCTTGCCTCTTTCTGTACCCGTTTCCTCTTTCCACACTTACCTTGCTCTTTCAGCACCCTGCACACCTCTTTCAGCACCTCTGTTACTTCTTTCTGCACTTCTCTTCCTTCTTTCTGCACCCCTCCTGCCTCTTTCTGTACTTCTATTGCCTCTTTGTGCACCCCTCCTACCTTTTTCTGCACCCCTCTTACCTCTTTTTGCACCTCTGTTGGTTCTTTCAGCACTGCCCTTGCTTCTTTCTACACCTTACTTGCCTCTTTCTACACTTCTCTCGCTTCTTTATGCACCTCTGTTGCTTCTTTCAGCAATTCTCTTGCCAATTTCTGCATTTCTCTTGCCTGTTTCTGTACCACTCTTGCCTCTTTTTGCATCACTCTTGCCTCTTTCTGCACTTCTCTTGCTTCTTTCTGCACCTCACTTGCCTCTTTCAGCACATCTCTTGCTTTCTTCTGTAGATCTCTTGCCTTTTTCTGCACCCCTCTTTTCTCTTTCTGCACCTCTCTTGCCTCTATCTGCACCCCTGTTCCCTCTTTCTGCACCTTTCCTGCCTTTTTCTGCACTTCCCTTGCTCTTTCTGCACCCTTCGTGCCTCTTACAGCACCTCTGTTACTTCTTTCTACACTTCTCTTCCTTCTTTTTGCACCCCTCCTGCCTGTTTCTGTACCTCTTTTGCCTCTATCTGCACCCCTGTTTCCTCTTTCTGCAACTTTCCTGCCTGTTTCTGTACCTCTATTTCCTCTTTTTGCACCTCTGTTGGTTCTTTCAGCACTGCTCTTGCTTCTTTTTGCACCTTACTTGCCTCTTTCTGCACTTCTCTTGCTTCTTTCTACACCTCTTTTGCTTCTTTCAGTACCTCTCTTGCCTGTTTGTGCACCTCTCCTACCTCTTTCTGCACCCGCTTGCCTCTTTTTGCCCCTCTCTTGGTTCTTTCTGCACTGCTCTTGCTTCTTTCTGTACCTCACTTGCCTCTTTTTTCACCGCTGTTGGTTCCTTCTAAACCTCTGTTGCTTCTTTCAGCAATTCTCTTGCCTCTTTCTGCACTTCTCTTGCTTGTTTCTGTACCTCTCTTGCCTCTTTTGGCACCTCTGTTGCTTCTTTATGCACCCCTACTGCCTCTTTCTGCACCCCTTTCGCTCTTTGTACAACTCTCTTTCCTCTTTCTACACCTTTCTTCCCTGTTTCTACACCTTTCTTCCCTCTTTCTGCACCACTCTTGCCTATTTCTATACCTCTGTTGCTTCTTTCTGCGCTTCTCTTGCCTCTTTCTGCACCCTTTGTGCCTCTTTCAGCACCTCTGTTGCTTCTTTCTGCACTCCACTTAGTTCTTTCTGCACTGCTCTTGCCTCTTTCTTCATTACTCTTGCCTCTTTGAGCACCTTTGTTGGTTCTTTTTGCACTTCTCTCTCCTCTTTCTGTACCCCTCTTGCCTCTTTCTGCACCTCTGTTGCTTCCTTCTGCACTTCTATTGCCTATTTCTGCACTTCTCTTGCTTCTTTCTATACCTCATTTACTTCTTTCAGCACCTCTGTTGCTTTTTTCTGCAGATCTCTTGCCTCCTTCTGCACCTCGCTTGCCTCTTTCAGGACCTCTGTTGCTTTTTTCTGCAGATCTCTTGCCTGTTTCTGCACCCCTCTTTTCTCTTTCTGCACCTCTCTTGCCTCTTTCAGTACCCCTGTTTGCTGTATCTGCACCTTTACTGCCAGTTTCTGCACATCTCTTGCCTCTTTCTGTAGCTCTGGTGCCGCTTTCTGCACTTCTGTTGCTCTTTCTGCACCCTTTCTGCCTCTTTCAGCACCTCTGTTGGTTCTTTCTGCACTGTTCTTGCTTCTTTCTGCACCTCACGTGCCTCCTTCTTCACTTCTCTAGCTTCTTTCTACAGCTCTGTTGCTTCTTTCAGCAATTCTCCTGCCTCTTTCTGCACTTCTCTTCCTTCTTTCTGCACCCCTCCTGCCTCTTTCTGTACCTCTCTTGCCTCTTTCTGCACTTCTCTTGCCTCTTTCTGCACTCAACTTGCTTCTTTCAGCACCTCTGTTGCTTCTTTCTGCAATTCTCTTGCCTCTTTCTGCACCTCTGAGTTAGAGGGAGTTTTAATCCCCCAGCCCTATTATGTACTAGGGCCTTACAGGGGAGGTCATGCCAATCACAGAGGTACCCCAACCCATACTGTACCCTAGTGTATGTAGGTGTTTTCACTGTATTCTAAGTGTTTTTCAGCATAGCACTGGCTCCGGGCCTGGTTAGTCAGAGTCAGGTACCACCAGTACCAGTCAGCAAAAAGTTGGGGGCACAGAATGACTTTGCAACAATGCCTCTTTCTGTACCTCTGTTGGTTCTTTCTCCATATCTCTTGGTTCTTTCTGCACTTTTCTTCTTCTTTCTGGACTTCTGTTGCCTCTTTCTGCATTTCTCTTGCTTCTTTCTGCGCCTTTCTTCTTCTTTCTGCTCATGCCGGACCTCTGTCGGCATAGTTAGAAATTAGCATTTAAAAAACCTTTGAAATGCACTGAAAAAACCCATAGGTTTCAGGGACGTTATAGTTAGAAATTAGCATTTAAAAAACCTTTGAAATTCACTGAAAAAACCATAGGTTTCAGGGGTGTTATAGTTAGAAATTAGCATTTCAAAAATCTTAGAAATTCACCGAAAGAACCATAGGTTTCAGGGACATTATAGTTAGAAATTAGCATTTAAAAAACCATAGAAAGTCACGGAAAAAAACACAGGTTTCAGGGAAGTTATAGTTAGTTGGACATTTAATTTGTACAAAACCAGAGAAATCTGGCTGTTATAGTTAGTTGAGCTAAGTATAACTCACGCCCCTGCAATGCACTGCTAATGACATCACATATTAAATTACTCATGACATGGTTAGTGACATCACTCATGACATCACTGATGACATCTCAAATTACATCAGTGATGACTTCACTGGTGGCGTCATCCACGCGATCCTCTGATGCACCTCCTCCCAGCCTAATATAACCTTTGATACACCCACTCTAAAATACATACTGCCATTGTCGAAACCATAGACATACCAATACCAGTTACTATATACCCACTCACTGATTCCTAGGTCTACACACACATTCAATCACTCACCCAAACAGTCACTCATACATGCAGTCACTCATCAATACAGCCACTATCATATGCACTCATATACCTATACAGACACTCACACACCGCCACTCACCCATAGAGTTACTTACACAGCTAGTTAGTCATGCAAAGAATCAATCATACTCCCATTTACTCACCTATACAGTTATACACACACCACCTCACTTATTTACACAGATACTAACACATACCTACCCTCTTATACAATCACTGACACAAGCACACGCTCATCCACACAGCCACTCTCACAATCACTCACTCTCACATACAGTCATTTATATACTCCAACACTCACATATGTAGTTACTCACACATGTACCACTGAGATATCCATTCACACACCAACACAGCCATTCACACACTCACCCATCCATACAGCCCCTCACAGATGCACTCTTGAACCCATACACCCAGTGAATCACCCACTCACACATCTATGCAGTGAGTCTCACACACCCCACCCATCCACACAGACACTCAGGCACCCATACAGATACTCAGCCAAGCAATCAATAACCCATATAGACACTCATGTAGCCACGCACCAACCCATACAATCGCTTACACACCAACAGACTGATACAGACATTCACACAGTTTAGACCCTAACCCATGCATTCAGTAAGACATGTTTAATCACTCACTCATACAGTCAGTCACACACCTACTAAATCATCCATTCAGACAGTCATACACCCACTCATTCTTCAATACACCTTGGCCTATATATATATATATTCACTGAAAAAACCATAGGTTTAACACAAGTTATAGTTAGCTGTACATTTCACTCGTAAAAAACCAATGAAATTCCACGTTATAGTTAGTGCAGGCAACTATAACTCACGCGACCGCAATCCTCTGCTAATGACATATGTGTCTTTATGAAAAAAAAATATTTGTAATATATGTATAGCTAAAATTTAATGGAAGAAGACATGGGCAAATAAGTGTCTAAATACAGTATTAGCATCAGCAGAGGATTGCGGTCGCGTGAGTTATAGTTGCCTGCACTAACTATAACGTGGAATTTCATTGGTTTTTTACGAGTGAAATGTACAGCTAACTATAACTTGTGTTAAACCTATGGTTTTTTCAGTGAATTTTCAAGGTTTTTTAAATGCTAATTCCTAACTATAACGTGTGTGAAACCTATGGTTTTTTCAGTGAATTTGTACGGTTTTTTAAATGCTAAGTTACTTTACGCCGTTCGTGCCGTGCGCGCCCACTTCACGCAGTTCGTTCCGTGCGCGCACGGTGCGCTTCGCGCACGGTGCGCTTCGCGCACCGTGTGCGCACAGTGAGCACGTGGTGCGCTTCGCACACCGCGCGCCCACTTAACGCAGTTAGTGCCGTGCACGCACGGTGGGCACGCAGTGCGCTACGCGCACCGCGTGCCCACGTTACGCTGGATGGGCCCTGTACACACGATGCCCTTCGCGCACCGTCCGCACACGGAGGACATATTATGCGCTTCGTTGTGAAAGGTTTTCTATTAAATGTTGAGTTGTACAATATGCCATGCACAAAAGGTGCGCTGCGGGCACCTTTTGCACACGGGGGGGGGAATATATGGATTTTGTTTTTTTTTTATTTATTTTTTTACCGTACGCGTACGGTAAGCGTATTCGGCGTTTTAAAAAAAAAAAAAAAAAAAAATTTTGGCTTTTGGAGTGCCTTCTGGCACACCATAACCAAGGCTAGGTGGTTAGGAGCAGTCTAGCATGCCCCCTTTTTATGATATGCAACTTTGTTTTTCCTCCCCCCCTCAGAGTGCGAGAGAGAAAATGGCGGCCGACACTTCCTGGTTTCGACCGATTCGAATGTTTACTAAGATCTAACAGACAATCAGAATCGCGCTCGCGCACGGCACCGTACGCGTACGGTAAGCTTACGGTGCGCGCTCGGAGCGCGCTTACAGATATATATATTGATTTAAATGCTATTTTCTCAGGAACTACTGAACAGATTTACACCACACCTACAAAAGGCACTTCCTTGACCTGAGGACTACCTCTCTGCCAAATTACAATTAATTCTGTTCAGCCGTTCGGGCTGTAGCTGTGTCTAAAAGTCCTATGGAAAAATGCATGGGGAAAACGTGTTTTGGGACCCCCCTTTTTTCTCAGCCCCCGCTTGACGAATCCCCCCGAGACTTTCAGGGTAGGAGCGGAGCGTAGCGCCCCATTAGTTTTGAAAATTTCGCGAGGATTCGTCGACCGGCGCCAAAGTTATTCCAAATAGAATGTTGCGGATTTCCTATGGAAACAGGGTCCTAACTATAACTACCTATTGGCGACCGCCAGTAGGTAATATATATATATATATATATATACATATATATATTCACTGAAAAAACCATGGGTTTCACACACGTTATAGTTAGGAATTAGCATTTAAAAAACCTTAGAAATTCAATGAAAACACCAAAGGTTTCACACATGTTATAGTTAGCTGGACATTTCACTCGTAAAGAAACAATGAAATTCCCCCGTTATAGTTAGTTCAGCTAACTATAACTCACGCGCCCGCAATGCACTACTGATGACGTCACATATTACATCACTCATGACATGGTCACTGACATCACTCATGACATCACTGATGACATCTCAAATGACATCACTGATGACATCACTGATGACATCATCCAGTGAATGTGTGTTTTTCTGAAAATTAAAAAAGTTTATTATATATATATCTCAAGGTCAATGGAAGAATAAATGGGTATATAAGTGTCTAAATGGATGCTTTGTTTTTGAAAAATTTATTGTGTAACTGACTGATTAAGTGTATCATAGTGAATACATGGCTTACTGAGTAATGTTTAAATGTGAAAATATCTGTATCAGTCTCTCACTTTGTGTATAAGTGGCTGCATGGGTTGGTGATTAGCTTCATGGGTGTCTATATAGGTTATTAGTTGTTTTTTTGAGTATCAGTCTGAGTGTCTGTATGGTTCGGTGGGGGGTATTACGTAGTGCATAGGTGCATGAATGAGTGATTCACTCTTTGTATGTGTTGAAGACAGCATGTGTGCAGGACTGTATGGGTGGATGAGTGTGTGTATGGGTGTGTTAGTGAGTGAATGACTGTCTCAATAGTGTCTTTATGAGTAACTACATATCTATTAAACTAGTATATGTGACTATTGGTGTATATAAGTGAGTATATGTGAGAGTGAGAGATTGAAAGAGTTACTGTATGAATAAGTATGTGTTTCTATAAGTGATTGTTTTAAAGACTAAGTATGTGTAAGTTTCTGTAGAAGTAAGTGTGGTGGTGTGTGTATAACTGTATATGCAAGTAAATGTATGTTTGATTCTTTATTAGCATCAGTGACTATGTGTGTGAGTAACTCTATGGATGAGTGGCATTGTGTAACAGGATGTATAGGTGTATGAGTACATATGATGAGTGAGTACATGTATGAGTGACTGTATATGACTGTTTGTGAATGAGTGGATGTGTATGTGGATCTTAGAATTACTGAAGAGGTTGTTGTAACTGGTATTGGTATGTCCATTGTTTTGAAAATTTTAGTCTCGATTTTTGAATGTGTGTATCAAAGGTTATATTAGGGGAAGAGGAGGTCTGCCACTCTGTCACAAGGATGATGTCATCAGCGATGTCATCAGTGATGTCATTTGAGATGTCATCAGTGATGTCATGAGTGATGTCAGTGACCATGTCATGAGTGATGTAATATGTGACGTCATCAGTAGTGCATTGCGGGCGCCCGAGTTATAGTTAGCTGAACTAACTATAACGGGGGAATTTCATTGGTTTTTTACGAGTGAAATGTCCAGCTAACTATAACATGTGTGAAACCTTTGGTTTTTTCATTGAATTTCTAAGGTTTTTTAAATGCTAATTCCTAACTATAACGTGTGTGAAACCCATGTTTTTTTCAGTGAATTTGCAAGGTTTTTTAAATGCTAATTCTTTTTTTTTGTTTTTTTTTTTTCAATTTTTTTAACATATTTTCATTTTAATTTTCTATCCTTTTTTAAAGACTATGGTTAAATTTTAAAAATTCTACAATATATTTTTTATTTTTTCCATTTTTTTAAACTAAACAGGTAAGATTTATTAGTATAACATAGCGGTTTTTTTTTCCCCTTTTTTTTTTTTTTTTAATTATTTTTTTAACGTGCGCGTACGGTAAGCGCACGTCTTGCTTTTATAACGTTAGATTTCTACGCTGTTTGCGTTCATTTACGCAATTTGC
The DNA here is from genome assembly GCF_964204655.1 of Triturus cristatus. Taxonomy (NCBI): domain Eukaryota; kingdom Metazoa; phylum Chordata; class Amphibia; order Caudata; family Salamandridae; genus Triturus; species Triturus cristatus. The sequence continues at coordinate 364,612,427 of NC_140580.1, forward strand.
GTAGACATACGTCACGCGCGTGCAGCGCGTAACACGTACGCTGCACGCGCATGTTACGCGGAAGTGAAGGGGCGTGCCTGTTTTGCGCATGCGCGCGTGCGCGTGTCTTTTTTACGCGCATGCGTACTTTTGCCGTAAGCGCTCCATAGGGTAACGTAAGCGTAACGTACGCGCACGGTGGGTCATGTGATCAAGAAACACAACTTTTGATTAGTTGAAACTACTTTCAGTTCTAGAACTCTCCTACACCACACCCATTCCCCTCATTTCTGCTTGTGATCCCTTAGGAGAAGGAGCTGAGTTGTCTTTGTGATACGATGGCAGAACAGCAGAACTCTTCTGAGAGTGAGGCTAGCAGCACTACCTTGAGGCAGAGAAGGAGGAAACAAAAGAGCTCTTTCATATGGGAGTATTTTTCTTTTCCAGAGGGCAAGAAAAAGGTAAATGCACCCTTAGTGACTTGTAAGCTTTGTGGCCGTGTACTTTCAAGAGGGAATCCCAACAAGAAGTATTCCTTCGGGAATCACACCATGTTGAGACACCTTCAAGATGTACACGGTAGGACACATGCTCGACATACTGAAGGTAACCCTTCAGTAAGTCAACCAAGCACATCCACAGCAGCTCAGCCTGGTCCATCATCTGCAGGGCCGAGTCCATCTTCGGTAGGTCAGCTGAGCCCTTCATCTGTGGGGGGAGCATCTCCTTTTTCTCGTCCTCTGGAAACCAACCATCGGTTGCGAGGGTTTTAATTCGGTGCGCCACTTGTCATGATCTAATTTGTCATAGGGAGACCAGTGTTGCCAGAGTGAACAATTTAATAGATCAGCACATTTGTCGTACCGACTAATATTCCCATTCTTTCTTTCCTCTGTCCCTGCATGAACACAACGGCTCTTTTAAGAGCCAACCTTACCTTTTAACTTTTTTTTATATATTTTTTAAAAGTTTTTTTTTTTTTTTTTTACCGTACGCGTAATTTTTTTTTTTTTTTTTTTAAAACACTAAAAATCAATTATCACATTACAAGGTCCTTGAGAGACTACAATGATAAACTGAAAATGTGATTGTGGAGAAGTGGAAAAAAGGGACCATGACATTTTTGACTTACCATACCCACTCAAAAAATTATTTATTAATTAAAATTTAATTTTTATTGCTTTAAAAATGGTTCAACTTTTCGAAAATGAGTGATGCTGAATGTATTTGCATTACTGACTGCAACCTCAAACCCCACTCGGTTGTGAATACTATGCATGATTCTACAAGATAAGCAGCTGGGTGTGTGCTAAGAGTCTGCTTCTGCACAAAAAAATAGCTCCCCCTTTACATCTAATGCAAATGTAAAATCACCAGAGCAATACGCAATAAATCTCTGCCTGTAATTCCTCTTTGCACACAGAGTCATGTTTTCATATTAGTCAAAAAACAAAATTTCTTTGCCAATTTGAAAGCACACTTACTACTCTTTTTTTTGGCAAATGATAAGTACTTTTACAGTCTGACACATTATGAATCCAATTTTTAGATTTTTAAAAAAGCACATGTCCAAACAACATTTTCAGACCAGCAACATGTGTAACCTGGGTGACTGAGTACACTCCAGCAAGGGCAACCAGCCTTAGTGAAGCTGAATGTATTTGCATTACTGACTGCAACCTCAAACCCCACTCGGTTGTGAATACTGTGCATGATTCCATAGGATAAGCAGCTGGTTGTGTGCTAAGAGTCTGCTTCTGCATAAAAAAATAACACCCCCTTTCCATCTAATGCAAATGTAAAATCACCAGAGCAATACCAAACAGCTTTCTGAGACCAGCAACATGTGTAACCTGGGTGACTGAGTACACTCCAGCAAGGGCAACCAGCCTTAGTGATGCTGAATGTATTTGCATTACTGACTGCAACCTCAAACCCCACTCGGTTGTGAATACTGGCATGATTCCACAGGATAAGCAGCTGGCTGTGTGCTAAGAGTCTGCTTCTGCACAAAAAAATAGCTCCCCCTTAACATCTAATGCAAATGTTAAATCACCAGAGCATTACGCAATAAATCTCTGCCTGTAATTCCTCTTTCCACACAGAGTCATGTTTTCATATTAGTCTGAAAACGTAATTTCTTTACCAATTTGAAACCACACTTACTACTCTTTTTTTTGGCAAGTGATAAATACTTTTACAGTCTGACACATTATGAATCCAATTTTTAGATTTTTAAAAAAGCACATGTCCAAACAACATTTTCAGACCAGCAACATGTGTAACCTGGGTGACTGAGTACACTCCAGCAAGGGCAACCAGCCTTAGTGAAGCTGAATGTATTTGCATTACTGACTGCAACCTCAAACCCCACTCGGTTGTGAATACTGTGCATGATTCCATAGGATAAGCAGCTGGTTGTGTGCTAAGAGTCTGCTTCTGCATAAAAAAATAACACCCCCTTTCCATCTAATGCAAATGTAAAATCACCAGAGCAATACCAAACAGCTTTCTGAGACCAGCAACATGTGTAACCTGGGTGACTGAGTACACTCCAGCAAGGGCAACCAGCCTTAGTGATGCTGAATGTATTTGCATTACTGACTGCAACCTCAAACCCCACTCGGTTGTGAATACTGGCATGATTCCACAGGATAAGCAGCTGGCTGTGTGCTAAGAGTCTGCTTCTGCACAAAAAAATAGCTCCCCCTTAACATCTAATGCAAATGTTAAATCACCAGAGCATTACGCAATAAATCTCTGCCTGTAATTCCTCTTTCCACACAGAGTCATGTTTTCATATTAGTCTGAAAACGTAATTTCTTTACCAATTTGAAACCACACTTACTACTCTTTTTTTTGGCAAGTGATAAATACTTTTACAGTCTGACACATTTTAAATCCACTTTTCAGATTCTTAAAAAAGCACATGTCCAAACTGCTTTTTCAGACCAGCAACATGTGTAACCTGGGTGACTGACTACACTCCAGCAAGGGCAACCAGCCTTAGTGATGCTGAATGTATTGGCAATACTAAGTGCAACCTCAAACCCCACTCGGTTGTGAATACTGTGCATGATTCCACAGGATAAGCAGCTGGGTGTGTGCTAAGAGTCTGCTTCTGCATAAAAAAAATGCTCCCCCTTTACATCTAATGCAAATGTAAAATCACCAGAGCAATACGCAATAAATCTCTGCCTATAATTCCTATTTGCACACAGAGTCATGTTTTCATATTAGTCTGAAAACGTAATTTCTTTGCCAATTTGAAACCACACTTACTACTCTTTTTTTATGCAAGTGATAAATACTTTTACAGTCTGACACATTTTAAATCCACTTTTCAGATTCTTAAAAAAGCACATGTCCAAACAACATTTTCAGACCAGCAACATGTGTAACCTGGGTGACTGAGTACACTCCAGCAAGAGCAACCAGCCTTAGTGATGCTGAATGTATTTGCATTACTGACTGCAACCTCAAACCCCACTCGGTTGTGAATACTGTGCATGATTCCACAGGATAAGCAGCTGGCTGTGTGCTAAGAGTCTGCTTCTGCATAAAAAAATAGCTCCCCCTTTCCTACTAATGCAAATGTAAAATCACCAGAGCAATACGCAATAAATCTCTGCCTGTAATTCCTATTTGCACACAGAGTCATGTTTTCATATTAGTCAAAAAACGAAATTTCTTTGCCAATTTCAAAGCACACTTACTACTCTTTTTTTTGGCAAGTGATAAGTACTTTTACAGTCTGACACATTATGAATCCACTTTTCAGATTCTTAAAAAACAACATGTCCAAACAACATTTTCAGACCAGCAACATGTGTAACCTGGGTGACTGACTACACTCCAGCAAGGGCAACCAGCCTTAGTGATGCTGAATGTATTTGCATTACTGACTGCAACCTCAAACCCCACTCGGTTGTGAATACTATGCATGATTCTACAAGATAAGCAGCTGGGTGTGTGCTAAGAGTCTGCTTCTGCACAAAAAAATAGCTCCCCCTTTACATCTAATGCAAATGTAAAATCACCAGAGCAATACGCAATAAATCTCTGCCTGTAATTCCTCTTTGCACACAGAGTCATGTTTTCATATTAGTCAAAAAACGAAATTTCTTTGCCAATTTCAAAGCACACTTACTACTCTTTTTTTTGGCAAGTGATAAGTACTTTTACAGTCTGACACATTATGAATCCAATTTTTAGATTTTTAAAAAAGCACATGTCCAAACAACATTTTCAGACCAGCAACATGTGTAACCTGGGTGACTGAGTACACTCCAGCAAGGGCAACCAGCCTTAGTGAAGCTGAATGTATTTGCATTACTGACTGCAACCTCAAACCCCACTCGGTTGTGAATACTGTGCATGATTCCATAGGATAAGCAGCTGGTTGTGTGCTAAGAGTCTGCTTCTGCATAAAAAAATAACACCCCCTTTCCATCTAATGCAAATGTAAAATCACCAGAGCAATACCAAACAGCTTTCTGAGACCAGCAACATGTGTAACCTGGGTGACTGAGTACACTCCAGCAAGGGCAACCAGCCTTAGTGATGCTGAATGTATTTGCATTACTGACTGCAACCTCAAACCCCACTCGGTTGTGAATACTGGCATGATTCCACAGGATAAGCAGCTGGCTGTGTGCTAAGAGTCTGCTTCTGCACAAAAAAATAGCTCCCCCTTAACATCTAATGCAAATGTTAAATCACCAGAGCATTACGCAATAAATCTCTGCCTGTAATTCCTCTTTCCACACAGAGTCATGTTTTCATATTAGTCTGAAAACGTAATTTCTTTACCAATTTGAAACCACACTTACTACTCTTTTTTTTGGCAAGTGATAAATACTTTTACAGTCTGACACATTATGAATCCAATTTTTAGATTTTTAAAAAAGCACATGTCCAAACAACATTTTCAGACCAGCAACATGTGTAACCTGGGTGACTGAGTACACTCCAGCAAGGGCAACCAGCCTTAGTGAAGCTGAATGTATTTGCATTACTGACTGCAACCTCAAACCCCACTCGGTTGTGAATACTGTGCATGATTCCATAGGATAAGCAGCTGGTTGTGTGCTAAGAGTCTGCTTCTGCATAAAAAAATAACACCCCCTTTCCATCTAATGCAAATGTAAAATCACCAGAGCAATACCAAACAGCTTTCTGAGACCAGCAACATGTGTAACCTGGGTGACTGAGTACACTCCAGCAAGGGCAACCAGCCTTAGTGATGCTGAATGTATTTGCATTACTGACTGCAACCTCAAACCCCACTCGGTTGTGAATACTGGCATGATTCCACAGGATAAGCAGCTGGCTGTGTGCTAAGAGTCTGCTTCTGCACAAAAAAATAGCTCCCCCTTAACATCTAATGCAAATGTTAAATCACCAGAGCATTACGCAATAAATCTCTGCCTGTAATTCCTCTTTCCACACAGAGTCATGTTTTCATATTAGTCTGAAAACGTAATTTCTTTACCAATTTGAAACCACACTTACTACTCTTTTTTTTGGCAAGTGATAAATACTTTTACAGTCTGACACATTTTAAATCCACTTTTCAGATTCTTAAAAAAGCACATGTCCAAACTGCTTTTTCAGACCAGCAACATGTGTAACCTGGGTGACTGACTACACTCCAGCAAGGGCAACCAGCCTTAGTGATGCTGAATGTATTGGCAATACTAAGTGCAACCTCAAACCCCACTCGGTTGTGAATACTGTGCATGATTCCACAGGATAAGCAGCTGGGTGTGTGCTAAGAGTCTGCTTCTGCATAAAAAAAATGCTCCCCCTTTACATCTAATGCAAATGTAAAATCACCAGAGCAATACGCAATAAATCTCTGCCTATAATTCCTATTTGCACACAGAGTCATGTTTTCATATTAGTCTGAAAACGTAATTTCTTTGCCAATTTGAAACCACACTTACTACTCTTTTTTTATGCAAGTGATAAATACTTTTACAGTCTGACACATTTTAAATCCACTTTTCAGATTCTTAAAAAAGCACATGTCCAAACAACATTTTCAGACCAGCAACATGTGTAACCTGGGTGACTGAGTACACTCCAGCAAGAGCAACCAGCCTTAGTGATGCTGAATGTATTTGCATTACTGACTGCAACCTCAAACCCCACTCGGTTGTGAATACTGTGCATGATTCCACAGGATAAGCAGCTGGCTGTGTGCTAAGAGTCTGCTTCTGCATAAAAAAATAGCTCCCCCTTTCCTACTAATGCAAATGTAAAATCACCAGAGCAATACGCAATAAATCTCTGCCTGTAATTCCTATTTGCACACAGAGTCATGTTTTCATATTAGTCAAAAAACGAAATTTCTTTGCCAATTTCAAAGCACACTTACTACTCTTTTTTTTGGCAAGTGATAAGTACTTTTACAGTCTGACACATTATGAATCCACTTTTCAGATTCTTAAAAAACAACATGTCCAAACAACATTTTCAGACCAGCAACATGTGTAACCTGGGTGACTGACTACACTCCAGCAAGGGCAACCAGCCTTAGTGATGCTGAATGTATTTGCATTACTGACTGAAACCTCAAACCCCACTCGGTTGTGAATACTATGCATGATTCCACAGGATATGCAGCTGGCTGTGTGCTAAGAGTCTGCTTCTGCAGAAAAAAATACCTCCCCCTTTCCATCTAATGCAAATGTAAAATCACCAGAGCAATACCAAACAGCTTTCTGAGACCAACAACATGTGTAGCCTGGGTGACTGACTACACTCCAGCAAGGGCAACCAGCCTTACTGATGCTGAATGTATTTGCATTACTGAGTGCAACCTCAAACCCTTAAAGTATTCCTTATTTATACCAGTACACCTTAATTTATCGTGAAAACATAGTCCATATTATTTTACATGTTCCTCACATTTAAATTTCTCCCAAAACAGAAAATGATAAACACAACTTCAACAAAACGAATTCCAATTCTATTATTAATTTCTTAATTTAACCATATACATCCCCTCTCAAACTCTAAACTCACCTTTAAAATTAGTTAGTAGTGAAAGAAATGTGGCACTCAAACAGCAGATTATCAGAGCCAGGATCTCTGTTCTGTACACCTCTCTCCTCTCAGCAGAACCAGATAATGGCAAACTTTCGCTCTCTTTTTCCACACATATACATGTAAGTTTCAAATCTCAGTGCTTCCCCCTTTTTTTCAAATGTTATCACACATTTCTATTGGTTGAAAACCAACCCTTTTCCAAAAGTACCCTTCCCCCAACTTGACTTCTGCCTAGTACCCTTCCCCCAACTTGACTTCTGCCTGCTACCATAGCAACAGCTCTTGAAACACTGCTGTGCAGAGTTAGGTCAGAAGTTCACCAAACAATGTTTCATTTCCAAAGAGCAGGAGTGCTTGACTTTTCAAACCTAACAGCAAATCCATAGTACTGTTCTTTGGTAACACATTTTTCTGTACCAATACAAAACATGCTTCTATAAATTTACACATACAGCCTAGTTTTTATTCTAGAATGGTATGAAACAGCCAATCAGTTAAAAAAAAAAAAAAAAAAATGTATGCCTCCATTTCCAAACTGGCTTTCATTTCTTTTTACCATTCTACTGAATTACACCTCCTGAGTGCATCCAGTTCTCCTTTGAAGATGTTCACAGTGTGGATTGTAGGGCACAGCTATGTCTTCTGGAGTGAAAAGTATGCAGAGAAAACAGGTATGGTGAGAGACCTTGCTTTGCCAAATGTAGACATTAAATGGATTGGTCAGAGAGGGTTAAAGTGGCACCAATTGATGCCATTGGTGAAATCCTTCATGCAAATCCAATACCCTGACCTCATAATAGTGCACTGTGGTAGCAATGACCTAGGCACTTTGACTGGGGTAGGTCTGGAAATGCTTATGAAGGAGACCTTTGCACAACTGTTTTCACTTTTCCCTAAAACTGCCTTTGTGTTTTCTAACATATGCCAAAGGCAAAAATGGAACTGGTCCAATCATTTCTGTCCACAGATTGACAAAGCAAGAAAGCACGTCAACAAATCTGTTTCTGCTTTCCTCCGAGACTATGGTATGGGTTCCATTTACCACAACAACTTGCGTTACGACATGCAAGACATTTATAGAGGAGATGGTGTGCACTTCAATGATGAAGGGAACAGAGTCTTCCTCTTGAACCTTAGACTCTGCATCGGTACTTACTTTTAGGTACCAATAAAAAATCACTTCATAAACACAACGGCTCTTTTTAGAGCCCCCTAATATCTAAACACTTAAATCTGCATTTCATTTTTTTTTTTTTTTTTTTACCGTACGCGTACGTTGAGCTTACCGTACGCGTACCCCGCGATTTTTTTTAAAATTAATAAATGTTTTTTTTGTACTTTTCTGTCCTTCTTTGACCCCCTTTTAAATGTTATGGGGTCTGTAACTCTATTCCTTGCCCCCTTTTCAAGTTATCACCCTTTTTTTCCTGAGTGAAACACACAAAATGGCGGCCGCCGCTTCCTGGTTTTGACCGATTCGAATGTTTACTAAGATCTAAGAGCCAATCAGAATCGCGCTCGCGCACGTCACCGTACGCGTACGGTAAGCGCACCGTAAGCGCACCGTAAGCTGGCTCAGATATATATATTGATTTAAAGGCTATTTTCTCAGAATCTACTGAACAGATTTACACCAAACCTACAAAAGGCACTTCCTTGACCTGAGGACTACCTCTCTGCCAAATTTCATTAAATTCTGTTCAGCCGTTCGGGCTGTAGCTCTGTCTAAAGGTCCTATGGAAAAATGCATGGGAAAAACGCGTTTTGGGACCCCCCTTTTATCTTAGCCCCCGCTTGACGAATCCCCCCGAGACTTTCAGGGTAGGAGCGGAGCTCAACGCCCCACCTATTTTGAAAATTTTGCGAGGATTCGTCGACGGGCGCCAAAGTTATTCAAAATAGAATGATGCGGATTTCCTATGGTAAGAGGGTCCTAACTATAACTACCTACTGGCGACCGCCAGTAGGTAATATATATATATATATATTACCTATATATATATATATCGATGTTGGCCGTGTTCCTAGAGGACTCCGTATTTACACAGTCCCTACTCATGAGAACCCAGACCCAGAGATGCTTGAAGAATGGGCAGGGAACTCTAAAGAGTGTTCTACAGTTATGATGAGAATCCTTATAAAGTATGCCCTAAAAGATCGGGCAGAGATTTTCAAAGAAATCGACAGGATCAGTGAAGAACTTTCAAAGTTAATCTCTAAGGAAACGTTTGATGGGTTCATGGCCAAGGTTCAATTGAAACTTAACAAATTGGAAGATGAAATTACATGCAAGAAACAAAGAAAATTTATCAGAGACTTCAAAGACTACCAGGCAGGTAGAACTTTGACATTTCATAAAAAATACGACCATCTATTCAATGAATCGACAACTTCAAAATTGATGAAATTCCTCAGAAACCACCGAGGGAGGAACTCACAGAAGAAAGCGATGTATCGGATAGTAATGTCTCTGAAATTTCAGGAGAGACCCTGGCACGTAACATACAAGACAGCGACTTGGGCAAGAGTAATTTCCTAAAACAATTCCAAATGATGACAAGAGCTAAAATGAACCCAGCACAAGGTAACCAGGATTTTCGGCGAGGCCGAGGACGCGGTGCGCGAGGGAGAACCAGAGGGTGCGGAGGAACCGCAGGAACCAGGAAGCCAGGTCAAGGAGAAGAAAGAGAAGAGTCAAACAAAACAACAACAGTGTCAACACGAGCGAAGAGGGGTGCCAAATGAACGTGGTGAACCTATCGGACCGTAAGTTATCAGTTCTTGACATTAATTTACTCTCCTTGGGCTTATCTTTCTGTCCATCTCCCAGGGGTCTCCAACAAGTAGCTCGGGAGCTACTGGTAGCTCGCCAGTACCTTCAAAGTAGCTCTCTGAGGTGAAGTCAAGCCCAGTATCAATATCAGAGTGACAGCCAACCAAACTAATCACAGTAACTCATAATAACACTCAAACACACACTGTGCCAGCTTATATGACCTGCTACATGACAGTCTGTATCCAATCTCAATATAATTAAGCCACAAGGAGATTGACCATGTTGCAGTCCCTCTTTTATCAGTCACAACATGTGCGTGAACAGTGCACCATCAAAAAAGTATGGCAGCAGTAGCCTGAGATGTAATCAGCGCTGACCCACGAAAGTGCGGGACTGCAGGAGTCAGAGTGAAAATGTGTCAGTTAGATGCATGATCAGCTCAAGACCTGAGGAGAACAGGGTATGATCCAGACCAGAGAAAATTAAGAGATTCATCAACATTTATGTGTGTGCCCATAATAAACACTATTGCTTCCTGAAACTATGGCTGGTGCCAAGAACCGCCAAATATATATGCTAGCCCCATCATAAGAGTGTTATATTTGGCATAATTGTGTCCATTCCTGGCATAATAGTGCCAATGGTATACTTATGGTCATCCTTGACTAGTTTAGTATTTTTGGTCTAGTTGTGGTATGCTGGCAGCCATGATAGACCTACTCTGAGCATGACTGGCCTATATGTACCTATTCCTGGCATATTAATGGTCATGACTGATATGTGGTCTTATCCCCGATCCTTCTGGTTTCCAGCCTTGGCACAACTGTGGCCCTAGTATAATGGTGGGCAATACTGGCATAATCCAGGCATCTGTGGTATGGTGAGCATCCATTATGATATAATGGGGTAACCCAGAATTGTCCACGGAACTGGGTAACGATTGGTATAGGAAACAACGGTCCTAGACTTCTTTAAAACTACAATTCAGTTATGAAAAACATTCATTAGTCAAAGGGCATTCGGTACATATAGAAATAGCAATGTATCATTAATGTACCACCATTTTCTTTACAATGCAAACAAGTATATCCTCAAAAGACACAAAGGCACAAAATATCGCTCCAATAGTGACTGTTTATTATTTAGTTACTTTTATAACAGATCACCATATTCAATGCTTCAAATAGAGAAAGAGGTTGCTCCAAGGGAGTGAGAAAAAGGAAAGTGCTCATGAAGTAGGACAGATATAAAGGAGGGGAATCCAAAAGGCAAATATAATAACCAATGAACCACAACCAGTTTTACTAAGGATACCAGAATTTGTAATTGATTGGTTATTGAATTTGCCTTTTGGATTCCCCTCCTTTATATCTGCCCTACCTCACGAGCACTTTCATTTTTCACACTCCCCTTGGAGCCACCTCTTTCTCTATTTGGAGCATTGAATAAGGTGATCTGTTATAAAAGTAACTAAATGATAAACTGTCACTATTGGAGCGATATTTTGTGCCTTTGTGTCTTTTGAGGATATACGTGTTTGCATTGTAAAGAAAATGGTGGCACATTAAGGATACCATGCTAATTCTATATGTCCAGGATGCCCTTTGATCAATGAATGTTTTTCATAACTGAGTTGAAGCTTTAAAGAAGTCTAGGACCATTGTTTCCTATACCAATGGTGAGCATCCATGGCATATGACTGTAATACCTGGGAATTCAAAGTAGTCTGTCCATATGAGGGATTTGTATATGGGAGTACATGATGATAATGACAAGCTGATGTTTTGAGACTGCATTTCTCAAAAACTGAAAACTGATATTTTAAAGGCAGTTTTAGTTTTCAAAAATGGGGTTTCTTCTGGAAAATTGAGTTTGTTTGCCCACAGTGGAAAGTAGTATTAGATGAAAAATGTTGTACATTTTCAGAAACTGGTGAATGATAATTGAAGCTGAGCTGGGGAGATGTACTGCTGTGCTTATGTCATTTGTGCCACTGGGCATGTCAAGACTTGAATGTTACTTCATAAGTCAAGGGGAGGCATTTAATATTGAAGAACTTTTCCCCAGCATTTCTGCTGGTAACCGCACTTGGTATACTTAGGTGGTAACTACTGAAAATCTTGCTTTGGGTGGTCATAGTGCAGTCACTGTTTTACAGGTATATAATTTGCTAGTAGCTCGGGAAGACTTTCCTTGAGCAGAAGTAGCTCTCACAACAGAAAAGGTTGGAGACCCCTTTGGATTATGTACAGACCCGCATCGACATTTTCTGTTTTTTGAGGAAGCTCAAATTGAAAAAATGGTTTCATACTCAGGCAACCCCTAAGCCAAACATCAGCACAATTGTAGATCCGGGGTCACTATGCATTTTGGATATTGAAACTTTACATACCTTGGCACAATTAGATACTGATATAGTGCATCATGAAGACCCTGTGAGGAATCTTAATAAACAAGGCGTAGCAATTGATTCCACTGAGCCAAGCAGATTTAAACCGAAGTCTACCTTTATGCCATCTATACATTGTGATGCAATTGAGGTGTTTGATAAAACTGTCACGAAAGAACTCAAGAAAATGAGATTCAATTTGAAAGGTAATTCTAGAGGTAATTTGAGCTTAAAGCAATACAAAGCGATTGATGATCTACGTAATGATAGCTCCATTGTCATCAGAAGTTCCGATAAGGGGGTCAATGTGGTGGTGTGGAGCAAGGTTGAATATTTGAAGGAAGGGTTAAGACAACTCAATGACAACACTTGCTACACTGCCAGTAACCATTTGGAAGTGTTAGCCTCATATTCCAAATATAATGAAATGTTGGTTAATTGGAATGATTCGGGTTTGCTGGAGTGGGACGAATTTCGTAGCCTGTATTGCAAACACCCAAGACTTCCGACACTGTACTTACTTCCTAAGTTACATAAAAATTACCAAAACCCCCCAGGTAGACCCATAGTATCTTCTATGGGTTCTCAACTGGAAGTAACATCTAAGTTTATTGATCATTATCTACGCCCTTTTGTCAGTGCTTTACCAGCATATTTTAAAGATACCACACATTGTCTAACGATGATTGATGGTGTGGTGTGGGAGGATGATCTTTTACTGGAAACCTTAGATGTTACCAGTCTCTATACAAGTATACCACATGACCTGGGGATCCAGGCCATTAGGCACTTTTTGAGAGCTAGACCAATCTCATTACTAGCCCACACTGAAATGCTATTGGAAATGATGAAGTACTGTTTAACTAATAATTACTTCCTGTTCAATAATAACATTTACAAACAAATCCAAGGTACTGCAATGGGCACCTGCTTCGCCCCCAGCTATGCCAATCTTTACATGGGCTGGTGGGAGGAGCAGGTGTCCCAAGATGGGGAAGCTCAGGATGACAGGATTGTCATATGGGCTAGATTCATAGATGATATATTTTTAATCTGGAGAGGTGATGAGGAGTCAGCTGTAACTTTTATTGACTCCCTTAACAACAATGACAAGAATTTACAATTCACTTCCCAAATAAGTGATTTATGATTGTGTTTTTGGATGTGGAGGTATCAGTTTCCAACAATACACTGGTTACTAAGTTGCATAGAAAGCAGACGGCTGGGAACAGTCTTTTAAACGCTCAGAGCGCCCATCCGTCTAGCCTAATCCAAAGTATTCCCTATGGGGAGTTAATCAGGGCTAAGCGCAATTGCAGCACTACAGAGGAGTATGAAAAAGAGAAAACAACCATGAGCACTAGATTCAAACAACGGGGCTACAGTGATAAGATCATTAAACAAGCAATTGTTAAGGCTGATTCATTGAATAGATCAAATCTTTTACATTCTAAACCTACGTTATCTGAAACTAAGGATTCGGTAAGGTTTATAACTACCTTTTCGAAAAATGCATTTCAAATTAGGCAACTATTTGATAAAAACTGGCACATTTTGAAGAGTGATTCGACTCTAAATGAGTATTTGAATGACACTCCACAGATAACTTTCCATAGGAGTAAATCTTTGAAAGATGATCTATGCAAGAACATGGTAGTTGCTACAGAAGTTGGCCAGCGCACAAGTCCCATTGGTTTTACAACATGTAAACGTTGTAAGGCTTGTGCTATTAGTACAGACTGTAAGATACTCAAGTTATTAGGTACCAAAAGGGATTTTATAATCAAAGGAAATTTTAATTGTAAAACAGAATATTGTGTATATTGTTTGATCTGCCCATGTGGAAAGTTGTACATAGGCAGCACAGTACACCAAGCAAAGAAAAGAGTCCTAGAGCATCTACGCGCTATTAAAAAACATGACATTCAATACCCTGTAGCCCGTCACTTCTTCAACATACATGAGCAAAATGAAAAACTTTTATCCTATGTTGTTGTAGATGCAATTGCAAGACACGAAAGAGGAGGTGACAGAGAGCGCCAGTTAAGATGCCTGGTATCAAGGTACATAATTGAATTTGACACCGTGATGCCTGAAGGACTCAATTCAAGCGAAGAGATGGCTGTACATTTGTAAAAATTACGAGTTGATATGTTTTCTGTAGTAAAAAAAAGAAGAGATTTCGCTAAAAGTGCACAAATTTGTGTACAAATTTCTTGATGTATTCAGTACTATTTTAGTATGTGGGATTTAGCTATTGTAGTCTAATTAATTGATGTTGAGGTGGATTTCTTTATTTCCCAAGATGTAAGGACTATGGTTATGGGCTGATTCTAGATAAATGACTAGAATAATTGCCATTATGTCAATCTGATAGACCAGAAACATCAAGTGCTTGTTAGTCAAATTTTATTAATGGATATTGATTATATTGTAACCTTGGCCCACTTGGGCGAGACTTGCAGCCATATACCATCAACATGCGGAGGGCAGATTCATAACCCGCTTGGGTTTATAATTTTCCAAAGACCTGATAATCAGCAGTGAAGTTAATGACCAATTAGGGGTCTATTCATTTTGTGCAGTTGATGTTACCAATGCTTTATTGCAACAGCATGCAAAGTTGGATCGTATCATGATCTCACATTCCAATCAGATTGTCGGAATTGCAACCCACTGGGGTCTATATAATCCTGAGACGACCATCAATTGTATAGTCACAAATGTTGAGCTGGTTATAGGCGCATTGACAATAATACAGAGAGTCAATAATTCTTTATTGTTCAAATACAAAGGAGGTTTTGTTTGTGTGCCGATATTACTGCATACACAATTATGGACGCATTGATGTCCCAACGCACAATGTGGAGATATGGTACTACAGTGATTAAGTATAACCGAGGAGTATTTACGACTTGTGCCTTTTGTTGGATGGTTTCTCATTAATTTGTAATTGTAAAGTATAGCATAATACAATATGTCAAAATGGCGCTTATGTGTATAAGAGAGAACCCATAGAACCCTTTTAGTCCTTCCTCAATGTTATTGTTTGAGGCATAATGTAAATACGGGAAAGTAAGATGTCCGCCATACCGTGAAAAAGCTGTCAAGCGAAACGCGTTGGTGAGGCGCTACCTCGCACATTAAATCCTTTCAACAAAGACTCCTGCGTGTCCTGGATTTCTTTTGTAGTAGCAAAAGTTAGTGTTTGATATGGGGTTGACGGAGCCCATCCAGGACCGCCACGCTTGAAGCTCCGGACTTCCGTGATCACGTGTTTGGATATATATATATATATAGATATATCACCCGAAATTAGCCCAGAAGCTTGAGGCCGCACACGTAGCAGGTAAGGAAACAACCTTTTATTCACGAACATGCTGACGCTTTGTAACGCCTTTTCATAGTCCTGGCCTGACGCGTTTTGAAGCCGTTTTCGCTTCTCTTCAGAGGCCGTGACAGCGGAAAGTAATTATAGGCTTTGACCACGCCTCCCCTGCGTGTTTGTAATTGCTGTTTAGCTCCAGGGATAATTTCGGGTGATGTATAATGCGGCGTTGCCAGGCCGCAGAGGGATCGCACCACTCTAAACCAGGGAGTGTCCATGAGGGGGGCAACATCCTCCTTCGTACGAGCGCAGCGGGTGAACTAATTAATGCTGAGCAAGTAACAACGGGGCTCAATGGAGGGCCAGAGAACTTGTCCTAAAGTTGTGTGCAGCGGACAGAACTCACTGTGAGGATTGAAATGGGCGCGATGTAAACCACAAATCCCAGCGTGCAGCAAAAACGGAGAAAACATCCCTGGAGCTAAACAGCAATTACAAACACGCAGGGGAGGCGTGGTCAAAGCCTATAATTACTTTCCGCTGTCACGGCCTCTGAAGAGAAGCGAAAACGGCTTCGAAACGCGTCAGGCCAGGACTATGAAAAGGCGTTACAAAGCGTCAGCATGTTCGTGAATAAAAGGTTGTTTCCTTACCTGCTACGTGTGCGGCCTCAAGCTTCTGGGCTAATTTCGGGTGATATATATATATATATATGCAATTGCAACCACAATCCTTGGATGAAAAGTTGTGTGAAACACAACCAGGAACGGACCACCACGCAGGTAAATAGTTTCAAAGTTCAGGTTTATTTTTCCTTACAGCAACATGACGCGTTTCGCCCGGATTCAACCGGGCTTGTTCACATGACATGTCGAGACAAATCAGTGCAATAAATACAATTTCAAAGTGAAACAAACTCCTCCTATAGGATTCATAGAACAAGAAAACAGACTCAACATGGGAGCACCATCGTATATGTATCTCGCAACAGAAACATACAAAGTATAAAAGTGCAAATATTATTCTTGCGATCTGTTGCAAAGATAAATGCCATACATAAATATATTAAAAAATAAATAAATAAATATGTATGATAAAAGGACAATGTAAAAAAAGTTAAATAGTAAATAACAATAAAGTTATTCAACATTGTCCTCTTCGAATTCAAAACTTAATAAAGTTGCGAATATAGGGCAAGTGCCCAGTGACTATCTGGCATTATATGTCTCCCCCTTTCCATCATAAGTCTTGTGCTACTATAATTCTGAGGAACAAGAATAAAGTGCTTAGTGCAAAAATAAGTGCTGAATGCATGTTTCCCAGTGCCATAATGAATGAATAAATAATAATAAATACAATGCCTTTTCACTATTAAACCATAGATCACTAGCATGATGTGTATAAAACAAATTAAATTCAACATATAGACGTAAAATCTTAATGGTAATTAAATGGTCAGCGCGATTAATCGTAAATGCAAATACCAAAACAATATCTTCAGTCAGCTATAGGTATTTACTTATACGCAAACTGACCATTGAAAAAATCTAGATAGCAACATTGAAAGGATAAACCTAAGTACCAATGTGCTTTGTATGCAGAAAAATGAGATTAGAAAAAATAGACATCTTAAGCAATTCATACAAAACCCACAATATATCATGTATCACATGTCAAACACATAAGATGACAGAAAACAGTTTTAGTATTTGTAATTCAGACTTAGAAGAAGCAATGCCAATCGCGGTATCATGTCATGTAAATCCCAGATGCAGTACTGGTAAAATTAATCAATAAATTAATCAATAAAACTGGTAAAAAATCTGATAAAAGACAAGACCAAAAACATCAATATGACTTTAAGGAAAAAACACTGACATATAGAAAGTTGTGTAGGTCCTCTCCATTGTTGAGGTCATTTGGCATTTTGGTGTCAAATTGTAAAATGTATTGGCTTTCCAATTGGCGCAATGTTTTCTCCCTGTTGCCTCCTCTTATTGATTTAGGAACTGCGTCAATTACTTAATAGCTGAGATCATTTAGATTATTTTGATGTATTAGTTTAAAATGACGCGCAACTGGGTAGGTAGCGTCTGAATTAACAATGGCCCGTAAATGTTGCAAAATATGATTAAAAACTTGTAGTTTTATGCTACCTATGTATTTCAAATGGCAAGTGCATTCTAACACATAGATAGCATAATATGTTTTGCATGTGAAAAAGCCTTGGATTTTAAAGGGCGTTGGAGAAAAAGCATCTGAGTATTCTTGTTTGCTAATTCCAAACTTGCATGCCCTACAAGAACTACATTTATAAAAGCCTTTTCTATTGGATAGCCAATTGCCAGTATTGCTTACTTCTGGGCTAGTTTTAACTAAGGCCTCCCTCATAGAGGGTGCCCTTCTAAAAGTGATGGCTGGTTGGGCCTTTAATTCTGGTGCAAGGGTGATGTCAGATTTTAAAATTGGCCAGCTTTTATTTATGATTCTCCTTACTTGATTCTCTTGACTACTGAAAGTCGTTATCAGCCTAACTACTGGTTTGCTATCTTCAACATAGTTGGCTTCAGTAGGAGCTTCACTAGTGTGATCATTGGATATTCTAGTATCACTGTCCAAACCTTTTATTTTGTTTAAAGCCGCCTGCAAATCCTTCATCTTGTACCCTCGAGCCAAGAATCTATTTACTGAGTCTTCTAGGCAATCTGTCAAATCCTCCTTGTTACTGCAAATTGTTTTTATCCTTAAAAATTCCCCGTAGGGTATACTTTTGATAAGGTGTCTGGGATGTGTGTTGCTGGCATGTAATGTTGAATTTCCGGCCGTAGCCTTTCTATGGAGTTTAGTGTGTATGATATTGTTGCTTACATACAATTCTACATCTAGGAATTCAACCCTCTCTTTGCTGATACTATATATATATTACCTACTGGCAGTCGCCAGTAGGTAGTTATAGTTAGGACCTATTTTCCATAGGAAATTCACAACATTCTATTTGGAATAACGTTGGCGCCGATTGAAGAATCTTCGCGAAATTTTCCAAACTTTTGGCCAGCTCCGGTCCACTCCTATCCTGAAAATTTCACGGTGATTCGTCAACCGGGGGCCGCGAAAAAAGGGGGGTCCCAAAACACGTTTTCCCCATGCATTTTCCCATAGGGCCTGTTGACGCAGCTACAGCCCGAACTGCTGAACTGAATTACACCAAATTTTGCAAAGGGGTAGTCCTCAGTTCAGACTCGTGCCTTTTGCTTAAATGGTGTAAATCCGTTCAGTAGTTCCTGAGAAAATTAGAGCTAAAAAGATAGATATATCTGGGCGGAGCCTAACCACGCATCTCATCGTGAGATCTGATTGGCTGTCAGCACTTCATCCAAGAGGTGTTGGCAGCCATCTTGGGACCAATATACATGATAGCACCTCATTAAAAAGCATTGCAGTTAATAGAAGGTTTTAAGACTTTAGTTACATTATAAATCATTTGTTGATGGTACCATACTCATTTTAGGAATTGTGGTGTGTTCTAAGGTGATTTTACCATGTGAAAAAGCCTTCTGCTGTGATATCATGAATCATGTTTGAGAGAAAACTATTTTCTCATGCTTTTCCCACAGAGGTTTGGAAGGTGATCTATAAGCTAAACTGAGAGCATATTTTCTGTAAATTCACATTATCTTTCTCAGTCATGTGAGAAGTCTGACATTCTCAGTAAAAAATGTACATCCAACAAGGGCAGAGACTGTCAGTTGATTCCTTTGTGTTCTACTGCAGCTTCCCAGAGTGTTCTAAAGAACAACTAGGGCCCGATTCACAGAACTAATTTAAGACAAAATCCTAAACTTACTATCATTTTGGTATTCACAGAAGGCACTTACTCATTTTGGTACTCAAGAAAAATATGATCCAGCACGCCATAAAGATTATATATAGTACAATAAGTAAATTCGAACAGAGGTGAGTCCAATCAGCAGGTTCCATTTAAAATTTCTCTTTATTCAATATTCTTCTTAAAATCTGCGTAGCCAACGCGTTTCGTCCATACGGACTTCTTCAGGGCTACAAATAATCATAAACATACATATAAACAATGAGTAAAAAATACCATTTATAAACCATATCATATTTACAATCCTATTTTTAAATAAAGAACCTATAGTACAATATACAACACTACATATAGTTTGCAAAACATAAGCAGCAAAACATGAACAAATTCTATTAGAACCTGCTGAAGATATAAAGAACTAAGAGATTTCTTGTCAACAAAAATGCAAGTTAAAGGTAGAGAATATTCCTATCCCATGGTTATCTAGAGAGGCTATTTGGTCCAGTAATGAGGGTATCTATATATATATAATTTCTTCTAATATTTAGGTGGAATGGGGAATTTTTCTTACCAAAATGCTTATTTCTACGCTCTCTTCTTTATATATTCCCACAGGTGTAGAAGCAGCATGCGTTCTTTCCTATATGGGCCACATTGATCTAAAAATACAGTGGAAGGTAATATAGTGTCACATATTTTTAGAGCTTGTTTAATTGACTCTGACCATTAATTACTTTGGCGATTTTTAAATATCAAGGCAAAGCAAGCCTTGTTGCCTCCTCTTATTGTAATACTCCTAGTCAGATCCATAGATCCAATATTCAATCTTATTAATAAGAAGAAGCATACCGATTTTGAATTTCCTTATGCGAGATTCTCTGTATGATATTTCCCAGTTAGGGGTAGACACAATATCTATCAAAGAGAAGTTTGAGAGATGATCAATGTTTTAAAACTGTACCGCAGATAATTAAAAAAAAAAAAAGGGTGCTCAGGCCCTTCAAGAATTTAGTCTATAAAGGGCTATCAAAGTTCCAGGTTGCACTTATCAACACATACTTTCAAAGAATATAAAATAAAAATAGAGTGAGAAATAGAAGAACCCATGTAGGCTTCAAGTTTGCTAAAAACTATGGTTGCATATTAGTGATCAAGCACAAAGAGTTCCTTATTGATAGTTGCTATACTATTCCCAGCTTTTAACACCAGAATTACACTTGGTAGTGTATTCTAACATGGAGTGACAATGTCATATTCTATGGTAGATACATAGACGCCATCTTGTTGATATGGAGTGGTTGCGAAAAAGAGCTATTAGATTATCACAACTATCTAAATACAAATAGTGTTAATGTAAAATTAACTGTAAGCCATTCAAGACAAAAAATAGAGTTTCTAGATCTCAAGCTGTATGTCCGTAACAAAAAAATTCAAAGTGAGATCTTCAGAAAACCGACTGCCTGCAACAGTGTGCTCCATGCTGAAAGCGCACACCCTAGCACCACTATAAATGCAATAGCGTATGGCGAAATGGTCCGTGCTAGGAGAAACTGCAGCGAAGACAGATGCATTAACACAAACTTAGAAACTATAAAAAAGAACTTTCTAAGCAGAGGCTACTCACAAAAGTGCCTCACGACAGCGGAAACTAAAATCAGAAAGCTGGATAGGAAAAATACCCTTGTACAAAAACACAAAAATGAGAATCCAACAAAGAAAGAGGATGTAATCTTTATAACCCAATACAATTCCTACAGCAGTCATGTCTATAACATATTATGTAAGAATTGGCACTTACTAACTAAAGCACAGCTCCCCCCAGGTACTATTTCCTTCACGCCTAAAGTAGTATACAAGAGGGGTAAGACCATCAAAAATATTCTCTGCCCGAGTTATGTTAAGGAACAGAAGATACAGACCAGCAAGTGGTTACCGACAAAGCCGGCTGGCTTTTTTACCTGTGGTTCGTGTAGTATCTGTCCCTTCGGTCAGAATAAAAAATCCAAATTCAGATACAACACCATAAGGGAATATAAGATCAACTCCTTTATAAATTGCAACACTACACATGTTGTATATATAATTGGATGCCACTGCAATAAGATCTCTGTAGGCAGTAGTATTCGTCAACTGAAAATCAGAATACAAGAGCACATAAGAGCAATCAAAAAAAGGGATCACAAGTATCCAATTGCCACACACATTTCTGAATCAATTCCAGACAAACCAGAAATTTGGTTTCATGGGATCGAACATGTTAAGGCACCAGAAATAGGTGGGGATAGGGAGAAGATCCTAAGACAGGTCAAGGCTAGTTGGATTTGTCGCCTAAGGACCATTGATATGGGTCTAAATATCAATAATGAATTCTTTCACTTCCTATAGCATAGAGTACACAGATATATGGTTTGTTCACTTAGTATCAGGAGTATATTTCTTTTCTCCATGAGTATTCTATATATTGTGTTCCGTATTTCATCCTTATGCTGCCCCTTGATCTTCTTATCAATTATCCCCTAGATAATTACTCTATTTAGTTAGAAGCTTGGGACACATATGAAACTATTAATACATCTATAGATTACTGTGTATAAAAATATGGATACCTGTGCATAGAAATGTTTCCACATGCTATCGACTACATATATTTATGGAGTTTTACCATACTTGAATAGCAGTAAGCACAAGATTTCTAGTGTTATTCCTAGTCTTGTAACATTGATTGTAATTATACCATACTCTTGGGATTCTTTTGAATCTAAGGATGGCGTTTGTATATACTTTAAATGCCCAGTAACGTGACACTATTTACCCGGCATAGATAAGTGCTATGAATGAAATATACTCGCACTATATCATAGACTTTCATTTCTTTATAGCTTAAATTCTCTAGTCGGTCCCGTTATATTAACATTGGATTTGACTATTAGCTCCACTTGGGACATGTACCATTTCGAGCATATTCGCATTACACTAGTGTTAATACTAGCACGACTAAGAAATTTAGCATCATACCATTTAACATGCTTCCCTTCAGTCTTTATCTTTAAACCTTTTGACATTACATGCTTCTGATTTTTTATATTAGATCTCGCTCATAACCCCATGTCTTCCAAGATGGCTGCCTTGTGTCATGATTAATTCCCATAAAAAGGTTCCAAGTTAGAATTTCACTTGCGTTCATAAAATCATACAATATGGCGAAATCGCGTTATGATTGGCTCACGTGATAGATTTCCGGAATAAACCTCTAAATACTTGGGATTGCCATTATCTGTCTTACTACCTCGATTTTTGGATTTTATAATCGTGTAACCCTATGTTCACCAATAGCTTCCTCTTTTTCAATTTAAACAGCCTTAGATGGCGATATCGCGTTACGATTGGCTCCCGTGATGGTTCTTAGGAATAAACCTCAAAACACATGGTTCTGCCATTATCTATCTTAAACCCTTATAATCGTGTAATTTAAGGTTTACCAATCGGCTTTTTTAACTCAAGCGGCCTTAGGTCCACATTATTTGGACTTTCCAATATGGCGGTACGTTTTTGCATCAACACCCTTTATGTCTTATGGGATGTGTCCTTGGGTGAAGTCTCGTACCATCGTGGCTTACTGCCTATTGAATCAACGGCATTAGTTTGGCATAGTTGGGCAGAATATGTTTTGGCAAGTACCTACAATATGGATCAATATATTTTTTACATTGATTATTCTGTTTTTTTGATTTGGTTGGTTTCTTTTAGGGAGAATTTTATGGTTGCATATTCGTGCAAACTAACGCTACCTTTATCTAATATTATACATCTATCGCGTGTTGGCATGTATTACTTTTAACGTGATCACGCAATTCTAGATAATTACTAGGCATTCTCAAGTCACCAGCCTTGATTAGCACTATGTGGACCTTCAAATATGGCGGCGTTTCTGCACACCAGCATTTCAGTTTACTTTATAGGAAGGGTTTCAAGATATATTTTTTCATCATTGTGGATTACAGCCGCCTAAAGTAGCGGTAGAACTCATGATGTGGACATGCATAATGTGGCCCGCATATCATTGTCTAAATATGTCGTGTTCTATTCATTTCCCTTCTATTTGTTCTTGATATGGAAGACTTGATCTTGGATGACCCTTTACTTACATTGTGCTGTCTGGGTCTCCAACACTTTCTAATATGGCGGCGCGTTTTTACATTCAATCTACCTCGTTTAGGGACTCAATTGAATCCAGGTTCTACATAGGAAAAGTATTTAAGGCTAACCCACACACTAGTCCCATTATCACATAGACAACGACCTAGAAGGACTGCTCCTGGGACTGAGAAGCTAGAAGTAAGTACCAACAAGGAACTCTATCTGCTTTAGTTAGAATACACTACCAAGTGTAATTCTGGTCTTAAAAGCTGGGAATAGTATAGCAACTATCAATAAGGAACTCTTTGTGCTTGATCACTAATATGCAACCATAGTTTTTAGCAAACTTGAAGCCTACATGGGTTCTTCTATTTCTCACTCTATTTTTATTTTATATTCTTTGAAAGTATGTGTTGATAAGTGCAACCTGGAACTTTGATAGCCCTTTATAGACTAAATTCTTAAAGGGCCTGAGCACCCTTTTTTTAATTTTTTTGAATTATGTGCGGTACAGTTTTAAAACATTGATCATCTCTCAAACTTCTCTTTGATAGATATTGTGTCTACCCCTAACTGGGAAATATCATACAGAGAATCTCGCATAAGGAAATTCAAAATCGGTATGCTTCTTCTTATTAATAAGATTGAATATTGGATCTATGGATCTGACTAGGAGTATTACAATAAGAGGAGGCGACAAGGCTTGCTTTGCCTTGATATTTAAAAATCGCCAAAGTAATTAATGGTCAGAGTCAATTAAACAAGCTCTAAAAAATATGTGACACTATATTACCTCCCACTGTATTTTTAGTTCAAAAATCAATGTGGCCCATATAGGAAAGAACGCATGCTGCTTCTACACCTGTGGGAATATATAAAGAAGAGTGCGTAGAAATAAGCATTTTGGTAAGAAAAATTCCCCATTCCACCTAAATATTAGAAGAAATTATATATATATAAATACCCTCATTACTGGACCAAATAACCTCTCTAGATAACCATGGGATAGGAATATTCTCTACCTTTAACTTGCATTTTTGTTGACAAGAACTCTCTTAGTTCTATATATCTTCAGCAGGTTCTAATAGAATTTGTTCGTGTTTTGTTGCTTATGTTTTGCAAACTATATGTAGTGTTGTATATTGTAGTATAGGTTCTTTATTTGTAAATAGGATTGTAAATATGATATGGTTTATAAATGGTGTTTTTTACTCATTGTTTATATGTATGTTTATGATTATTTGTAGCCCTGAAGAAGTCCGTATGGACGAAATGCGTTGGCTACGCAGATTTTAAGAAGAATATTGAATAAAGAGAAATTTTAAACGGAACCTGCTGATTGGACTCACCTCTGTTCGAATTTACTTATTGTACTATATATAATCTTTATGGCGTGGTGGATCATATTTTTCTTGTGTACAATTGAATTGGAGATTTAGAGGTATTGAATCTTAGATCCTTAAGCACCCGAAACAAACCTGTAAAACTTTTGACTAACTTCAATAATAGGTGCAGATAAAATTGCCTCATACCTCTTCCTTTGTGTTTGATCACTTACTCATTTTGGTATTCACAGAATGCACTTACTCATTTCGGTATTCACAGAAGTTAGGAGTCCTAACTTTAGGACTCCTAAATGCCTTCTCTGAATACCGAAAGTCTTAAAATTAGGATTTTTCGCGATTTAGTAGTAGTAAACTTAGGACTCCTAACTTTAGGACTCCTAAATGCCTTCTGTGAATACCGAAAGCCTTAAAATTAGAATTTTTCTCAGTTTAGTAGTAGTAAAGTTAGGAGTCCTAACTTTAGGACTCCTAAACTCAGAAAAATCCTAATTTTAAGACTTTTGGTATTCACATAAGGCATTTAGGAGTCCTAAAGTTAGGACTCCTAACTTCTGTGAATACCGAAGTGAGTAAGTTTCTTCTGTGAATACCAAAATGAGTAAGTGCCTTCTGTAAATACCAAAATGGTAGTAAGTTTAGGATTTTGTCTTAAGTTAGTTCTGTGAATCGGGCCCTATGAGCCCTAACAGTCCTACTTATGACAAAGGTATTGCACACCTGAAGCCATCTTGATTGGAATAAAGTGGTAACTCTTAAAACATTTAATTTAAAAAGGAACAACATGAGGGGATTCATTTTGCCATATAAAGTATGATTAGTGCTGCAGAAAGAAAAAATAGGGCACATTTTGAGTGAATTCTCAAATCCTCTTCTATTTCATTAAAAAATTCTGACATGCAGACTGAAACATGCACTTTCAATACCAGCAGCGTGCTAACATTCTGAATTTATGGCAAATGTGTGACACATCTGAATGCCTTCTTGATGGAATCAAAGTAAAAAACTGAAAGTATTTCCTACTAAGGAGACTGTAGTAAATGAGGAAGTTAGGAAACTTCATGACAAATAAGTCTCCCAAAATGGCCACCAGAGACAAAAGAGTCCAAATGTAGCCCAAATATCACCCAGATGTAGCCCAAGTATAGCCCAATGACAAAATGTCCCAGAGTGTTCTAACGAACAACTAGAGCGCTAACAGTCTTACTTATGACAAAAGTATGGCACACCTGAAGCCATCTTGATTGGAATAAAGTGGTAACACTTAAAACATTTAATTTACAAAGGAACACAATGAGGGGGTTCATTTTGCCATAGAAATTATGATTAGTGCTGCAGAAAGATAAATTAGGGCACATTTCAACTTCTCAATCCTCTTCTAGTTCAGAAAAAAATTCTGACATGCAGACTGAAACATGCACTTTGAATACCAGCAGCAGACTTCCCTGGTGAGCAGTAGCTTTACTACAGTGATCTAATGAGCAACTAGAGTGCTAACATTCAGAATTTATGGCAAATGTGTGACACATCTGAATAACTTCTTGAAGGAACCAAAGTAAAAAACTGAAAGTATTTCCTACTGAGGAGACTGCAGTAAATGAGGAAATTAGGAAACTTCATAACAAATTATTCTCCCAAGATGGCCACCAGAGACAAAAGAGCCCAAATGTAGCCCAACTATCACCCAGATGTAGCCCAAGTATAGCCCAATGACAGAATGTCCAGAGAGTTCTAACGAACAACTAGAGCGCTAACAGTCTTACTTATGACAAAAGTATGGCACACATGAAGCCATCTTGATTGGAATAAAGTGGTAACACTTAAAACATTTAATTTACAAAGGAACAAAATGAGGGGGTTCATTTTGCCATAGAAATTATGATTAGTGCTGCAGAAAGAAAAATTAGGGCACATTTTGACTTCTCAAATCCTCTTCTATTTCATAAAAAAAATCTGACATGCAGACTGAAACATGCACTTTGAATACCAGCAGCAGACTTCCCTGGTGAGCAGTAGCTTTACTACAGTGATCTAATGAGCAACTAGAGTGCTAACATTCAGAATTTATGGCAAATGTGTGACACATCTGAATGCCTTCTTGATGGAACCAAAATAAAAAACTGAAAGTATTTCCTACTGAGGAGACTGCAGGAAATGAGAAAATTAGGAAACTTCATAAGAAATAAATCTCCTAAAATGGCCACCAGAGACAAAAGAGCCCAAATGTAGCCCAAATATCACCCAGATGAAGCCCAAGTATAGCCCAATGACAGAATGTCCCAGAGTGTTCTTAAGAACAACTAGAGCACTTACTGTCTTACTTATGACAAAGTATGGCACCCCTGAAGCCATCTTGATTGGAATAAACTGGTAACACTTAAAACATTTAATTTAAAAAGGAACACAATGAGGGGTTCATTTTGCCATAGAAATTATGATTAGTGCTGAAGAAAGAAAAATTAGGGCACATTTTGAGTGACTTCTCAAATTCTCTTCTATTTCATTAAAAAATTCTGATATGCAGAATGAAACATGCACTTTTAATACCAGCAGCAGACTTCCGTGGTGAGCAGTAGCTTTACTACAGTGATCTAATAAGCAACTAGAGTGCTAACATTCAGAATTTATGGCAAATGTGTGACATATCTGAATATCTTGATGGAATAAAAAGTAAAAAACTGAAAGCATTTACTACTGAGGAGACTGCAGTAAATGGGGAAATTAGGACACTTCATAACAAATAAATCTCCCAAGATGGCCACCAACGACAAAAGAGCCCAAATGCAGCACAAATATCACCCAGATGTAGCCCAATGACAGAAGTGTGCAAAACACTTATTTTTTGTGTATTTGCAGTTTTATATAGTGCAGACTTGTCAGGTATTGGAGTGCTTTACATGAGCATTGGTTACATCACACAAGATCAAATTCATTTTGGTTGTAGACATGGGGAGATCAAGTGATTTGACCAGAATCACAGAATGTTGAGCTGAAGCAGAAACTCCAACCTGGTTCCCCAGTTGCAAAGACTGCAGCTCTGGAAGTAACACCACATCCTCTCCCCTAGGTGCAACATTTAATCAAGTGGTCAACTGGATAAAAAAACATAAAGATTACAAATAATTTAAAAGTTCTTTGTCGCTATTTGAAAACTCAGAACATATGTCCTCATTTTAGTTTTTTAGAGCACTTACCATAATTTTGATGCAAATAAGACCCTCTCATATATGTAATTTATAAAGGAAATGCTCTAGGTATTACAGTTTTGATTACATCAAAATGACGTCAGGCGTTCCACACTTTTGTAATAAATATAGAATGTTAGCAATCTAGTTGTTCATTGGGATACTGTTGAGAGGCAGAGGCCAGGGGCATTGACTCTGAAAATTGAAGGCAGGTAGGAGAGTGCAGAGGCAACAATTTGACCACACTGGGCAGGCAGGAAGGGCAGTGGCAGCACAACAGACTATGGAGGGCAGTGGAAAGGGAGGCAGGGGCAACAAACCAGCAATACAGGACTGGCAAGAGAGGCTGGGCAATATAATAGACCATTGTGGGCAGAAGGAAGAGGCAGTGGTAGTACAACTATACATGCCAACAGACCCGTTTCAGCCAGGAAACGTCCAATGTTTTTAAGCTCAAATGGGCTTTATTTGATCTGTCTCCTGTCTACAATCTCCTCTTTTTCAATGTAACTCAAAGGGGAAAATCAATACCCCAGTTTCTTTTCAAAATCTCCCTCTTACCAAGTTCAAAATGTTCGCAAGTATGGTACATTGGATCATGGTAGGCAGGAGGAATTGGGGTAGGGACATGGACTCGGATAACAGAAGACAGGAGGGACATGGAGAGGTGCACCAAACTGACCCTACAGGGCAGGCATCAGGGTTTACAGCAGCACAATACACCACACAGGGCATGCGGGACAGGAGTGCAGCACAACAATCCATAGAAAGCAATAGGGAGGGGACAGGACCATGCACATGGACAACAGAGAACAGAGGGGAAAGAGGCAATGGTAGCTAGCTGACCATAATGAACAGACAGGAGAGAAAGCTGCAGCATAACAGACCATAAAGGGCAGGAGGGACGGATCAGGGGCATTACTATGGAACAGACAAGCCAGGAGGGAGGGAATAGGGGTCTGCACATGGAAACAGAGGGCTTGGGGCAAGGGGGCAGGGCAGGAGCAGCAAGATGATCATGGAGGTCAGGCAGGATGGGCACTAGAAACAAGACACACCATGGAGAGCAACAATGAGACTATGATGGTATACACACAGACCATGGATGGAGGGAAGGTGGGAGGGGGTCAGGGGCAGCTAGCTGACCACACAGGGAAGGTGGGAGGGGCCATGGCAGCACAGAAGACATGCATGGCAAGCGGGAGGGTTAGTGGCAGCACAATGGCTATGATGGGCAAGAAGGAGGATGCAGGGGCATGCACAAAGGACGATGGAGGATTGAAGGGAGGGTCAGGACCTTGGCACAGACAAGAGAGTTCAGGGGAAGGGGCCTCACAACAGACCGCGTGGGGCAGGCAGGAGGAGCAGTTGCAGCACAACAGACCAGGGAGGGCAGAAGGGTGTGGCAGTAAAATTGTCCATGAAGGACAGGAGGAAGGGGATAGGGTCATGGCATGTAGACAGGCAGGGTGGAGGTGGCAGGGACAGGTTACAGTCATCTGACAATGCTAGGCAGGTGGGAGGGGAGTGGCAGCTCAACAGAACACTCAGAGTAGATAGGAGTGGCAGGTCCATGGAACTTGATGGGCAAAAAGGATGGAGCAGGGGCATGCACAAAGACATCAGAGGGCAGGGGGAAGGAGAATAGGGGTAGCAAGCTAAGTAAAGAGGCTAAGCAGGAGGTCAATGATGGGCCATAGAATTGGGCAATTGAGGGCAGGAGGAGTGGACTGGTACATCATGCTAAATGGAGGGCAGTGGCAGCACATCAGACCATGCATGGCAGGAGGGAGGAGGCTAGTCCATGGATCCAGACAACAGAGGATAGGGAGGAGGTGGATGGGGCAGCAAACTAACTGTTCAGAGAAGGTGGGTATTAGGAACTTTATTGTTTTTAAAATATGTGTCTGTGCGAACTACTTAAAATATGAACAAGTATGCCTCATAATCTCACTTTTATTCAGGAAGAAGAGGATGTTTGTGACTGTGACTCAGGGCTCACTTGGCAGAAACACCCCCTGACCCTCCACCCCCATCGCAAAATGTAATGCCAGTGAAAAGGGTAGGTGGACGCAGTGTTATAGAGAACATAGTTCTGAGAGCATGATTGAAAAGGAAAACTAGATATAGTATATGGTATAAACTATGCATCAAAAAGTGTGATATAAGATGAACCGGTGCGCGAAATATAATATGCAATACATTGTGCGCAATGACAGATTCATTGGAGAGAGCGAGATAGCACCGGCACTAGCGCGTGCTATGCGATATGCGCCTTGGAGTGTAATATGCACAGGGCAGTGTTGTGTAACATAAATAGTCTCTAAAGTTGTAATATAAAATATGTGCTGGGGAGTGTAACTTTGTATATGCACTGTGACAAAGATATGGATCCCAGATTGTAATATGTATGGCATAGCGCTGTGCGTTATAACATACACATCGAGGAAGGCACGTTAGATGGGGCAATATAACCCATGCAAAGGCATGTGTGGCATGACATATTCACTGGGTGGTATTACAGTGCACATGGGCTAGAGAGTGTCATAGCATACGCACTAGCTGGTGGAATACAACACAGAGGTGTGAGGCAATCGGCGGGCACTGGTGGGTGTAACACAGCATTGGGCTCAGCCAGGAGCACGCTGTGACTCTCAAGTGAGGTTTGTCTGCTTTCCAGAGAGTAAAATAAAAAGTATTACACATCCGGCGGTGGATGTGTTTTTTATTAACCGTGAGGGGGGTTTCTTGCAAAGTTTGGTCGAATTTTTGTCAAATCCCCTTTGAATGGCTTGGTGTGCGTGTATATTAAATGTGCCCATCAATAGCTACCCATGTTTGTATAAATAAACGACAAGGGTGTCTACTTGGAGAGTACCCACCGGCGTGGGTGCCGGGACTAGGCACGGTAGGGCGTCAGACACGTCAGAGCTTCACTAGCGGTGTAAATACATTCCATGTGGATTCATTCTATGCATAGTCGCCTTTTAATGAATATCACGCAAATCGTCATGGTGATAGGTACATACGGTTTGTTCAGCATGTCCTAGGTGTTTCTATAAATATATATATTTTTAAAATATTAAAAAACAAAGGCCAGCCCCGGGGGATGGGGTCCCCGGAGCCATAATTGGCCTGAGGAGGGGGGCAACGCAGCCCCTCCTAAACAATTTAAACAAAAAAAAAGGCCACGACCCGGGGGTTGGGGTCTCCGGGGCCGATTAAGGCCTTGGGTGGGCCAAATTTATTTTTTTCAACAAAAAAAATTAGGGTGCAGGCCCTGGGGGATGGGGTCCCCAGGGCCAGTAAATTAGAAAAAGAAGGGGGGCCACACAGCCCTCCTTCTTAAAAAAGTAAAATAAATAAAAGACCGGCATCGCGCTGGAGGCCACGCCCCCTCCTTGCAGCACTCTGCAAACGCGCCCCCTGGCCAGTTGTAAGTTGGGGAATTAATTCCCCTTCAATACTGAGGGTCCCTGAGGGCCAACTAGCCCAACAGGTATCTCCAGTGTGTGCCAGGGAGCTGTGTTGCAGACAGGTGTTCTGAGGCCACGCCCCTTTTTACACCTCTATGCAACGCAGCTCTGTGGCGCTTACTGGAGGTACCTAGTGGGCTAGTTTGACCCTAGGGACCCTTAGGATTCAAGGGGACTTAATCTCTCAACTTAGAACGGCCACAGGGCGTGTTTACACAGCGGTGAAGGGAGGGGACGGGGCCTGAGGTGACGTGTGCAAACACGCCCTGTGGCGCGTTTCAAGTTGGGGAAATAATTCCCTTTCAATCCTGAGGGACCCTGGGGGCCAACTAGCCCACCAGGTGCTTCCAGTAAGTGCCACTGCTCTGCGTTGTAGAGAGGTGGTGCAGGCCGTGCCCCTTTTTACACCTCTCTGCAATGGCGCTTAGTGGACGTACCTAGTGGGCTATTTTGCCCCTAGGCATCCTCAGGATTCAAGGGGATTTAATCTCCCAACTTCAAAAACGGCCACAGGGCATGTTTACACAGTGGGGAAGGAAGGGGACGGGGCCTGGGGTGACGTGTGCAAACACGCCCTATGGTGCGTTTTAAGTTGGGGAAATAATTCCCCTTCAATCCTGAGGGCCCCTGGGGGCTAACTAGCCCACCAGGTGCTTCCAGTAAGCGCCACTGAGCTGCGTTGCAGAGAGGTGGTCCAGGCCGTGCCACTTTTTACACCTCTCTGCAACGCAGCTCTGTGGCGCATACTGGAGGTACCTAGTCGGCTAGTTAGACCCTAGGGACCCTCAGGATTCAAATTAACTTAATCTCCCAACTAAAAACGGCCACAGGGCGTGTTTACACAGTGGTGAAGGGAGGGGACGGGGCTTGAGTTAACGTGTGCAAACAAGCCCTGTGGCGCGTTTTAAGTTGTGGAAATAATTCCCCTTCAATCCTGAGGGCCCCTGGGGGCTAACTAGCCCACCAGGTGCTTCCAGTAAGCGCCACTGAGCTGCGATGCAGAGAGGTGGTCCAGGCCGTGCCACTTTTTACACCTCTCTGCAATGCAGCTCTGTGGCGCATACTGGAGGTACCTAGTGGGCTAGTTGGACCCTAGGGACCCTCAGGATTCAAATGAACTTAATCTCCCAACTAAAAACGGCCACAGGGCGTGTTTACACAGTGGTGAAGGGAGGGCACGGGCCTGAGTTAACGTGTGCAAACAAGCGCTGTGGCGCGTTTTAAGTTGGGGAAATAATTCCCCTTCAATCCTGAGGGACCCTGGGGGCCTACTAGCCCACCAGGTGCTTCCAGTAAGCACCACTCCGCTGCGTTAGAGAGAGGTGGTCTAGGCCGTGCCCCTTTTTACATCTCTCTGCAACGCAGCTCTGTGGCTCTTACTGGAGGTACCTAGTGGTCTAGTTGGACCCTAGGGACCCTCAGGATTCAAGGGGACTTAATCTCCCAACTTAAAACGGCCACAGGGCGTGTTTACACAGTGGGGAAGTGAGGGGACGGGGCCTGAGGTGACGTGTGCAAACACGCCCTGTGGTGCGTTTTAAGAGGTAGTTTTAATCCCCTGCCCTATTATATACTAGGGGCTTACAGAGGAGGTCATGTTGATCACAGGGGGACCCCAACTCATAATGTTCCCTAGTGTATGTAGGTGTTTTCACTGTATTCTGATTGTTATTTCTGCACGTTATCCTTCTTCCTGCACTTTTCTTCGTCTTTGAGGACTTCTGTTGCTTCTTTCTGCATTTCTTTTTGTTCTTTCTGTGCGTTTTTTCTTCTTTCTTCACATGTCCTATCTCTGTAGGCATAGTTAGAAATTAGCATTTAAAAAACCTTTGAAATTCACTGAAAAAACCATAGGTTTCAGGCACGTTATATTTAGGAATCAGCATTTAAAAAACCTTAGAATTTCACTGAAAAAACCATAGGTTTCAGGGGCGTTATAGTTAGCTGGACTTTTCACTCGTACAAAACCATTGAAATTCCCCCGTTATAGTTAGTTCAGCTAACTATAACTCGCGCGCCCGCAATGCACTGCTGATAACGTCACATATTACATCACTCATGACATGGTCAGTGACATCACTCATGACATCACTGATGACATCTCAAATGACATCACTGATGACATCACTGATGACATCATCCTTGTGATAGAGTGGCAGACCTCCTCTTCCCCTAATATAACCTTTGATACACACATTCAAAAATAGAAACTACAATGTTCAAAACAATGGACATACCAATACCAGTTACAAAAACCTATTCAGTAATTCTAAGATCCACATACACATCCACTCATTCACCAACAGTCCTATACAGTCACTCATACATTTACTCACTCATCATATGTACTCACACACCTATACATCCTGTTACACAACGCCACTCATCCATAGAGTTACTCACAAACATAGTCACTCATGCTAATAAAGAATCAAACATCCATTTACTTGCATATACAGTTATACACACACCACCACACTCACTTCTACAGAAACGTACACATACTTAGTCTTTTAAACAATCACTTATAGAAACACATATTTATTCATACAGGAACTCTTTCAATATCTCACTCTAACATATACTCACTTATATACACCAATAGTCATATATACTAGTTTAAAACATATGTAGTTACTCATAAAGACACTATTGAGACAGTCTATCACTCACTAACACACCCATGCACACACTCATCCACCCATACAGTCCTGCACACATGCTGTCTTCAACACATACAAACAGTGAGTCACTCATTCATGCACCTATGCACTACGTAATACCCCCCACCGAACCATACAGACACTCAGACACTCATACTGATACTCAAAAAACCAACTAATAACCTATATAGACACTCATGTAGCTACTCACCAAACCATGCAGCCACTTATACACAAAGTGAGAGACTTATACAGATATTTACACATTTAAACATTACTCACTAAGCCATGTATTCACTAAGATACACTTAATCAGTCAGTTATACAATCAATTTTTCAAAAACAAATCATCCATTTAGACACTTATATACCCATTTATTCTTCCATCGACCTTGAGATATACATATATAGAACATATGTAATTTTCAGAAAAACACACATTCACTGGATGATGTCATCAGTGATGTCATTTGAGATGTCATCAGTGATGTCATGAGTGAAGTCACTGACCATGTCATGAGTGATGTAATATGTGACGTCATCAGCAGTGCATTGTGGGCGCTCGAGTTATAGTTAGATGAACTAACTATAACGGGGGAATTTCAATGGTTTTGTATGAGTGAAAAGTCCAGCTAACTATAACGCCCCTGAAACCTATGGTTTTTTCAGTGAATTTCTAAGGTTTTTTAAATGCTAATTCCTAACTATAACGTGCCTGAAACCTATGTTTTTTTCAGTGAATATATATATATATACACATACATATATATAAATGCATATGCATATATGTGCATATGTGTGCGTGTAGAGAGAGGTAGAGAGGTAGAGGTGTAGAGGTAGAGACGTAGAGGTAGAGAGGTAGAGGTAGAGAGGTAGAGAGTAGTCGAGAGAGAGGTAGAGAGAGGTAGAGAGTAGAGGATGAGTAATAGAGAGTAGAGAGAGAGTAGTAGAGAGTAGTAGAGAGAGTAGCAGAGAGTGAGTAGGAGAAAGTAGTAGAGTGAGTAGTAGAGAGTGAGTAGTAGAGAGTAGTAGAGAGTGAGAAGTAGAGAGTAGTAAAGAGTGAGTAGTAGAGTAAGCAGTAGAGAGTAGTAGAGAGTGAGTAGTAGAGAGTGAGTATTAGAGAGTGAGTAGTAGAGAGTAGTAGAGAGTGAGTAGTGGAGACTGAGTAGCAGAGAGAGAGTAGTAGAGAATGAGTAGTAGAGAATGAGTAGTAGAGTGAGTAGTAGAGAGTAGTAGAGAGAGAGTAGTAGAGAGTGAGTAGTAGAGAGTATTAGAGAGTGAATATTAGAGAGTGAGTAGTAGAGAGTGAGTAGTAGAGAGTAGTAGAGCGTGAGTATTAGAGAGTGAGTAGTAGAGAGTGAGTAGTGGAGACTGAGTAGCAGAGAGAGAGTAGTAGAGAATGAGTAGTAGAGAATGAGTAGTAGAGAATGAGTCGTAGAGTAAGTAGTAGAGAGTAGTAGAGAGAGAATAGTAGAGAGTGAGTAGTAGAGAGTGAGTAGTAGAGAGTGAGTAGTAGAGAGTGAGTAGTAGAGAGAGAGTAGTAGAGAGTGAGTAGTAGAGAGTAGTACAGAGTGAGTAGTAGAGAGTGATTAGTAGAGAGTAGTAGAGAGTGAGTAGTAGAGTGAGTAGTAGAGAGCAAGTAGTAGAAAGTGTGTAGTAGAGAGAGAGAGTAGTAGAGAGTAGTAGAGAGTGAGTAGTAGAGAGTGAGTAGTAGAGAGAGTAGTAGAGAGTAGTAGAGTAGTAGAGAGTGAGTAGTAGAGAGTGAGTAGTAGAGAGTAGTAGAGAGTGAGTAGTAGAGTGAGTAGTAGAGAGCAAGTAGTAGAGAGTATGTAGTAGAGAGAGAGAGTAGTAGAGAGTGAGTAGTAGAGAGTGAGTAGTAGAGAGAGTAGTAGAGAGTAGTAGAGTAGTAGAGAGTGAGTAGTAGAGAGTGAGTAGTAGAGAGTAGTAGAGAGTGAGTAGCAGAGAGAGTAGTAGAGAGTAGTAGAGTAGTAGAGAGTGAGTAGTAGAGTGAGTAGTAGAGAGTAGTAGAGAGCGAGTAGTGGAGAGTGAGTAGTGGAGAGTGAGTAGTAGAGTAGTAGAGAGTGAGTAGTAGAGAGTGAGTAGTAGAGAGAGAGTAGTAGAGAGTAGTAGAGTGAGTAGTAGAGAGTAGTAGAGAGAGAGTAATAGAGAGTAGTATAGAGTCAGTAGTAGAGTAGTAGAGAGTGAGTGGTAGAGAGTAGTAGAATAGTAGAGTGAGTAGTAGAGAGTGAGTAGTAGAGAGTAGTAGAGAGTAGTAGAGTAGTAGAGAGTGAGTAGTAGAGAGTGAGTAGTAGAGAGTAGTAGAGTGAGTAGTAGAGAGTGAGTAGTAGAGAGAGTAGTAGAGAGTAGTAGAGAGTGAGTAGTAGAGTAGTAGTAGAGAGTGAGTAGTAGAGAGTGAGTAGTAGAGAGTAGTAGAGAGTGAGTAGCAGAGAGAGAGAGTATTAGAGAGTAGTAGAGAGTGAGTAGCAGAGATAGAGTATTAGAGAGTAGTAGAAAGTGAGTAGCAGAGTGAGTAGTAGAAAGTAGTAGAGAGAGAGTAGTAGTGAGTGAGTAGTAGAGAGTAGTATGGAGTGAGTAGTAGAGAGTTGTAGAGAGAGAGTAGTAGAGAGTAGTAGCGAGTAGTAGAGGATGAGTAGTAGAGAGTGAGTAGTAGAGAGTGAGTAGTAGAGAGAGAGTAGTAGAGAGTTGTAGAGTAGTAGAGAGTGAGTAGTAGAGAGTAGTGGAGTAGTAGAAAGTGAGTAGTAGAGAGTAGTAGAGAGTGAGTAGTAGAGTGAGTACTAGAGAGTAGTAGAGAGCGAGTAGCAGAGAGCAAGTAGTAGAGAGTGTGCAGTAGAGAGTGAGTAGTAGAGAGTAGGAGAGAGTGAGTAGTAGAGAGAGAGTAGTAGAGAGTGAGAAGTAGAGAGAGTAGTAGAGTGGTAGAGAGTGAGTAGTACAGTGAGTAGTAGAGAGTAGTTGAGAGCGAGTAGTAGAGAATGAGTAGTGGAGAGTGAGCAGTAGAGAGTAGTAGAGAGTGAGTAGTAGAGAGTGAGTAGTACAGAGTGAGTAGCAGAGAGTAGTAGAGAGTGAGTAGTAGAGAGTAGTATAGTGAGTAGTAGAGAGTGAGTGGTAGTGAGAGAGTAGTAGAGAGTGAGTAGCAGAGTAGTAGAGAGTGAGTGGTAGAGAGTAGGAGAGAGTAGTAGGGTGAGTAGTTGAGAGTGAGTAGCAGAGAGAGTAGTAGAGAGTGAGTAGTAGAGAGTGAGTAGTAGAGAGTA
The DNA here is from genome assembly GCF_964204655.1 of Triturus cristatus. Taxonomy (NCBI): domain Eukaryota; kingdom Metazoa; phylum Chordata; class Amphibia; order Caudata; family Salamandridae; genus Triturus; species Triturus cristatus. The sequence goes on from NC_140580.1 coordinate 364,649,854, forward strand.
GTAGAGAGCGAGTAGTAGAGAGTGAGTAGTGGAGAGTGAGTAGTAGAGAGCGAGTAGTAGAGAGAGTAGTAGAGAGTGAATAGTAGAGAGTGAGTAGTAGAGAGAGAGTAATAGAGAGTGATTAGTAGAGAGTAGTAGAGTGAGTAGTCGAGAGTGAGTAGTAGAAACTCGTAGAGAGAGTAGTAGAGAGTGAGTAGTAGAGAGAGAGTAGTGGAGAGTGAGTGGTAGAGAGCAGCAGAGAGTAGTAGAGTGAATAGTAGAGAGTAGAAGTAGAGAGTAGTAGAGAGAGAGTAGTAGAGAGTGTAGTAGAGAGTGAGTAGTAGAGAGTAGTAGCGAGTGAGTAGTAGAGAGTAGTAGCGAGTGAGTAGTAGAGTAGTAGAGAGTGAGTGGTAGAAAGTAGTAGAAAGTAGTAGAGTGAGTAGTAGAGAGTGAGTAGTAGAGAGTGAATAGTAGAGAGTAGTAGAGAGTGAGTAGTGGAGAGAGTAGTAGTAGACAGTGAGTGGTAGAGAGTAGTAGAGCGTGAGTAGTAGAGAGTGAGTAGTAGAGAGTGAGTAGTAGAGAGTAGTAGCGAGTGAGTTGTAGAGAGTGAGTAGTTGAGAGTGAGTAGTAGAGAGTGAGTAGTAGAGAGTAGTAGAGTAGTAGAGAGTGAGTAGTAGAGAGTAGTAGAGAGTGAGTAGTAGAGAGTGAGTAGTAGAAAGAGAGTAGTAGAGAGTAGTAGAGAGTCAGTAGTAGAGTAGTAGAGAGTAGTCAGTCAGTGTCAGTCAGTGTCAGTCAGTCAGTGTCAGTCAGTCAGTCAGTCAGTCAGTGTCATTCAATCAGAGTCAGTGTCAATCAGTGTCAGTCAGTCAGTGTCAGTCAATCAGTGTCAGTCAGTGTCAATCAGTGTCAGTCAGTCAGTGTCAGTCAATCAGTGTCAGTCAGTGTCAGTGTCAGTCAATCTGTGTCTGTCAGTGTCAAACAGTCAGTGTCAGTCAGAACAGTGTCAGTCAGCCAGTGTCAGCTAGAGCAGCTCTGCTGACCTGGTTCTCTGGCTCTAAAGCAGCTCTGCTGACCTGGTTCTCTCTCTCTAAAGCAGCTCTGCTGACCTGGTTTCTCTGGCTCTACAGCAGGTCTGCTGACCTGGTTCTCTGGCTCTAGAGCAGCTCTGCTGACCTAGTTCTTATGCTACAGAGCAGATCTGCTGATCTAGTTCTCTGGCTCTAAAGTTGCTCCGCTGACCCAGTTCTATGGCTCTGAAGCAGTTCTGCTGACCTGGTTCTCTCCCTCTAAAGCAGCACTATTGACCTGGTTTCTCTGGCTCTGCAGCAGCTCTGCAGACCTGGTTCTCTGGCTCTAGAGCAGCTCTGTTGACCTGGTTCTTAGGCTCTAGAGCAGCTCTACTGACCTGGTTCTCTGGCTCTAAAGCAGCTCTGCTGACCTGGTTCTATGGCTCTAAAGCAGCTCTGCTGATTTGGTTATCTGGCTCTAGAGTAGCTCTGCTGACCTGGTTCTCTGGCTCTAAAGCAGCTCTGCTAACCTGGTTCTCTGGCTCTAAAGCAACTCTGCTGGCCTGGTTCTCTGGCTCTAAAACAGCTCTGCTGACCTGGTTCTCTCCTTCTAAAGCAGCTCTGCTGACCTGGTTTCTCTGGCTCTACAGCAGCTCTGCTGACCTGGTTCTCTGGCTCTAGAGCAGCTCTGCTGACCTAGTTCTTAGGCTCTAGAGCAGCTCTGCTGACCTGGTTCTCTGGCTCTACAGCAGCTCTGCTGACCTGGTTTTCTGCACTCACGATGCACACACCCGACTTCGCGAAAATATTTTTAAAAATAATAAAAGTTTATTATAAGTACAAATATATTATTTTGATGAATATCTTACATAATCTCTTGCCTTAATATGTATATTAAAGACACATACATATCATTTTGGAACATACATTTTTTTTGCGGGAGTCGCGCACCCAGCACGCCCCAGCATGTATATGATGTCACGCGGGACCCGCAACCACGCAAACATCTCGTACCGTAATGCGCATGTGTCGCGAATGCGCGGGAGCAGGAGTCGCAGACTGGTCGCATACCAATCGCGCATATCACGTGATATTAAATGTATGTGATGTAACTGAAAAACATGCAGCCGTCGCACACCATACGCGGATCCTTCATGACTTTTCTAAAATGGCAGTTAGAATGCGCGCACCCACCATGATGTGTACACTTTGAGTGCGTGACTCAGAAAAAAATTTGATTTTTTTAAAAGAAAATAATATAAATATATTAAAATAAAAATGAAAACAAGAAAATTTATCAATATTTCAGTTTTAATTAAAAACTTTTTTTTTGCAATTTTCAGAAAAATATATAATGTTATTTAATGAATAAAATATTTATAAATAAACAGTTAAAAAACGGTAGAAAATCAGTACAAAAAATAGATATAACTACTATCACACTTAAAAGTTAGCATTTAAAAAACCTTTGAAATTCACTGAAAAAAAACATAGGTTTCAGAGACGTTATAGTTAGAAATTAGCATTTAAAAAACCTTAGAAATTCACAGAAAAAACCATAGGTTTCAGGGGTGTTACGGTTAGCTGCCCATTTCACTCATACAAAACCATAGAAATTCCTCCGTTATAGTTAGTTCTGCTAACTATAACTCATGCGCCCGCAATGCACTGCTGATGATGTCACATATTGCATCATTCACGACATGGTCAGTGACATCACTGATGACATCACTGATGACATCTCAAATGACATCACTGATGACATCATCCACTTGACAATCTGATACACCTCATCATACACTAGTATAACCTTTCATCACTCTCTGTAAAATACAGAGTACCATATTTGAAACGATTGACACACCAATACCAGTTACTACATACCCACTCACTGATTCCTAAGTCTACACACACAACTACCCATTCAACAACAGAATCATCTATACATGCAGTCATTAATTAATAGAACACTATCAAATGCATTTATACACATATATAGACATTGACACATCAGCAGTCATCTTATTCGGTTATGCAGACATCCTACTCACTCATGAAAAAAATGTATTGCACTTAAATTTACTCACTTACACAATTATCCAACAACACCTCATTTATTCAAACACATAGTAACTCATTGTTAATATGTTAAAAAAGCACCATTACAATTATACACTCATTCATTTAGTTACTCTCACAATCACTGACTCTTACACATACCTATTTATATTCACCAACTCTCACATACAATGCCTTTTATTTTTTTGCTTTGTTGAAGATGTACAACTAAAACATATATTTGCTCACCAACACACAAATAAATACACTCAGTCACCCAAACAACTGTTTCCACATGCACTCTTAAACCCATACACCTAGTCAATCAACCATTCACACATCTATGCATAGAGTTACACACACCCCATCCAACCACACACAAACTCAGTGTCCCATACAAATACTCACCCAACTAATCAATAACTAATATACACACTCATGTAGTTAGTGACCAACTGATGCAGCATGTTATACAACAACAGAGACAGTGCTGCACACATTCACATAGTTTAGTTACTAATCCATGTATTAAGTGAGACACTTTTAATTACTCACTTAAAAAGACAGTCAGACAGCTACTAAATACTCCATCCAGACAGTTATATATCCACTCAATCTTCAATACAGATTGGTACATATATAATACATATTTCATTTTCAAACTAAACCACATTCAGTGGATGATGTCATCAGTGATGTCATTTTAGATGTCATCAGTGATTTCATCAGTGATGTCACTGACCATGTCATGAATGATGCATTATGTGACATCATCAGCAGTGCATTGCGGTCACGTGAGTTATAGTTAGCAGAACTAACTATAACGGAGGAATTTCTATGATTTTGTATGAGTGAAATGGGCAGCTAACTGTAACACCCCTGAAACCTATGTTTTTTTCCTGTGAATTTCTAAGGTTTTTTAAATGCTAATTTCTAACTATAACGTCTCGGAAACCTATGTTTTTTTTCAGTGAATATATATATATATATATATATATATATATATGTATATATATATATATATATATATTCATAGAAAAAAACATAGGTTTCAGGCACGTTATAGTTAGGAATTAGCATTTAAAAAACCTCAGAAATTCACTGAAAAAACCATAGGTTTCAGGGGTGTTATAGTTAGCTGGACTTTTCACTTGTACAAAACCATTGAAATTCCCCCGTTATAGTTAGTTCAGCTAACTATAACTCGCGCGCCCGCAATGCACTGCTGATGACGTCACATATTACATCACTCATGACATCACTGATGACATCTCAAATGACATCACTGATGACATCATCCAGTGAATGTGTGTTTTTCTGAAAATTAAATATGTTTTATATATGTATATCTCAAGATCGATGGAAGAATAAATGGGTATATAAGTGTCTAAAAGGATGATTTGTTTTTGAAAAATTGATTGTGTAACTGACTGATTAAGTGTATCATAGTGAATACATGGCTTAGTGAGTAATGTTTAAATATGTAAATATCTGTATCAGTCTCTCACTTTGTGTATAAGTGGCTGCATGGGTTGGTGAGTAGCTACATGGGTGTCTATATAGGTTATTAGTTGGTTTTTTGAGTATCAGTCTGAGTGTCTGCATGGTTCGGTGGGGGGTATTACGTAGTGCATAGGTGCATGAATGAGTGACTCACTGTTTGTATGTTCTGAACACAGCATGTGTGCAGGACTGTATGGGTGGATGAGTGTGTGTATGGGTGTGTTAGTGAGTGAATGACTGTCTCAATATTGTCTTTATGAGTAACTACATTTGTTTTAAACTAGTATATGTGACTATTGGTGTATATATGTGAGTATATGTGAGAGTGAGAGATTAAAAGAGTTCCTGTATGAATAAGATGTGTTTCTATAAGTGATTGTTTAAAAGACTAAGTATGTGTAAGTTTTCGTAGAAGTAAGTGTGGTGGTGTGTGTATAACTGTATATGCAAGTAAATGTATGTTTGATTCTTTATTAGCATGAGTGACTACGTGTGTGAGTAACTCTATGGATGAGTGGCATTGTGTAACAGGATGTATAGGTGTATGAGTACATATGATGAGTGAGTACATGTATGAGTGACTGTATAGGACTGTTGGTGAATGAGTGGATGTGTATGTGGATCTTAGAATTACTGAAGAGGTTGTTGTAACTAGTATTGGTATGTCCATTGTTTTGAAAATTTTAGTCTCTATTTTTGTATGTGTGTATCAAAGGTTATATTAGGGTGAGAGGAGGTCTGCCACTCTATCACAAGGATGATGTCATCAGTGATGTCATCAGTGATGTCATTTGAGATATCATCAGTGATGTCATGAGTGATGTCACTGACCATGTCATGAGTGATGTAATATGTGATGTCATCAGCAGTGCATTGCGTGCGCGCGAGTTATAGTTAGCTGAACTAACTATAACGGGGGAATTTCAATGGTTTTGTACAAGTGAAAAGTCCAGCTAACTATAACACCCCTGAAACCTATGGTTTTTTCAGTGAATTACTGAGGTTTTTTAAATGCTAATTCCTAACTATAACGTGCCTGAAACCTATGTTTTTTTCTGTGAATTTCAAAGGTTTTTTAAATGCTAATTTCTAACTATGCCTACAGAGATAGGACATGTGAAGAAAGAAGAAAAAATGCACAGAAAGAAACAAAAGAAGTGCAGAAAGAAGCAACAGAAGTCCTCAAATACGAAGATAAGTGCAGGAAGAAGGATAACGTGCAGAAAGAACAAAAAGAAGAGCAGAAAGAAGCCTTGTTGCAAAATCATCCTGTACCCTCAACTTTTTCAGACGGATACTGGTGGTAACTGAGTCTGACTAACCAGTCCTAGAGCCAGTGCTATGTTAAAAGACACTTAGAATACAGTGAAAACACCTACATACACTAGGGAACATTATGCGTTGGGGTCCCCCTGTGATTAGCATGACCTCCTCTGTAAGCCCCTAGTATATAATAGGGCATGGGGATTAAAACTACCTCTTAAAACAGGCCACAGGGCGTTTTTGCACACGTTAACTCAGGCCCTGTCCCCTCCCTTCACAACTGTGTAAACACGCCCTGTGTCCGTTTTTAGTTGGGAGATTAAGTTCATTTGAATCCTTAGGGTCCAACTAGCCCACTAGGTACCTCCAGTAAGTGCCACAGAGCTGTGTTGCAGAGAGGTGTAAAAAGTGGCACGGCCTGGACCACCTCTCTGCAATGCAGCTCAGTGGTGCTTACTGGAAGCACTTGGTGGGCTAGTTAGCCCCCAGGGGCCCTCAGTATTGAAGGGAAATTATATCCCCAATTTAAAACGTGCCATAGTGCGTGTTTGCACACGTCACCTCAGGCCCCGTCCCCTCCCTTCACCACTGTGTAAACGCGCCCTGTGGCTGTTCTAAGTTGAGAGATTAAGTCCCCTTGAATCCTAAGGGTCCCTAGGGTCAAACTAGACCACTAGGTACCTCCAGTAAGCGCCACAGAGCTGCGTTGCAGAGAAGTGTAAAAAGGGGCTTGGCCTCAGAACACCTGTCTGCAGCACAGCTCCCTGGCGCATACTGGAGATGCCTGTTGGGGGCGCGTTTGCAGAGTGCTGCACGGAGGGGGCATGGCCTCCGGCACGATGCCAGTCTTTTATTTATTTTAATTTATTAAGAAGGGGGGCTGTGTGGTTCCCCTTCTTATTCTAATTTATTGGCCCTGATGACCCCATCCCCCAGGGCCTGTCTCCTAATTATATTTTTTTGACCCCAATCCCCAGGGCCGGCCACTGTTTTTTAATATTTAAAAAAAATATATATTTATAGACACACCTAGGACATGCTGGACAAACCGTACGTACCTATCACCATGACGATTTGTGTGATATTCATTAAAAGGCGACTATGCATGCAATGAATCCACGTGGAATGTATTTACACCACTAGTGAAGCTCTGACATGTCTGATGCCCTACCGTGCCTAATCCCGGTAGACACCCTTGTCGTTAATTTATACAAACATGGGTAGCTATTGACGGGCACATTTAATACACATGCACACCAAGCCATTCAAGGGGGATTCGACAAAAATTCGACCAAAACTATGCAAGAAACCCCCATCACGGTTAATAAAACACACATCCACTGCCGGATGTGTAATACTTTTTATTTTACTCTCTGGAAAGAGGACGAACATCACTTGAGAGTCACAGCGCGCTCCTGACAGAGCCCAATGCTGTGTTACACCCACTATTGCCTGACGAGTGCCACACACCTCTGTGTTGTATTCCACTAGCTAGTGCATATGCTATGACACTCTCTAGCCCATGTGCACTGTAACACCACCCCGTGAATATGTCATGCCACACTTGTCTTCGCACAGGTTATATTGCCCCATCTAACGTGCCTTCCTCGATGCCTCTGTTATAACGCACAGTGCTATGCCATACATATTACAATCTGGGATCCATATCTTTGTCACAGTGCATATGCAACGTTACACTCCCCAGCACATATTTTATATTACAACTTTAGAGACTAGTTAGGTTACACAACACTGCCCTGTGCATATTACACTCCAAGGCGCATATCCCATAGCACGTGCTAGTGCCTGTGCTATCTCGCGCTCTCCAATGAATCTGTCATTGCGCACAATGTATTGCATATTATATTTCACGCCCGGTTCATCTTATATCACACTTTTTGGTGCATAGTTTATACCATACACTATATCTAGTTTTCATTTTCAATCGTGATCTCAGGAATATGTTCTATATAACACTGTGTTCACCTACCCTTTTCACAGGCATTACATTTTGCGATAGGGGTTGGAGGGTCAGGGGGTGTTTCTGCCAAGTGAGCCCGGAGTCACAGTCACAAACGTCCTCTTCTTCCTGAATAAAAGTGAGATTATGCTGCATACTTGTTCATATTTTAAGTAGTTCGCACAGACACAATGTTTTAAAAACAATAAAGTTCCTAATACCCGCCTTCTCTGAACAGTTAGCTTGCTGCCCCATCCCCCTCCTCCCTATCCTCTGTTGTGTGAATCCATGGACTAGCCTCCTCCCTCCTGCCATGCATGGTCTGATGTGCTGCCACTGCCCTCAATTTAGTATGATGTACCAGTCCACTCCTCCTGCCCTCCATTGCCCAATTCTATGCCCCATCATTGACCTCCTGCTTAAACTCTGTGCTTAGCTTGCTGCCCCTATTCTCCTTCCCCCTGCCCTCCGATGTCTTTGTGCATGCCCCTGCTCCATCCTTTTTGCCCACCATGTCCCATGGACCTGCCACTCCTATCTACTCTGAGTGTTCTGTTGAGCCACTCCTCTCCCACCTGCCTAGCATTGTCAGATGACTGTAACCTGTCCCTGCCACCTCCACCCTGCCTGTCCACATGCCAAGCCCCTATCCTCTTCCTCCTGTCCTACATGGTCCATTGTACTGCCACACCCTTCTGCCCTCCCTGGTCTGTTGTGCTGCAACTGCTCCTCCTGCCTGCCCCGTGTGGTCTGTTTTGAGGCCCCTTTTCCCTGAACTTTCTTGTCTGTGCACAGGTCCTGACCCTCCCTTCTATCCTGCATCGTCCTTTGTGCATGCCCCTGCACCCTCCTTCTTGCCCATCATAGCCATTGTGCTGCCACTAACCCTCCCACTTGCCATGCATGGTCTTCTGTGCTGCCATGGCCCCTCCCACCTTCCCTGTGTGGTCAGTTAGCTGCCCCTGACCCCCTCCCGACTTCTCTCCATGGTCTGTGTGTATGCCATCACAGTCTCACTGTTGCTCTTCATGGTGTGTCTTGCTTCTAGTGCCCATCCTGCCTGACCTCCATGGCTATCTTGCTGCTCCTGCCATGCCCCCTTGCCCCCAGCCCTCTGTTTACATGTGCAGACCCCTACTCCCTCCCTCCTGGCTTGTCTGTTCCATTGTAATGCCCCTGATCCGTCCCTCCTGCCCTTTATGGTCTGTTATGCTGCAGCTTTCTCTCCTGTCTGTCCATTATGGTCAGCTAGCTACCATTGCCTCTTGCCCCTCTGTTCTCTGTTGTCCATGTGCATGGTCCTGTCCCCTCCCTCTTGCTTTCTATGGATTGTTGTGCTGCACTCCCGTCCTGCATGCCCTGTGTGGTGTATTGTGCTGCTGCAAACCCTGATGCCTGCCCTGCAGGGTCAGTTTGGTGCACCTCTCCATGTCCCTCCTGTCCTCTGTTATCCAAGTCCATGTCTCTATCCCATTTCCTTCCATGATCCAATGTACCATACTTGCGAACAATTTGAACTTGGTAAGAGGGAGATTTTGAAAAAAAACTGGGGTATTGATTTTCCCCTTTGAGTTACATTGAAAAAGAGGAGATTGTAGACAGGAGACAGATCAAATAAAGCCCATTTGAGCTTAAAAACATTGGACGTTTCCTGGCTGAATCGGGTCTGTTGGCATGTATGGTTGTACTACCATTGACTCTTCCTTCTGCCCAAAATGGTCTATTACATTGCCACAGCCTCTCTTGCAAGTCCTGTATTGTTGGTTTGTTGCCCCTGCCCCCCTTTCCACTGCCCTCCATAGTCTGTTGTGCTTCCACGGCCCTTCCTGCCTGCTCAGTGTGGTTAAATTGTTGCCTTTGCACCCTCCTACCTGCCTTCAATTTTCAGAGTCCGTGCCCCTGGCCTCTGCCTCTCAACAGTATCCTAATGAACAACTAGATTGCTAACATTCTATATTTATTACAAAAGTGTGGAACGCCTGACATCATCTTGATGTAATCAAAACTGTAATACCTAGAGCATTTCCTTTAGAAATTACATATATGAGAGGGTCTTATTGGCATCAAAATTATGGTTAGTGCTCTAAAAGACTAAAATAAGGACATATTTTCTGAGTTTTCAAATAGCGACAAAGCACTTTTAAATTATTTGTTATCTTTATGTTTTTTTATCCAGTTGACCACTTGGTTAAATGTTGCACTTAGGGGAGAGGATGGGGTGTTACTTCCAGAACTGCAGACTTTGCAACTGGGGAACCAGGTTGAAGTTTCTGCTTCAGCTCGACATTCTGTGATTCTGGTCAAATCACTTAGTCTCCCCATGTCTACAACCAAAATGAATTTGTTCTTATGTGATGTAACCAATGCTCATGTAAAGCACTCCAATACCTGACAATTCTGCACTATATAACGCTGCAAAAACACAAAATAATAAGTGTTTTGCACACTTCTGTCATTGGGCTATATTTGGGCTACATCTGGGTGATTTTGGGCTACATTTGGGCTCTTTTGTCTCCGGTGGCCATCTTGGGAGATTTATTTGTTATGAAGTTTCCTAATTTCCTCATGTACTGCAGTCTCCTCAGTAGGAAATGCTTTCAGTGTTTTACTTTGATTCCATCATGAAGGTATTCAGATATGTCACACATTTGCCATAAATTCTGAATGTTAGCACTCTAGTTGCTCATTAGATCACTGTAGTAAAACTACTGTTCACCATGGAAGTCTGCTCCTGGTATTAAAAGTGCATGTTTCAGTCTGCATGTCAGAATTTTTTAATGAAATAGAAGAGGATTTGTTAAGTCACTCAAAATGTGCCCTCATTTTCTTTCTTCAGCATTAATCATAATTTCTATGGCAAAATGAACCCCCTCATTGTGTTCCTTTTTAAATTAAATGTTTTAAGTGTTACCAGTTTATTCCAATCAAGATGGCTTCAGGTGTGCCATACTTTTGTCATAATGAAGACAGTAAGCGCTCTAGTTGTTTTTAAGAACATTCTGGGACATTCTGTCATTGGGCTATACTTGGGCTACATCTGGGTGATATTTGGGCTACATTTGGGCTCTTTTGTCTCTGGTGGCCATCTTGGGAGACTTATTTGTTATGAAGTTTCCTAATTTCCTCATTTACTGCAGTCTCCTCAGTAGGAAATACTCTCAGTTTTTTACTTTGATTCCATCAAGAAGGCATTCAGATATGTCACACATTTGCCATAAATTCAGAATGTTAGCACTCTTTTTGCTCATTAGATCACTGTAGTAAAGCTACTGCTCACCAGGGAAAACTGCTGCTGGTATTGAAAGTGCATGTTTCAGTCTGCATGTCAGAATTTTTTAATGAAATAGAAGAGGATTTGAGAAGTCACTCAAAATGTGCCCTAATTTTTCTTTCTGCAGCACTAATCATACTTTTTATGGAAAAATGAACCCCCTAATTTTGTTCCTTTTTAAATTAAATGTTTTAAGAGTTACCACTTTAATCCAAGCAAGATGGCTTCAGGTGTGCCATACCTTTATCATAAGTAGGACTGTTAGCGCTCTAGTAGTTCTTTGGAACACTCTGGGAAGCTGCAGTAGAACACAAAAGAATCAACTGACAGTCTCTGCCCTTGTTGCATGTACAGGTTTTACTGAGAATGTCAGACTTCATTCTCACATGACTGAGAAAGATAATGTGAATTTACAGAAAATAAGCTCTCAGTTTAGCTTATAGATCACCTTCCAAACCTCTGTGGTAAAAGCATGAGAAAATATTTTTCTCTCAATCATGATATCCCAGCAGAAGGCTTTTTCACATGGTGAAATCACCTTAGAACATACCACAATTCCTAAAAGGAGTATGGTACCATCAACAAATGATTTATAATGTAACTAAAGTCTTAAAACCTTCTATTAACTGCAATGCTTTTTAATGAGGTGCTATCATGTATATTGGTCCCAAGATGGCTGCCAACACTTCTTGGATGAAGTGCTGACAGCCAATCAGATCTCAGGATGAGATGTGTGGTTAGGCTCCGCCCACATATATATATGCTTTTAAATGCTATTTTCTCAGGAAATACTGAACAGATTTACACCAGACCTGCAAAAGGCACTTCCTTGACCGTATGGCTACCTCTCTGCCAAATTTCAAGTAATTCTGTTCAGCCGTTCGGGCTGTAGCTGTGTCTGAAGGTCCTATGGAAAAATGCATGGGGAAAACGCGTTTTGGGACCCCCCTTTTTTCTCAGCCCCTGCTTGACAAATCACCCCGAGACTTTCAGGGTAGGAGCTGAACGGAGCGCCCCATTAGTTTTGAAAATTTCGCAAGGATTCGTGAACCGGCGCCAAAGTTATTCAAAATAGAATTTTGAGATTTCCTATGGAAACTAGGTTGTAACTATAACTATCTACTGGCGACCGCCAGTAGATAATATATATATATATTACCTACTGGCGGTCGCCAGTAGGTAGTTATAGTTAGGACCACGTTTCCATAGGAAAACCTCAACATTCTATTTTGAATAACTTTGGCGCCGGTCGACGAATCCTCGCGAATTTCTCAAAATAGGTGGGGCGCTACGCTCCGCTCCTACCCTGAAAGTCTCGGGGGGATTCGTCAAGCGGGGGCTGAGATAAAAGGGGGGTCCCAAAACGCGTTTTTCCCATGCATTTTTCCATAGGACCTTTAGAACGAGCTACAGCCCGAACGGCTGAACAGAATTACTAGAAATTTGGCAGAGAGGTAGTCCCTAGGTCAAGGATGTGCCTTTTGTAGGTTTGGTGTAAATCTGTTCAGTAGATTCTGAGAAAATAGCCTTTAAATCAATATATATATCTGAGCCCGCTTACGGTACGCTTACCGTACGCTTACCGTACGCTTACCGTAAGCTTACGGTGGCGTGCGCGAGCGCGATTCTGATTGGCTCTTAGATCTTAGTAAACATTCGAATCGGCCGAAACCAGGAAGCGGCGTCCGCCATTTTGTCTCTCGCACTGAGTGTTGTTTATCAAACATGATGGCCAAAAACATGTTACGGGGCTGTTTTGACAACTCCCTCCCACATAGTCATGTTGAGGGAGTCCCCAAACATCCCCCAAGAGCAAAAACGGTTTTATTTTTTTTTTCGGAAATTTCGCGGGGTACGCTTACCGTACGCTTACCGTACGCTTACCGTAAGCTTACCGTACGCTTACGGTAAAAAAATAAAAATAAAAAAAACACTATCCACACTTACCCCACCCCCTGTGCTTTTGGTGGCCGCAGGCCACCAAATGTGCAGGGCTTATTAATAGAGAAAAAAAACGTAATTTTGGCAACATGAAATTATAAAATCGAAATAAAAAAAACACTATCCACATTGACCTCACCCCCTGTGCTTTTGGTGGCCGAAGGCCACCAAATGTACAGGGCTTATTAAAGTTGATAAAAACCGTGCACGGAACGAACTGCGTTAAGTGGGCGCGCACGCCACAAATGGCGTAAAGTAACTTAGCATTTAAAAAACCGTACAAATTCACTGAAAAAACCATAGGTTTCACACACGTTATAGTTAGGAAATAGCATTTAAAAAACCTTGCTAATTCACTGAAAAAACCATAGGTTTCACACATGTTATAGTTAGCTGGACATTTTACTGATAAAAAACCAATGAAATTCCCCCGTTATAGTTACTGTAGGCAACTATAACTCACGCGACCGTAATCCTCTGCTGATGACATATGTGTCTTTATGAAAAAAAAATATTTGTAATATATGTATAGCTAAAATTTAATGGAAGAAGATATGGGCAAATAAGTGTCTAAATACTGTATTAGCATCAGCAGAGGATTGCGGTCGCGTGAGTTATAGTTGCCTACAGTAACTATAACGGGGGAATTTCATTGGTTTTTTATCAGTAAAATGTCCAGCTAACTATAACATGTGTGAAACCTATGGTTTTTTCAGTGAATATATATATATATATATATATATATATATATATATATATATATAAAATCGGTGATGTCACTGACCATGTCATGAGTGATCTAATATGTGAGGTCACAAGCAGTGCATTGCAGGCTGTGAACTATAGTTAGCTCAGGTAATTATAACTGCTAAATGTCAATGGTTTTGTACTATTGACATCTGAGCCTAACTATAATGTTCCTGTAACCTTTGTTTTTTTTAGTGAATTTCTAAAGTTTTTAAATTCTATTTCCTAACTATAATGTCCCTGTAGCCTTTGGTTTTTTTAATGAATCTTTACAACTTTCTAATGTTATTTGCTAACTATACTGTCCCCGTAACCTTTGGTTTTTTAAGTGAAATTCTAAGGTTTTAAAAAAATATATATTTCCTAACTATAACCTGTAATCTTTGAGAGTGAGTATGTTAGTGAGTGCATGAGTGTGTCAGTGGGTCTGTGAGTGGGTGTGAGAGTGTCTGAGTGGGTCAGTGAGTGGGTGCATCAGTATCTGAGTAGATCTGTGAGTGGGTGCATAGGTGTCTGTGTGGGTCTCTGGGGGGCTGCATGTGTATTTCAGTAGGTCTTTCCCTGGGTGCATCAGTATCTGAATTGCTTTATTGCAAATGTTGCAGTGAGGATATCAACAATGGCATAGAAGATGTAATGAATGATGTAATATGTGGGGTAATTAGCTATGCATGTAGAGGGTGCAAGATATAGTTAGGACACAACTTATAAGCTGTGCTGAAGTGCATCCTGGAAGACATTTGAAATGTAACATATTGAAATGTACCTCTCCTTATCATGAAAGGTAGCTACCTTTGTCCTGATTTTTCAAATAAGGACAATTTTAAAGTCAGGAAAACAGTGTAAAAACTCCCCTTGCAGAGATAAACTGTTTCAAAGTAAGTCAACCAGGGGAGAGGGGTTAAAGGACCCCTCATGGAGGTGGTGACAGATAGACATGAGTGAAGAACACTCGCAGGGACATTCATAGTGTTCATGCAGGATGGATACAGACCCGAGCAGATGGATCATGCACACTAGTCATAGTATGGGTATAACACAAATTATTACACACACGCTACATAATCAGACGGCTTTGATATAACATACACAACCATACACTAGCAGACGCTGATGTTGTGACAATAAAGGTGACACCCTTAGACATACCCATTTATTGATACCTCCCCTCTCACTCACCTAACCTTGTGGTCACTGATGCACACCGCACATCACCTGGCACCATGTTGCACCCGCTTCTCAATACACAGCCTGCTCTCATGCCTGGGCTGTAGTGACCCTCATCGGGTTTACTTAAGCTGGGCATTCCCCTGTCATGACACGCACACAGTAATTAGGGGCTTGGACTCAACTGTGAACAAAGTACGCGTAAAGAGATTTTTGAAAAACAATTGAAAAATAAAATCTTAGTTACTCGAATAAAAAAGAGGGCTCTAGCGAATCTGACATAATTTTTAAAAAGGATAAAATAATATAATAAACAAAGCTATATTTTACAATAATATTGATAACCGAAAACAAATTCATCAGTGGCCTAACCACACTGCAGTAAACAAAAAGCTCTCTACACTCAACCCTGAAAATCAGCACTATTAGGTAAGTTGGTCTAAAATAAATCACAAGAAATCGAGTACATAAAAACGGAAAGTATGATTACAAAAATAAACCATCTTTCTATACCTCTACTAAATGGTCCTGCATAGACATTAATGTTTATATGTTTGTATTAATGCAACAAAGCTTCGGTTTTGCTCAGCCAATGGCATTATACCCTTATCAAGGCACGGTCTGTCATCCATTTTTCTGCTGGCTGCCGGCAAAAACCATACTTGGGGTAGGACACACTAGTCACCTTGAATCCAGTCCAGTGCCGTGTTTAGTGGAAAGAAGGGCCTGCTCCTGACACTGGGTTCGGGAGATGAACCCATGTTCTTTCTGTTCCCCCTATGACTGAGTTTAACACATTATCCAAGCCCCTATCTGTCTTGTCTTTCTGTGTGCATGCTACAGTCTGCTGTGTTTGTGAGTCTGTTATATATGTTGGGTGCATGTGTTTGTTTGTGTGTCTGCTGTACATGCAGACTGCATGTGTGCCGTGTATACATTATGAATGAACATATCTGCTATGTATGTATGCTTTATGTCGTGTATACTCTGTTGCAAGTTTGTACTCTAAGGGAATGCATCTGCATGTACTTTTGTGTGTCTTCACTCCGTCATCTCTTATGTGGGCATACCTCATATGTACTGTGTGTGCGCACCTTTTCTGAATTCTGTACATCCAGTCTACTGTGTGTGTATTTATGCACCGTCTGCTCTGGGTGCATGCCACAAGTATTATGGGCCTGATTATGAGATTCTGTGCTCCCAGGAGGACCGCGCAGCTTGTGATGCAACCACCCACCGGATTCCAAGTTGAATTCAGGGCGGGCGGTGCAGCGGCGGTGTCACAGTGGCAGTCTGTTAGGCTTATAGGTGAGCCTGACAAGCAGGCCGCCGCTGTGACTGTGCCTACAGCACGTTCCTACACGATGTGGCATGCTTCAAGTCATGCATGCCACACAGTGCAGGAACAAATATAGGGGAGCACAGCATGTGCAAATTCACCCTTACCTGCTTGTACACCACCTTTTTCATGCAGGGTCACCGCCATGAAATGGGCTGTGGAAATGCAACTTGGAATATGCTCAGTGGTGACGGCATCAGCACCGGCAGCACATACTGCCCCTTTCCACACCACCACTGCTGTGGTATCCTTGATCCCAGTGGAGGCAGTGGTCCTGTGGCAGTCCGACCGCCACTCTCGGAATATGGAAGGCGGACCCACAGGAGTGGCAGTGGTTGGACTGCCACCGCGAGCACGGAGGTCCCAGGACCACCGTACTCGTAAAAAGACCCTATTTCTTGCACTCTGTGTTATCCATAAGCATGAGTTATCTTAGCCCCCAGTAGGTGAATAGGGTGATCTTCGTGTGTAGTTGGCACACTTTGTGTGTGCTATGTCTGTAAACTGTGAATTCTCTGAATGCATGCTGCATGTCTGTTTGTGCATAGTTACCTGCTGTGCATGCACATGTGCTGTGTGTGCTATGTGAGATAACAGCACACCCAGATTGCATACAGACTGGGTTGACTCTGTGAAAGCTCTAAATTTGCTGAAGAAGTGTCTGCCCCCTGCTAAAACTTAACTTGAGCCCTGGTGAGGTGGTGGAGCCAGGGGCAAGGATAAACAGGTTAATAGCTACTTGGTAACCAGGTATCAAAAACAGAGACGGGCGCTCACTAGACGTATCAGGCTGTATTAATACAGACGTACAATCTATTTGGGTGCTACAAAGGGGAGAGAGGTGAGTTACCACTTCAACCTAATAGATCTTCCTTCCTAGAGGGAAGCACAAATTCAAAACAGGTCTACCCTGAGCACCGAGGAGTTTCGAGGGAGTACTCCGTTTATTGCGGTCATGAACACGTGACTTGATGATCATTTATACATATTGGTTACTCTATAAAAGAAATAGAGGTGGATCGACCCTAAGACGTTACTTTACGTCATCAGTTTTTGGAAGTGGATTACGGAGTCTGATTTAATTTAACACATCTTCACTTGCAAAGATTGATTTAGCAAGTGTGAAGGTACTGATGAACAATTATCTTTTATAGAGCATCACCCTTGGAGCTCTATAATTATCTAGAGGTCAATGGTGCGCATTTGCACACGACGAAACACGTGTTGGCTGCTTTGCATGAAGAATTGTACTACAGGGCTATTTTATGGAAAACTGTATAATGATAAGCTGTGGAGATGCTACCAGAATAATGTGAAATAAAGAATATGGACTTTTCAGAACAACGTGTGGAGATTCCACATTGAACTAGAATTGTTCTCTTTGAAGTGTTACAGTGTGCTCAGGGTAGACCTGTTTTGGCAAAGATAAACTGTTGGAGGTGGGCCTGTGCGCCCCTTAAATTTTTTTTTATCGACATATGCCCCCGGGACCTGGCTTACTCGGGGGCAATGTTAAAAGCAAGCGCGGGAGACCGCGCTTGCTTCTTTTTTACATTCACAGTAATATTCGCTAATTTTGTTGTGAATTAAAAAACATGTTTTTTTACCCTGACGGGGTCCCTCTAAGACCCCGGGACCAATGCTACAGGGGTAGGGTATTGGTACCCTGCCCCCTTTACTTTTTTTGTGGTTTGTTTTGGGACTGGGCTGAAGCTGGATCCCAAGATTGCTGCCAACACTTCCTGATTGAAGTGTTGGCATCCAATCAGAGCTCTGCATATCTTTGCACAGGCTCATTATTGTTCACGAAGGCTTCACGGCCTCCAATATACAAATATGGATTTCCTTTAATTTCTCGAAAACCACAGACAAATTTACACCAAATAACTGAAAGCATGATCTGCGAACCAAAAGCTGCCTTTCTGCTAAATTCAGTGTAATTCCGTCCAGCAGTTCGGGCTGTTATCGTGTTCAAAGCCTCTATGGGAATTAACATGGGAATCACACTTTTTGCCCTCTTCCTTTTTCTCGGTCCCTGCTTGACGGATCACCCCGAAACTTTCCATGCACAACTAGAATCACCAGTGCACTTTTTTGGGGGAACATTTTGTGAAGATTCATCATCCAATACCAAAGATATAGGCAAATAAAAAAATGCTTTTCCTATGGAAGCATGGTCCTTGCTATAACTATGTACTGGTGACTGCCAGCAGATAATATTTATGTATATAAAAGTCACTGAAAAGAAAAAATTAAAGTTAGGTGTTGAAGTAAAGTAAAAGAATACGTTTTTCATGTTTTTAGTTTTGTGCTGGTCGCGGCTGTTTTTATATCATGATTAACTTAATTGCTGACATGTCCATATCTGCCCCAACTTCCTCTCCCTGTCCTCTATTCTCTGTCTGCAAGCACTTTCTCCTCCTTCCTGTACCCAGGGAAAATGTGGTGTTGGTCGTATATTATGGAGGTACCCATTTAGTTCTCTTATGCAGATTGGACTTGGATAGAGCATATATCGAGTCTTGAGGCTAGTATACAGGAAGTAAATTTAAATCTTGGGCTGCCCTAATTTAAATCTACAATAAGTATGTTAATGTAGCAGTGAAATATATATTATGATCCTCAAGATACATTACTAAAAATGTGAGAAGATGCTATTGCTTGAAATTTGTATTTACTGTTAACAAGGTATAGGGAAATATGAGCATCTTTTCTATTTGGATGTATATGTCAAAGTTACAATTTAAATGGAGAATAGAGCTCTCTTCAAAGTGTTGCACTGCTCTTAACCCCTTCGACGCGCTTGACGGAACGGTTCCGTCATGCACGTCGGTTGGGCTGTGCTTATGACGGAACCGTTCCGTCATGGCCCCGCCCGCGCACGGAATCTTCAGCGTGGCGCGGAAATCCGCGCCGCGCTGAAGGGGTTAAAGGCCTTTTAACCTTGGCTTGTAAGCCAATATAGTACGTCCATCTAGTTCTTACACATCAAATATGGATAGACAAACCAGAAGGAAGTGCATATTTTATTAGTAAAGGAAACGTTCTGAGGTTTTTTGTCTGTGACACGTCAAGGTCTGCCCTCTACGCAGGAACCACGGCCAAACTCCAGAAGAGACTCCAACGCATACAGAATGCCTCTGCACTCCTCATCCTCGATGTACCCCACCACACCCACATAACTGCCCACCTGAAAGACCTGCACTGGCTCCCAGTCAACAAGAGGATCACCTTCAAGCTCCTCACCCATGCCCACAAAGCACTACACAACGCCGGACCAGCATACCTCAACAAACGTCTCACCTTCTACACCCCGAACCTCCAGCTTCGCTCCGCCGACCTCGCCACCGTCCCACGCATCCACAGGACCTCCACCGACGGCAGATCCTTCTCCTACCTTGCCGCCAAGACATGGAACACCCTCCCCACACAGCTGCAACAGACCCAGGAACTGCTGACCTTCAGGAGACTTCTCAAGACCTGGCTGTTTGAGCAGTAGGTGCAACCCTCCCACCCCCGCTCAGCGCCTTGAGACCCTCACGGGTGATTAGTGCGCTCTACAAATGATTGATTGATTGAGGTTTCATCCTCTGTTGTAAATTGTCTAAATTGAGAAACAGAGTACAAAGCACATTTTCTGTAAAACGGAATAAAATAAAATATTGATGTGTGGATATAATAATGTTTCAAAGGGAATAGGCTAGAATACACATTTTGAAAACAACTGAAATAGTATGTCTTCGTGAGACAGAGAGAAAGAAAGAATAAACAGCGGGACACAAGCAGGGAAGTAATGAAAAATATAGAACCCGACTAAAGAAAAAATGCATTTTATTTACAGTGTACATTTGTGATTCACAATTTGATCCAATTCCATAATGCACATTTTATATTTAATCTAGAATTCCTGAAAGTTTCTCAGCACCACCACCGAAAGGATTTTCTTTCTAGGACCCATACAGGGTTTTTGAGTGTCTTTGTACATTACCAGGTGCACAGAAATCTTCTGAGTGATTCAAAACATGATTCCTGTCCCTCCTCCTGAAAGAGTTAGAAAAATATAGCAAAAGACTTCTGAAGTGTTGAAACCCAGTAGATGAAAGCATTGATAGACAGGGATGAGTGCTCAATAGTATAGTTTTTCCGATAGTTCATCTTCAAGGCTAGTGCAAGGAATTCTGTCACTGTAGTCAAAGCAACATTTGTTTGATTCCCCTCTAATGAAATGAGGACATTGTGAATCTTTCCTTCCAAGGGTGATCTTTTACACCTTCCTTGTGATGCCCTACACTGGGGTTTAGAAGCACTTAGCTGTAAAGCTGATCCTGGATGATACTTTAGGAGGGTACTTGCTATAATGTCTTGATACAAGGCTTGAGTAGAACAATATTGGGAAGTGGCCTGAGTCCTTCTAATGTCGCTTCTTTTGGGAGATGGAAAAGTAACTGCCATATAGTTGATACTTTCTGCCAAATCATATCAGTCTGGAGATGGGTCTATTTTCAGTGCGTAGTGATTTCTTTTAAAAATGATAAGCTCATTTTTTTCTTAATAGCCCACCACCAATGTTTCCCAATGCTTGGATTGGGGCATACTAAGAATGCATAGCTTTTGGTCTCTTTCTTCCATCATCCATCAATTCCTGTTTCCTTATCTCAATCATGCAGGTTCTATTTCATCCCTGCATTCTCTGTTTGTCACTGTGCTCTTCTCCTTCTCTTGCTTTCTCAATCTCCCTTTTCTGCCTTTCTCTTTCTTGATCAATATCCAAGGCTGATGATGGAAAGTAAGTCCCAGTCCTCAAAAATGAGTGTTTATGACCACAACTTGCAGCCACCGGCTCAAATCACTAGCCAAAATTAAGCTCTGGTTACCTTTTAAAGTGAATAGGGCTCCTTGAGAAAGAGTTTGACTTAGGGTTTCGCAACAATTTCTACAGATGAAATGCTATTCGCCTACTGCCATATCACTCTTACCCAATTAGAAATCCTCAACTCTCACATCTATATGACCTTTTGACAACTGCCACACCAATAAATATAGGCCAACCTCAAACACTTTCAAAATATAGGTATCTAATTTGTAAAGAGTGAAAAGACATTGTACATTACATCTACACAACATAATAAAACGTTATATATTTGTGGACAAACAAGCCTAACTGTCCCATTATAAAATACCAGGTAGCTTGCTGAAACTAGGTCAACCTAAAATCCCACTCCAAAAACAAGAAAAATATTAAAACAATAGCTTGGATTCAGACAGTACACATTACAAATAATCTACTAACATTGAATGGCAAACACATTGGAGGGACACAATCTGCCAAATAAGGACAATATATTACAGCAGCCTTTTTGGCCCACTTTGATCAAAAGGAGTGGAAGCTGGCAAGGATAGGGTAACCAGTACCTCACAGCCCACCTCCTAAAACATTAGGTCTCTGCATACAAATGTGAAATTGTAGCACCATGCATTATCTGAATGGTTTACAAACATCTGCAATTCATGATATGTTGTTTTGCTATGTTGATATCACCAAAACTGTAATCACAGAACATTTCCACAGGGACAGTTACTTTGTTCAGATTTCTTGTTTTAGTTTGACCTGCAGATCAACCACTGATAATCATTTACAGTGGTTTGTTTTAATTGGTGAGACACTTCAGTGCCTAATTTGTAAAAAACAAAAGTAATAAACACAAGGTTCCCAAGTTCTTCACTGAAGCCTTCTACTGGTGTTGCCAAATGATGAGGTTGCAAAATACCAAGGCTGATCAGTTTTGATTCCACCTTGTTCCTCTTTCTTCAACTGCCCTGCACTTCCTGTCTCTTTATTTCACTCATGCAGGTTCTTAAATCATCCCTCTCTTGCTTTGTCACTGATTTACTAACTTTCTCCTCCTCCTTCAATCTCTCTTTTTTCGCTTGACCTGGGTCAAATTCTGATCATGCAAAACAAGTCCTAGTCCTAAGAATGTGTGCAGGTGCCCGCTACCTGCAACCACCGGCACAGATTAAGCACTGGTCTTTATGTTGGGACCTGCTTTATTTCAAGTCATATCTACTTAGGGAAAGAAGGCTTATCTAAAATGTGATCATTTTACTTGAGTCATTCGCCAAGACCTGGATGCAATTACGGACTCAAGCACCATGTCCCTGCTTGACACCATGACACTTGCCGGGCTAAATCAAAGGGTTAAGGGCCCCACACACCAGGCCGGCCATATACTGGATGGTATTTTTACAAACTATGACGCACTTGAGATTAAGGCAATTTTACCACTTAGCTGGTCATACCACAGCGCCATTATCTTTCAGCTTAATAACTCAGACAAGGGCCAACTACCCAACCCAAACAGTCAACTGGATTTTACCGAAATCAGAAACAGGTTGACAATAACCAGCTCAACATCCAGCTCACAAACTCATTAACTAAACCACCACAATCAGCAGTATATGCCTCTATCCAATTTAACCAATGGCTCACTACAACGGCAAATAGGATGGCTCCCCTTAAAAAATCTTCTAGCTTCAGGACCACTCCATCAGCCACCTGGTTTTCTGACACTCTCAGACAAAAAAACAAGAGTGCAAAAGACAGGAGAGATGCTGGAGAAGTAACTACTAGGAACACAAACTCGTAAAATAAAAAATCTTACTTGCGGATTACAAAAAACTGATCATATCTGACAAAAGTTCCTATTTCTCCAATCAAATCAAGGAGGCAGAAGGCTCCTCCAAAGAGCTCTTTCAGATAATAACTAAACTGTCTACTCCCCCCCGAAAGAAAAGGAAATTACCACTCTTAAGAATTCTGCAATGCACTTGCACAGCACTTTCAAACTAAAGTGGAGGAAATCTTCACCACCTTCGACAAAGGGGCAAAGTCTAACTCAGACTACACCAGAAGTCTACAAAATTGCAAAGCTCCCACCTTCACAGAATTCAGTGCTGTAACTACTGATGAGATAATCCTCCACATTTCTAAAATAAAATCGGGCTCTCCCCATGACCCTCTCCCTCCCATGATATTTAAACAAGTCCCGGAGATTCTGGGTCTAAGTCTCACTCCCATCTTTAACACCATGTTCAGTGAGGGTGTCCTACTGCACTTGAAATAACACAGACAGGATATCCATCACATTTGTGACAGAGTAAACTTCTGGCAAACTTTAAATGTAAAGGTGTGTTTGATAACAAGCCTTGACTGTATGAATGTATGTACTCAAGGAAGATGTCTAAAAACAAGAAATTCCATGAATTTAGAATTCACAAATGACCAATCGCTTTCCTCCACATGACTGATCATTCCACTTCCCATTGCTTAATATTTCCACACAATCTTCAACACCTTTTTCATTATTGGGCTCCTTTGGGGACCAATTGGAGTAGCTTATTTTGTCTCCATTTGGGTATTTGAAGGTGCCTTCTATCTGCATGTCATTTAGGCCGAGATAGGCTGTCTTCCCAGTCATTGCAACAATTTCCTGGATGGCGGCGTTCTCTGCTGCATTCCTTGGTGAGGCCAGAAGACCACCGGCTTTCACACATGCTACTCTCGCCGCCTCATAGTTCATTTCGAGATTATTGGTCACAAAGAGTTTTTCACCCACACTCCTGGTATTCTGCAGAAGAGATGCTGTAAAACAGAGGAGAGAAACACACAAATACTTTATCATTGCAATAAGAATTGCCTTCTTTGAGTTCAAGAGATCCTTTAAAAAATACAAACATGCAACACATCTTTAAACAAAATAAAGATGATCAGAAGATGTGTACCACTTTGAGGTTAACACTGTCTTCATTACTACAGATTCTTCTCTGGGTGACAATGAATTTTTAGATTCTTGCTCAGGCTAACCCTTTTAATGATCCTTGTCTATAAACGTCTAGCAGAGATTAGAGATTATAGGTCATGCAACAACATGAACAGCCTCGGCCATTGCAGGTAAGAGTGGTGAGGCGGTGGGGACGGGTGGGGATTTCGACAGACAACAATGACGGAAAATTACTTATTTATTTAATTTTCCCTTGTGGTTGTCTGTTGCATACCACCCCAATCCGGCCCCACTGGCCCACTGCTCTTACCTGCACAGGCCACTCCTGAACATTAATTTAAACTTTTAAGGGACCCTGGCAGGTGCTTGTTAAGTTTGGTTAACCTCTTCTGCAATGAGGGCCGTGCTGAGGAATAATCTGACCCCTACTAGGGGTTTTAAGTCACAATATCATGGACATATTATATTTGCCTGCTAAAATGTTGTGTCTAAAATATTGACCACCAGAACACCATGAAGGTAGGTCTATATGAGTATTAAATCCTGAAGGTACATTGATGTTAAGTCTGGCAAACCAAGACCTACCTGTTAAGGCTACCCTTAACGATATTCAGGAAGTCAGTATTTTGGCAGGTTGAGAATTAATTCTCTGTATTTTGACAGATGTCAGAAACAAGCAGGGGAAAAGCAATCTTAGCTATTGGCAAAATGTTCCGATAACTCAGTAACGTCAGAACAGCCAAACATTTAAGCCAGTGTGAAGATGGAAATGTATCACTATATGACATTTGATGTGGCCAATCTACTCCACTTTATCATCATTCTTACCTGAGCCAGCTCTATAAGGACATGCTGAAGCTATTTTACAAGCCCATAATAACTAATTGTGAGATTCAGCTGATTTGGATTTTGTAACTTGCAGTTTTAAGGATTGATGCACCTGCCTGAGGATTCATCGAGCAACATTTTCAACACCATAGAGGGGATTGAGGACAATATATACTGGTGCGTTATGTGTGGAATGTTTGAACAATTGGAAATTTAAGTGAAATTTGTTTTGTATCTAATGTTGCACGTGGCACCTTTACATTTAACATACTAGAAACTTCTGCTCACATGTTCTGCCAGCATTAGTTTATGGGTCATACAACGTATTGCACATTGGGGTGGGATCCCATGTAAATTAGGGAAGGATTAGCACTGCTGACACAGTTTCTCTGACATACATAAAGTGAAAACGAATTGTGCATGATGCGACGGTAAAGTCCTCCACCCGGTAATGGACATGCACTCCTGCCTGTACTGAAGCCTGGATCCCTAATGCGGATTTTTGTTGTCATATGCAAACACAGATCATGCGTGCGTGCAATGAGATAAACCTGTAACCCAGATTAAGGTCTTGTTGGACCAGGAGGGGTACCCAAGGTGCGTCCCTCATAGAGGTGCAATGCTACTGCCAGGAACAGTTAAGCCACACGGGCGTGATGGTGGCAGCATACCCTGTAGTGATCATTAGGAGTTAGCAGGTCCTCTTTAACTTGTGTCACTGAAGTCAGGTCTACAGGCTCACTCTTTCAAAGTTCTGCTGCTATGTGCTTAACTCACCTCTTGTCTTTCATTGGGTTGATGTGGAGTGCCGCGTAGAGCATGAGTAGTGTATCTGCCCTGGGTGTATGTGTGCCTAGGAAGGGTGCGATACAAGGATAATGCAGCACTGTGCAGTGCATGCATGTGCTTAGCATATGTATGCCTGTGAGTGGGACAGTACATAAAGGATGAAGTGCTGTGCAGTGTGTCCATGTTAAATATATATACTGGGTGTATATGTGACCGTCAGTGGTACAGTACATGAAGTACACAGTGATGTGCAGTGTGGATATGCTGTATACATGCACCGGAGTATGTGTGCCTGTGAAAGGTACAATAGATGGAGGCTCCTGAGTTCCATTTTGAACCCATTTTCACCCAGGGCTGCATGGTGAAATGTGAGGACAGGAGGTAGTGGAATCTGCCCAGACAGTTTTATGCATTCCTGTAAACTGGTTGGGACACACTGGAGAGGGGAGAACTTAGCTTAACCTGTACAATTCACAGGGTGATCTTTGATTCAGAGAGAGCTCGGAAGTAAGGGGCCTGTGCACATCTCAGGAAGGAGATGAGGCTCATGAGGGAACTATAAAGAGTAGTGCTGAGGCTCTGGGTTACCCTTTAGATTGGCAATTCACTGTGGCTGACATTCAGGTGTGAACTCTAATTACTCCCATGGCCTGTTTTGTGGGGCTCTCAGCCTAGAAGTAGCTCATGCTATGACAAACTGATTTCAACAGGAAAAGAGGGCAGAGGAGTGGGCACTCCGATAGAAACACACCCCCAACAAAAACTTCAAAGACTCACACTCTAGCTCACATTTGGTGTCTGGAAATGTACTACAAAAGGGACTTGAGACCTTAAATATGGTCAACTGCCACTCAGTCAGAGAGGCTGTGTGAGCAGGGGAAGTTCTGCAAGACTTCTGCTTGTGACCAGGGTCGGGGGCCAAGGCCTGCATTTCCTGCTGGGTGAGGGGACATCTCCCAGGGAATCTAACACAACCCTGGAGCACCACTGCTTGCCTGCTTGCCAAGACCAGTGTGCCCTGTGAGGGTGAGGAGAGCGTTGGACGGTCAAGTTCCAGTGGAGAGCCCTGTTGAGTGGACTTTCTTTGTAGGGTGTGAGGAGATGGCTGCTGCGCAGACCTGGTCATTGCCTCTATGCAGGATGAAGTTGGTGACTCTCACATCCCAGAGGAGGGCCCACGTGAAGTAAGTTGTGTACCTCGCAGGTCCGATCGGGCTGGAGCCCATGCATAGTCAGGAGTTGGGAAACCCATCTGCTGGAGGGTGCACCATTAGAAGTTCCTGACTACATCCCCTTGCAGGAGATGCCGCCGTTGTCTTCACCAAACAAAGAGCACAATGCATGTTTACGAAAGAGAGAAGAAGATAGCACATCTGTCCATGTGGAGGCAGTAAGTAAAGCAGAGAAAGAATTGCAGTAAAAAGGACTGGGTATGAATCTTTCTGCAGGGCACACCTAACAATAATAACAATTATTGTTTTTATTATTACTGTAGAAAGTCTTGCATTCATGTGATCAAACTTGAGAGAGCCTTATAATATTTGTGGAAACCTCTGGAAAACAAAGTAATTCTGCCATCACATTTGAAGGGAGACATACTTAAAGTACAAGAATTCAAAGCAAGGAGCAGAGAATAACTGGAGTGACATTTCTTCATCCTCCAAAATAAACATATGGCGGGTCTGACCTGGAAAACTAAACAGTGTAAAGTTCTAGGTTGATATTGATTTTTATTCAAAGGTTTCAAGATGGCTATACTTCAGGGTTCTGGAGCTGGTCGAATCAACCAATCTTTGCAATGTATTCTTTGATTCCTCTAATTTTCTGAAAACTTTCCTTTTTCATACTGAATTGAAACTATGAAGTCCAAAACTACCCTGAAATATTATATTTAATATTCTGTATCAGGGAAACCATTTGCCTCTTCTCAATAGCGCTAGCACCTCAAGCAAATAACCTCTGAAATTCCATGAGTAAAAAAAAAAAGTCTTGATAGATCTGCCTTCTTGCCTCTTGATGGCTGCTACAAAACAGTTGGAATCTCAACTGCCACAAAGGTGAATGTATTGGGCATAGAGTAAACATGGACTTCTAGGACCATCTCATCTGACGTCTTTTATACATTAGCATTGAAAATCAAATACATGTGGCATACATTCAGAATGAAGAGTGCAATGAACTTTTTCTCTGTTTGGCCGAAGCAGACTGCAATGCCTTCAGTTGTGTGTCCAATGCAGTGACCTGGGTTGAGGCATTGGGAAATTGGAAGCAGATTTAACACTGTGCTGAGTTTTCACTTCAAAACATGCTCCAAATAAGGGAGCTCCACCGGGCCAGTTCCTTGCCTCGCCCACTGGGTTGCGGCGCAGCAGTCAGTGCCGGAGTGCCTTCAAAAGCAGCAGAGGTCTCCCGCATCCGGAAGCCTCCACCGGGCCAGTTCCTTTCCTCGCCCACCGGGTTGTGACCTGGCAGTCTGAGCAGAGACGCCCCGCAGCCCGGGTGCCTCCACGGGGCTAGTTCCTTGCCTCGCCCACTGGTTTGTGACGTGGCAGTCGGCGCCGGAGCGCCTTCAAAAGCAGTAGCAGGGTCCTGCAGCACCAGACGCGCATGGGGCGTGCCCGGGCTCGGCCCGGTTGAAGATAAGGCTACAACGGGCCCGTCTTAGCTCGTCATAGACCAAAAGAGGTTGGGCTGGGCCACCCCTCTTTCTTTTGGGGTTTGGACTGTGAACCTTCGGAGACAGTGAGTGTATATCTTTGGGGCATTATTTGTTGTGTCACCTGCAGCCTCTGTTTGTCCTCTGCACTGACTGGGATCATTGGCCAAAGGCCCAACAGACTTTCTGTAGCTATTATTACAGCAGGGGGGTCAATTGTCAAACGGTGGGAAATTGTTTCACAACACCTCTGCAGTGTGTGTTTTGCTAAGCCTGGTTTCACCTGTATCTTTCTGCAGTAGGTCACTTGACCAGTGCTTGGACTCTTATACTGCCACATTTGAGGGTCTGAAGCAGATCAGAAGTTAATTAGGACTTATTTTTGACATGGGGCAACACACCTGGGGGTCCTGAGCTATATTAGAGCGAACCAACGTATGTATTTGTATTTTTGTATGTGGATTTATTAAGCGCGATTGATGCCCGGGGGCGTCCAAGCGCTGAGGGACCGACAGATGTATAGGTAGAGGCGGGGATAGTTACCAGAATTATTGTGGGGAGTTGAAAAGAAGAGTCTTGAGCTGTTTCCGGAATGAGGTAAGATTAGAATTGGCTCTCAGATGAAGAGGAAGGGCGTTCCATAGCTTGGAAGCGTTATGGGTGAAGGTCCTACCGCCTACTCTGGCTCTTTTTATTCTGGGTGCGGTGGCCAGAAAAGTCCGGTTTGACCGTAGGTTTCTGCTTGGATGGTAGTGAGAGATTAGGTCGCGGGTGATGATTGGGCCTTTGTCCCAGAAAGCCAGGTGGGCAATACACAAGGCTTTGAAGTGGATTCTTTGGCGGACTGGCAGCCAGTGTAGACTGGTCAGACTAGCTCTGACGGATTATCGGTGTGGGAGCTGGAGCAGTGTCCGAGCTGCACAGTTCTGCACTGTTTGAAGTCTCCGCAGTGTATAGTCTGGTGCAGCGAGGTATAGGACGTTATTGAAGTCCAGGCGGGACTGGATCAGACCCTGGATGGCCACTTGTTTTGCCTCCATGGGTAAAAGATGAAGAATTTTTTTGAGCATTTTAAGAAGGCCAAAACAGGTGGCGGAAAGTTTGGTAGCTTGTGTGTCGAATGACAGGGATTTATCGAGCCACACCCCAAGACTCCTGATGTTGTCCTTGGGTGTTGGGGGGGTGCCCAGACAGGGTGGCCACAGGGAATTGAAGGAGCTAGGATTCGCGGGACCTAGAAGCATCAGCTCCGTCTTGTCCCCGTTTAGCTTGAGTGATGAGGAAGACATCCAGCTTTTTACTTCCTCAAGGCATTTACAGAGTCCCCCGCTCATGGGAATGTTGGCCTCATGTGCCAGTGAGACCACCAGCTGGGTGTCGTCCGCATAGGAGATGATCTTAACTCCATACGGACGAACAACCTCAGCCAGTGGCCTCATATAAATGTTAAATAGCGCCGGGCTTAAAGAGGAGCCTTGTGGGACCCCGCACCTTAAAGGTCTGCTGGTAGATACTGATTCACCGTCGAATACCTGAAAGGATCTGTCTTTCAGGAAGGACTCGAACCATAGCCAAGCCTGGTGCTTGACGCCAACATTAGACAGACGGTTCAGCAGGATGTCATGGCTGACCGTGTCAAAGGCCGCGCTGAGGTCAAGGAGGATCACTGCCACTGATCCTCCTTGGTCCAAGATTTTTCTAGATTCCTCGGTGACCTTGAGGAGGGCGGTCTCGGTTCCGTGCTTGGGTCGGAAGCCTGTCTGGGTGGGGTCTAGCAGTTGGTTGTTTTCTAGGAAGGTGACCAGAAGGCTGTTGATGTATTTCTCCAACACCTTGCTCAGCCAGGGAAGCAGGGAGATTGGCCGATAGTTGCTGAAGTCTAATGGGTCCAAACTGGGTTTCTTCAGCAGTGCTTTAACCATGGCCCGTTTCCATCCAGGAGGGACCATGCCGGAGGAGATAGAGGCATTCAGGAGGTCCATTATGATGGGTAGGGTGACCTGAGATGCCGACATTATAATGTCTGGTGGGGCTGGGTCGTTGGGGGAGCCAGATTTGACTTTCCGGGCTACAGTTTCCAGAGATGCCAGATCTAGGGGGGGGAAGTGAGCTAGTGTAGTGGGAGTCTGTAAGGTAGGGTGTGCCAAGACTGTGTTAGTCGAGGCTGGAACGGAGGTGGCCAGGGGGGGAAAGGAGGCGTAGATTTTGTCAATTGTTTGGTGGTCCCTTTTTCCATCATTTCGGGCAGTAGGGCCCTATTCTCAGGGCCATTGACTGATATAGCGAAATGAGAAAAAGGAAGGCTAAGACTGTGACCCCCTCGGGGCAATGAGTCTTACTATTGACACATTCCTTGCAAAAGCTGAGGGAGCAATTAATAAGGAGATAGATCGGGCTGAGAGGCGGTTTTCAGTCGATATGGGAAGCTTGGGACTGTGTCTTACTTCTACACCACCACTGACTGTCAAGGCCCCCTTGGTCATTCCATCCTCAGCCCCATTCCCTCCGCCCTCAAATGTGGATTCAGACGAGCAATCTCCTCGTGAGTCTTCAGCCACCTCGGCCCGCGCCCTTTTCTATTCAGCCTACACCTCTTGCTGATGTGGTGAGTCCCCTAGCTCCAAAACAGCAGAGGAAGGCTAAGAGAGCAAAGGACCCCCCTCCAGTTTCTCGACAGGAACAGGCGAGCGAGGTATCCGGGCCCAATGCGGAGGAACTGCTGAACCAGATAGCCTCAGTGCTATACAAAATTAAGGCGACCAATTCTGACCAGACTGGATAAGCTGGAGTCGGCATCTAGGGGTTTGACATGCAAGTTGGACGCTGTATTAGCTTCTTTGGCCAAACCCCTCCAGTCCATTCGCTAGTGCGCCCCCATTATCTGACATTACACCTTTTGATAATCCCCAGAGTAGCAATGTTATCCTGCATATTAATGTGCCTAAGGACGTGCCGCCTCAGCCAGTAGCACAAGGGTCTATTAGTTCACGCTTAAAGGGAGATGGGACACCCTTTGTTACCCATACTACGTAGGCATCAGATGGGGTGGATACCCCCATCCAGGGCTGCAACCGCCCATGGTTTCACAGCTACAAGTAATTGACCTTCCCTGGCATGTGCTCCTTATACTGTGGTCCTGTCGGGGGTATCAGGTTTGGCTGCCCACAAAGAGGAAACTACCACACAATTGATTAATAGAGCCGCTCATTGGCTAGTGCAGCATTCAAGGTTCTCCATTATGGACTATCATGACATTTTGATGGTGGGGCGGGTGGCTTGGACAGTCGCCTCAAGTAAAATACACAATGGAGATTGCATCATCACCTCTTTACGCCACCGTGAGTTAGCACAAAAAATCCTCTTTGGGGCATCCAAATAGTTTTCCGTAGACTCTTGCATTACATTACTTCCGTTGGGTTTCTTTTATAGGCCCTCTATGTGTAACTCGGATAAGGAATTGTGCACAGGGGGCGGGCGTATTGATGGAGGTATGGGCTGCCAATTGCATTTTACAAATGTGTACACTCCCCTAGAGGATTTGGATGATCCGGACTGACTACGTGATTCCAAGGCCTGTCAGGTTCAGCAGCACCATCACCCTGGTCCTGTGCGTCAGTGTCTGGAGGTTGTTGGGGTTCCACTTGTGTTCAGTTCAAATCCCTGAGTCTCAGGTTAGGCTTTATACGCCTTCTCTCCATGTAGTCCACCCAGGAGGTACTAGCCACAATCCGGGAGGGGAACTTATGCTTGTCTCCTGGAATATGGCTGGTTTGTCTGCCAAGGTCTCTGACGATAGATGGCTTTTTTACATTAGATCATATAAAATTATATGTTTGCAGGAAACCTGGGAGACTAATAACAACTTCTTCCAGGAAGGGTACAAGTCCTTTTCTTGTCCTGCACAAGACTACAACATGGGTAGAGCTAATCACATTTGTGGCATTAGACTTATGCAAGGAGTGGCAGGCCATAAAGTGGGATTTTCAGGCGCTACAGGGTATTAAATTGCGTTTGGGTAGAGAGCCCTGACTTGCCATAATCAACTTTTATAACTTGAAGAAGGGTAAGGGCTGACCTTCCACTTTTGATGCTCTAAATCTGGCCCTGGATTCCCTAGAGGGAGAGGGCATGGGGCACACAAACATTATTTTAGTGGGAGATTTTAATTGTCATCTGTGCTCATCTTTCGTAAAGATTGTCTCTGTCACACAGCCTTGCCCATTTACAGAAGATTTGCACATGGAGCGTACTATGGAAGGGGATGAGTTGAATAATCTTTTACTTGCTCAAAATCATGTACAAACGTTAGACAACTGGTACATTGAACCAATTTCCCATTTGCCCTGTCCTATAAAGGTTGGGGCCCTGCTACCATTATAGATTTTATATTTGTGTCTGCCTCCATGGGCATTGGCCTGGGCTCGTTTAATATAGAAAACAATCCATTTAGTGACCATAAACCCCTGACACTTACACAGAGGGGAGTGGGTAACCATAAATGGGGCCTCGGTACTCCCAGGCACTCTTAATTTCCACAGACCAGGGTAGGCACCTTCGCTGGTCAAGCATAGATGGTACGGTTTTTGACTATAACCTTTTCTCCACCTGTCAGCCCAAGCTAGGCTGTTGTCTAGACCCTTACTCCCCGAGCAAATATATATTAAGTTCTTTTACTTCTATTGCACAGGTAGTGTATGGTCATTTATCTACACAGACAGTGAGGAATGCCCAGGCCTCTCACTCGTGGTTTGACCGCAAGTGCTCGCACGCTCTGAGGAGGTTAAAGGTAGCCTTGAAGCAGGGCCCCCGGTAAAAAGACAGTGTGACTCAGTGCCGACATCATTATAAGGAAGCAGTGACAGTGCGTAGGCAACTGATGCAGTTGCAGGCCTGGGAGGATCTATCTAAAGCGGGGGAGCTGAGAGACTCAACATTATTCTGGAAGATCATTAACAATCTTTGCTTTGCTGAACCAGCTAGATCGACCGTGTGCCATCATATTCCAACAGATCAGTGGGTTTTACATTTTGAACAGGTCTATACTGCAGGCTCTCCGGTGGACCCATGGTTAGACATACCCTTTAGTTTAAATTTAACCCTCATTAGTTTCTCTTTGGAAGAGGTACGTTCAAGATGTCTTTCGTGATAATATTAAGGTCTTCGCCCCCACTTTAAACTCGAGTTTTAAATTTAAATGCGGCAGCCGTAAAGGGGATGTTGCCCTCCTGGTCTACCGCTACAATAATCCCAATTTATGAAAAAGAGGACAAGGATGATCCGCAATCATATTGCCCGATCTCCCTTATCGACACTGTTCTCAAAGTTCTGGTCCGGGTCCTTCTAGCCAGGCTGTCCCTGTGGGGCACAGACAACCAGATTTTATCGGACATTCAATTTGGTTTGTCTGAAGGCATGTCAACCACCGATCAATGTCTCAATCTTTATCTCCTGTCAGCTAAATACACACTGACACAGCCAGGCGTTTTGTATTTAGCCTTCATGGACCTTACGTCCGTGTTTGATCAAGTTGATAGGTTCAAGTTGTGGGACATTATGATTTCCTTGGGAGTGGACCCCCGGATTGTCAATTTGCTTTTAACACTCCATGCCCAGATGACAGTGGCAGTGCGATACACACAGGCGGGGGCACTTACTAATCATTTGATGTGTACTAGGGGGGTGCGCCAAGGCTGTATTTTACCTCCATTTTAATTTTCGGTCTATATTAATGGCCTGGAGGCAGCCTTACTATTACCCCAGTCTGATTCCACTAGAGTGGAGAGCCCTCCCAGTTTTACTGCACGCCGACGACGTTGTCCTTATGGCCCACACGGCCCATGGCCTACAGATTGCAATAGATGGCTTTGTTTCTTTTATGGACAGACTGAATCTGTCTGTTAATTATGCTAATTCGTATGTGCTACTTGCCGGCCGTCGGGGCCCCATTTGAAGCTTTAATGCGGGCCCCCATTTGTTCACTAGGGTCCCGTTCTTTTCTTAGCAAGGTGTGTTATTTGATGACTGATTGCAGTGAAGAGCCTTTTTAGATGTGAAATTCAGTGAGTTGAATAAAGCCTTGGGGGCCATCTTCAATTTTGCTAGTGGACTGGGCACATGGGCCCCGGAGGTCATTATAAACTTGTACAAATCTAAGGCCATTGCGAAAGTGTTATATGGTAGTGAGGTCTGGGGGTACGTCCCTATCTATAGGTTTCAGGTGGCGCAAAATACGTTTTTGTGCCGGCTCCTGCAAGTTCCTCAAGCAACGTCAGCTTGGTCTGTGCACAAAGAATTAGGAGTTGAGTATTTGATGGACCAAGTAACTATTAATACTCCTACTTTGCTGGATAAAGATATGGATATGCTAAGTTAAGGGTTGAAACTGCCTAATTTTAGCAGATTGTATGGCCTTGGAATATGGTAACAAAATCCCTTAGCTACTGTATATAAAGGAATCCATCAAGGCCATAGGGAGACAAGACTTTTTTTTCACACACAACACTTTGAGCCCTAGGGATATAATTATAACAAAAGATCTATATTTTAAATTTGCTATTGACCAGCGTGAAATTATGGAGCTTGGCAAACCCTCTGTGAGGGCCTATGTAATCCTAAAGTCCGTATTGGGTATGGAGCCATATCTTTTTGCACTTTCTAGTGCCCATGACAGATTTTTAATCACACGTTTTAGATTTAATCAATTGCATCATCTTTTAGAATCTCCGGCTGCATTTCTCCCTCTAACCCAAAGAGGCCCCTCTGGCTGTGATCTTAGATCCCCACAGGACACACTTCACTTTGTTTTATTGTGTAAACTGTGTTCAGTGTCAAAAATAGCGATATCTCCTGTCTTTATTAAAGAGTCTGAAGTTTAGGCAGGCAAAAGTGGCACTTTTGCACTCGCAGCTGTTACCAAACTCCTATACCCTTCACGCAGTATTAAACTTTTTGCGGGCAGCTTATAGATCCAGGCTATCCAGGATTGATTGGCCTCCCATCGTTTTGTATTTATGAAGTTATTGCTGGTCCATTGACTGCAGATCTTCGAGGTTTTACTAGCTTGTTTCGCTCTGTTTTTATAACGATGCGCTATTTTATCTGTATGTTATGATTTGTATACTCTATGATTGTATAATTGTCTATTTTATGGATGTGTGTTTCATCTGAATAAAGAAAGAAATTATTATTATTACCCTGAAATATTATATTTAATATTCTCTATCAGGGAAACGGTAGAGTAAAACAGCAAAAACCATTCGCTTCTTCTCAAATAGTACTAGCACCTCAAGCAAATAACCTCTAAAATTCCAGGAGTATAAAACAAGGCTTGTTAGATCTTCCTTTTTTCCTCTTGATGGCTGTATGCAAGCATGCCGTGCTACGAAACAGTTGGAATCTGGACTACCACAAAGGTGACTGTACTGGACATAGAGTAAACATGGACTTCTAGGACCATCTCATCTGACGTCTTTTATACAGTAGCATTGACAATCAAATAAATGTGGCATACATTCAGAGGGAAGAGTGCAATGTACCTTTTCTCTGTTTGGCCGCAGCAGACTGCAATGCCTTCAGTTGTGTGTCCAAAGCAGTGACCTGTCGTTTCAGAAGGTCAAGTTCTAAGTAAAGAAAGATAGGTTGAAAAATCTGGCAATTCCTTCAGTAACCTGTGCTTCCTGAATATTTAGACAGTTCGTTTATAGTTCAACTCCATACAACACATTAAATTAAGTGATTTAATGAAATCAGTTTTGATCCATGTCTAGGGCTTTGATCACAAGACAGTAAACATTAAAAATGTTATCATCTATTCATGTGAAGAGTTCTAAAGTTTGTTTGACAAGTTGTTGACATAGGCCCTCATTACAAGTGGTGCAGAATAAGCTGGGGTATTTACCACAAGTGGTAAATGCAAATATCTTTGAATGAAGTATTTACCAGGCATAGTAAATACGCCGGATTCTGATTTTACAACATGAAATTTTAACACAACACATTCTGCATGGTTTTTCTTTATACCGGCCTTCTCTCATAATACATTTTGCAAAGTTTGACTTGCCGACTCTATCTGGGGAAGTCTGAAGGGTGTGAAAACTCTTGTTTGTACAGGAAACAGAATTTAGCCCTTCATTTGTAATGAGGGCCATTGTGTAGTGTTTAACTGCGGGGGCATCCAGTTGAAACTGCATTGTCAGCAATGCAAAATGTTTTTTGCCTGTGAACTCTTTATGATATCATTATCACTGCATCACAATAAAATAGGAATCTCAGACACTTCAAACCAGAGTAGCCAAAATAAATAAACAATGTGAAAAAAACAAGAACTACTCCACCTAAAAGTTCTCCACGAGCTTCCACTTAAGGAAAGCTGCAGGTTTTAATCATGATGCTTGTACACGAAAATGTCCTTGGGAAGGTACCCAAAAACAATACAACTAAAAGAAAATTTTGAGAACCCTAGAAAAATCTGAATTCAACTTGACAAAAACATTACATAGCTAGCCTTTAAAAATCCCAATATGGGAAAGCCCAATAATGGTAATGATATGACATCAATTCAGAGCGAAGACTCAACCCTAAGGCACCCTATTGGAGAGGGAACACTCAATGTCTTTCGTATTAATATTGTTCCAAAAATTCTGAGCCGTTCATAAGGAATACAGGACCAAAATAACTAGGATGCAAATACAAACTTGAATTTTACCTGTTCAAAAAACGTAAAAGTGTCGACCTTGACATGCATAAGCAAAGCCATGTAACGTGTTACTTTATGTTTGCAGTAAGCATAATCTGTTGCAGCAGCGATGGAGTATGCTTACTGCCAACATAATGATCCGTCTATGGAATTTAGATGCTGGTGGACCTTTGGTTTAATCACGGCAGAGACTTCTCCATGTCTGCTGTGATTATACCCCTACAGCCCTGAGGAGTAAGGGTAATTAGAATCAGAACTCATTCTGCCAACCTAATTTAAATGGGCGGAATTAGAAGTCAGTTTTCATTGCCTGACATCGCCAGGAAACAATGGCAATAAGAGGCTGTGAGAACTGCTAAATGCTCCCCTTGCAATGGCAAAAGACTCCCATGGCTAGGGAAGCCTTTTTTTTCAAAAAGAAAATCCTGCTACAGGATATTCTTTTTAAAAAGAAAAAAGAAAACATTTTGGTGAAGGGCTCCATCATGTTGATGCAAACTGCAAACCACAAAAGGCATAGAAAGGAACTCCGATGATGGCGGTTCTTAACAATGTTTAAAGGAATGACCGCCTGATTGCAATCATTTCTAAATTTGGCGTCTGTTACCTCTGCCCTGTAGGAGAAATGGACCATCCACCACCCTATAAAACTTTCCCATATTCTGCAAAGCTAATGACAGGACATGCATGTTTCATTGTAAATTATTTGAAGGAAAATAATGGCTTGCTTGTTAGACTTGAGTGTCAACCCTGACATTTTCTTCATGTATGATCAACAGGTATTTTCCTACTGAAATTGACCTGTTCCTAAAGTTTTCTCCCACCAAACAACATATTCGAATGGTTTTATTACACAAGAGCAATATGCCATTTTTAAGAACTTGTCTTTTCAAAACAAGACACTTCCAGGGGGTCTACTTTTAACTCAAATGTAACCATCAAATTCATTTATGTTCTACCAAACTACAATTAACACTATCAATCATGGCCCACTGAATCAGACCCAGCGCTATATATCTTCGGCAGCCGAAACACACTTGCCTCATCTCCCTTTGAAATACAGCCATACATGGACAATTTTTGTAACTGAAACATGAATATTTCTATTGTTCTGTGTATCCAATCACCTCAACTTTGTGATGTGTCTGCCACTGAAACAGACCCACTCTTGCAATTTCACAGTGTCTGCGTATAGTCTTTAAATAAACCAACACCTTCTTGGGGGTTTTAAAAAAAACTCCACAGAATCTTTCTCCTTTACCAAAATGTAACCATTACTGGACCTGAGCCTACTAAATCACATCCATCTTACTAAGCACCTACCTTCAGTAATCACAACCACACCTGGGAACCCCATCCCACCAAAACACAATTGTGTTTATGAAATGTTTGCCACCTTTGAATATGTTATTTGACCAAACCACATGCCATGTCTGGTTTTCCCACCAAAATCGTCTTTAAAAGAAGCCAAGCAAGAGGACTTCATTTCCCATCACCCCTCAGCACACAAAATGATATCACAGCACCCTGCACTCCTCCCCTAGGACCTAATTAATGACAGCTGCAACTAGTACGCGTAGGGGGCGCACTGCTGGTATGCCAAAGGCAAGCCCATCTGTGCCCCTTAATGCCTGGTCTGCACCAGTGTTGGGAACCCTGGACCAATCACCCCCCAGCAATACTCCGCAGCACTCCTTAGGTCCCTGGATCCCGGAAACTGTTCCTCCAGATGCTGCCATACCTAACACCATGGTAGAAGCTTTCACCTGAACCCACTGCTGGTTCTCCAGCAGCCACACCCCCACGCAGATGTTAACAATGCCCTCAATACACCCTCCAAACACATGCCACACAAGCACCATAAATGCCTGTACCAGCACCCTACACCACATGCCACAGCAAACAAACACATAAACACCCACTCGCGCGCATGCTTATCAGCACACGATTGGTCAGCAAAGACACAACTGAAATATGGGACCAGTTCAGTAGTGGTGCACCCAACATCTTCTTTATCACAGAGACCTGGTTCAATGCCTCATCGGCTCCTGACATCACCACTGCAATCTCATGGGGTCACAAGACTACTCAACAGGGCTGCCTTTACCAGCCAGGAGGAAGACTGCCTATCATCTCTAAGGAATCCATCAAATGCACAACAGCCACAGAGAAAGGCGCCCTATTATTTGAACATTTGCATTTCAAGCTACAAATCTCAGAAAACTTCATCCTGAACGGAACCCTCACCTACTGACCACCCGGACTACAAGCCACCTTTACAAACCTCATCGCCAACTTCATCGCTCCACTCACTATCGACTTCAGAGCCTACATTCTCCTAGATGACCTAAACTTTCACCTGGAAGACTTAAATGACCCTGGCTCCAAAGCACTCCTAAAAAGTTTGAGCAACGTCGGACTCACCCAACTCATCCCAGTACCAACGCACACCACAGGACCAGATGCGGCCGCTGCAGATAAGAGCGGTGGGCTTGGCTGGGGGGGGTTTCGAGTGACGACCATGAGGAAAAATTAATTATTTATTTAATTTTCCCTTATGGTCATCTTTCAAAATCACCCCAGCCGGCCCCACTGCCCCACCGCTCTGTGCAGACTCCCTCACACCCATCAAACCAAACAGCATGGTAGATCATACAGGTAGGCCAGTTGGTACACAGAAGACCTCTGAGACACAAAAACAGCACTGCAAATACCTCGGACTCTATTACCAGAAAATAAGTGACACCAAGAAAAAGCACTAGTGGACCGCATCGAAGGAGGCTCCAACCGTGGCAATGAGCTCTCGATCGTTAAAGATTTCACCTCAATCACAGCCACTGTCATCAACATTGCTACCTCTCAACAATTCTGCAACAGCTTATCCAACTTCTTCCACAGCAAAATTGCTAACATTAACAGCATTTTCGCACAACCCAGCCCCAGATAACTTGTTGCTGACCTACCCACCAGCAATCATGATGGCTACCTGAACAAATGGACAACCCTCACCAGAAACGACACAGCTACAATCAAAAGGACCATCCACTGAGGGGCCCCAAAGAAGCCATGCCCCAACAACCACTACTACCTGGGAACATCTCCAATCAACACTACCCTTACTCACATCATCAGTGCCTCTGCCACGTCCGCCACTTTCCCGGAAATGGAAACTCGCAGAAATCAACATTCTCTTCAAGAAGCCCACAGACGACCCCAAACAACTGAGCAACTTCTGAACCATCTCCCTGCTTCCCTATACAGCCAAAGTTATTGAGAAGGGCATGAACAAGCAACTCACAACTCACCTTGAGCTTCATCTTCTAGACAACACTCAATCAAGATTCAGAAAGAACTACAGCAGTGAAACAGCACTCATCATGGCCACCAATGACATTCAAATCATCCCCGAAAAAGGAGAAACAGCGTCCCTCATCCTGCTCAACCTCTCTCCAGCCCTTGACACTGTCTCAAATAACACCCTCATCAGAAGACTCCAAGAGATTGGCATACAAGGATCTTCTCTCAAACGGATCTGTTCCTTCCTCATAGGAAGAACCCAAAGGATCAGGCTAATACCCTTCACATCAGAGACCAAGAAATTGAGATGCAGAATCCCACGGGGATCATCCCTCACCCCACCCTTTTCCACAAATACATGACAATGCTCGCTAGCAGTATCTGATCACAAGACATCACCGTCTTCTCCAACACCGATGATACCCAACTCATCCTCCCCCTGATGGACAGAAAAACCACCGCCAGAACCAACTTTACCAATTGCAGACTGGATGTGAACCAATTGCCTGTACCTTAACTCTGAAAAGACATTAGGTACTGGTCTTCGGCTAAAAGACCTCCCTGTGGGACACCACCTGGTGTCTCTTGGAGCTAGGATCATCACCCACACACCACGCAAGAATTCTAGAGATCATCCTAGGCAAACTCAACATGATGGCTCAAGTCACCGCAGTGTGCACCTCCTGCTTCCACATCATATGCATGCTGGGAAAATCTACGAATGGTTGCCTCAAAGCACCAGATGGACGTCACACCAGCACTCAATACCAGCAGGCTGGACTAAGGCAATATTCTCTATGCTGTAATATCCAAACAACTCCTATACAGACTCCAGGCCATCCAGAACACCACTGCAAGACTCATACTTAACCTTTCATGCCACACCCACATCACACTGTACCTCAAGAAGCTTCACTGGCTCCCCATTCATAAGAACAGCCGATTCAAACGTCTCACTCACCCAGACAAATCCCTGCACAATAAAAGACCAGAATACCTGAAAAACTGCACATACTTTCACCAACCAAACAGACACCAATGCTTTGCCTTACTCTCACTCACACACATTCTCAGCATAAACAAAAGTAAAAACTGGAGGTTGCTCATTCTCCTACATTGCACCCAAGACATGGAATGACCTTCCTCAACTCATTCAAGCCTACTTCTCACTTCTCGCAAGAAGCTGAAGACCTGGCTCTTCGTATATGCACCTTGGGGACTACACATTTCCACACCTGTCCAAGCGCCTTGATATACTCTCGGTGATTTGTGTGCTATATAAATAACATAATATAACATGCCTTCCACTTACCAGAACCTCCACCCTCTCCCTTCTGTCCTTTTTGGCCCAGAGGCCCTTGGTCTCCTTTTGGGCCTGGTGATCCATTTGCACCTTTTTGACCTGTTAGTCCTGTTGGTCCTGTTGCTCCTGTTGAACCTTTGAGTCCCACTGCCCCTTGGGGCCCTGGTGGTCCACCTGAGCCTTTTGGGCCTGCTGCACCTGTTGCTCCTACTGAGCCTTTGGGACCTGCAGCTCCTGTTGGACCTGGTGATCCTGATGCACCTTTCTGGCCTGCTGGTCCGGTTGGTCCTCTTAGCCCTGCTTCTCCTTTTGGTCCTGCTACTCCAGTTTTTCCAATTGGTCCGGCTGGTCCCGGTGAGCCTATTGAGCCTTTTGGGCCCATTGTCCCTATTGACCCAGATGAACCTTTTTGCCCTGCTGGGCCTGATGGTCCTGCTGGCCCTCCTGGTCCAGGTGAACCTGGGGCACCAGTTGAACCTTTTTGTCCCACAGCTCCTGTAGGCCCTGCTGGCCCTGGTGGGCCAATTGATCCTTTTGGACCCATTACGCCAGTTGGTCCTGCTGGTCCAGCTGAGCCTTTTGGCCCTACTGGTCCCTCTGGTCCGGTTTTTCCCACTGGTCCTATTGGTCCTGTAGCACCAGTTGATCCTTTTGGCCCAATCATGCCCTGTGCTCCTTTTAGGCCTGTTGGTCCAATTGAGCCAGATGGTCCTATTGGTCCTGCTTTACCTGGTGGACCCTGCAGGCCCCTCAATCCTTGCAATCCTAGAAATAAAACACATCAACAAAGTGATTAAACACATACGGTATATGTATAGAGGTATATGCATAAACTTCATCACTAATCTAAAAAGTAATTCCCTGTCTGCCTGCTGGAAGTAAAGACGTTGCAAAATTAGTGTAAGCAGAATTTAGAACAGCAACTAATTAACAATATGTGCTTAGTGTAATAGTGCCCACAGTCCATTGAAAAATGTGTCATCTTGTGTCTGGCATATATAGACAGAGAACTTCTTGAATGGTCTCCAGGATCAGGGAGAAAACTCCCTGCGCATTAGGGAATGTTTTTTTTGTACTGATGAAACAAACTCACAATTCGGGACTTTGTTTTCGAACACAAAAAAGTTGATGCAGCTGCTAGTTTAAACAAAGCTCCCACTTGGCACACCTTCAGTGTTATGAAGTGTGGTGTGGTGCCACAGTGATGGTTTCCTTCACAGCGCAGAAATCACTACCGGGTAGACTGGGATTGCTCAATCGGCAGAAGGTCCGCTGGCAGGGAGACATAAGCCATGGTCTTCCCTAAACCTGGTGTGAGGGTAATCCTTGATCAATGTTTAAGCTCTCCCACAATATAGGTGACTGAGTTCAATCAAGCCTATTTGCCAAATATACCTACTGCATGTGAAATCAATCTGACGCTTTATGAGAAATTGGTAGAAATTGACGTTTCTGGTCGGCAGAGGTATGCACCCTGTCCAAGCAGGAACCACAACCCTAGTCAGGGTAAGCAAAAGGAGGCAAGCCAACAAGCCTTTTGAGATCTCTCTGGGTTCAAGGCAGAGTCCAGTTCTCCCTCAGCAGGGTCAGAGAGTAGCATGCAGCAGACAGCACTGCAAAAAGTAGTTCTTCCAGAGCAGCTGTCCAGCAGAGTGGCAGTCTTTATAGCGGCACAGTAGTTCTTCTTGCACAGGTTCTTTACAGGTCTAGACGTGTCTGATTTGGTGGGGTTAGAGACCCAGTGGTTATACTCAGCTGTGCCTTTGAAGTAGGGGTGATTTCAAAGAAGGGTCTTTGAAGTACACAGAAGTTTTTTTTCAAGCCTTGGCACCAGACTCACATCAGGGGGGTAATGAACCTCTTTACCCCTTTGTGTGGAGACGGGACACTGCCTATTCAGGTGTAAGCGTAAGCTCCTCCCTGGATGAGATATTGGGATGCAGATGGGCACTCAGACAGACCTACCTTTCCTTTGTGCATGGCTGTCTAGAGGGAATGCACAAAGTCAATCTGTCACCCACCCCACACATGTACATGATGCAGGCACACAGACCTTTAAGAGGGGTGAAATGTTGTCTTTCTAAAAGTGGCATTTCAAAAATAGTAATGTTAAATTCTGCTTTCTCAGTAAAAAGGATTTATCTTTACCATTTCAAAGATATAAAACATGAAAATGCTACTCCTTCTCAATCATAAATTACAGCTTAGAGGTGTAATAAGGAATTCCCTATGTTAACCTATGAGAGAAAGAGGTCTCAACGTAGTGAAAAACGAATGTCGGTGTTTTTCACTACCAGGACATGCTAAACGGAAGTACATGTCCTATATTTTACTTACACAGCATCCTCTCTTATGGGCTACCAAGGGCCTGCCTTAGGGGTGACATGTGTAATATGAAGGGAGTTTATGGCTTGGCAAAGGGTGTTAAATGCCAAGCCGAAGT
This sequence comes from Triturus cristatus, assembly GCF_964204655.1. Classification (NCBI taxonomy): domain Eukaryota; kingdom Metazoa; phylum Chordata; class Amphibia; order Caudata; family Salamandridae; genus Triturus; species Triturus cristatus. Next base: position 364,693,881 of record NC_140580.1, read on the forward strand.
GGCAGTCATACTGCACACATAGGCTCTGCAGGGGCAGCCTGAGACAGTTTTGAAGGGCTACCTGTGTGGGTGGCGCAATTGTTGCTGTAGGCCCACTAGTACACCAGTAGCATTTAATTTACAGGCCCTGGGCACAGGTAGTGTACTCTACTAAGGATTGACAGATAAATTTAATATCCCAATTGTTGATATAACAAATGTAACCATGTTTAGGTCAAAAGCACACACAGTTTAGCACTGGTCAGCAGTAGTAAAGTGCTCAAAGTCCTACGGCCCACAAAAAGAATCAGCATAAAGAGGAGGTAAGCAGGCAAAGTGTTTGGGGGAACACTACCCTAAGGCTGACAGGTCTAACACATGTCATCCCCAGCTGAGATTGGGAGAGCTACCCAACCTCTAGGGACTTCTCATCACTAAGAGAGAAAAACCTGCGTTGGGGAACCCCACTCTGGTAAAAATCCCCATTAGTTCCTTAGCCACTGTAGGTGTAGTTGCAATCCTTAGAGGGATGGTCTCTGGGTATCTTGTGGCATGATCCACCAGAATGAGGTGCCTGAAGCAGTCTGGGGATCTATAGGCCCAACAATGTTGATGCCCACCCTCTCAAAAGTGTGCCAATGACAGACAAGTGAAAAGGGGGTGCTTTCACTCTCCGTCCTGTCTTCCCATTGGCCCGGCAGGTCACACTAGTCCCACAAAAAGCACCTGAGAAAGTATTGATCCTCTGTCAATAAAAGTGGAAGGCAAGCTTGACAAAGGTGTTTTCTTGGTCCAGGTGTCCTGCCAGAGGTATATCATGAGCCAGATTTAGCAGGAAGGCCCTGTAGCTTTGAGGGACCGCTAGGGCCCGTATTGTCCCATGCACACGAGCCTTAGGCTCACTGTAAAAGAGTTTGTCCTGCCAGTAAATATGATGAGTTCCACAAGCATCATCTGCTGTTTAGGCTCAGTCTGTTGCCTCGTGCCCTCCAGTGTTGGACATTCTCTCTGTGCCCTACAGAATTCCTCCTTGGTGGGTCCTCCTTCCATTTGCCATCCAGCAAGCTCTGGGAGGTTACCAAGGGGCGCAAAGTCCTGCTCAGTGGGTTCTGGGGCAGCCCCTGCAGGTGCCCCTTCCCCCTCAACTGGGAAGCATTCAGAGGCTGGTTTCCCATGCCCTCTGCCCTTCCCTTTCTTTGCAGCTGGCTAGGCCATTCTTCCAGGCTGTGGCTTTTGTTTCCTCCCATCCTGAGCATTCACAAACCTGGTGGTCGCAAATATTCACTCAGGCAACCCTAACATTTCCAGGTGTGCTTTGAGCTCCACTTCCTTCCAGATAGTATGCGCAAGGGCATTACCTACAAAACAGTCCACTGGCATGGGGAGGCTCAATCAATCAATCAATCAATCAATCAGTGACACTTGTAAAGCGCGCTACATACCCGTAGGGTCTCAAGGCGCTGGGGGGGGGAGGGGGGGGTGCCGCTACTGCTCGAACAGCCAGGTCTTCAGCTTCTTCCTGAAGGAGAGGTGGTCTTGGGTCAGGCGCAGGTCGGTAGGGAGGGAGTTCCAGGTCTTGGCGGCCAGGTAGGAGAAGGACCTTCCTCCTGTAGTCGCTCTTCGGATGCGGGGGACGGCGGCGAGGGCGTGGTTGGCTGATCGGAGGTGGCGTTTGGGAGCGTGGAAGTTGACTCGGCTGTTGAGGTAGCTCGGGCCTTGGTCGTGTAGGGCTTTGTGTGCGTGGGTGAGGAGGCGGAAGGTGATTCTTTTGTTGACGGGGAGCCAGTGAAGGTCTCTCAGATGTCCGGAGATGTGGCTGGTTCGTGGGATGTCGAGGATGAGTCTGGCTGAGGCGTTCTGGATCCGCTGGAGTCTCTTCTGGAGCTTGGCGGTGGTACCGGCGTAGAGGGCGTTGCCGTAGTCCAGTCGGCAGGTGACGAGGGCCTGGGTGACGGTCTTCCTGGTCTCGGTGGGGATCCACCAGAAGATCTTCCGTAGCATGCGTAGGATGTTGAAGCACGCCGAGGAGACGTTGTTGACTTTGCCTGGTCATGGAGAGGGAGGAGTCCAGGAGGAAGCCCAGGTTGCGTGCATGGTCTGTCGGTTTGGGTGCGGTGCCCAGGGCGGGAGGCCACCAGGAGTCGTCCCAGGCGGAGGGTGAGGAGCCCAGGATGAGGACCTCCGTCTTGTCCGAGTTCAGTTTCAGGCGGCTGGTCGTCATCCACTCGGCTACCTCTTTCATCCCTTCGTGCAGGTTGGATCTGGCGGCGGCGGGGTCGTTGGTCAGGGAGAGGATCAGTTGGGTGTCGTCGGCGTAGGAGATTATGCTGAGGTTGTGTTTGCGTACGATGGCCGCGAGGGGGCTCATGTAGACGTTGAAGAGGGTGGGGCTCAGAGATGATCCTTGAGGGACGCCGCAGGTGACTTCGGAGGCCTCTGACTTGTACGGTGGTAGGCGGACTCTCTGTGTTCTTCCGTCGAGGAAGGAGATGATCCAGTCCAGCGCCTTGTCCTGGATTCCGATGTTGCTGAGGCGCCGTACTAGGGTGCGGTGGCAGACCGTGTCGAATGCCGCAGAGAGGTCTAGGAGGATGAGGGCCGCTGTTTCTCCATTGTCCATCAGGGCTCGGATGTCATCGGTGGCGGCGATGAGGGCGGTCTCGGTGCTGTGATTGGCACGGAAGCCGGACTGTGAGGGGTCGAGGGATCCGTTTGTCTCGAGGAAGGCGGCCATCTGCTTGTTGACGGTCTTCTCGATGACTTTGGCTGGAAACGGGAGGAGCGAGATGGGGCGGTAATTCTTGAGGTCGGTGGGGTCCGCTGTAGGTTTCTTTAGTAGGGCGCTGAGTTCGGCGTGCTTCCAGCTCTCAGGGAAGATGGTGGTGTCGAAGGAAGTGTTGATGATGTCTCGCAGGTGGGGTGCGATGACAGCGTCGGCCTTGTTGAAGACGTGGTGAGGGCAGGGGTCGGTCGGTGATCCGGAGTGGATGGAGTTCATCGTGCGGATGGTGTCTTCGGTGCTGATCGGGGTCCAGGCGTGGAGGGTGGTGGTGGGGGGTGGTTGTTCGGTCATGGTGTGCGTTGGTTGGTTGTTGAAGCTGTTATGTATGTCCGCGATCTTGTTGTGGAAGTATGAAGCGAGGGAGTTGCAGAGGTCTTGCGATGGGGTGATGTCGTTGTTTCCTGCGCTGGGGTTGGAAAGCTCTTTCACGATGTTGAAGAGTTCCTTGCAGTTGTGTGCGTTGTTGTCCAACCGGTCTTTGAATGCTGTTTTCTTGGCGGCGCGGATCAGCTGGTGGTGTTTCCGGGTGGCAAGTTTGAAGGAGGTCCTGTTGTCTGGTGTCGGTTCCCTTCTCCAGACTTTCTCGAGGGCTCGGCAGTTGGAGCTCAATGAAACTTTCAGAAGACCTGAGACACACCCCCAAATCGAAAGGAAGAAGGCCCACTGAATAATGACCCTCCCTGCTGTCAGACACCACAATCTGGTGGAATGCATTGGGTATCACCTGCTCTGGGGTCACTCGCTGACTCCTTACCATAGTCATACAGCCACCTGTGTCCCTCAAAGCCTCAACTCCTTGCCTACTGCTGGTAACCCATTGCCTATAATTTGCAGTATTTGATGGCACACAACACAAATGTTAGGGCCAATCTCACTATCACCCACGGACACTAGAGTAGCCTCACTGAACCCCCACCCTCACTTACTGGGACAAACTCCTCCCCCTGCACTACACTCCCCACCCCTGGGATTTTTCTTCCAGTTGGAGGTTGTGCTCTTTTGGGGCACTTAGGATCCCCCTGCAGTGCCCATACTCAAAAGACTCATAGCACTTGGGAGATTTTGGCGGCTGACTCTTGTCAGGGAAGCACTTGTTCTGGAGGCCAGATTGGGAATTGGACCCATTTCCCCTGTGAGTTGTTTCAGGTGCCTTCAGATAACTTTTATTTTTCTCTCCCCCTTCTTTATTCTGATGGGAGCCCTACCCACCCTCTTGGGAGTCCCCCCAGATACGTTCTTGGGCACATCCTGGTGCTGACACAGATGTCCACCTCCTCAGCAAGCTTCCTGAGGTCAGCAAGCTTGCTATCAACCCGGTGTTGGTGCTTCTCTAGAAAACAAATATCAAGCATGTGCTCCTTCAACATTTAGTTGTACAGCCCTGAATAATCATCAACCTTGCTGCCCCTCACCCAGCCCTTCGGTGTCTTGCTGGCATAATCTAAGAAATCCACCCATGTCTGTGATGAGATCTTGTGGTTGCCCCTGAATATTTGCCTATACTTCTCAGGTGGCAGTCCAACCTTGCTGACTAGAATGGCCTTTGTTGCAGTGAGGTGTGCCTGGTCCCACACCTCTAGTGTGAAGAGTGTGAAGCATGCACTTCCACAAACTACCCACCAAAACTCCTCTGGGACCTTGTGCACTCTTAGATCCACTTCATAGGCTGCAAACCATTCAGCTATGTCATCCCCCGCCACATAACTGGGCACCAAGTCTTTTTGACATGCAGACCCTTACTTTATCAGTAGACTCTGTAGTATTTCTGCCACCATTACTGCTGGACTCCACCTGTAGAGCTCTTATGTCCAGCTCTCTGATGCTTAGCTCATGGGCCATCTTCCTCTCCTCCATGGCCAGCCTCTTCTCAGTTAGAGCTTGCTCTTTCTCTAGTTTGGAACACTTTTCCTCCTGCTCCAACTTGGCATGCATCAGCTTCAGCTTTCTCTCCTCCCTCCTGTCCTCCAGATCCTCTGGGGTCAGGTTGTTTGATGAGAAGTGGTTCCCTGTTCTAGGGACAACCACTGCTCCTGACCAGATGCTGTTTTCCCTCTCATCAGGCAGTCCCAGATCCTCCTCAGAATACAGGACCAGCTCCTCATCCTCCTCAGTCTCTTGTTCTTCCTTTCCTGGCCCCTGCATTGCAGGCCTCTACCAAGGCGCTCAGTGCCTTTTGCAGCTCCACCTTCCTGGTGAAGCCTTTAATGAACAGGTCAACCACCTTACAAAAGTCTTAGAGCTGGACCACAGTGTCAGTCAACGGCATGGCCAGCTCAAAATCCTTCTTTGCAGGTGCAGCTACTTTAGACAGAGACATGTTTTTGCAAAAAAACAAAAGGGCCAATTAGGGAGAATTGAAAAGGGTTCAAATTGGTCTTAGGGATGAAGTAGCAGTGTATACTAAGCAAGCGTATGGTACTGCACAACTACAAGTCCTGTCTTCACTGCAGATCACCAATGTTAGAAATTAAAGTTTCTTGTTGGCAGAGGTATGCATGTCCAGGCAGGAACTGCAATCCTAGCTGTGGCAAGATACACACTAAAAGTTAACCTGTGCTCTCCCTCGGGCAGCTTGGTACAGAGCAGTCAGGCTAAACCTAAGAAGCAATGTGTCAAGTATTTGTGCAACACAACACAATGAAACTACCACAAAAAGACTTTAAAAATGGATAATAATTGTGCATATAAATCAAGACCAAAATGACAAAAATCCAATAAATAGAAGTCTAGATATTCATTTTTGAAGATTACATTGAAAAATGGTGCTGAGAAGCATTGAGCAGCTGTGGGGGTTATCTGGTCGTGCTCGTCCGGGGAAAAGTTCAAGAGTTCAGGCTGACCACGATTGTGCCTGGGGCAGATTCAGGAGCCTCGCAGGCCCACTGAACAAAGTACCTTGATCCTGGTTGCAACAGCAAGATGCGGGGTGCAGCGGAGTGATGCGTCGGTGTCGATCCCGCAGTCGAGATAATGCATCATTTTTCTTCATGCAGTGTTAGCAACGCACTGGTCTTGAAGATGAGGCGCCAAGCCAAGAGGCATTTGGTTCCGTAGACAACGCGATGGGTTTCTTCATGCAGTTGAGGGGATGCGTTGATCCTCCCACACTAGTGGAGCCAGCCAAGGTTTTGCTGGTGTAAACTTGCGGCTTCCTGTGACTCTGAAAAGATTGTGGAAACTAAACCTTGTTGAGCCAAACCACCACCAATTACTTCTGCTCCACCAAACACAAAATTAGACCCTAATTCTGTACATATAACTACACTTACTTGGAATGCCTTTAAATCACAATTTACTAGGACATGGAAAAACACTTACATTTCAGATGTTTGTTTGTACACAACATAATTTCCAGCTATCCCTCATTTAAAAACAAGCAGCATTTTTTTATTCCAAAACTGCATTAGGAAAGGAATAAGGAGTACCCCAAAAGCTGTGCCTCAACTGTCTGAGGAGACCAGAGCCGAGCCAGAACTAGGCATCTGGGCCAGATGTACGACCGTTTCATTTTGCAAGTCAATAATTGCGATGTCTTGGGACTTGCCATTTGCGACTCGCAAAATGGAATGTAAATCAGTGTCACGGACACTGATTACGATTCCTAATGGGGCCGCAAATTACTTGCCTCATCAATATTCAGGAGCCAGGTTAGGTTGCAATTTGTGACCAATTGGAAATGGGCAGCACTCACAGGAATGGTGGCTTGCTGAGGTCAGCAGACCACCATGTCTCTAACTGTTTTTTTAATAAAGCAATTTTTTTAAAATGCAGCCCGTTTTCCTTAAAGTAAAACGGGATGCATTTAAAAAAAAAAAATGAAAAGTTAAATGTTTTAAGAGTAGGCAGTAGTCCATGGCACCACTGCCAGCTCTTAAAAAATATTTTCGCATCCATTCACAAAAGGCAAGGGGTCCTCTGAGGACCTGTTGGACTTGGCCCTGTTTGCAGGGTCCTCCCAGAACTTTCTGCCTTCCTCCTGGTATTTTCTGTCCTGGTGTCGGTGGTTTTAGGACTCTGGGCACTCTATCACTGCTATTCAGTGTTAAAGTGCATGTGCTCTCTATGGTAAACTTGGTAAGATTGGTCCACTACTGTTTGGGGTATTTAATTTACCTATCAGACCCTTGCAAAGTGATATCTCATATACCCAAGGCCAGTAAATGAAATGCTACTGGTGGGCTTGCAGCACTGCTTGCACCACCCACCAAAGTAGCCTTTCAAACCTGTCTCAGGTCACTGCCATTGCATGGCCTGCGCGCACAGTTTACTGCCGCTGTGACATGGCACATAAAGTGGTAGCCACGTCTGTGACTCCCCTTTTACTACATATCAGTCACCCCTAAGGTAGGCCCTAGCTAGCCCTATGGGCAGGGCACAATGTAGGTAAAAGGCAGGACATGTGCCTTAACTGTGTGGTATGTCCTGGTAGTGACAAACAGCCTATTTGGTTTCTCACTGCTGCGAGGCTACCCTCACATAGGTATGCATTGGGGATTCCCTGATATATGTTTCAGTGGTAATTCCTGATATAAGAGGGGTGACGTGGTCAGGTTTGGTATGTTTTGAATAGTGGTAAGAAATGCTCCGTAATGGTTTTCGAAGATTTTATATCACTACTACACATAGCATTTCGGTGTGCTATGTGTCTTTGTGCATTCCTGCTGTGTATTGCATGTCTGGCTCTGGATGACAGGTGCTGGGGAGGTGCAGTGGCTCCAGAGGGGCTGGGTGAGTCAGCGCTAGGCTGAAAAGGCTGATCTGCCTTTGGAGTAGTGGGAGGAGTGGCACCTGACCCTGAATAGGACTGTGCCTGCCTTCCACAATGCTGGCTCCGTCCCCTGTGGTGTGTCTGGGGCCAGAGCTTACACTAACAATGGGGACTGTTGTGCACTTGTTAAGTGCCCCCCAGAACTGGCTTGGACCGGGCACAGAGCCCTGTGCCAGGGGGGATAACAAAGACACTTGTAATATAAATATTGGGGCTGTGACCCCATGAAAGGGGTGTGTGCGTACTTGGGACTTGTGGCCAACAGGCTGCTGGATGGCCAGGAGGAACCGCCATGGGACCCAGTTGCTGCCTGAGGGGTTGGAGGCGCTGCCCTCTGCTGGGAGGCCCTGTGTGCTGGTCTACCTGTGCCCAGCTATGCCCTTGTGGAGGACTGGCAAGGAAGCGCTGCCTGCTCTCTGTTGGTGGCTCTGTGTGGGTGACGGGCTGAGTGCTGTACTTTTCTTTTGATCTGCCCTCTGAACCCAGTGTGTGGTGAGCGCTCCGGTTTCCATGACCTGGAGAGCCTGAGAAGGGCATTGTGCCTGGAGTGGCATGGTGAGCCCTCCAGGGTTGCTGTGCCCTGGGGGTTTGGAGCCCTGATGGGGGCTTGTGTGGCATGATTGCCCAGCAGGCGCAGATCGAGAAGTCGCACCGTTTGCAAAAAGCAGACCGAGACCTCGCTCTGTAATTACCAGCGGGCTGGAAGTCAGGCGGAGGCGCAGCCTGACTGTGGGCAGGGCCCGTGCAGTGGAAGCAGAAGTTGAGGGCAGGACGTGCAGTAATCAGAAGTCAGGCCGTTGCCTGGTTGTGGGCGAGGTGTTCAGTGTACTGTCTGTGCGGCTGAAGTGGCGCCGATGTCTTCATTCCGGGAGTCTGGCAACGGCAGTCTGGGAGATCCTAAAGAATCCAGGACATCCTGCAAAGTAGGGGCAGCAGTCTTTTTGTTGCTCCGCACCAGGCGAAGCAGTGCTTCCCCTCTTGGCCGAAAGGGAGGAAATAGCAAGGTGAGGAGCCGAGTCGTTGTCACCACACATGGCCAGGGTAGCAGCTGCCCCAGATTGTAGTGGGCAGCTGCCGGAGTGACCCTTGGCCCCACAGCCCTACTTTTGGGGACAAAGGCCTTGTTGGGGGTCTTGGAAGCTCGGGGTAAACCTTAACTGAGGCCCCCGAGCCTTGGTGGAGGAAGGGCCCTCCACAGAATTCACTACACAGTCCAGGTGGTGAGCGCAGAGGCGCTGGGACTGGCAATTGAGGGCCAGTGGGCTCCCAGAGAGATTGTTGCCTATAAACAATTACGTTTATGCCTTAGAAGGGCTATTGTGAGGTACTCTCTGGCAGGTGTTACTATGGTGCACAGTTGCTGATGTTATACATAATTGTGTTATGCTCAGGGTGACCCCTACTGTAAGGCTCCTGCTGAGGGAATGTACTGTGCTATAGTACACAGCTGGTGGGTACACCTTATAAGTGATTATGGTGCGCTGTTGCTGATATGTTTTGCATAATAATGTGCTAAGTGTACCCTTGCCAGTAGTTACTGGTTGTTTTCACTAATTGTGAATTGTGATGGTTATGACAGTGGCGCAATTGGCCCTATAAGTGTATATAATCCCTGTCATACCAAGTTCCAGATGGCACAGTGTATATATGTGATTACTTTCTAATGTGTTTTATGAGTTATACAAAGGCTATTTTTGATGTAACCTTGCATGGAGTTTCTTTTGTGGTGTGCCTAGTGTGCCACTGCTGTGTGAGTGTGCTGCGCAAAAGCTTTACACATTGCCTCTGGGATAAGCCTGACTGCTCTGCCACGCTACCAAGGGGATGAGCAGGGGTTTTCTTCAGCATGTAACATCCTTGTCCTGACTAGAGTGGTGGTTTCTGCCTGGCTTAGGGGCATACCCTAGCCAACCAGAATTCCCATTTGTAACAGAGCTCCTTCCCATTTGCGAGTGGCTTACCACTGCAAGTGTTTTGCAACCGTAAACACTCAATGCTGCCAAAAGCAAAAGGCTGTGTTATGCACTCCCATGAGGTTGGCTAAAACTTAGCAATGCTGATTACAAATAGTAAGCCACAGCGCCACTGGGATTGTGTGTTTTTGAAACCACAGTGAATTGGCACTATAAATAAAGATGTCCTGCTGTAGTAAATAGGCTTCTGAGCAACCAGGGTAAATACATATGTCTTTTTACCTGGATCTCCTTTCTCCCCTTTGGGTCCTTCCTTGCCATCTCTTCCATCTCTGCCTGGTAGCCCATTGTTCCCAGCAGCACATGTAATCACAGGGCAGGAGTTGGCATGCTGCATTTCCTTCTTAGGTTCAACACTGGCGGCAATGCCCATAGACACTACCAACATGGATATCTTAATGGACTGAAGAATGTTCATGATTACTCCAATGTATTAGACCTGCAAGGAATCATAAACAGGGAGCTCAAGATATAGCATACGGAAATCCAAACATATTTCATTTGTCATCAACATCACAAACTCAAGTATGGCTTCACTATGCAGATTAAGCAAGTGCTACAGAGTTGTAAATACCATGGTCTCTTGATGGTCTTTTCTCATATGTAATCAATATTCTGCCACATCCATTCTTCCTGCGGAACCTATCCCACCAGCTATATGTCCACCTAGCAAATTAAACATTCATCCATTTATGATATCATCTAAAACCACAGCCGCATATCTATCCAGTTCACTAACATATAATGACAAATCAAATATTTTGTACGTACACCTAATAAAATGCCCAAGTAACTAAACCTTCCAACTATCTGTCTGGTCACTTTCCCACCCTCCAGAACACCCATCCATTTTTCCCACCACCAGAGTATTTAATCAAGTATCCACCCTCATATGTCTATAAGTAAATAACTAGTCAAATGACATGCAACTCTTACCAATTCCTATATATCCACATGCAACTAATCAATGAGCTATCAACACATCAAATATTCTAATTTAATAATATGAGAATCCACCTACCCAAGAGTGAGGTCAACAGCCATTCATCCACACCGTAATAATCTATCCACACATCAATCTTTTTATCAATCATGCTAGCAACCCAATCAAGTAATTCACTATCATTCACACATCAAATCTGTCTAACCTAAATGTATAACTACAGAACTGTGGGCCTGATTTAGATCTTAGCAGACGGGTTACTCCGTCACAATGGTAATGGATATCCCATCCGTCGAAATATAAATCCCATTTTTTCCTAGAGAATTTACATCTTGGAGGACGTGATATCCATGTTGTGACAGAGTAACCTGTCCGCCAAGATCTAAATCAGGCCCTATGTACCGCTTGGTTGTAACAATGACTGTCTAAATTAATTAACCACTGGAGTCAAGGAACTCTACTTTGCTGTAAATGTGAGCCAGCACCCCTACATATCAGATACTGTACTTATACATCATGGCTGGGGGAGAAGGGGGGGTAGGTTCCAGGTTCTTTCATTACCTGGTTCTACTCACTTGAATAGAAATTTAAAAAAATGTAAAATTTTAAAAAATGTCAAGTGCACAAGATCTAAAACATACCAAACATGGATAAGTAACAGTGAGGTTGCTGTGAAATGTGGCAGTATGTGCATACAGTGCCTCAGCTGAACATAGGTCTACAGAGTCAGTTAGATTATAGGGGCAGTCTGTTCTGGCACAGCTTCAGCCAGACTTGTGTCTAGAGCACTGTGCAACAAAATGATATTCCTTTTATTCTAGCACAATTCTGGGTGTTGAAACATGCTTTTTATTTAGAAATATTTAACATCCTATCATGCTGTTCAGGTTTCTGTTTTGCCCTCTAAAATTGATCTTGCATTAGGAAAAAACATAGTTTGGCCATTAATGTGGATGCAGTACGCGTTTGATAGGAGAGGATTTTTTTGCTCTCATTGGTTGTCTTGAAGGCCAATAGCAGAATCGATCAGTGGTAGCACATCACATGTTACTGTCTCTTCCTCAGCTCAGAGTTACCAACTTCTCAAAAATACCAGCCCTGTTAGTAAATATCCCTGACTCCTCGACAGCCCTAACAATCATTGCTTTTCCTTCATTACGAGTGGCCCTTTAAATTCAGGTGAGCGCTGTAACTCCTCTTACATCTTACATAGGAATTATAAGCAGCGGCTGGAGTGAAGAGCGGGGTGGTGCTGGCGAGATCTCTGTTTAGTTTGCGGCCCCGTGGCAGCCGATTTTAGAGCGGGGGGAATGATGCCTGCCCCGAGACTGCAGGTATGAGCGGCGGGAGGCCTAAAACTCATGCCGCCCGGGGTGGACTGCCACTGATTATATGCTTTGCAGACAAGACTGGACTTAGCCACTGGCACCTTATCGTACCTGAGCCCAAAAGCCTGGAACGACCTCCCACAGCACATCAGACCCTCTTCCACTCTTCTTGACTTTTGAAGGAAGCTAAATGACCTGGCATTTCCAGTAAGCCGTCCAGTGCTGGCCTCACACTCCTGGTACAGAGTACATGGATACCCTCACAGGTGATTAGTGCGCTATAAAAACATCAATTACATAACATCATACATCTCACTTCTCCACAGGTACATTTAGGCAGGTCAAACCTGTCTCAGTTTGCCAGTGGAATATGCCCGGTAATTATCAGACCATGTAAATCTTGGTACAGAAAGCACCAAAATGTGTGTTCTATTTCCCCATAAATTGTAAGAGGTAGTATTTATTGGCCCTAATAAATTTGAATATTGAAGAGTTGGATTTTATCGGGTGCACTTAACAGTGTACCAAACACTGGGCAACGTGTAATGAGTTGCTTAGTGAGTGGCAGAAGTGAAGCTGTGTGTGTTCTGACGTGGGTCCCTTGCTAGCCATGCCACTGGAGTCAAGCTAGCCTGGCTGACGAGGGGTGATGCCCCGAAACCGGTCCCAGGATGCTTGTTTCCAGTCCAGGAAGAACCTGGCCTGGCAGTTTGGGCTGGACTGTTCTCATGGGGTAAAGGGTCAAGACTGATTTGCGTATGGTTGGGTTTAAACTGGAATGGCATGGGTAGCAAAAAGAACTGTGGCTTTAGGCCCAGATCTCTGTACTGGGGTGAATGTTTGACATTGATCAGCATTCTGTCCATCAATAGATCCTTTTGCATTTGTCACCCCGAGTGGGGTGGGTATGCCCAGACATGGGTTCCGTACTCTCCATGCCACTGGAGTCAAGCTAGCCTGGCTGATGATCCGTGATGCCTCGAAACCAGTCCAAAGATGCTTGTTTCCAGTCCAGGGATAAACTGTCCTGGCAGTTTGGGCTGGACTGTTCCCATGGGGAAAGTGGTCAAGGCTGATTTGCATATGGTTGCGTTTAAACTGGAATGTCATGAGGAGCAAAAAAAAATGGATTTAAGACCAGGTGTCTCTACTGAGGTGAATGTATGACATTGATCAGCATTTTGTCCATCAATAGTTCTTTGTGCATTTGTTCTGAGCTCATACACATGAATGTCAAGTCATCAAAATGACAATTGTAGTGAAATACAAATTGTTCGTTTTTTTTCAGCACATTCAGAGCTAGATATTGCTGCAACCTTCTTAGGTTTGGGATATTTTTGTAGCACACAAGAAGCCAAAGGCAGCAGACACAATAAAACGTTGATGAAGCTGGGTTCGAGAGTAGAGGTGGACTGTTTCTTCAATGTGATTTATGGTTCTTTAAAAAGGTGTGTCTTCAGCTTTATCCTAAATTGGAGCGGGATTCAGGTGGTCCTGAAGGATGAGGGGATACAGGGATTTCACTTCAATATTCCTTTTCACCCTGAAGATGCAATGAAGTGTTTTTTTCCTTTTTATGATGATGTGGAAGTATAAAATATGTATGGGTTTTCAATGGTTTGGGGTAACAAAAGGTAATAAACATGAAACAATACACTCATGGTACATGTATTACAATCATGTATATCATGACCTGGGCTGCATGGGGACCTGCCATATTTTAAATTTCTGTGTGAGAAAGTTCTGGGATCACCGGGCTGACACATATTTCCTACCATCCAGGGTTCCCCCAGGTCTTCAAATAAAAATGGTACCTCACTTGTGTGGGTGGGCCAAGTACCCGCGACAGGCAAGGGCCCAAAACGTATTGGGGAGACTTCAAAATGACCTATCAGAAAACGAGCTGGTTTTGCAAGGGGGCACCTGGGTTTTTGACCCTGGGCTCGGCGGCCATCTAGGGAAACCTACCAAACCCACACATTTCTGAAAACTATAAACCCTGAGGAGTGCAGGGAGGTATGGCTTGCATGGATCCCCTAACATGTTCCTAGAAAGAATCCCCTGCAAACCTCAGATTTATCTAAAAAAAAAACATCAATCCCTTTTTCCACACATTTTTGTGTGGGATCACCATGGGGGCACAAATGTCCTACTACCCAGCATTCCCGTTAGTCTCCCGAGTAAAATGATACCTCACTTGTGTGGCTGTCCAATGCAGAATCAGCTAAAGACTTTTTTTTTTATTTAGCGCTTAGATTTCGCTGTTCTATACCCTTAATCCCTATGTTTTTGCCCCTTCTCAGTCACCACCCACACAACAGGGAAGAATTGTGCAATGTGAAGCACAAATGATAAACATTGCAAATGCCAGAGTGGGGGCACCACAGGTAATTGCACTTGTCATTGCATTTATATAGCTCATACTAAACATGATGAGGCACTGAAGCACTTCGCGGTGAGTAGGGTGCTACTCCGGAACCTAAAGCTAGAGGTAGTTTGGTAGTACTTTTTTCCCAGCTTCTTCTCCTTAGTGATTTATTTGGGTTATGCTTGCGCTCTCGAGGTATCATGCATTTACTCCAGTTTTATGATAGAGGATCAGTGGAAGTTGATTAATAGAGGTTGGATGTGAGTCATTGTGGGAATAAGTGAAATGTGCCCCGTTAGTCGCATGAGTAGGTCGATGAACAGATGTTTGAAATGCAGTTATGAGAGTCCATGAAGTCTGAAAGGTTTGAAGTGAGTCAACAAGCAAAGAAAAAGCAAGATTTGGACAATTCAATGGGAGTGCTTGAAAAGGGTGGGTGGGAATCAGGATGGTTGATGTAGGGAATGGGGAAGAGTTTTTTTAAAACATACATTTACCCATATACATACAAAATATACATATTTGCATCCCCAGACATACATACATGCGTTTGACATACCTATTACGTATGTCACCCACATACAGCATTTATTTACACATACAAAGGTATATTTCCATGAGTTGGAACTGTGGGTTTCTTCTTTTCACAAAACTGGCAGCCCAAACCCTAAAAGCTCATTACTACCCATGCCTGAGCCCTAAAAATCCTTCCTATCCCTATACAATAACATCCATGAACCCTAAAACCCATTACAACCCCTAAATACCTCCTATACAAGGCCTATAAACCCCTTACTTCCCCTATATGCTACCCAGCTGTAAACATCATAAATAAACTCCTTGCTACCTCATACACTACTCATTCACAAGCCATAAAACCGCTTACTACCAGGTACACTACCCACCCCGGAAACCTAAAGGAATCTTGCAACCATATACACTACCCATCTCTGAACCCTAAAAATCCCTTAGTACCATTAAACACTACCCATCCCTGAACCCTAAAAAATCCTTATTACCTATACAATAAACATCAGTTAACCCTAAAATGTCCTATCAAACCCCCTACACTACCCATCCCTGAGCCCTCAAAATCCTTTGCTGCAATAAAAACGACACATTCTTGAACAATAAAAGCCCCTTACTAGCCTTATACACTACCCATCGTGGTACCATAAAAACTCTTACCTTCTTTTAATAAATTAGCCACCCCAAACCAATGAAAACCAGATAAAAATGAAAATATCACTACCCATAACCAGTTAAAAGTCCCTAATATTTAATTATAAAATGCTAATGTAAGATTTTTTTGTTAGAGTATGTAGAACTAATAAAGCTCTTTGAGATGAGAGACCAACAATGTATTTTTTTCCGGTAGGATTGCTCAACTGCTTATCAAAGAAGGCAATCATCCTATGAAGAGGTACACTCTGTTTTTCCTCTGGCCTATTCAAACTTATTCAGGCTCAAAAGAGATATTCAATTCCTTCAATTCATGATAGTTTCAGGATTGCTTTTCTTATTTCATAAGTCAAATATTACTTGTTGTTTGCTCTTCAAAGGAAGATGAAAATGCTGCTTATATTTGTACAACAAAACAATCCAAGT
The DNA here is from genome assembly GCF_964204655.1 of Triturus cristatus. Lineage (NCBI taxonomy): Eukaryota > Metazoa > Chordata > Amphibia > Caudata > Salamandridae > Triturus > Triturus cristatus. Next base: position 364,709,630 of record NC_140580.1, read on the forward strand.
TGTTCTATTGGCTCAGCCTTACTGATTAGAGCCAACCCTTTTGTTGTTTGCTGCTTATATTTGTAGGCACAGATGAAATATCCTTATGCCCGCATAATCTTGTGTAATTCTGCGAATTTCGCATTATTCTTGTTACCCAAAATTTCAAAAATTTTGATTATTGCTCCATATGGTAAAATTTTTGAATAGGAGCGCAGGAACAATGTAAGTGACCAGTTGTTCGTGGTACTTGTGTTTCTGTGCCTTTTTTAAAGCGTGAAATGCATCCCTATGTCCAACATGGTCACCAGGATACATTTCATACTAACATATATCAATCACTAAATGCCAATTTCGTACTTTTTGTAAATTCGCATAATTTCACTCAAATTGTGGAATTTCAAGTAATTATGTACAAGTAAATTACATAAATTTCACACACCCCTAGTGATTTGTTCCTGGGCCGAAGAACACCTACTTTCCCATGGAATATTTCCAAAATGGTGCATCCCTCCCAATTGGATATTCTGGGGGAGATTTTGTGCTGTGTTTGCACCACAAAAGTGATGCAAAAAGGCGCAAAATCATTTTTTCCTAATTTACTTTCCAGCGCAAAACTTGTTTACCGCAGAGATAACGTAAAAGTAATGCGAAGCAGCGCATAGCACTGCTTTGCAATACTTTGTGCTATGTTGGCATGCCAAGGGTGGTGCATGGGCGTTTCCATGCAACCAACCAAGGTTTCTCACGCTAAACCGTATTTACTAAATACAGTAGAATGGGTTTAGCGTGAGAAAACTGAACCATTTTAAACTAGGCGCAAGGAAGAAGAAATGCTTTCATTTCTCCTTTTTCTGACTTTGCTTCCATGCTGCATTGTGCAGCACGCATTCAAAGTGGGAAAAACTTTCCACTGTGTATAGGCATAGTACAAAACCTATGCTAGATTCACACACACACACCCTAGTGCTATGGCGCTAAGGTGGTGTGTGGTGCACGGCAGCTGCAATCAGCGCCGGCGGAAGAGAAAGGGGAAGAGAGAGCCATATCTTTGAAAATATGGCACTCTCCTGATCCTTCCCTGTCGCACAACGCAGCGCAGCCTCGTGGGAGGCTGCGCTGCGTTGTGTGTATATTTGGTAAATCTCCACCTCTGTCTCCTGCCTGCAGCTCAGAATACCCTTTGGAACATCCCTATTGTGGAGAATTGTCTTGTTTCTCTCTCTACCGACCTCGCTAGCTTGCTTTGGGTTGGAAGATTTTCTCCCTGATACTATTTAGAGTTGAAAGAGGAGGTAATTGGTCAAAAAATCTCAAACTCATATCCATTTAGAGATGTGGAAACTGTAGGAGGCTCAGCTAGTCCCACAAAGGAAATTATTAAATTGACCAACTGTTCACCACCAACTGTTTACCACTGGGCTCCCAGGTCATAGTAAAAGCCAGCCCCGCTTATGTAGGGGACAGGGTAGGGCGACAGTCACTAGAATTCACGCCCTTTACAATCATACAAGGGATGGTAGATACCAGGGCACAAGTCCTAAAAAAAGAAGTGGGGGGACGCTCCAAGTTAGGTGGTGTCGCCGGAAGTGACATCACGACAGGAGGTGTCGTCACGAAAGGTGAAGGGGACAAGCTGCCACCAGCAAACCTCGGCGTTGTCATCACACTTCCTTCCTATTCCAAACCCGGGTCCCTTGTGAGCGCGCGCGCCGTTTCCTCTTTTGCTTTATTTGGTGGTGTGCTGGGATTATGTTTTCCTCGTGAAGCCCTCAATGCGGCCAGTTTTTGCGCAGGGGGGACGGCGTCCACCCGGTAAAATAAGTGGGGGGACGCCGTCCACCCGCGTGGTACCCCGACTCGAGCCCTGGTAGATACCATGGTACTTCGTAAAATTGTAATCCCAGGCAGTAAAAATGCTGAATGGCCCCTACATGTATGGAGAAAAGTCCCTGAGTGTCAGGGGCCACTGCATTTTGATTTTCAAAGAGAAACTCCCACTATGAGAGTTTTACGTGAAAATCCAAAAGTTGGCCAAGCGCGTGCAATGAAAATTTCACCTGTGATAGATCTGATAAATTAAGAGGGTACTGACACCTTTTCTTACACACAAAAAACACTTACGTTGGCATGGAGTTGGACAGGCCACATGTCAATTAAACTACAAAGATCTCAGGTAGGCCTAGGCGAAATGCCGGTTATACTGGCGTAATCTTGAATAATTTCTGTAATTTTGTAATCTGCCTGTATGCAAAATTCCTCAAATTATGGTTTTATACCACATATTGTAAATACATGCTGTTTGCAGTAAATATTTAGCTCTAGCGCACCCGAACAACACTGACGACAGGAACACGAGCCACTGCTGTTTTGGGGCTTGTACTTTTTGTGCAGTTTTTTCTTCCTAATATGTTCTAGCTTCAAAATTGGACGTGAGTTGCAGTTTGGGCGAAATACAGGTCCAAGTGTCGGACTTGAATTTTAAAACATGTGAAAATTCTTGTAATTTCCCCCAAATTATGCATAATTATGCAAATGCAAATTACGCAAATTTCGCACACCCCCAATCACAATTGTGTGCTAGTCTATCTCGCCCCCGAATCGGCAACATCAGAGGAAGCAAACAAATTTAGAAAAACCTTAAAGATTAATTTGTGACTTTTTATAAAATTAAAATGCAAAGACGATTAGAGGTCTTTGATGAATGATGATAGAACAAAATATACATTAATAGGCCGCTGAAAGTTTTCGGAAAGAGATTTTTATGAAAAGTCTCTCCCTATATTATACAAAACAAGTATTTCTGTACCTTAAAAAAGTTCAAAAAAAGTTTGCCAAGCAGATGCAACAAAATGGCACCCGTTAGGCAAACTCTTGAACTTTCAGATCACGCACTGCAGCAGCACGTGATCTGAAGGCCTAGAGAGTCCCGTCAGACAGAAAGATTGTCTTACTGACAGACTCATAATTTTTTAGAGACCTGTTTTTTCTGATTCTTGTGCAAACACTGCACCGGAAGCGGGCGGAGTATTGCTCAGTCACCCCTAATACTGACATTTCAACAGCACAGGAAGCAATAAACTTTACATGGAAAATTTAGACAGAATTTCAGTGTCACTAATTCACCCCATAAGCCTATTACTAAGCTGTGATGACTTTACAAACATTCTATGCATGGGCTGCATGTAGTGAGTTACTGCTGCTTGCTCTAAAGTCATGAGGCATCACGGACCTGGAGCAGAGCCCACCCCCCTCAGATTTTAAAGCACTCGGAGCAATAGCAATGGCCACATTGTAAACATTTAAGAAAGTTACATTTCATTTTCTCTGATTCTTTCAATTGAAGCACTCTCCACAGTTCATAACAATGATTTTGAACCAGTTGTCTCCTTTTTTTCTGGGCCACTGTAATGGAACGATGGGCTGCACTGTATCTGTGTAGCCAAGCACCTGTGCTTTTCGCCTTACAGATTTTGGGAAAATGTTTTCTGAATGCACAGAAGCACACCTAAAATACCAGGGGTTCTCTCCTCACCAAATAACGGTATTCATTTATGCACTGGTCGCTGAGCACCGCCACACTTTGTACGAGCAAACAGCATAGCGCCAGCAGGTGGCAACACTCCCCACCCCCCCACAGTACCATGCATGTCTACGCATAAATAAAACACACCACACAAATATTGTTTGGGTAAGAAACTGCTGCAGGTTTATTACATACACCGTTATGTAATATGGTGGGTTATCTTACGGGCGATCCAAGGGCAGGCAACCAACTGGGCCGCCTGCCCGCCTGATGAGCCAAGCAGCACTGGGGCGAACCCCATCAGTGCTGCCCCTTTGGTGATCCTCTTACCGGATCACGGTCCCTTATTACTCACGCCCCTTTTAGGGCGGAGCCTAGCAAGGCAAGCCCCCGGTTGTTCAGGCCCACAACTGCCCGAAGGACTAACGGGGCGCCGACACAGTTTTCCAGGAACCTCTAATGAGGCTCCTGGGCTCTGGCATCCCCTATGGTGCCTTTGATACCCATTTGCTTCCAGATCGCCCTGTAACTCCGCCACAGCTCTGGAGGCGGCCACCGTCGCTGCCGGGGCCCCCCACCAAAAAGCTATAGTCTTGCCCACTAACTCTCCTGTCTAGAGCCTCCTGCAAATCTAGATGAAAGAGAACATCCCTACTGGTTATCGATGCCCCATCTCTATCCCGATAGCCCTAGCCATTAGCTTGGATCAGCTAGTGTCTGCTGCAACAAAATGCCCTTTATGCCTGTGAAGCTTGTGCCAAGCACTTCACCTCACGCCGCAAAGTTCCACTGCGTCACATGACTCAGCCCCGTCCCTCTCTGGGCGGGACAGTTTCAGACACCCTGGCACACGATGCCGCACCTGTTTGCTGATCACACTGGCAGCCGCCCATCTAGCACAGTGTGTAACTGGACACATGTGTCTCCCATCTCTGGGACAGCAGCTCACATGTTAGAAGACCGTTCATACCCCCACTTGGTCTATACGGGCTAGGGGGATTATGTTTAACCCTGGCACAGTCCCTTTACTTGCTAAATCCATGCGCACAGGAATGTCCATAACAGGCGTATGCGACAATGAGCACAGCTGCCCTCCAGCACTTGTCCTGCATCCCTTATTCCTTATGGGAATTTCGAACACTCAGCTCCCTCTGGTGAAGCCCCCTAGGCATACCCGCTCAGAGAATCTGTCTGATCGATTCAGGGCGCACTGTCTGAAATCTAGTGCCTAAATGTGGTTGATGCCACACACTGCCTAGGTCATGGAAACCTTGAGGAGCACACCATTACACCCGGGCGTACCACTAAATGGGACTGGCTCCGCCCAGCTGTAACGCTCCTGCTGGGCTGAGTAACTGCGGCCCAGGATGACCCTTAAACAATCTGCGTGGTGTGCTGCCACAAACCGTATTGGTAATAAGAACCTCAAGAAGCACCCAATTACCACCTGGGAGTACCCCTCAATGAGACCGGCTCCACACAGCTGTAGGCCCGAGAGACATAAAACTCAACCTATTTACTGGATTATGCCACTTGGTACCCTACTGGTCGCAGCTCTGTGTTTATGTGAAGCGAGCATGCCCACGGGGCATGCAGTTGCGGATAACCGGGTATATTACCCACTCGCTGATGTATCGCTAACTGCCCTTATTTGGATAGTAGGAAAGCTGGATGATTCCTAAGGACTGTGGACTTAATACTCTAACCCAGATTGACCCCAAAACTTGGGACAGGCCAAGAAGAAATCATACCCTTTAAGGTACCTTTACCTCAGCAATGACTATCAAAATATTTGGGACACCGGTCGCAGAAGGTGCCCCTTCTAGTCTCAGGTTCTAGCCCCTAGAAGGATAACCAGAGAGCGAACAAGTCTGTGGGAGCCAGGGGGGAGACATACTGTGCAAAACCTGCCCTTTGCTGAATATTGGGACGCCAAAAGGGGTCCCCATAATCAGAGGAAGGGGGGTGGGCTGGTGCCTTGCTGGCACTAGAGGCCCGCCCTTCTAGGCCACCCTGCGGGCGCCATGGCAGCCGCATCACCATCAGGCGTTTCACAGCGACATTTGTAATGCAGTGCACAACGTATACAACAGCTTGGTTCACCATGTTGCTGCCCATCGGGCCCACCGAGGGAGCATCACTTCCGCAGGAGGTCTTCATGGGTCTAGGTGGTCAGCCCCATCTCTCAGCTGAGTTTCGCACTGCTAGACCATCCAGGCGCTCCCCTGCACTAATACCCTGAGTACAGGGACATCTTAAGAATTTTGGGGGCCTGGGCCAAACATATTTTGGGGGCCCCTTCTTGGACTAGCTTTGAATTTATGATCTAAGTTCAGCTCTGTCATGCACTCTTTATCCAGGTCACTGACAGTGCACAGGCGCACTCATCCAAATTTTAAACATGTTTACATCTAATATTCAGGGATTGTGGAGTGTAATATTGTTGCAAGTATTCTCTGTGACACCCTCCTATTTCTCATATGTGAGGTCGTGTTTTGATCTAAAAGAAACTCATTTTATGGATGTTTCTCTGCAAAATGTTTGTAATAGACTCTCACTCAACACCCACTTAAAAATTTAATTAAAGGAAAACAGTAATTAGAACAATCTGTTCAATAATTATTCAAGGTTACAAGGACAAGACTTTCTGCAGAAAAGATCTAGCTCTATCAGGGGGCCCCTGAATGGCTGGGGCCCTGGGCCAAAGCCCTCTAAGCCCACTAAGCCCATGCCTTGAAACGTCTCTGCATGAGTACCAGGGCACTTGCACCAGACAAGGCTTGTTTCGCGTCCAGCTTACACACTCCCACCTTAGAAGCCTTGCTGCACATTGGGGGACATCAGGACACATGATACTATGACCAGAATGGCCCTGCTGTTTTTCTCTTCGCTCCAGATGTACCAACAACGGGGAGAGCTTCGAACTCCAGTGGCCAGCCAGCCAAGACCCTCTGCAACCGAGCTCCACAGCCTGGGTCCATGACTTCTGATTGTGTCCCCTTATCCTAGGGGTCCCCACGACCTGAGCCCCCCCATTGGGTTCACCCGTAATTGCCCCAAGACCCCTTGACTTCCACTGTGTAACATTCAAGGCTACCATTCTCACCAGCACCTTTGCACCCAGACACACCAGGGCAGGTAAAGGGAAACTGCTGGCACTTTGGACCTTGCCCCCTATCACCTTAAGTCCCAAAGTGCACCCCTGAAATTCGTTTGCAAGAGCCTGTTTGCTATGTCTGTTTTTCTCCCATAGGATAACATTTTAGCGTTCGAGGCTCATGTCTCAAAACCGATATTTGCTTATTTTTCTATTTTCTTCTAAAACCAATATCTCCGCTTGTGCTTAAGCTACTCTTAAGATCTTGGTGTCAAAATTTTGGGTGTGTGAACCTTTTATTGACAAATGGTTAACACTCCTATTTGATAAGCCTAAGCTGCTTGCCCACAGTACCACAAATAGAGCACTTGGAACTATTGAAGTAAACCCTGTAAATCAATAAGGGTCGTCTAGATATTTTGTATGGTGTGCCCTCACATTGGCATCACTACATAAAAAACCAGACTACCCACACCCAGAAGTACTTTTTTTCTACAAAAAATCCACTGGAGTGTATAAAGTGGAAATGTGCGTTTGTACATTTTTTAAAGAGCCATCTTTCTCCATGGGTAAATACTCTTTTCTTCATAGAAAAATTGATTCTTTTACTGTTGGGAGTCTTTCAAATGCCCCATGGAAGCCAAGGGCTACTCGCCTCAAATTGTGATAATGTAGCAATTTACCTCTAGTGTTCTGGACATTAACCTTATATTAATCCCCTAGCACACATCTGTAGCACAAGATCCTCACGATATTGAAGTCATACAGCCCAGGGCTTACTTGGATGGTGTGGGGTTAGAGATTTAAAACTCAACAAACCATCCCCATCCAACACTCACTAGCTAATCAATGTCAGTTCAGTGATTGGAAAAGAGAAAATATTTTACAATTCATACACACTGCAATATTAAACACAGATAACACAGGACTTTTACATTCAGATAATACCTAGGGGCCTTCTGGAAGGGGTCCTATGATGTGCCAGTGGGACAGAAATCAGTGGTAATTTTAGTCCAAATGTAGTTTGTTTAGTCCCCCTGGAGGAGACAAGACAAGTAATATTTGCAGGCAGGTTGAACTGAACTTTTCCAGTGAGTGTGAGTGTCCAATCCTTTAATCATTGGGTCCCCCTGGGGAAACTTCCCATTTTCCACAGTACCTTTTGTTTCTGCAGTTGTGGTAGAGCAGCCATTACCTACAAGTGTTTGGCGGCGAATGCACTGCTGTAGGGGCTAAGGGGGAGTTGGGGGGCTCAACACAGTCCATTGAGTTGGAATAAAAATTTCTCTACCGTGAACCAGTTGACGTTGTGGTCTTCGACAAGACAGTTTGGGCATGTCTATATAAGTAAGCATCGGCAAAGCCTATTTCTGGTGAAAGTAGGCTCAGTCGTGCCACATGCAGTTTAGTGGATCTTACCTATTGTGTTCTTCCCCTGCAAATGACTAAACTAATTTAATTTCACCCAAACTACCGAGGCGCCCGCCTTTGGTCACAGTGGTGATATGCAGTCTTGGTGAGAGTTCTCTCTCTGACTGTGAGAGGCGTGTTCCTCCTGGGCACAGTACCTTCTCCGGTACTCTGGATCTAATATGCTTAGTAAGAAGGGTGCTCATGCTGTGCCACACCACAGCGCATACCACAGCTCTGCATCACAGTCCGTCTCTCAGAAAAGGGCTTCAGTACACACACAATTGGGTATGCTCAAGCAATGGTCAAAAATCTACAGAGCTTGCTATGATAGACTCAAGTTAGGGGTGCACTGTCTCTAGAGACAGGCAGTGCACCTTTCTCCACCCAAACACTCACAATTGATGATATATGATGTGATTTGGTAGTACATAACGACTGAAGAGTGCAGTTCATGAAAGGGTTGGTGGATCAGGCAGAGCCATGTAGACCACATTCTTTGCTCCACCACCAGCCGCTGTAACACAGTATGTGCTGTTGCCACATGATCGCGTTGTCTCAGCTGGCATATCGGAAGAACTGCCACATTCTGTACCCGCTGCAATTTAGCACAAGCATAAACCGGTAGTTACACACAGAGACTATTACTGTACTCTACTCATGATAAAACGCAGGCTGCTTTCCCAAGTGAGTGAAGGAAGGGAGAGAAACATTAGGGTTTGTCTGAGAAAGTGATGCTGGTAGAAACAAGTTCTACACACATTCTTCACCTGGGAATTCATGGTGAGTTCTTGATCTAGTTAAATACCATATTTCATGCACAAGTGATGTGGGATCACCTCCCAGGCTGATTGGCTTGAGCTATTCACCCCATCGATAAAATTGTTACTAGTGCTTAATATGGGAGAGTGGTTGCAGTCTGGGTCCACTGGCACTGATTTTTGGAGACCAACACCTATTTTACCTCAACCATCTTTTACCCAACAAAAGAGAGAAAAACACAAAAGTGAGAACAAAGGAGAAAAAGAAAAATGGAAAACAGTGACAAAGGGAGGAAGGAGAAAAAAAGAGAGGGAATGCAGCACACATGGTAAAGAGCAAAACACAAGGAGAAATTAATAATTTCTCCTCCTATTGCCTGGTAATCCATGGCGCTAGAATGGTGCTCTTTTTGGCTCTACCTCAGCCTTGTACATCTGAGGCAGGATCACAAACCAATGGGTGTTGCGGTGGAATGCACACAGCAACACCCATTGCATGCCCCTTTGTCGCAGAGGCTACAGCAGAAAGGGGCATATTCACAAAGTGGCATTAATTCAAATTAGGTGGCTAGCGCCACCTTGTAAATGTGGGAAATGGAGCTAAAACATAGAAAGTTCACATCGCGATTATTGATGTTTGTGCGCAGTGTGTCCTTTCCTGCACATAAACAATCACCCCTGGAGCACAGGCACCCTTGTAACATGGCAGCAGGGTGCCTGCGCTGGTGCTAGGCAGCTTTTTTTGTGCCAGCACTAGGGCCAACACAGGGGTGCACTGTATTCTTGTGACTATGGCACATACCTGCGTTGTAAAAATGTCGGAGCACAGCACTACTGAATTTGGCGCAGCTCCGCACTCCGACATTTTTTTGTAAATATGCCCCCAAGACTTGAACATGCCTGCCCGCCTTTTTAATGCAAGACAGAAGAGAGTAAATAAATACTTCACCAACAATATTCGCTATTAATTAGGTGCTAGGTTGTGACAACCCGTTCGCCACTAATTTTATGGTTTAACAAAAGAAACACAAGAGCACCATTTACTAAAAGGCAAATGAAACTATATCAAACAACTATAACAATGGACATTTATATAGAACAGATAACAGCCAAAACGTATTTTGCTTCTTAAATATAATTTTTTGATTACGCAGTTTAATGTACTAATGTTATTGATTAGGAAGCACGATAAACAGAGATTTGTATATAAGGCCCACTTTCCCGCTACATTCTGTGTGAAAGGGGAAAGCAATACATGTTGTGGTGGTCATTCCACTGCAGCATTGATTGATTTTGATGCTGCCCCCTATTTACAAGGGTGGTGTAAATAGGAGGTAGCGCAAAAATGATATCCAGGGAAAACCTGGTCTTAACATAGCGAAACAGGGAGAAATGCTTTATTTCTCGTCGCTTTTGCTGTTTCTATGTGTTGTGCATTCTGCAGCACATATATAAAGAGCAAATTGCCATGAATGATTCTTTATGTGCAGGAAAGTGTCCCTTCCTTCACATAAACAATAATTCCCTCAACGCAGGCACACTTGTACTATGGTGCAAGGGTGTCTGTGTTACCGCTAGTCAGCTGAATTTAGCGCCAGTGCAGGGAGAAACACGGAGGGGCACCGTATTATAGTAAATACGGCGCATCCTAGTATTTCTAAAGTCGGGGAGCGCGGCGTTATCAATTTTGGAGCTAACCTGTGCTCCGCCACTTTCTTATACATATGCCCCACTGTATTTCTGTGCCTCATGTGTATGTTTATTGGCGACAGTGCCCCACAGAGAACTAAGGGGCTTATTTACAAGCCCCTTGTGCCTCCCGTACGTCACTTTTTCCCATTTTAAAAGTGACGCACCAGAAGCGCCAGGGACTTGTAAATAAGTCCCTTAAATCTGGTCCTTCAACGCAAGTATGTCCGCAATTTAAACTATTTCATCATTAAATCATTACACTATGTTTCACAAAAGCGTCTGAAAATACAAAGCACTGCATTAAAACAAGACTATAAAGAAGAAAACAATAGGGAAAATGCACATTCTAAATATTAAATACTAGACCTTAAGCCATGGGAAGCCCTGCATAAGATAACATAGTGTTAGACATTTGTCCACTTACTGTTTCTACTGCTCCGTTGGTGGACTGCTTCAATCTCCCAACAGCAGGGATCAGTAACCGAATACTCTGATTATATACCGTACTTCTGCCCTCCTACTGCTGTGGTGTTTCTTATCTTGGAATATCCAGCATTACTGGATTTCAGCTTTGTAGGGTCAAGTCTTGAGGAAGTTCAACCTGCGACGTTTTGTAGATGGGGAAGTACCGATTGCATCTGTCCAGGGCTTTAAGAAACAAATATTTCAACATCACTCAGTTGTGAAACATATAATTGCGTCTATTTGTTCTTGACTTGAGACTTGTAGTTTTCCTATGTTGCTTGACCAGCTATGCACAATTGTAGGCACAAAAACATGTAAAACAAGCATTGACAAAGCTAATAGTTGTTGCCTTGGGATGCTGGGTTAATGGTTGTTGTTTTTATTTTTTATATATATATTTTTGTTGCAAATATTTGCCACAAAAATAAAAAGCTAAGAAAGAAAGCACAATGCGGCCCAAGCACAGTTTCCATATGGTTAAAAGTATTAGCACAAACAAAAGTTAATGTCTGTTTTTTAGGTTACTGTAACCTGTAAATAGTGGACAAAAAAGAAAGACTAAAAAAATGAAGAATGGTTAGGCAAGCATTGACAAAGCCAATAGACCTCACCAGTGAAAAGCGTTAGCTATTGTTTTGATTTTGTCATTGCTTGACCGGATACTGGGACGCATCAGCAGTAGGGAAAAGACATGTTTTTGTGCATCAGCAGCAAAAATAAAAAGCATTGGAAAATCAAATATGTCTGTTAATTAAATACATGAACGTGATTCTTCAACAATTGTCAAGGCTGTGTGTGGATGTGCTTGAATGGGTGAGTGGGTTTATGTGGGGATCAGTCAACAGTTAGTTGGATGAGTCAGTGAAGATGAGGAAATAAATGAATGGCTGAGTACACGCATAGTTAATACACAAATGGGTGATTGGATTGATAAATGGATGAGTACATTCATAAATGGATGAGGAGTGAAAACATACAACACTAATCTTACAGAATGCGACGCAGTAGGTATATTGTTATAAAATGCCTGTAATTGCCAAAAAATGTCAATGACATCATGACACAAGGGTAGTGTGCCCTGTGTTAAGAACATGCACAATATAGCAAGAATTATAATCATGACGTCAGGGTATTCCTTTTGCAGGGGTTGGCAATACTGTATTAGGAATGGCCACAATATGTCCATGAGTTGCACTATTATACATGATCAAATTTGCCACATCACCCAGAAAATCCAAGCGCATGTTCAGATTACATTAATGCTAGCCCATGTTTAGATTTGCCCTTAGTACTAACATTTTTGGAGCATCTTCAGATTTGCACCATCTCTCACTAATCCGTAGTACATAGGCAGATTTGAACCATCCATCAGTAACTGTTAGTGCATGCTGATATTTGCACCAACACTCACTGTATCATCGCTCATCAACGATTTGTCACATTGCTCGTAAGTTAATATTTGCAACATCATTCAAAAATTCTTACTGCATGTTCAGTGTTTCCAGTCATTCTGATCCCTACTGCAGAATCAGATTTCCACTATTATTCACTAATACTAAGGTCCTGCTTACAAGTACGGCGGTCTTGAGACCGCTGTACCTGTGGCAGCGGTCTGGCCGCCACAACCTAGTTAGTTCCATCATCTGATTACAAGTTTTGAGGTTGGTCCCCCACCAGCCCGACACAACACCACTGATACCACCAGGGTCTAGAATCCTGATGGTGCTGTGGAGGTAGAGGCAGTGCTGAATGGTGGTGGTACTGAGGCAGGCACCGCCGCTAGGATTATGACTTCCCTTTTTCGCAGCCTTTTTATGGTGTGAACCCTACCATGAAAAGGGTGGCGGAAAGGGAAGGAAGGTGCCCCAAATGATTTCACCCAGGAGGGTTTGCACATAGGGGCACATATTGAGCCCGCCTCTCAATGCACTGTTGTGCGCACAGTGTGTGCCATGCACAACATGGTACATGGCACACACTGCACGGAGGAGCAGAAGGCGTAGCACCTCAGCGGCATCTGCTGCAGCCCTTCTCAATGGGCGAGCCATGCAGCCGCGGTGAGACCGCCGACTATAGATCACAGTTCCATTGGCCCACTCACATAACGGTGAACTGAACACTGCAAGCTCTGTGGTGCTCTCCTGACCGCAGCATTGGCAGTCCAGCGGATGGACTGCTGATGTCGTAATCAGGACCTAAAAGTCTATTCAGATTTGCAGGATCACTCAATAGTGCTTAGTCCCAAGTCCTGTTGAACCAACTACCTCTAAACTCGGAGTAGGGAGAAAGTGTCCATACCTTTTTCTGGGGACAAGCTTCAGTGTGTGAGAGAATCCTCACAAGTCAGATGTCTATTCCAAGTGCAGAAGAATACCCCAGGCAGTAGATTGCTGAGTTTTCCAGCACAACTTTGTTTATTATGACCCAAGAACTTAGAGGGTACTATAATAGGTGGCACATTATTGATTTAATAGTCAGTTTCCTCCATTCCCTAAGCACTGAAAGGCTTTTAGAAGAATGAGATTTCTACACCTTGCTCTTCCCTTTCTTAGCTTACTGTGATCATGCTTCTTGCCCCCGCAATACGAATACCACATTGCCAACTGTGATCAATTGGGTTGTTGGCTGAGGGGGTGTGCGCACTTATCAAGCAACAACCACAATACAGGTCAGGGTGCACCACAAAAACTCACCAAATTAACCTGTGCTTAACTCTCTGGTAGCTTGACACAAAAGCAGCGAGGGTTTAACTTTGAGGCAATGTGTGAGGTATTTATTCCACACACAAACAGTAATAAAGTGAAAGAACAACACAAAGAAACTCCCGCACCACTCTAGAAAGGCAGAATACAATTTAATAAACAATTTGTGACCAAAACAATACAAATCTCATCAGTAGAACTGGAGATATTCGATTTTAATCAAAGTAGAGCCAAAAAGCGCAGAGTGCCAAAAAAGGGTAGTTGGTCGTGCTGGACCAGGACAAAATCACAAGCTCAGGCTGACTTCGATGGAATGCAGGCCGGGCACAGGACCAAGTTTCACCCATCGAGAAGCAAACAACTGTAGACAATATTGGCGTAGTTTAAAAGGTCAGGTGAAATTTACACTGTTAAGCCAGACCTTAAAATCCATCTAGGTTAATGACTGCCCTCCTATCTATGCTTCTGCCAGAGAAAGACAAACACCATAAATTATCTAGTATCTAAGACACTTTTAGAGCATTACAATGTCATGTGTTTGCCCCTGAAAGTTCAAGCTCAGCCAGCTTGATAAATAAACAAAATGACCACAGCTGGTTGAGGGCTTGCACTTTTTATTTTGTAGAAGCACTACTTCTGACCAATCAAAACTCCTGGCTCCCAAAATGTAGGCAGAGCCAAAGTCCCTCTCTAGTTGCATTTGCATAATTGTCTGGCGACAGCTTCACCATCAAGCCAGACCATAAAAATGCTGTTACTGCTCACTTATGAACAACAGACACTAAAAGATTTGCACAGACTAGCGTGCTAATCTGATTAGCGATTCTTATGCCTCCTTTCATATGCAATATTATTTAAAGCAGATAATGAACAAGGCTTGAAAGCAGAACATAATGGGAATGTATTATATTACCTTTTCTTATAAATGATTTATAAGGTATTTATACCAACAATCCTCAACAGACTTTGATTTATAGGAATGAATCTATTCTGGATCTGTTTAGAGATCCAGAGGTTAAGGTGGAAAGAAGTAAACTGTGAAAACCGGTGTTTAAAAAATAATGGTATTAATAATTCTAACTGTGCATTGAAGTGTTACTTGATCACAGATAACATTTCAAAGCCGCCATGTTGTGCTCATTTTTTGAATGTGTTATATATTAGAAACTGTACCCTCTGCTGTACCATAGATTCAAAGATGTTGTAGATTTTTTTGAACATGAACTCTTCTTTCTCAAATGGTAAAATATGTGGGAATATTCTTAGCTGTATGCATTTTAGAAATTGCTGTCAATTTCAGTCTAATTTGATGTGAAACCCCTTTCTTTCCCTGCCCAACGTTAAAAAAATGCAGGAAAGTTTCAAAACCTTTTTTGATGTGATTTCACTGTTACATGCCATACAAATCATGCATACATACATGCATGTTTAGGACTGTTAGATTAAACACAATATTAAGATCTCCGTGGTCATACCATTACAGTACAGACATACAGTCCCCACCTACATATGATGTACAGCATTGAACTTAAAAGTCAGATATCTATAGCCCATGATCTATAGCCCATGATATTGATATTGATAGCGTTACAGAGGCTCTTTCAGGGATAATATCTGTAGGTTCAAGATAATAACTACGCCACGGAGGAGTTTGCTGAGTTCCCACGATGTAACCAAAAAACTCTGCCTTGCTAAGCAGAGTTCCACAAGTGGCAGAGTGTGTTGGGTCACTCCATTTGTGCAGATTCTTAGTGCCGGGTGTTTATACCACACTGGAAAATGAATGCGAATGGTACCATGCACAGCGCAAGAGGGCGCTGCTTCTTTCTGCTGCTGCTGCTGCCAACCGCCCGCATTGAGAAATCTTGCCAGGACATGATGTGGAGTAAGATTTTCCTCACTCGCCAATTAATGTTGGCAAGCGTGAGTGGGGTAAAAACTCCACTGCGCGTATGTGGAGCGGAGCTTTTCGGAACCTTGCGTGCTATGCGGAGCACGGGGTGGGAAAAACTCGGCAAACTCTGTGAGTGGAGCGGAATTTCACTCTCAGGCCTAATAAGAACATAACTTTTCTATGAATTTTTCTTCAGATACACTTTGTGCAAAAATAGAATATCTATAGCATGACTGACTACCCAATTTAGAATAATTCTGTATTTCCATTTGCCTGTTTATGCCACAACCGTTCTTTCTTTCAGAAATCTTACCTGCAGATTCCTGGGTTTCTTTGATTTTTGGACCGAAAGTTGCCCCAGCACACCCCAATGATAACTCATCATTTTTTACCATAGTGATTAAATATTTCAAGGTTTCATCCACTTCATTCAGAGTTTTACCTATATGCCTTTATTTGTTCTATACATGATTATTTAATCGTGTGAAATTCTAAACTTGCAGTCACAGCTTATTCCTTTAAAGCTGAGACATAATCCTTCATAGGTTCATATTTCTCCTTTTTTCTTTGAAAGGAAACAGGTCTTGTTACCAATATAAACTAGGTGAATAATGTGGATCTAAGCCTGCTAATGCATTCATGCAGACATTTGTTTCCCAGCTTCTCTTTCTTGCTTCTGTATTTGATTGAAAAGGCAAAACCCAAACATGCATTAATATTTTTCATTTCTTCTTTGAAAATAATACATTTCCTTCATTCTCCAGAGTAGAAATGGCATTACGCAGTAGGTTAAATCCAATTTGAAAACATTCCTCGATCAAACAAATCATGATCCGGCAGAACAATAAAAAGCTTGTAATCCTTACTTGTATCCCTGGCAGGATAAATGCAGTGTAAGCTAGTGTCATGCATTGAGCCTGCTTCCTTCATTCCCTATCATAATTGCCTTGTGTAAGTAAGATAAGTGAGTGCACACTCACTCACTCGAACAAAGCTGAAAGCAATGAATAGATGTTTGCCATGGTCCCCTGAGCGCCATATTAAACGATCCCGTCATTCTTTAAGGTTATGGCGATGATACACATTGATCCAGCGGCGAATCCTTAGAGGGGTTCCAGGGCCGTTTGATCAGCTCGTCACCAAATTGTGTAGTCACTCGCCACAAATTTGTCAGTCTTTATTTACAAACAGCCTGCAGGGCAAGCTTCAATTCCGACCTCCTGTTACCCTGTTACCTTCCAACCGCCCAATACCCTTCACAGAATGTCCTATACAAACATTCCACCATAGAAATAAAAAACAGCCAATACAACATATGTATTAATTACTTGCATGTCACTGCCTAGTCATCTGTTTGTTTGCTTCTTATATACATCTTGCATCTTATGCATCTGCTTATTGTGTTTCCGGACCTATATTACCATCAACACACAACGCTGTACGACGTATTCTACTCCTGAGCCACATGGCTCACAACATTCCAAGATTGGCTCATAGTCATTGGACTTATTAAAAAAAAAAAAAAAAAAGCAGTTCATACATTTCATAAGGAATAGGGGGTGTCTACTGGAGTCCTACTGAAAATTCAATTCACTCCCTGATGCTCAGGAGGGGAACATCTTTCTTTCGATGCTTGCACACATAAGCTCCGTCTTGTAAAATCATTCAAAAACTATTGTTTTGAGACTTGTTGAACCTCTTTTGACCCTCAGAAATGCCAAAAAGTGTTCAAAGTTGTAGAAGTGAACCTCTCTGCTCCTTCCAAAGAATTACTCACATCTTCCCAGTAGGTTTGAAGGATCAGGCATCGAGGTAACATAAGGGCCACACTTCTTGCTCTTGCAGCACTTTACAAGTGACAAGGGATTCAATGAAATCAACTTTTGAGTGGTTCGGTGTGAATCTGGTGGTTTCTTTCGAGTGCGGCTGGTTGTACAATATTGTGGAGTACAAACATAAATACTTTCTATAAAGACTGCATTAAGAATCAACAAGATGCTTCCCCCAGATTCTAACGCCTTGATTTAGAGTGCCTCCTTAAATAGCAGCCCCTGCAGGAATACCTGTACGCACAGGGGTCACAATTGCGAGAAGTGTGATAAAGATCAAATTGTCAGGATTTGCCCAGTCATCATTGGAGTTTGTTATAGCACGTGGAGGAATTCTGAATCTCAGTGCCTCGGGTTTCACCAGGTATGATAAATAGCACCACATTCTATGGGGCAGTCATAGCTGATGTTTAGCTGGGTGGTTCATCTTGATTAATTCTGTTCTTGTTGCAACTCAACCCACTACAACACTTCTTTGCAGAGCAAAACCCCAGATAAAGTTCCACTTACTAACTGAGGGTACACCCTGATACCAATGCCCTTAATCGAAACTTCTGTAAGACCGATTACTAACCAGCCATATGTGGGTGTAGGGATAAAGGGCAGAAGGAACTAATGTCTCACATAGCATCCTTGTACCTAAAATCGCCTATTACGAGTTCTTTTTCCCAGAAAGGGAAATAACACCATACCCAATTTCACATTGTCAAAAAGCACATGGAGACAGAATAATGGGCCCTTTCTAGCTGCATTTAACACCTGCTGTAAACAGATGGTGAAGTGGAGGGAGGTATTATGGCGGCATCGCAACAGAGGGAAGGGAGGGAGTTTAGGGCAAGGTAGGCTTTTCCCACTGCACCTACCGGAGATGCACTCACTTTGACGAGATGTGACTCAACCCAGTAAAATTGGACTTGTTGGTCCTGCACCAAGGTCTTGATTATGATGTCGGTGAACCCGCCACCAGCAGGCTGGCAGTGGCAGGTTCACCGCCATCATAATGCCTTTTTCCACCCGCCAGATCAGGTTGACGGGCGGTGTGCCTGGCGGGCTGAAAGCCCATCCGCCATGGGTCCGACAGAGGCAATCGTTACGATTGCCTTTGGACCCACCCCGCATCCACAAAATGGTGGCGGTGCCTTACAGGCACCACCCGCCAGATTTGGATGCTGCATCCCCGTCAGCCTGTCTATGGCGGTTCAACCGCCATTGAAAGGCTAGCGGGAATGTACTTTGGGGGCCCGTTGCGGGCCCCCCTTGTGCAGGGGCATGTGGAATTTGCACTTGGGGGGCACCAGTTCCCTGCACTTGGTGACAAGCACCCCGTTGTGCCTGCCACGTAGTGCAGAGAAATGCACAACATGCATTTTTACCATTGCGGCAGATGCTGCAGCCAGCAGCACCCGCCGCAATGGTAAACACGCACAATGCGACCGGCACAGTAGCGGTCGCATTGTAATGTCATGTGTAGCACTGCTCCGATATAGACGGCCGGTCCCAATCCCTGGGAGGATGGCATACTGACTTAAGTCCGTCCGCCATCGTAATCAGGCCAAGTAAGCAAATTTGTGGGAACACCATGACACTTGTGATTGGGATCACATTTGGTTGGTGTTTTTGGTTCTCCTTGTCCTTTTCTCTGAAACAGCACACACAAGACACCAGGACTATGGTTCAGCCCAAACTATTACAAAGTATATGTAAAAACGATTGCACAAATATCAAACTTGTAGGAATAGAAAAACCGAAACCCATAAATAAATATTATGAAAAGGCAAACAAGATATTATTTGTATCAGTTCTTCCCACAATATGTCTGCAACTAATTGATAGATTCTTAAAGGTCTGCTTTGGGTTAGTGGTGGCCTGCTACAATCACACACTTGATGGCAAGGGAGTCAACCTCAGTTGCTACAGTCAACAGTGTGTGTCTGGACATGTGAGGCCTTAAGTCCTAGGAGCAAGGGTACTTCCTGAGTCAAGTGAATGCGCTCTCTACCGCAGACAGAGCATAACATGTTCTATGTAGTCTTTTTGCTCTGAGGACTACGAGGAAGTGTCCTTGTGAAATTGATGTTCCATGTGGAGAATATAATTTTATTCATAAAACCTTGTACACCTGTAACTATGCAAAGTAAAACTATGCCTAAATAAGTATACCTCAATAATACATTCTACTGCATAAGTAGAAATATATGTATCAAATCACGTTATCATCAAGTGATAAACAACATGGTTTATGACTATTAAAAACAACTGGGAACAATGGTCCATACATCAGAGATCACATAATGCACAGTAGTGCGTATACTCAGGGCAATCCCTGCATCAGATTTAATATATTGTTGTCATATCATTTTGATAATTAACTGCTATTATTTTAAACTCAATTGGATATTATTTTAACTTGATTAATTGAAAACTGCTGTTTTGGTATTTCTGAACATGTACTACAGCTTCTGAGACAGGTCTTGCTGCTAGTGTTCCGCTACATGGGGTAAGATAGAAACTTATTTACTTCAATGCAATTAGTATATGTTTTTCTTGAAGGAGATGAGCCGCGTCTCATATATATGAAGCCTCAACCACCCATAGTTCAAAGGTCCAATTTCCTACAACTGCGGTGCGATGCGGGTACTGTGGAGGTAACCTGCATACTCAACTCCTTGTTGTGAGAGATGAAGGGTCATCCGATCCAAGCTTCTTGGGCAGTAGCTTCTGCTATTTCTAGAGTGAACACATGGAGCCCTAAGCAGTACACCTATAGGGTGAAAATACCTCATTATTCTGCTCCGCCTTCTATGTTATTCCCTACCACGAGTACCAGAAGGCTGGAGGATTCCAACTTATCTAAGTCTTGACTTACACTTTTTTGTCATGGTCTCATGAACTTCAAACGTTGAGGCATACAAGCAGTTAGACATCAAAGTACATTGAATAACTTCGTAATGTTTTGAATTTTAGATTGTTTAGTACTTAAGCTTTGGATGTAAGAGCCAACAGCTGCTCCTTGTGAGTCAGCCCCTCAAGCATCCTGCATATACATGCAAATTCAAGTGGTAAGTAATGCAGTGATTTATTGAAATAGTTTCAGCAAGTGGAATGTTATGGGTGACATATAGAACGTGGAGATAATACCGACTCACACTGTAATTCAGAAAGGGCAAAAAATATACATACAAAAATTGTGACTATTATTGTTACCAATATCAATAATGTTAGGTCTATCAGTTCAACATTGTGAATGTGTCCTGTTTTATTAAATATCTACTTTTTTAAATGTATCTTTTAGCCTCCTTTTGAAGGTTTGCCAAGGTTCTTTTTGATTGGCGATAGGAATCCAGTGCAGCCAGCTAGGCCAATCTTGCAAATACCTGTGAGAAGCAGTTGATTTGCTATTCGAATTCCGGCTCATACTAGTTCATGACACAATCTGAGGAAGTTCAGATTGAAATCCGATACAGATCAGATCAATATCGGTCACTCGACGTCAGAGCGCTCATAGTCCATCATGTTTATGCAGCTCGTTCCAAGTTCAACCAAGATCATTTAAACACAGGAATCCCTTTTGATAGTCCTTTTTTATATCTAGTTGGTTGTATGTCAGAATATCGTATGGAGAAATAGTTTCTGACATGATGTTGTATCCTAATTATCATTGACAAAAATATTGTCACTTTCGGTGTACAGTTTCTATTATCAACACAACTAGGGCACTATTTTAGTAATCAATATATTTAGGACACAATATTTATGTCAGATTATATTCTCACTGTGACATTGGGGTATGACTAGTTAGCATTTAATATTAGTTTATTGAAAATATGTTGTTAATATATTTATAGGTACCAGGAACTGTGAGCATATAACTGTATCCCTCTTCAAAACTCTGTGTGTGTGAGGAGGGGCATTTATGACCCACTTTGTGCATGTGTGAGAGGAGGTGTGTGTGGAAGTGGTAGTGTGTTTTTGTCTGCTTTTGTATTTATGTATGTATTTCCTAGCAATAAGCTGATGGATCGAATTCCATCACACCTCCCTCTACAGCAAATCCAATGTATTTATGCACTTATGCTGACAATACATTACATAAAGATGAAAACTGGACATCCAACTACTGGATATGCTGATCACAGTAACTCTAGAGTACTGTTACTATTTTGCAGCATTGTGTTATGTAATTTCAAACTTGCAAACATATCTCGCTGCACAGTGCTGTTTTAGTCTGAGGATATTGCCAAGCAGTGTCATGTTAAGGATTTTGGGGGCCCCGTGCAAGAAAATAAGTTGAGGACGTCTGTTTGGAACCACTTTTATTTTATAACCCATTTTTTTAAAAATTCAAGTTGTATGTTGTCTTACAATTTTGACCTATATGTTAAAGGTTACGATACAAAAATACACAGAAATGAAATAGAGAGAAGGTTTGCTTTCCCAGGGAGCCCCTTGAAAGGTGTGTGCCCAGTGCTTAATTTGAGCCAGTGCTTTCCGGTGCTGAGCACCAGCACTTAATTGGTTTCTGGTGCTCCGCATAGGCACCTAATTGTCAACACCTCACTGAGGAAAGTCTACCACAAGGTAGCGCTGATCATGTAATTTAGAGATGAGCAGTAAAACAGTTGTTTAGGAAAACTATATACATACAAAAAATTGGTAATACCTACGTCCCCATGCCATTTCTTTAGCTTTGGGGACCTGGAATAATCGGAACTGTCGATGTACATGCGAGGGAGATGGTTAGTAGTTGTTTTGGCCGCGATGAAAGGGGCGCTGGGTGGTGCAAGCTGCAGTGGCCTCCTGGTCAGAGCCCTGGCACTTAATATTTTACAAATCAAGCACTGTGTGTGCCCTAAGCAATCACCCATTTTGCCCCTACCATAAAACATCTCTGTTGCGAAGCTTATCGCTTACACTTGTATTTGCTCCACCAGTGTTGGACTGGTCTGCTGATTCATTCCACTGAACCTGCGCATTAAGTAATATCATTCACGAAATGGTTCTGTCAGAGTAACTATACATACATAGAAAGGGTAATTAATTAATTCATACAAAAAGTGCCCTTTCTAGGTGTAGTTACTCCGATATGAATGATATTACTTAATGCGCAGGTTCAGAGGAACACAGGGTTACCCCAAAGTTGATAATAACTGGACTAATATTTTGGGCAGTCTGGCCTTGCGACATGCCCGATGCATCAGCTTTAAAGGGCAAGCTTGTGGGCTGTTATTTTTGGTTCCATTGGCCAAGACGGCACTAAAAGAAATCATTGTCTCGAGTGACCTAACTGAATCATTTGAATGAGAAATGCATTGTGTAACACGTCAGTAAGAAGGCACTTCAGTCTAAATACAGCGCTGTATCATTTTGTCTTTAAGTCTGGGCTGACTGTCCCAGACTGACTGCCCTGCCGCGCTCAGAAGCAGGAGATAGAAGCCTGGTAGTAAATCAACTTTTTGCAATGTGACGAATGACACAGGGCTTACCTTTCTAAAACCCTTCATTGCCATGGTAATCTATGGTGGTATTCACTGTAGACTAGTAACCATGTCAGCATCAGGGTTCTGGATGCTGGAGTATGCATCTCGATACCAAAGGGGATGATGGACGGAGCATTTGAGCAAATCAAACTCTCACCCCCAGTCAACTGATCTGGGTTTAATCCATCATCATTCTTTAGCTCACTCCACCACCCCAGTGCAGACATGGCCATAGGCAAATCAGTCTGACCCTGTGCCTCATGGGAACAGTCCAGCCCGAACTGCCAAGCTATGTCTTCCCTGGACCGGAAACAAGCATCCTGCGACCGGTTTCGGGTTCATAACCCTCATCAGCCAGGCTATCTTGAATCCAGTGGCAAAGTGAGCAAGGGACCCACGTCTGGGCATACCCTGCCAACTTAGGGCGAACAAAGCGATACCAAAGGGGATGATGGACGGAGCGTTTGAGCAACTCAAACACTCACCCCCAGTCAACTGATCTGGGTTAAATCTATCATCATTCTTTAGCTCACTCCACCACCCCAGTTCAGACATGGCCATCTCTGCGTGATGGCAGACGTCCATGATTCACAGACTTAGACCCCAGCCTTTCCTATTGGTCACATGGTAGGAGTGGATGCCTGCACTTATGATTTGGCGCCTTGTGCCCAGTAATGGTACATGTTATCATGCTAATCTTGTGTTATATATATTTTGCGGAAACCCTTGGTTACACTAACTGCCCCAGCTGTGACACACCACGCTCTGACTGCAGGTCGCTGGCCCCATAACAAGTGAAGCTGTTGTATTTGTTCCCACTCAAAATTGATCTGAAAGATGAGCAGGGTTTTGTTCCCTTGCGAAGTTGATCAAATATCTGAGTGAGGCGCAAAGGGAAAAATATGTGCTCATAGTAAAGACAGTTGCATGCTGTATGGCATTAAAATGGCCCTATCTTCATGCCCTTACCATTAATGCCAAAAACATGGATTGATTTACGAGCAATGAATGTAAAAAAATGTTACGGTAATGCATGTGAGCAGTTTAGTTCCTCTTTGATTTCACGTTTTACTTAATCTTGCATTCCCCAAGAGCGGTAGCTATTTCATCATGTTGTGTTGAAAGTTTGTGTAAATGTGCGTGAAAAGGATGCGCAGATGTAAAAATATTTACAAGGCAAAACTAAAATAAAGTAAAATGCTTAAATGTGATTGAGCGCAGTGTATGTTTAGGGGTGGTGAAGTGAAGGAGATGCGAGAATTCAGGGGAGAGTGAAAAGAGTGTCCTAAAGAGGAAACAGATGAAGTTGAAGATGTGCTAATGGACAAGATGTGCAAAGAAAAAGGGCATACATATCTAACATAAAATGCACGTACCTGATGGCAAATACTCCTTTCACTGGCCTCAATAATATTTAATTCACAGTTTCGCAATTTCAGAATAGAAATATTTTTAGTGTTAATTATTTATAACAAATCTTTGTTGTTACTCATTTATCTTAGTATCAAAAAAGAGAGGGGAACTGGAAGAGGATAAAGGTCCATTGCCCATGCTCCAAAACTATAATCAAATCAAGGTCGGGGGGTCACTGTTCCTTAGGGAAAGGGTGTAGTTCTAAGACAGATCAGAAGGGGGACAGGCAACAAGACTGTTTTTTTGTTGCCCTCACACATCCCTAGGGATGTCATGCTTCATCATCAGTTGGGTGTTCCTCGTCTCAGCGCTGCAATGCCCTATGGGTCCCCCGGAGAGTAACTTTGGTGAAGATCTTTTGGTTTGGTTGCGGTCTGATGAGTGCGAGGGTGTCCAACGTGGGATGATGAGTAAGGTGTGTTGATAGTGGCCTAAAACGAACTAGGAGATGTCAGATTTGCCTTTAATAGGTCAACTCCCCTGTCAGGTTAAAAGGCCAAAATGGTTGGTAATGTGCCCAAGAAGCTAGTGAGCTAAAGTGCAGGTAGACATGTTTTGCACGCCTCTATGGTCTACAAGAGATATGCGGCGCTTCTTCAGGACCAAGAACGTCTGAATTAGCTGCCCCACATTTTCAGCATATTAGGTCACCACTATGCGCTTGGTACCCACTTGTCAAACCTACAAAAAGAGGAGAAACAAGATAACACAATTAAATTAAGAAGTATTTAATTTCTGGCACTAGATTCCTTATTTGCCAGAGAAGTCCGCAAGGGTGGCTCATATGTGCACCAGGGGTTAGGATCCATCCCTGACATAAATACATCGAATGCACGATGAGCCAGATTTTTTGTAAAAATGCTCCCCACAACAATGTGTGTCATGAACTACTCATGACATACCTGCATGCATTATCATTCGTAATAACATAGGTGCCCTTTGTGATATTTGGCCAATGCTCCATATGCTTTGTACATCCATAACATGTTACATACAAGATTTTCTGTCTTTGTACCCATAAGCAGGTTCTGAATGATGAGATACCCAGGGTCGAACTGTGACAGAATGTTTACTCTTAATGTGGTCACAACCTCGGGGATTGCGTGAGGGCAACAAGAAACAGTCTTGGTGACTGTCCCCCTTCCGATCCGTGTAAGACCTACACCCTTTTCTTAGGAACAGTGACCCCCGACCTTGATTAAACTCTTTTATCTTAAACACCCAACAACCATTGAGAAAGCCAATAGTACTGGCAGGTTTAATGTGCATGTCAATTGTTGTATTATATATCTGGAATAGCATCTCAGAGAGAAACCCGAAATTCTGGCTGGGTGGCACACTATGGGAATCACAGAAATGTATTTTACATGTTCTCTTTTAGAGAGCCCCCACTTGTTTTCATCCCACTTAAAGACCTGTCTATGCTTATTTCTATACAACTGATTGCAGCCAGCAGCTGTGGGTACTTCCCTAAACCTGGTTAGAGCATTTTCTTCCAAAGTCTATGCCATATGTAGTGCAAGACCCTGGGCAAGCACACACTTTAAAAGGCCTGAAGTTGTTGCGCTGTACATTTTGCGCATTACAGTAACTTTTTAACATATCACTGCATTAAGATATGGAGCAATTTTTAATGTTTTTAATATTTCAGGATTTTATGTTCCCATTGTTTTATAAACCTTGTTTTCTCATGAAATAATTTGCTTTAAAATACATCACGTGCCAATCTTTTTAAAATTATTTCTCAGGAGGAGGAGTCCCTCCTCCCCAAACTCTCTCTCTCTCTCTCTCTCTCTCTCTCTCTCTCTCTCTCTCTCTCTCTCTCTCTCATTCTTTCTCTCACACTCATTCTCTCTCTCTCTCTCTCTCTCTTTTGCTCTCTCTCTTTGTCTCCCCCACACTGTGCCCACCATTTTGCTTCTGAGTGGGGATGAGTCGCAGAGCATGCATTTACCTCAAATTGAGCCAACTTCTACTGTGCAATACCTTAGGCACTGAAATGAGCTACAAGGCCTGTTTGCACTCAGCACACCATGCAGCCAACTCCTGCTTCACAATGGCCTCAGGCATGAATCCAACCTCAATTGTGCCCAGACACCATTAATCATTGCCTTCAGCTGGTCCTATAGCTAGGACTTCAATCCAAATGTCTGTAAGACCAACTCACCAAGCAGCCAAATCACACTGTGATAGTCGCCTTTCAATTGCTGTACCTGTGTATGTGGTGTTGAGTTGTTAGTTCTGTTTTTGACACACATTGTGAGTTTATGGGGTACCTAGAACCAACTAGGGTCCAAATCACAAAAAGTGTGCAGGGAGTGCTGCAGGTTTTTACACTTGCTTTTTGCACCTCAGACTGGCAGATCACCTGATAGGGTCCACGGTTACCCATTAATCATAAGATTTTAGTCTCAAGAAGACAAAAATGATTTGAGTACTTGTCAAATTTAAGGCTAACCAAACAATAGAAAGAGGCAGAATAATACAATAAAAGAGCCAAGATATTTTTGTAGAAGAATGCAATAAAGACATACGCTCCAGTGTTGGAAGCCTTGGCCCTCATAGTCAGGGCCCACTGTAGTATAGAGGGATTCAGAATAGCAGAGGATGACCTAAGCAATAAACGGATATTGCTATACGTGGACGATATCCTTTCATATATATCTAACCCATCGGTGTCCCAGCTATATTCCAGATCTTGAATAGCTACAGCACAAGCAGGATACTGAATCAACTGGTATAAGTCCATCCTATATGCAGCGGCTGGTCCCTTTAATGAACAGAGCTGTCCCAGACAGCTGTGTATTGTCAGGTGGGATTTAAATATTTTGGTATTCATGTGACCTCTGACGTTGAAACCAGTCTCGACCACAATATTCGGAGGGTGACTCAGGATTTCCGTGAGGAGGTAGAAAGATGGAGAATGCTGCTGTTGATGATATTGGGAGGAGCACCTATGTTCAATATGGTCTCATTTCCAACATTTCTGTACGTCCACCAAAACACCTATCATAAAATCCCTGAAGATATGTTTGCTAGGATCGATAGTGAAACACAAACCTTATTTTGGAATGGGAAACATCCTAGAGTGGCATTGGGAACACTCCAGAGGCACCAATATAATGGGGGTATTTCACTCCCTAGTATAGGGGCCTATTACTGGGCAGCACATCTAATAGTGGTCAATGAATCGGGATATCAGCCTGGAAATCACCCAATTTATGCGCTAGAGAGGACCCAATTTCAGGCTAATTCATACCTACACTACATTCACGGGGATAAGGGATCAAATAGTTTATTGACCGCAACTCAGGTGGCTCTAGCAGCATGTAAAGGGACAGAGAAACCAATGAAATTGGAGAAAAGACTATTACGGGAAACGCCTTTATGGGTAGGAACACCCCTAAAAGAATTTGGAGAGCTAAATGATTTCAGAAAGTGGGACATGATTGGCATCTCCAAATTAGGGGACCATATAGAGGAAGGGTGCACTGATCCCTATTAGCTTCCTGCAGCGGGAATACTGTCTACACACTACTGAATATTTTAAATATCTGCAATTAAAACATGGCTGGCAGGCGGAAAAGATAGTGATAGAGGATCTCCAGGAATATGCCCCACTTGAAGAGAGGCTCGTCTTAGGCGAATTAACTGAGAAGGCAATATCGTGGACCTATAAGACTATCCTAAGTAGCCCTGACACCCTGATGAAACTGAAAGAAACATGGGAAAACGTGGTGAGTGAATTGGACTTCACAGACCGGTTGGTGGCCCGGACAGGTAGCAATCAAATCCTGCCTGCGACTTATCCAATTTAAAGTTCTCTACAGAGTATTTTATACTAGGGCTCACCTTCATAGGCTTGGTAGGGCTGCCACACCCAACTGCCTGAGATGTGGGAATGGGACAGGGTACTTCTTACACACAATTTGACAATGCCCTGAGATATGTTCCCACTGGCACAAGATAGGAGAGGAACTTAACAAGATACCAAAAGTTAACCTACCGATGGCTGCTAAATTTATCCTGCTAGGAATGCCCACATAAGTGGACCTACTCAGAAGCAAGCTCGTCTTTGGAAATTTAGGTAGGATAGTAGTGAAACAGGACATAAGGCACTACTGGGGAGCCCCTGAAACACCCACCTTTCATGAATGGAATCTGAGCATGGACCTTTAAGGCTGCTGAGAGGGTCACATATCAGGCAAGAGGTTGCCCTAGGAAGATTCGCAAATTGTAGGGCCCTTGGTTTAAAAACTATAATCTTGATATGAATTGAGGTGAAGCAGAGTTGTCAGTCGCACATGGCCCCTGAAGGCCAAGGTCATATCCTGTTGAGGCTTATATTCATAGAAGATAAAACACTTGGGTTTATACCGACACTGTACTGTACCACTGAATTACCAAAGGCTCTGTATGCTCTACCCTTTGTAGCTTTATTGATGAATATGCTGTTTTGCAACATTTTGTGTTCAAAGAGAAAAATTCATCAAATATTTTTTTTGTAAAGAATGCACTAAGTGAAGCTAAACTATTTAAAAAACAATAAAAGATTAAAAGGAGATAAAGCAAAATGGAAAACAAACATAAGAGCAGCTTTGTGGATGGAAGATTTTGATGGCACATGCATCAATGAAAGACATTCCAAAAATCCTGATAAAGTGAGTGAACTAGAAGATGAATGCTCCACAAAAAAAACCAATAATGATAGGGCTGAGGTGCATACTGACCGTTTAAGCCTTTTATTTATAGTATATTATAACAGCAACACATTTAGTTTTACTAACAATGAGGTCAGTGACATACAAACATCAGTACAAATCTACTGGAACACAAGTCCTCATTGATGACAGGATAAGAGGAGGGTTATTGATAATGGGGGGTTATTAACCAATTAAGACTCTGGGTTAAAAATCCATTGGAGAATCAGGCAACACACTTTTAAATCGGTGCAGAAAATTGCAGAAAAACATAAAGGTTGATTACAAAAAGGCATAAACTGTGACATTTGAAAATAATGTATGCAAGCAAATGTGATCCCACTTCTGTTCTAAACAGGATAGTTTAATGATTCTATGAGCAATGCATGAGTGGAGAAATCTAAAGATAGAAAATTAATTGCTTGTAATTCTATGAGAAAAATACATTTCCGGGATTGATAAACAAATGCACATACAGTTACATCATAATAACATAGAGAAAATCTTGATAGATAATTCATTCTTTTAAAGGAGATATTTGAAGAAGCCGTCATACCTTGACTTGTAAGTGTCCCAAAAGATAACTATCATGTGCAGAGTGCCCCAGGATTAAAAAAAAGTCCTCTGTCAACTGCAACCTCTATATAGAGCCACTTTGTGCTCTAGTCACGGATAACAGCATCAAGATTCACCAATATGAAGATATGCACAACTCTATTGAAAAATCTCATCTGCTTCAGCTATCCAATGACTCATCCAGTATCGCAAACATTGCCTGTGCATTATCTAGACTAGGGTGGGCTTGAACTGAAGACGGTCGAATTTTGTATACAGTCTTCCTGAAAACACGTAAGGAGGAAATGGTGGTGGGAGAGCTGTGCTGAGACTTTGTTGGGGAATCTGTGGAGTGAAGGCAGAATTAAATAACATTTCGAGTCTAAGCCAGAGAAGAAGTAAAAACATTTTTAAAAAAATAAATACATATCATATCAAGCAACATGGTGAGACCCCAGAAAGAGGGAGCGGCTGATGGTAAAATTTCTAGAGCTGAAGCTCAGAAAATTAAGAAAACACGCCGCGCCCTCACAAAAATGGCGCACCAAGCGGTTCGCAAAAGTGAAAGGGGTATGGTTTTATCCTCACCAGAGAGTCATAGTATGCTGGGAAGCTCAGATGACGTTACCTCCCCGGAGGTGATAGTGGATAATGGTGTAAATAGAACATCTTTGGCTGACCTATCCGTCTCTCAGGAGAAAAGTAGCGCGGGGGAGGTTATGCCCACCATCTTTTGTACTAACCATGACTCTAATGACTCTAATGTAATAAGTAATGCTTCAAAAAAGGTCAAAAAATTTCCGCTCTTCACCAAAAAAAAATCTTCACAATCCCCTCAGCCCCCCCCGCAGTCCTCACCACCTCAGCCATCAGGCTCTGCAGGATTGATTTCGCCTGTCACTCTGTCTGGTTGTGAGAATCTTACTCACCAGGAGGATTCTTATCCCCGGGTATCTACTAAAACAATAGGGAAGGAGAAGTCCCCTGATGTATCCCTTGGAACGGGTCTAGCAAAACTAGCTGACGGCTCTGTCGCGCAAGGGGATCTTGTGACACCAGGGATAACTATCCAGCCCCTCCAGACCTTGTCACCATCTCTGCTAGCCAACCTTAGTAATGAAAAATCTGGAACATTCCAAGTAGATATTAGGGATATGTTGAATTTGATCATGGGAGAAATAAGAGACATGAAGAGAATGCAACAAACCGAGATCAGCATCCTAAATCAATGGTTGGACAAGATCGAGGATGCGATCTATGGTCTCCCTCTCAGAGTCACTGAAGCTGAGACTAGAATATCCACAATCGAGGATCAAATGAGCTCTGTTTTGTTAGAGTCTAGGGAGGCTGTTAAAAAGAGAAGATATCTTGCGAGTAAAGTCGAACAATTAGAGAGTCACTCTAGGAGATCCAATCTCCGGATTGTTGGGGTACCTGAGGGGATTGAGGGTTCTCAAACTCTCCAGTGGGTCAACTTATTTATAAAGCAGCAAGTTATGCCGGAACACGAGGGGGATCTTTCCATTACCAGGGCGCATCGTGCTCCCGCTCAGCCTTTCCCTAACTTTCCATTCCCACGGACGATTCTCCTCAACTTTGCCGACTACAGAATAAAAGAGAAAATTCTGTCGAAAGCTATTCACCAACGGCAGTTTTCAATAAACGAGACTCAGAAATTTCGAATCTTCTCTGACATGACTGCGGTGGCGGCTCGCAGAAGAAAAGAGTTCGTTAAGATGTTGCATTTATTCAAGGCGCATGGTGCCCAGGCTTCGATTGCCCAACAGTCCAAGCTACGGGTCCTGGTGAAGAGGAAGTTCTTTATGTTTTTGGACCTTGAGGAGGCCCAGATGTTTTTGAAGGAGCTGTCTAGACCCTCTACAGAATCATAGTGGTGAAATTCTTAGGTCTGTTGAGTAAAGATGCTGTAGAGGGCCTAGTTCACTTTTCTCTTTCTTTTTTTTTGTATAGAAGGTTCTTGTTTTCTTCATCGGTTTTTATTGCTTTTTGTTTTTTGTATTTTTTCTCCTGCTAGGGGAGGGGCCGGCCCATTTTGGCCGCTTCACAGGGTGCATAACATGCCACCCAGGATTGATGATGGGGGGGGGGAATGTGGACAGCGTGGTCGCAGGAGAGGGGGGATCACATTTCCAAGGGGGGGTGGGTTTTTAGGGTTTTCGGGGTTAGGGGAAGGGTCATCACAGAGAAAAAAAGAGCAGAGAAAAAGGTTTATGAAATGCTATTTCTGATGATTAGACATGGCAAGCACTAGACTACAGATTTTGTTGTTAAATACCAATGGTCTACTGAATAAAAAGAAATATGGCGCACTTATTAGATGGGCTTCCTCATTGGATCCTCATGTTCTTTTTCTGCAGGAAACACATTTAAAAACGAATTCCCCAAATTTATAGATCCCTAAAAAATTCTCTAAAGCTTTTTTTGCCTCAGCCGGGGTAGCAATGAGAGGGGTTGCAATCTATTTTTCTAGCAAAATAGATTGGGAGTTTTTGCAGGTTCATAGAGACACTCCCGGGAGATGGATTTGGGTAACAACTGTAGTCAAGGGTATAAGACTAAACTTTATAAACTATTATGGCCCAATTACTGATAATGTTATACCCCTGAACCAGATATATGAAATGCTGATTGTCTCTCCCGGTCAAACTATTTTTGGAGGAGACTTCAACTTTATCTTAGACACAAGGAAGGATACTACTAATAAAAATAAGAAACAACTAAAACCAAATACAAAAAAAATAATGAGAGCAATTCAAGAGGAATTTTTGTTGGTAGACTCTTGGCGGCAACTCCACCAAGATACAGACTTTTTTACTTTCTACTCCCATCGGTTCCACTCAGCCTCCCGGATAGATTATTTTTTAATATCTAGGTTATTACAAGTCCCGAATGCATGGATCTGTGCTAATCCCTTTTCAGACCATGCATTTGTTGGGATATCTCTAGTCTTGGGGCAGGGGCTCAGGCAACGACCCAGATGGCAGATGGATCGCCTTCTCCTCCAGAACACAGAATGGATTTTGGGGTTTAGAGAATGGATCCAGCAATATTTTATGCTTAATGATAATACTGCTCCCCCATTTGCCATCTGGGGCGGCTTCAAGGCTGCAGCTCGGGGCCAAATAATAGCTATGATGGCCAGCCAGTCGAAAACGCGGAGACTGAAAATAGCAGATCTACAGAATAAGGTTAATCAAGAGTATGCCTTAATGATTCAGCTTCAGGCTAACCATTATAATGAGGCTAGTTCAGCATTAAGGGAATTTTTTATCCTAGAGGAAATTTCTAATTCTAAAATCTTCCAACAAAAAATTTATGAGGAGAGCCAGCTGATTGGAAAGCTACTAGCTCCACGAGAAAAAAAACAGAATCCTCTTTGATTCTCGCTCTTAAGGATCCGTCCTCTGATGATGTTACAGTGGATAGAGATAATATTGCACGGATATTTCTTCAACATTATGGCCAGCTGTATTCAACAGAATATCCCACTAGTAATGAACAAATCCGGATCTATCTCTCAGATATAGACCCTCCCAGGCTTCCGGAGAATAAAGTTAGAGAGTTGGACGCAGATATAGGGGAGGTAGAAATAATAAAAGCAATTAAATCAATGGCTGGGGGTAAGGCGTGTGGTCAGGATGGGTTTCCTCTGGAATTTTATAAGGTTTTTATGAAAGAACTGGCACTCCCATTAAAGAGACTTTTTAACAATATTAGAAAGGGTGGAACGGTACCAAGCGAGTTTAAAGAGTCCATTATAATATCATTTGTAAAAAAAGATAAAAACCCGGAAGATGTTAATTGGTTCAGACCAATAAGCCTACTAAACTCCGATTATAAAATTCTGATGAAGCTGTGGGCCTTGCGTTTTCTCCCTATGGCTCAAGAAATAATTCACAGGGATCAAACAGGATTTATCGCAGGTCGATCTATGGCTATGAATACGCAATTTTTAATACACGCCCTAGACTTTTTTAGTACCAATAAAATTCCCGCGGCAGTTATAATGGTCGACGCGGAAAAAGCCTTTGTCCTCGTGAATTGGCAAACATTATTTCTTACTTTAGATCACTTTGGCGTTCCACAACAAGTAATTAATATGCTTCGAAATATATATCATAACGCGAGTGCCAAGGTGGTCATTAACCAAGAACAAATAGGGGAGGTGGCAATAAAACGGGGAACGAGGCAGGGATGCCCACTGTCCCCCCTACTGTTCACTTTTTTATCGAACCTTTGGTTTTAAAAATTCGAAATAATGCTGCTATTATTCCTCCAGTACCTGCTATGTCAAAAGTTAAGCTATTTGCTGATGATATTATTTTATATCTAACCCCGGAGAAAGAGAATCTAGATCGAGTTTTTTCTGAATTTTCTCAGTTCCAACAGATCGGTGGCTACAAAATAAATGAAAAAAAAACTGAGATACTCGTTTTTAATTCGGACCCTAACTTGTTTCCTATCAAGTTCAGGGCTCAAGCTAAGAGACTAGAGCCCATAAGATATTTGGGTATCTATGTTACGAATCAGTATCATAAATTATTTGAATTGAATTATCTGAGGACTAAGCAGAAGATAAAAAGTCTACTAGGGAGATTCTCTATGATCAAGATGTCTATCCTTCCCCTTTTAATATTTTTATTTTTAAATGTCCCTATACGTATCAATCAAGTATATTTTAATGAATTAGATACCTTGTTTAGGGAATTTATCTGGGCCAAAAAAGCCCCCAGAGTTAAATTATCTATCCTGCAACTTCCCATAATTCAAGGGGGGCTAGCGCTCCCGCAGGTACGAATCTATTACGAGGCTGCTTTGTTAAATTTTGTCGTCTCTACATTATTTTACAAGCATAATTTTGATTGTTTTTTTTTGGATAAAATGATCTTAGAAGCAGGTGTTCAATCTTCTTTTTTTCCAAAAACATCTAAATTACCTAAAAGGACCCGCTATAAGTCTCTTCGAGATTTATCTTTTAGGCTGCAGGCAGCTTTCAAGAAAGCTAGTTCTTCTGGCTTTCAATATGTTACATTGAGGGAGTGTAATAACATCGGTTTGCACCTTCAATCTAGACATACTGATATATGGGAGGAATCTGGTTTCTTTCTACTCAAGCACTTTATTGTTCAAAATAGAGTCTTGTCCTGGCAGGAAATTACCTCAAGAGCTGAAGGCCACAGAAAACCCACGTTTCTTGAGTATCTTCGGATAGTCCATGTTATTTCGAATACGGCAGGCATTTTAAATACTCCACAAAAAATCATGATTGATTTATATGCCTCTAATTGTTGTGGGTTGGGTAAGTGGTACTCTTTATTGAGGATTCAGGTCCAGGACAGGGCTGTATTAAACCATTTGGAAAAAATAGCTCGGGAGACGGGCTGTAGGATTAATCTCCAGGAGTGGGAGGAAATCTGTCTCTTGGGCTATAGATCCCTACGTGCTGCCAACTTTAAAAGAATGTCCTTTCTATCAAGGTGGCTTGTTTATTGGACACCCTCCAGAATACAGAAAAAAATCCCCGAATCTCCAAATAGGTGTTTTCGGTGTCAGCAGGAGGATGAAGGTGGCTGGCATCATATTTTTTACTCTTGTCCTTTATTGGACCAGTTTTGGGGAGAAATCTTTAGCGATTTGGGTACTGCCTTGGGCAAGTGTTTCTCTCCTCAAGGTGAAATCGCACTATTTGGAGGTGTGAGGGGTGTGAGGGAGGAAGCTACTTTATCCAGCGCGGATAAAGCTCTTATAGCAATCTCCTGTATGGTGGCCCGCTCTCTGATACTCCAAAATTGGAAATCAAAGAAGATACCAAATCATCTAGCTTGGTTCAATAAAATGAAAAAGACCTTTAAATTTGAAGAGGCCTATGCTAGGAGAGTTGGGGGAATAATGAAATTTGATAAAAATTGGAAGGCGTTTAGAGAACTACTCGTAATTAAGGATAGCTTTGGATCTATTGGTTCTCGATAACTTTTTAAAAAGAGTAGGGGGGGGGGAAAAAAAAAAAAGTTCGCCCGGGAGTGAGCCATGGGGGGGGGGTGGGGGGGGGGAAAGGTAGTATTCCCTTACGGGGAATCTATAATGTATTTATTGATTGTCAGCTGCACTTGCACTTTAACTATTTCACTCTTTGCACCATAGGACCCAGGTATGGCTTTTTTCATTGATAGAATTACGTGTTGATACTGCATCTGCACTTTATGTGGAATTAATCTTCTTGAGCATTATCAGTTGCATTTTATTCCATGAAGCCATGTCTTGCATTCCCTGGATGTGAATCTATAATGTATTTATTGGTTGTTATCTGCTCTTGCACTTTAATCTTTTTACTCTTTACACTATAGGACCCAAAAATGGTTCATTTCATCGATAGAATTTTTGCGTTGATATTGCATTTGCACTTTAGGTGAAATTAATCTTCATTGCATTCGTACTCTATTTTATGAAGTCATGATTTGCTGTTATTGCATTTGCACTTTATCCTGAGACTTTAAAAGATGAATGGAGTGGCTCTATAGTTTGCCATGGATTTGAATTTTGATGCATTGTATGATATAATAGAATTAATCTTCTTTTCCTTTTTCTCCTGTTTTGCATATATTCCGTTGCTATTTAACATGTAATGCTTGAAACCATGTATAATGTGTCTTCCTTTCTCTGCTCAATAAAAAAATAATAATAAAAAAAAAAAATAGACTAGGGTGGGCATAACTTGCATAGTTCTGCTTAGCGTGATCACGCGGAAATACCCTGAAATTTCACAAGAGTATGCTGAATTATTCAAGATGCTTCTTGCTCACGTTGCGTTAGAAAAATGACACTGGGGATGCTGTTTGAGGTAAAAAAAAACAGCAAAAATTTATTATTTAGCGATTTATAAAGCGCCTGGTGACGCAAGGGCATCCCCGCGCTATAAAAGTTGAAATCCAGTAGAGGGGGAAAGGGGAGGAGGGGCGTTTAATTGGGAAATAGGTGTGTTTTCAGTTTTTTTCGAAATACCATGTAGTTGGGTTCAAGTCTCAGTGAACGTGGAAGAGCGTTCCATCCCGTGGCTGCTTGGACAGAAAAGCGACGTCCTCCTGTGCGTGTCTTTTTGAATCTGGAGATGTTAGCCAGGTGCTCATTCTCAGATCGTAGAGATCTGGGTGCTTTATAGTGAGTGATCATGTTGCTGAGTATCGCGGGACCAGCTCCGTTGATCAGCTTATGTGTCGTACACATGGCTCTGAAATGCACCCTTTGGCGCACCGGAAGCCAGTGCAGGTCCCTGAGGGCAGGTCTGGCGGACATTCTTGGTGGAAGATTGGTGATCAGACGTGCTGCAGCGTTCTGTGTTCGCTGTAGTTTTGTCAGGGTGGCCTCAGGGGCTCCCAGGTAGACCATGTTGCTATAGTCCAGGCGAGACAGAACTAGCCCCTGGATAAGCAATTTCCTGGAGGCAGGTGGCAGTAGGGGGAGAATTTTGCGAGTCGTGCGCATGAGCCCGAAACAGGTGCCCGAGGTTTTGGCTGCTTGCGTCTTCATAGAAAGCTCTGGTTCGAGCCATACGCCGAGGGTCTTGATTTCACGCTTCGGGGGGGGGATTTCTCTGAATACGTCGGGCCAGAGTGCTGGAGGGATGGTTGTCCATTGTTTCCCCAGGAGCATCACTTCCGTCTTTGACCCATTTAATTTTAGCGATGAGTCACTCATCCAGCTGTGGATGTCTGTGAGGCAGTTGGTCAGGTTCTCTGGGTGGTCGACAAGTTGGGATAGGGAGACGACCAGTTGGGTGTCGTCAGCGTAGCTTACTATTTTTATGTCAAATGGTGTCACCACGTCCTCAAGGGGGGCCATATATGCGTTGAAAAGCGTCGGGCTCAGGGAAGAACCCTGAGGGACCCCGCTTGTAAGGGGAAGGATGGACGAGTGGTGATTGTCGTCCCATACCTGGAACGTGCGCCCAGTAAGGAAGGATTCAATCCAACTGAGTGCCGTCCCGGTGAGCCCTGCTGCTGCGAGTCGATGGAGGAGGACACGGTGGTTGACTGTGTCGAAGGCTGCGCTGAGGTCCAGGAGGATCACTGCCACTGACCCTCCTGAGTCCAGGATGCGCCTTGCCTCCTCGATAACGGCAAGAAGGGCGGTGACTGTACCATGACCCGGGCGGAATCCAGTCTGGGATCGCCGTAGTATGTTGTTAGTCTCAAGGTACTGAGATAATTGTTCATTGACCAATTTCTCGGCTACCTTGCTGATTCCGGGGAGTAGTGATATTGGACGATAATTTGACATGTCCGCTGGATCAAGCTGGTTTTTTTTTAAAAGTGCCTTTACCACCGCGCTTTTCCAGCTGTCAGGGACAGATCCCTAGGCAAGCGAGCTGTTGATAAGCTCCATGACCGTGGGAACGATGACAGGGGCCACGGTTTTTAGGAATCTGATGGGTGCTGGGTCCAGAGGGGATCCGCTTTTCATTTTAGTCAGAGTTCGCTCTACCTCTATGCAGGTTACTGGCCGGAATGTCGCAAAAGTGGGGCATAAATTGCTTTCGGTGAGGCAGGGGGATGCATGGCTTGCTAGGTGGCTATGGGTGCTAGGTGTTGGGAGGGAAGCCAGGATGCGAGAGATTTTGTCATTGAAGTAAGAGGCTAGTTCATTACTTCGGTCAACCCGGGGGGTGGTGGCGGGAGGGGTGTTAGGAACTTTGAGCAGCTCTTTTACAATTAAAAAGGATTCCCTGGCGGAATTGGAGGACTCTTTTATCCGTGCGTCATAATGGGAAGCTTTGGCGTGCCTGATAGCCTCTTTATAAAGTTTGACTGTGTTGTGGTAAGCTTCCTTACTGGCGTGCTGCCAGTCTTTTCTCCAAAGCCGTTCGGCTTTTTTGCAGTTTTTGCGGAGCAGTCGGAGGTCCGGGGTGTACCACAGGGCAGAGCCGGGTTTACCGTTTTTGTCCTCCCTGGTTCTAAGTGGGAGCACTGTGTTCAGGGAGGTGGTGATCCACTCTCTAAATTTTTTATCGGCAGCAGCCGGGTCTTCAGCGTATACCGGGGTGGTAGATTTTAGGATCCTGGCCCATTCTTCAGTGGGGAGTCTGGACCAGGTCCTGTCCTTGATGTAGGTGGGAGATTTTTGAGGTTTCTTAAATGTTCCTGGTAATCTGAAGGAGACTAGGAAGTGGTCTGTCCAAGGAAGGGGAAGGGCCTCGTTCATTTGTATTGAAGGAGAGCTGGTGAACACTGGGTCCAGTAGGTGTCCCTTGATGTGGGTCGCTCCGGAATTAAGGAGGCGGATGTCAAGTGCCCCCAGATCAGAGATCAGGTCGGTAGCTACCGGATCTGCAGGGTCATCGAGATGAATGTTCAGGTCACCTGCTATCATGAAGTTTGATAGGGAGTGGGCTTGAGATGTAACATTGTCCATGAGGGCATGTCGTAGTGTGCAAGCATGTGTCCATTTTGTATTTTAGCACCTGCTCCTGCCTAGCGATCCCCTTGTATTTCATTACATTAAAGGCCCTGGGAACCCATCTTCGGAGCAGACATTTGTATATAAAAAGAGGGGGCCTGCGCGGCACCCCTCCTCGAGCCTCCGGAGGCCGCTTCAACCCCATCCCTGGTGCAGATTAAAATAATAAAGGGGAGGGGGCTACGTGGTCCTTGGCCCCCCTCTCTGAGCTTCTATAGCCCACGTGGCCCCTTCCCCTATAATATTAAAAAAAAACCTGGGGATGGGATCACCAGGTTCTAGAAAGGCTTAGGGAAGGGGACCACAGAGCTCCCCTACCCTGTTATTATAGCAGTGGGCCTCGGGGATCGGGTCCCTAGGGCCCAACAAGGCTCAGAGAGGGGGCTGTGCAGCCCCACTCCCCTTTAGATAAAAAGTATTGGCTCTGGGGATAGGGTCCTCAGGGCCTAATAGTCTCAGAGAGGGGGACCGCACAGAGGGAGATCCTGCACTGCAGGGATTGGCTTTACGTATGGTAATAAAATATTACTTTACATTAAAAGAAACCATGAAATTCACAGAAAAAAACTAAGGATAAAGTAACATGATAGGTGTGATAAAAAGATCTTTTTTAATTTTTTTAAATTCACTGAAAAAGAACAAAGGTTAAAGCAACATTATAGTTAGGAGAATATGTCAGTGACAACATTAACTTGTTTTTCTTCAGAGGATGGAATATCTGTAATGTTTTACCCACAGTACGAGGCTGCAGCTAGCATAATCTTTAGCACCTTCAGACATTTCTTATTTTTAAGCGAATATTCTCTTTTATCCAAGTGTTGCATAGAATGTACACTGTTCTTAGTAAATACTTTTTAATAATAGTAGTGTATTTCTCATGAGAGTTTCACTGTCTGCAAACAGTGTGGTACAGATTAAACTCTTTCTATGGAGTGGATACTGTTTAAAGTACCCAGTTCTCTGCTCATATCAACTTCGTTTCTCAATGTAGGTTCGGTGACGTTAGGGTTTGATACAGATGAAAGCTCTCCATATCAGGGCATTCGTTTTGGGACAGACTCTCTCTGCCCCAACCATCCATATATCAATTTTATTTACACTTAATTCCTCAAACACTACAGAACGTATTTACCCCAAATGGCAAAAAGCACAATCTGTAGGCGAATATCTGCAATATTTGGTGTAATTCCATCCTGCAGTTTTAGATGTAGTTCTTCTTAAAGACGTCTATGGAAAGTGCATGGGTATTTTGCGTTTTGGGACCCCCTTTTTTCTTGGCCCCCGTTTAATGGATCACCGCAAAACTTTACATGCACAAACTAGTCAAAAAGTAGCACCTTTTTGGAAAGTTTCATGGAGATTTGTCAAACGGGGCTAAATTTACTGGCAACACAAAAATCGCTTTTCGTATGGAACAGCTGACCAAACTATAACTACCCAGTGGTGACTGCCACTGGGTAATATATAAAGATAGATAGATAGATAGATAGATAGATAGATAGATAGATAGATAGATAGATAGATAGATAGATAGATAGATAGATAGATAGATAGATAGATAGATAGATAGATAGATAGATAGATAGATAGATAGATAGATAGATAGATAGATAGATAGATAGATAGATAGATAGATAGAGCGCCAACAGCAATGCAGTGATTGGCCGGTTGCAAACTGAGAAGAATGTTGCAGCCACCATTTTGTGAATTGGGACACAGTTCCCAGGGGTGGGAATGAAATGTTATGAGCCAAGGGTAAAGGTTCATTGTGCTCTTATCTTTTCACCAGATAAATATTTTTGTAAGGTTTCTGATGGTGCAGAATATTTGTGTGCACTCCATATGCACTGTATGATGTGGCTTCTCTGTCTGTTATATGTATTTATATGAAAACATTAATAAAGCATATTTGAAAAAACATAGAATGCGTTACACCCAACTGTGTATCGTGTGGACAACTTTTGTCAAACTGGCAATTGATCTAATACTTACAGGCATTTGGAAATATAAATATCTGTTTAGTAGCTCGAGAATCATCCCAAATAACTATTTATTTATGTTTTGGAGCTAACAAATGAAATCCATCTGTATTTTTTTCTATCCTGTTTTTCTAAGTTACAAATTCTCAATTTTACTTTTTTCTATAGAACTTACATTGTACAACAAATAATCATTAAATGCAGCAACTTACTTCATCAGGTTAGATATTGATGGCTAAGTGTTGATTCTTCAATGACACACCCATATGAATTTATATCTCTATTTTACACTACAACAGTGCCACACATTGGGCATGGCACCTCTCTTAGCACTATCATGCACATAAAATGCCTTCCATCCATAAATCCGGCTACTGTCTGTCACCTGAACAAAACAACAGAATGAATTATATGTCATAAGGATGCAGCACACTCACCTAAGTGCATAATGCACCATACAGATCCATAACAGGATATAGCATCCAATTAGTATACAATGTATTCATCTATTTCAATCTTAATGGGGGCTTTCCAGCATGACTGATCTTTAACCAATTATGAAACACAACCAAACACAATGACAACTCACCTCTTTGGCTCTGGATAACATTTACCTCAGAGCTGTAGTGGACACTTGGACTTGGTAGGTATCAGGAGGTCGGCCTGCAGTATCTAGAAGATATACTTTTGGTTAGACCTTTGCTATTATGGCTGTCACTATGGGCAAAAAAGGATATTCGTTTTACCAGATCAATCATTTTAAATTGTTTAGGGCCATATGTAGGTAAATAATTTTTACCGATTCATAAATACCGAATTTTACCGAATCGGTATTTAAGAATCGGTAAGTTATATGTAGGTCAACAATTGGTAAACATTACCGATTCGGTAATATTCGGTAAACATGAATCGGAATTTACCGATTCGGTAAATACCGAAGTGGTATTTACCGAATCGGTAATTACCGAATCGGTAAATACCGAATCGGTAGTTCAAAAACACATGACTTGATTAATCAGCCAATCCTGTGCTACCTAAACCCCACCCAACCAGGAAGTGGCCACACCCAGGCAGGTGCACACAATCAGCAGACTCTGGAGAGGCTGGGAGTGCTGAGGAGAGGAACAGAGCAACTGCCTGATTCAGCCCTGGAAACTGCAACAATGGCCAGCCAGGACACAGAGAGAGAAGGAGGGGAGAGGAAGCGAAAGCTGAAATTCAGCCAAAAGGAGCTGCAAGTACTGGTGGAGGAGGTCGTGAAGCAGCACCAGAAGCTTTTTGGCAAACAGTCACAGCAAGTGCCTGAGTCAGAGAAACGTAAGATCTGGCTTGGAATCCAGGCACAGGTGAATGCCATGGGAGTGACCCCCCGGGACATCGATGTCCTCAAGAAGCGGTGGTACGACATCC
Source organism: Triturus cristatus (assembly GCF_964204655.1). Classification (NCBI taxonomy): domain Eukaryota; kingdom Metazoa; phylum Chordata; class Amphibia; order Caudata; family Salamandridae; genus Triturus; species Triturus cristatus. The sequence goes on from NC_140580.1 coordinate 364,751,990, forward strand.
GTATCATCACGAAGAGGAAGGTGGCAGAATTGAAAAAAGAGGCCAGCCGGACAGGAGGTGGAGGCAACAGGGCACCAGCCCTGACAGAACTGGAGTAGCTAGTGGAGACCACCATTGAGCCAGAAAGCATCGTGGGGATTGGGGACGCTGACAGCTCCGGCAGAGGCACCTCCAAACAAGGTAAGACGCTTGCACAGCAATGTGCCCCCCCTACCCCTATCCCAACTCCCCAAATGTGCAATGAGAATCCCACTCCAGTACAGGTGTTAGTGCATGCTAGCAATGCATCATGGGAGATGTAGTCCCTGAAAGCCCAAACATGATACGATTAGCACAGAATAACAGGGCATGTGACACACAGTAGCGAGAAGCAGGCAGAGGACATTGAGATACTGTTTAGAAAATGTTTTGTCATGTCAGCAAATCAATGCTTCAGGTACACTTAGCTGATGTCGCTTTTCTGTCCACAGGCACTACAGCGCACAGAACTGCCCATGACAAGGGAGAGAGGGCACACCACAAACACAGCGCGGAGAAGGCCACCACCAGTGCTGCCCAGGGAACGGCACCACAGGCAGTCACACCACCCCAGCCAGCATCGCCGCTCAAGCCAGCATCCCCACTCCTGCAGGTGTCACCACCATCTTCACCACCTGCATTGCACAGGTTGAGGAGGCGTCCTGCTGCCAGGTTGGATGTGACAGACTCATCGTCTGAAGACTCGAGGGGGGCGGAAACGTCCACTGTACCCCAGGCTGTAACCCATGCCAGTGTGCCTTCCGACTCTGAGGGAGCACACACAGGTGGCAGACGGCGCCGCAGGGCACGGCCGCAGAGTCCACCTCCCCTAGGGCTGGGCCATGGAGTATCCTCAGGGCTTGAGGCCACCATGGTGAAAATCCAACGCATCCAGGCAAGGGCAATGGTGTCCGTACAGCGACAAATGCGTGGCCTCAATGAGACTTTTGTAAACATTGACAAGGGCATCAGCGCCATGGCAGGGGGAATGGCTGAGATGGCAGCGGGCATGCGGGACATGTCCCAGTCCATCATGCTGCTGTGCTCAAAGTATGATGAGGACAGGGCAGCACGGCGCAGGGGACATCAGAGAAAGGATCTGACCTCAAGGGCAGTGAACCGGCTGGCGACTGCCACTTCGCTGCTCTGCAGGCGCTCTGTGGCAATGCAGGAGGGCCTTACGCACTGCAGCACAGATGTGTCCAGGGGGATGGTGAGGGTCACGAGTGAACTAGAAGTGCTGCTCACCAGCCAGTCTGCAACAACTGGCACTTTGGATGCTGGTGACACAGAAGACACGACCAGCAGGAGCAGCATAACCCCCCCTGTCCCAGACACACGTCGGAGCAGCAGGCGGCAAGGTGGTGCCACTGGTACCCCAGCCAGTGAGGACGCTCACTCAATGCCATCCCACACTGGTGCGCGTGGGCGCAAACATTAATGCGTCAGGAAAAACAAAGACACTATTGGGTGAAGTAACCCTTAACTGACATAAGTTTATTTCTTAATGTTGATGGAATAGGTTTCACTTTGTGTCGTGGCGTAGTGCTGCCTGATTAAACTACGCTATGGCATCCGACTACTGGCTGTGTCCCCTTACTCATTCAGAAATAGTTGCATGTGATCTCTGCCCGTCTCACTCTCCCATCTGTTGCTGTTGGCACTCCTGCTGCGTTGGCCTCTGGCTGTGCAGACTCATCATCATTGTCCTCAATATATGTAATTTCGACCTCTGTACCTCTCTTCGTGGCAAGGTTGTGCAGCATTGCACAAGTGGCAATTATCTTGCAGCAGAGGATGGGTGTGTACTGGCGTGCACCTCCGCTTTTATGGAGGCAGCGGAACCTGCTCTTCAATAGTCCGAACGTGCGCTCCACCACATTGCGTGTAGATTTGTGTGCCACATTATATCGTCTCTCACTCTGGGTTGATGGGTGTAGGTAGGGAGTGAGGATGAATGACCGCACGGCATATGCACTGTCGCCTAGTAAAAGGGAAACATCAGTCACATGCCTCAATACACTATGATTTGCACTGAGTACTATGGAGCGTCACTGTTACTTACCTAGCAGGTATCCTTCTCCAAATTCTCCCGCAAGCAGTCGTGTGTAGATCCCACTGTTCTGGAAGATGTAGGAGTCATGGGTGCTCCCAGGGAACTTCGCAACAATATCAGTGATGATGTTCCCTGCATCGCAGATTACCTGCACATTGATGGAGTGGGTGGACTTTCTGTTCCTGTAGATGTGCTCTGTGGCAGCTGGTGGACAGATTGGGATGTGTGTGCCATCAATACAGCCAATGACATGGGGGAACTGTGCCATGTGATAAAAGTCAGTTTTAGTTTTCTGCAGTTCAGCCTGTGTGTTTGGGAAGCTGATGTAGTGGTGCATTCTCTGCATCATGGCATCCAGGAACTTCCTGAAGAAACGGGACAGGCAACTCTGGGATACACCGCCCACCGCAGCTGTCACCCCCTGGTAACTGCCAGATGTGAGTAGGTGTAGGCTGCAGAGAACCTGCACATGTGGTGGTATGGCATGCGCCCTTCTTGTTGGCTGGTCCAGGAGTGGGTGCAGGTCCCTTATCAGGTCCATGATGGTTTGGGGGTGTAGCCTGTATCTTTCATGTATCTCAGCGTCAGTCAGTTGAAAGAGTGTGATTCGCTGTCTGTAAATGCGTTCCTCCCGTCTCCAAATCCTCAGTCCTGCTGCCTGTAGACGTAGGCGCCTTGCAATGACATACAGAGCGGCCATGTTGTCCACGCTGTTGCATTTTGGGATTGCTTATATGCACTGTTGATGCTTACCACCTGCTTTCAATCTGTGTTAATTACCGACTCTTAATTACCGAATTTCATGGATTTCTTAATTACCGAATTTACCTACATATCTTTTCCCGTTTTACCACTTCATATTTACCACTTCATATTTACCGAATCGGAAAATATGTATTCGGTAAATATGAAGCGGTATTTTAGAATTCGGTAAATATGAATCGGTATTTACCGATTCATATTTACCGAAAATGGTTTTTGGCCTCCTACATCTCACTTGACTAAATACCGGTCGGTAACGGGATATTTACCGAATTTCGGCCGTTACCGACCGATATTTAGCTACCTACATGAGGCCCTTTGTCTTTAATAAGGCTTCAAGTGTCCCATGGTTATCGTATATTAACTCTTCCTTTAGTATGTTGTTTAATTTGCCCATATCGTCAGACCATGTACAGGTGCTCTCACCAACTAAGAAGACAATCAAAGATACTTTTTTCCAGTACAGATATGGACAGGCACAGGGAGACGCAGCACATCAGACCACTTCCGGGCTAGAGGAGAGGAGGGCGCAGCACCATTGGCTGATCACACTGCTAACTGCTGCATAAAAGCCTGATGCCATACACTTCGTGCAGCGGATGCGCGTTGTAGCAGAACAGTTTTTTGCTCTCTCACGGTATTTTTAACTTTGAATTTCACTGTGTTGCTTATTTTTTTTTTTAAATCGCCACAATCTTTAGAAAACCCCTAAAATAGGAAATTTTAACTTACACGCTCTTCTGCACTCTCTGACACCCGGCACCCCGCACTCTCCCCCGTCCACCACGGGAATCTTCCCGATTGATGTGGAATGAGACGCAGCACATCAGACCACTTCCGGGCTAGAGGGGAGGAGGGCGCAGCGCCATTGGCCGATCACACTGCTAACTGCTGCATAAAAGCCTGATGCCATACACTTCGTGCAGCGGACGCGCGCAGCGGGCGCGCCCCCGGCGCGCCGTCATGCGCGCCAAAGGCAAGCCCATCTGCGCCCATCTGCGGCCCACTGGGGCCAGGGGCCACGACCCCTGCCCGTTTTTCTTCCCATATTAGGAGCTATAGCCGTAACTCTGCTCAAATTAAGAGGAAAAGCCTCTGCTCCATGCCATTTTTCTTGGAACCTAGCAGATCAACACAGCACCTGCTCACACTGCGGATTTCAGCTCCATTCTGTCCTTCCAACCAAAAAAACGCAGCGAAGCATGTACCTCTTGAATTGTAGGTCACTCTCTAAACATACTATAGAAATTTTCATGCTTTTAGAAGAGCTAAACCCAGATGTTTTATTTCTGACAGAGACCTGGCTCCATGTAGAATCAGAACCTGATCTCATCCAGGCTCTCCCTCAAGGATATTAAATATTACGTGAAGACAGCACAACGGGAAGAGGAGGTGGCTTAGCAGTCATCTATAAGGACTGTTATGGGTGTCGCAGCTCCCCCAATCCGATACCAGACTGCGAAAGTCTCTCTTTCGCCATTGACTTTTCCCCCACTAGCACCTTTTCGGGGATGCTTCTATATCGCTCATTCGGAACTCTGGGACAATTTTCTAACACCCTTCCATCCACCATTGCTAACCTAGCATGTAGCCCATCTAATTTTACACTCTTAGGGGATTTTAACATCCATTTTGATGACACTACGGACTGTACCGCCCTAGAAATTACCACCAGCCTCTCCGCACTACAATTTAAACAACTAGTGCCTAAACCTATCCACACCAAAGGTCATCTTCTTGATCCCGTTTTTAGTAACTGCACAGATCTCCTAGTGGGAAATCCATCCCCTCTTCCATGGACGGACCACTTCCTGATTCCCCTTTCCTGGGTTACTCCAGACCCCTACTCTTCCATCTCCACAGTTATTCCCAGGGAACGAAACTGGTCAAAACCCCACCAAGCTGGATGGTTAGCGGCTCTCGAAATCTCTAGACCACCCAACAACTCTAACCCTACTCTAGCCAATGAGAACTACAATAGATGGATTTCTAATTCACTAGACTCTGTACTCCCCATGAAACGCACCGAACCCAAGCGCAATACCGGGACAGCTCCCTGGTATTCCTCTGGACTACGGGAAAGGAAACGTAACTGCAAAAAATTGGAGAGGAAATAGCGACTGGATTATTCTCCCTCCAGTAAAATTGCATATAGAGCAGCGATAAAAACGTACAAAAACTAAATTTAAATCGCGCAATCGACCTTTTTCGAAACAAAGATTAACGCAGCTGCCTCTAGGCCCAAGGAAATATATCGCATCGCAAAAACCCTCCTTAAGCTTTCAGAAAAACCTCCAAACTCCCTTAATGCACAAACTTGCTGCAACAACCTGGCAGAATACTGCTTCCATAAAATACAAACCATTTATTCCTCCTTCCCCCCTACTCAGACTCCGCTCCCCAAATCATCTGAATTAGGGCCCCAGTCCTTAGCCACACTCGAATCACTCCCCCTTCTTGAACCCACCATGCTAGAATCCATTATGCATCAGGTGAAATCCGGCTCCCCCAATGACCTGGCACCCCCGCGTACCCTGCTCCCAGTCACCGGCCACATCCTACCCACCATCCTTGATCTGCTTAAAGCCTCTCTATCTGCCAGCACTGTCCCGCTTCCCTGGAAGCGGGCCATGGTTAAAGCCTTCCTCAAAAAACCAAACTTAGATCAAGATAACCCCAGTATCTACCGACCAATCTCACTGCTGCCTTGGCTAAGTAAGATCCTTGAGAAACATGCCAACATAGTATTGGCAGAGTTAATAGAGTCCAACCACCTGCTCGACCCCACCCAGACGGGATTCCATCCCATGCATGAAACCGAAACCGCCTTAGTTGCAGTGATGGAGGAGGCCAGGAAAATCCTGGACCAAGGAGGCTCCGCAGCAATCATCCTTCTAGACCTAAGTGGCGCCTTCGACACTGTAAGTCACAACATCCTACTGCACCGACTTACCAGCTTAGGAGTTTCAGGAAAGGCAATTGCCTGGTTTGAATCTTTCCTTTCAGACCGCTCCTTCCAGGTTTTTGAGGGTGAATTAACCTCCCCCAGCAAGCCTCTTGGCTGCGTTGTGCCGCAGGGCTCTTCTTTGAGCCCTACGTTATTTAATATATATATGAGCCCACTAGCTGAGATTGTCCGCCCCTTCAGGGTAAACATTATCACCTACGCGGACGACACTCAGCTAGTGGTGGCTCTCAACCAACTGCACACCGCGCCTAATTGCTTGAGGTACTGCTTAGAAGCAGTGAACAAATGGATGACATCGTCCTGTCTCAAGCTGAACAGAGACAAAACTGAGCTGATGCTCTTAGGCAACTCCCCCAATCTCACCATCGATTCACTGCGGCCTACCTGCCTTGGACCTGCTCCCACGCCTAAGGACACAATCAAGAGCCTGGGCATCTGGTTGGATAAGTCCCTTAACTGTAATTGTCAAGCAGCTAAACTCTCAGCCACCTGTTTTGGTCTACCCAGGCTTCTACAGAAAATCCTCCCCTTACTGCCCTTCCATGCGAGGCAGATTATGGTCCAGGGTCTCATTCTGTCTCGTCTGGATTTTGAGAACGCCCTTTACTTAGGGGCCCTCAGGCCACTTTGCACAAGCTTCAGATCATCCAAAACTGTGCAGCCCGAACCCTCCTTCAGATTCCCCGTCGACTCCCAGTTAAACCCAGGTTAAAGAGCCTTCACTGGCTCCCAATCAGGGAAAGAATTGAATTTAAGGCACTGTGCATCGCCCACCGAGCCTTCTGGAAAACGGGCGCCATCATCAATCAATCACTGATAACCCCCTATCACCCAAACAGACAGTTTAGATCAGCATCTTTCTTCCTCGCCACGGTGCCCAGGATTCAGAAAGTCAGATGTGGGGGCCGTTCGTTCTCCTATAACTCGGCTAAGCTCTGGAACTCCATTCCCCTCCATCTGCGATCAGAGCACAAATTACTCCCTTTCCACACACACTTAAAAACCCTGCTTTTTAAGAAACCAGAATAGCCTCCAACCGTTCATCTACACGTGTTTTGTCTGTAGCGCTAGGAAGCCTGAGGGTAGCAATCGCGCTTAACAACTGGTCTTTTCATTTCATTTCATTTCACAGAGATTGTCTGCTAATAATACAAAATCCTCAGTCATTTCATACATGTCATATGAGATAGAGGATGGTGGTTACCACTATCTATCTGGTGTAACAAGTATGCAACATTGTTTTGTTTGGGTAAGACTGAGATGTGGTAATGTGCATCGTTTAGTGGCTTTCCAAATCATGAAGTCTTGTCCTTCTGTTCAGATCCCATGTCCATGTGATGGACGAAGTAAGCAAAGCATGATGCACTTTTTACTGTTTTGTAAATTTTATTAGAAATTTAGGAGTTTTTATCTAAAACACACCTTTGTTTTACATACCATTCCATCATATAAAGCTGCTATGAAATACATGATTGCACTAAGCGAACTCTGTGTGTTACAATATGACCTTTTTTATTTCGAAAGCCATCCATGTAAGGAAAAGCCTTTTGTATGGATTTTATCTAATGGATACAAGTAACAGATATATTTTATTAAGATGTAATTTTTTATGGGAATTTTTATGTTAATGCACTTTCATGGCCGTTTCAACTAGCTGAATGAAGTTTAATAACCTAACCGAACTGACTCAGTAGATGCTAATGGCTACACAAGTGTCATTAAGGATTGGTGCATTTGCACACAGCATAGAAACTAGACCTTGACGGAAACCTTGGAGTTTTTAACGTTGGAAATCCGCAGGGTTACAAAAAAACTGCTCAAGAATCCGTGGAACTCCACGAATGGGTGGAAGCATGCCCGTTTGCCGGTTCGTGCTGCTTTTCAGGACCTTTGGCGGTGTAAGTATATTTGTCTATCATGCCGGATGGCAGGTACGTGCAAAAAACGCTTGCGTCCTAGGTAATTGACACATGACACTAATCGTGGCTCTGACTTTGTCCCCGTTTTCCCATTTCCTATCTCCGTTGTGGTCATTGTTTGTCTCCCTCATATGTGACCCCCCAAATCTATGGGTTACACTGGATCAACGTATATCACAGTGTTTGACTATAAAGCTACCCCGTTTACATGAGCTCGCATGTGAGACACTACTCCTCTTAAACTGGGGTAAGAAACACAGAAGGATGCTGTTAGAAAGAGAATGTGCATGTGTATATATGTAAATATAAGATTACGGCGAATTTTATGGCGATGCGTTAGTTTGAGTGAATGACACTGTTTGCTGCACAATGATTGTATGTTCACATGAAGAAGGATATGGACAGCATGCGACATATGTTGCCACTTCACTAGTTGGAACCACCTAGTTCAATGTGGTTAATCTTTTTATATCAAAAGTATTTTTCACACACCATTTGGTTTGTTGAAAGAGGTGTGCTCTTGGTGTACTTGTTAAAAACGCACAGGTCACTACAGGTGTTATTAATAATACACTCTGTATGGTCTCGTTTGTTTTCTCTTTCAGATGGAGTAACTGATATGTCTAATTAGCCGTGTCCAGGAAAGGACCAGCTACCTGCCCTTTGTTGAAATAACAGTAGAGGGAAATTCCCAGTGCATGTTATATATTCCAGGGAGGCCGCCACTTCTAGCCCTGAAGAAAGTCCAGCACCCTTTAGGGGCACAAGCAGACTGAAACATGTTGGCACTAGGGTCTTAGGACCATAATATCCTGAATGACCCAAGCACTTATTTTTAATACCCCTGACAGATCAAAGAATAAAGGGAAACTGGGATCTGCCTGTGGACTTTTAATCTTTAATCCCCCCTGGCCAATCTAGCACTAAGAGCTCCCTGAAAATCGGTTGAGCCCACCCTGACTTCTAGGCGTCAGGGTGACATGATGATGAAGCCCGATACCACTAGGGTATGTGAGGGTAAACAAAACAAAAGAAATGACTTCCTTCCCCACCTCCTAGTTGGTTACCACCAGTGGCTTCACATAGGGACTTCCCAACGTCACTATAGTAGGTTCACCTGTAGCAAATCAAATATATGATTTTGCGTACCAGAGGAGTACTTTTTGTGGTTAAGAGACCTCAACTTCCACCTGGATGACAACACTGACACCAACTTCACGGACTGCTTGGAACGATTGGACTACATCAACCTCAAGCAGCTGGCCACAGACCCCACACAAAAAACAGGACACATGCTGGTCCCCATCTTCATGTCCAGTAACAGAATCAAGTAAAGCCACACCTCGGAGTTCACCTGGTCGTACCACTGTATCGTACACTTCACCATACCCTTACAGCCACAGCCCCCTTCTGCAGCTGGAGCAAGGTCACTAAGCACCAACGGACCGACGCCCTCAGCATCAACCAGCCCAACGTTATCACAGACCTGAACCAAACAGTAGAGAACTTCATCGCCTGGATCACTAGCGCTGCTGACCATGTCAAGCTCAACAAACAAGCCAGAATGCACAGATCCACCCAATAAGACGGTTGGTACACCCTAGAACCTAGCATGTTGAAACGGAGATGCAAACAACTGGAAAGAAAATAGTGAAACAACACAGACCCTCAACAACTACCACAACCAGCTGAAAAGCTGTGAAAAAAGAGTCCCTGACACACTGGATCGAGACCAGCACTAACCAAACCCCTTGACTCAGCACGTCGAAACTCAGATGCAAACAACTAGAAAGAAGGTGGCAACCTATCAGGAACAACAGGAACCGAGCCACGTTTAAGTTGGCCCTCAACAACTACCACCACCAACTCAGAGCCATAAATTGGAAGCTGTGACACACTGGTTTGAGACCAGTGCCAACCAAACCAAGGAACTCTTCACCATTATCAGAGAGCTCACCTGCCCATCAGACATTGAAAACTCTTTCCGTTCCTCGATGCCCTTACAGACCACTTCAACAAAAAAAGAGCAACCATCAACAGAAACTTCAATCCTCAACCCACCAACCTCCACGGAATCTCACTGACCACTGCCGCTGACCACCCGCTCAAAAAATGGGAACAGCAGAGTACACCAAAAGCAAATACTCTAATGAACTCCATCCACTCGGGAGCACCCACCAACCCATGTCTCCCCTGACTTTTCAACCTCGGAAGAGACGAGATCAGCCTCCAACTCACCACCATCCTCAACATCTCTATCACCACAGCTACCTTTCTGGATGCCTGGAAACACGCAGAGGTCAGACCGGTCCTCAATAAACCCTCTACAAACCCCAGGGAGTCTAGAACCACCATCCCATCTCACTGCTTCCATTTGCCAGCAAAGTCCTGTAGAAGGCCATCAACCTCCAACTCACTGAACACCTGGGGAGAAACAACCTGTTAGACCCTTCCCAATCAAGATTCAGAGCCTTTCACAGCACCGAGACAGTCCTGATCACCGCAACAGATGACACCCACACCCTACTTGACAGAGGAGAATCAGCGCCCTGATCCTGCTCGACCTCTCCGCAACCTTAGACACGTCTCTCACCACACACTCATCGATCGACTGCACCAGATCAGGATCATAGATGACGTGCTCAAATGGATGTCATCCTTTCTCACAGGCGCAGCAAAAAGAATCCACCTCATTCCATTCACCTCTCTACCCAAGCACACCATCTGCAACATCCATAAAGGCTCATCCCTCAGTCCATCCCTCTTCAACATCTACATGACACCACTCGTAGACATCGTCAAAATCCACTGCATCAACATCGTCTCCTATGCCAATGACACCCAACTGTTCTTCTCACTCTCACCGGACCCCATCACGATAAAGACTAACTTCCACAACTGGATGAAGAACGTCTCAGCCTGGATGAAGAACAAAAGCCTGCAGCACAACAAGGGAAAAACTAAAGTACTGATCTTCTGCAGACACACCTCCCTCAGAACGACTCCTGGTGGCCATCAGAACTCAGACCCACCCCGACTCCAAGACTTGCTGCACTGCCTGAAAGGGAGAGGGCAGCAATGTGGTATTTACTTATTACGATGTCTCATTCCTGCCCTCTACCATCGCTGCCACACCGAGTGCTGCCCAGTGTGCCAATGCAGTCACCCTTGCGCCATGAGGGTGCAAGGGTGCCACGCCACATGGCACAGCCCGCTGGATTTTGTTCAGGGAGGGCCGCTTTCCTGTGCAAAAATAATCCTTAGGAGCACAGGCAATGCAAACCCTTGATAGAGTAGTGGTGTATGGTGCCATCCTGATGGGGAGGATGTAGGAAGTTAGGATCAGAGGAGCAGAGTGGAAGTCAAGTGAATGATATATATTGCCAGGATTCTGTTCCATTTTGAGCTAGGCAGGTGCTCGCTTGGACTGATTTAAGGCATGATTGTCAACTCACGATGTCACTCACTGTTACAAAGGTTTATTAAACAAGGAATAGGCTATCTTATTTAAAAAGTACCACCAATCATTGTTTTTTTATCTTCTTTCTTAAGCAACCAAGGGCAAGAGGACATCTGGCCTGGCTGCCACCAGCGCCGCAGCAGGTGTGACTGGTTCCACCACTACCAGTGCCGCGGCCACGGCTGATGGTTCTGCTGCCCCCTATAAGTAATTTTCATTCCTCACTACTAAAATCATTAGTATACACACTAATTATTTTCATGTTAAATTGTGTTTGCTATCCCTGCATTGCCCTGTTTTTTTTTATGTATCTCCTATTTCGGCGCTTGACTTTCTCCTGTCTGTATCTTTCATCTGCTCCCTCTTTTTGTAATCTACCCCTTGACCCTCTTACATGTCTTGTTAGTTAGTACTAAGAGGGGAAAAGATTTTTGGTAATGTAGAGAAGAGCACGCAGCCAGGCCCAAGTAGTACTCTAGGCACCAAAGTGATGATGGTTTTCTTGATCGAATAGTCAAAAAATACAGGGGCAGAGACAAAGTGGTCATCATGGTCATGGTCGGGACCCCCAATGTTGGCTTATACTAGCACCTTCCATGACAGTGCAGCGTAGCAGAAATTAGATACCACAAACAACACCATATGTCTTTTGCATTCCCTTCTACCCCTTATCCATTCGTAGCCTTACCTTATGCCCTTCCCTTATTTCTGAATCCTCCTATTTCCAATTCCTTCCTATCCCTCCACTAGGGGAATAAGTTCTTGGTTTACTTAATGGTTACCTATTTTTTTAATGTTGTCAAGCAATAACTAAACCTCCCAAAGTGATTACTTTCAGAAGATACTGATAGATAGATAACCTAACTGTACTGAGGTATTGCTGTTGTACATTGTGCAAAATTAATACTATCTAAAAGGGGTGCATTATGTTTTTCACCAGGCACATAGACCACAAGCAGTGCCCTCTCAGCAGGGATGTCGGTGGAGGTTCAGGCAGTCCAGGGAGAGGAGAAGTCCCAGTGTAGGTAGGGACAATTGGTAAGTCACCTTGCTTTCTTATTGACAATACTGTATTGATTAAGCCAGCCAGACATCTTGCCCATCAACCAGGGCCCAATCTGCAATGTACAAACCATAAACTAAAGACAAGCTGTGTTTCCCAGTGCCCACTCCATCGCCTACTAGTGCTCAATTCATCGTTCTGTTTTTCGGTCCCAGCCTACCTAAAACATGTAAAATCTATCTCAGACATGTGATGTCTGTGCCAACTTTATCTGCCCATCTTAAGTTATATCTCATGTCTTCCATTGGGATTGATGGTTCTAATATTTTTCCTCCCATCAATCAATGTGATGAAGAAGAAAAAGAGTTGCACATGATTAGTGTGACACGCAACCATTCCACAGCTAAATCTCTCTCTAGCCCAGTCTCTATATATTACCTCCATATGGACTAATTTTCCTCTGTGACAAATATAATATCCTGTTCACTGCACTACAGTTCATCATATTCTTCTATGCACTGTCTACTGTAATACGGAGGATGGGATAGCTGTTTTTCACGAACTGTGTTCCATCTGCAAGATGCTTCCAGCCTAAGCCTACAACCTAAGTTTGGCCTTAGGGCAGTAAAATGGGAGAGGGAGTTGGAGAGGAAGAGCAGGGCCATTGGAATTATAAGTTCATAACATGCTGCAGCTGGGCTGCCCCGCAAACATGCTGGAGAGTAAACAGACCCACCAGCATAGCTTTGTTAATGTTGTGTAGTCAAGTATTAATTGTGAAGCATATGAGATGTATTTGTTGTTTCTGGTTTCTTGACTCTCTGCATTGGGACTCAGCGAAGTGGCCCCAGTACATGTCAGCTGTCCCCTAAAACATGTCAATATTGACTATGCTCGAAATTGGCAAATATATAAAATGGGGTGTAAAAAGACTATGCTCTCCTCCACCTCATATGGGTCATTTTTTCTTGCCAGTTGCAGAACATTGTCCTTATCCTTCTAATTTACTTATTATGCCATTCTTTGCCCGGGACGAAGCCCTGGTCTCTGAGGTGTATATTTTTATTTTTAATGCAGATTTATATTGCGCGAACTCAACCCGAAGGTATAGGAGCGCTTTAGATGAGCACTGGTTACGTTACTCAAGGACACATTCAGGCACGGGGAGATTAAGTGATTTGCCCAGAATCACAGGATGTGGACGCGACCCTGAGGCTCAAACCTTGGTTTCCAGCACCAAAGACAGCAATCTAGCCGTCAGACCACATCCTCTCCCCATGGCACTCTGAGTGCCCTTTCAACAGAGAAAAGTTAGACATGCCTCCTAGGAGCAATCCAATCCACAAGTCACTGTTCCATAAATAGTTTCAATTCAGAGGCATCCAATTGTATGGAGACAGAACACAGCCTATTCAAGTTTAAGTGAGAATGCCCCCAGCTCCTCCCTCCTATCCTGCCAGTGATGGCCAATTTATTCACAGTTAAGCTCCCATCGTTTTGGCTGTCTAGGAGGAATACACAAAGCCCAACTGCCAACTACACCCAGTCATGTGACCAGAGACAGTCTGCAAGCACCAAATGGCTAAGGCAAGAAAATGCCAGCTTCCTAAAAGTGCCATTTTCAGAATAGTAATTTAAAATCTGACTACATCATAAGCTAGGATTTAAAATTAGGATTCTAGAGACACCATATGAACTAGTTTCTCTTTTCATTTGGAAATTACATTTATAAAATGTAATAAGGCAACTCCGGTGTTATCCTATGGGAGAGATAGGCCTTGCAGTAGTGAAAAATGAATTTTTCACTACCAGGACATGTAAAACTTAAACGTATATGTCCAACCCTTTAAATACATTGCACCCTGCCCTCTAGGCAGTACATGGCCTACCTTAGAGGTGATTTATTTGTATAAAAAGTATAAAAATTAAGGGTTTAGGCCTGGCAAAAGGTTAATTTTGTCTGGTCAACATGACAGTTCAAAACTGTGCATACCGGCTCTGCAATGGCAGGCCTGAGACATGCTTAAAGGGCTACTTAAGTGGGTGGTCCAATCAGCCCTGCAGGTCCACTAGTAGCATTTAATTTACATGGCCTGGACAGATGTAGTGCACTTTACAAGGAATGTATTAGTAAATTAAATATGCCAATTGGGTATAAGCTAATATTACAATTAAAGGAGAGCGCACAAGCACTTTAGCACTGTTTAGCAGTAGTAAAGTGCCCAGAGTCCTAAGGCCAACAAGAAAGAATTCAGCAAAAATAAGAGGATTAAAAGTAAAACGTTTGGGGATGCCCCTGCATAGAGAGCCATTTCCAACATAACCCCCCGCCAGCCTAAACTCGGGGTAGATTAATCAATACCTTGATGGACTTCCCTGCTTAGGCGATCGAACGTGGACAATCGCCCTCTCCTGCATGGGCACATGTCAGTTCTAAGCCTCTCTGAACACAGTTGGAAACCTCTGTCTATACTCTCCCGAGCCACTGAACTGACCCATGGGGAACCCTTCTCCTCAAAGACACAATTAAATTGCCGGGTCAAGGAGGCTAAAGTGATCATATGAAAACTAAAGTTTCCAGCAATATTTTCTTTTCTTGCTCGCCACTCTTGGGCTTTATAACGGGATTACATTTTCCCATATACCCAGATGGTTGCGCTGATGTTATTTCTAGCGCTCCACTGTTGGGCTTCATAAAGAGGCACGTGATTGGAAGTCAGCGTCTTCGATTCCCAGGCGAGCAGCAGACTTAGCAAGGGACACAGAACGGGTAAGTGGCATACGTTTGCCTAAATCTACAAATCATTTGACTCTAGTAGATCAGATGGCTTCAATGCTTAATTTGTAAAATAATAAGTGTGAAGGCCCATGCCAGGAGTCCACTACAGCTGGCATCAACCATTGCCCCTGCTAGCACTGCCAATGACTGCACCAACACAACTACTAACCATCACACTCCTAAAGCTTTGACAGTTCAGACTATTCTAGGCACCCAGAGCCATAAGAATGGCTTGGCTGTCAGTTATTACTCATTTTAATGTACATTACATTAATAAACAACTGTTGCTGTACTGCTGAAAGGAGTTGCTGTCTTTCTGTCTTGACCTGCTGCCTGCTGCCACTTGCCTGTGGAAGAAGCCTGCGACTCCATCTTGAACCCAGGACCGCGGAGTGACTCAAAGGGCTAGTCTGCTGGCCTCCTGATTTGAGCCTCAGGGACATACAGGCACCCCATAGCTCCTGGAACCATCTTCAATGCGTTCCTGACTCCTAGACGTGTCCGTCAGGTGTTGTAATCTTGGTGTGGTTCAGCAATCTTGGTGTTGTTCAGCAGGCTCTTATTCAAGCTTTTGGGCTTTTCATAACCCTGCTTTTTTTCACTGGAACTATGCCGCTCACACTGAAAATTGGCGAGAGTCGCACCAGCCAATCTCTTCGCACAACAGCATTCGCTGCCCAGAGAACCGCCAGAGCGAAACACCAGCCTGCCCATTCACAATGCCCATCCTGCTCTTCACAACAAGCTGACAGCCTCCAGCTGCAGTCTCCTTGCTCCCTGCAGTCCTCTTCAACACAAACAGGACTCTTCCCACAAAACCTAAGGTAAACCTTCAGCTGAACTAATCTGGGACTATTTCCGATCCACGATCCATTGCAGTCGGCTTGAACTTCTGACCCATTCCAGCGTGACCAGACATCCCAGGTTGGCCCTTTATGCTTTTAGGTGCTATTTTACAGATTATCCTTGAAAAATTCCTACTGATTGGATTTTTGTCATTTATGTCATTTTTTATTTATTAAAATAGAATCTATTTTTCTAACTTGGTGTGGGGTCATTTTGTGTGGTGTTTTCACTGTTTACAGTTTGAAGTGTTGCACAAATACTTTGCACATTCAGCAGCGGCTGCTCCATTAGAGCGGAGGAGAGCAGCCCCCCCCCCTCCACCAGCAGCAACTAAAAGCAATAATAAAATGGGTATTAAACCTGTTAGATTATAATTTTTTTTTTAAATCCCCTGGACCCACCCCCAGGGCTCTGACACGTCTTGGGTGTGGGTCCAGGTGATGACACTGCTGGTGGGGGTGTGGTGAGCACTCCCGCGCATGAGGGTTTGGCCGGCCAACTCAGACTGGCCAAACCCTTATGCACGGTGAAGCTCTCTCCTGCCCCAGCTACGTTTCTGGGGCTGGAGAGAGCAGGCACAGGCTTCCAGTCTGCCTGGGAGTGCATTTTGCTGGCGCTCAGGTCAATCCTGATGTTGCTTTCATGCAGCGTCGGGATTGGCCACAGTGCAGTCTGGGAGCCTGTGCCAAGATACAGAAAGACCGCAATGCGGCGGGAGACGGCATTCGTTTTTATATTTATTTACTTTCGTTTTTTCTCCCCTGAATCCCCCTACCCACGTCCCTCTCCCTCCTCCGGCACGGCCCGCCCCGGCACTTTGACTGGGGACGGGCCGCTACTGCACACATTGCCTCTAAGTTAAACCTGGCTGCTCCATGCCAAGCTACCAGAAGGTTGAGCCAGCCGCGGTCCGTGCAGGTAACAGAGGTGGGGCAGTGGTTCAGGTGGGGGGGGATTCCGACAGATGATGCAGAGGGAAAATTCATTATTTATTTAATTTTCCCTCTGCATCGTCCCTTGAAATGCCCCCACCTGGCCCCACTGCCCAACGCTGTTACTGCACAGACCGCGGCTGGGTTGATCACTGGTACATTTGGGCTTTGGTTGTGCCTTACCCTGACAAGGATTGTGGATGCTTCTCGACCAGGGCCCACACCCCAATCAACCAGTTAACCCAATTTCTAACACAGATGTATGTATTGAAACTTTACAGTAAGTACAAATGATATAAGCAAGGCGCCCTTTGAATCTGATACATTTGTACTGTGTTTGGTTCACGCAGAATCCACAAAAAATGTGATCCAACACAATGCTGTTCATTTTATAAACTCAGAATTGTTGTGAAATCTGTACTTCTCATATATTGGTGCAGCAGGTGCAGTAACCCACAGGCCTAAGTTCCTAGCTTTGAATTCAGTGACATACTAGGAAATAGATGCAGTTTGCACATGAAAGTTGTCTTATGTCTTCTGCTATGAGGACCATTAAATCCATTAAGCCTGGTCAGTGTTTTCTTCCAGATCTCGGATTGCTCACATCCCTACAATATTGTCATTATAGCAGCGAAATATGGGGACTGGCTAAAGAATGATTGTTCACTGTTAAGAAAGTCTGAAGGCCCTTTTAAGTCATAGGACAACCTTCATAAATCAGGCCCAATAGTCCTAACTACAACCTGCTTTTCATAGTGCACTTAATGGGGATGTTTGAAGTTGCTAAATGCTATAAAGAGTTGGTGTCATGGTTGCCCACTTTCATGTTAGCAGTGCTTCGATCTCGAGAACTATAATAGGCTGCACCGCCCTCACCCGGATTCAAACATGTGTGCAGTTGACAAATCAAATCAAACACTTTTTAACTTTGGCGAATTCATTCATAATAAGGAGCCATATTACTTAGTCCAGAAGTGCTCTCAAGCTAATATAGCTCACAAATTCCAGGTAGGCAAAGAAAGTCTCACCGGGAAAACTGATTGTTAAAAAAAAATCCACATGGATGTAACCGCCCAACTGGGGAGGGTGTGGGGCGGGTAGGAAATTGGCTGCCGGGACCCAGCAGGATCTGACGGGGTAAATTCCCAAGGGATACCCTTTGTGTTGGAGCCTGGGTCAGGATGCTTAATTTCTTTGGAGTGCTTTGTAGTATGGGTTGGTTTCAAGTGCGGTGCTTTTGGAAGATATCAAGTTCTAGTTCCATACAAGAGAGAGGGAGGGGGTCGATCATGCGCGAGGGGTTGTGATCAGGCTTCATTCTGGAATGCCACGTGTATGTTTGAGGACCTTTCACTAAGAGAGTCTGCTTATGAGAGAAATTTTGCAAAGCATGCCATCATTTTGAGAAGTCGACATCTTCAGGCAGAACAACATTTCTTGGCTACAGGACCCGATTCTGTGGGCGGTGAAGATATTTCGGAGGTACAATTTAGGCCAATGTAATAGATCTTTACCTATGCATAATAAGTGCAGGAAGTCCTCCCAGGGGCACAGGCACAGACTGCACCCCTTGTGCTCTGAATATTGGTGCCACTTTGGAACAGCGTCAAGTGAAGGAAGTAGCCCAAACCTTGCGTGGAGCACTTTTACGTGGTTTCTTAGGAAGGCATCCATGTATGAATGTCCAGTTGGGCCCTTGTATGTATTGATGATCATCCATTCATGATTGCGAAGTCTGACCTTGGTTTTATCTTTGTGCCACGAGAGATGCTTCACTTGTTTGTTCAAAGCTCTTTTGAAGGCCTGATGAAGTAGTTTTAATTGCCAAAGTTGCTCCACCTGTTTACATGTTACCACTGTTTTTTCTGGCCAAGAATTTTGTTTCGGGATGTATTCTAATCGATTTCTTGAAATAGCAAGGCTCCTAGAGAGTTTGGGTGAGCCTGCCTCAGCAGTGAAGCATAGCTGAGGAACGACTCCTCTCTTCACTCTCTCACCATATCCCTGCATGCGTTAGACTCTGGAAAATATTGCATTTTTGAGCTTTAACAATAAAACTCTGTTGTTTGTAAAAAAGTAAAAAAATAAGACAAAAAAAATCACATTTTAGCAAACAAGAAGGAAGAAGGAAAAAAATAAAGAGAGCATTTCAAAAAGAAAATATCACCAGACAGTCAATTCACTCCACGTGCAGCTAAGCAGAAAGAAACCTACTGAATCTAATATTTGGGCTGATAATAGTATTTTGTTTTTTAGTTGCCAACAGGCCCCAATCTCTTATCAGCTTGGTCCTGATGTCTTCCTAGCACAATTATTAATAGGCGCCGCTTCACATGATAAGGTTCTCCTGGAACTCCCAGTATAACTGAATTTCAGGTCTAAGGTCACTGCTTGTGAACGTTTTAGAAGTGTATGCATTACAAATGACACAGGCAGGAGTGCGAGGAATTACCGGAAAAAGGGGACTTCAACCAGCTCTCTGCAGCCATTGGTCTTTTGTTGTGTGATTCACATTGTGCTCACACTCACTACAGCAGTCAGCAAGGGACAGTGAGTCAACCTATTTCAGACTCTAGCTGACCTCACTTTGATTGCACTTTGCTCTTTCACAAGAAGCACATTCACACGAAAGGTAGTTCTCTTCAGTGCCAGTGTTTTTGTTTGTACTTAATTATTACTTTAGTTACTGCCTTTGTGTTTAGAGTCTGATATGACAGCAGGACACTTTCGATCAGCTTCTCACAGTACAGGACACACATTCCAGCTTCATGGTTCCTGCCTCATGCTAATGATGTTGTCAATTCCTTTTGAAGCCGTCTGTTTAGGTTTGGCGTCAGCCAAGACCTTTGGATATTACTAAAGTAATATGTATAATATACTTACTTTAAGGTGTTTTTCAGCCGCCTCCCTTCACCCTTTGGTCTGTTGTGTCATTCCCATTTGCTTCCATTCACTACAGCATACAGCATGGAGCAATGGTTCAGCCTACTTAAGCCTTTGGTTAACCTCAATTTCAGGGACTGATTTTGCTCTTTCACAAGGTGCACATCGCAAGAAGAAGTTCCCTTTAGTGCCATTGTTGCATGATGCTATAGTAGGATGCATTCAAAGTGAGCACAGGGTACATTCCAGCTTTAAGAGATCATGTCTCCTTCCAATGCTGTTGTAAATTCCTTTTGAAGTGGATTGCTGCTATTTCACAGCATGCCATATTGTGTTCCTGGACTCCGGTTCACCAACATCCTTTGATAAACTTTGCCCAGGAAGAAAATCAAATTTTATGGCGTTTAATTTGCAGTACACTTGTAACAGTTCTACTTAAACATAGGTGGGATGTAATTTAGGTTTTAGTATCCAATATTTTATACTGTGAACTCTTTTTCCTTCTTTCTTTCCATCTTCTTTGTTTCCTTTTTTCTTTCGTTTTCTTTTTTCTTCCTTGCTTTCTGTCTTTCTTTATTTCTTTCATTCTTTTCTCTTTCTCTCTCTCTCTTTCTTTTTTCTTTCTTTCCTTCTTTTTTTCTGTTTTTCCTTTTCACCTTCTTTCCTTCTTTTTTCTTTTTTACCTATGTTGCCTTTTTTCCTGCTTGGTTTTCTTCTTTCCTTTCCTTTTTATCTTCCTACATTCTTCCTATTTTTTCTTTTTTGTTCTTTTTTGCCTTCTTTCCTTTCATTTTTTCCCCTTCATTCATCCCTTCTTCTTTCTCATCTTTCCTTCTTGCTAACTTTTTCTTCTTTTTTCATGTGCCTTATTTTCTTCTTCCTATCTTTCTTTTACTTTTTTGCCTACTTTCCTTTTTTGTTTCCTTCTTTTTTCCCTCCTTCTTTCTTTTTGCCTCCTTTCCTTAATGTTGCCCTTCTTTCCTTCATTTCTTTTTTGCCTTCATTGGTTTTTATTTCCTTCTTTACTTTCTTCCATCTTTCTTGCCTTCTTTACTTTTTTCCTTTTCATTTGTTTGTTTCTTTTTGCTGTCTTTTCTATTTTTTGCATTCTTTCCTTCTTCTTTCATTCTTTTTGCCTTCTTACCCTTTTTCATTCTTTTTACCTTCTTTCCTTTTTTCTTTCCAGCTTCACTTCTTTCGTTCATTCTTATTTTCAGTTGCCATCTTTCTTAAATTTTTCTCTATGTATTCTTTCTTTCTTTCTTTCTTTCTTTCTTTCTTTCTTTCTTTCTTTCTTTCTTTCTTTCTTTCTTTCCAACTTTCTTTCTTTTTTTAATTCTTTCTTTTTCCTCGTTCCTTCTTTCTTGCTTTAGTTCCCTTTTGCCTTCTCCCATCCTTTTGCTTCCCTCCATTCCTTCTTTACTTTTTGCCTCTATTCCTTTTTTGCACTTTGTCGTTCCTTTTTTTCTGTCATCCTGCCTTTTTTGTTTGCTTTGCTTTCCTTCTTCTTTTCCTTCTTTGCCTTCTTTCTTTAATTCTTTCTTGCCTTCTTTCTCAAAGGCGAGGTTCGCAACCAATGTCAGAAATATTATTTTTTGGTTTTGTGTTAGCCAAGAACTTTTGATTTTACAAAATTTAACACAGTTGCTTATAAAGGGTTTTCAACCAGACTTCACCCATTAGTCTGTGATTGTGACATTGACATTTTTCTTCCACCCACTCCACCGTCTATCTCCGGGCAATGTCAGCCCACTTCAGCTATTGACTTACTTCAATATGTTACGGCACGCTGCCCTTTCACAAGGAGCACATCCACACAATTGAATGTTCCCTTCAGTGCCAGATGTACCACAGTGATAATGTGTACTTATTTGAGACAAGAAAACACTTTTTAGTGTAGCCATTATTTTTAGTTTTTTAGGTTTCATGAGGGCCTAGCAGTTTACTAAACAATAAAGTTTTGCAGAAACCATGACAAAACAATACAATAATTGCTAAAAGACTGTTGGCAAACGCCAGACCTATGCTTGTTTTCTGCTTGCTGCTTTTTCACAGTATGCCTGATTGTGTCCATTTGAATCTATTCTTTATAGAGTGATTCTCTTTTTAGAATACATACAATGAAATTAATTAATAACTGCACTCCTGTATATATTTTAATTGAGGACTACAACCATATTTGTAAAACAATTTAAATTGAACATCCTGCTTGCATTTCTTTCTAGTTTACACTCTTTTTAGTATAAACATTTCTTTATTAGCATTTCATTCAAGCAACAAGTGTACAATGTGCAGGAAAATGATGACAGTAATGAGGGTCCACGCCAAGCCAGGCATACATGACATGTAACACTTCTCTTCAGCAAGAGTAAAACAGAACATGTCATACACACAATAGAGCACCAACCTTGGTTTACAGAATCGTAATATTGTGAAAACCACAAACCTAACATATATTCCAGCACCTTCACATCATATACAAAGGTTAAGCAATCATTTGAAATATCCCGCACAATGTACAGTGTATGTGTGGGGCACCACCTGGGTCATACGTCTGAAGTGCTAACAAACAAAATATTGGTATGCACAGATCAGAAACAGAACAGACAGAGACATTATCACATGGTCAGAGATCTACTTTGGTTCAGTGCACTTGTATGTCTGCTTATATAGGCATTTAGCTATTATATAACAAATTGAATATGATCTATCTATCTATCTATATATCTATCTATCTATCTATCTATCTATCTATCTATCTATCTATCTATCTATCTATCTATCTATCTATCTATCTATCTATCTATCTATCTATCTATCTATCTATCTATCTATCTATCTATCTATCTATCTATCTATCAATCTATCCAGCCCTCTGTCAGTTTTATAAAAACTATTGCATAAAAGCATTAACAAATGCAAGAAGCTAGCAGCCAGCACCAGACTGAGTGGCTTATTTTACTTTATTTGTTAGTTTGAACTTTTGATTTTACAAAAACTATTTATGTAACAAAGTTATCAACAGGGGTTTTCTGCAAGACTTCATCCATTAGTCTATTGTGTCATTCACATTTTTATTCCAAGTAGAGGCCACTTCCGCCATTGTCCTACTTCACTGTGAGAAACAACGTGCTTCCCTTTCATGAGTACATCCACACACAATGTAGTACTCTTTAGTGCCAGGGACTACTATGGGAATGTGTGCTATTTTTGACTAAAAAAATATCTTTTACTTTACTCAGTGCTATCTTGAATGATGAGGGTATGGCATCTTCCCCAACAATAACACTTTGCAAAATCCATGAAAGAAGAAAACAGGAACTGCTTAAATCAAAAGGCTGGCGACCAACCCCAGACCTCCTAGCTTTTCCATAGCTTGTTTCTAATACCTTTTTCCTCTCTCTACTTACCTGTATCGCCTGTAAGGTGAACAATTAGAATTTCTGAGTTTGTTAACAGTCAGGCAGAAGGGGAATTAGTTTGCCAATATTCTGTGGTTTGTTGTTGCTTTTGGACTATCTGTTTTTTAGTGTTTGTTAAGTTCTAGGTAATTTAAATAAATACAAACGTGTTGCGACAAATATGTAGCTCAAACAAGCAATAGAAACCATAGTATGACATATAGGGTATATCGCAATATCTGTGGAAAATATATTATTAATTATACATGCAAAATGATAGGATCTTGATTAAATTAAAATTTAGCCTGTTAAGAATACGCAGTTAGTCCATGGGGATGCCCTAAACATGTTCCTTTCAAATACTGAATTGCAAACCCAAATTGTGATTTGGTAACAAGTTTGTTGTGTCCTATGAAGGTAGATACCAGGAGCCAGGATGTATATTTAAGTCTTCTTTATTTAGTCTTATGTCCAGATTACATCACTCTTGACTCCAGCCAGCCTAGTGTGGTACCAGCCCCACCAGGAGCAGCCTGCCTAGCTGCTCAGCCCATCTCTAACTGTCACCACTCATCCACTCAGGCACCCATGCATTCCACGCATCACAGACACACCAACATTCCGTAACCAATTCACAGTCTGGCTGAGCAGCTAGAGGCAACAGGGCTGGAATACATGCAAATCCAACTAAGTAGGGTATAGCAAAGTTACTGATGCGCGATTTGACTTTTGTACATCAAAAAAGCTTTTTTGAAGATGAGCTGATTGCGACCTCAAAAAAGCTTTGTACATGTTGCCCATAGGTGTTAAACAGCAAGTGCGAAGGAGAAGCGAGCAAGCTCTCTGTTAGGCCTTGATGATTCCTAAGCCTGAGGGATTGGCCTGAAGCAATTTTCATTTGTTGGCTTGTTTTTTTGAGGGAATAGGGATAATCTAAGATGTGCATCCACCATTCAAACGTTTTAAATATCTGCTGTGTCACAAACTTTATAGAAATAGTGGGGATACATAACTGTCTGGTCTGGTCTCTCTGGTCGTTAATATAGTACTTTCTTCCCCATAATAACCGAATTATATGTAGGAAACCATCAAACCAACATAAACAATATACTTTGATTTCTATTGGAACACACATAAAAACAGTGGAAGCTTATTGGTGTGCCTTGAGTGTGATCATGCATGCAAACAACATTTGTGTACGCCTGTTTTTTCATACGTTAGCACATTAAAGATGGATCTGTTGACTTTACCAATGCTTGTTAACATTTTCACTACTTTTCATCGTAACAGTATGTTGGATATGTGATCTGCAGGTTGCAAAGCACATGCTCATCAATCATAAAGTTCTTTCCCCACTGTGCTGTCATTTGCAACAATACCAATGAAAGACAAACATTTTTGGAAATTTTATTTTGTGGTATAATTAGCCCATTAAACATTTCAATAATGCCCACTGCATAATAAAATTACAAACATATTTTTATTGATTGCTTACAAACCCAGTAGGCACATAACTAATATGTGTTCTAATATGTATGAAGAAGCAGATTGATGTTAAAATGTCTGATCATTCCAAAGAAACCATTGTTGCTACCTAGGGGGTCATTTTCATAAATGTATTGGTATTTGGATTACATTTGTGAAAATTCACAAATACAATTAAAGATGTATGGATCAACACGGTTATAAAAAATATTCAGGAGCATATTTACAAAACATTAAGCCTGGTACTATGCCAAATTTTGAAACGCTGAGCTTTTTTAAAATTACAGACATGCACTTTATTCACAAGAATACGTCATACGCCTGTGTTTCCTGTAGCGATCGCGCTAAAAAAGCTGCCTAGCGACAGCGCACGCACCCTGCCTCCATGTTGCAATGGTGCCTGCAATGCAGGGGAGATTGTTTATGTGCAGGAAGCGACACCTTCCTGCACATAAACAATCAGTTTTAGTGATTTGCTCTTTCTATGAGTGCTGCAGAACACAACACACATAGAAAGAGCAAAAAACGAGAATAAATGAATAATTTCTTCTAGTATTACAATCTTAAAACCAGGTTTTCCCTGGTGTTAGTTTTTGGTGCTACCCCAGCGTTGTAAATCTAGGGCAGCGTCAAGAAGCAATGGGTGTTGCGGTGGAGCGCCCACTGCAACTCCCAATGCAACCCTCTTTGCTGCAGAGGACTTCGGCGTAAAGGGGCATATTTACAAGGAGGCGTTAAGGCACGCTAAATGCTTAGTACCACCATGTAAATATGGGAAATGCTGCTATGCAACTGGAGCGTCATAAAAAGTGACACTCTTGTGGCGATAGGGGCTTGAAAATATGCCTCTCAGAGTGATCCTAATTTGATGAACGCAACACAAAGCCTCGACTAACTTCCTCGTTCTGTTTCCTTCCTGTTTTCTTTTCTTCTTTTCTAAGTTACTGTTTAAAATTGTGGTAGTGCTTTAAATTCCATATGCATGCTACTTCTGTTCATGTGTGCACATAAAAAATACTGTTACACTTGATATTAGACTGTTTTAAGGTAAAGGTCTTCTTGCATTGTGTGAACATCAATGTAGAAATCTTATTCCCTCATGACTATAAAATTACAACATTTTATAAATTAAATTCTCCTGCCTCCTGTGGACCTGGCACATTTCACCAGTGTGAAACGATATATTAAATAGGCTGTAAGGTACAATAAAGTAACCATCCGTACTGTAATAATTCAGTTTGGATAATCCTTTACTATTGATGGAAGTTTGTTTTGCATAACAAGGGATTACATGTGTGTTTTCTTCTTCACCTAACTACTAACTTAATACCCCAATTGGAAATGAAAATAGCTCTAATTTTTGGCCTGAAAAATCAACATTTTGTGGTTTTCAAATGATTGACAATATGTCCTTGAAAGAAGAAAACTATGTGTTCATGTTAGCAATGTTGGTGCAGGTTGGGTGAATGCACAGTTGACTGTACCAAACCTCTTCAGTGTATGCACCAGTTATCTAGATTGGATTGGCAATTTGGGAAAGAAAACAACCTGAGGCTGGAGAACAGCTGGCTGCTTTCAGAGCTGAATGAGTTTTGGGATACTTGACTCAGCCATCCTTCAAAACACAATTTTCCTAAATGTACCTGCACGATTTGCTTCTCCAGGCAAATAATCTTGCATTGGGTTATTTGAGAAGGTTCTCTTGCACACCACCTGTAAAAGCCAATACATTTTGAAAATAGTGTGGTAAAAATTACGTGTGACACATTTTTTCATAATCTTTCTCTCAAACATTGTTTGAGAGGGATAATTAACCCTCTCAAACAAGATATACATTACTAGTGAGTTCATAGCACCCGCATCTACACAGGTGATAGGTTCAGGCGAACTCCTCTGGGGATGGCAGGGTTATATTATTATGCACAGATAATAAATGAAGGTTGGGCAAACTATATAAGATCTACAGCTACATAGGAACTACGTAGACCCTTTATAAGATCTAAGGGGTCTATTAGGATGGCGGGCGGATGGCCGCCGCCGATCTGGCAGTGCAACCGCCAGACCGGCGGTGGCCATCCGCCCACCATAGAAACCCGGAAAACCGCGGCTCCGATTAGCATCGTGGTCATGACCGCCGCGTTGTGATTTTCCGCCGGCCACTTTTCCGACGGTTGCAGTCTGCCCGCTTGCCTGGCAGGTGGAGCTGGACCGCTACAATTGTTGCGGATCAGGGCCAAGCACCACAGCATGATTATGATGTCGATGTTAGCCAGCCTTTCCGCTGCAGTGGAACCGCCATGAAAAGGCATGCAGAGACATATTCTGGGGGCCATTGCGGGCCCCAATGTGTTGGGGGTGTGAGGATGCACTGGGGGTACCCATGGTACCCCCCTACATGTCCCTGTACCACGTGGCAGGCACTGTGCAGCGCCTACCACACAGTGCAGTGACATGCATGACATGCTCCTTTTCACACTGCGGTGGTGCTGCTGGCAACAGCAACAGCCACAATGTTAATCACCAGAATCCGACCGCCGGGTCGGATTTCGCCTGCGGAGCATCCTAATTGGACCGGCGGTTATGCCGCAGTCCTTGCGGGCGGGCTTTTCCCGCTACCATGGCGGTCGGGTGATTTTCTGACCGCCATTCTAATAGAACCCTTAGTAAGGGAATAGCTTGTCAGGTAATAAAACAGCACATGAGTGTGAGATGCAAGCTAGATACAATTAACCCCTTCGCTGCGGCGGAAATTCCGCCGCAGCGCTGGGGGTGCGGGGGGGCAGCGCGGTGGCGCGGTGCTCATGACGGAGCCACTCCGTCATGAGCCACGGTTGGGCTGTGCTCATGACGGAGTGGTTCCGTCATGACTCCGCCCACAGTGCTAATCGCCCGCACAGGCGGGGAATTAGCGCCGCGTGGGCGGCGCGGACGCCAACGGCCGCAGCATGACGGAACCACTCCGTCATGAGCACACGGCAACCGTGGCTCATGACGGCGTGGTTCCGTCATGAGCACGGAACGAGTTAAACCCCTTAGGACAGAGTATACATTTCAGTCCAGGATAAAGACTTTCTCACACTTTGGAAAATGGTCATGAAGGGCCTTTAAACAGAGGACTTAACAAATGTATTATTCAGTACTGAGAAGATAAACCTTGAAATTCGCAAGATGCAGTTTTGCCTCACCTTAACAAATGGCAATTCCTAAGATAGATTAGAGCTGTGCAGAAGGGTCAGCAGGCACTGTTCATTTGGTTCATATGTACTTCTAGGTGTTGCATCCAGCTCAATTGATTCCTACATTGGGAGAGGTAGCAATGCTCATTGTGGGTATAAATATTATCCTAAACTCAAGTAGCAGCAGATCAATGATTGCTGTCTAAAAGGGAAGAACAACACATATTTTCTCCCAATGTTTTTGTTAGATGTTTCTGGAAAACTGCTTTTGGAATGGACTGGTATGATCCTCTTAGAAAGAGTCATATTAGAAAATGGAATCCACAGTAAGCCTGCATTGTTTTTAGAGGAATTAGTAAGTATTTAAAACCTTGCCAAAAAACGGTATATGCTGGTAAAGAGTACCACCGTTACACAGGATTGCTAAAGCTTTCCCAGGATCATGTTTCTGTGAACTGGTACTTGATCTTACCTAAATATACTGCCCTATGGGGCGTACTTAGGTTTGCCTGTGCTTGTACAATTGAAGAAAATTGACATTACTCTCTATGGGGAAATAACCATGTTTAAAGTGAAAAAGAATATTAAGCAGAGAGGCACCCTTGCACCCTTGCACCACTCACCCTTAACCTATTTCTACCTGGCAAGGTTAGCTGCATTGATGACCTGTAGTTTTTACCATGTGCTCAAAAACTAGATGATACAGATCCTGTTAAAATGTGGTGATGTTGGAGAAGTTGAACATTTCAGTAGATAAATTCTTCATACTTAAGTTATTACATTTTCCTGTAATAGAAACTCGGGTCCGAAGGAGATTCTTACGTTTTACCACCTGCATGAAGCTTATGTTCTATGTAAATATATTGAGGGACAGGTGAAATTAGAAGGTCACCCCTAATAATACGTGGTGCTGATATTTTAGAAAATGTCATCCCAAATAAATTGAATAATCTAAAGGAAGTCCCTATGGTCTATGAAGGTGTTCCCAAACCTACTCCTGCGTAAGGGCTGAGACTGGTGACTGGATTCTGAATTTGGAGACAGGTGACTGGATTGTTCCAGTAATATACAAAGTTTGAATGATCAGAGTTGTGTAACAAATATCTGGGAAGAAATGGAAACCGCTTACAAGTAGTCAGGCTGATCAACAAGATCATTACAAATGCCCAGATAACCCTCAGGAATGCCCTCTATGTTATCACTCAAATTCAGATGCACTATATCTATTCATAGGCAAGGAACTATGAATCATTGACAGGATTGGGGAGATGCCTGGTCTAAAAACTCGTCATACTTATGTCAGTATAAAAGTTCCTCTTGAGAATGAAGTTTACACAAGGAATTTAAAGTCTCCTTCACAGGTCTCTTTGGTTCATGCAACCACCCTCCTGCTTCAATATAGATCCTAGAGGCTGATTGGTTTGAAGTGCAGGAGTTCAAATTAAGGTAAGGGCTACAAATGTACTATTAAGTACTAATCACTGGGGCCATAATTGTGCACTTGTCCATTATTTTAAACTTGCAATAAACAAAAAAATCCAAAGTTACATTTTCTGTGGTCCATACTATAGCTCTATTTATAAAGGATTCCATGAGTACGCAAGGAAACTTGTGAGAGTTATAGATTCCCATTGCACTCCAATGCGTACATTTTACGAGTACGATTCCCATGCAGTTAAGTTAAGTTCTACTTAGGTGCAATTTCTGACCCCTAGGAGTTAAGTCCATTATCACAACTCTTGGTATACAAAAACACATACTTTACTGAAGGGAATGATGATTTTTAATTGACACCCAAAAATGTGAAAACAAAAATAGATAGGCATATTTATCTATGATTTCTTTTTATTGTTATTGGCAGAAACGGAAATCTTTACATTTCTGCTGTTAGTAGTATTGTAGCAGCAGGTATGAATAACCTTCAAATGGTTAATTTCGTAAAGTTTGAATGAGAGTAAAATGAACAATTGAAAGTTTGACAAATTAGTAAAATATTCTTTCTTTGCAGAAATAAATGACAGAAAAAATAGAATTTAAAATTCACAAATAACCAGTCGTCTCTCCCCACACGACTTGTCATTCCATTTGCCACTGCTGTACATCTCCACACAGTCCTCAATCCCGTTTTCATCATTTGGTTCTCTTGGACTCCAGTTGGAGTAGCTGATTGCCTCTCCGCTAGGGTATCTGAAACTGCCTTCGGTGCGGAGGTCATTTATCCCTAGAAAAGCTATTTTCTCCGTCTGGGCAAGTATTTCCTTGATAGCATCATTCTCTGCAGCATTCCTGGGTGAGGCGAGGGAACCTCCTGCATTTGTACACATCACTTTTGCTGCTTCATAGTTGAGTTCGCGATGATTGGTCACAAATAACTTTTCTCCTACACTCCTTCCATTGTTTAACAGGATGGCTGAAAGAAAGAAGAGATATAGGCATTAATTATTGCGAGAAAGAGAATGGGGGACATATAAGGTTTGGTAGGTAGGATACCAAACCTTTTGGGCATCAGAGCAGGGCCGGCTCTAGGGTGGTGGCACTGGTGCCACTGCACTGGGCATTAACTTCGGGTGGGGGCGCTGTGTTTGCATGTGTTTTATGGTTCTAAAAACACCTGCTGCTTCGGGATGGCCTCCAGCAAGTTTCGTTCAACAATAAAAATTTCGAAATAACTCCGGTGATTAATGTTCTTTCTGGAGAGAGATTGCAGTTTTGTCTAGTAGAAGTTTTGACTCCTCATAAGGTGGCACAGAGGGTTAAAATAACTGTTGCAAAGAATATGTACTATGCACATCACAAAGTGCATATAATGTAAATGGGTCACTGGGTACTGCTTGTGTCAGAGAGATCATTTAGTTACTTGAAGCGTCTAAGTTAGAATTCTAACTTAGGACAGTGAGCAATTAACTGTCATAAAAGAGCTGCATGCAAACAGCAAGGCATAGTTTAGAGGGATCACTGACATAATATCGTCAGTCATAATATCGAGGTAGTAGAATATCGTGTCCAAAATATCGATGGACAAAATATCAACTTCCTATCTCCATAAAGGTAAGTACCAAAATATCGAAACCAAAATATCGTTCTTAAAAATATAGTTGATTAAAATATATATTTTCTTAAATGTCTTAACAATAATATAAAAATAATAACATTATAAATATAATTAAATAAAACCTAGTTAGAATTATCTATTTAAAAAAATTTTTTAATAAATAATAAACGTAAAGGAAAAGAATATTAAACATGCATATTTTTTTCCAATATATATATCAACGTAATAAAATTAATAATTAATTATTAAATGCAATTATAAAATGTTAAAACCATAATTTTAAATAATAATTACATATATATCTAAATAACCCTGTAATATAAATATAAAAAATAATTTTATAGATAATATATTAAATTATTAAAATTATTATTATTTTTTTAAATACTTTTTCACACTACATTAATTATAACATTAAGGAAAACATTGCATAGCGTAGGGGATAAAATTAATATTCCGACTCCAACAAGTGTAACAGTAGGGAAAGAGTTGGATAGTGGGTGGGTAAAAATTACTATTTCCACTCCAGAGAGTGCATCAGTAGGGAAAGTGTTGGATAGCAAGTGGGAATAATTTACTATTCCCACACCACCAAGTGTAACAGTAAGGAAAGTGTTGGATAGCGGGAGTGTAAAAATTACTATTCCCACTCCAGTGAGTGCAACAGTAGGGAAAGTGATGGAAAGCGGGTGGGTAAAAATTACAATTCCCACTTCAGCAAGTGCAACAGTAGGGAAAGTGTTGGATAGCGTATGGGAATAATTTACTATTCCCACACCACCAAGTGTAACAGTAGGGAAAGTGCTCGATGGCAGGAGGGTAAAAATTACTATTCCCACTCCAGTGAGTGCAACAGTAGGGAAAGTGTTGGATAGTGGGAGGGTAAAAATTACTATTCCCACTCCAACAAGTGTAACAGTAGGGAAAGTGTTGGATAACGGGTGGGTAAAAATTACTATTCCCACTCCAATGAGTGTAATAGTAGGGAAACTTTTGGATAGCGGATATGTAAAAATTACTACTCCCACTCCACCGAGTGCAACAGTAGGGAAAGTGTTGGCTAGCGGGTGGGTAAAAATTACTATTCCCACTCCAGTGAGTGCAAGAGTAGGGAAAGTGTTGGATAGCGGGTGGGAATAATTTACTATTCCCACTCCACCAAGTGTAACAGTAAGGAAAGTGTTGGATAGCGGGAGTGTAAAAATTACTATTCCCACTCCAGTGAGTGCAACAGTATGGAAAGTGATGGAAAGCGGGTGGGTAAAAATTACTATTCCCACTTCAGCAAGTGCAACAGTAGGGAAAGTGTTGGATAGCGTGTGGGAATAATTTTCTATTCCCACACCACCAAGTGTAACAGTAGGGAAAGTGCTCGATGTCAGGAGGGTAAAAATTACTATTCCCACTCCAGTGAGTGCAACAGTAGGGAAAGTGTTGGATAGTGGGAGGGTAAAAATTACTATTCCCACTCCAACAAGTGTAACAGTAGGGAAAGTGTTGGATAACGGGTGGGTAAAAATTACTATTCCCACTCCAATGAGTGTAATAGTAGGGAAACTTTTGGATAGCGGATATGTAAAAATTACTACTCCCACTCCACCGAGTGCAACAGTAGGGAAAGTGTTGGCTAGCGGGTGGGTAAAAATTACTATTCCCACTCCTGTGAGTGCAAGAGTAGGGAAAGTGTTGGATAGCGGGTGGGAATAATTTACTATTCCCACTCCACCAAGTGTAACAGTAGGGAAAGTGTTGGATAGCATAGGGGATTCATTTAGTATTCCCACTCCTGCAATATAATTAACATTAATTCATCCATAGGAACAACCTTTCGGTAAGACGCGCAAACACCCCGGTGCTCTCATCATGTGAATACCTCTGCCTACACTTTACGAGCAATAACAAGCCACTTTGCTCACTACACTCTATCTACCATCCTCCGGGCAACAACCTCACCTTCATCGAGCACATGATGGACATCATAGCGACAAATGTAGGACAACAAAATACACAGATCTTCCTGGGTGACTTCAACCTCCACTGGAACGATCCTGACGATCCAGAGGTCAATAGCTTCAAACTTTTCCTATCCGACCTCAACTTGTCCCAAATATGTGACAGCCCCACCCACGGAAAAGGCTCAATCCTTGATCTAGTAATTTCCAAAGCAGACTCTACCCAGCTAGAATCGATTCTCCCATGCGACTGGTCTGACCACTACATTATCACTTTCCATATCAAGGAAGTAGTTAAACTACTCTCTGACCAACCGACGAGAATGAAAATCTGGAAGAGGAACCTAGAAAACATTAATCCGGCCGACCTTGCATCTGCTAGTCGCATCCTCACGCCAGCTCCGGATGGATCAAACGATGTACAGGATCTGGCCAATCACTAGTTTAACTCTATGAACAGGGTTCTTGACACCTTAGCCCCATTACAATTAAAAAGAGTCATCAAAAAGAATTCAAACCCCTGGTATGATGGTAGACTAAATGAAGACAGAAGAGCACTGAGAGCGATTGAAAGACAATGGAGAACAGCCCCATCCACTGCCCACCTCAAACTACTAAGATGTATCAGAAATGCCTACTACAGAAGGATTCAACGCTCAAAAGCTGATTTCATAGGTGTACAACTAGACCAAGCCAAGAATCGCCCCAAAAAATTGTTCGAAATAATCAATACTCAGTCTAAGGGTGGCCCCCACTCCCCCCAAGCCGATCCAGATTCATTCCCCAACTGTGAGGATCTTGCCTCCTTTTTCACAACAAAGACTGACAAATTAAAGACAGACCTACTTAATGATCTATTATCCATTACCGATACACACACAATCCCCTCACAGTCCTCACCAAGTACCCCGCTTAACTGTCCCATAATACACAACCTCAAGAACAATGCCTCCTGGACTACCTTCAACCTCTACACCGAAAAAACTATCCTAAACACGCTCACCACTCTGAATCCTTCCAATCATTTCACAGACCCCCTTCCAGCATCCCACTCAAAAACCTTCATGCCACTGCTAGTGCCCCTATGGGCTAGAATCATAAATTCCTCTCTCTTGCAAGGAACCATTCCTCACATCCTCAAAGCCGGTCAGGTAACCCCCATCCTTAAGAAAGTTTCAGCGGACCCATCAGACCTAAACAACTATCGCCCAATATCCAATATCTCAACCTTGGCCAAACTACTCGACAAATGTGTCTACATGCAGCTTAGTAAGCACATAGACCACTTCAACCTGCTCGACCAATTCCAATCAGGCTTTCGATCAGGGCATAGTACCGAATCAGCTATGACCCACATAATTGATGACACGTTACAAATACTGGACCAAAACAAAGCATGCTTGCTAATCCTACTTGACCTCTCTTCAGCGTTCGACACTGTCAAACATGACAATCTACTGAACCTCCTGAAGCTTAGAATGGGGATATCCGGAACAGTGTTAAACTGGTTCACTTCCTTCCTCCAAAACAGAACACAAAGATTCAAGATCAACCAATCTTTATCCAACCCTACCCCAGTCACCTTGGGAGTTCCCCAGGGCTCTTCCCTCTCCCCGACACTCTTCAATCAGTTTATGGAACCACTCACAGAGCTTCTCAGCCTCGAAAATATCCAATATCACATGTACGCAAATGACACACAACTCTACATTAAGATCCAATCTCTTGACGACATTAAGTCCCTGAACTCATCGCTCCAAAAGACACAGACATGGCTAGCTAAGAATCATCTAAAGCTAAACACACTAAAAACAGAATTCCTCCTAATCGCTCCCCCCAACCAAACAACGACCATCCGTGAGTGGATGAAGCACCTAACTGCACTCGACGGTCAACCTTTCATCATTGACTCCGCTAAATCTCTAGGAATAACCCTGGATAATTAGCTAAACATGCAGAAGCACATCAGCGCTGCAACAAAAGGAGCAAACTTTCAGATCAACACACTGAGAAAATTGAAACCCTTCATTCCCGCAATGGACTTCAAACAGGCAGTTCAATCCCTAGTAATTCCCAGAGTTGACTATGGGAGCGTCGCTCTCTGTGGTCTCCCCAAGGCAACGACCGCCCCTCTCAGAGCATCAATCAATACAGCCGCCAGACTCGTTACAGGCACTAAAAGAAACTGCCACATCTCCCCTGACCTACATGTCCTAAACTGGCTACCTTTTGAGGCCAGGATCCAGTTAAAAATCGCCTGTATGACTCATAAGGCACTACACCACAAAACCCCTAGGTACCTAGCCGAAAAACTGGTATTATCAGGTGGTAACAGATCTACCAGGAGTTCTAACAAGCTTTTACTGAAACCGCAACGTTTCTCCAAGAAAAAAACGTACAATCGTACCTTCTCAGGAATGGCCCCCAGGATATGGAATGCCCTACCCCCAGAAACGAGACTCAATCCATCAATGGCTTTTTAAAAAAAAGTGAAATCGATTCTCATGTCCAAATTCACTTGAACTATAGCTATTTGCATTTCTCAGTATTATGTACCTTGTATACACATAACACTGTATTTATATGTACACATTTTTTCCTATGTCTAATATGTGAAGCGCTCTGATACCCACAACGGTCTTGTTCGCGCTATACAAAACCATCTAAATAAATAAATAAATAAATAAAATTAACAATTATGAATTTTAAAAAATTAATTTATCTCCCACCATATTCCCCTATAAACGTCACCATTAATTGTAAAATATTAATCAATTAACATAATTCATTATCAATTAATTACTTAAGTAATAACAATTAAAGATACAATTAATAACCATCAAATATAAATTATTTCACACAATTAACACTATAAAATAACCTAAAAAAAATATTATATATAAATACATTTAAAAAAAAATAATAATTAAGGGGCTCATTAAGATGTCATGACATTCGCCACCACCGAGCCGGCGGTGGCGACCGTCACGACATCGTAACGAGTGAAACCCCCACCATATTACTATGGCGGGGGTTTTACGGAGGACGCAAAGTGCGTCTGCTGTTTTTCCGCAGGTCGGCAATCGTTACAATTGCTGCCCGGCCGGAATTGGCCCCTAATATGGTGGTGGTGCCTAGCTGGCACCGCCATCCATATTAGGATGCATTGAGGTCAAGACCATTCCATGGCGGCGATGCCGCCATGGAAAGGCCGGCGGGAATTGGTACCCCCCTATATTGCCACGTTGTGCATGGCAAAGTACAGCATGCCATTTTGGCACTGCGGCGGGTGCTGCTTACAGCAGCACCCTCCACAATGTTAAATATACAGAATGCGACCACCAGGGTGGCGGTGGCATCCTAATCAGTGGTGCGGGACTGCTGCACCGCTGGCGGTCTGTCCCAGCACCGCTAGGGTGGTGGGCGGATTGAAGTCTGCCCGCGATTCTAATCGGGCCCTAAATTACTTCCCACCCTACTCTCCTATCAACCCTCAACACACTCCTAAAAAAAGTACACAATTAACATATCAACAAATTAATTATTAATATCAAATTAATAACTAATTAATAACTTTAACACAATTAACAGATTTGCCAATAAATTATTAATTATTATCAATACATGTATAATTATTTAATAATTAATTAATTAACACCTTTAACAATATCAATTATTAAATACAAAAATATTAATTACCTAATGTTTTAATTAAAATAATTGAAACCAAATTACTTTCCACCCTATTCTCCTATAAACCCACAACCCACTACAGAATAAAATCACGCAAAAATTAATTAACATATAATAATTAATTTAAAAAAATCCTAATTAACATATGATAATTAAATTGCTTCCCACCCTATTCCCCTATAAACCCACAACCCGCTACAGAGCTAAAATACGCAAAAATATTTGAACATAAAATACATTACAAAAATAATATATACTTTTAATACATATACTAACATTTAAAACCCTAAAAAAAATGATAGTTTCAACAACGATATTATGACGGTCAATATTACTGACTTCGATATTATGACCAACGATACTTCTTACCTGAATATCGATATGCTGTACCACTATATTTTTGACAGTCAATATTCTGTCCACTCGATAGTTTAAACTCGCTATTTAGACTGTTTACTAGTTTAGAGCATTATGATTTGTTCCCCAGTCTTTCATTATCCTAGTGTTGCAAAAAGGGTTTATTTGAGTAGAACTCAATTCTTATTATTGAAGAGAACCCCCAGCCCTAGTGTTATGTTTTCAATTTTGAGTTTGTGCTTCTCCAGGCCAAACACTCAAACTATACTGCCTACCAGTATAGATAACATGTGACTCCCACATCCTGTAGTCCTCTGTCTTATGTAACATTTCCTATACACTGATTTATGCATGTATGTTTGAATGTCTTTGTGTTGTGTGTCTGTATTCTGTAAAGTGCTCTTACACCCTACACTGGTGTGAGTGGAGCTATAAAACGAATTAAATGCATCTGAAAGAGAGTGGTTATGGACATTTGAGGGGCATTGTTAAAGGGTGGTAGTGAGGAAATCCATGGTGGGGGTGGTCATTGGGGGGTGCCAACAAACATTGTTTCACCGGGCGCCAGCAGGGCCAAAGCTGGCCCCGCATCAGAGCCACCTCTGCTGCTCCAGCTGCAGCCCACCCTTCAGATCTAGTTTTTCTGCTGGTGCGGCCCAAGCACTCGCTGCGAAATTGCTCAATTCCAGCTGGCTTGCCATGTAATGGGAACATGACAGATTGATCTGAATATTGTTTTTTTTTTTTTAAGATAAACCCACAAAGAGGTGCAGCCATGAAATACGGAGTCATCATCAAGTCACAATACAATAAGTAACACATGTGGTCAAATTATCAATGGCAATGCATATTAATGGAACAGGAATGCTGTAACAATAAGTGATATTAGAACATTGGAATGTGGAGCACTCCATTGTAGACAATGGAGTGCTCCATGCTTCTACGGGCCGGTAAAGGCCCGCAGAGCAACATTCCAATGTTTTACAAAAGCCTCTCGAAGCTCGAGGGGATTTAAATCCCCTCGAGCTTCGAGAAGCCTTTGTTTCATTTATTAGAACATTCTGCCCTCTAGTGGCAGAATGTTCTAATAGCCTTATAGCCCTTCGTAGCAGGGCTATACCGCTATTAAAGTCCCGCTGCTTTTGTTAAAGTCCCTCGCCTTCGGCTCGGGCCTTTAACGCTGCAGCGGGCCTTTAATAGCCGGTATAGCCCGCTACGGCGGGCTATAAGGCTATATTATAGTACTCCTAAACTCATAACTTTAATGAGAATATATTTATTTCCCAATTAGAGCTGAGGTTGCAATCCATGCATATATAGGTATATTCATAGTTAGCAACAGAACCACAGCCAAAAACAGAGGTATGGCTCTTGCTCAAACAGGCAAAACCACTACAATTTGAAACCTATCATTGGCAATGAGCACATCGCATGCCCTAACTTGCACCATAACTCATATTTTTCTCTTGATAGCTCTCTTTTGTTTCTGCTTTATTGGCAATATACAGTTTTAATTATGGTTGATGCACATTATCTTGTGTATTGTGTCTGTTGCTAAGCCTAACTGGCGAATTTCAGGAGTTTTGCGCATATGATTCTGAGATATATTTAGTTTTTAATTGTGGTTTTTTCAGTGAATTCCATGTTTCCTTTGTAACTTACTTCAATGCACAGCATGGGATGGCCACAAGTCCTGGCATCTGGCCATGTCTATGTGCGACCTGCAATAGATTCTCAAACCCCACTACACATAGGAGCTTGATCCTTGGCCAGACCATGTTTTTTTTATTGTTTTATCTAATTTGTGGATCCTTGTGTGGTACCACAAACCTAGGACCTGTGAATTGAGGGCAAGCTTCACTAACCTATGCCTCTCCTTCCAGGGGCAGTTACAAGTTCATGACCATGAGCGCCCAATGCTGATAGATCGGTTGGTAAAGCTCGCCCTGGGTTTGTGGTATTTGGCATGAAGCTTGCCCTGTCTGTGAATCCTCTTCAGGAATTACTGTTCTCTGACCCTAGTATTGGCACCCAGGGACCTTGGTACCTGTCTCATTACCAAAGAATCTGGCCTACATTTTGGGTGTTCGGGTAAAATGAATCTCTTTTTATTTCTTATTTAATTTAAAGCATGTGGGGAGCATTCGGGGGTCTTCGGTTTATTGCCTGGATGTGAGAGGAGGTGAAGGTGGCTAATCTATTTTTGTGGCTAGAACCTACGCCCAATCTGTGATGGTTCCCCAACTCAGAGGGGCCGATTCCGATGTCGGACGGACTCAGGTCCGTCCGACATCGGTCAGGACCCGTAACCAACCGACCTGCTGTCGTCGGTTACGGCCCTGCGAGTACGATGCGACCGAACCCTGTTCTGTCGCACTCGTATACTTCACAATGCAAGCTTGCATTCTAGCGGAATGCATGCTTGCATTGTGAAAAGCAGGGGTGAAGTTCATCCCTGCACCCTGTGGCCGGCACCCCAAGGTGCCTGCCACCGGGTGCAGGGATCCACAGAGGGGCACCATAGGTGCCCCCAGGCAGCCATTCGGCAGCCTCGCACCCATGTGGGCAACTGGGGGCCCCAAAGACAGTTTCCGACTGCCTTTTCGGACCGGAAAGACCGGCACGAAAAGGCAGTGAAAAACTGCCATCGTACTCTCTCGGTCGTAAAGAGGCAGCCGGGGGAGTACTGAGGGATTTCCGGACGGCGGACGGGCTCTCTGAGCCTGTCGTCCGCCATCCGGAATTCCGAGTCGGATTCCTTTCCGACCGAGCCCATCAGAATGGCTCAGTCAGAAAGGAATCCGGCCGAGACGTTCCGATTCGGTCGGAAGGGCTCCAACCATCGTTCGGAGCCCTTCCGTCCTAAATCGGAATCGGCCCCATAGTGTGCAAGACCTTCAGGCAGGAACAGCATGGGTTACTTGAAGACAAGCCTTGAACCTCGTCTGCAGTGGCTGCCCAACCCATGCTGTATACAATGGACCCCTACCTCCTACCTTTAAAGCTAAGCCAGGCACTTATTTTAGTGTGTTCGGCATTGTTTCTGTTTTTTGTTAATTACAATGCCTACAACTCCCGAGTCACAAATAACTCACAAGTCAGGAGCAAAATGGCAGTTGAACCTAGCACCTAAAAGAAGCTTTCAAAGCCACTTTAGCATGTGAGTTGTGCACCAAAAACGGCACTTTATTAATGGTAGCTTTTGATTTTCCAGGTATGTGGGTCCTCCTCATCGATGCCCTGTGGTTGGCTACATTTGGGGTTTGCCGCAGATAGCTGTGTCCATTTTGTTTTTGCTCAGTGATAAAGTCGTGAGCCATAGTTGACTTGTGAGTTTCAACATTTTCAGCCCTAATCCAGCTAATCACATTGTCTTAAGTTAAAATTAGAAAATTTGATTGACTGGATTGATTAACGAGTTTAAATGGCAGAGATATATAAAAGTGCCAACCGTTTAAAGTCTGTTCTATTTGTTTTAAAAAAAACAAATTAATATCTCAAAACCAACCTAATGGATTTTCACCAAGCAAAAAAAGCACACTTTCTGTGAAAAGTTAATCTTTTAAGTTAAATTTGGTGTAAACGCTTTTAACCATTTCGGCCTATGGGAGCAAAAATGGAAATCACACCTGTGTCCTGAAAATGAATTAAAAGAAATATATAAGAGGACAGGGTGAGCTCACCCTGACCCCAGGGCATCTGACTACCCATAAAATGGACATGTTATAGCAGCTTTTATAAGACTCTGGACATGGTACCATTTGAAATGCATTGTAGGGAAAGCCTGTTTTTGACAGTTAGGGGGAGAGGGAAGGGGCAGTGGCAGGAGCAACAAGATGTCCACAAATGGCAGATGGAAGGGGCAGTGATAGCACAACAAACCATTGATATATGGAGAAAGGTGACCGGGGCATGCACAAGGACAATGGGTGGTAGGGGGCACAGCCACAAGGGCAGCAAACAGAATATGTAGGGCAAGCAGGAGGGACAGTGGCAGTACAACAGAGCATGGAGGGCAGGAGGGAGTGGGCAGGAACTGCATATGAAGGAAATTGGGAAGGGGCTGGAGCAGCAAGTTGATCATGGAGGGCAGATGGGGTGGCAGTGGAAGCACAATGGAGGCACAGGGGAAAGCCCACTGACAACAGAAGGGATGAGGGAGGAATCAGGGGCAGTAAATTGACAATGCAGAGCAGTGGGATGGACAGTGCCAGAGTAACAGACCACTTATGGCTGGCTGGAGGGTTAGAGGCAGCACATTGGACCATGATGAGCAATAGAGGGGCGTTGGGACATGCAAAAGGACCATAGAGTGGGTAGAAAGGAGAATGTAGGGACTGGTCTGAGAGAACAGAGGGCAGGGGGAAGAGGGCAGGAGCAGGGGCCGCAAGCTGAGCATCTATAGTAGGCAGGAGGAGCAACAAATCACGTAGGCCAGACAGGAGTGTCAATGGCAGCAACAGACCATGGAGGGCAGGAGGGAGGAGCTGCACAAAGGACCATGGAGGGCAGAAGAGAGGGGATATAGGTATGAACTCAGATGATGGATATAGAGGGCAGGAACAGTGACAGCAACTGACCATTCTGGGTAGGTGGGAAGGCAATGGCAGCACAATGGCCCACAAAGGGCAGGCAGGAGGGAAATTGGCAGATCACCGGGCCATGGAGGGTAGGAGGGAGGCAAGGACATGGACTCGGACAGGGGAAAGGGCATGGACAGGGACAATATGCTAACCAAGAAGGGTAAGCAGGAGGGGCAGTGACAGCACATCAGACAATGCACCAGGGATGGGGCAAGGGCATGAATTCCTTCCACCGAAGGCAGGCAGATGGAAGCAAGTTAAGCACAAAGGGCAAGCGGGAGGTACACAGCAGCACAACAGACCTCGCAGGCAGGAGAGGCAGTGGATACTCAATAGACCATGAAGGGCATGGAATTGTACAACTAGGGCAAGTGGAGGGGACAAGGGCTAGTCAAGGATGGGAAGCATGAGGGGCACTAACAGCACATCAGACCATGCAGGAGGCATAGAGCAGGGGCATGGACTCAAGCAACAGAGGTCACGGACGCTGTGGGTAGGGGCAGAAGGCTAAGCACAAAGGGCAAACAGGAGGGGCAGTATCAAAAGACCACTCAGGGCAGGAGTGTGGGAGGGAGAAGCATACAGATTTGGAAAAAGAAGGGTAGATAAAAGACGGCAGCATGCTGACTACTGAGAATGGGCAGCACAAAAGACCATGGATAGCATGAAGGGGCAGGGGCATGTATAAAGAAAACAAAGGGATGGAGGAGGGGTGCAGGATCAGAGGCAGCCAGCTGACCACATAGGGAATGCTAGCATGTGCAGGGCCAGTAGCTGTGTATAGAGGCCTAGAGGGCTGGAGGAATGGGGCAGGGGCATGCAAATGGTGGACAGAAAGCAGGCAAAAGAGGGGAAGGGGCGGCAATTTGACCATGGTGAACAGGCCAGCATGGACAGGGTCAGTAAAATAGACCAAGGAAGGAAGGAGGGACAGGGGTAGGCACATGGAGAACATAGGGCAGGCTGTGGGGGTCACGGGCAGCAGTATAGTAATAAGATCTTAGCTTACATTATTAAACCCTAGAAATTTGGTTCAAAAAGAGAATGGTTAATGTAATGTATAGTTAGGTGTTGAAATGAGTTAAAAACGAGTGCTTGAT
Source organism: Triturus cristatus (assembly GCF_964204655.1). Classification (NCBI taxonomy): domain Eukaryota; kingdom Metazoa; phylum Chordata; class Amphibia; order Caudata; family Salamandridae; genus Triturus; species Triturus cristatus. The sequence goes on from NC_140580.1 coordinate 364,794,415, forward strand.
AACCCAAAAAAAACTATGAACTTTGCCAGTTATAGTTCAGTTAGATGACTATACCTTGCACCCCGCCATGCACTGCCTGTGAACTCACGTTACATCACTCATGACAAGTTAAATGACATCACTGATGACTTCTCAAAGGACATCATTGATGATGCCACTGATGACATCCACCAAGCTATTGCTCATCAAATTACTCTATAATGCACTTGATCATTTTAGAGAAATAAATAAGTGGCAAAGGGTAAATGCTGTGTTTCAAAGCCCTTCTAAGTGAAGCTGATTCAAGGTTGAGTTTGACTATTTAAGTCTTCAACCCATAAAGCAACTGTACTTCAGCATTTAATGATATTTTCCAAGTAGAAGTGTAACTTAAAAAAAATATTTTAAATCAGGACACTAACATGTCGAAACTTTGTGATATTTGTAACAGTAGTGGGCTGGGATCTATAAGTAGCCCTGGAAAATGTGCTCATGCCAGTCCCATATTGTACAGAGTGAAAAACGTGAGTCTGAGTTTGTCCAGGAGCATTTGGTAGTGCAAATTATATACCTCTCTAGAAGCTAATTATTGATGTTCCAACATGGCTTTAGTCCACAATCGGTAGTAGATGATCCCTCCATCCAGCCCAACTAAAAGTAGCCCTCTAGGCTTCAGTTCTCTAGCGGGGTTTCACTTTAACCAATAAAGCCAATCTAATGATAATCTGTAAAAATTCGCCCTACGGCATGGAAATCTCTATATGCATGCTGAAGTGTAACTGATTTACAATTTGAATATAACCAGTTTTATTTCGATTTGAAACAACTTCTCTGATTTTGATGTGCAAAGTTCGCCGGGGTTTGTGATGAAATTAAACTGTATACATCACAAAGCTTGTAATCCAGCAAGGGGTTTGCGCGTGCGTAATTTCATACCTGCAAAAACCAAAAGGCAAATTAATTTTTGTGAATTTGCGATAAGAGGTATGTACAAACTGATCACAAAAATCATTATAAAATTGTTCACCTACCTTTTGCTTTCACTATTTTATTTTGCAAACAGACTAATAACTCGATTCACCAGCTAAAGAATTGCAGGAAAACTGCAGAATGGCCTGTCTAATTAATATTAATTCAGCACGTTACACTTTGCTGACTTTGCTGCCGAATGGGAACCCAGGTGGAGCAGGGCGCGAGCTGGTCTCCGCCTGGGCTGTTTCGCGCAATTAGGGCGGCCGTGCGAAGGGCAGGTGTAGGTAATTAGGCAGGGAAAGGGATTCAGGAGGCGTAGTCAGAAGCAGGCTAGCGGGAGGACGTTTGCGGCGCAGGTGCCCGGAGTGTGTCGCAGCTGTTTTTTCCCATTGTCCCACCCTCCCTCCCTTAGTTGTATATATATATATATATATATTATCTACTGGCGGTCGCCAGTAGATAGTTATAGTTAGGACCGTGTTTCCATAGGAAATCTGAAAATTCTATTTTGAATAACTTTGGCGCCGGTTGACGAATCCTCGCGAAATTTTCAAAACTAATGGGGTGCTCCGCTCAGCTCCTACCCTGAAAGTCTCGGGGCGATTCGTCAAGTGGGGGCCGAGAAAAAAGGGGGGTCCCAAAACGCGTTTTCCCCATGCATTTTCCCATAGGACCTTTAGTCGAAGGTACAGCCCGAACGGCTCAACAGAATTACTTGAAATTTGGCAGAGAGGTAGTCCTCAGGTCAGGGAAGTGCCTTTTGCAGGTCTGGTGTCAATCTGTTCAGTAGTTCCTGAGAAGATAGCATTTAAAAGCATATAAATATCTATAAGCGCGTACCGTGCGCGCACCATGCGCGCACCGTGCGAGCACCCTAACGTGTGCGAGCGTAATTCTGATTGGTGGTTACATGTTAGTCAACGTTCGAATCGGTCGAAATCAGGAAGTGTCGGCCGCCATTTTGTTTGTTTTCAGTGCGAGAGTGAAAAAGGAAGGTGACGAACGTGAAAAGGGGGCAGGGTAGAGAGTTCCTGACCCCCTAGCCTTTGTCAGGGGGTCCCTGAAGGATACATACATAACTTAGCATTTAAAAAAACGTACAAATTCACTGAAAAAACCATAGGTTTCATACACGTTATAGTTAGGAATTAGCATTTAAAAAACCTTGCAAATTCACTTAAAAAACAATAGGTTTCACACATGTTATAGTTAGGTGGATATTTCACTCGTAAAAAACCAATGAAATTCCCCCGTTATAGTTAGTTCAGATAACTATAACTCGCGCGACTGCCACTCTATCACAAGGATGATGTCATCAGTGATGTCATGAGTGATATCACTGACCATGTCATGAGTGATGTAATATGTGACGTCATCAGCAGTGCATTGCGGGCGCGCGAGTTATAGTTATCTGAACTAACTATAACGGGGGAATTTCATTGGTTTTTTACGAGTGAAATATCCACCTAACTATAACATGAGTGAAACCTATGGTTTTTAAGTGAATATATATATATATATATATATATATATATATATATATATATATATATATATATATATATATATATATATATATATATATATATATATATATATATATCCTGCTCCTGCTTGCACCAAAAGATTAAGAATCACTCGAACACGAACATTAAGCCCTTTATTAGTGGTACGGAAGACACCAGCCTGCTCCCTTTCACAGCCATCTCCCACTTCTGCCGACGCGTTTCGAAATTATCTTTCTTCTTCAAAGGCTTGTGGGAAAGGAAAACAAGCTTAGTCCAGTCTCTCCCGGTTAAATACACAAAGATAGCGCGCCCTCTATGGACCGCTCTGCATGAGTCAACGCTGAGTGTTCTGGGAGATGTGGTCCTGAACAATTGCTTGTGAATATTCTGTTGGTGCGTGCGAGGCCCGTAGATGAGCCCCGGCAGGTGGGCGCTTCCTAGATCCAAATGTTCGTGCCCCACATAGAGAGGCCGTTGGATATCAACCTCAGTGGCTCCCACTTTAGACGGGATGGTGCATTCTCTACGGCATGGCCGCCGCAAAAATATCCTGCTCCTGCTTGCACCAAAAGATTAAGAATCACTCGAACACGAACATTAAGCCCTTTATTAGTGGTACGGAAGACACCAGCCTGCTCCCTTTCACAGCCATCTCCCACTTCTGCCGACGCGTTTCGAAATTATCTTTCTTCTTCAAAGGCTTGTGGGAAAGGAAAACAAGCTTAGTCCAGTCTCTCCCGGTTAAATACACAAAGATAGCGCGCCCTCTATGGACCGCTCTGCATGAGTCAACGCTGAGTGTTCTGGGAGATGTGGTCCTGAACAATTGCTTGTGAATATTCTGTTGGTGCGTGCGAGGCCCGTAGATGAGCCCCGGCAGGTGGGCGCTTCCTAGATCCAAATGTTCGTGCCCCACATAGAGAGGCCGTTGGATATCAACCTCAGTGGCTCCCACTTTAGACGGGATGGTGCATTCTCTACGGCATGGCCGCCGCAAAAATATCCTGCTCCTGCTTGCACCAAAAGATTAAGAATCACTCGAACACGAACATTAAGCCCTTTATTAGTGGTACAGAAGACACCAGCCTGCTCCCTTTCACAGCCATCTCCCACTTCTGCCGACGCGTTTCGAAATTATCTTTCTTCTTCAAAGGCTTGTGGGAAAGGAAAACAAGCTTAGTCCAGTCTCTCCCGGTTAAATACACAAAGATAGCGCGCCCTCTATGGACCGCTCTGCATGAGTCAACGCTGAGTGTTCTGGGAGATGTGGTCCTGAACAATTGCTTGTGGATATTCTGTTGGTGCGTGCGAGGCCCGTAGATGAGCCCCGGCAGGTGGGCGCTTCCTAGATCCAAATGTTCGTGCCCCACATAGAGAGGCCGTTGGATATCAACCTCAGTGGCTCCCACTTTAGACGGGATGGTGCATTCTCTACGGCATGGCCGCCGCAAAAATATCCTGCTCCTGCTTGCACCAAAAGATTAAGAATCACTCGAACACGAACATTAAGCCCTTTATTAGTGGTACGGAAGACACCAGCCTGCTCCCTTTCACAGCCATCTCCCACTTCTGCCGACGCGTTTCGAAATTATCTTTCTTCTTCAAAGGCTTGTGGGAAAGGAAAACAAGCTTAGTCCAGTCTCTCCCGGTTAAATACACAAAGATAGCGCGCCCTCTATGGACCGCTCTGCATGAGTCAACGCTGAGTGTTCTGGGAGATGTGGTCCTGAACAATTGCTTGTGAATATTCTGTTGGTGCGTGCGAGGCCCGTAGATGAGCCCCGGCAGGTGGGCGCTTCCTAGATCCAAATGTTCGTGCCCCACATAGAGAGGCCGTTGGATATCAACCTCAGTGGCTCCCACTTTAGACGGGATGGTGCATTCTCTACGGCATGGCCGCCGCAAAAATATCCTGCTCCTGCTTGCACCAAAAGATTAAGAATCACTCGAACACGAACATTAAGCCCTTTATTAGTGGTACGGAAGACACCAGCCTGCTCCCTTTCACAGCCATCTCCCACTTCTGCCGACGCGTTTCGAAATTATCTTTCTTCTTCAAAGGCTTGTGGGAAAGGAAAACAAGCTTAGTCCAGTCTCTCCCGGTTAAATACACAAAGATAGCGCGCCCTCTATGGACTGCTCTGCATGAGTCAACGCTGAGTGTTCTGGGAGAAGTGGTCCTGAACAATTGCTTGTGAATATTCTGTTGGTGCGTGCGAGGCCCGTAGATGAGCCCCGGCAGGTGGGCGCTTCCTAGATCCAAATGTTCGTGCCCCACATAGAGAGGCCGTTGGATATCAACCTCAGTGGCTCCCACTTTAGACGGGATGGTGCATTCTCTACGGCATGGCCGCCGCAAAAATATCCTGCTCCTGCTTGCACCAAAAGATTAAGAATCACTCGAACACGAACATTAAGCCCTTTATTAGTGGTACGGAAGACACCAGCCTGCTCCCTTTCACAGCCATCTCCCACTTCTGCCGACGCGTTTCGAAATTATCTTTCTTCTTCAAAGGCTTGTGGGAAAGGAAAACAAGCTTAGTCCAGTCTCTCCCGGTTAAATACACAAAGATAGCGTGCCCTCTATGGACCGCTCTGCATGAGTCAACGCTGAGTGTTCTGGGAGATGTGGTCCTGAACAATTGCTTGTGAATATTCTGTTGGTGCGTGCGAGGCCCGTAGATGAGCCCCGGCAGGTGGGCGCTTCCTAGATCCAAATGTTCGTGCCCCACATAGAGAGGCCGTTGGATATCAACCTCAGTGGCTCCCACTTTAGACGGGATGGTGCATTCTCTACGGCATATAGATATATATATATATATGTAGAAACAATCTCTCTCTGCTCTTTACTTCAGCAGAAATGAAGGTACGGACCTCTCTTCCTCCGAGAAAAATGACAGGGTCCCACAACAGCAAGAAGTGGGTGAAGCAGGTAGTTTATTTTTCCCAAAATAAATGTCAATAAATCACAGGACCAGTGTCCTCCATGACGCGTTTCGCTCCACGCAGGGAGCTTGATCACATGATGCATCGCATTATGACGACAAAATAAATAGAGGGACAACACCAAAATGCAGTGAAAATGGAAGACAGACTAATAATATCAACAGATTAAGTCTCAAAACGTCCGAAAAAAACCTAATCATAATGGTCTGGAAAGGTATGCCAAACTGATGCAAAAATTAGATAATGCTGATAATAAAGAATAGATTTAGTCAAAAATACAAATAGGTAGCACAGGGGCGGTAGTCAAATCAATACATAGTGCATCTATTCCGCCTCTGAAGATATATCTATCTATAAAAATCGGATACAGTTGCTTGCCACTCTAGGACGGCATTGAAGTTTCCCAATTTTTCCTGTTGTCATTTAAGGCGGGGGGTAAGTCAGGAGCAGTCTTACCCACTCATAGGGGTGGGGGGAAATGTCTGAACAAGGGGGGTGGGGAAGAGAGAAGAGAGAAGTTGGGGTAAACAATGAAATGGGGTGTATTAAATTAAGTTTTGATTGAATTGTTGGAATAAAGTTTGGGGGGTTTGGGGGAAATGCAATTTATTTCATGATGTCATACTGTATATAGTTATGCGATTGGGTAAAACTTCAACTGTCCTAAATAAAGTGGCCTTTTCTGCTATGATGTACATGAGTGGGCTGTGTTTGTTGCGCGATCAGTTACCAACCCAACTTGGGAGTCTGTAACAGATCAGTAGTTTGAGACAGAAATTTTATACACAAACCATTAATACATAACAAACCGACTCAGAAATTGAAAGGAATACCTATTTCACTACCCTTCAAAATTGTGATTCAGTATGAGTTGCAGAATCTATTTTTCGAGTTGGAAAAAGTATACTGAATAACAAAATGTTTTTTGAATATATCAAGAAATGATTTAGTGATCGTGCACCCTGTATTTTACTGAATATTGCTAAAACTAAATAAATGAAATACATGGAACAGTCTCCGATTTTAAGTACTATTTTCACCTTTCTTCAGCTTGGTGGAGGCATCCCGCAATACATTCAGCAGTAAATTCATAGCACTCATTTGTCTCTTAAGTAGGTCAAGATCTGTGGATAAAAATATATGATTAGGACACGGTGTTTTTGTAAATATGATGTTTATATGCAATCACAAGTGTTTGTTAGCAGTAAGATAGTATCAATGTAGCCCTTATAGGTTCAAAACGAAGATTTACACATTTCAGCTCATTCAGTAGGGCAAGAAATATTTTGGGGAAATAAATTGTGGAATTCAAATGTGAAATTGTAATACTTTTGCATCCATACAATTGAAGTCACTTTAACCTTTCTTTTGTTGAGTACATCTCTCTCTCTCTCTCTCTCTCTCTCTCTCTCTCTCTCTCTTTCTCTCTCTCTCTCTCTCTCTCTCTCTCTCTCTCATGTATATGTATATAATCGCTTAATCCTCATGCAAAGACGAACACGGACCCATCAATTAGTGCAATACTTTATTCAGTCCAACAGTAACGCACCTACGCATGACGCGTTTCGGCCCACTCGAGACCTTGATCACATGACGCTGTTAGGGGAAGCCTGATTTTTAAAGTGCCAGTGCAATATCACGTGCCCGGAAAGGCCAACAGACATAGAAAACATCACACAACATAATGTTGTACCATACATGTAACTGCCTAATGCAAAAAGTACTGAACATTTATGAACTTATGATGGCCCATATTCGTAGCATGTTTGCATAAATGGCTGTAAACAAATTTCTTGTGAGGAATACATCCAGGTTAAAGGGAGCAAACCGATAAAATATCTAACAAATCTATAACTGCATAAAAATATATAAATATGGGTCTGTGTATTTACGGCCTCTGCCTTAAAAAATCAGATCTGGTAAAAACATCATTAAGCTAAAATCTTACATGTTATGTATCCACAATTTTTGAGCACCAATGCGTTTAGTGTATAATTGACTTCGGAAAAATAGCAGCAACAATATGTTCAACTGTATAATCAATATGAGTTATACAGCAATGGCAGACATTAATTAAATAAAACTACTAACCCGTGTGACATGGAGGTAAATCACTGCCTAAAAAGACAGGTAGTGTCTAGATTTCGTCCATTTTGCCAATGGGACCTGTGTACAGAGATATCTAATAAAACCCTAATGGGTGTATGGTACCATAAGAAATAAATCATACTAGACCGGGTTAGGGTTTGCCTGTGTCACTGTGTGTTGTACCTAAATCATTTACCATGGTATTCCTTATTCGAATAATTGTCCCAATGGTACCTAGATGTAAATGTGGTTGACCTCTTGGAAGAATTTGCTTGCATATATGCTACTTTGATATATTGCTATATAGCCTAGGCCACCCAGGGTTACAAAAAAAAACAACAACAAAAAAAAGAAAAAAGGGGAACGATCAGCTTAAAGGTAATCTAGGCATGATTAGGACAAAAAATTGTATCATGTTCATTAAATCATTGAACTACTGAAGGAACATTGTTCAGAAAGGTCATACATCGATTAAACCCTCTGTATACTATTTGCCTAAAATTCTGCTAAAACATTTATTTAATATCATCATAAATGTTAAAAAATGATAGAAAAATCCTAAAATTATCCTCTTTAAAGAATAAATATAGTGATCAAGAAATCAGGAACCCTTAGAAATTTATTACAACATAAATGTCTAAAATCTCATCTTAAGATGGGTTGATTTCCATAACGTCATCATTAATTTTCATATTTTATTGTTCTCAGTGTGTGAATCCTATGACTGTTGCCTGAAAAAGTGCTCGTGCTAAAATTAAAAATATTGTATTGATAAAATTACTTGATAACAAAATATTCTGTACATGTCTCGAGAAGGCATGACATCTAGTTTGACTGGTTTTAATGGTATATGCACTGAAGCTGTTACAGTAAACTGCATTGAGACCTGACTCACAGACACGTAAAAAAATCTTTGCTTGAATTCAGTCCATTCGGTGTCTTAGAATCAAGCTCGAGAATGTATTGTGTCTCTAGTTTCCTCAGTAGTGCTTCCCGATCCCCCCACGTCTAAGCGGTGGGATGGTATGAATGACGAAGTAGCTGAGATGTTCCAAGCTACTGTCATGAATATCTTTAAAATGCCTAGCTACTGGGTAAGAAGCATCTTGGTTGCTGATGGCCCTCATGTGCTGGAGTATACGTTTGTGAGTCTGCAACTTGGTGCTACCAATATATTGCAGGCCACACGTACACTCCAGCACATACACTACAAAATCAGTGTTGCAGGTTATCTTCTTAGTTATTTTTTGGGGAACTTCAGAAAACGGGGACCTGTATGTCGTGGTACTTTTTCCTAGTTTACAGGCTTTGCAGGTGGAACATATGATAAACCCTTTAGTGGTTTGCAGCCAGTTACTCTTAGTGCCAATTTCTGGACTGCTTTTCACAAGCATGTCACTCATGGAGCGAGCTTTCCGAAAGGTGATATTAGGGGCATCTGTCATTAAGTCACCTATCACCTGGTCATTCTGTATAAGTGCCCAGCTTTTCTTGAAAATGTTGTGTAGGACTCCCTGTTGGCGACTAAATGTTATTATTAGTCTCGGTGGGTCTGTTGAGGTTGTGGGGAGAGTGTTGTCTATCTTGGTATCAGCACTGTGGCACAAGGCTTTAGGTCTAGGTATGGCTCTGGTTTTCAAATTTGCCTTGTCAATCACTGCTGATGTGTAACCCCTTGCTTAAAATCTCATTTTGCTTTCGCCTTGGGCTGACCAACAATCGTCATCTAAACTGCAAATTCGCCTGATGCGCAGCGTCTCACCGTAGGGTATACTGCGGATGAGATGTTCGGGATGGTGGCTGGTGGCATGAAGCACCGTGTACCCGGCTGTTGCTTTGCGATGCAGTTTGGTCTCAAGACTACCATTCAGAATAAAGACTTCTACGTCTAGGAAGTTGACGGATTTCTGACTTATCTGGGCTGTGAATTGTAAATTCAGTTGGTTAACATTAATTTCCTGAATAAAATTCACTGCCGCTGGTTCTCAACCCTTCCAGATTAAGAATAAATCGTCAATCTAACGATACCGAACGATAATATTCTCAGACATGACTTTCATGAATCGGGTATTGAGGACTTGTTCTTCCCACATGCCCATATTTAAACAAGCATAGCTTGGGGAAAAGGAAGCCCCCATTGCCACGCCTCTCATCTGTTGAAAGATTAAGTTCTGAAACAAGAAGTAGTTATTGTTTAAACAGATGGAAATAATTTCCAGAATCATTTTACTGTGATTCATCATACAAAGTGGTTGAGTTCTCAGAAAATGTTCAACTGCCTTTATCCCGTCTCGATGATGTATACTGGTATACAGGGCAGTTACGTCAAGAGTGATCAGTAAGTAGTCCTCCTGCCATTCTATGTTCTCAATTTTCCTCAGGAAGTCCCTCATTTCCTGTAAATAGGAAGGCAACCGCTTCACATGTTCTTGTAAAAAGTAGTCAATATATAGTGACGTTTTCTCCATGATGCTGCTTCTAGCCGAAATAATTGGCCTACCAGGGGGTTTGGTTGCATCCTTGTGGATTTTTGGAATTAGATAGAAAACCGGGATGACTGGATGGTTCACTTTTAAAAATTTAAATTCATCAACACTGAGCAGCCCTGCACTTTTTCATGATAATAATTTGGTGAAAAAATCACTCCATGCTGTTTTGACCACTTTCCAATCAATCCTTTTATAACATGATCGGTCATTCAAATGGGTTAGTGCTTCTTCTACATACACAGGACAATATTCCCGCCTTTGTCTGATTGGCGTACAATCACGTTGTCATATATATTTATATATCCAGGCTCAGGTCCACCATGGACGTACGTGAGCACTCAGGGGCGGGTGCAGTCAAAGACGGGGTGGTGGGTCCACGGAATCAATCAAGCTCATACTCTCAGAGAATGGAAGATGCCACACTCATGGATGGTGACAAACACGTTTTTTATTTCACCGGGTTCAAGGAAACAGGACGTGTTTCGGCTCGTGCCTTTCTCGACTGTACAGTTTACCGGCAACAACGCCATATTATATACAAGGAGCTGTCACAGCAAACAACTTTGTCCTTGGGTGTGCACCCCAGGACATAGCAGGCGCCAGTCCTGGGGGGAATGGCGATCCCCAGGGTCAATATTAGCTTCTGGAGGGGAGCCCCTTCCTTGAACTTCCACAGGCCTGGTCCGGGGAGGTGGTGGTCCTCGGGCAGAGAATGGCCTGGGAGGAGGGGCCGCGTGCCCCCCCTCCTTCTTTAAAAAACAAGAAAGCCATGGGAGGTGACCCTCTATGGGAGACAGGAGGGGGGTCCGCATGACCCTCCACACCATAATTAATTTAGCCCAGAGGAGGGGCTGGTCCCCGGGTCTCGGAACGTCTGTGCGGCCCGCTAAGCATTTTATTTTAATCCCTGGGGAGGTAATGGTTCCTGGGGCGCGGGGGGGGGTCTGTGTGCCTCCCTCTATTTTTTTTAATAAACCCTGCATGCCCCCAGGACCTGGCCCACCCTGGGACTACAATGAAAACAGGCGCGGAAGCAGTGCTCGTTTATATTTGCAAATATTTTGCTAAAATTGCTGTGGATTAAAAAAAATGTTTTTAGTACATGGCGGAGTTCCATGGGAACCCCAAGGCCTGGGGATCAGGGTATTCCTACCCTGCCCCTTTTTCTTTTTCCCCCCACTTTGTTGTGGGGCTCGTCTGAAGCAGAGTCCAAAGATGGCAACCAACCCTTCCTGGTTGAATTGTTGGCAGCCAATCAGAGCTCTGCATTTTTCCACACGAGCTCATTATTATTCACATATTAGCTGTGGCCACAGATATCCAAATAACAAAAAGCACAATCTGTGTGCCAAAAGCTAGCTTTCTGCCAAAATTGGTGCAATTCTGTCCAGCGATTCAGGCTGCAATTGTGTCTAAAGCTCCAAAGGGCATTAAGATGGGAAATATACTTATTTTCAGCCCCTTTTTCTCGGCCCCTGCTTGATGGATTGCATCAAAACTTACCAAGCACTACAAGAAGTACTTGCACAGCTTTTGGGGAAAATTTCGTGAAGATTCATCAAACAAAGATATAGGCAAGTAAAAAAACACTTATCTATGGAAACATGGTCCTAACTATAACTACCTAGTAAACTATATATATATTTTCAATGCTCAAAGATGTGGAGTTAAGCATAACAAGGCTCTGGATATCTACATATAGTTACCTTCAGACTCAGGATATTTTGATATCTAGTATTATTTATTATGACAATATATTTGAACTCAATATTCTGATATGCAACTGACATACAACTAAGTCTGGAGTCCTTCCAGACTCCAACGTTCTTCACTTTCAGCACTGATACACGAGAAGGTCCTAAGTCTACTAACAAAATCTCTGCTGGCCAGATACCTGGAAATACCCAACCACCATGAATTCGGTTTCAAAAGCCTTATGTTTCAACTAATTTAATACTGTCAATTTGTGAAGTAAAAGGAAACAGGCCGAAAGTCTGGCCTTGATCCTTAATTATATAGGTGAGATTTTTAAATATCACCTACAAATCATCTTTGTAGTAGTAACAAAGAATACTAGATGTTTCACATATGCTCCATTAAAGGTGCATATAGAAGCTAAATAGCAGAGGTCACAGTAATGCTCCCAGCAAATCCCACCGTCTGGTGTTATCATACAAGATTAAATGTGGATATGGCTAGAGGTCTGGCTCCTCCATGAAGAATTCAAGTCAACCAAGCTAACCAAGTGGGCAATACTGAACAAGCTAGGTAGCGAAAGCCAACATCAGAGATGCCATTATAAACATTGGAAGCAGCTATTAGATACAGTGAGATCTGTGCTCTGATACCACAGTCACATTCCCACCCACCTAAGTCATCCATGATGTCTGTAGTCACCTTTGTAGTTCATCTAATAGATTATTAGTGAGTGATTTCAACTATCCTCTTAGCCCATGTTCAAGGAGCTTTGAGTTGTATAAAGCAGAGTTGCAGATTGGCATAAAATATGAATGGTCCTAATGATCCTCATGTATATTTTTTCAACAGTAAATTAACTAGTGCTATTTTGAGGTTTGATTGACCACATCTATTGCTAAGCATGATAGGTAGCATCTGCAAGTAAAAGTAGTAAAATCAATTTGTAATTTGTTATATAGGCAGAAGTGATTTCCTATGGGATAACTTTTCCTGAACTTTTGCCCTTATTATGGGTAGCGTTCTCTTTAGACTCTGTTATTTTTGCAGATTTTCTACCAGGCTGACATGTCACATTGAGCAGATTCCATAGGTATTTATTAAGTCATCTAAAGGTTTTCTAGACTTTCTGTGGAAGATCCTTTAAAGAACCTATTGTCATAATAACATGCATTTTCACTTGGAGCTCCATGTCATAATATGCTTTTTCAGTATGAGGTGTTTGTGACTTTTTTTTCTCACTGTGGGTTAGGAGATAACCACAGCAAGCTTTGGGGCATATAATCAACAACCGGCGATAATTATCGCTAAGCGCTAGGATAATTATCGCCGGCTATCGCTTGTTTTTATCACAGAGATAGCGCGCTATCAGCGACGCTTATCTCCAGAGCGATAAAAATAACCGAGTTAGCTGCCAAATGTGCAATTATCGTTGGGATTCCAGCGATAATCGCACAACGTTTGGAGCTACGTTGTTGATAGGGCAGGGCAGACTTAACCATGATATCCACCTTCCATTGGATATCATGGCTAAGTCAAACTAAAAGCAGGCGTAAGGAAAGTAGAGATAACCGCGGTTAACGCTACTTTTTTTATCGCTATGCTTGCTAGCGTGCCCATTGATAATTGGAGAAATGTCGGTTAGCGACATTTCTCCAGTTATTTTGGGGAGGAACGCCCACTTTGCATCTCATTAGAGATGCAAAGCTGGGCGTTCAGGAAACAGGCGCTAAGGCATGGATTCACGCGTTAGCGTGTCCATGCTGATAGGGCAATAAAATTAACGCTAAAGCGGCGATAATTTTATCGCATCGCCTTGATGATATGCCCTTTTGTTTGCAAATGCTCATTGCAGGCACCCATGTCCATTCCAGAAAACCCGTGACAGCAGGCAGTGAATTGCAGGATAAACTTTCACGAATGCATTTTAATATAGTCACGATTACTTCTTTAGTGCTGTCTATTTAGGCAACATTTCTGACTGGGTCATCTTAGGAAACACACCAATGTACCTGAGAGAATATCCAATGAAATGTGACAGCTATATGAGTACAGCCAGAACTTACTCTGGGCGCAGAGCTCCTTTAATCCCTCGCTGAGCATTTTATTGACAAAAATTCCCTTTCAATTATAGCAGGTCAATTTCATGACGGACTGAATATGAATAATGTGGAAACATCTCCAGCAATACTTAAAAAACAAGGAAGTTTCTAATGCAAACATTAAGTACCTTCCAGGAAAAGCATGTGTTTGATGCATGAAGGTAACCTCTTCCCCTCTAGTCATAAAGGCTTGAAAGTTTTACCAGACATCGAATTAACTTTTTTGATAACCTGTTGCAATCCTCTCCAATAGCTTGTGTATCAAAGAAAAGTCAGTCATTTGGTGAAATTGGCTATGGACAAATCCAGGAAAGAAAGAAGTTGAAAATATCTTTCTCTAGAGCACTTATGGTGAGCAAAGCATGGAGATCAGCTAGGGGTTCTTCTCGGACACTGCTGTAATGTCGTTGCACCATGAAGTGCTCCAAACAACTTCACTGCACCCAAAATAATTGTATAAAAGAAATAATCTCATCCTGCTATACTCTCACGTTCTTCTTTGATTAGAGCTCTAAGTTTGAGACATTTCTTTAACTATAATGCCTGGATCAGGAGTCTGTCATAGAACAATGGCCTACTTTTAAAGGAATATAGCATTTGTTCAAAGGAAATCTGCCATTACTCTGTCCCCATGGGAGAGGGATCACCGACAAAATGTATAAATGACCGCCAAGCAGCCGATCATTAATACTGAATTGACAGGAACCACCATCACGACGGTTCCTGCCAATGCATTTTGCAGTTTGGTGCAGGGCTGTCACAGGGTAATAATGATTCCCAGGTCATGGGAGACCCCATGGCAAGGGGAGAATTAATTTTTTATTTACAATCACATTTCAGGATTTAAAAAAATAAAAAATAAAGGCCCTAAGAGCCTATTATAAATGTTCCGCTTTACAGAATATAAAACGACGGTCGGATTAAACGAATAATTGCCTGCAGAAATGTGTATCACCTGATATGGTACATCGCGCAAATGTAGTTAAAATGATCAAGACGGACAAACGACAAATAAGGACTATAAGACCAAGGTGCCTATTCCGCTCCTGTAAAACCCAGGTACGAATGGTCGTACGGAGCATTTTCTCCGTACGACTCGTACCCGGGAATTCCAGCGTACAAACCAGCAAGTACGATTCGTACAGAAATACCATTTACGTATGAATCATAAAAAACACCATACGGCAAAAAAATACATACAATTCTGACCCTGGACAGCGCGTACGCGACGTCCGCACCGAGTCAGGCAGCGTTTTACTAACCAGCAAGTACAATTCGTACCTACAGCACTCCGCACGGCTATATTTTTACGGGAGCCAAAAAGTGCCGGAAAAGCTAAGTACGCTGCAATGCACGAGGAAAAGGGGGCCCGCTACGTGACGTACACGCCATCACCCACATCGTACGTGTCATCATGTAAGGTGCGTACCCCAACATGGCATATGTACGGACTGTACCCTCCACCCCCTGTACGTATGGACCGTACCCCCCACCCCCATATGTACGGACCGTACCCCCCACCCGCGTATGTCAGCACCATACCCCAGGCGTAACCCCCACCCGCGTATGTCCGCACTTTACCCCAGGCGTACCACCCACCCGCGTATGTATGGACCATACCCCAGGTGTACCCCCACCCGCGTATGTCCGCACCATACCCCAGGCATACCCCCACCCGCGTATGTCCGCACCGTACCCCAGGCATACCCCCCACCCGCGTATGTACGGACCGTACCCCAGGCGTACCCCCCACCCACGTATGTCCGCACCGTACCCCAGGTGTACCCCCCACCCACGTATGTCCGCACCGTACCCCAGGCGTACCCCCACCCGCGTATGTACGGACCGTACCCCAGGCATACCCCCCACCCGCGTATGTCCGCACCGTACCCCAGGCGTACCCCCCACCCGCGTATGTCCGCACCGTACCCCAGGCGTACCCCCCACCCGCGTATGTACGGACCGTACCCCAGGCGTACCCAATCCTCGCGTATGTACGGACCGTACATAGGCGAGGATTGGGGTATGCCTGGGGTACGGTCCGTACATATGGGGGGTGGGGGGTACGGTGCGGATGTACGTGGGAGGGGTGGGAGGCTGGGGGGGCCGTATGACTCGTACCCCGGGCGCAAGTGTACTCGGGGTAGGGGTCGTACAAAGTTCGCTCCGTACGGGGCCTTTTCCATGCGTTTGTGTTTACGGACGGGCGGTACGGATCGTACTTGCGCGCTCGGACTTCAGTTTTACGAGTTGTAAGTAAAACTGTCCGGGGACGTCTCGTAGACTGTTCCTGAGGCGATTCGTATGTAGTTTCCACGTACGAATCGTACTTCGCCGTTTGTACGGGAGATGTACAATTCGTATGTAAAAAAAATACGGATACGATTCGTACGGGAAAAAAAAATCCAGGATCGGAATCGACCCCCAAACTGGAACTGCACCGGTACGAAAGTAGAACAAGAAGCCAGGTTGAATATTTTGAATAGCCAATAAACCAAGAAGCCCTGAAGAAGTCATGTGATAATCCTTGCACAACGAAATACGTGTTGGCTAAATAAAGAAACAAAAATAAAGACGGCCAAGATTGCCCATATATGTTTTGAAATAATTAATGAAATTGGAAATCTTGCACATGTTTGTGTGCTCAGGTCTTCGGCTAACTAGTTTAAATGTTGGTGGTATGTATACTCCATCGCAACGGTGACAGATGATACCTACCCTCAACATAATGATCCGCCTGTCCAATTTAGATGTAGGGGACTATATGTTTAGCTACAGAAGGACCTACTTGATCACCACTATAATTTCTCCGATGTCGCAATGGATCCTGCCAATGCATTATAAATTACGGCTTGCTTGGGGATCATCTATAAATTTGGCGGGCGATCCCTCTGCCATGGAGTTGGAGTAATTTGCTCCATTCTCCTGGCGGAACAATGTTCTGTCCACCAAATTATAAATTAGGCCTAAAGTCTTCATGTATGCTATATGGACTTTAATTCCTGTCAGTGGTTTCTGTTCTATATACAGTGATTTCCTTTCCAGATATAGCACAGACTGTTACTCAGTCTACTTTTTAAAATCATGATGCACAAAAACCCTATTGTAGTCAGATTTTATTTGCGTCTGCTTGCTCTATGTGTGCAGTGAAAGAAGCAGCAGTTGACACCACACTACATACCGAAAAAGAACATAACATTAAGAAAAGGAAATATAATTAGCTGGAAGACCAACACAGGCAAATGATTTGGTGCCCCTGTGGAACAAGCTCTGACTAGATCAGAGGAATCAACCAAAATGTACAGTCTTCAAAAGAGTTGTGAGTCTAAACTTCCTCACAGAAACATTCTACAACTACCCTAATTCCACTTGGGACATTTCCCCTTCTAAGGGAGATAACTTCCGACACCCTGAAAGTCTGTAAATCCACCTTTGCAGAACAGCTTACAGAGACAAAAACACCCTCATCTCCGTTGTCTGCCTACTTCTGAAAACTTGCTGGTAATTAGCTGAAAAAAACAACTGAATAGATGTCAAACCAGAAGTGCTGCAAAGTGGCTTCTGGTCAAAAGAAACCACTATAGAAAGCAATTAAAATACATGCAACTAGGTAAATAACAAATAAGTTTAAATTAATGATTTCATTTATTCATTCATAAAATGCTCTCCCACTGCACAGTGCTTGTACAGTACCTTGCCAGGCCTCCTCATGAGAGGCAGTTATCATGAATAGCTAGCATCCATCAAAAATGTTCTACGTGGGTTGGATATGCCTCCCGTTTCCACCAAACTGTGTTTGCTCAATACATAACTAAATTACGTTGTGATATTCCACTGTATATGCTTAAAACTGTCCACAAGCAATCATAACCAATGTACTACACAGTATCCCAAAAGAAAATACAACCTTTCTAAACTACAATTGAACATCCATCCTTGATTAAGAAGCAACTATTCCACATCGATTATACTTGGTTGTAGTAGTACAAACATAACCCTGATGAGAACACAACCACTTTGACCTTTCATTGCGTACAATTTCACACCTATCTCTAGGACACAACCATTCCACATGTTGATGCTGTGCTTTATAATTGGAGGACACTTACCTAAACTAGTGAAATCCCCTTTCTCTCCCTTTTGCCCAGGTAGCCCAAGGTCTCCTTTCTGGCCTGCTGCACCTCTGGAACCGGGGTTTCCTTGAGGCCCAGCCTTTCCTGGGGGACCTTGGATACCCCTCAATCCTTGCAAACCTGAAACAAAAACAGTTAAAATACTGTTAGTGTAATGGCAATTTGTAGATGGAGTATCAATTGCATTTTAATGAGCTCACCTTATCTAATGATGCTAAATATTTGGTGTGTCTAGGTCACTGGACAATCTAGTACTGATATTTTGAAAAGGTAGAGGTAATTTAGGGATAGCTGAGTTACATCTCTATAATCAGGGTGAGATCAAAATAGATTGTTTGCAAAGCGTTGTGTAACTTCCCACTGAATTTCGCAAAGGTTCAACAAAACATAACTGGGGTGGGCGTAAATGTTGTAATTCTCTCTTACGTAATATGTAATTTTGTATTCTTTTTTTATTTCATTAAATTAATTTAGTTATGTTTTAGGTACTGTGATTAATTTATCTTGGGGCATATTCTTTGATTACCAGCTGTTTGGTGCTCGATTGAGGATTCTGTGGGTAGTGTTTTACTGCTGGAGTAATTGTATTTTGTGTGAGGTTTCAAATGTAATTGCTGTGTTTTGTTACTTTTAATTTTTTAATCACATTTTTTATCAACATAATGTTTTTACATTCCTTATTCAAACTTTTGTTTTTAGGTTTTGGTTTTAAAAAGTATTTTGATAAACATTTTGTGCTTCTGATTTTGTGTGAAAAACTATTATCTGTGCTGCAAAATGTTTTGAAAATTGTATTTGGCTTATGATTTAAGAGAATTTGTTTTCATGTCTCCAGCCACAAAATTTGTTTTTTTCTCAATGTCTGTGGGATTGATGTTAAAATAGTATCTGACCCCTTCCCAAATTAGGCATGTTTTCCAATGTTTGTGGGACTGATGTCAGACTTGCATATTGTAACCCCTTTCCCAAATCTTTGCCATTAACCCTAATGTATGGATGACAGGAATTAGAATAGTAAATTTGATCTCCTCAATTTTTGCAAGTTCTACAGTGTCAGTGGAGCTGGAATTAGAATAGTGAATTGCCCCCTCCCTCCTCTTTTATGGACTTTCCTCATTTTTGTGGGACAGTTCTTAGAATAGAAAAGTTTAACTCCCCCCACCCAAAACAATGCTTGTACGTCCCCCAATGCATGTGAAACAGGAGTTAACGTGTTAACGTAGCACTTTATCACCTCGTTTTCACACTCTGCCCAATGTTTGTGACCTGGAGTTATAATGGTTTAATGCGCCATTGCCATTTATGCACTTTGTCCAATGTTTGTGGGACTGAAGTCAGAAAGGTAAAAAGTAATTCAATCCTCGCTACAAAAAAAAAATATATATTTTAAACATCAAAATTAACTCCAGTATGAATAGAAAAAACATTAACATATTTTCTTTTGTCACTGAATTATTCAAAATACAGTTGAGGTACTTATTATTAAATATTGTTTGTATTTTTAAAACTTTTATATACGTCACAGAGATTTTAATATTTTGTTTTAAGCTTTTTATTTATGTAATTGTGCAGTGGACATCGAGAGATGTGGTGCCAGGATCCTATTTCATTGAATCAGGTAAGGAAACTTTAATTTTATATGTGTTTAAATTAATTAGCTTGGCTAAAGTTTGTTTTAGTAATGTTAAATGTAAATTATTGTTTGGAGATGTATTTGTTAACTGACATTAGAAACAGGTTAGTGTGTACTTTGCTTTTAGTGTACGGCACATGTGAGGGATACTTGTATTATAACGGATATTTTGAGGTTGTAATGGGATGGAGATTGTAGTGATACCATGCTCGTAGAAACTTTAGTTATTTGTTGTCTCTTTCAAATAAGGTCTGAAAAATGTATTGTTTTTAGGTTACAGGTACTAAAGATCTTCTCTTTTGGTCTTGCAATTATTACTACTGCTTATGCTGTTTTTAGGAAAATGTGCTGAATTGTTTGTTTTCCAATTATTATTTACATTTTTCTTCAGTTTTTCAATTTACAGACCTTGTAATTAAAATATTTCTCCAGTACTACTTCCAACTGTTGTAGGTAAAAGGAGTTGTTGATTTTTACAGCTCAGATCTGTGTAGGAACTATCTCCCTTGGAGCACTCTAGTGGTGAGGAACACATCTGCTCAACTATCTGAAGGCTGTGATGACATCTTATTGCAGGCAGTAAGATGTTCTAGGCCCTAGTGATGATTCATAAAACCTTCCATTGTGGGCTAAGATCGCTATAATAGCAAACTGAAGCCTAGTATTCCTAGTCATAACTTAAGTATGAAGGATAACGAGTGGCTTTACTCTTATAGTTTTAAGAGGGAGGCATTAGAAAGATAGATGTTCCAGGCCATTGAATTTCAGTGATGGAATGAATTTCCACTGTGATAAAGAAACTTATCTTGGTAGTAAAGGTTACAAAATGCTTGAAACCCATCTTTTCCAGTGAGCTATTTAATTCAGGTTAGGTGTTCTTTTTGAATTAAAAAGAAAAATGTTCAGGAGTAAGTAGTGGTTCACAGATCCACTGCCAACACTCAAAACAAACAACAGAATAAAAAGAAAACATTTCTATTTTTAGTGCAAACCCTTTTCCTTTAAGGAAGGCAATCACGGACATAGGGCTTGATTACAAGTCTGGCAGTCCACGGACCACCAGACTCACGCAGCGCAGTGTTGGTGGTCAGTCGGACCACCATTGCCCTGTCGCAGTCACCAGACAACTGCCATTCCCTGGCGGGGTTGTGGTGGTCTTGAGACTGCAATATGATTGGCGAGACTGCCGCGGCAAGAGAAGAGCTCATAGATTGGTGATTAATAGGTAATTGATCATGCTGCAACCTCTTAATATGATGCATTAAGAGATAAAATACATGTCTAATGAAAGAATTTAACTTGTAGGTGACTGTGTGTATGCCAATCTCCAATTGTGCCTGACACCATACCTGCATCTACAGTCACTAATGGAGAGGTGCAACCTTGTACACAAAAAACACGTTCTGTGGTAGAGTCTTCCTGCAATACTGATTCTAGTGTCTTCACAAAAGTTGGGGAGCATTACTATAAGTGCTTTAGATCTGCTGTAAAACCACTGTCTGTGCTCTGCCTTGTATTACCCGACCACACAAGTGGCCTACAAATAGGCCCAGACAATGATGACTTTGAGGATGAAAGCTTCCTCTTTGCTCCCATCATACACACAGAGGTACAAGAATGCCTAAGAGCAGGAAAGGGAAGTTCATACAAAAAAGAATAACCAACACCATTTTTAATATGAGGTAGAATTTTAACCAACTCCTTTCTGTTTATTTAAGAATCGCATATATAATGGAAAAAAAATATTAACCGGTCCTAAATACTACTCCTTCATTATTAAACTGAGAGTAAATTCAACACATTAAACAAATGTCATTTATTACATATTTTTTCTGTTTTTCTTACTTCTTCTGTATTTTTTTGTCCTTGTGTACTCCTATCCTCTCTGCTCCTGATTCAGCAATAGCACCTTCACGCTCTCCTTACTGCCAGGGGCGTAACACAGGTCCCTGCAGCGCAGTGGGTCCCCAAAACTTCAAGGGGGCCCAAGCCCTCATTTAGCCCCTTTGCAGCCCAAAGCAAATTAATATTCATGAGATATGGGATCACGTCAGCCCCTCGCCCCCAATCTAACTGCCACTTCTGTGGATGCTACAGGAGTGCTGTCAGCAGTCTGTGTCTGCTTCATGAACGTTTTGCAGCACCACCATTGCAGTGGTGCTGGAGCAATCTTCAGAATGGGGTTGCTGCCATTATTGTTGCATCACTGAAGTCATCAGGATTGTGAAAGACTTAAACGTCATACAAAAAAAAGTAGAGCAAATTTGCCACGCCTGTTCGGCAGGAGAGCGGTTAGGGTGCAGTATGTAGCCTAGTGTGCATTTCGGAGCACTGGTTTTGTAACGCACTGTTATTTACAGACAGCAACTTTTCCATTGAAATGGCCACTAAATTTGCACAAACATCCAGTTTTACTGATAAAACATATGGCGCGCAGAAATAAATATGTGTGGAAATCGGATTATAGTGAATATTTATCACTTTCACATCACCAAGCAAAGTGTCTTGATTAGAGGTCTTGTGTGGCTAGTGGCTGGTGTCTTTCTGGGACCACCAGAAAGCCCTCTTTGATGGTCCTCTCCTTGCTTCATCTCTCTTACGTTTAGCCAGCAACTAATGATGCTGCACAGGTAGCATAGATCCCACTTAAACACGAAGAACCTTATGGATGGTGTATCTCTCTGATTCACTATACCACATTCTAGCCTCATGGCCCATGCCTTGATGACAGCCCTCGGCATCCTCATTTGCCTCTGATGCTGGAAACATAACATCAGTGGCGTTTGTGTCCTTGAAGCGGTGATCGTCATTGTGGTGATTCTGGCCTACCCTTCACACTTTTAACTAGGGGTGAAGTATATTTTCCATGTGGTGTGGTCATGGATGCTGTAGTGAATATGTGCTCATGTCTACTGTCTCATCTTTGGACTGCATGTTGCCTTTATCTTCCTCCTCTTTTATTGTGCTCTCTATATGACAAGGCAGTAGTTAGTATTATATCTGGATGGCATCACACTAATTTGTTTGTGTGTCATTCATGGAGTTCATACATTTTGATAGGTGCATCTCTGTCTTCTTTCTGGATAGGTATATGTCATCTCTAAACAGTAGGAAGAGTTGTATTTTCTTTTGCACATGGACCATCAAACTGCAAGGCCCACAATGCATGTATAGTTATTTGAATGGCATGTCTTCAAGCTCTGGTTACAGTGCTGGGTCTGTGCTGAATGGAAATGTTCTGCCTTTACACATGGCTCTCATTTCCATACTGATTTTGGACTCACGTGGAGCCTGTTTCAGTAAGTTGTTGTGCAGATGTGTGAATACTACTGACTCCTGCCAGGGGTTTGGATGTGCATGGCCCACCTCCAGGCCCAGCAGCTTTTTGCCTCCTATTGACAAGTTTTTCACCGGTGCGTGTGGTTATAAAAGTGTTACCCAATCACTCAAATACAGTGCTAAGACACACCGACTGCATGTATTTTCTCCTGGATGCATTCTTTCAAAAGGATTTCCAATTTACCAATAGAATGCAAAGCCAAAGATTTTATATGTACTGATCTGGAAAATATTACCTATGGGTGCCCAACATAGGCTTTTAATTCACCCAAAAATAAAGGTGTGTTTCTTTCTTTAAAAAAGTTTGACATAAATATATTTCGTTTTTGTAGGAAATTGGGTTACTGGTTGAGTTGAATGAAACCCTACACTAGCAGCAACCACAATTCTTGTTAGGGTGGTAACGCAAGCAAAACCCATTTTAACCTGTGCCTAACCCTCTTGTAGTTCAGCACGAAGCAGTCAGGCTTAACTTAGAAGCAATGTGTAAAGTATTTATGTAGTATCTCAAACAGTAAATTCACACACCAATTTAGAATCATAGAGTAAAATATAATAAATTATTTGACACCAAAACGACAAAAATTCAATTAGTTGAACCAGAGATATGTAATTTTAAAGATTTCAGTGAAAACATTGCTTGGATGCAGAAACAGCAACTGTGGTTTTGCTGGTCCGGGACAAAATAACAAGTTCAGGCCGACCGCAGTGGAGCACGGGCTGGTGCAGGAACCAGGTTAGGCTTGCTGAACAAACTCACTTAAATCTGAGTTGCCAAGCGTAGTGATTCCAATGGGCTGTGGGGCTGCAACGAGAGGGCCTGCGTCGAGGCGCATTGTGCAGGGGTGGCTCAGAGGAGCTGCGGGGCTGTGATGTGAGGTCCTGCATCGAGTTGTGTCATGCAGCGGAAGTTCAGAGGAGCAGTGAGATCCTTCATTGGAGATGAATCTCGCTCCAGCAGTTCTGAAGTGAGGCTGTGAAACGATGTGTTGTGCTTCATTGGTTCTGCCCAAAGGGACAACAGCTGGGCTGGATAAGCACCTTCAGACCCACTTCCTATGGTCTAGGACTGGAATGGCTCCATGGGGGCGAGTCCAGTTCCCAATAAATACTGTTGGGTGTACAGGATATACTGGCGCTCATATAGTAATTTACACTTAATTCACTGCAAAGAATAATGATAACTCCTGGTGCATCCAAAACAGGGTGAAGAGAACACCCTACTTCCATAAACTCAATCAAACTATTGAACAATACTTTAACAATGTTTTTGGAGCACACATGCACTTCTATGATTCAATTATGTATGTAAGAAACAACAATCAACAAAATTCAGTTGGGCTCTTGTTGTTCTCTTCTTTAATGTCATCAAATTCCAATCCCTTACGCCAACGCGTTTTGCCGTGGTAGGGATAACCTACGGCTTCCTCATGGCTGGAAATAATACAAAGTAAGCATTTGTAATCACATCCTGTAGCACTTTGCATAAGTGCCATAGAGCCCATGTTTTGACAACCTCATGCAAAGGACAATTCAAGCCTACAGCCAGTGCAACAGATTTCTACACAAGCCCAAATTAAAATGGTCGTCCCTTCCTTATTTTAACACATAATTTAAAGTCACATTTAATACATAACAAGAAGTTCAACATTTCACTTATTCCTTACATCCAGTTCATTGTGATATTGTGGTCATACTATTAAGTCCCATGCCTAAACCAAAGTGTTTTTATGTCTATATAGCCCACGTGAATAATATATAAGAACACGTCATATGACGCCGGTACCTTAGAGTTTCTCAAATACGTTTCTGTTAAATCAGAGCAAAATAAAGTCTCTTGTTATTCCAGAGTGCGCGAGGCAAAGGTTTATCAGTGCAAAAACCTTAATCAATAACCCCCACATTTTCAACAATAACTCCTACCTCATTAAGGGCATATATCCGTCTTACATCCAATTACTTTATTCCTTTTAAAACCAACATTTTCCGTGATAAGAACAAGCTCCAAATCTAGATAAACAAGTAACATTCTGTTTAGTGCCTTAAATTTTAAACCTTACTAGCTGAAATTAAAGTCAATCAGACTATCAAATCGCCATTCCCTTACCTTCCAAAATTAATACTTATGGCGTAACTTGATCCCAAGTCCGCTATGTAAGTGTCTCATCGACCAAAATTGCTGTAATGTCCAGTCCGCTTATAAATATTGTTCAAAATCTGAAACACAAACCCAAAACAACCAGATTTTGGAAGCTGCCCTCACTAATTATCGTAAGGCAATGTATTTCATAATTAAAGGTTGAAGTATCCCTACCGTTTTATTTCAAAACCCAATACAACCCAGTGAAATGTCAAGCCGCCGTCACTTTCTCTCCCGACTCCTAGCGGGAAGAATAGATACCGAAAGGTCAAGTTACCGTTACGGTATCATGTTAATGAATTAAAGTGCAACTAAAGAAAAAGAGTTGAGGAACCCCTATTTCCTCTTACCTCTTCGTGTCTCTGTATCTCTGCACACGAGTACAAGCGAGGACCAGCCGTCTTCCGGGTTCATGGTAAAATAATCTTTATCAGAAACTAAAAGCGGACTCATCCAGCCCCCATTTGTTTTCAGAGCGATCTAAACCTAGTGTTCAAACGCATTCATGGTAGTCTGTAGACAGTTCCATTAGAACCATTATAATGTTAATTGGTTCCTCATTCCAAATGAATCCTTTTATATATATAAAGATCTTTGATAACAACATTTCTAGCGATCCATAATTATGGGTAACTTCACCTCATGCACCAATGATTACAAATTGTCTGCGACCTGTTCCATAATTGTAGGTAACTCCACCTCACTTATAAACGATCATCAATTCTCTACAACCAATTTAGGAAATGGGCAGCATATTCAATATTTTATAACCAAATGCCATAGCTTCATCTCGCAGACCGCCATATAACTTTTTACATCTGCTACTCATTGATTCCAAGCAAATCGTGCGTTGATCACATTACACAATCAAAAGCTCCCTTATTTTAATGCTCATTATTTATCAGATTGTTTAAACCGCCATGCAGTAGCACACTATTCTATAAATTCTGCTAATTAGAGTGTAAGTCTCAATGTCACCAGAATCAATATGTAATCTGTTTAATGTCATTATTCATAATCAACCTTGTTCACTCTCCCAAAAAGTATTGTAGTTCCTGATCGAAGTTTAAGCCGTCTTCTACGGCTCTTAAACGCATGATCCACCTTGCCTCGTGCCTCCGCAACATGAGTTCTCTATTTCCACCCCGTGGGTCAGTTTTAATATGCTCAATTCCAAAGAATCTAAAACTTTTTTGTCATCCTGGGTTGTGCAATTGTGTACGTGCTCTGCAATGGGATACCGTATGTCATTCTATTTAATTGCTCTTAAATATTCACTCATATGTTCTTTTAACATTCGTATAGTACTTCCTACATATATTTTGGTACATTTACATTCAATTATATAAATGACATATTTGGTACTGCAGGTTATATTAGTTAGTATGTCATATACTTTGCCATTGTTAATCTGAAATTGCTTAGTTTTATCTTTGGCACACTTGCACATCCCACAATGCCCACAGAGATACAGAGACACAGAGAGGTAAGAGGAAAAGAGGGGTTCCTCAACTCTTTTTCTTCAGTTGCTTTTTAATTCCTTAACATGATACTGTAACGGTAACTTGACCTTTCAGTATCTATTCTTCCCGCTAGGAGTCGGGAGAGAAAGTGATGGCGGCTTGACATTTCACTGGGCTGTATTGGGTTTTGAAATAAAACGGTAGGGATACTTCAACCTTTAATTATGAAATACATTGCCTTACGTTAATTAGTGAGGGCAGCCTCCAAAATCTGGTTGTTTTGGGTTTGTGTTTCAGATTTTGAACAATATTTATGAGCGGACTGGAGATTACAGCAATTTTGGTCGATGAGACACTTACATAACGGACTTGGGATCAAGTTACGCCATAACTATTAATTTTGGAAGGTAAGGGAATGGCAATTTGATCATCTGATTGACTTTAATTTTGGCTAGTAAGGTTTAAAATGTAATGCACTAAACAGAATGTTACTTGTTTATCTAGATTTGGAGCTTGATCTTATCACGGAAAATTTCGATTTTAAAAGGAATAAAGTAATTGGATGTAAGACAGATATATGCCCTTAATGAGGTAGGAGTTATTGTTAAAAATGTGGGGGTTATTGATTAAGTATTTTGCACTGATAAACCTTTGCCTCACGCACTCTGGAATAACAAGAGACTTTATTTTGCTCTGATTTAACAGAAACGTATTTGAGAAACTCTAAGGTACCGGTGTCATATGACGTGTTCTTATATATTATTCACGTGGGCTATATAGACATAAAAACACTTTGGTTTAGGCATGGGACTTAATAGTATGACCACAATATCACAATGAACTGGATGTAAGGAATAAGTGAAATGTTGAACTTCTTGTTATGTATTAAATGTGACTTTAAATTATGTGTTAAAATAAGGAAGGGACGACCATTTTAATTTGGGCTTGTGTAGAAATCTGTTGCACTGGCTGTAGGCTTGAATGGTCCTTTGCATGAGGTTGTCAAAATATGGGCTCTATGGCACTTATAGAAGGTGCTACAGGATGTGATTACAAATGCTTACTTTGTATTATTTCCAGCCCTGAGAAGCCGTAGGTTATCCCTACCACGGCGAAACGCGTTGGCGTAAGGGATTGGAATTTGATGACATTAAAGAAGAGAACAACTGAATTGTGTTGATTTTTGTTTCCTACATACATAATTGAATCATAGAAGTGCATGTGTGCTCCAAAAACATTGTTAAGGGGCCAGTCCAGTTGTTGGGTTCAAGGTGTGTGGAGCCTTCTCAGTCCCTGTTGGTCTGATGAGGAGGCCAGGCAGATTGCCCTTGGAGTTACTCTGGTGGTACTGAGTTCTAGATGTAGGTCCAGTCCTTCTCACTCTGGCAGCAGGGCAGCAGAGTAGCAGCCCTTCTTGCAGATCAGCACAATAGTCCTTCTGAGTATTCCACAGGTCCAGAGGTGGACTGAAGAGTTGTGTCTGAGGGTCCACTATTAATACCTACTTTAAAGTAGGAGAAGGATCTGGAGGTTTCCACCCCCTTTTGTGAGAAATTTCCTGTCTCTCTGCCCTAGCCCCAGCTTATCTGGGGGCACAAAAGATTAGTGTCAAACGTTTTGTGAGTGTGTTTGGACAGAGTCTCCCTGATGTGCAAATGTGGTAGATGACAACTCCTTCCCATCAAGTCAACCAAGGCCCATCTTGCCAACACCTATTCCCCCTTTTTATCACAGTCTGTGAGCAATACACAAAGACCAGCAGCCAGTTACACTTAGTCATGTGGACCAGAATACAGGCACCAAATTGTTAGGACAAGAAAATGCCAAATTTCTAACAGTGGCTTTTTCAGGATTGTGACATAAAATCTAACGTTACCATTGAAGAGGGTTTTAAATTACAATTCTTTAGATACCAAATTCGACATTACTACCTGCTTCTAATTGTAGGTTGTCACTTATTAAATGTAATAAGGAACCCAGTGTTATTTCATGGGAGAGGTAGGCCTCGCCATATTGAAAAACGAATTTAGGTATTTTTCACTACCAGGACATGTAAAACTTAATAGTACATGTCCAACTTTTCTAAATACACGCACCTTTCCCTAAGAGCTGTTTAGGATCTACCCTAGGGATGACTTATATGTATCAAAATGAAAGGTTTAGGCCTGGAAAATTGTTTATTTATTTTGCCAGGTTGGAATGACAGTTTAAAACTGCACAGACAGACTGCCGTGGCAGGCCTGAGACATGATTGAAGGGCAACTTAAGTGGGTATTACAATATGTGCTGCAGGCCCAGTAGTAGCATTCAATGTATACTACGTGGATACATGTAGTAACACTATACTAGGAACTTGCAAGTAAATGAAATGTGCCAATTGGATGTAAGAAAATGTTACCATGTTTTATGTATGACCACTCACATTTTAGCACTGGTTGAGAGTGGTAAAGTGAACAGAGTACTAAAGCCAACAAAAACAAGATCAGCAATGATGAAGGAGTAAGATAACTTGCTTGGGAGAAGACTACCCTAAAGCTGACAGTTTTGCTGGAGGTATTCAGGAATTTAAAGTGATATAAAAGAATATGTAAGTGCTTAATCCAATGATTTCCTCCTTTAATCTAGAATGATCTAGCACTGGAGGTCAAAATCCACTGGAGGTCGTAATCCGGACAACAGGCCAACTGTCTATTAGCAAGCTATGGAATAAAAAGGAACACATTCTCCTAAAAGTGCCTTCAAATTCTGTGTGTAGTTCCCTTCAATGTTCATGCATCTGTAAACAAAGTCACCTGAAAAATGATGGTCAACAAAGTGGGTTGCAGAAATTAAGCAACATAAAAGTAATTACTCAAAGCAAACAATAAACAATCTGGCATGTATTTATTATTAATACATGTTATGGACCTTGAAGAACTGATCAGTACCCATTCACATATGAATGGCAGTTGAAGGGTTCGAATTAACAAGAATAAGATATTTGTTATTTCCTTGATTATGTGGAGTTTCCTAGTCTTGGTTAAAATAAATAAGACAATCAAACGAGCGACTTTGATATGATGGTCACCCGGGTATAAGCCATAATGAATACATAGTCCAGCTATAATCGCTAAAGGCAGCTACATGGTTGTCCTAAAGCTCTGCTATCCAGGCACAAATGATGAATGTCATTATGGAAGTCTGCAATGGTTAGCCGTCTTTGAATGCTCTCTACTGCCATGTTTTTCAATGCTGGTGGCACTAGAGTTTGGTCACCTCAGAACCTGCCATTTTGACTTGGAACATCTTGCAAACGTTTGCTTCTGATTGGTGGGATGGAATATGAACCAGTTGGCATGGCGTTAAACCTCCATTAACGTCACAAACCCCTGCCCCAAGTCTGTTTTTAAAACTGATCGTTTCTAATTTTGCAACATGTACAAAAGTACAGTTATCTGATTCTCCCTCCAAATCTTCAAATGCAATAATGCAACTTGCTTCGTAAATAAACATTTTGATTTCGAACTTGTGTGAGAAGAACTGTTGGATGATGTATCTAATGTCACATTTTTATTTGTTAAATGTCATAGTGCCATATTTAATGCTGTGGCTACTGCTTCATCATTTATTTGACGCCTGAAAAGCCAAAGATTTTATTAGCAGTGAAACCTACCACCTTTCAGTAAAAAGTAGTTTTGGAAGCACTGTGGCATCTTGTAGGTATTCACATCTCGATGAGCAGATTATGTTGAAAAGTAGACCATATGTGTGGACAAAATGAAAGGAGCATCTTGACATGCAGTACCTGGTTCTCCTTTCTCTCCTTTGGCACCTTCCTTGCCATCTCTCCCGTCTCTGCCAGGTAGGCCGTTGTTTCCAGGGGTGCCGCATGCAATCACTGGGCAGCTGTTTGTGCTTTCTAAGTTACTCTTTGGGTCAGTCATGGCTGCTGTGAAGCGTGAGACTCCCAACGTGAAGATATAAATGGAAAGCAAAACATTCATGGTTGGTTTATCCTAATAGACCTGCAAGGAATCAAAGAAATTGCAAATTCATCAAATTCATCAAAGGGACCTTTTGGAGCATGATGATGTAACTACAACCTTACATCCAAGATCAGATGCATGACAAACTCAATGCCTGAACTCATCTACGCGTTATACATGGTCATATCACAGTCATTATCGCACGTTCATCACAATGTCGCAGTGCTTAATTTGAGCCGGTGGTTTCCAGTGCTCAGTACAGGCACTTAATTGTCAACACCTGGGCTTGTATCAGTCTGCCACATGGTGGCGCTGTTAAATATGACTATTGACTGCCGCCCAAGCCTTTCGTATAGCTTTGGGGGCCTAGAGTAGGCCGAATTGTCACTCTGTTAAGAGTGTGATGATTAGTAATTGTGTTGGTACTGCCATTGGAAGCGCTGGCAGGGGCAATGTGTGATGCAAGCTGCAGGAGCCTCCCAACGAGGGCCCTGGAACTTCTGTTTTATAAATTAAGCACAGCAATGTCGTGTTCTAGTATGACTTTAATTAGTGTTAGTTCTTGCAGATGACAGGCAGTGGCACTCATTTTTGAGAACCAGGACTTATTTTTCATCATCAGCCTTTGACCCAAGCAGAACAAGAGAGTAAAAGGCAGAAAGGCAAGCATGAAAGAGTCAAACAAAGATAAGTCTCTGCATTTACTGTTTCTTTTTTACACATTAAGAAATGGATCTACTTCACCAAACATACAGCTAGATAAATTAACTTGTTTCTTTCTCAAACGTTCATCCGTTTATCCATCAACATGGAAACCTACACTTCTTGATCAAAAGAAGTCTCTCTGCATCTCATCATACAAGAAAGACATCGGGAGGAGAGAAATGTAAAAAAAAATGAAACAGAATATTGGTGGCGATAATCCATGCGTTTTATGTGTTCAGATTTTCCTAAATAAAAAAGATATTTTAAATTCATCTCAGTCCCCAAAATTGAGCGCCAGTCCCCCACACACAACCAACGCCACACATCATGTAAACTAAATTCCCTTTAGTTGCTAGAGGTATTTTCCATAGGCAATTAATTATGAAGTTGAAACATTATCTCAAGATTCTGTTTGCCAAAAAAGCCATGTAGCTGGGTCATGATGATGTTGTGTTTGCATACTTTCCCCCCTAAATGAGCTATTTATTGCAAGGAGGGCAGATTGTTTAGTATGGTTGGTTGGTACTGGGAGTCACATGCGACAAAACAAAGATCTCTTCGCTGTACATCATTCTCTAAGGACCTTCCAGTGGTTGTCAATATAGCCTTGAAGCCATACATAGCGGGCTATACCAGCCATTAAAAACCCGCTCCAGTGTTAACAACCTGAACCGAAAGCGAGCCCATTTCACAAGGGAGCAGCCTTTTATGGAAGGTATAGCCTGCTACGGAGGGCTGTAAGGCTATTAGAACATTCCACCTCTAGAGAGTAGAATGTTGTAATTAGTAAATCAAAGGCCTCACAGAGCCTGAGAGCGTTGAAATCCCTTTGGGCTCCGTGAGGCCTTTGTTCACAGCAACAGCTGTGAAATAACATTGGAATGTTGATGCTCGGGTCTTCAACCAGCCATTAGAAGTGCAGAGCACTCCATTGTCATCAATGGAGCCTCAACATTCCAATGTTCTAATATCATTTAGCAACCCGGTCCAATATACTTCATGAAAGGGACATCATTATTCTGAATATCCAGCCAGGAATCTGCTCCTTTGTCACAGTATTCAGCTGAGAAAGCTAAGTGACCCCATGCCATGCACTACTCCTTCTCATTGCTGCGACCAAACTGGTTGATATCACTGTAAGTGGAAATCTGGTAAAAAACAGAGGAGGCTTGCCTTGAAGAAACGCCCAGAAAGATTGATTGTCCCAGTGAATTTGCTAATCACATAGAGCTCCCACTCCTGTATCTGAAGCATCTCAATGTTTAAAACTTTAGCAAACATGGGTTTTAGGTTCAAATTTAAAGCAATAATTCTCACACATAAAGCTGCTCATAAAAGAGGAAAGACATTATAGCATTGTTGGGGTAGGAATGTCTCCTAACCTGAGCAACACGATTGCATGTAAAACTGGTATAATGAGTTTTTCTTTGGGGCAGCTAACACTTCAATCTAGCCTTTGCTTTGAGGTCCAGGCTCGTGTCTAATAATTCTGATTCCCAGAACCCTTTCTCTGACCAGGAAGGACACACCAAGCTTGACCTCTAGGTTGAAGGACTACTGTCCATGTCCTGCCTTGTTAACATAAAGTTGCAACAGCAGCCTACGTGTTTGTGCATTGCAGTCCTGAACACATCTTGCTCCTGGTTCTGGTGGAGTGTGGTGCATAATGAGCCATTCCTATAAAGTTCCATTGATATGTAGTAACCAAACCCTTGATCTGACATCCTGTTTGCATGTCGAATATGAGTGTGCGAGACATGGTTGGTAGTATGTGATGTGGTGAGAGTATGGTGCTGAGATCAGCTGGATCAATTTTCAGTTGTCACTGGCACAAAATGAAGGTTCGAGTATAGCTTCTCCAGAGAGTGGACATGTCTTGCCTATAGACCTTGAGGTGAAGGGAGGACACACAGAAATTTAAGTGTGAGGGATGGAGACAGGTCTACCCATAGAAATGACATGATGGCTTTTAGCAGGGTATTGCTGATAAGCCATTCCTCAGCAATGCCCATTGGTTGATAGTAGATGAGGTGAGTTAGTCAGCAGATCCTGTTGTTAGAGGAGAAAGGTTTTTTAGAAGGGCCTGTCTGTTCTATCTTCCCCTAAGTGATGCTTCTGGAATGCTGATGATAGCCAGGTTCAGAGTTTTCCTACTGCATTGGGCTACTGGTTTGAAGACTCTTCCCTGGAGCTGGCATATTAAATATTTGCTGTGAAAGCCACCACCTCCCACAAAGTCTGTGACTGCACTGTAGCCAGAAAAAGTTATTTGAAAAGGAACCACCCCAATCTGGCTTCTAGACGTCGAGCAGTGAATCAACGTATGCTATATGCAAATACATATACATGTATGACCCAAACCATCCCATAATATTTCAGCTCAAAGGAAGGGGGTGCTCTGCAGTGTCCCTGAAGAGCTGCTATGATTCAGGGATGGTGTCTGCCTGACTACCAGCGTTCAGGAGATGAGAGAACATCACCTGAAGTCTAAGTAAATTGCTGGAGAGCTATGAGTCTGCCTAATGCCTAGAAGTCTGTCTGGCTGCTCAGAGAAGGGAGTGTGCCTCGCATTGCAGGAGGACAGACAGTCCAGAGGTGAAGAACAGCTGTGTTTCCACAGTGTCGAGCAACCCAAGAGCTGATAAGACCAGGAGTGTAACTGGTGTCATCCAGAGGCAGTGGGGGTGAGGTGTAGCCAAACCTTCCTGTGTGGTTCATTCGATGAATTGTGTGATGTATTGGCAACCTCCATGTGATACCCGCCCATTCAACATGACTGCAACATTACCAGAGGGACCAGTTCTGCTGCCCCTGATGTTCTACATGGCCTGAAAAGCCTATCAACACTGTGGTAGTGGAGGTTTCCCACTGACCTGGAAGCCACAACTGCTGAAAACATGGGGTGCCTGCTGAGGCCCTTTGTGCTGTTATTCTCCAGCAGTGAGATGTAAGAGATGGGGCTGTTACCCACAGCCTTGATCCCACTGGCTGAGGCAAGGACCATCCAACCACCAAGTGCACACCAGAAAGCTCCATGCTAAATTGCATCTCAGCGATTAGGTAACATGAGGCTTGAAATGATAGACTGATGGACTATGTCGTGGACTCAGAAAGTTAATCTCGCACTCATTAGAGAATAATGAGTCACAAGAAAGATGATTATTTTTACTCAAGACACATAACTAACTGAACTACAAGTTCGTGAGTGCCCGATCATGCCTCTTTTCATTCCTACTGGATTCACGTTGTTGGTGGTGTGTAAACTGTAGAAGTAGGCTAGGACCCAGTAGTTTACATTGTAGAACCCTCTAGCTGAAACCCTAGTGTGCATGATTTACTTTTGTTGTATTAATAAAGTTCCTTTTTTTTTTTTAATTAAGAGAAGCACTGGGCTGAACAGTCAATTATTGTACCCATTAATTGACTGTTGAGTTCTGAGTCTCTCCTTCCTAAATGCCTCCCTGAAAACCTATGACTGCTTGCCGTCACTTCTTGAGCAAAGTGCGTAAATAATTAAATTACCTGGCCCAGTTTGCAAACCCATAAGAGGACGGATCCCAGGACACCAAAAGCAAACAACATCAACCACCAATGTTGTGAACCAGTTGCCCCTGTCTGTCCAGAGACCGCTCTGAATGATGTGCGACATGCATACTTATAGTAGAGAGATCAAAAACTAAAACCTGTAATGTCTCCTGGGCAGAGCATCACTTTTGACGTGCTCGATGACACTTTCAATGTGCCCGCTCAGAGACGACCGGATATGAAGTCAGTAATAGCCTAACATGGAACCAGCTCACTGCCTCGGCTGAAGTACTTCATTTATTTGAGGCCACATAACACTGTGAATGCAATTGGAGTCATTCAAGTTAAAGGTTCCTAATTTATCACCCTGTATTTGGAGGTTCAACTGAACAAGGTTAAAACATACCGTTTGTGTTCCTGCACTCAACATCTTTTGTGTCTTCAACATTCCCCTGGTGAAGAGGCAGTCCCTCTCCATGAGTCCACAGCAGTGGCGGCTGGCAAGGCTCGCGAGTGTCAGGGCGGGCCCTGGGGTGGGGGGGGGGGGGGGACTGCAGAGATGGGAGGTCGCCTGAGGATGAGCAGAATTTTTTTTAAAAATGTTATTCGCTTACCTTCCCTCCGGGTCCTGTGTTTCTGCTCCTGCTCTCGTTGAGGAACAGAAAGCACAGCCAGACCCCACTGACCAATCACAATGCTGCAATGCAGAGTTGTGATTGGTAGGCACCCAGGCTTCCCTGACCAATCACAACACTGCAATGCAGCTTTGTGATTGGTTTTCAGCGCCCTGGTTTGACGCTCAACCAGGGAATTGGGGCCTGGGCATGTTCTCCATGCAGGTTGTAATGCAGCCTGCATGGAGAACGAGGAAAGTGTGCATGACTGGTTTGGGCAGCCCCAGAGGGTCGACCAAAGAGTCATTGCGAACTTAGGCGTGGGCAAACCTCTCCTCCCCTGCCCTGCTCCGAGAGCAGAGTAGCCACGCCCACCCGCCTGCCCGCAAAGCAGCACAAACATAATATGATAATAACTGAAAGTTATTATCATTTTATGTTTCCTCCTCTCACACTGCTTGAAAGGAATGGGGCAACTCTCCTCCACCATAGCAGGGGAGCCGCCACTGGTCCACAGGCACTTCACCTCTCCTGCAGCTGCTTAGTTTTTTGCTGCATAGTGAGATGTGATCAGAGGGCGATCTTAACTCACACAAGACTCACATGGAAACGTACATTTGTACAGTAAGTCTAATGATGTTACATTCTGCTTCAGCTGCTCCTTTGCTCACGTCTCTTGTTGGCTCTGAATATTAGCCCTGTGTGTCCCTCCACTTTTCACCATTGATAATTCTGCGATGGTTCTGCTGGATTAACCCCTTCTGTGCCACGCCCTTTCCCCCTCCTGTGCCGGGCGTTACATTAGTGGGTGGGGTTCATGACGAGTTAGTCTCGTCATGGGCACAGCGCGACCGTGCTCCATGACGAGACTATCTCGTCATGGGCACTGAAGAGGTTAAGGACTTCGAGACCCATACTGATGCGCTGGGCATTGAAAATCAGAAGTGTCTGAGAGGTTTGCAAATACACATTGTGGAGCATAGCATGTCAGGCCACTTCATCAAACACTGTGAGGGGAGAAATGACATTTTGGATGGCCACTGGGTGCGAGTCCTCACACTTCATAAAAAAATAGAATATATTCTTTATATTGAAAGAGCTGCTGGTCAGGCAGAAGTGATCACTCGCCACAGGAAGCAAGAGAGTGCCGGTGACGTGTTATGCCATATTCATTCATTCAAAAATCTTTATTTCGATCAATAAGATCATAAAAGATATGCATAACAGTAAGATTATTAAAAGCCGTGGAACATGAATTGCAATGCATTACATTGGCCATATTCAATAGTTATGTCCTGGAAAGTATTCAGTGAGGAGCTGAACTTTGCTCATGTTGCAGTAACATCCTGCCACATGTCGACACAGCTTTGGCAATGGCCATCAGGGGCCGCAAAACTGGGGCAATTGGCCATTTGAACAGCACATGCACGCAGACTGACAAAGACACTGCAAGACAAACACATGTATACCTGAAAAAAGTGTCACATTGAAAACAGGACAAGTCCAGACATACATCCTAATCGAAATGACAGGCAGAAAACATGGATGTAAGGAGCAGCTCTTCAGAAAGGTCTTCCTTGCCTGATCGAGTCAAACTATGCCAAGCAAGACCCTCTCAGTGACATCTCCATAGGTTTAATCAGTTCTTGTGGTATCTAAGGGACAATTTGCTTGGCTCATGGGCATACGCGGGACATGCACTCAGGCAATCAGGACATTAAACTATAAAGGCACCTTGGTCCTCGCATTGCGTGCATGAATCAAAATCGAGTGGAGCCCTATTTTCCTCATAGCCATAACTCAACAAATGCTGATCCACAAAACCATCGCAGGCGGAAGGCATATCTAGCAAACCTCCAGAGATTTGTGGTTCCAGAAAGAAGGCTGTTAGATCTGACCATTAACAAGATACTTTGTGGCATTTAACCTTGCTGCTTTTATTTGCTGTGCTTAATGTCTGCCTTACTTTATATATGTTGTCATTCATACCACATTTTTGCAATGAGTTGATTCCCGTAGTATCTTCCTCTCTAGAGCCCACTGGACATTGCCCAGCTCCTGAGCATTGTCGCACCTGTTTTATTATCAGAATTGCTGTGCCATCTCTAGCTATCTATATCCCCTTCATCACTGCTTCTCTTTCAGCCTCGTCTCAGACCCGGCACTGCCTTTGCCTGCGTACTCAGCATTAAGGAGCAACTCTGGGCAGATTCTGCGCCACTGACTCAAGCCCTGCCCATCGACCAGCAAGGACTGCTTTCTTCGCACCCCCACCTGCTCCATGGTTTCTCCCACAGTGAAGGCCACGCAGCGGAATGCTCAGTGAAGTCCAACGATGGCCTTCCAGACAGGTGTGCTCAATTTCTGAAGCCCAGTTGAGGTAATGCGCATGTGCGAACTCGCACTAGCATGACAACACAGTATACCAAGGCATAGTGGCTATCGATATACCGTGTCACGCGCCATCACATTATGCATTGAGTACCTGTTGACACTTTCAAGTCGGAATTTCTTTAATAGAGAATATCTATGTACATGTGTAGTAACATAGATTTAATTTTTTGTCTCCTGCACACTTGCCGTTCAGCGCATTTCACTCGGACTTAATTTCCCATGAAGCACAATAGCATGATGGCGTTTATAATCTCCCGCGTTTTTCTGACCACGGGGTTAAAACGACTGGCTTTTCCATTCCCTGTTATCGTCGGGGAAGCGACGAGGCCCAAGTAGGTGTTACAGGTGATCTGACACCCTTGATGAAATAGGTAGAATGGATGGAT
Organism: Triturus cristatus; assembly: GCF_964204655.1. Taxonomy (NCBI): domain Eukaryota; kingdom Metazoa; phylum Chordata; class Amphibia; order Caudata; family Salamandridae; genus Triturus; species Triturus cristatus. Next base: position 364,832,491 of record NC_140580.1, read on the forward strand.
TCTGAGATAGGGGCATGGTGGAAGGTACAAGTTCTGGCTAACTGTTTATTATTCTGCCTTATCTTATTCTGCCTTATCTTTCTCTCCACTACGTGTCTTCTGACCTAACCAATTTAGTGTTTAAATACTGGGGCATGCCCCCACTCCTCCCATGTAGCATATTAGCCTGACAACCCAGGGTAGGTTGCTTGTGTGTGATTATTGAATATGATACTGCATCCTACATGTTTCACAGATCATTGATTACAGATAACATCAAAACACATGTTCGTATTTGATTGTGTGGTGTGTATGTCTGTGAAGCTCTTGTGTTGGTTGGTTCCAACATCAAATATTCACATAGAGTTCTTAAAGGTGCTGTTTTGCTAAGTGATGGTGTGATTACGGACGTGCACGACTGTGTACAAAGCTTGACCCATCACAAGTCCATTGTTTTTAATCGCTTACAGGTCCCAGGGGGCAAAGGGTGACTCTGCCCATTGCATGCTATTTATGTAACATGTTGTGCATTTGTCCTGACAGGATAGTGTTAGGTTAACTGACATCTGTAAATGACATTTTTACGTGGCATATAGCTCATCCAGTCCTGATGAAAGCCTGGGGCCCATGTGTCCATTATAATTTAGGACTGAAACATGTCCACTTGTATGTATTATCTCCATAGTCCCTCTCCTTTATATTTTAATCATACCAGGAACACCACAAATAAAGGGATACCTCTGTGTTCTGAGTTAATCTTATTCGAAGACCGCAACTGGAGACTATCCAAAGTGCTCTCAGGAACATGGTCAAGCACATCCTGGATTTTAGGGACCAGGATGAGACCCGATGATAAAGTATGCCACCAATAGAATGTGTATGGGTCTAACAAACAAATATGAAATAATTTTGACTTGTTAGGGCCAAGCCTTATACCTTGTATAATAGGATACCTTTTGGTGGGACATGTTTAGATAGGTGGATGTATCCTAGCTTTTTTCTCTCCTCCCTTGCTTAGCATTGGATTCACCTGCTGGTCTTCTCTGTCAAACATTTGTGGTGGATACAGAAACTTTTAAAGAAAATCTTGCCTGCACCACACTTTTACAGGCACATTTTTGTGCCATTTCCTTTTAAATAAGATCATTATTTGACCATTCTCAGCATTGTGTGAGGCCAATCTCAGTGTTCTGCTGTATCTTTGCAAGTAGTCTTTCTTCCAGAGCCACAGTCAATGCTCTGAATGTTCTTCCTTTATTTAACCACAAAACAATGTATCTGCATTTTTCTTTGGTCTGTTTGCAGCACAGAGTGCTCGTGAACCATACATTTCTCAGTGAGCCCAGAACACCCTCTGTGATATGGGAAAAGTGCATTAGCTTGGCTAAAAATTAAATGCTTGCTCCTGACAGCAACTCTTTTGACTCTAACAGAAAAGTTCATGTTATTGAATTTACTTGCTATCAGGGATGAAAATAATTTTTAACATATGCCTACTCTGCCAGTTCTGCAAGAAGTTGTTCATAGAGATTATGATTGCTTTACAGAGGCCATGGATAAGTGTAAAGTACCTTTTACAGAAGACCACCAGATACTTATAGAGAGATTGAATTTTTAGGCATGTCACCAACTTGTTAATGAGTTAATAGATTCATATGCAGGCCACTCAGGGTTCTGGCTGATAAATGTGACTTAGTGCCAATAAGGATATGTATATCAGGGATCAGATAATCAATAGATGCTCCAACACAGAGGCGTAACACAGGCCCCCGTAGCGCCCACGGTGCGGGGGGGCCCCAAGCTCCAGGGGGGCCCCTCAGCACAGCACTCTGGCCGGAGAGCTCCTGACTGAGCTCAGAGGGGGCCCCTCCACGCACCTTGCAGGGAGGCCCCTCCAAGTTTCATTACGCCAGTGCTCCAACGAGAAGATTCAGGAGCCGCTTTTGGGTTCTCGTAATCCCAAATTACTGGAAACCATTTGCCACTGTCGAGGGTATTGAGCAACAAATTGCTTCTTTTAAAACCCTGAATGTGGATTCAGTGAACAGTGAAGTGGTAGCCGTCTCTTGGAATAATTCTCATGAATTTAAAACAGACAGATACAAGGGCAAAAATTCGAATGTACCCTATAGTTATTTATTTATTTGCTTGTCATGCATAGTTAATTAAAACCATTGCATGTTCAAAAATGCAAAAGGATAAACACATTAAAACAACGCCGAATGGCATACGATGCATTTCTATTTCATTTTGGCTAAGCCTGACTAGTGTTTAAAACTGTACAATTCCAGGATATGCTCAGCAATAAAATATTTAAAATAAATGTAGAAGTCCACAGGAGTCAGCTTGGATTGAAGTCGTAATATGCTCTATGTCAAGAGGGCCACCCGATTTAGGGGTATATCAGCAACAACCGGCGATAATTACAGCTAAGCGCACTTAGCGCTAGGATAATTATCGCCGGCTAGCGTCGATTTTTATCGCTGAGATAGCGTGCTATTAGCAACGCTTATCTCAAAAGCGATAAAGATCCTAGCGCTAACTGCCAAACGTGAGATTATCGCTGGAAACCCAGCGATAATCTCACGAAGTTTGGCGTTAGCATGATGATAGGGCCTCACATACTTAGCCATGATATCCACCTTCCATAGGATATCATTGCTCAGTCAGTCCTGAAGCAGGCATAAGGAAAGTAGGGAAACAGGGGTTATCGCTACTTTTCTTGCCGCTATGCTTCATAGCGTGGGGCTTGATGATAGGAGAAATGTCGCTTAGCGACGTTTCTCCAGTCATGTCAGGTCAGGAACGCCCACTTTGCATCTCATTAGAGATGCAAAGCTGGGCGTTAAGAATCCGGACGCTAATGCAAGGTTTCACGTGATAGCGTGACCTTGCTAATTAGGCAATAAAATTATCGCCGCTTTTCTCCCGAAAACGGACGTAAAAGCGGCGATAATTTTATATCGCCTCGTTGCTGATATGCCCCTTTGTGCCTGTTGGTAAAGTGCTGAAAAGCACTAAAAGTTGATTTTAACCACATTTAAAAGATTCTTAGTATACATTTAGAAAATAAAAAAAGAAAAAACTGGACAATCTTTATAGAATAAAAGTACCTAGAAAAATATCATCTCTTGCTCAACCAGTTGAACCTGAAGTGCCAGAATGTGTTAGACGTCTTGGTAACTTGGTTGCTGAAGCTCGAATGCGCGGCGAACTCACCCAAAGTCTCAGCAGTTTATACTGTTCCAGAGGTTAATTTTCAATGTGGTGCCGGGAATCACAATAGTTTACAATTAATCTGGGGATCTGTAGAATTGAGACACTTTATAATGGCCAACCGACAAGTTCGAATCCCCTGTTTGTCGAATAGGGATTTCAGCAGTAAATTCCGTTGCTTCTCTAACGCTGGATATATGCAAACCTGATGCATAATGTTACTTTGGGGCATCACATAATCTGCACAATTTAGAGCCTTTGTGTTTCCATATTGTTTGATCAGCCAGAGATGGCAGGACCCCAAGCCTGATGGGCAACAGTTTACCCTTTAGATGTGCTGGGTAGGTCGTGCTAAGCAATGCTACTTGTTTTAAGGTGTCATACGATTGTAATGTCATCCAAGCGTGGGATCGAGCAGTGAATTTATACTTATCGTCAATAAGGGAGTGCAATCTAGCAGATTTATTGATGGAACTGCAGAACGCTGTGTACTGTAAGTTTAGATGCCAAAAGTCTTGTATGTGTTTCTTGTAGTGAAGACTTCATATATTTACCATAATTCGAGAAGGGGTCACTTTCAAGGGCCTGCCACAGAGCACTGACCTATACTGATTTAAAAAATATGTGTACTTTCTGTGGTTCCAAATTTCATGTATTGTCCTGAAAGCAATGCCTTGTTACAACCACTAATGCTTTAAAAGAGGTCAACTAGGTAATTTCTCCTATGTGTATGTGTGTAAGAAGTGGTATTTAAGAGCTTAGAAAGTTTATTTGAGCAGGAAAAGGCTGTTCTTGCGCTTCAGAGGCACCGGAGGTTTCACGCATCACCATAAGCCCACCGGCAGGCTGCACTTCAAGTCCTGTGGCCCCCACCCTGATTCTGCCACCTACCAGCAGTAGCGCTGCCGTGAGGGGAACGGCACTCGCTCTAAAACAACTACAGCCCCCAGAGGCCCCTGCGAGGGTGACGCGCCGGTCAACTGCACCTGGAGGCATTTAAATCATCGGAGCGCCTTCCGCAGTGCGGGACGCGCTTCAGAGGCACCGGAGGTTTCACGCATCATCATAAGCCCACCGGCAGGCTGCACTTCAAGTCCTGTGGCCCCCACCCTGATTCTGCCACCTACCAGCAGTAGCGCTGCCGTGAGGGGAACGGCACTCGCTCTAAAACAACTACAGCCCCCAGAGGCCCCTGCGAGGGTCACGCGCCGGTCAACTGCACCTGGAGGCATTTAAATCATCGGAGCGCCTCCCGCAGTGCGGGACGCGCTTCAGAGGCACCGGAGGTTTCACGCATCACCATAAGCCCACCGGCAGGCTGCACTTCAAGTCCTGTGGCCCCCACCCTGATTCTGCCACCTACCAGCAGTAGCGCTGCCGTGAGGGGAACGGCACTCGCTCTAAAACAACTACAGCCCCCAGAGGCCCCTGCGAGGGTGACGCGCCGGACAACTGCACCTGGAGGCATTTAAATCATCGGAGCGCCTCCCGCAGCGCGGGACGCGCGCGGGCAGCGCCCGGGCGAAGCCCGGGCCAAGGGCGGGCCCGTCCTTGCCCGTCATAGCCCGGAATAGGCTGGGCTGGGCCACGTTATTTGGCTGGAGTGTCTTACATGAGTGCCATTGAAGAGATCCAACAATAATTAAAGGTACTGTTTTCATCTGTGCTGGACTGTTAGCCCATATATTGATCATTTTTGTACCCTTAAATTCCGTTGTTCGAAACGTTTGCTCCCTGTAATCAAAATGAACAAAGCCAAGGGTACCTTGGGTAATAGGGTGGTGGATACCCTGGATGCATTTTTATCAAGGGCTAACTCAGTACTGACTCAGGAGATCCTGGATACAGAACGCAGACTTTCTTTAGAACCCCTTAACTCTACGAACAGGCTATCAGCTACACCAGAACTCCTCTTATTATCAGATTTAGGTGCTACTGAGGGGTCCTCGCCTATTATATCGATGTCTCATGAGGAGACGGATATACCTGAGGTTGAGGAAGCAGCAACTGTGGATAAAGGGATGATCACCAGGGGAAAACAGGGTAAAAATAAAACAGCCAAGGCACCAAACCCCAGAAAGAAGGGAAAAAGGGAATACAAGCCAGTGGGTGCACATGGAAATGAGGGCGGGGTAACAGGCAATGTAATTACTGACCTTTCCAACAATATCGGGGTGGGACAGGTAACTAAGAAAGTTATTGAGGGTAATCAGATACACGAGGGCTACTCTGAAACTCTAGAAAGGCTACTGCAAAAGCTTTTGGATCCGATCCTAAAAAAGCTTATAAGTATAGAGGACAGACTAGCAACTATAGAGAGGAACAGTGGGGGGAAATCTGACAGCAGAGTAGATATTGCTCCAAATACCAGTGAAGAGGTATCTTCAAGTGGCAATTCTAAGGCTCATAAGATTGATTCGGTAGTGAGAAGTGAGGTTCCAACTAACATAGCCGTTCAACCTCCTTCATTGACTGAAGCTAGACCTATTCAGGGACCATAGGAATCTAATAAACACCATAGTACCACTGATAATTTTATGATCAGCCAGGAACGGACACCTCCCGATTATCATCCGCAGGGACCCCATTCGATTGATCTACCATGGGAGTCCGCACCTTATACTGTGATCCTAGGTAATGTCCCCCAGCTGAAGGAAGGGGTCACAGAAGACTTTGATCAACTTAAAAACAAACTGAATCAATGGTTTAGTAACAATATATATAGGGGGCAGGATGTTAATAGATTCATAATTATGGCCCGTAGAATTAAATGGATAGGCAAAAGGACTAAATCTTATGACGGTGATTGTATTGTTTTGAACTTCGATAACCCACACACCACCAAAAAAATCCTACAGGAATTTCAAATGGGCTATTCGGGTTCCGGCTCTAACATAGAGATTTTGTCCCTTAGATACTTCTATCCTTAGGAACCGTGGTCACACAGACTTGATAATAATAGGAAAGATTCTACACAATTAAGGGACATCACAAGACAGAATTTTTTTGGCCAATCAAATAATCGACTTCCACATTTGTGGAACAGGGTTAACCCCCCTCTTCCTCAAGGATTAGAGATAAGGAATAGATTTCAGCCTCTATCAGACATCGAGGAGTGTGACTGGCTAACTTCTCAGGCTCCAGACAAAATAGATTCCCAAATTCCTATACAGGCACAAAGTAGAGAAAATGTAACTGATAATTTTTCGGCCCATAAAAAGAACATTCTATCCTGGAATATTGCTGGGCTGGCCAGGAAGAGTAACGATCCTCGCTGGATTGCGTTTGTTACCCAGTATAGGATCATTAACTTGCAGGAAACATGGGATATGGATAATAATTACTATCTAGATGGTTATCAGACCTTTTTTCTTTCGGCCTCTCCTTCGGCCAGTGGCAGGCCCAAGGGAGGTCTCGTAACATATGTCTCATTAGACATTAAATGCGAGGTGCGTATGATTACTCATCCTCATCCCGGAATCCTAGCAATTACTCTAAGGAAGGGACACGCAGAGTGGGGGATAATACATTTTTACAATTCCCCTTCTACAGTAGAAGAAGGAGGAAATATCAAGTCCCTGGCCACATTTATAAGAAAATACATGGCCAATATCCTACATAATCTGATTATCACAGGGGACTTCAATATTCACCCATGTGGGAATCCCTCTATCACTTGTCTAGCAAATTTAGGCTGCCCACTAATATCTGGTTTTCACTTTGAGCACACAACACACGGTGATGAATTAAATGACTTGCTGTGTGAATTTGATATGGGGTCAGTTATGTCTCACATGAGCCCGTCCACACTGTATACCACTCCTACCTTCATAGGCAAAGGGACTGGTACTTTTATTGATTATATCTTAATTTCATCTGCCTTAACTCCCCATTTAGGGGATTTTACTATCTTAATTAATGAATTTAGCGACCATAATCCGTTGTCGGTTTACCTTGGTGGTATATTGTTTGATTCTATAGGCTCTAAATCAACCATAGGAGTATTAAGACCCACTGATGGGAAAAGGAGGTTAAAGTGGACCCAAATATTGCCCAGCATTTTTAACGAAAACGTAAAGATCCATTGCCTGGAAGAAATTGACACCTGTAAAACCGTAGGAACAACGGCAAGATCCATCCTTGATGCTTTTGGCAGTTTATCCACAAAAGTATCTGAACTACTGTTAACAAACTCTGGTCAAAATGGTAACTATGGCCCCAAATGGTTTGATAAAAACTGATCAAAAGCTGCTAGACTACTAAAAGAAGCACTTACAAAAAAGCCCAGAGACCCTGTAGCGGTACGCAATTTGAGGAAGTCGTACAGGGATACCCTAGCGTTACGTAAATCGTCATTAAAAGAAGAGGCCTGGGAAGAATTAATAGATAGCAGCAAATTAAAAGACAGTACAAGATTCTGGAAGATTGTAAATGGTCCCTTATTTCAACAAGTGGGAGGTGATGGACTGGTGGCTCACATTGGAGAAAGTGACTGGATCAATCATTTCAAAACAATGTTTGACTGCTCGATTGATCTTAATGATAGTAGAGTGAGCTGTAGAGCCACGCCTGCCATAACATTCACTGAATCGGAGATTTTGGATGGAATAATGGGCCTGACCAGTAATAAAGCTCCAGGGCCTGATGGGATTCCCTCAGATCTATATAAATCAGATCCCCATTTTTGGGCAACTATTCTTTGCCCGGTATTTAATGCGGCAGCCACAGAAGGCTGTTTAAGTAGCTGGGCATTATCCACCATAGTGCCGGTATTTAAAAAAGGGGATAGAAACGACACGAGCTGCTATAGACCAATATCACTTATAGACTCGGTCGTGAAGGTAATGGGGCGTGCCATTCTAACCAGGCTGAAGGATTGGGCGGTTGAAAACAAGATCTTAACAGACTGCCAGTACGGTTTCCACGCAGGAAGCTCGACCACTACACAGTGTCTTAACCTGTACCTATTACTCAATAAATACACTGTGGTGAAAACTGGTTCGCTCCATCTCGCCTTCATGGACCTCTCATCAGCTTTTGATTGTGTCAATAGATCAAAGCTTTGGGTGGCCATGGAGGCGAGAGGGGTTGACGTGGGGCTGATCAACTTTTTACGGGATCTGCATTCTTCAACACGAGCAAATGTCAGGTACGTGAAGGATTTAAAAGTTACATCTGACTTTCCCATCAGGAAAGGTGTTAGGCAGGGTTGTATTATGGCTCCATTTTTATTTAACTTCTATATCAACGATCTTGAGAGGACCCTGGTAGAGACTGGTGCAGATTTTCCGCGTGCAGCGGGAAGGGGTATCCCTGTCCTGCTGTACGCGGATGATGCTGTACTTTTGTCTAGAACTGAAAATGGGCTCCAGACCCTACTAAACTCCTTCCACGGGTTTATGACCAAGCTAGACCTGAAAATAAACAGTACAAAGTCCTATATCATGAGCTTGGGCAAACGACCAGGGAGGACCTTTATTTTCAAAACAGGGGGAGATTTAATACCCAATACTAGGGTTTTCTCTTATCTGGGAGTATTATTCGACGACAAATTAAAGTGGGATGCCGTCATACACAAAAAAAGGGGGGAGATGGTCCGGGCAAATGCAGCAATCTTTAACTTTGCCTCCAAAATAGGGAAGAAACCAACAGGGGCCATGCTTAATGTATATAGAGCAAAAAGCGTTGCCATAGCTACCTATGGTAGCGAGTTATGGGGACGTGCTGAGATAAACCCCTTACAGGTCGAGGAAAACAAGTTCTTAAAAAGACTCTTATGTGTTCCATCAAGTACTTCTAACTTGGTGGTCCACGAAGAACTTGGTGTACCTTATATAGCTGACCAGTTAGCAATGAGTCCCATGACCTTCTGGCTTCAATGTTGGCTTAACCAAGACATACCCTTGACCCATGAAATACTTAGGGATTGTCTGGCTCTGGAGAACAAGGCACGGATCCCGTGGTTTTCTTATATCAAACAGGGATTCGAATCAATAGGAAGGGGTTCCTTGTTTTCCAAACCTGAAGAGATCCACAAAAAAGATATTCAAATGGTCAAATCCCTCTTTTTGAATTATAGGACACAGGGAAGGGAAGAGATTGAGCTTACTAAACCCAGTGTCCGATCACATATAGCCCTAATAACCACCCATACTGCTGAACCCTACCTACTGACTACTCTCACAACCCATGAAAAAATTTTATTAACTAGATTTAGATGCAATACATTTCATCTCCTACTGGCTAGACCTAAAATGAGTCACCGGGGACAGATGTCACCGGTATGTGGGTGTGATGGGCAGTCTCCACAAAACTTAACACATTTTATGTTTTTTTGCAACTTTTACTCTGTCCCAAGGAAAACTTACCTGACACCAATGCTGAAGAAAATGAAGTTTACCCAGGTTAAACCTGCTTTAATGTTCTTACAATTATTGCATATGGACTGTATATATTTTATTGTCCGTTTTTTAAAATCTACTATGAAATCAAGAGCGGATATGGATTGCTAAATTGTCAATGGTACTTTACTTCTTTTTAACTGGTCTGTGATTTTTAATTTTGTATGTATGTGACTTTTTATGAATTTATATACTAAATTCGAAATAAAGTATCTCTTGACTTGACTTGACTTGGCTGTTCTTGAAGATTCTAATGACAACATGGTTCTTGGATTGAAAGTTGAGGTTCCTCAATGAAGTAAGGTTGAAGATTATGTGGGTGAGTTTGAGGAGTGTGTCATAGAATAGAGTATTCATGTGGATTCCAATCTAGAAACCAGATCTACCAACGCAGAGCAAGAAATTAGTGTGGATATTTCAGATGCTATTATCATTTGGCGGAAAACCATTATAAACCTCCCAAATGTATAATTTAAATAGGAAGCAAGAAAGTGGATGTTATGGTGGATTTCAGTACACTTTTAATATTGTTTCTGATGTGTATTTCAGTCAGCATTGGAAAAAACAATAGATGGAGCCTAATGTTAAATTAATGTTTGTGGGTATATTTCGAAGAGAATAGATACGTTAGGATATTTTACCACAACTCTAAGTTTCTAAGACATGTATATGAGGTAAGGTGTATGTTGCCTTTGATGGTCAGAATGTTTTAGATTGGAGACTACATTCGGCCGTATGCCGGAGTTTACTACCCCCAACCCTGCTCCTCCCCTGCCCGCCCCACCGCCCTGTAGCACTCCCTCAAGGAGCTGCCACTGGATTCCGACGAACCGAATGCCGTTCTGAGCCTTTCCCAACTGTATCGTAATCGACCCCTAGGTCTATAGGTGTGTCATTTATTTTCCTGCCTCAATTGTTTTCTTTGGAAGTGTTTTGCAGCACTTGTCACTGGCCATGTGTGGTTACTGATTTACTTTAAGGATGGGTTGGAGACCATTTACATTTGTTTTTACATTCAATTCAATTCAATTTATTTATTATGTTTTGGCACTACAAAGAGGGCCACACAAACAAAATACACAAAATACATATACATATTCCATCATAAAAAGAAAAAATAAACAATTACAACATTCTCCATCAAAAAGGGCATACTATGACACAATCCTCCTCATTTCATCAATAAATATCTAAAAAACCTTTAAAAAAGTTAAAAATATTGAAGCAAAACATTTCATTGGGAGGGGTATATAAAGCTTTTAAAAAGGAATTCGCATCAAGGATTCCTAATTGTAGACAAATTGATTTTAACCACCTTAAACGAAGTAAACGTAAAGCAGGACAAATAAACAATACATGAGTACGATCCTGTGCTGACATATTACAGAGATTACATAGGGGGGAAGACCCATACCATTTAGCCAAGAGGGAATTAAGCGGCAATAAATCTTGCCTCAAAAGAAACCAAAATCTCCGAATACCATGTGTTAAATTCCAAAATACATAAGGTTGAACAAACTTCCTAGAGTAAGTATTACACAGTAGGGCACTTCGCTTCTTAGCTATCATGGATTCGTTATCCCTCCTGAAGCAAAGAGACCAAGAAGCCTGCTTCAAAAGAGATTTTAGTTGGGAAGAAGGAATAATAAAAATAGAACTCTCATCTAATTCAAGAAGTGCCACTGCCTTTCTGAAATTCTTAACAATTTGAGAGTGCTCTTTAAAACTTCCCAATAATTCTCTCTTGAGAAGGGATCTCAAAGTCCCCATTTCTCCTCTGGCAAGGCTGGCGACCCAACGTACTAATGCAGACAGGCCCTGTACCCAACTGCTACGCAGACCAAATTCTAGTCTAAGAGCAGCTGTAGAGCAAGCAGAATTCAGGGTGGTTAAAGACCTTAATAATTTTCCTTCAATCATATGAAGGAAGCCCCAGTGTTTTAAATCCATCAATTCTATTCCGTATAGGAGGGTTGAGGGGATTTTTGCCTTATAAACCTCTAATAAAAGAGCAAAATGTCTTCTCCCTGTAGCGGAATAAAGAGAACTCAAGCTTTTGCCTTGAGACAGGGCTTTACGAGAGTTGTTATCAATGTGTTGCCTCTCGCTCAGGTTTGCTGAAACAATTCTTCCTAAAAAGGTATATGATTTAACCACTTCTAATTTCTGCCCACCTACTGACCAACCATAATTCTCAGATTTGGATTTTTTCCTCCCTGTGATGCACATAATTTTACTTTTTGAGGCATTTATCTTCAAAAAGTGGGACTCAGCAAAATCATGTAAAGCCTGCAGACGATTAGCTAAGCCTTTAGGAGTTAAATCTAAAATTAAAATATCGTCAGCATATAAAAGGCAGGCTATAGTATAACCCCCCACTACCGGGGCTATACCAACACAAGATGCGAGCGAGTTTGGAAGATCAGCAATATACAGGGAGAACAACAGAGGAGCCAGAAGACAACCTTGTTTTAAACCATTAGTGGAGCGAATAGCACACGAGAGTCCCCTTTCTCCACCCTGTAACACTCGACACCAAGTGTCCGAATGTAGAGATCGTACTAGGTCTAATAGAAGAGGGGGCATACCTAATATAGCTAGCTTTCTCCACAGCAGAGGACGATCCACTTTGTCGAATGCTGTAGAGAAATCAATAAAAGCCGCATAGACTCCTCCACCCCGAACTCTTACGTATTTGTCCAGGATAACCTGCAGGGCTGTAAGGTTATCCAAAGTACTATGCCCTTTGCGGTAGCCCGTTTGTTCAAGAGGCAAAATCTGATTCGCCTCGACCCAATCAGTGATTAAAGCTAGAAGGCATTTGGAAAAGACTTTTCCAATAGCATCAAGGAGAGCTATCTGACGATAGTTCATTGGATTATTCCTATCGCCCTTCTTGAACAGGGGCACCAAAATGCTCCCCTTCCAAGAGGATGGCACAGTCTTACTTGAAAAGCAAGCACTAAATAAAGGAAAGAGGATTTTACTCCATAGAACAGGATCTAACTTTAGTATCGAAATGGGAAGTTCATCGGGCCCCATAGCTCCAGAGGAACGCATATCCTTAATAGCCATTTCAATGGTTTTCTCTGAAGGGGCTTCAATAGAAAGCTCAACATCTCTCGGAGCTTCTAAGGAGCACTCACCTTCAAATGTTACGCCATTCCCAGAATAAAGGGCGGAGATAAACGACACCCATAATGATTCGGCAATAGGAATAGGATGAGGGCTGACTCTAGCTCCACAACCCTCTCCGATGAGAGACCAACATTTTCTAGTATTGCCATGAACAACCGCCTCCCTTAATCTGATCCAAAGAGAATCCTCTTTTTCCTTTTTAAGTTTCTTCTTGATGCGACTTCTCCTTCTTTTTAACAAATATATTTTGTTTTTTAATTCAGTAGATCTACACAGAAATTGTTCCCGCACTAACCTGTTTATTGCCTTATTTAAAGGGATCAGCGAACTGGGAACAAAGCTCCTCTTTTTGGAAAAGGAGGATCTATTAGCAACTCGAATAACCTCCTTCATAAAATCCTCGAAATGAGTCAGTTCAGAACCCTGCCAATAGATCAATTCTAGGATAGTTTTTCCTAAAATACACTTCAGACCCTTCCTGGCTTTAAAATTCCAGAAACATCTTCCAGTATTCTTATGAAAATTAAATATATCGCTATTAAGATGCCATGAGTCAGAATTTGGAAAAAATAAAGACAAATCTATAGTGATCACGTTGTGATCACTAAATAATGTCGGTAAGACTACCAGATCTTTTACTAGAGAAAAGACATCATAGTCAATAATTACATAATCCAAGATTGACTGACTGAAGGGGGATCTATGAGTATAGTTAGCAGGAAAATCGGAGGGAAGCCTACCATTCACTATTATCCCCTCAGTTGCAGAAAGTTCTTCCAATAACAACTTCCCTCTTTTATTAGTTTTAATTTTATTAGGGAAGAGAATCTGAGGGATAAGGTAGGCTTCTTCTTTACATTTATTTCTGAATAACTCTAAACTAGTGTTGGAAACCTTACAATTAAAATCGCCAACTAACAGTACATGGGGGGATGGATCTAGCTTTTTTAGCTGTTTAATGTATGAAAAGACTTGCTTCAATAAAATATTAAAACATTCATCCGGGGGAATATATACATTTATTATTACTAATGAAGTATTGGTACCCCAACTTGATTGCGAGCAGAGGGTCACTGCCTGAAAGAGATTCTTTGGATCAACATAATGTGTAAAATTCCATTTCAATCTATTTGACAAGAGGCACGCAAGACCACCTTTTGCATGCCCTTTCTTTGAAGGTAATGCCCTTGCCTCGAGGACAAAATAGTCTTTTCCTGCATATAAACTACTAGAACACCAGGTCTCTTGGAGGCAAATAATGCTAGCTTTCATAGAGAATAAATACTGTAATTTCTCAGCATTATTATGAATACCAGCAGCATTCCAAGAGATTACTTTTAAACTATTGCTAAAGATGTTGAAAAAGCTTAGGATTGTCTAAAGTTTTAGTAGACAAAACCCCAGGCAACCAATTCTACTGAGAATTTTCATTGTTTGGGGGAATATTCTGGGTAAGCGAAACTGGCTTTACCTGAGTCACCCGGCGTGTATTTTTTGAAACAGAAATCTTTAATTCATCATATAGGGAAAAGAGAGTATCTTGACCATTGCCCTGCTGAGAAAGTCTATTTGGAGGGAAACAATTTCTCCCAAAGGGGAGAACAGGTAAAACATCAATTCCCCTACACTGAAAACTCTCGGCCTGTTGTAGAATAAGGTTTAATATAAGTTTAGAATAGAATTTTACCCTAACAAAGGGAGCGGACGCTGTTCCCAATATAGAGACTAAATCAATATCATTAGATTGAATCAATTTTAGGCTCTCAATATCCTTAAAATATTTGAGTAGCCATGCTCTATTTAGGGATAAGTCTGAATCAAATAAGGGTAAAAAATCTACTGTAAATGTATCTACATAGACTTCAGGAATTTTTGAGGGCAAATGCTGGGGCCGTACCTCTCCCACATCCAAAGCAGGAAAAACGGGGGCAAAAGGATCAAGAGCTACAGACCGCCCAGGCGATTCTACCTCGGGCAGGGGAGTTGCCCATCTCCCTACATCCGATGGGGGACCATTCCCAGGGCAATCAGAAATAATTTCTGTGCCCGGGACTGAGAGCTTTAAGATATCAGAAGAATGGGAAACCACCTCCTTGCACATTAATTCTCCCGTCATTTGGAACTTAGAGTCTAAGACCTGGGAATCCTCAAAAATGATTTGTTTCTGCTTTTTCTTTCTGAATCTACGGATTGGTTTCCTCTTTTTTCCTAGATTCTTTCTTTGTTTTCTAATTTTTCCCTTTTCAACCCCCCCTGATCCCTTTGATTCAGGTAAAAAGATTGAAAATAGTTCTCTTTCAAGATTTGGAGCAGCAACCTCAATGATTTCTTCTTCAATTTCAAGGTCGCAAAGCTTTGCGCAATTAGATACGGGTAAAATGGGAGCTACAGGGGGCTTATTTTGAACTGAGTTTTCATTTTCATTTAAGAGCACGCTACCCAACTCATGCCCCAGAGGGCTTACTTTAGAAACAACATCAGGAACCTTTTCCGGAGCTTTTAACACTAAAGCTTTTAGTATCTGGGTGACTGATTCCAGAATGCAATCGGAACTTCCCACAAATTTACTCAATAACTGTAGGATGGATGCCAGCAGATGTTCCAATGCGATCAAGGATTCAGAAATCGGTTTTTCCACTTTATCATAACCGAGTAGACCCTTATGACCAGTGTCAGATAAATTAAGCAGTGGACTCATGGAAAAATTAGACTGAGAAAAAATATCTGGCAATTTTAGAGAAGGGGTACTACTAAAAAGAAAGAGACCAGAGGAAGACACACCAGTCGGGGGTTTAATCACTTCAGGTAAATTCAAAGGACCGTCAGCTAAGTATCGACCACAGAGCTCCAGGTCAATACTTGACAACTGAGAAACTCCCTTACTGTCCGTCATTAATTGTGGACCTCCAATGGGGTCAGCAAGGGGAAACTCTGCAGAGACGGCAGGCGCATTGGTTTGCTGCCCAGTCTTAGGATAAAAAGAAACATCCCCATTATTTCCTGACCTATCGGATGGCGGTGGGAAGGGATCTTCAGGAGGAGGGATGTCTGACTGATCTTTTTTCCCCCTGCTAGATACCGTCTTCTCCCAAAATTGAGGCAGCAGGGACTGACCCTTTAGTAGCAAATTACTAGAAGATCTGTTGCTAGGGGAAATGGGTTTTGACATTATACAGACCCTATCCCCTATTACTCTCCCGGACCGTAGTTTTTTGGCTGACATCTTTATATAACAAAGTACTATAACCCCAAAAGAATACAATAAATATATGTTAAAATTAAAAAAAGATGAAATATTTGAGGGAGAGTGACGAAGGGTTCCTAATCACAAGGAGAATGTGCACACCAGAAAAATATAATACAAATAATAAAAAATATTTTAACACAATCGATAAATAGATAGGCCCAGTCCAGTCTCCTCGAGCCTCTGAGGGCCACAGAGGGCCCGCCCTTTGCCCGGGCTTAGCCCGGCACTGCCCGCGCGCTGTCCCGCGACGCGGGAGGTATGCAGAAATTTAAAGCGCCTCCGGGCGCGTGAATAACGTCACCTGATTGGCCCACCGGAGCAGGGGAGGCTGGGGTGTGTAGTTGTCTCCACTCGGCGGCCGCGATTTCAGCAAGGCGACGGCGGGAGAAAATGGGTCCAGGAGCAGCCAGAGCTACAGCAAGGAGCTGCAGATAAGTTTTAAATGGGTCCCAGAGTTCGCCACAGCGTCAGGGCAACACCCGCTCCCCCGGAGGTATGCAGAAATTTAAAGCGCCTCCGGGCGCGTGAATAACGTCACCTGATTGGCCCACTGGAGCAGGGGAGGCTGGGGTGTGTAGTTGTCTCCACTCGGCGGCCGCGATTTCAGCAAGGCGACGGCGGGAGAAAATGGGTCCAGGAGCAGCTAGAGCTACAGCAAGGAGCTGCAGATAAGTTTTAAATGGGTCCCAGAGTTCGCCACAGCGTCAGGGCAACACCCGCTCCCCCGGAGGTATGCAGAAATTTAAAACGCCTCCGGGCGCGTGAATAACGTCACCTGATTGGCCCACCGGAGCAGGGGAGGCTGGGGTGTGTAGTTGTCTCCACTCGGCGGCCGCGATTTCAGCAAGGCGACGGCGGGAGAAAATGGGTCCAGGAGCAGCCAGAGCTACAGCAAGGAGCTGCAGATAAGTTTTAAATGGGTCCCAGAGTTCGCCACAGCGTCAGGGCAACACCCGCTCCCCCGGAGGTATGCAGAAATTTAAAGCGCCTCCGGGCGCGTGAATAACGTCACCTGATTGGCCCACCGGAGCAGGGGAGGCTGGGGTGTGTAGTTGTCTCCACTCGGCGGCCGCGATTTCAGCAAGGCGACGGCGGGAGAAAATGGGTCCAGGAGCAGCCAGAGCTACAGCAAGGAGCTGCAGATAAGTTTTAAATGGGTCCCAGAGTTCGCCACAGCGTCAGGGCAACACCCGCTCCCCCGGAGGTATGCAGAAATTTAAAGCGCCTCCGGGCGCGTGAATAACGTCACCTGATTGGCCCACCGGAGCAGGGGAGGCTGGGGTGTGTAGTTGTCTCCACTCGGCGGCCGCGATTTCAGCAAGGCGACGGCGGGAGAAAATGGGTCCAGGAGCAGCCAGAGCTACAGCAAGGAGCTGCAGATAAGTTTTAAATGGGTCCCAGAGTTCGCCACAGCGTCAGGGCAACACCCGCTTCCCCGGAGGTATGCAGAAATTTAAAGCGCCTCCGGGCGCGTGAATAACGTCACCTGATTGGCCCACCGGAGCAGGGGAGGCTGGGGTGTGTAGTTGTCTCCACTCGGCGGCCGCGATTTCAGCAAGGCGACGGTGGGAGAAAATGGGTCCAGGAGCAGCCAGAGCTACAGCAAGGAGCTGCAGATAAGTTTTAAATGGGTCCCAGAGTTCGCCACAGCGTCAGGGCAACACCATCAGATAGTTGTTTTTACATATCTAGGGCAGTAGTATCTTTAGAGGTGTAGTTTATGAATTGGAATCGCCTTAACCTTTTGTGGGTGTTTGTATTAGCATGTCCCTCTCTAAACCTTCCGTAAATTTCTCTGAATCCTTCCCATTTAGTACGTTTTCCCCATTTTCTCTTTCTTGTCCCTCCCACATTAACTATGTAAACGTTTACCTTTGTGTGTAGAGATCTCTGCCTCTTTATTGGACGTCTCCACACAGAAAAGATAGGAGAGGTCCAGCTGTAGATTTATGAATAGCATTTTGTAGTACATGAAAGTACTGTTGAAATACTCCATTACATGTCACAAATGCATTTTTTGAATCGGTCTCCATATTTACAGATCCCAATACTATTGGTGGGGGATTGTTTTGCCAAATGTTCTTCAGACAATACAATGGGAGCACTTTTCAGCAACAGTGATTTTCAGCAAAAATGTAATTGGCCATTATTTTTGTTCTGCAAAAAACAAAAAGCAAATCGGAGCGGTGGATTTACCATTGTGGCATTTTAATTTAAAATGTTAATATAAATTGGCTACAGGACCAGGTGTTATGAAGGGGTACTAATAAAATATTACATAGCATTTCTTTGTATCAATCAAGTCTTAACTCCACAAGGGGTGTTAGAATTATCCTCGATAAAATTAAGAACAAATGGTGGCAAAATAGCAAAATCTTCACTTCAACAGAACATCATTTAACGTTAGGTAAAGAACATTGAGGGTTAATTAGAGCGTTTAAAAAGCGACCTGTAAATTGTCGGAAAAATAAGCTACTCCACTGATGAATTCAATACTAATGTATAGTTGTTGTGCTGAATTTTTATAAAAACATGAAGCGTTGGTATACACAATGACAACTGAGCGGCATTTTTGCTGTTTACATCACAAGGAGAAAATAGTTGTTTCAGTCATACAGAAAGCATTGAGCAAAATGCAGCAAATTCAGCTCCAATATTTTTGGTATTTACTTAAAAATGGATTCCAGGGCTTAAGTATTTTATTCCATCTTTAATTTGTGAAAAGTAGACCAAAATCACTTAGGTTCATTGCTTAATAAGCAAAACATTTAGTGCAAAATAGACTTGTTCCATTGTTGCTCTGCCACATACCCTACCATCTTCACAACGCTCCTTCCATTGGGGATTGGATGGAGTACCTGCACATTAAAGTTTGGTAAGGTTCACTATTGGGGGATGCGGGGGCGACAGGCACCTCGAGCAGTGGGGATGCGGGTAGTTTTAAACCTGCAGTTTAAGGATATAGGGATGGCGGGGGGTTGGTTGGGACAAGGGGAAATACGTTCATGCAATACAAAGCTAGCTGAAAGTGTGCTCAAAATATTCAGGCATAGAATGGGCCAGCATATCTTTATGCTTGCTCTACTTGTGCATATAGTGACTGTGTCTCCTTGAATTGCAAAATGGTGCCTCAGCCACACATGAGGCATCTCTGCTACTTGTAAGAGTGAATGGCATTGTTCAATGTGATTTGGCTTTTTTACCCTCTCGATTTTAACTTGACCTTCCCCCCAAGGCTCGC
The DNA here is from genome assembly GCF_964204655.1 of Triturus cristatus. Taxonomy (NCBI): domain Eukaryota; kingdom Metazoa; phylum Chordata; class Amphibia; order Caudata; family Salamandridae; genus Triturus; species Triturus cristatus. Next base: position 364,851,713 of record NC_140580.1, read on the forward strand.
TATTTTTCTGTTTATTTAAATACATTCCTTTCACAAGTGTTCCTAAATCTCACCAGCACTGGTTAGTAGGGGCCTTCTACACTTTTGGTGTCCCTCCAAAATCTTTACTGAGGAATTTATAGGTTTCCTTGTCTTACATCAAATCCGCATCCGGGTTGACCCCAAGACCTCTTCTTGAAGCCTGTCACTAGTTTTTCCTTGGATTGCACCTTAATCTTATCTTCGTCAAATCAAAAGTCCATTATCCTGGATCATTGATTAATTTCTTGGGGTTGCAATGTCACAGCTTCTGGGTGAAGCAGAAGAACATCTACGGATGTGTCAACAGCGGCCTTGGACTGCACCTTCGCTCTGTCTCTATGTGGGAACATACATCTTCTATTTAGGAGTCAATGGATTGTCCAAGGTGGCACCGTCACCATTATGTCGGGATCTCATAAGCCCATCCACTCAAGATGTCTGTACATTTCTTGATGTGTGTTTTTCCTGTCGTTTGTGGAGCACACGGATCCGTAGAGGGGGGGCACCAACTCCTCAGATTGGACCAGAGCACTAAAAGGAGCAGGCTGAAGCTACCACTCACACAGATCTTTCGCGCAGGTATGTGGCACATCAATAAGGCCCAGGTAAAATAAAATTTCAATTACATTTCATTGCATTTCGCATTATTTTTTTTACGTGAAATTATGCCATTATACCACATGGCATAACTGGAAGATGTGCGGGTAAAGAATCCTACGGGGAGCATGAGAACAACGGGAAAATGTAAAACCTGAGTGACTCTTGTTCACAGTACTTGTGCTTCTTGCACTATTTTTTTTTTTAGCTCAAAGGTCATTCTCACGTCAATTTCTGACAGGCAGACGCACTTAACACTAAAAACTTGCATTTTGGAAATTTCGCTTAGCTTTACTGAAATTTCGTGAAATTACTCAAATGCAAATTTTACACACCCTTAACATGCACATGGATGAAAGTTGCACTAATCGTCTCAAATACCTCTACACACATCTCTACGCATACCATGATCACAGCAAATGTATGATCTTTGACCCACGACCAGATGATGTCAAGACCTCACATGCCCCGCCAGACTCTCCCCACTTAGGTCACTCTACAACAACACACATTGCCTAGCAAGCATTCAGCTCCTTCTGCAATCCCTCACTGCAGATAGTGTGAGCGCTATATTGCAACATTAGTGGCTGTTTCATGCTATACGAATTTAAAGTATCATAACTGGCGTAAATAAAGCGTGACACAGTGAGAGTTTTAAACCCAAGAGTACTCACGGGCTCTGGTTTACAGTCTGTAATAGCGTTCCAAGGCAACAGCCTTAGGCTTTGCTCCCCTCTGCCTCACTGCTGGAAGGAGCGTCAAAGATTGATTAAAACCCAACGTACCTCCTGTTTATCTTAAATGCTAAGGGATTGGGGAAACGCGGATATGAAAAAAAAATCTGTTTTGTCAAAATGTAATGCATATCTGGTAAAACCAGGAAATATGTGTCCGGCTCTTCTCCACAGACAATACCTGGCACCGTGAACCGAGATTAGAAGAAGACATTATTTTTGATAAGAAGGCTGAATTTACAAAAAAAAGAGCGGATGTTTGTGCACGTTGCTTGCGAGTATTTATAATCTTAAAAAATGCAAAATGAGGCTAACACAGCTCGTGACAGCAGTGTGGGTCTGAAAGCAACATGGTTTATACTGTGGCAAACAACATGGCTCACTGTGTCTGGCAGGGGCGTAACACAGCCCCCGCATCCCCCACGGTGCTGGGGGGGGGGGGGGGGCAGCTGCAGTAGGTTAAAATTATGTTGCACACACATGATAATGTGTGGAAAGTAGATTTCAGTGAATATTTATCAATTGTGCATCACCAAGTAAAGTGTCTTGATTAGTTTTGATCCTATTAAAAGCTTTGTTTCCATCATACTTCAGAATTACAAAACAAAGTGCTTCGTTTTTAATTTTCTAGCTCTCTACAGGTATTTACATTTTGTTGCGTTATAAAAAATTACATCCTACAGCCTTTCCTCTCACACTCCCTATTACCCAGCAAGATTGTCACATAACTCACTTTACTTTTCTTTCTCTGACTACAAAGTGAGAGGAGTTTGTAAACATCAAACCCCATGCTATAAAAATAGCCCGAAATTTGTCAGAAGACTAAGCCTGGCATTTGACATCTGTCTTTGAAGTGCAGTGAATGTTACCAGATAAATATAGATTTTACAGGCATCTTTTTTTATTGATTGGACTTTCACAACCCACCAAAAATTGGTTCTACCAGACCTACAGTTTGGGAAACACTGGCCTACAAGGCAATCAGGCAGTGCCCCAAGGGCTGGTCTAAAAGGACAGTGTGTGGGTAGTTGTCTTAGCTGATTGTGGGACAGTGTCATAGTCCGGTGGTCCGGTTTTTACTATTTATTTTGATGATATTATCACAAACATTGCAGTGACGTCTTTAGAATTTTGGTGGCCCTGGGCAAAATGCAGTTTGGGGGATCACTGTTTTAAACACATTTCAATTTATTACACATGCTTAGCTAATTCAGGCCGTAATGATTCCAAACAATATCGAATCAAACATTCATAAATGACAATCGAAGGGGCATGGCCTGGATGCTGTGGTCTTCCTGCTACAATGCTGGTAGCGGACACCGTTGCACACCGGACTCACGCTTAGACCAGAATGCCACGCAGCACGCAGGCATAAGGCACATTAAACACACTGAGGCAACATTGCTGTGATATTCAGCCGTCGCGTGTGCCTCAGTGGCGTCATGTCCGCTTGGGCTACTATTTATTACTATGCCCATGTGGCCCTCAGACTTAACCACTGGGATTCACAGTCCTAGGGGCGTATCATAACTTTACCCCGGAACCCAACAACAATAGAACAATCTCCCGGGGTCGCGCCTATTTCGTCATAGGGTTGACACCACATGGCTCCCCAAACAGTATCAAAACTACACATTACATTCTGCAAGAAAAACCCCACACATCAAAACATATATATGCAACAGTCTCACATGATATGGTCCTTCAGCTGGCAGGATGATGCTGGATTTCTTCGCAAACAGTACTGAGAGTTTCCCCGGCCTCCCGACACACTGAAAGGACTGAGTTTCAGGGAGTCCCCAGGAGATGGCACCCTAGTCAGCAGCACTTCAGAAATGGTGCTCTTCACTTCTAGACAATCAATCCCAGAGCATACCCACTCATCTTGATCAGGAGACACCTCACAACCAGGCTCAAGCTGGCTTGCTTCAAGAGGAACCTCACGGGCCGGATGAAAGAGTTTGAAGAAAGACACATTCCTGGTGACTGACTCCCCACCCCTCTGGGCAGTAACTCGGGTACAGTTCAGATGCATGACAGTCCAAGACACCTTTTCATACCGCAGACTGAACTTGCCGTTCGTAACTCGCTTTTGGAGGAGAACTAGATCACCCACTTTCATGATAGAGGATCGAGATCACCATTGCTGACTGGTATGATCGTTGCAACGCTGTCGACGTGCTTGAATCTTCAGTTCCTGGGGAGACTCCTGATGCCACCTCGGATGATGGGGAATTGAATCCACAACCACTCGTCCCATGGAAAGATGGCCGGAGTAGAGTGTGGCGTTTGTCTGTACACCCAAAGAAAAGAGAAAAAGGCCAACTCACGAATTGGTGATGATCATGTGCAATGCGTATCACTTTCTTTAGGGTGCGCATAAACCTTTCCACTTCGCCATTCGCTTGCGGCCACCGTGGAGTTATTCTTTTGTGGGTGATTCCTAGAGACGATAGGTAAGTTGCTATTTCTTGTCTCTGAAATGGAGGGCCATTATCAGTTCGTATATCCTGTATGAGCCCATGAGTAGCCATCACTTTCTCCAACTTTGGGATGACCTCACTGGCAGTCAACGACTGTAGTATTTCCACTTCAGGATATTTTGAATGGTCATTAATCAGCATGAAGGTGTGTCTCCCATCCGGGAGACTCCCAAAGTCTAAACTAACACACTCCCAGGGGCGGTAAGGTCGAGGTTCAGTAATTATCGGGCTGGTGAACTATTTTCTCCAGTGGCCTGACACCATTGACATGTCCTCACCACCTCTTCTACTTTTTCATCCATCAGGGTAAACCATACTTTTGTCCTCAGGCGAGTCTTGTTTTTCACCATTCCCTAATGACCAACATGCGCCAGTTGGATTACCATGTCAGTCAGAGCTGAAGGTATTACAAGGCGATGACCCCGAAGTAAGTATCCAGTGAAATCTTCATTGAGCTCCTGCTGGACATTGTACAGACTTTCCATGATACTTTTTGCTTCAGTAGTGAGGACCTTACACTCGCTCCACGCACTCTGCCACCGGCCATGCTTCAGAATCCCTGTGGCCCGCTGGAGACACTCATCTCGTCTGGTTTCTTCCGCCAATGTCTTCATAGACAACTGAATGGGGCATGATCTGGCGGTGATGTATCGGACATATTCCTCCGTATCTTCTGGATCATCCTCCTCTGCCGGGGTAGCCGCCCAGGGGTGACAAGAGAGGTAGTCAGCCGGATTCTGAGCTCCTGGATGGTACTCAACACAGCAGTTGTACTTCTGCAGCTGCAGCATCCATTTCTCTATGAGTGGGGGCGGTTTTGAGGCAGTTCCACCAAATAGTGAGAGAAGCGGCTTATGGTCAGTGGCCACGACAAAAGGATGCCCATACATGTACAAGTGGAAGTGGCAACATCCCCAGTGGATGGCTATGTCTTCTTTTTCTATTTATGAGTGCTGCTGCTCGGTGTCTGTCAACGACCGACTAGCGAACACCACCGGGACCCAGTCTTCCTCTGTCCGATTCCTTTGCAGTAATACCGCTCCAGGTCCCTTTGGTCCAGCATCAACCACAACCATACTCAACTTTCAAGGGTCAAAGAAAGCCAGGGCCGTGTTGGCGGACAGGGCATCATGGACCACTTGAAACGCTGCTTCATGCTCATTACCCCAGCTCCAGGGGACAGAGCCTTTTGTGAGTTCTCGGAGAGGTTGTGTGAGGGTGGTCAGGTCCCAAATAAAGCGGCCACAATAATTGACCCTGCCAAGGAAGCTTGGTACTTCGGTGATGCTAGTCGGGGCAGGGGCCAACTTTATGGTGCGCACTTTGTCAGGGTCTGGAGTCACTCCTGCCTCCGAGAAGACATAGCGAAAAAACTGGATTTGCTGTTTGAGGAACTCGCACTTATCCCGTTGGAGCGTGAGGACTAATTCTTGGATCCTCTGAAGTACCTGCGTCAGCCTAGCATTGTGTTCAGCAACAGTCTTGGTGTAGATAAGGATATCATCGCTGATGTTTAGCACCCCTGGAAGGTCCATCAGCAACTCATGGATCACGTTCTGAAAGTCTTCCGCTGCGCTCAACACTCCAAAACTCAGCCGGGTATATCTCCTGAGGCCGATGTGGGTAGAAAAGGTTGTGATGTAACATGACTCTTTGTCCAACACCAGCTGGTGGTATCCCGACTGAAGGTCAAGCTTAGAAAACAAGCACCCTCTGCTCAGTTCCCCAATCAGATCGTCAGTTGTTAGAGTGAGGTGCCTTTCCCTTTTTATCGCAGCATTGGGTAGCCTCATGTCCACACAGATCCGCACCTCCCCCAGTTGCTTGGGCTTCCAAGTAACCACAATGGGAGATACCCAGGGGTTCGGACCTGTTACTTTCTCAAAGGTACCAGCTGATTCCAGATTGGACAGTTCCTTTTCTACTATTGGCCTCGGGTGAAACATCACACGTCTGTGTCGTAAGGCTACTGGCAGAACGGTGGGATCAATGTGGAGGTGTATTTCTTTCCCTCACAATCTTCCAATCCCATTAAATACGTCTGGGAATTTGGATAGGATGTGTCACACTGTCTCTTGGTGAATCCCAAAAGCGAACGTCACCACTCCCAACTCTTCGCCAGCGCGGCAAACTAATAGCATGCCCTGGCCATCTTCGGCCGCGGACACCTGTGACCTTACGGAGTTCCAGTTCTGCGAGATCGTCGCCTTAAACTTCCTGCTCATCAGCAGGGGTTTGTCTTGTCCATACAAGAAGACTTTGATAGCTGTGGTGTCCAGTACTGGAGTCTGCTTCATCACCATGTAGAGCTCTGATGACATGATGTTGATGGTGGCCCCTGTATCTATGATGGCAGTGATGTCCTGCTCTTCAACCCATATATGGCATTGCGGCAGCTGGTGAGACATCTGGGCCGCAGCTCCTATCATGTATTCTGTATGGACCACCTGCTCTTCTCTGTCATCATCATCCATGTCACTATTTCCACTTGGTGTTTCCGGGATGAGATTGACTGCCAGCCGCGATCCACTGTTCTACCGTAAACGACACACTAGTTCAAAATGGTTCATTTTTCCACACCCAGCACCCTTTTCCCCACATGCAGGACAGTCCGTTGCACGGTGTGGGCTTTCTCCACAGTACCCACAGCTCGTTGGTTTCCCCGACTCTCTCTGACTTGATGTGGCCACTGGGCGTGTTGTCACCGCGTTAACGGGTTCTACCTTGACTGGTGAGTGTAGGGCCACTTCCATGTGGGCTGCTCGGGCTTGCGACAGCTCCTTGGTCCTCCCTAGGGTTAGAATGTCAGCGAGGGGCTTGCCGGATTCATCCAGAATTCTCTCCCTCAATTTTGCAGAGGCGCAGCCCTGTATGATCTGACCTCTGATTTCGTCCACCTCATCATTGAACTCACAGGTGCTTCCTAAGTCCTTTAACCGGGCATGAAATGTGTCAATTGACTCATCCACTTGTTTTAATCTTGATTCGCCATGAGCTCAAAGTGCACCAACAGGGCTCCAATGAGGGCGAGGTAAGTTTTGGGAGCTGGCTCATGCAGCGACTTGGCGATCCTGTAGATGTCTTTCCCCCCTAGGTGTAGGAGCATGGCCCTCTTCTGGTCATTGCGCATCCTGTGGCCTCAAAGAACAGGATCAGCCTCTCCACCCACTCCTTCCATTTGGGTGCTTGGGGAGATGGTGAGCCCTCCTCTAGGAAGGTTTCAATGGGTGGAATTGTGGACATAGTGCAATCAGTCTTGGAGGTATACCCAAGAGTCTCACACACCCTTCTGGCACAAGGTCTAGGAGAGGAGCCTTCCCGCTGGTGATGCCTGCAAAGGAGTCCCTCCTCAGTTGCTAATAGTCAGACTGTGGTTTCAGTGTAATGGGGGAATCACTCATGCCAACCAACTCTCAGCGCTGTTGCTCACCCTGATGTAGGCACGCTGATGGTAAAGTCCAGGCTCACACCTCTCTTCACTCCCAGTCAGTGTAGCCAGAGCATGTCTGGGGCACCGGACCATGTGTTGAGCTTCCCCCTGGTGCTGAGGAGTATGCTGGGGACTCCGTCATTGCCGGGGCCAGGCCGCCGAGTACACAGGTGAAATTAGCACTCTCCAGTGTGTGTCTGCTGCTTGGGGCCAACACGCACATGTGCGGGTACGCTCCGAGGCATGAGCACCGCATGTGTGTCCTCAGCACCACGGCCGCCCCGGAGTCAACGTGGGTTGCGGCCACCCACCGTCGTCGCCAATGTGGTATTCCTGCTACAATGCTGGTAGCGGACACCGTTGCACACCGTACTCACGCTTGGACCAGAGTGCCATGCAGGATGCAGGCCTAAGGCACATTAAACCCACGGAGGCAACAGTGCTGGGATATTCAGCAGTCGGCTGTGTGGCACTGGCGTCATATCCGCTCGGGCTACTATTTATTACTACTCCCACATGACCCTCACACTTTACCACTGGGATTCACAGTTCTAGGGGCGTATCGTAACTTTACTCCAGACCACAATAACAATAGAACAATCTCCTGGGTCGCACATATTTCATAATAGGGTCGACACTATGGATGGCATGGCAGACTGACGCTGGGAGCCAGAGCTCCAGCCTAGGAAGCTCGGCACTGCTCACCATCCGGGCCCACAAGGTACCTAAACCGCGGTCGCCGGTGCCTGAAGATGTGAACACCATCCAGGGGCGTGAGGCATGCATGAGTAGGGGGCCACAGGGAGTAAGGACCTGGCCTGATCCTGAGTGCCCAGGAACTGTGGCAGAAAAACAAGATGACAGCCGTTGTGGCCAGCAGCAGTGCAGGCCTCCTATCATAAAAGTACCCAGGGGCCACGCTAGGCAACGGGAGACCCTTCTGGATGGGGCCCAAGATTTGAACAAAAGCCCCCCCCCCCCCAACCTCCCCAGAGACAGAGACAGCCTGATACTGTTAACTCAGCAGCCACCGCTAGCACATACAGGGACTCCCTGCTGGGGGCCAGAGGGAGAGGATGAGGCGAGTTGGAGTGAGGGCCCAGAGACACTCCTGGGAAGCCGCTGCTGCTTTTGTTGTGTAACACAGGCCATACAGTGGCCAGGAGGGACGTTGTACAGCTGTGGGGGCAGCAGGAATGCTCCCACAGTTGAGTGATGGGTGGCCAACTTAGATTGGTACATGCATGCAGGGTATTCTGTTTCCGTGTGTCCAATTGAAAGTTGCAGTTACTGTAAACAAAAGATGCTTTAAAAACAGTTTGCAAAAGAGAAATGATGACTGAAAGCTGAACTGCTTGCTCAACAAAACTTGACTAAGCATAGATTAAATAGTTTCTTTTTGTAACTGGATGTAATTTTTTTAGGTCTGACACTGTTACAATTTTCTAATAATGCAACTCTTTTGCATTTGGTTTTTACAGATTGATGGCCTCATTTCTGTGCAATTGGCGTAGGGCAGCGCTGCAAATCTTCTTGCTGTGTTGCCCTACGCCAATGTGAAAGGGCAGGAATGCACCGTTTTTATGAAATACGGAGCATTCCTGTTCTTTCCCCTTGCACTGGCCTACAATTTACTGCCTAGCGCTAATATAGACCCCCTCACACCATGGTGCAAGGGTGCCTCCATTGCATGTTTTTGTTTTTAAAGGGGTACCTTCCTGCACAAAAACAATCCCAAGAGGCGTTTTCCTCTTTCTATATGGGCTGTAGAATGCAGCACACTTAGAAAGAGAAGAAATGCAGAGAAATACAAATATTTCTCCTTGTTACACCTTCTCTGGGGAGGCCTAAGGTTTTGACGCTGCCCCAGGTTTACGTGATTAAGTAAATCTGGGGCAGCGTCAAAATACATGGGCATTGAGTGGGAATACCCACTGCAACACCAATGGAGCTCCTCTTTGACGCAGAGTGAGGCAACGCAACGACTTGCGCTGCTTTGTTTTACTCTATATGCAACTTGAAATGTCTATTTACAGTGCATCACAGAATGGATTAGATGAGGCATAGATGCTAGAGCAGCTGACTTTGGAACACGGTGAGCCAGGTTTGACTCCTGACCTTGGGCTCAACATCCTGTGATTTATGGCAAACCACTTAATCTCCCTGTACCTAAAATGTCTCACTAGTTTTTAGTCAAGTGCTCTAATTCCCTTGTGCCAAGTTGGAGCCCTACCCTTGGGCGTCCCATTTGTGGGTGGTTATGGGTGCTTCTGGTGTTCTTGACGCATATCATCGATCTGACTCACAAAGTCCCAACCTTGGACAAAATGGCAGACCTCAAAGCATAGAGTGTCACTCCCCCTAACTCTATGTAAGTCAATTGAGTAAGACAAATATTTTAAGGTCGTAGGCATGTCTGACTGGGATGCAAGACTCAGAAGCTGATTAAACAACATTTTGTATTCACTCATTAAATATATAGTTTATTAGATAATTAAAGCCATAAACAGTGAGCGCAAGAAGTGAAGAAAACAATACAGCATAATGAATCACATAATTCACATTGCACCCTGCATGCATAATCCAGTGATCCCTAAAATCTTAAAAAATTATAATTTTGTGAAGTAAAAAAAACTCCGCTCCCCCACTATATTATAAAAACATATTACGAACAACAAAGCATCATACCAAAGGCACACAATACTAAAAGAGTCAGGGTAGAGGACGGCAGTAACCAAGCTAAAAAGGCAATCACCTAGCAGCCTACCCCTTCCAAGATGATAAACAGACATCTCAATTTTTTTAAGCAGCAAAATTTCATCTAAAAATTGAGAAAGTTCTAAATGGATCAGGATAGAAGATGGCTATAACCCAGCTAAAAAGACAATCCTCTAGCAACCTGTTGTGTTTCGATTTAGATACCTGTACGTAGGTTTCCATGAATCATGTCCTTATATAGGCACAATTCGCATTGCCCTTATTTAGGCATAGAATCCCTGTCCTTATTTAGGCATTTCCCATGCTATCCAAATACAGGCACGGTCACCTACATCCGTCCATCCCACGTCACAACGAGTTCTTAGAAACCAGACCCTTAAGCCATTGGGACTTTCCCTAGCTAGGATTATTGATTTCTCCAAGAACTCATCTATTATGTATGAACTGCAATTCCTTAGGGGTTCATCCATGACGTCTTCCTCTACCCGACTTTATGTCAATGCTAGCATTCCTAAACACCTTCCATGTATAAATATGCCTTCCCTTACCATAGCTAACTATGGCACGCTTCAGCACGACTTGACTGCGCGGTTCGCCACGGCAAGTTCGGAAGAGACCATATCCCGGTCTGACGCATTGACCAGACACTGTCATCCCTGCTCGCAGAGAATCCAGCTTCCAGTGTTCTGACTCCCTTCGTGGGGTGTTAGAGTTTGAGACCCGGAAAGAGATTCCCACCTCTCATTCTAAAGGTATGGAGCTGACTATAACCTAGAGGGACTCTTGGCATACTAACTTAGTATATATCATACTATAGACAACAGCACCTACTCTTACCTTGTACCACACTTAGGTTAGGTACACTGGGGTAGAATTATTTAGAAGCTTCAGACGAGTATTCACTTTTTAGCCTGTGTTATTTATGTATGTATATATGAATATATGTCATAGCTAAAAGACAATGCTAGTGCAGTATTATTTCTTCTTACTGCTTACGCTGTGCGTATTATATCTTGCTTACTGTCTAATAATTATAACAGCTCATATCTCTTACACGAGAAACAAGACTGTTCAATAAATCCTTATTTATTGAAATGCCCGCCTATCTATTTCTGTGTAACTCTGAAGAAACTAAGCATGCACGATTGACTGAGTGAAACTGTTATCTATTGTTTACACGATTCTGAGACGCGTTCCGATTCTAAGGGAAACAAAGTTGTCATGTTTATGCGGTTGTCAGAAACTAATCCCTTATTGTATATTCGAGAAGTTTCTAGTGACCTCTGAGTTAGCTGGCACACACATGTAATTAAGTTTAATGTACTCAATGGGAGCATACTGACCTCATTCCTACGCAAAAACTATAGTGTATATTATTCCAATACGCAGAGCCTATAAGGGAAATAGGAACTACACTACATGGCACCCAACATTTGGTAAGGCACTAATTAAACGCTAGATACTGAAGTAACTCAGTCGTGCTTTTCTCAGAGACCCCTACTCATAATACTCCATAAGACGTCTGGAGTGGGTAGGGATAATATCTGCCATATCTGAGTAGGACGAGAATCCTATGTATTAGCTGTTTGGTTTGTTCAACGTTGCGGGATACAGTGTTCCAAACTATTGTGCACCTTATCTTTGTTTCCTTGAAACTGGTTCTACATTTTTCAAAAACAATGTCCCAAAACGGGGATAATAATGAAGCTGCGGCTGACCAAGTCGCAACAGCTTTTAATGCTACAGGTTTCAATGAAACCAATGAGGGTGTTATACACATCCCTCCAAACTTAAGGAGAGCCATCACTCTAAAAATTATAAAACATGGCCTAACACCAAGAGGTGGTAGAGCAGTTTTCGTGATAGAGGCACATGAATCTTTTCAGGCAGAGGTATTCTATACATGGATTACATTCCCAGAATCAAATCCAGTAACACATGTGTTTCACTTCTTCAAAGAAGATGAACCACCTGAGGAATACATTCCCTTCGAGGGTATTGAAATTCAACTCACATACCAGGAGCATCAGCTCTGGTTTAAAGGTGCCCTAAAACATTTCAATTACATTACCAGGCTCAGTCCACTAGGTAGACCAGGAGCAACATGGCCGATTTTAGCCGGCTACACACCTCATCCTGATATTGAAGCGATGTCAGAGGATGAATTACTCACTCAACTCAAGGATTTAATAAAAATTTACAGACAGTTAGTATTTATTTATTTTATTTATAAAGTTTTATATAGCGCGAACAAGATCCCAAAGGATATCAGAGCGCTTTACAATCGAACTGGTATGAACTAGAACTAGAAGAACAATAATGTAAAAACAACAACAAGCAGGGATAAAAACACGAATGATCATAAGTTACATGAAAATTCCAAATGGAAGTTATGTTAAACAATTGTACAGGGTAGCGAGAAAGGGACACAGTATGTGTAGTAGTAAATGTTGGAACAATGGAAGTAAGAACAATGTCAACGGGCCAGAGAGCCTAGCCCACTTACTGAAGGAATTTATTCATCAGGAATCTTTTGACTTCCCGTTTGAACACCGTTGTTACGGCGATTCTGCGTACTTCTGGTGGAAGAGAGTTCCATATCTTTGGAGCAGCGCCAGAGAAGGCTCTGTGACAAGTTCTCTTTTTGTTAAGGATAAGTGGTTTCAGGAGTAAAGTAGTGGCGCTTCTAGAGGCTCTTACACTGCAGGATAGTTCAAGTTTTTGTGCCAGGTACCTGGGAGTATTGAAGTGGATGGCTTTGTGCGTCATAGTGGCAATTTTTAACTGGATTCGTGCTTCGTAGGGGAGCCAATTTAGAGTTTTTAGGACTGGCGATATGCGCTCATTGCATTTGGTGCCTGTAACCAGTCTAGCAGCAGCATTCAGTGATGCCCTTAGCGGAGCAAGGGTGTATTTGGGAAGGCCACAGAGGGTAGCACTACCGTAATCTAGCCTCGGTAGGACAAGCGCTTGGACCACCTGTTTGAAATCCTTAAGTGGAAGGAAAGGTTTGATATTTCTGAGTGTCCTCATCAAGTGGTTTGCTCCTTTACATGTATTGCTGATATGATTTTTCATATTCAGGTTCTTGTCCATGGTGACTCCTAGAGATTTGGCTGAGTCTACGATGAGCGGAGTGCAGTTGAAAGCAGTGAGGTGGCTCAACCAGAGGTCAAGATTGGGGATGTGATTCTGAGGGGAGATGAGCAGGAATTCTGTTTTTGAGGTGTTGAGCAGGAGATGGTTCTCAGTTAACCAGTTTTGAGTATACGTTAGGGTGGTGTTGAGTGAGGTGATGTTTTCCGGGGATGAGATTTTCAAATAGAGTTGTACAATATGTCATGCAGACTTTAACAGTCCAACCACCAATAACCATTCCAAATCAAACCCCTCACCAGGGGAATACACTAAAGATTACTCCACAGACTTTACACGCAGTCATTGGTAAAATGCCCACAAAATGTGAACAAATTCCATTCTGGATAGCTAAAAAAATTACCCAAATCGAAGCAGAATTTCCTAATACTAGCCCTTATGAGAAACACAGAATCTTAACAATCTGTCTATCAATGGGGATCACACCACATCTGGAAGACTGCACCTCTTGGGGCACAGTCTTTGCTGCCATCTATACTAAAACACATGGTGTTCCGTCTATTGCGGTAATACCTGATGTCCTGAAACAAATTCAAAATAAATACGTTGCAGAGCCTGCTCTGAATCTAGGTATGAAATTACTAAAGAACTTCGACCAGGTCTCAACAATAATATTATCTAATATTAAAGGGGAGGCAGCAGCAGTGGCGATCTGCCAAAAATTAAGGGAATTTGATGTACCAGAACATCAACATGAACTACCCAGAATAATAGAAAAATCCTATGAAGAATTAGGCAGAGACAGTTTAGATGAAAAACCGGTAAACCACAACTGTCTGAAGATCCTGAAAAGAACCTAATTAAACACAATCCTTCATCTTCTAAAAAGAAGTGGGAAAATAACAAATAACATTCAAAAGAGAAACGTTCTCAATCCCAAGGTAGGTCTCCTCAAAAGGAGCACTCTGACAGGAGGTATAACCTCAGGAATAGGGATAATTTGAAAAAACTGACAGATATCAAGATACTGATACTCGTTCCTCTCGTACCTTTCAGACATCTTCACAGACATCCGAAAGAAGAAGACGGTTAGATCACAAAGAAGAACGCGTGAAGTCCAGAGACGATCAACACGTTCAGTAAAACAAACCAAAACCTCAATTCACTAAGAAAAAGGTAGCAGGTCTGAAGATCAGACATGCCGAGAATTCTAAGGACACAACTCAGGAAAGGAGAATGGGCTCAGACAATAATGGACAGTGCAGCAGAAGTAACAATAGCTCGCCAGAACCTGAAGGAACTTCTGAAAATAGTGGACTTGAATGAGTACATACAAGTTGAGACTGTAGATACCAGGGTTAGTACTCCACAAAGGTTATATGAAATAACATTCCGGATGGAGGAAGACATACCAAGAAAAGTGAAAGCACTGTTTTGAGAAAAACTTTCAAGGGGTTATGACATACTTCTAGCAGAATGGGACTGGCCACCAAAATTTGTCAGGGAGTGCCCATGTTCCTATAAATTTAAAATATACTTATGCGAGGAAATAGGCAGTTGACCAGGCTCCAGCATTATACAAAAATCATGTAGGATGGGATGAGGACTCACCTCACCATAAAATCCAATTAAAAATGTCAACCTACTGCAAAAAGGCAGTACCCAATTAGGCAAGAAGCTAAAAAACAGGTCAGGGAGATCTTAGATCAACTTGAATACCAAGGGGTAATTGAAACATGCACCTCATCAATGAACAAATCTTTGATTCCTGTTTCCAAACCAGACAACACATATCATCTAGTTTTGGCTTACAGACACCTGAACACCTGTTCTAAGACGCTTGCATTGCAAAATGCACACAGTACAGCACTAATCAATAACATTGTGCGTAAAATATATAAAACCACATTAGATACTTCAAATGGTTTCTTTTGTCAAAACATAGCACCTGAAAGTAGGTACTTGACAGCTTTCTAAATAATAGGGAGCCAGCGTCACTTCTGTTGACTCCCACAAGGGTTCAAGAACAGCCCGGGTTTATTCTCAGCAAGAGTAACAGAGTTACTTCAAATTTATGATGACGAGGCATTGTAATATGTCGATGATATCTATCTGACAGACGATGACCTGGATAGGCACTTGAACAGGGTGAATACCATTATACTGGCCATTGCCTCTGAGGACTACAAATTCAATTTAACAAAAATCAGGAATTGCCCATCTCAATGTCCTATTCTTAGGATATGAGCTTTCAAGTGAAGGCAAAAGCCTGGCAGCTAACTTTTTAGAAAAGTGTGCACTGCTCCAACCTCCAAAAACGCTGAAAAACTTACAGTCGATTCTAGGTTTTCTGAATTTTGGAGGAACTTACATTCTAAATTACGCAGAAAGGGTTAAACCTCTCTACGAATTAATCAAACCTGATTTCAAAAACAAAGATTGGACACAGGAACACACAGAAATCCTGCGTTCACTTCAAGCTGACATGTTAGCAACCAATCACTTACAAACACGCGTAAATGCACGCAATTTAGTCATCCGAATAATATCGGGTCAATGTGGGTTCACCTACTTAACTTTTAATGAAGGTGAAAAAGTACCAATTGCATACAAATCACATTTGTATACACAAGCGAAAATGCGCTTCACTTCGACAGAAAAAATTCTGACAGCAGTTCAAACCGCTGTAGCAAAAGAAAGAGCTCTAGCTCAGGGGAAACACATTATTGTCATGACTCCAGTATCAGCCTTAGAGGCAGTTACAAAAGCGAGCATTCCAAATGCAAAAGCTTTACATCCAAGATGGATACAATGGGTTAATTCTCTTGCTGCAACAGATGTTGAATATGTTTTTGATCCTAATTTAAAAACACAAGCATTCCTTCAATACGAACAGGAATGTCCTCTGCCTATTGAGATTCTCCCTCTTGACCAGTATGAATTTATAATATATACTGACGGATCAGCACAACCCACTACGGAAAGTAAGCAAGCTTACAGTGCAGCATGCGCGATCGTTAAAGGTCGTATGCCCAATGGTAAATTCCGACCGATGGTTACTAAAACACAATCTCTAGGAGATTGTACAGCTTAGCGAGCTGAACTGCAAGCTTTCAAATTGGCACTTGAAAATACGGATCGCGAATTCCCCACACTTATAGTGTGCGATTCTTTTTACTATGTACAATCATATAATGAATATTTACAGAATTGGCTTCAAAATGGTTTCAAAGATGCAAAAGGTGGCACAATCAAGCATAAAATGCTTTGGGAACAAGTAGTTCAGTTGCGAGACGGACTACAAAACACTCAAGTGATACACACGCTGCGTCATCAACCTGACGGCGTTCACGTTGCAGGGAATTCATTGGCTGACGAAGCCGCAAAGGGGGCTGTGCAAATGGTTGCCGTAGCAGCGATCACTCGTTTAAAAATGAAAATGGACAGTGAGATAATATTGGCTGTCAATGCTTCAAGCAAAGGCAGTGGTGCAGCGTTACCTAAAGTTTCCTCTCAAATACTTGTATATAATTGATGCGAACAAAGTTCTATTTGCTCGAATCCCTGGAGTGGGGGATAGGGTAATTCCAAACATGGAACGTAGAGCACCTTTGATTTATGAAGCACATCTGGGAGAGGGTCTGTCACATCAAGGGATCTGTAAAACCATATTAACATTAAAAGAGATGTACTGGTGGCCTGGAATGAATACACTGATGCACATCTTCATCAATAACTGCATAGACTACAATAGAGATCGCAGTGCAGAACGCCACCAGACACCAGACTGCGAAGTAGCCTGCCCAGTACAGACACCATTGTTAGACAGCATTGGACTATCTACGCGCAGGTGTCCGTTTGGACAAATGCAATCCCAAAAACACTAAATCAAGGTTCCTATGGATGTGGCCTCAGCGCTCGGCTGACGCTCGAACTGTTATAAAAGATTTGCGAGTCTTTGTCGGCACATACGCAATAGGCACACTACATTCTGACCAGGGCCTTGCATTTAGCTCTCGGGCTTACAAAGAAGCCATGGCCAGTTTGGGCTTTGCATTGCGGTACTCCTCTCCATTCCATCCTGAGGGAAATTCTGTTGTGGAAAGGAAAAACCAGGACACAAAGCGGTCTATAACAGCTTGGGTAATAGGTTCTGGTGATGGGTGGGTCAAACATCTTTATGGGGTCCAATGCTCATTAAACAATTTGCCAAGAAGTTCTCTGGGGGGTCACTCAATATGAGGTCCTTTTTGGGACAATAATGTGGGTTCCTGATCTCAAATGTAAAGGCACAGTGGTGGAAAATAAACCATTTGATATATAGATATAAGATCGTTTGGCTGTTTTACAGGACTCAAATGAACTAAGATCGAAACAAAGCAACGTGTTCCTGAAACAAACCACCACTGGGGATAATCCAGCCGTCCCAGCAAGGCCTGTCTGGATCCCAAAGGTTGGGGATCTAGTCAGAGAGAAGATCGCGGACAAGAAGGAATTTGGGCCTTCTTACAGACAACCGGTACCTTTCCTAGCAATCCACGGATCAAGAACAGTACTTCTGCCGCCCCTTTTTGGTAAAAAGGAGAAAAGATTTATGTCCATCGACCTCATCAAACCACACTATGTGGCCAATACTAAACAGTAGGCCTTGTGGACTCTGACCAAGTAGACGATGCACTCCTCTAGCTACTATCCAAGAGGTTCAAACTGAAAGACTCATCCCCATTGAGAATCCTATGGGTAAGAAATGAAGGACTAAGCAACAATGCTATGGAACTCGTTTCTCTTGAAACCCAAATAATATTTTGTCCTGAATCACCTGTCTACACCAACATAGAAGTAATCAACTGGTTCCAGCGATTTCAATGAATCCTGATGCAATTGCAACCATTGACAGAACTGCCTCTGGCTGTTTCATTAACTTTGATACGTTTTCTGAGGATCCCAGCGAACCTGAAACGATGCCAGCCAAAAGAACTTTCAAAGAACAAGCACAAGACTTCTTTCATCACTTGAAAAAGACTTATCTGGTTTCACCATGGATTGAACTATGGATTATTTCTGGAATATTTTTCTTTCTGCTTTGGCTAGCCTTAGTAATGACTCTGAGCATGCTGATAAATGAAAGGTATATTCACTTGGACACAGAAAGTAAAAATGTGAACTTACTTTTGAAACCACACAAATCATCCCATCGTGAAGCAAGAGACTTGTCGGCAGTGAACATCACAGCCGTTCCTATACAAGATGGTATAGTTTGGGAAAAAACGGATTATGATATATTCGGTGCGTCTGAACTTTTGAAGATTCCACACTTATTTAAGATATCATTAAGTAACTTTATTTACCTCTAGTACCTATTCTGATGATTGGGACTTTGAGACTCATAATAACATGATGTCTGATTTAGAAAGGTCTACTGCATTCTCTAACCATGAATACTTAGAGGGTTCAACTGACTATGACCAGTTTTTTGTAACAACTACTATGGTCATCATTTTTTGCATAAATCTGCAACACCTAGAAATGTATTTAAGTATAACCAATGGGAACATTGTCCTACACCACCAAGGGGTAGCTCAAAACGTTTGCAATGAAGTTTCCATATTTTTCAGTGTATAATACATCCAATCCAGAAACGTTTTACTTTAAAAATGTGAACAAAACAGGAACAAAAAATGTGTTAACCAATACGAAACAAATTTATTCTGCAGCCTTTATTGCCCAACTGTCTAGACAAGGTTTTGAGTTTTGGAAAAACACAATTGACACAAAATCTGTATGGGGTACAACAGATTGGCAAGTACAGGGGATAGAAGCTTTGTGTAGAGCCTGCATCATCCCACAGCAGATAATGTTTTTGAATGACACTGTCCAACAAACGTCTTGCCTTGGGTTAGCCAAGATCAAAGACATGAACACACCATCCATGCCTACACCTGCAAGTAATAGCACTACACAGGGGGTGGTCGACGTACATACTATTTTACAAAACAACAGATCAGATTCTGAATGGAAAAAATGGTAGCTCTGGCCCACAGACACAAACATCTGTCAAGAAAGATTCCTGAACAAGATACAAGGTCTAACAATCAATAGTCCAGACCCATGCTATGTTCAAAGACAGCATCCAGGGGTAGTAACAACATACAGTGTAGAAAAATGATGCCTTGATTGGCTACAGACATCTACACTAGAGGATGTGAAACAACACTTATCTTTACTTAAAGAAGACGCTAACCTTAGGGAATTCTTGCTAGGTCCAAGAAAGCCACGTCAAAAACGTTTCATATATGCCGGCATCTATGCTGCTTATAATGAAATATGGAAGGTTACCCAAGCAGACGCTGCAGAAAGAATATGAGAAATTGATCGTATATATTCATTGGGCAACATTATATCCTCTGCTATAGACATTGTGGAACAAGATTTGGTCCTGCTGCGACATGGCCAGTCTCAATTACGTTCTATTCTGTTATTAGGCTGGATGCTACAAAGCTTGCGTGCAGGCTATGTGCCTTGGCGTGTCATCAACATGTTTTCTGATTACAATCTCACTGATAAACAGATCGAACTGGCACAAAGGGCCTCATGTAGGTAGCTAAATACCGGTCGGTAACAGCCGAAATTCGGTAAATATCCCGTTACCGACCGGTATTTAGCTATTTGAGATGTAGGAGGATCATTTCAGGATTTGGTAATTTACCGAATCGGTAAAATTACCGAATCGGTAAATACAGAATCCTGAAATGAGATGTAGGAAACACTCAAATGAGTGTTGTGTAGGAATCAGAATTCGGTATTTACCACCAAATATAGGTTGGTGATAAATACCGAATACATTGCAAAAAGCAATATTTTGCTGAAATAAGAGTGCCATGTGGCAGACATACATGCCCTTAGGGCATGTCTGTCCGCCACATGTGCACACATGCAGGAATCAGGGGTGCAACAGGGTGTCAATGTGACACCCTGCCACCCTTGAATGTGCTCCCCCCATTACCGAATCGGTATTTACCGATTCGGTAATGAGGCATACCTTCCCATTGATTTCTATGGGCCTCCAGGCCCATAGGAATCAATGGGAAGGTATGCCTCATTACCGAATCGGTAAATACCGATTCGGTAATTACCGATTTTCTCCGATTCGGTAACATTTACCGAATTGTTACCTACATACAATTTACCGATTCTTAAATACCGAATCGGTAAAATTCGGTATTTTAGAATCGGTAAATTGTATGCCACCTACATATGGCCCAAAGTATACAGTGCTGAGCATTGAAAAACTGGAAAAATTGCCATTTATGATAGCAGAAAAACTGGCTGCAGAATGGATCATACATGGCAAAATAACTCTGCGTGTTACAACTTTCCATTTTCAGTATTGCCTTAGACACATGCCAGTAGGCAAATATGAAAGGTTGGGTAAAGAATACATCAGGACATCCTGGGATTTACCTTACACATACAGATGTTGGAGTGGGGAGCGTGAAGTGTTTCTTAGTGGTACACACTGTGAAAATGCACTAAGCGGTTCACTCATATGTCGGGATATTAGTTTACATGGGGCCTGTAGCGGTTCCACTGCAAATTTATCCTGCCACCTGCAAGGTTCACCAGCCGCTGTGGTTAATCCAATGTTTAGACAACTTTCAAATGAGAGTTACCTCATGTTGAATGATCAGAGCTGTTGTGGCATGTTGCCAGGTATCCCATATCTAGTAACAGTTACTTCCAGGGTCACTTGCTGTATGCAAGTCTTGTTCCCCCAAATAGACACAGTCATGGAGTCGTCTTTTTGGCCTTCACTAAACATCTCTTCAATACGAATTGATACTTTGAGCAGAATAAAAGCCATTCTTTTACAACAAACCGTGCCTTGACTGCGGGCCCTGGGCTTGTGGCTTGCAGTGGCACTTGGTGGGCCCTCCTTGCTACACGCCGGTAGCGGAAGGTGAGCAGTGAGGCCTGGGCGCACAGGGGCGGGGCTGGGCTGCGAGAGGGGCTGGGGTGCAGCTGCCAGGGTGCGCAGGGGCGGACATGCACCGCTAGTCGGCGGGAGGGGCTGGGGTGCAGCTGCCTGGGTGCGCAGGGGCAGGCATGCACTGCTGGGCGGCGGGAGGGGCTGGGGTGCAGCTGCCTGGGTGCGCAGGGGCGGTCAGGCAATGATGTCTTGTGCAATTGTATGTAATATGCCATTCAGGTATCTGGACTCTGTTTCAGATGGCGGTTCTGTCTCAGATGTGGGACCTGGTGAACTGCACTACATACCGGCACATGGTTGGAGACACACCGGTGGAAGCAGGTGGGCATTGTGGCTTGGGTGCACAGTGTCCTCACTCTCTCTCCCCGTCCCTCTCTTCTTATCACTAGCTCTCTCTCCCCCTATCTCTTCATATATCCCTCTCTGTCCGTCTATTTCTCTCTCTCCCTCTGTGTCCGTCTTTCTCTCGCTCCCCCTCTCTGTCCGTCTTTCTCTCGCTCCCTCTCCTTCCCTCTATCTCCTTCGCTCTCTCTCTCCTCCGCTCTCTCTCTCTCCTTCGCTTTCTCTCTCCTTCTCTCTCTCCCTGTCCTTTGATGTGCTCATCATGTTTTTTGTCTTGCAGGCTGTGACCTATGGATTGTCCTGAGGGGAACCGCCATGTGTCTTCATTTCTGTTTTGTGTTTATTTTAATACATTTTCATTTGTTGATTCGAAGGTGAATGTGTGATGCTAATTTTTGTGACGACACATGCATGTCACCAGATGTGATTGTGCGACATCATGTGGGTTATTTGATATGTGATTCTGTCTGGTTGATGTGACATATCTTTGTCCGAGGGTGGGTGGGGGGTGCCCGAAGTGGGGCCCCGGGGGTGGAGGTGGGGTCCTGGGGCTGATGGCGGTGGGTGTTGTTGCCCTCTTGGGGCTCTGGGATGCATGTTCTGTGGCTCCATGGCATCTGTTGTTCTTCAGGTGTGGCTCTGGGCTGGGCTCTCTTTTGTGGTGCAGGTTGTAGTCCGACTTTGCACCAGGTCGGAGCAGGTGTTAGTTTCCTGGTGCTAATGCGCCTTATCGCATGTTTGGTGATCTTATCGCAGATCAGGCTGGGTCGTTGAGAAT
This sequence comes from Triturus cristatus, assembly GCF_964204655.1. Taxonomy (NCBI): domain Eukaryota; kingdom Metazoa; phylum Chordata; class Amphibia; order Caudata; family Salamandridae; genus Triturus; species Triturus cristatus. Next base: position 364,873,899 of record NC_140580.1, read on the forward strand.
GTTGTGGTATGTGTTGTCGCGGCTTTTTGCTCGGGAATGCCTACTCTGCTTCTCATTAGCGATAGTTGCTGGGGTCATCCTTGGCGATGTTGTTTGCGGCTGCTATTGCCGGAAAACTGGTGATATGGCCTGTTTGCACTAGCTTGTGAATGGGGTGGCAAGTTTATCGCAAATGTGGCTGCGTTAAAGTGCCGATAACTCGGCGATAGCTCCTTGAGAATATGGGCCAGAGAATTTTAGCTAACCTGGCCAAATACAAACCAGATATAGCTCTATTACAATAAACCCACCTTACAGAAAGGGAAGCTTTAAAATTGAAATGTGGTTGGGTAGGCACTGTCTAGGTGCCCACTTCATTGCGTGAGAAAAAAGTTGTGTGGTTATCTTATGTAATAAAAAAATAGATTTTACTGTGTTATCTCAAGATACAGACACCGATGGCAGAAGGGTTGTAGTTTGCGTCCTCATTAATAAAACTCCAATAACAGTGTTTAATGTTTATGGGGTTACGCAAGTAGTTATGATTTTTGGCTTGCTATCCCAAAAATCTTCTTCAGTATGATAGTTCGTACTTTATTTTGGGAGGAGACTCTAATCAGCTCCTCGGCCCATTTCTAGACTGACATTCTTTAGTTAGATTTGCACCACATAAAATGCACAAACAATTTAGTTCTACTGTTTCCCACATTCTTCTGCTTGACTCCTGGAGGTAATGTCACTCTGTTTTATTGGTTTCTAGGTTGTAATTTTAACACAATTGTCAATTTACTCTGTGCCCCACATCTGTCCTTTTAACGTTTATGTTATTTTATGTTTTGAAAATTTAATAAAGAACTTGAACTTAAAAAAGAAACAGATATTTCCTTGCAAGAGGTCCTTAGTGTACTCTCTTTCCTAAAAAAATAAACACTGAGTCTGGATGGCTTTACTGTTCAGTTTTTCCTTCACTTCTCTGGCCTATTAATTCCTAAATTACTACAAGTTTTTAATTTTTCTCTACCTCTGATATACGCACTGGTACATTTTAGGAGGCTACTATTTGTCTTATCTTGAAGGAAATTAAAGATGCCACACTATGTAAGAATTATCACCCCATATATCTTGTTAACATCAAACGGAGTTTGTGAAACGTAGATTAGCCTCTGATAACACATATTTATTCTTCAATGTTCTAAGCTAATATTTTTCAGTCCAAAAATATTTAGCAGCTATAAGGGTTGATTCTAAGAATGCACTTGATAGGATTAATTGTGATTTCTTACTTTATTCTTTGTGTTGGCACGAACATGGACCTAGATTGATTTAATTGATTTTTTTCTATAGGCCTTTCCTAGCATCTCTGTCCTGTTTAATGGACAGACTTTTTCAAATTTTGTTTTACAGCAGGGAGGATCTCAGGGTTATCCATATTGCTGATATTATTTATGTTGGTGCTAGTACCCTTTCTTTCCCGTATCCGGCAGAACCTGTTGGTTTCTGGATTTCATGATGGTGATCAGCAGTAGAAATTCACAGTTTATGCTGATGATATTCTGTTTTTCCTCTCAGACCCAGATAGTACTATACGAGTTCTTCTTACGGAAATGTCATCTTTTTCATCAGTTTCCTAATATAAAGTCATTCCTGAGAAAACTGAGATACTTGCAATTAATAAATATTGCTTTAAATCCTCCTTTGCCTCCTCTGGAATTCAATGGACCTCCTCTAAGATTGAATACCTAGGTATTTGGTTTACCAGTGTTATCCTGGAAACAGTGTGTACCAACTTAAAAGAGGGCTTGAATAAAATAGAATCTTTGCTAACATCTTGTGATCCCTTATTTCTGTCTTGGTGGGACCACTTGGATTCAATGAAAATGATCATTTCCCCTATATTGTTAAATAAAATCTCCATGATGCCGGACCATGTCTCTTATTTTTTTTATTGACTCTATGCGTTACAAATTATTACGGCAGATTAAAAAATTCTTCATAGTACTCAAACTCAAAAAATCTAAACTGGAGGGTGGAGTGAGCTTTCTGGGCTTTCGTCATGACCACCAGGTCTTTGGTTTATAATAGGTAGCTTTATGTCCTCAGCCTTGCTCTTCTCCTTTCTCCCCGTTATGGCTTGGAATGGAACAATCACTACTCTTCCCTTGTCCTTCCTGGATGTGATCTCTTTTACCTACCTATCTCACCGACGGCATCTCCACTTTTGAGCATACTTGCCATTTGTTAAATCTTTCTTCTTGTCCTGGCGTAATCTCCCAGGATACCTTTTGCACTTACCTTAGTGGCACAATAAGTTGTTCAATCATGGGAATAAATCATTGTCCTGGAATTCGTGGAGCGAATGTAATATAATTTGAGTCACCGAGTTGTTTCAAAATAATACACCAATCTCCTGCCCAAAGTTTCAGCAAGCTTTTAAATGCCCTAATTGTTTCTAACCTTGCTTTTCACTTCTGATAAATATATTATTAGATTTCTTTCTTTCCCTAGAAGATGCAAATTCATCAGTTTCTTCTGATCAGGAATTGTTGGGTCTTTTGACTTCTAGTCCAAAAGCTTCACAGATATGGACATTTATTTCCCCAGTTACTTCTCTGTGAAGCAAATCTAGATCAGAACAACTTTGAAAGCAGATTTAGGTTGCACTTGGTCAAGTCTGTTTTTGAATAAACTTTGGGGAAAATCTATATAACATCTGGAGCAGCAAACACAACATAAACTCTTTTTTGTTTTGTTTATAACAGGTTATATATTACTCCTTCTAGTTGATTTTTTCCCCAGAGACCAGATGCAATTATTGGTCTTGTAACAAATCTAATAGTGACATATGTTTTCTGGTGCCCACATACTCTTTCCTTTTGATATAAGCTCTGGCAACAAATCACTGTCAGCATCCCTTGAAGACTGTGTAAAAATCTTGGTAGTTTGGTTGATGTTAATGATACTCCTGTATTTTCTAAAAATGAACTGTTAGGCCTGGTTCATGCTGTTGCTTTTCATCAAATTTCTACTAACTGGATATTTTCTTCCAATACTTCCTACACAGCTTAGTGGTATAGAATTTGCTCTCATCATAAACTGGATAGAGATTTTATGTCATCTAATGGTTTTAAAGTTAACTGTGATTTGTTTTGGATGCCTCTAACATTTTTTTAGATCATAGTATAAAACAACTACCAGCCACTGCTTGCATATTACCAGAAATCTTGAAATCACCTTGAACTCTCTAAAGCTACATTTTACATCTTCTTTATTAAATTTTATATTAGTAAATTTTTATTTTTTATTTGATATCCTTTCTTTATAGTCCTCAATGTATTATTCTATTAATGTTTTTCAGGTGCTATTCAACTTATACATATTTTTATATGTATTCCTTGTAAAGTCCTCCCTCCTCTCCTCTTTCCTGTTTCTTCCCCATGTTGCAAATCCAAAACTTGCTTTAAAAAATGGCTTTCGTTGCTTTTACTTCATTCAGTTGATAATTCCCCTTGCAATGTATGATTTACTAATGTAATTTGTTTTTCCCTGTTATTGCTGATATCTTATAAGATATTTTTTTTTATTTAATGTTGATTCTCTAATAAAGCCTTTTTGAACCAAAATAATAATTGTTTAAATTGCAAGACAGCGTACACATCCCCATGTTTGAAAACGTTCAATAAAACCGAAGAATTAATGACAATTTTGATACATGAACACAATAAAGAAATATGCTTCGAAGGGAATGAGTTAATATTTAGATTTAAAAATTTTATTTTTAAAATCAAATTGCAATACTATTGTGATACAGAGAGAAAACATCGGGACTCAACAGATTATTCGTGAAAAGTCAATCCAGAACAACACAGCAGATTTATTTATTTATAGTATATGATTATGATTCACAGTCTGATTAATTGCAAAACAAATGTTCTATTTTGAATCTAAAATTCCTGAAAGAATCACAGAACCACCACTGAAAAGATTTTCTTTGTTGGACCGATGTGGAGACTCTTTATGAAATGCCAGTTTCTATTACCGAGGGTGTACAAAACATAATAGATGTCGCTCCCTCTGAAGCAGTGAGAAAAATACACCAAAGTGCTACAGCTGTGACAAAAAAGCCTCATTGAATGAACGCATTGACTCTTCGTGTACCTCGCAAGGGTTGGCTGGAAAGAGTGGGCAATTGGACAAGTTGTCAGCTGTCAGGTTGATCACAATTCAGGGCAGGTGCAAGGAATTCTGCTACTGTAGCTGGAGTGGCATTTTGTGATCCCTTCTTTTGAAATTAGGACATGTTGATGCGTCTCTGCCATGGGCGCCCTTGCGCATCGTCCCAGTGGTGCTGTGGTGCCGTGAAGTTAAGTAGACTAGTCTAGTTGTAGAACTGATGCTTTAAGAGATTTGTTGATGTGTCTAAATACTGGTTCAAGGAGGACATTTTAGGATTGGCCCAGCGGCCTTCTAATATTTCTCTTATGGAATGTGTGAGCAGTAAACAACAGGTAGTTGATACCTTTTTTAAATGTCTGCAGTATCACATCGGTCTGGTAGTGTGGCTATCATTAGTGCCTAATTGGTAAAATAAACAAATTAATAAGTGCAGGGTTACAAAGTTTTTCTTAGTACCCGCTGTGAGTGTGCCTGATTCAGGGACTCTGGAATAGCAAACATGTTTAGTTTTGATTCCAGCTCAAGTCTTTCTTTCCAAGCCAATAGTTCTTGTCACTTTATCTCACTCTTCAATGATCTAGTCTATTTCATGTCTGATTTCTTCCCTTGTGACTGTCTTATTGTCTTTCTCTTCCTTCCTGTTTCTCCCTTTTTTGCCCTTTCAGTCTCTTGCTCTGGATAAAAGTCTGATGATGAAAAATACGTCTCAATCCCGAAAATGAGGGCTCGTGCCCATCACCTGTAACTATTAACAGAAGCTAAATGCTGCTTTTCTTGTAAAATTAACCAGTCTCCTCAGGAAAGCATGTGGGTTGGGTCACGTACTGTACTGTTATCAAACACAAAGAACATCTATTCTGTTGAAACTAGGAACCTATCCCAAAAAAGAAACAACCAAGAGCTAGGATTTACTAATTGTAATTAAAGACTCATATAGGGTCACGGCCTGCCAGAGAAAAAAATATTACAGCAGCTTTTGTGACCTACTTTCTGCTGCAGAAGAGGAAATAGACAAGGATGACGCAAACAAACACACCACAAGCCCACCTCCTATAGCATTACAACTCTTCATGCAACTCTGAACTGAGCTACCAATGAGTATTTGAACATTTAATGGACATTTGCAATTTGTGATGTGATGGTATGCTCTGTTGACAACTAGATAAATACATCGCAGAATAGTCCCCCAGAATCAATCAGTTTGCTCCTGTTTCTTCGTTTTAGGTTGCCCTTAAGTACAGTCAGCAAATTGATATTTGTTTGTACCCAAATGTTTGTTTTTATGTGACTCAATTAAGTGCTAAATTTGCAACACATAAATACATACCTAAATAAAGTAAGAGCAAGAATCCAAAGTTTTTCACAGGAGCCCACTACTTATCCTACCGTATTACGAGGTGGCTGAATACCAAGGCTGCTGAGTTTTTAATCCACTTAATGACTGTGTCTCCCACCACAATACACTTCTGGCTTCCTTATCTCACTCTTGAAGGTTCTTTCTCATTCTTTCTTTCCACCCCTGTCACAGTTTTCCTAGCTTTCTTTTCCTTATATTACTTCCTCATTTTATCTCCCTTTTCAGCTTTTCTCTCTGCTAGGGTTGAAATTCTCATGAGGGCGTGTGCCGAGGCCATGCCCTCCCTGGACATACCTTTGACCAGTCCTCAGACCTGTTTAGGCCTTTGCAGACCAGACTCCTGTGCCTTTAGGCTCTCTCTTCTTCTCCCGCTCTGTCTTGCACGCCCTCTCTCTCATGCTCTTTTTGCCTCTACCTCCTTGCTCTTTTACTTTTCACTCTGTGCTCTTTTCACTTTTTTTGTCTTTTTCGCTAGTTTCCCTTTTACTTTTGTACCTTTTTACTCTTTTGCCCTTTCACTGTTAGAACTTTTGTGCCTTTTCACTCTTTGCTCTTTTGCCTCTCACTCTCAGCTCTCTTGCCTTTTCAGTCTTTGGTCTCTCACCTTTTGTGCCTTTTTACCCTTGTTGCTCTTTTTACCTTGTTTGCTTTTTTGACTCTTCACTCTTTGTTCTTGTGTGCCTTTTCACTCCTTGCTCTCTCGCTTTTTTCCATCTTTTGCCTCTTGACACTGTCCTGTGCCGCATTGCCATCTCTTGGTCCCCCTTTTGAGCTTTATTCTGGATGCCCCTCCTACACCCCTTCCCCCTCCCCCTGCTCCTTACCCTGTTCCTTCATGTGTGTCCACTCAATCCCGCCTTCACTAAGCCGAGCCCACCAACCTCAGTGCTCCTTCCCCCTCCCAGGACCTACTTGATGGCCACTGCATGGACCAGTCATTAATCAGGTGACCAGATCCTACCCTCCCTGGACTTATCTTGCATGCTTTTTGTGCCTTTTTCATTCATTGTTCTTTTTGCTTTTTTGGCCTTTCTATCTTGCTCTTGCTTGCTGTTTCACTCTCTGCTTTCTTGCCTTTTCCAATTATTGCCTTTCAATTTCCTGTGCTGCTTTGCTATCTCTTGCTGCACCCTTCCAGGACTCCTTTTCCTGCCTCCTTTCTACTCCTACCAGTTTCTTTCCTCACTTGTGCTCATTCCCGCACTACCGCTAAGCCACACCCACTGACCCCAGCACTCCTCCCAGGATCTACTTACTGGGACCTTCAGCGCAGACACCCAGCAGACGTGTGCTGAAGGCAGGCCTAAGGCAAGCCTGTGTGCAGCCGACTGAGCCTGGACCATGCCAGCGCCACAAACACTGTTCATCTGCCCAACTATATTACTCTGCAGCGTTTCTCTGGTCATTCAACCCGGGACGCCCATCCCCACATTGCTGCTGCACAACATAGAATGAGCCTTTGCTGAAACTTACTGTTGCTTTGTGTGCAACAACCAACCCACCATGCCAACCCTACCAACAATCAGCCATCCTACACACAACACACCTCCCACTCCCACTGGCAAACATGCACCCCAAGATAAACTATCATGCATGCTCCTCAGTACCTGCTTGCTCAGCAAAAATGCCACAGAAATCTTAGACATCCAGCAGGACGCCCAGACTTCTGCTACCTTACATAAATATGGCTGACCACTGAGTTGGCACTGGACATTGCCACGGCCATCCAAGCAAGATACAAGATCACATGACAGGACTGCCAACACAAAACGGGAGGAGAAATCACAATAATCTTCAAAGAAGCCCTCAACTGCACCACACCCACAAAGAACATGATCCCCTTCATGAAATACCTACATTTCAAGCTGCAAATCTCAGCAACATACACCCTGAACTGAACCCTTGCTTACCGACCACCTGGACAAAGGGCTAATCTCATGGACAACATCACTAATTTCATTGCCACCCCATTACCATTGACTCAAAAGGCTATATCCTACTCGGAGACCTCAACTCCCACCTGGAAGATCGGAACGATCCCAGCTTAATTGCACTGCTCAAAAGCCTGGGGAACCTTCGACAGACACAACATGTCAAACCCACACTCTTCGCCGAACACAAACTCAACCACGTCTTTGCCACCTTCAACAGCATCAAAATCACCACAACCACAGCTCTCACCTGGACCAATCACGCCATTGTCCAGTTCCAAATCAACATCCCTCATCAAACAAAACCTGCCACCACCAACCTGGCCAGACAAAGCTGGAGCAGCTACTGAATGTTTTAGCAATAAAATCATAACTATCTACAACAACTTGGACCCTCAACAGAAACCCTGAAGCCTCGCCTCCAGTCTACCCCCTAAAACATTGGAAACACCCTGATGAATGGGAAACAATCAACCCAGAAGAAACAGGCAACATCATGGGATGTACCACTGCCACATCTACAACTTGGGTACTTTCCTAGTCAGTGACGTCCTCACCCGCATCCTGAACACCTTCATCGCCACCGCGATGTAGTCAACGCACTTCTAAAGAAACCTTCTGGAGACCCCACCCAGCTAGCAAACTACTGCCTGAACTTTTCCTTCTATCCTACCCAGCCAAGGTCATGGAGAAAGTCATCAACAAGCACCACTACCTCAACAAACACCAACTCCTACACACTACGCAAATAGGTTTCATACCCAATCACAGCACTGAGACTGCCCTCATCGCATCAACAGACATCATCAGGATGAACCTAGACCAAGACAAGGAAATACAGTGGTCCTCATCCTGCTCCACCTCTCAGTGACCTATGACATGGTCTCCTACTCCATCCTGATCAGAAGACTACATAAAATAGGCATCCCAAGGTCTCTTCCTCAAATGGATCTGTTCGTTTCTCACTGGAAGAACACAAAAAGTCAGCATCTGACCCTACACGTCGGAAGCCAAGAACATCATCAGTCAAAACTGAAGTAATGATTTTCGGAAGGATATACTCTGCTTGGGATTCTACCTAGTGGCATGTGAACCTCGTCTCGCTACACAAACCCCCACCACCCACACCAAAAACCTAGGAATCATCCTAGATGACAACCTTGACATGACAGCCCAGGCAAACATGGTGATTTCTACCTGCTTCTACATCCTTAAGTTGCTGCAAAAAATCTTCAGATTGAACACTCGAAAAACAATCATACAGGCCTTGAAAATCAGCAGACTTGACTACGGTAACACACTACGCAGGGATCACCAAACAGCTCAATTCAGCAAGACCCATCCTCAACCTACCTTGACACACCAACATCACCCCCACCTCAAGGAACTTGGGGTACCTACACACAAATATACTTGGTTCAGACTCCTCATACACACCTACAAAGCACGAAACAACATAGGGCCCACCTACCTCAACAGCTGCAATCTCTTCCACCAATCTCCTAGACACCCCCCCTCAGCCAACTCTCACTAGCATATGTGCCTTGCATGCACAAAAACAAAGTTGGAGGTCGCACCTTCTCGTACATCACTACCAAATTATGGAACCCCTTCCCACATCCCATCAGAGAATCCTCATTGCTTCTTGAGTTCCACAAGAAGCTGAAGACTTCGTACTTCTAATGATTTACCCTGTGAGACAGCTGTCTACCCACCAGTGAAGAGTCTGGATATCCACAAGGGGGGATTAGTGTACTATACAAATAAACATAGCATGACGAAAAGTATGTGTCGTCCCCAAAAATATGTGTGGGTGCTTACTTCCTGCAAATAGGGGTGAACATAACTTGCATAATTCTGTGTAGTGTAATCATGTGGAACTACCCCAAACTTCAGCAAGATTACACAGAATTTCATGAGAAGAGAAATTCTGCATTTACCACACACGGGTGCATTTTGTGCTAAGAAATAACACTAAATGCAACAGAAGCTGAATAGCATTTTCCCCAAATTTACTCCCAGCATTTAGCACTAGTTTCTAAGAGCAAAATGCACCTGTGTGTCCAAGAAAATAGTGCTAAATGCAACAGAAGATAAACAGCAGCATGAGCAGCCGCTTGTGCTCACCAATTTTTCTCTTGCTATCAATTTATTTCCCCCAAATTACTCTTAATTACGCACTTGGGCGTAACCATCTTATTATTGGAGATTCCGCGTCAAAGAGAAACACATAATTGCATAAATTACTCCAGCGTAATTGAAAATCCACCCAGACCTACCTAAAGCCACTTGTGCAAGTTAGGAATTCCCTGTGATGTTGGGAACAGCTTTTATGGAGTGACACTTCGGCGCTGATGAAGATGGACTGTATTCAGAATTTAATTGTCTTTCTTGAGCTTTTCACCAAGACACTAAGACAGAAATATGTTTGGGTAGCTGATGAAGAGTACTTTGACTTAGAATGGGTCACCATTTTGATGAAAACGCTGGTGTGATAACAAGCCTTGATTATATAATCGCATCACCTTAAGGGAAAAAGCTAAGTACAATAAAAAACATGAATTTAGAATTCACAAATGACCAATTGATTTCTTTCACATTTAGTGTCTCTCCATTTTCCATTGATGAGTATTTCCACACAGTGTTCATTTTTCTGATTATTGGGCTCATGCAGCGACCAGTTGGAGTAGATGATTTTGTTTCCATTTGGGTACTTGAAGAGGCCTTCTTTCTTTTTGTCATTTATGCCAAGAAATGCTGATTTCCCTGTCATTGCAACAATTTCCTGGATGGCGGCATTCTCTGCTGCATTCCTCGGTGAGGCCAGAAGACCGCCGGCTTTCACACAAGCTACTCTTGCCTCCTCATAGTCCATTTCAAGATTGTTGGTCACAAAGATTTTTTCACCCACACACCTGCCACTTTGTAGAAGAAAAACTATAAAACAGAGGAGAGAATCACATGAATCCTTTATCCCCTGGACATGGTCTTCTTTGAGCATCTTATTGAGGCAGCTGTGTCTATGTACAAAAGGACACTATTATGACATTCTCAAAACAGGCATGCAATCGGAAGAAAACAATCGAAAAAAATAAAAAAGTTACTTACTTTTGCACCAATCAAGGATGATCACGAGGAGGTGAGTTCCACTTTGATGTTACTACTGCTTCCATTACCACAGTTCTTCACTAGCACCCAATCAGGAGCGGCCCGTGCAGGTTAAAAGGGCGGGGTGGGGGGTGGACTGGAAAAGTGATTATTTATTTAATTTTCCCTCGTCATCGTTTGTCCAGTCCTCACCCCAACCCCAACCCCGCCCCACCTGCTCTCAATGAGACTTCAATTCTTGCTTTAGCTATCCCCCTGAAACCTTGCATATAACCTTCCAACACCTGGTCATTCCCAAGAAGGATTCATTATTATATGTCGTGCAGTACAATTAATTTGAATGTTTAGGGAGCCCTGGTAGGACCTAAAAAGACTGGTTCACCACTTCTGCAATGAGTGCACTTCCCGAGGAACAACCTGGCCTCTACTAGAGATTTGGGGGCATATTAACAAGGGGCGGCGATAAATATCGCAAAGCACGATTAGCGCTTGCATATTTATCGCCAGCTATCTCTGGAATTTATCACCCGGTTTGCGCGTTATTAACAGCACGCATCGTCGAGGCGATAAAAATTCCAGAGATAGTTGGGATATCGCCGTTTTCCATGGTGGAAACCGGCGATATCCTAGATGATAGGGCCTGTGGTCTTAGCCACAAAATCCACCCCCCATGTTAAGTATGCCTTAGTCAGGAATTTAACAGACGTTAAATTCCTTCGTTAAGGCATACTTAACGCGATTTTAAAAATCACTACCCTCCCTTGTTAATATCGCGAAGCTGCCTTCGCGATATTTTCCCAAGGGAGTCTTGTCAGGCATGCCTCCTTTGCATCTCATTAGCGATGCGAACGGAGGCGTGCTGCAAACGGCCGCTAAGTCAGCAAGACACGCGATAGCGTGTCTTTGCTGATAAGGCGATGAAATTATCGCCGCTTTTCGCCCGAAAACGGACGCAAAAGCGGCGATAATTTCATATCACAGCCTTGTTAATATGCCCCTTGATGTCACAATATCAAGGATAAAAATATTGACCAGCGCAATTATTATGGCAACAACATCGACAACAATAATATTGTGCTGGTATGCCTATATAGGTTAGTATGGATGAACTATTCTTAACTCCACATCTATTGACCTTAATGATATATAAATATCTTCAAGGCACATATATGTGATGATAAGTATAGTAAACCTAGACTTACATATACACACTTACCTTTACAATAGTTTGGTAGCCGATATTTTGACAGGTGGATATTAATATCTATCTATTATAGCAATAAATCTAGTAAATCCCTAAGGCGCGTATATAGCCGTAACAAGCAATGGAAAAAAAATCTTATCTATTAGCATTATGCTCTGACTTTTTTTTCTTAACATCAGGGAACTAAAATCTGTTATTCTCATCCGAGCTCACCATAGAAGTGGCACATTGATGCTCTTTTACATTTAAAAACCCATAATATTTAACTGAATAGAGTCAACAGATTTGGATGTTTGTAACTTGCAACATTCAGCATTGATGTACTTGTTTGGGGATTCATTGAGCAACTTGTTGCAAGACTGTCAGTCTTTTTTTTTTGTGTTCACGACATGCAAGTATTATGTGGGCATACCGGGTTAAAAACTATGCATTAAGATATATTTTTATCAGATTTTTGCATCTATTGCACTTTGATTTGTAATATTAGAGGCCCTAGCTTACGTGCTGTGCAGAAACTAGTTTGTGAGTCACATGGCGTCATACATATGGGGAGATCTCATGTAACATAGAGACATACAGTTTCTCTAATGTCCTCATTGAGGATGACATGATGGCGCTGCACTAGGCGAGCTCTGCAGCCAGAGCCTACACCTCGGCATGCTGCTTGCTGAATAACAGCAAAAGAAACAAATGATGGAAGGAATACTGAACAATGCAAACATTCACTCCCAGTCACAAAGATCTGGGTTTAATCCATCATTCTTTTGTTCACCACGCCACCCCAGTTTGGGCCCAGCCATACGCAAATCAATCTTGACCCTGTCCCTAATGGGGCCAGTCCATCCCGAACTGCCAAGCCAGGTTCTCATTGTGACTGAGGGTGAATGTTTGCATTGTTCAGCATTCCGTCCACCATTTGGTCCTTTTTCTTGCTGAATACCGGCAATTTCCTGCCACCAATACATCGTGGCAATGGACGAGCACCTCTGGCATGGCAAAATAGGTGCGGTCCTGATGCAAGGACGGGTAGCCGCAGATCAGAGGAAGGCTGGTGAGGGTGCACCCCTGATGGGAGTGAGGAGTGCGGGCCCAAGCCGTGGAAGCAGAGTTGCTGCTGTCAATGAGCCCTCCTGGGGAGGCCAGATGGATCGCCTACCCTCTTTTTGCCCCCCCTCTATAACAATACAGCTGGAGAAATGGGCGGGGGATTCAGTTACCGCTGAGGCAGCCCAAATCCTTCTAAACCTAAATCTCTCCCTGCCTGCCTCTTCGTCCTTTGGCCAAAATGCGAGAGCAAAGTTATGAATGGAGTATTGTGGAAGCCTTCCTGGGGAAGCTTGGAGGGACACCTACCCTCCGTTTACCCTACCGATTGACTGTCCCATCTTGGACCTACAGGAGGTGTAATCATGGTGCGGTCCCAGTGAGGGCACCCAAATCCTAACAATGGTTATCTAAATTGTTCCTTTTAACTTCCATCTTATACCATCTTATACCATCCAATAACATGATGGAGACACCCTTTGGTCCCAGCTCCCCAGCCTCATGCCTGCCCATGTCTGGCATCAAAGCTTTCAAGATCAAATACCCCCTGAATCTTTCCAAATACACAAAGAAAAACCTGAAACATAGGACCCTGAGAGACCACCCGGAACCCAGCCAACACCAAAACATGAACACCCCTCCACAGACCATCTCAGCACTGCCCATCTCTAACCTCTCACACAACAGTATCTCCTCCTCTGGTCACCCTCCCCACACTCTTCTCCTCTCCACAGTCGACCCACATGCCTCCCTGCCCGCCTTGTCCCCCCCCCTCCTTTATCGCCAACTTCTTTATCTGCTCCCACCACCAGACAGAAACAACCCAAATCTCCACCGATCATAAATGATGTACATAAATGGCCACTTCTCAACAAGCTACTTTCCCTTGTTCTGGCACCTCTCGCAAAGAATCAACATCCTCTCATCAGCTCTTTTAAATCGAAGCATCTCTATATCCTCCCATTGCTGCTCCTCCATTCATCCCCCTATGACCCTCCACCACACATTCTCCTACATACAGAGAGACAGCTTTCTACCCAGACCCAAACACACACAATCTCTGATACACATCTCAGAAAATTCCTATCTCCTATCTCCTACAGAGTGTTTTGCAGCTTCAAGTTCCACCCCCCCTCTATTGCTGCAGTTGGCTACTCGATCTCCACCATTATCTCAAACCGCAAACAGCTATGTGAGCTTCACTTGAGAGAAAATTGCCAGAAACAGAGAAAGTCCAGCAAATATAATTCTGACAATCTCACCACAATAAGGTGGACCATAAATAAAGGGCAATCACGTTCTCATCCGTCACTATACTGCAGGAGACGTTTATAGGCCGGGGTCCAGTGCTATCAAGGTTGGATCTGGTGATTGCCCTTTATTTACACATTGTAGACTATCTAAGAGGGTGATTGTCGGGTTGACAAGAAGTCCGGCTAACCACCAGATAGTCTAAGGTTTATTTGAGGTGACGGGGGTGTGTGTCTCCCCTCCCCAAGCCATTATAGGACCTGGGCAGCCCATCGCAGGCCTCATTACATATATCAAGGGAGGAGATTAGTCCATTCCCAGGCTGTTATTGTCCCCAGGAATCCCATCCTATGGTGCACAAAGTGTTTTTTTATGGGATGGGCCATAGTCCCCCGTCCTAGGCCACCACGCCCATGAATCCCATCCCCCAGTGCCCAGTCTCATAAAATAGGAGAGGGGATCATGGGCCAGCCCCCCTCCACGAGCCAATTTAAGCCCAGAGGAGTCCACCACTGGGGTCGAAATATGTCAGAAAAGGGACGAGGCATCGTGGACTCCCTTTAAAAGCCCAGGGGACACAATTCCTTGGGGCCAATTAACTTTTTAAAAGAGAGGGGGCCCATATGGACCCCTCCTCCCTGAACCACTTTTGGCTCTGGGGACCCCGTGGCCTAGGGCCAGCTTACTTGCTGTGTCCCGGAGAGCAATTTCTGTAGACTTGGGGAGGGGAGTTGCATGGTCCCCTTCCCCTTTCACCTAATTAGTGGGCTTTTATGATAGGGGCCCCAGGTGCTGATAAGGCTTGGGTGGGGCCATATGGCTCCCTCCCCCTTTAAAAAAAGTCCCTGAGGGATATTGATATTGAATTCGCGTAGAAGTGAAGAGCATCTTGAGGATGAGGTCCCCAGGGCCTAATAAGGCTTGAGGAGAGAACCACACAGCACCCCCTCCTATTTATAAAAAAAAGCCCTGGGTGATGGGGTCTCCATTGCCTAATGAGACTCAGGGAGGTAGGCTACCTGCTTCCCTCCCCTTTAAAATTGTTAACGCCCTGGGGGATGGGGTCCCTAAGTCCCAATAAGGATCATGGAGGGGTTCCATGATGCTCCCTCCCATTTATTAACAAAAAAGTCCTGGGGGATTTGGTCCTCAAGGCCTTATGAGGTTCAGGAAGGGGGGGCAGTTGGCACTCCTTCCCTTTCAAATAGTTAAGGCCCTGAGTGATGGGGTCGCCAGGGCCTAATGAGGCTTGGTAGGATTGTCGACGTGGCTCCCTCCACTTAAAAAAAAAAAGGCCCTCTGGAATGGGATTCCTCAGTGCCTAATAAGGCTTGGTTGATGGGCCATGAGAAACCCTCCCCGTTAAAATCCTGAAGGCCCTGGAGGATCCGGCCCCAGGGCCTAGTGAGCCATTTAAAACAAAAAGGCCCTGGGGGATGGTGTCCCCAAGGTCTGATAAGGCTTGGGAAGGGTGGCCACATAGTCCCTTTCCTTTCTTATTGATATGGCCCTGGGGGAATGGACCACCAGGGCCTAATAAGGCTCTGGGAGGGGGCTGCATGTCCCCCTCCCTTCAGATTTTGGCCAAGAGGGAGGCGTGCCAGGGAACCCGAGAAGGCTTGGGGAGGGGCCGCACAGACCTCCTCCCCTTTTTATGTGAACTGGCCTCTGGGGATAGGGCCCCCTGGGCCATGTAAGAGATAAGGAGGGGGCTTAATGCCCCCCTCCCCTTAATATATATGCTTTGCCCCAGGAGATGGTGTCCCTAGACCCTAAGGGCAACCCCACGTAGCACACACTAAAGTCTGCACACTGTGTGGTGTTAGTAACCCGCTGGGGGTTTAATTACATGGCAATGGTGGAAGGCTATGCCCTATGGCCAATATGCTGCTGCACATGGCCAAAATCTATATGTAGCCAGGCCCTGTATCCAACTCCCTGCAGGCAGCCAATCCCACACTGCACACACCCTTCGTTCGTGAATTACTGCATGACAGACTGTACAACTAACCCCATGCCATGCAAGACCAAAGGCCATGCACAGCAGGTGTTTGGCTACCTGTGGTGGGTTTGCTGCAAGGCCTGGATGCAAGCCAGACCCTGTGGCCAAGCCCACGTGGTCCACGACTAAAGGCGGTGCATCGTGGGGAGTTTGCTTTATCTATTGAAATAAATATTACTTTACGTAGAAGAAGCCTACAAATTCACTGATAAAGCCACAGGTTAAAATAACATTGTAGTTAGGAGTGATGAAAATATATTTTTATTGTTTACAAATAAACCTTAGAAATTCACTGAAAAAAAACAAAGGTTAAAGTGACGTTATGGTTGGGTGAATATGTCACTGACAACATTAACATTCTGAACAATGAAAACCACACCATTAGCAGAGTTATCTATAACTTGCACTCCCACCATGCACTGATTTTTACCTCACATATTACACCACTCAGGACATTTCAAATGATATCATTGATGACATTACTGATGACATCATCCAATGAGTTTGATAGTTTGTTTTAATAGTTTACATATTGGTGAGTAGCTACCATATTACTTTCTATCTAATTTTGTACAGCCTATGTCCAGCTAATGGTTGTGAGTGTTTACAAAACACATGTGCTTCTAATACCTCAAAGGTGTGTAGAGGTATTGAACATTTGTATAAACTTTGTATTGAATATTAACTCAGTGTGCAGATGACAGTTGATATCTAGTGTCCAGTATGCTCCACACCCGTTTTCTGGTTCTGCAGAAAGGGATTCCACACTAGCAAATATTCTACAAAGTAGATACTGTGTATTGTAAGCAGGCTTGAATTATTACACAGAATGAACTCCACATGGCTATTTCTACATAAATATACCAACCTATGTACATGTGATTGTTGTACTTTAGAAGGTGGGCTATCTGTAAAGTTTTCATTATAGTAGGAAGGCTGCAGGAAGTATGATCTTTAGCACCTTCAGAACTTGGTTTTTTTAAGCAAATAGTGTCTTTTTTGACAAGTGATGCAGAGTGTGCACTTTTCTCAGTAGATACTTTTTACTACTCTGTGGTGTACTTCTCATGAGAGTTTCACTGTCTACAAATAGTGTGGTATAGAGTAAACTCTCTCCATAGAGTAAACACTGTTGACAGTACGTACTTTTCTGCTCATATCAACTTCATTTCTCAATATAGGCTTGGTGACTGTGAGGGCATTCATTTTTAGTGATGTCATTTAAGATGTCATCACTGATGTCACTAACCATTTCATGAGTGATGTAATATGTGAGGCCATAACCAGTGCACTGCGGGGGCATAAATTATAGTAAGCTCATCTAACTATAACTGCTTAATTTCTCTAGTTTTATACGAGTGAATGGTCAGTCTAACTATAAAGTGAATTTCTAAGGTTTTTTTTTTACTAATATTTCCTAACTATCATTTTACTATAACTTTTGTTTTTTTCAGTGAATTTCTAAGGTTTTTCAAATTCTATTTCCTAACTATAACGTCCCTGTAATCTTTGGTTTGTTAAGTGAATTTCTATGTTTTTTTATCTAGTAGTAAAGTTTGCAGAGTGGTGGAGAAAGGGGGCTGGGCCTCCAACCAGATCTCGAGAATTCTGCTCTGTCAGACTTACTGGCAGTCACAGGAGGGCTTCTTGGCCCCCAAGGACCCTCAGCATCCAAGGGGACTTCATCTCCCAACCAATAGTGTGCCAGACAGGTGGAGAAAGGGGCCGGGGCCTCCGACCAGCTCTTAGCAACTGTGCTGTGGGGTATTTTGTAGTTAACAGGTGAGGTTCTTGGCCCCTAAAGACCCTCAGCATCCAAGGGGGCTTCATCTTCCAACCAGTATTGTGACAGGTGGCCCCTTTGCAGAGTGGTTGAGAAAGGGGGCAGGGTCTCTGATGATGTCTCCACAATCAAGCTGTGGGAGACTTACTTGTCGCAACAATACAGGGTCTTGGTCCCCAACGACCCTCAGCAACCAAGGAGAGTTCATTCCCCAACCTGTAGTACACTAGGAGGCCCCTTTGCAGAGTGATTGAGAAAGGGTGGGGGCCTTCAATGACATCCCAGCAATCTGGCTGTGCGGGACTTAGTTATCATAACAATAGGTGTTATTGGCCCCCAATGATCCCCAGCAGCCAAGGGGAGTTCATCCCCCAACCAGTAGTATGCCAGGAGACCCCTGTGCAGAATGGTTGAGAAAGTGGGCGGGCCTTCAATGACTTCTCAGCAATTTGTCTGTGGAGGACTTAGTTATCACACCAATAGGGGTTCTTGTCCCCCAACCACCCTCAGAAGCCAAGAAGAGTTCATCCCATAACCATTAGTACCCCTTGCTGTTTGTTTCTGTCCTTTATTGTACCCTCTTTCTGCACATTTCTGACCTTTATTTTGTGTGTTGCAGCTTGTTTCTGGCCTTTATTTTGCCACTTTCCGATCTCTAATTTGCCTCTTTCTGCTCGTTGATGGCATTTATTCTGCCTCTTGTGGCTCATTTCTGACCTGTATTTGCTTCTTGCTGCTCGTTTCTGACTTCTATTCTCCCTTTTTCTGCTTGTTTCTGACCTCTATTATGACTCTTGCTGCTTGTTTCTGACCTTTCTTCTGCCTCTTTCTGCTTGTTTCTCACCTTTATTCTGCCTCTTGCTACTCATTTCTGACCTTTATTCTGCCTTTTCTGCTAATTTCTTACCTTTATCTTGCCTCTTTCTGACCTTTATTCTGCATCTTTCTTCTAGTTTCTGACCTTTACTCTGCCTCTTTCTGCTTGTTTCTGGCATCCATTCTGCCTCTTGCTGCTCTTTCCTGACCTCTATTCTGTTTCTTACTGGTCATTTCTGACCTTTTTGCTGCTTGTGTCTTACCTCAATTCTGCCTCCTGCTGCTTGTTTCTGACCTCTATTCTGCCTTTTTCGGCTCATTTCTGACCTCTATTGTACCTCTTGCTGCTGT
Organism: Triturus cristatus; assembly: GCF_964204655.1. Taxonomy (NCBI): domain Eukaryota; kingdom Metazoa; phylum Chordata; class Amphibia; order Caudata; family Salamandridae; genus Triturus; species Triturus cristatus. Next base: position 364,892,898 of record NC_140580.1, read on the forward strand.
TTTCCCATCTTTATTTAGCCTCTTTGTGCTTGTTGCTGACCTTAATTCTCCCTCTTTATGCTTGTTTCTAACCTATATTCTCCCTCTTGCTGCTCATTTCTCACCTTTATCTTGCTTCTTTCTCACCTTAATTCTGCCTACGCCTGCTGATTTCTGACCTTTATTCTGACTATTTCTGTACACCAGGACCGTGGGGGGAGCCACAAGGCCCGAGTTCCTTGCCGACTCCCCGCCACTTGTGGGAGCCGTCATTGCTGTGACAGACAGGAGTCTGTTGAAAGGCAGCACCCTGTCTGTCAGAGCAATGCTTTCATCTGTTTCTCTGCACGCAGATTTGCGCGCATAGAACAGAGGAAAACTCCTCTTATGGCTAGCCAGAGCTGTTCACGGCTTCGGCTTTCAGAAAGTGAAGTCATGTTTGCTTTTGCTTGGTGGGAGGTGCCAGCTCCCATCAAGCAAAAGAAAACAGCTACCTGACAAGGGTGAGCACCCCAAGAGTTAGCAGGAGCTTGCCATGGGGGGTGGCGGTCCCCGGGGCCATCTATGGCTCCTCCAGGGAGGCTGTGCACCCCCTGCAGCATTTTCTTCTGCCCAGAGGATTTGGGGCTCTGGGGGTTGGGGATCCACAACAGACCCCCTTCATTATTCGACTGCAGCCCTGGGGAGGAGCCAGTCCCTTGGGCACAGGGGGCTGCATGCCCCCACATAACATTTAATGATTGCTCCAGGGAGGTTTCAGTCCCCGGGGCTGTGGAGAGGCTGTGCGGGTCCCCCTACATATGCCTCGGGAGGTGGCGGTCCCTGGGACTGTGGTGAGGCCACGCAGACCTCGCATTTATTTACATATGGACCAGGGAGGTGTTGATCCCCAATACTTTCATAAGCCCTAGGAGAGGGGCCGGTGTACCCCGCCCTATTTTTATTATTTGCCTCAGGACCTGGCCAACCATGGGGATTATTTAAAAGCAAGCATGAGAGCCCGCGCTTGCTTTTAAAAAAAGAATTCCGGTGAAATTGTGAATATATATATCGATTTCATAGCAATTTTTGTTTTTTGAAAAAATACTTTTTTTGGCCATTTGGGACCAACTTTATTTGTTCAAGGTATTCCTACCTTGCCCCATTTTCTTTTTAATTTTTTTGGGGGGGACTTGGTTGAAGCTGAGTTCGAAGATGGCTACTAACACTTTCTGGTTGAAGTGTTGGCAGCCAATCAGAGCTCTGCATTTCCCTTCACAACCGTGTCTTTGTTCGTGAAATATACTTGAACTCAGATATCAAAAAAAAATATTGCTCATTAACTACTGAAAGGATTTACATCAAGTAACAAAAAGCACAAGCTGCGTAACCAAATATACCTTTCTACCAAATTTGGTGTAATTCCATCCAGCAGTTCAGGGTGCAGTTGTGCTGACAGGTCCTATTGGAATTACCATCGAACACACACCATTGACTGAAGCCCGTTTCTCTCAAACCTACCCTTAACAAATTGCCTCAAAATGTTTAGTGTGCAACAAGAATCACTGGGCCAATGTTTTGGTAAATTTTTGTGAAGATTCGTCAAACGGTACCAAAGTTATAGGCAAGTATAAAAATGTTTTTCCTATGGAAAAATGGTCCTAAAAATACATAACTATACATATATATAAAAAGAAATGACAGTGCGCCTAAAAAGAGAGGAAGACAAGATCAAAGAACGCAAAGCATTCAAATACCCCCGCGATAGAGTGGACAATGAAACAGGACGTATTTTCACTTTTTCCCAAAAATATGATGTGATGAAAACAAACAAAATGAAAATACAGAATGAAAATGGTACCAATGCATCCACCAGTAAAAACACTTATGAACCGGTATCCAATTCTGATTTAAGTTCCAATCTGGAGAGTGAAGCAGAACCAGATGGCCAACCATTAGCTCAGAGAAAAACATTGCCAAGTCTATCTCCAGGCGAAGAAATGAATTTTTTAGTGGAGGAAAGAAGGGCAACGTTTCGCCTGAGGACACAGCAGAGCGCCAGAGGAAGAGGCGCAACCACAAGCGGAGACAGAGGAGGAAAACAAAACGAGTGGCCAACATACAAAAAGACAAGAGGGAGGGGGAGAGGCTGGTGGAATCAAAACTAAATCCGGCTAAGTCTATCATCAACCACACGGAAACCACCCTAACGAAAGCAGAAGAACAAATTCTATCGTTAGGTCTCTCATTTTTTCCTGAATCAAATTTCAAGTATGCAAATACCAGAATGAACATATATCGATTTATAAGAAAATCAAAGCTTCAAAAGTATCATGCTTTAACAAAAAAAGAAAAACAAAATACAAAAGATAAGGAATCGGTGGAAACAAATAACTTTGAAAATTACCAAAGAGAAACATCGCAGGCAGGAGATTCAACTCTATTGGATAAACTTATGGAATTACAAATGGCATCCTCTACCAATCGGGAGGTAAATACAAATATGCAATCTTGTCCTCAAAACAACAGTGTAATAACACAGACAGCAACCTCACCCATAGTCGAATACGTGCCTGAAAGAAAAATCACCCCTTTCAAAAGAAAATCAACATTTAATATTATAATGTCCAGAGACAGCATTGACATATTTCACGAGCAAAGGACCAACAAAATCAGGAAATTGAATTACAAAATATTGTAAACTAAACAAAAATGGCACCCAAAAGATAGACAATACAAACAGTTAATTACAAAATTACAAAGCAACAAAAATATGATTGTAAGGAATGCTGATAAAGGCGGCAATATCGTGTTGTGGGATAGAAAACATTACATGAAGGAGGCTCTATCACAACTTAACGACAGAGCATGCTACAAAATCAGCGACTGGGGTGCGCTAAAAGCAATACAAGAAGATTTTTATGGCAAATTGTTGGCGTGGAAAAGTGCAGGAATCCTAACGATGGAGGAATACAGGTTTATACGTAAAGAAAATCCAACTGTAACTAACACCTATTTCATTCCTAAAATTCATAAGGATAAAGAAAAGCCACCTGGCCGTCCAATCATTTCGGCACAAAATAGTCTATTGGAAAATGCAAGTCAATACATAGACTATTTTCTACAGGAACTAGTACATTCCTTGCCAACCTATATCAGAGATACCAGCGACTTCTTGGATAAAATTAACAAGTTTGAATGGAAAGATGGATACCACTTAATGTCTCTGGATGTAGTGTCTCTTTATACCAGCATAAGACACAGGGACGGTATAAGAGCACTAGAGTAATTTCTCAGTAAAGGCAAACCAAGACTCTCTGCACATTGTATGATGTTAAGCAATTTAACTCAATTTTGTCTAAACAACAATGTATTTCTGTTTGATAAAACTGTTTTCCAGCTTCTCCCCTAGTTATGCCTGTCTACATATGGGTTGGTGGGAGGAGCTGGTCCTCAATGTGGCTTTCAGTACTCAAATGGATAAAAACGGGAAATTATTTCTTAGATATATTTATGATAGCTTTGTTGTTTGGGACGGCACACTAATTGAAGCCAATTAATTTGTAAAGAGCATTAATATCAATGAGATAAATTTGACTTTTACTTCAATCATCAACAGTCATACTATTAACTTTCTTGATGTAGAGGTTTTTGTGAAACATAACAAACTGTAAACAAGACTTTTTAGAAAAGAAACAGCTGGAAACTCGATACTTCATTTTACGAGTTTCCACCCTCGACATTTGATAAACAGCATCCCCTATGGGGAAATGTTGAGAATCAAAGGCATTTGCAGTAACCCAATTGATTTACAAACATCGCATCTAGAGAGCAGAAAGAGATTCTTAGTGAGGGGGTACAATAGTAAAATAATAAATGCAGCAATTGCCAAAATTATGAGATTAGAGAGGGAGTCTCTCTTAAAAACAAAATCCAATGAATTAAAAAAGGACAAAGAAGCACACCAACTGCGCCTCATTACTACATACAATCTTCAACATAAAACAATTAGAAATATAGTACAGCGCAATTGGCCTATAGTGCTAGACGATCCGGTCATAGGAGGACTCTTACCAAAAACATTGGGCGTAACCTACAGGAGGGCACCCTCTATGAGTAGCAGCCTGGTTACAAGTAGCCATGAAGTTGTAGAAACACAGAATTGGCTTTCTCAATGGAAAGGGTTCTTGAAATGCAAAAATTGTAAAGCTTGTCAATACGGTGTAAACAAAAAAACGTATAAGACACCCTTTAGTGACAGGGAGGTGGAGATAACACGAGCACTACATAAAACAGATTATGCTATCTACATTCTGGAATGCACATGCAACCTTAGATATGTGGGCAGCACGAAACTCCCTGTCAACAAAAGAATTCTACAACATCTTAGAGCTATTACAAACAGGGACCCCACCTATCCAGTCGCTAGACACTTTCAAGAAATACATAATAATGACCTTCAACACCTGTCCTATTACCTCATAGATTCAGTCCCAAAAAACAGAAGAGGGGGAGACAGAGAAGGTGTATTACGTAAACTGGAAATGAGATATATTATTAATCTCGATAGCAAAATTCCTGGAGGTCTCAATACCACGGAAGATCTTTACACCTGCATTTAAATTGTTCCGCCTTACATATATGTCTCAAAATGGTAGGTTTTAACACACTGTTTTAATTATCATAATTAAACATTCCCAATGCTATATGTGTTTTTACCTCCATTTTTTCAATCAATAGAAGGCCACAAACTATGATTGGCCTTCCTTTTTTGACCCCCAATTTGACTATTATGACAAAAATAGATGCTAAAAATGATCTAAACAATTTTTTGGCAAAGCAAATACACACTCATAGGCTGCTGCCTGACCTTAACCAGAACAACTATGGTTTTTTAAATTTTACTACAATTTTACACCCAATGATAGGTTTTTATGATTATTTTTTTCACACTATTAGGTCACTTAATAGGTCCAAACTCAAATTAATGTTTATGGAAACAAAGCACTTTAGGGATAAGCACAGTAATTACAGCATTTTTTATCATTTAAGATAACTTGCCTAGGACAGGAAAAACAACTTACTAATATAAACAAAAATTAGAGAAGAACTACTACCTGCCTTTATGCAAATATTAATTCAGAGATTTTACACACAATGATTTTATGTGTCAAGATTAGGTTTGAACATGTGTACAATTTATGTATTTGAAAAAGGAAATTTTAAGTATAGTATCTTTTAAAGAATATAAGATAATAATATGTTTTATCACCAATGCAATTATTTATGATGCACTGATTTAATTATTTATTTATATTTAATGTCATAGTCAATAGCGACCAAAAATCATTGTGCTCGTATTTACTTATTTATATATTTAATATTGAATATTTAAAAGGTAAATGTTTATTGAAACATCAGTAATGTAATGAGTCACCTCATACCATTGAAGTATGTCTTCGCTGTCCATGAGAGAAACTTTGCAGTATTTTGCACAATGCACTGTCAGTTTAAAAATGTATAAAATGGTGGTTGAAACCAAAGAGCGCTGTCATGTGATCAAGGTCCAGGATGGACCAAAACGCGTCATGGCGACTAAAGAAAATAAACAAAATTGCACAGGAACGTGGTCCGTGCCTGTTTTGCAGAATTCCGGAGATGGGGAATCGAGACAAGCAGCAAATGATGATATATATATATATATATATATATATATATATATATATATATATATATATATATATATATATATATATATATATATATGTTTTGTTTTCTTGATGTTCATGTATATGTGGATAACAACCAGTTGCACACTGAACTCTATCGCAAACCGACATCAGGTAACAGCACTTTGCACTCCTCAAGCTTTCATCCGAAACATACGATCCACAGCATCCCATATGGGGAGATGCTGCGGATCCGAAGAATATGTAGCACTGACATCGACTTAGCGGTTGCTCAACAAGAAAGCAGAAATAGATTTCTAGCGAGGGGTTACAGCAATAAAGTCATCAATGTGGCCATACAGAAAACCAAGTCCATGAGACGAGAAGACTTACTGTTTAAACCACCTAATAGTAAAGTCAAACCAAGCAATAGTGGCGAGTACCCAAGTAAGATTGAGGAGATAAGACTGATCTTGACATATAACAAACAAAGGGACAGTCTTAGTAAAATCATAAAAGACAACTGGTACTTATTACATCTTGATACACAACTCAATGAGATTATCCCAGCAAATCCCACTATTACATTCAGAAGAGCACCATCAACTAGTGATTTCCTAGTTAGCAGTAGCCCAGAAATAAGATCAGGAACCAATTGGCTGACAAAACATAAGGGCTTTTCCAAATGTTCTACATGCAAGGCATGCAGACACGCGATAAATAAAACATCTTTTACAACACCTTTTGAGGAGAAACCAAATACCATCACTAAGAACATGACATGCAAAACAGAATTTGCGATTTACGTGCTGGAGTGCTCTTGTGGACTGCAGTATGTGGGAAGCACAAAACTGCAGGTCCACAAGAGAATTCTCCAGCACGTACGGGCCATCACCAATATCGATACATCATATCCGATGGCCCGGCATTTTAGGGAATTTCATGAAAGCAACACACAATTCATTAAATATTTTGTCATTGATTGCATCCTGCTCTCAGAAGGGGTGGGGATCGGGAGTCTCTCCTCAGGAAATTAGAGACCAAATATATCCTTGAATTGGACAGTAAAAGCCCACACGAGCTGAACACGACAGAAGATCTGTATACGTGTCTTTAGGGAGTTTATGAATAACTGAAAAACCAGTACTCCTCAATCAATATTAGCGATACAGACCTGTCCAACAAAGGCCCTCAAAATATGAACTCCGATACTCACACAAACACATATTTTTTAATATCCTTTTCTCTTCTCTTCTCTCTTTTCCCCTAAATCTTTCTTCCCAATTTTATAAATATTAAATTTATAGATTGAGATGTAGGACAAACATTTTTGTTCTAGACTGAATTTTACACAGGTGATACTATGTCACAATTTTGCACTTTATTTGCCAATTTTGCACTTTATTTGCCAATTTTGCACAGACAGAAAACCATGCTGCTAAACCTGATTAATACTCTTATGACAATGTTAATAATGTTTAGATATCATATTTTAAACATGTTTTTAACATTTGCATTTCTCTGATTTTATAAGTGCTGGTTATTTATTGTATTTATACGTAAACAATTGCACATTAGGATAAGTGAGCTTACAGCTCTAATATCATGAATCATGAGATATGAGATAATCTTTGTGAAAGGTATTTTACATTTACATTATGCACCAACGACAAATAATGAGATTCAAATGTTGTGGCTAGGTAGTATTTTGTCTATGCCTATGGGCAATTATCTATGCACTGGCACTTTAAAAATGGGAGAAACGCAGGGGTCACGTCATGTGATCAAGGGCTGCAAAGCCCGAAACGCGTCATGGCGGCAGAGCGCACGAATACAAAAAAATAAATCATTCTTGGTACAACAAAGTGGAGTCCGTTCCCTTCTTGATCCGGATTGCAGAGGATCGCACAAAAGAAAGGTTTACTGCAATATATATATATATACATATATATATATATATATATATATATATATATATATATATATATTCACTGAAAAAACCATAGGTTTCACACATGTTATAGTTAGCGGAAATTTTACTGATAAAAAACCAATGAAATTGCCCCGTTATAGTTAGTGCTGGCAACTATAACTCACGCGACCGCAATCCTCTGCTGATGCTAATACTGTATTTAGACACTTATTTGCCCATGTCTTCTTCCATACATTTTTAGCTATACATATATTACAAATATTTTTTTTTATAAAGACACATATGTCATCAGCAGAAGATTGCGGTCGCGTGAGTTATAGTTGCCAGCACTAACTATAACGGGACAATTTCATTGGTTTTTTATCAGTAAAATTTCCGCTAACTATAACATGTGTGAAACCTATGGTTTTTTCAGTGAATTTGCAAGGTTTTTTAAATGCTAATTCCTAACTATAACGTGTGTGAAACCTATGGTTTTTTCATTGAATTTGTACGGTTTTTTAAAAGCTAAGTTACTTTACGCCATTCGAGGCGTGCGCGCCCACTTAACGCAGTTCGTTCCGTGCACGGTTTTTATCAACTTTAATAAGCCCTGTACATTTGGTGGTCTTCGGCCACCAAAACCACAGGGGGTGGGGTCAATGTGGATAGTGTTTTTTTTATTTCGATTTTATAATTTCATGTTGACAAAATGTAGGTTTTTTTCGCTATTAATAAGCCCTGCACATTTGTTGGCCAGCGGTCAACAAAAACACAGGTGGTGGGGTAAGTGTGGATAGTGGTTTTTTTTTTATATTTTTTACCGTACGCTTACGGTAAGCGTACGGTAAGCGTCCTCGGCGAAATTGCCGAAAAAAAAATAAAACCGTTTTTGCTCTTGGGGGATGTTTGGGGACTCCCTCAACATGACTATGTGGGAGGGAGTTGTCAAAACAGCCCCGTAACATGTTTTTGGCCATCATGTTTGATAAATAACACTCAGTGCGAGAGACAAAATGGCGGACGCCGCTTCCTGGTTTCGGCCGATTCGAATGTTTACTAAGATCTAAGAGCCAATCAGAATCGCGCTCGCGCACGCCACCGTACGCTTACGGTAAGCGTACGGTAAGCGTACCGTAAGCGGGCTCAGATATATATATTGATTTAAAGGCTATTTTCTCAGAATCTACTGAACAGATTTACACCAAACCTACAAAAGGCACTTCCTTGACCTAGGGACTACCTCTCTGCCAAATTTCTAGTAATTCTGTTCAGCCGTTCGGGCTGTAGCTCGTTCTAAACGTCCTATGGAAAAATGCATGGGAAAAACGCGTTTTGGGACTCCCCTTTTATCTCAGCCCCCGCTTGACGAATCCCCCCGAGACTTTCAGGGTAGGAGCGGAGCGTAGCGCCCCACCTATTTTGAGAAATTCGCGAGGATTCATCGACCGGCGCTAAAGTTATTCAAAATAGAATGTTGAGGTTTTCCTATGGAAAAGGGGTCCTAACTATAACTACCTACTGGCGACCGCCAGTAGGTAATATATATATATATATATATATATGTGTTCCAATGGCCCAAAGCTTTATGAGGAAGCAGCACAGCAAGTGAGTTTATTTTAACCAGCTCTGTACTCTGGGTCCCACTAAAGAAAATAATGGATTTTAAAAGCGTGAATGGTTAAACAGAACCTATAAAGGACGTGATTAACATTGCACTGAACTACTCATTCCAGCATGCACTGAAAAGAAAAACGCACTGAGCAAAGCAATTAACAAACAACATGCAGCTGTGAATAAAAAGCTCTCTGGAAACATTCACATCTTGTAAGTCGCCTCTGAAGAAAGGCAGGAGCCTTGAAACGTGTCAGGCGCTATGAATGCTAACTGGAATGCAAATGCTGGTTTCTTGGTGAAAATAAACCTTTTGGTTTTTCATTTGCTGTCGAGTGCTTCCTCATAAAGCTTTGGGCCATTGGAACACATAAATCACACGGCAGCCCTGTCGTGGAGGGATGCACCATCACGAAATGAGAGAGGCTGTTGGCGGAAACTATTTCCATACCTGTTGCAGCACAGCAAGTGAGTTTATTTTAACCAGCTCTGTACTCTGGGTCCCACTAAAGAAAATAATGGATTTTAAAAGCGTGAATGGTTAAACAGAACCTACAAAGGACGTGATTAACATTGCACTGAACTACTCATTCCAGCATGCACTGAAAAGAAAAACGCACTGAGCAAAGCAATTAACAAACAACATGCAGCTGTGAATAAAAAGCTCTCTGGAAACATTCACATCTTGTAAGTCGCCTCTGAAGAAAGGCAGGAGCCTTGAAACGCGTCAGGCGCTATGAATGCTAACTGGAATGCAAATGCTGGTTTCTTGGTGAAAATAAACCTTTTGGTTTTTCATTTGCTGTCGAGTGCTTCCTCATAAAGCTTTGGGCCATTGGAACACACATATATATATATATATATATATATATATATATATATATATATATATATATATATATATATATATATATATATATATATATATATTCACAGAAGAAAATAAAGGTTACAGATAGGTTATATTTAGGCTCAGGTTTCAAACCAGAGAAATTCAGCAGTTATAGTTAGCTGGTCTAAATATAACTCACACCCCTGCAATGCACTGCTTGTGCCCTCACATATTGCATCACTCATGACATGGTCAGTGACATCACTGATGACATCACTCATGACAGTTGGTATCTAAGTGGCTGTATAGCTTGCTGAGTGGGTATGTGAGTGGCTTTATGGGCGATTGATTGGTTGTCTGAGTACCACTATGGGTGTATGAGTGTCTGTGTGGGTAGGTGAGGGGGTGTGTGACTGCCTGCTTGGATGAGTGAGTGGGAGAGTCAGTGGCTGTATGGGTTAGTGTGTGCATTTGCAAGCGGCTTTGTAGGTGACTGAGTGTGTGTATGGCTGTGTTGGTGAGTGAATGAATGTGTCAGTGGTATCTGGGTAACTGCATATGTGAAAAGCAGTATAGGTGAGTGTTAGGGTATATGAGTGACTTTATGATTGTGTATGACTATATGATGAGTGATTGTGAGAGTGGATGTATGGGTGAGTGTGTGTTTGTGTCAGTGACTGTCTAGGTGAGTGAGTATGTGTTTCCATCTATATGAATAAGTGAGTCGGTGTGTGTATAACTGTATAGGTGAGTAAATGGCTGTGTGAGTGACCATGTGTAAGTGAGTATGTGTGTGAGTAGCTCTATGGGTGACTGGAAGTGTGCGAGTGGCTGTTTGGGTGTGTGAGGTGATATATCAGTGGATGTATTAGTGATTGCGTTGGTGTATGAGTGGCTGTAAGGGTGACTGAGTAGATGTGTGTGTAGACTTTTGAATCAGTGAGTGGGTGTGTAAGGACTGGTATGGCTGTGTCAATCGCTTTAAGAGGTTGAAGTGGGAGTATGAAAGGTTATATTGGGGTGTGAGTGGGTATGTCAGAAATTCTGTGGATGATGCCATCAGTGATATCATTTGAAATGTCATTAGTGATGTCATCAGTAATGTCACTGTACATATAATCAGTGATGTAATATGTGAGGTCATAAGCAGTGCATTGCGGGGGCCAAGATATAGTTAGCTGAATTTCTCTGGTTTTGTATGAGTAAAACCTGAGCCTAAATATAACGTCTCGTTAACCTTTGTTTTTTGCAATGAATTTCTATGCTTTCTGTTTCATTTCATTTCCTAACTATAATGTCCCTGTAGCCTTTGGTTTCTTCAGTGAATTTCTAAGGATTTTTAAATGCTAATTCCTAACTATAACTGTCCCTGTAACCTTTGTTTTTTTCCAGTGAATTCCTATGGTTTTTTAACTAGTAGTTGTGTTTGTAGAGCCGTGGAGAATGGGGGCTGGGCCTCTGACCAGCTCTTAGGAAACCTGGTGTGTAGGACTTACAGGATGTACCAGGAGGGCTTCTTGACCCCAAGGTCCCTCAGGAGTAAAGAGGACTTCATCCCCTAACAAGTAGTCTACCATGAGCCGCGTTTGCAGAGTGGTGGAAAAAAGAGGCATGGCCGCCGAAGATTTCTGAGCAATCCCGCTGTGCTCGACTTATTGGAGATATCAAGAGGGGTAGTTGGCCGTGAGTGGTCGACGCCGCTTTGTCCCCCTAGCCGCACATTCTACGTAATTGTGTATGCTTTGTCCTCTTCTCCGCTGCCCCCCACTACCACCTCCTGTCAAGAGTTATTCCAGATAACGTGGATCTTCCCCCATCCTGGGGAGCGCACGCTGCTATTTCGGACTCTCATTGCCTTGTTTGTGTGTTATTGTTTGTTTTTTAATAGAAAATATGAAACCGTCCTTTTTGATCGCCCTTGGACTGTGACCGCGGCCTGTTATATGTGCTTACGAACTTTCGGGAGCATTTGCTTCTGGCTCATTTGAATGTATGGCGTTGCCTTGCTGGCTCCCGAGCTTTCTAGCGGCCGGCCCTTGTGGTTGTAGGCCCTTGTTTGTATCTTTTTAATGTGTAATAAAGGTTTCTTATAAAAAAAAATAAAGAGGGGTAGTTGGCCCCCACGGACGTCTTCCCATAAACCCCATACAGCAGGATTCCTGAGACCTGGTAGGAGGCCATGCCCCCTTTCTCCACCACTCTGCAAACGTGCTTCCTGGCATACTGCTAGTAGGGGGAGAAGTCCCCTTGGCTATTGAGGGTTCTTGGGGACCAACGTTCCCCTCCTGTTACAACCAGCAAGTCCCACACAGTGGGTTTGCTGAGCGTTTTTTGGCGGCCACATCCCCTTTCTTCACCACTCTGCAAACGTGCCCCCTGGTGCACTACCAGTTAGGGGATGACGTCCCCCTGACTCTTGAGGTCCTTGGGGGACAACCAGCTGGTTTACTGAAAGTTTGTCAGAGGCTACACCCCTTTCTTTTCCACTGTTCAAACGTGCCTCCTGGTGCACTGCTGCTTGAGGGAAGAAGTCCACTTTAGTCTTGAGACCCTCAGGAGAGAAGGGGACCTCATTCTCCCACCAGCAATGTGCCAAGATGCACATTTGCAGAGTGGTGGAGAAAGGGGGTGTGGCCCTATCCCCCTCTCAACAATCCCACTGTGTGGGACTTATTGGAGGTAACAGGAGGTCTCGTTGGCTCCTAAGTACCCTCATCAGCCAAAGGGACTACATCACCCAACCAGGAGCATGCCAGGAGGCGCGTTTACAAAGTAGTGGAGAAAGAGGGTAGGACCTCCTGCGAGTTGCTGGCTTATTATTTTTTTTCTTCATTTTTTTAGGGAAGGGGACCACAACCCTGGGACTTGACCCACATTACATTTTTGTAATAAAATAAAATGGTAGGGGGCCGAATGACCCCCTCCGAGGCTAATTTCAGCCCTGGGGACCCATCCTCAGGGGCCCGGCATTTGGTAATTATTTTTAATAATCAAATTGAGGTCGGACAAGTGGCTTCCCTCCCGGCCATATTTGGCCCCAGGGACTCCATCCCCCGGATCCAGGCCCTTATACTTTTTTTTAAAAGGGAGGGGTCACGTGGTCCCCTTCCCCAGTTCAACTTTGGCTCCAGGGACTCAATTTCCCGGGGCATGGCCACCTCATAGGGGACAGTGAGGGGGCTTGAAGGCCCCCACAGTCCCAGCAAGCTCCCCACCTTCTGCGGGAACCGCCGTTGCTTTTTACAGACAGGGAGCTGCTGACATGCCATAGCAAACTGCACTGTCCTGGGGTGGGCACTGGAGCTGGCCCTGAGGGGTGGCGGTCCCCAGGGCAATATAGGGCCCCTGGAGGGGGCAGCGGGCAGCACAGCACCCCTCCTGTGTTCATATTTGGCCTGGTGAGGTGGTGGTCTCTAGGGCTGGAGGTCTGCAACGGACCCTCTTCAATAGTGTATTTGTGACCCTAGAGGTGGTAGTCCCTGGGACAGCGGGAGAGGCCATAGGGCCTCCCCTGAATTAAAAAAAAAGTATGTGTCCTGGTGAGGTGGCGGTACCTGGGGCAGCGGGGGAAGTACTAGGGACTCCCCCGAATTATTTAAGGCAAAAAAATAGTGTGCCACGGGGAGGTGGTGGTCCCCAGGGCAGGGCGTCCCCTAGGCCCCCCACATAATTTTCATTAGTTTTGGAGGTGGTGGTACCCAGGGAAGGGATGGTCCACGAGGCCCCCCACATAATTGGAATTAGCCCTGCAGAGGTGGTGGCCCCCCAGACAGGGGTGGTCCACAAGGCCACCTCACATAATTAGAATTAGCCCTGGGAAGGTGGCGGTCCCTGGGGTTGGGCAGGCCCAGTGGGCCCACCCACATTCAACATTAAAAGTGACCAGGGGAGTTTGCAGGCTCTAGGGCTGTTGGCAGGCCCAGTGGGCCAACCTGCATTAATCATTAAAAATGCCCCAGGGAGGTGGCGGTGCCTGGGGCTTTGATAAGCCCTGGGAGGGGTGCCCCATGCTCCCCCCCTCCTATATTTACCTTATACCCCCACGACCTGGCCCACCCGGGTGTTATTTTTAAAAAAGAATGGGAGCCCGTGCTTTCTTTAAAAAAACACCTTTGTCGCTGACTTGCAGATCATCTTGCGAGTCCATGGTAAAATTAAAACAAGAGAAAATGCTTTTAACCCCCAGTGTCTTCCCTCAGGGACCCTCACCATATCTGGGGGATCAGGGTATTCCTACCCTGCTCCCTTTCCTTTATTTGTAACCTTTTTTCTGGGACTCGGCTTCAAGCCGAGTCCCAAGGTGGCTGCCTACACTTCCTGTTTGAAGTGTTGGCAGCCAATGAAATTTTAGTAGGATCCACAAGTCCAGTACATGGACTCCCGTCTCCAGATATCTCTATATTTTAAATTTAGATATTTGTAAGACTACTGAACAGATTTATGGCAAATCACAAAAAGCATACTTTATGTCAAATTTGGTGTAATTTCTTTCTGCAGTTCGGGCTGTAGTCATCTTCAAAAAATGAAAAACCCTAATTGTCTTAACATGGGGAAAACGCATTTTGGGACCCCCTTTTTTCTTATCCCCTGCTTAATGGATCATCCTGAAACCTTCAACACAGTAGCTGAACCAAAAAGGGGAAGTTTCGGCAAACTTTTGTGGAAATTCACCAAGCAGCGCCAAAGGTATTGGGCATTTTCCTTCCTAGTGTTGAATTTCTTGGCATATTTTCCACCAGTGAGCTTGTCCGGCTTCACTCCCCCCCCCCTCATGGGCCGTGGAGATGTAGAGAGCTGTTGGTTTATGGATATATATATTTTTTTTACTTGGTAACATCTTTGTCACAGTTTGATGAATCTTTACAATATTTCCCCCAAAAAGTGGCACGTTATGTCTAGTTCTTCATAGAAAGTTTCAGAGTGATCCATCAAGAGGGGGCCAAAAATAAGAGTGAGGGTAAAAACCTGCATTTCCGATGCAATTTCCCATAGCGATTTTGAACACGACTACAGTCCAAACTACTGGATGGAATTACACCAAATTTGAGAGAGGGGTAGCTGTTGGTCCAGAAATAGCCCATTTCATGATTTGGTGTAAATCCCTTCAGTATTTACAGAGTTATTAAAGGAAAAATGCATTTGTATTTCTAGGGATGCAGATCCTCAGTGGATCCAATGGATGTCATGCTGAGATCTGATTGACTGCCAACACTTCAGCCAGGAAGTGTTGATAAATATTTTGAGACTTGAACTCAGCCGAGTCTCCAAAGAAAAGATTTACAAAAAGAGAAGGTGGTAGGGTAGGAATGCCATGACCCCCAATGTCTAGTGGACGATATCTAGTGCTTATTTGTATTTCAGCCCTGAGTGGGCCAGGTCCCGGGGCAATGCCAGTTATAATATGTGGGGAGGTAGCACACAGGGCCCCCCTCCTGAGGCTCCTAAGAGCCCCAGGAAACACCACCTCCCTGGGGCTTGATTTTAAATTGCAGGGGGGCTACACGGACTACCCTCCTGAAGCTTAAAAAAGCCCTAGGAACTCTCACCTCTGATGGGTTCATTAATATATTTGGGGGGGGGGCTGCACGGACCTCCCTCGTAGGGCACTTAAGAGCCCTGGGATCACCACCTCACGGGGCTCAGAAATGCATAATAATGGGGGCCACACAGCCCCCTCTTCACGGTCTGTATTGGTTTCCAGAGACCATAATCTCCCCGAGGCAGACTGTGCAAATGGGAAGAAGGGGGGCAAAGCAGCCCCCCTCCTAGAGCCAATAACGGCCTTGGGGACTGCCACTACATATGACCGGCTCCCTATGTCCCGAGGTGCCCACCCTTGGGCGTAGTATTTACCGTAACAGCTCCTGCCAAGGGTGAACAAACTATAAGTCCGTTCCCAGCGGGTGGGAGCAGAAAAACTGTTCTCAGTTACTGGGTATGTACTTTTCATCTGTTTTCCTGCCTGCTGTCAAAAACGGTTCTCCCACATGCAGGGAGCAGCATATTTGTGTAGGAACAACACCTGCTCCCACTGGATGCGGAGAGCTGACAGGGATTGTGAGGGCATTAAGCCTCTCCCCGAGGTCCCCGACACAGCACACTGGGTGCCCTGGGTAGGCTCTCTGGCACCCACTATCTTGAGTCTGGGACTTGGGAGATTGGGTCCACAGGGCCAAAATTGGCCTGGGAAGTGGGCTGCAGCCATCTTACCCCTAGTCTTGTACTTGTGGTAGCAGAGTCCATAGTTCTTCCTTTAAAATACTACAAGTATGCAAATGTACAAATCACCTGGAAGCTCTTCCCATTAGACTCTCCCCAGTACCCCTTAGAAGTATGCAAAGGTCTTCCCCCATTTGCCAATATGATGGATTTACCAAATGGCCCTCCACTGCATTTCCCGACAATCTGAGCGAAGTGTTCTTAATGCCAATGAATATGAGGACATCCCCACCAAGCAAAGAAGCACTTACTTCCTATAGTTAAGAGGAAGGACTGTGATTAGTAGATATTTACCTGTTTGTAGTCTTGCTGTCCTCTCTATAAGAGGATTCATTTTATAGATGAAGACGCGGAGAAACAATCACATTGCCAAAACACAAACAAGGTTATTGAACACATTTCTTCCTCGTCCATTATGCAGTTGTAGTGTAGAATATACACTAGATATTTAGCACTTACGAATTAACCAGTAGAAAGTACTTCAGTTTGGTAGACATGTTGTGAAAAACCACAGACTCTTGTTGGATAAAGCAGTAGGTGAGGTTCTGTTCTGGCCCAGTCACTCACACAGCTGCTGACAAACTCACACAGATGCTCAGACACCCACTAGCATACCCATTCAGCTACTCTCACATCCACTCACAGACCCGCAAAACCACTCTCATATGCAATAGCACATCCATACAGTTACTCACACATCTACTCACAAACCCACAAAACCATTCACATTCCACTCACAGACCAAAACAGCAACTCACACACCCACCCACAGACCCATACAGCCACTCACACAGCCACTGAAACTCCCACAAAACTACTCACACACCCATACAGACACTTGCAAACCCACTCATACACCGAAACAGCCACTCATACACCCAGTTATTGACCCATACAGCTACTCACACACCTACTCACTTCCCCAGACAACGACTCGGAAACCCATTCTCACACCCATACAGCCACTCATACATTCATATAGCCACTCACTCACACACCCACTCACACACCCATAATACTACTCACACACCCACTCATAGACCATTACAACCACTCACACACCTACTCACCAACCTATACAGCAACTCACACAAAGCCTAAGGATACGGGTTAAAGTTAGGAAATAAGCCTTAGAAATTCACTAAAAAATCAAAGGTTACAGAGACGTTATAGGTAGAAAATAACATTAAAAACCCATAGAAATTCTCGGGAAAAAACAAAGGTTACAGGGACGTTATAGTTAGGAAATAGAATTAAAAAACCTTACAAATTCGCTGAAAAAGCCAAAGGTTACAGCGACGTTATAGATAGGCTCAGACATCACTTATACAAAACCATTAAAACTCAGCAGTTATAGTTACCTTAGCTAACTATAACTTACGCTCCCACAATGCACTGCTTATGACCTCACATATTGTATCATTAATTTATGTGGCACTCTATGCCTGAAAGGGTGTTGTTTTGTCTCATACTGGGTGCTCCCTTGTGCCTGGACAAAGCTAAACCTCTCCGAAGAGCTATAATGAAACACATGTCAATTCTTGCTTTTATTAATTACAGCTTGGCTTGGTTGGTATTTTACCAATCCAAAGCTGTAATATTGTGACTGGAGTGGTAAAAGGTTTTTATCATTTTACAGCTTGGCATGGATAGCACTGTGCTAATCCTATGCTTAAGGACTTTGCTGTAGAAATGGCAAGAGGCTTTGTCCCTTTCTAACTCAGTGTGGATGGCATTGTGCCACTGCTAATCCTATACTTAAAAACATTGATAGAAAAGCAGACATTGAGGTGAGTAAACGTAGAGATTTGCTGGTGTTGTATACTGGAGAAGCTCTCCACCTAAACTTGCGAACTACCCAGAGTTATCTGTTTCTTTATTTCATAAAATATGCCTGAAAGGGTATTGAAGGTAAACCCTGCTTGTGCAAGCAGGAATAAATGAGCCTCTCTGTTGTGGGGGTGAAAATCGGAGGGTTTATTGGGCAAACACACACACACACACACACACTCACACACACATACATATACATTATATATATATATATATATATATATATATATATATATATATATTACCTACTGGCGGTCGCCAGTAGGTAGTTATAGTTAGGACCACGTTTCCATAGGAAATCCGCAACATTCTATTTTGAATAACTTTTGCGCCGGTCGACGAATCCTTGCGGATTTTTCAAAATAGGTGGGGCGCTCCGCTCCGCTCCTACCCTGAAAGTCTCGGGGGGATTCGTCAAGCGGGGGCTGAGATAAAAGGGGGGTCCCAAAACGCGTTTTTCCCATGCATTTTTCCATAGGACCTTTAGACACAGCTACAGCCCGAACGGCTGAACAGAATTACTTGAAATTTGGCAGAGAGGTAGCCATAAGGTCAAGGAAGCGCCTTTTGCAGGTCTGGTGTAAATCTGTTCAGTATTTCCTGAGAAAATAGCATTTAAAAGCATATATATATGTGGGCGGAGCCTAACCACACATCTCATCCTGAGATCTGATTGGCTGTCAGCACTTCATCCAAGAAGTGTTGGCAGCCATCTTGGGACCAATAAACATGATAGCACCTCATTAAAAAGCATTGCAGTTAATAGAAGGTTTTAAGACTTTAGTTACATTATAAATCATTTGTTGATGGTACCATACTCATTTTAGGAATTGTGGTATGTTCTAAGGTGATTTCACCATGTGAAAAAGCCTTCTGCTGGGATATCATGATTGAGAGAAAAATATTTTCTCATGCTTTTACCACAGAGGTTTGGAAGGTGATCTATAGGCTAAACTGAGAGCTTATTTTCTGTAAATTCACATTATCTTTCTCAGTCATGTGAGAATGAAGTCTGACATTCTCAGTAAAACATGTACATCCAACAAGGGCAGAGACTGTCAGTTGATTCCTTTGTGTTCTACTGCAGCTTCCCAGAGTGTTCCAAAGAACTACTAGAGCGCTAACAGTCCTACTTATGATAAACGTATGGCACACCTGAAGCCATCTTGCTTGGATTAAAGTGGTAACTCTTAAAACATTTAATTTAAAAAGGAACAAAATGAGGGGGTTCATTTTGCCATAAAAAGTATGATTAGTGCTGCAGAAAGAAAAATTAGGGCACATTTTGAGTGACTTCTCAAATCCTCTTCTATTTCATTAAAAAATTCTGACATGCAGACTGAAACATGCACTTTCAATACCAGCAGCAGTTTTCCCTGGTGAGCAGTAGCTTTACTACAGTGATCTAATGAGCAAAAAGAGTGCTAACATTCTGAATTTATGGCAAATGTGTGACACATCTGAATGCCTTCTTGATGGAATCAAAGTAAAAAACTGAAAGTATTTCCTACTGAGGAGACTGCAGTAAATGAGGAAATTAGGAAACTTCATAACAAATAAGTCTCCCAAGATGGCCACCAGAGACAAAAGAGCCCAAATGTAGCCCAAATATCACCCAGATGTAGCCCAAGTATAGCCCAATGACAGAATGTCCCAGAATGTTCTTAAAAACAACTAGAGCGCTTACTGTCTTCATTATGACAAAAGTATGGCACACCTGAAGCCATCTTGATTGGAATAAACTGGTAACACTTAAAACATTTAATTTAAAAAGGAACACAATGAGGGGGTTCATTTTGCCATAGAAATTATGATTAATGCTGAAGAAAGAAAATGAGGGCACATTTTGAGTGACTTCTCAAATCCTCTTCTATTTCATTAAAAAATTCTGACATGCAGACTGAAACATGCACTTTTAATACCAGGAGCAGACTTCCATGGTGCAGTAGTTTTACTACAGTGATCTAATGAGCAACTAGAGTGCTAACATTCAGAATTTATGGCAAATGTGTGACATATCTGAATACCTTCATGATGGAATCAAAGTAAAAAACTGAAAGCATTTCCTACTGAGGAGACTGCAGTACATGAGGAAATTAGGAAACTTCATAACAAATAAATCTCCCAAGATGGCCACCGGAGACAAAAGAGCCCAAATGTAGCCCAAAATCACCCAGATGTAGCCCAAATATAGCCCAATGACAGAAGTGTGCAAAACACTTATTATTTTGAGTTTTTGCAGTGTTATATAGTGCAGACTTGTCAGGTATTGGAGTGCTTTACATGAGCATTGGTTACATCACACAAGAACAAATTCATTTTGGTTGTAGACATGGGGAGACTAAGTGATTTGACCAGAATCACAGAATGTCGAGCTGAAGCAGAAACTTCAACCTGGTTCCCCAGTTGCAAAGTCTGCAGTTCTGGAAGTAACACCACATCCTCTCCCCTAAGTGCAACATTTAATCAAGTGGTCAACTGGATAAAAAAACATAAAGATAACAAATAATTTAAAAGTGCTTTGTCGCTATTTGAAAACTCAGAAAATATGTCCTTATTTTAGTCTTTTAGAGCACTAAAAATAATTTTGATGCCAATAAGACCCTCTCATATATGTAATTTCTAAATGAAATGCTCTAGGTATTATAGTTTTGATTACATCAAGATGATGTCAGGCGTTCCACACTTTTGTAATAAATATAGAATGTTAGCAATCTAGTTGTTCATTAGGATACTGTTGAGAGGCAGAGGCCAGGGGCACGGACTCTGAAAATTGAAGGCAGGTAGGAGGGTGCAAAGGCAACAATTTAACCACACTGAGCAGGCAGGAAGGGCCGTGGAAGCACAACAGACTATGGAGGGCAGTGGAAAGGGGGACAGGGGCAACAAACCAACAATACAGGACTTGCAAGAGAGGCTGTTGGAGGGAAGATCTATTACGGGTCAAGGAAGCTAGGGGCGGTCCCCAGATCCCCGGGAGCCACCACAGAACTGAGCAGGAGAGTGAGTCAGGGACAAAAGGGGCACCTTAATTTGAGCCGGGGTGCCTAGGAACGCTTGCTCCAAAAATGAAGAAAACAGACATATGAGACATGGAATTGGAGGCAGAATACAATGGCAGTTTAATGAGAAGATGCAACTTCAAAGAAACCGCAGAATAGAGACATAAAGTAAAAAATACAGAATCCAGATAATCATACAGCTGTCATGATATTCTCTGTATCTCAATTAATGTACTGACAGAGAGAGAGAGAAAACACATCTATAAATGCATCATGAGAAACAAGTTACACCAAGGAAAATGTTACCTAGGAACACTCACGTTTACTCTTAGAGCAAGCATTCCTGCAATTACAATACAAAATCTTTTCAATGCAAAAGTAAAGAGAACAATGGTTAAACATAACATGACATTTCATATAGGTAAAATAGAATAAGATACTTCAAGCAAAGCAGAGCAAGACATTTTAAGCAAAGGAAGACAAGAGCTCCCAGCTCTTGGGGAAAACCTGCACTGCCTGTTAACCTACATACAGACGGCGAGGTAGTCCGTCGATATCTGTGGGTGCTCCCTTTTTATATCATTTTGTGGGCTCCTTTGCACGCTACATCTACCTACATATGCTACCCAAAAGCTTCGTCTGCAGATTTTACCAGACATTTCGTCATTTACCCACTTAATGCTGACAATGGACTGGGTGAAAAGGTCAGTCTCTCAGGCCAATCGCTTATCGTAAGTTCCATAGAGCAAGCAGAAAATAATGGGTATTGTACGGGAATTCAATATATGCATGTATAAAATCTCCTCAGTTCTCCTAACTTGACGCTCTGCGGTTGCCACTTCCTTAAAAGCGGGAAACCTGCCCAGGAAGCAAGTACCAGTCCAGGATGCAGCCTACTGTATGTCGACAGCTTCAGGGGGATGTTGAACTTTGATACCGAGCACGGAGCACTCGGGTAGGGTGGGGGCAACTAGTTTGGAGCAGAAGGCCTCGCAGATCTGCCTTCAGACTGCTATACACTAAAATAGCAGCGCTATGGTCAATTTAACAAAGAGGCCTACATATTGAACAGAAGGGCCTACACAGGGGTTTTATGCTGGCTGAGTGGTAAGGATGTCTCAGGATAATTATATAGCAACACAGGACCCGCTGGTCAATTTAATACGGCCTACAAATGCAGCTGGCAGGGCAAGGACAAGGGTCTCATACTTCAGGTGTGGACAGAACGGGCCAGGGCCCCCCTGTGATACAAAATCTACCCTCCTTCAAGGCTGTGGCAATGTAATAGACTATTGTGGGCAGAAGGAAGAGGCAATGGTAGTACAACCATACATGACAACAGACCCGATTCAGCCAGGAAACGTCCAATGTTTTTAAGCTCAAATGGGCTTTATTTGATCTGTCTCCTGTCTACAATATCCTCTTTTCAATGTAACTCAAAGGGGAAAATCAATACCCCAGTTTTTTTTCAAAATCTCCCTCTTACCAAGTTCAAAATGTTCGCAAGTATGGTACATTGGATCATGGAAGGAAATGGGATAGGGACATGGACTTGGATAACAGAGGACAGGAGGGATATGGAGAGGTGCACCAAACTGACCCTGCAGGGCAGGCATCAGGGTTTGCAGCAGCACAATACACCACACAGGGCATGCAGGACGGGAGTGCAGCACAACAATCCATAGAAAGCAAGAGGGAGGGGACAGGACCATGCACATGGACAACAGAGAACAGAGGGGCAAGAGGCAATGGTAGCTAGCTGACCATAATGGACAGACAGGAGAGAAAGCTGCAGCATAACAGACCATAAAGGGCAGGAGGGACGGATCAGGGGCATTACAATGGAACAGACAAGCCAGGAGGGAGGGAGTAGGGCTGGGGGCAAGGGGGCAGGGCAGGAGCAGCAAGATAGCCATGGAGGTCAGGCAGGATGGGCACTAGAAGCAAGACACACCACGAAGAGCAACAGTGAGACTGTGATGGCATACACACAGACCATGGAGGGAAGGTGGGAGGGGGTCAGGGGCAGCTAATTGACCACACAGGGAAGGTGGGAGGGGCCATGGCAGCACAGAAGATCATGCATGGCAAGTGGGAGGGTTAGTGGCAGCACAATGGCTATGATGGGCAAGAAGGAGGGTAGAGGGGCATGCACAAAGGACGATGGAGGATAGAAGGGAGGGTCAGGACCTGTGCACAGACAAGAAAGTTCAGGGGAAGGGACCTCACAACAGACCACACGGGGCAGGAAGGAGGAGCAGTTGCAGCACAACAGACCAGGGAGGGCAGAAGGGTGTGGCAGTACAATGGACCATGTAGGACAGGAGGAAGAGGATAGGGGCATGGCATGTGGACAGGCAGGGTGGAGGTGGCAGGGACAGGTTACAGTCATCTGACAATGCTAGGCAGGTGGGAGGTGAGTGGCAGCTCAACAGAACACTCAGAGTAGATAGGAGTGGCAGGTCCATGGGACATGGTGGGCAAAAAGGATGGAGCAGGGGCATGCACAAAGACATCGGAGGGCAGGGGGAAGGAGAATAGGGGCAGCAAGCTAAGCACAGAGTTTAAGCAGGAGGTCAATGATGGGGCATAGAATTGGGCAATGGAGGGCAGGAGGAGTGGACTGGTACATCATACTAAATTGAGGGCAGTGGCAGCACATCAGACCATGCATGGCAGGAGGGAGGAGGCTAGTCCATGGATTCACACAACAGAGGATAGGGAGGAGGGGGATGGGGCAGCAAGCTAACTGTTCAGAGAAGGCGGGTATTAGGAACTTTATTGTTTTTAAAACATTGTGTCTGTGCGAACTACTTAAAATATGAACAAGTATGCAGCATAATCTCACTTTTATTCAGGAAGAAGAGGACGTTTGTGACTGTGACTCCGGGCTCACTTGGCAGAAACACCCCCTGACCCTCCACCCCCTATCGCAAAATGTAATGCCCGTGAAAAGGGTAGGTGAACACAGTGTTATATAGAACATAGTCCTGAGAGCACGATTGAAAATGAAAACTAGATATAGTGTATGGTATAAACTATGCACCAAAAAGTGTGATATAAGATGAACCGGGCGTGAAATATAATATGCAATACATTGTGCGCAATGACAGATTCATTGGAGAGCGCGAGATAGCACAGGCACTAGCGTGTGCTATGCGATATGCGCCTTGGAGTGTAATATGCACAGGGCAGTGTTGTGTAACCTAACTAGTCTCTAAAGTTGTAATATAAAATATGTGCTGGGGAGTGTAACGTTGCATATGCACTGTGACAAAGATATGGATCCCAGATTGTAATATGTATGGCATAGCACTGTGCGTTATAACATAGGCATCGAGAAAGGCACGTTAGATGGGGCAATATAACCCGTGCGAAGACAAGTGTGGCATGACATATTCACGGGGTGGAGTTACAGTGCACATGGGCTAGAGAGTGTCATAGCATATGCACTAGCTAGTGGAATACAACACAGAGGTGTGTGGCACTCGGCAGGCAATGGTGGGTGTAACACAGCATTGGGCTCTGTCAGGAGCACGCTGTGACTCTCAAGTGATGTTCGTCCCCTTTCCAGAGAGTAAAATAAAAAGTATTACACATCCGGCAGTGAATGTGTGTTTTATTAACCGTGAGGGGGGTTTCTTGCATAGTTTTGGTCAAATTTTTGTCGAATCCCCTTTAAATGGCTTGGTGTGCATGTGTATTAAATGTGCCCATCAATAGCTACCCATGTTTGTATAAATAAACGACAAGGGTGTCTACCGGGATTAGGCACGGTAGGGCATCAGACATGTCAGAGCTTCACTAGTGGTGTAAATACATTCCACGTGGATTCATTGCATGCATAGTCACCTTTTAATGAATATCACGCAAATCGTCATGGTGATAGGTACGTACGGTTTGTCCAGCATGTCCTAGGTGTGTCTATAAATATATATTTTTTAAAAATAATAAAAAACAGTGGCCGGCCCTGGGGATTGGGGTCAAAAAAATATAAATAGGAGACTGGCCCTGGGGGATGGGGTCATCAGGGCCAATAAATTAGAATAAGAAGGGGAACCAAACAGCCCCCCTTCTTAAAAAACTAAAATAAATAAAAGACTGGCATCGTGCCGGAGGCCATGCCCCCTCCGTGCAGCACTCTGCAAACGCGCCCCCAACAGGCATCTCCAGTATGCGCCAGGGAGCTGCGCTGCAGCCAGGTGTTCTGAGGCCAAGCCCCTTTTTACACCTCTCTGCAACGCAGCTCTGTGGCGCTTACTGGAGGTACCTAGTGGTCTAGTTTGACCCTATGGACCCTTAGGATTCAAGGGGACTTAATCTCTCAACTTAGAACAGCCACAGGGCGCGTTTACACAGTGGTGAAGGGAGGGGACTGGGCCTGAGGTGACGTGTGCAAACACGCACTATGGAACGTTTTAAATTGGGGATATCATTTCCCTTCAATACTGAGGGCCCCTGGGGGCTAACTAGCCCACCAAGTGCTTCCAGTAAGCGCCACTGAGCTGCATTGCAGAGAGGTGGTCCAGGCCGTGCCACTTTTTACACCTCTCTGCAACGCAGCTCTGTGGCACTTACTGGAGGTACCTAGTGGGCTAGTTGGACCCTAGGGACCCTCAGGATTCAAATGAACTTAATCTCCCAACTAAAAATGGACACAGGGCGTTTTTACACAGTGGTGAAGGGAGGGGACGGGGCCTGAGTTAACGTGTGCAAAAACGCCCTGTGGCCTGTTTTAAGAGGTAGTTTTAATCCCCATGCCCTATTATATACTAGGGGCTTACAGAGGAGGTCATGCTAATCACAGGGGGACCCCAACGCATAATTTTCCCTAGTGTATGTAGGTGTTTTCACTGTATTCTAAGTGTCTTTTAACATAGCACTGGCTCTAGGACTGGTTAGTCAGACTCAGTTACCACCAGTATCCGTCTGAAAAAGTTGAGGGTACAGGATGATTTTGCAACAACGCTTCTTTCTGCTCTTCTTTTTGTTCTTTCTGCACGTTATCCTTCTTCCTGCACTTATCTTCGTATTTGAGGACTTCTGTTGCTTCTTTCTGCACTTCTTTTGTTTCTTTCTGTGCATTTTTTCTTCTTTCTTCACATGTCCTATCTCTGTAGGCATAGTTAGAAATTAGCATTTAAAAAACCTTGGAAATTCACAGAAAAAACCATAGGTTTCAGGCATGTTATAGTTAGGAATTAGCATTTAAAAAACCTCAGAAATTCACTGAAAAAACCATAGGTTTCAGGGGTGTTATAGTTAGCTGGACTTTTCACTTGTACAAAACCATTGAAATTCCCCCGTTATAGTTAGTTCAGCTAACTATAACTCGCGCGCCCGCAATGCACTGCTGATGACGTCACATATTACATCACTCATGACATGGTCAGTGACATCACTCATGACATCACTGATGACATCTCAAATGACATCACTGATGACATCACTGATGACATCATCCTTGTGATAGAGTAGCAGACCTCCTCTCACCCTAATATAACCTTTGATACACACATTCAAAAATAGAGATTAAAATGTTCAAAACAACGGACATACCAATACCAGTTACAACAACCTCTTCAGTAATTCTAAGATCCACATACACATCCACTCATTCACCAACAGTCCTATACAGTCACTCATACATGTACTCACTCATCATATGTACTCATACACCTATACATCCTGTTACACAATGAGACTCATCCATAGAGTTACTCACACACATAGTCACTCATGCTAATAAAGAATCAAACATACATTTACTTGCATATACAGTTATACACACACCACCACACTTACTTCTACGGAAACTTACACATACTTAGTCTTTTAAACAATCACTTATAGAAACACATACTTATTCATACAGGAACTCTTTCAATCTCTCACTCTCACATATACCCACATATATACACCAATAGTCACATATACTAGTTTAAAACATATGTAGTTACTCATAAAAACACTATTGAGACAGTCATTCACTCACTAACACACCCATACACACACTCATCCACCCATACAGTCCTGCACACATGCTGTGTTCAACACATACAAACAGTGAGTCACTCATTCATGCACCTATGCACTACGTAATACCCCCCACCGAACCATGCAGACACTCAGACTGATACTCAAAAAACCAAATAATAACCTATATAGACACCCATGTAGCTACTCACCAACCCATGCAGCCACTTATACACAAAGTGAGAGACTGATACAGATATTTACATATTTAAACATTACTCACTAAGCCATGTATTCACTATGATACACTTAATCAGTCAGTTACACAATCAATTTTTCAAAAACAAATCATCCATTTAGACACTTATATATCCATTTATTCTTCCATCGACCTTGAGATATACATATATAAAACATATTTAATTTTCAGAAAAACACACATTCACTGGATGATGTCATCAGTGATGTCATCAGTGATGTCATTTGAGATGTCATCAGTGATGTCATCAGTGATGTCACTGACCATGTCATGAGTGATGTAATATGTGACGTCATCAGCAGTGCATTGCGGGCGCGCGAGTTATAGTTAGCTGAACTAACTATAACGGGGGAATTTCAATGGTTTTGTACAAGTGAAAAGTCCAGCTAACTATAACACCCCTGAAACCTATGGTTTTTTCAGTGAATATATATATATATATGTATGTATGTATATATATATATATAATTCACTTAAAAAACCATAGGTTTCACACAGGTTATAGTTAGGTGGACATTTCACTCGTAAAAAACCAATGAAATTCCCCCGTTATAGTTAGGTCAGATAACTATAACTCGCGCCCGCAATCCAGTGCTCATGACATGGTCAGTGGCATCACTCATGACATCACTGATGACATCATCCTTGTGATAGAGTGATAGAGTGGCGGTCGCACGAGTTATAGTTATCTGACCTAACTATAACGGGGGAATTTCATTGGTTTTTTACGAGTGAAATGTCCACCTAACTATAACCTGTGTGAAACCTATGGTTTTTTAAGAGAATTTGCAAGGTTTTTTAAATGCTAATTCCCAACTATAACGTGTGTGAAACCTATGGTTTTTTAAGTGAATATATATATATATATATATATATATATATATATATATATATATATTACCTACTGGCGGTCGCCAGTAGGTAGTTATAGTTAGGACCCTGTTTCCATAGGAAAACCGCAACATTCTATTTTCAATAACTTTGGCGCCGGTCGACAAATCTTCGCGAAATTTTCAAAACTAATGGGGCGCTACGCTCCGCTCCTACCCTGAAAGTCTCGGGGGGATTCGTCAAGCGGGGGCTGAGATAAAAGGGGGGTCCCAAAACGCGTTTTTCCCATGCATTTTTCCATAGGACCTTTAGACACAGCTACAGCCCGAACGGCTGAACAGAGTTCCTTGAAATTTGGCAGAGAGGTAGTCTACAGGTCAAGGAAGTGCCTTTTGTAGGTTTGGTGTAAATCTGTTCAGTAGATTCTGAGAAAATAGCCTTTAAATCAATATATATATCTGAGCCAGCTTACGGTGCGCTTACGGTGCGCTTACGGTGCGCGTACGGTGACGTGCGCGAGCGCGATTCTGATTGGCTGTTAGATCTTAGTAAACATTCGAATCGGTCGAAACCAGGAAGCGGCGGCCGCCATTTCGTGTGTTTCACTCAGAAAAAAAGGGTGATAACTTGAAAAGGGGGCAAGGAAGAGAGTTTCAGACCCCCTAACATTTGAAAGGGGGTCAAAGAAGGACAGAAAAATACAAAAAAAACATTTATTAATTTTTAAAAAAATCGCGGGGTACGCGTACGGTAAGCTCACCGTACGCGTACGGTAAAAAAAAAAGAAAAAAAAGAAATGAAATGCAGATTTAAGTGTTTAGATATAAGGGGGCTCTAAAAAGAGCCGTTGTGTTTATTAAGTGATTTTTTAGTCGTACCTACAAGTAAGTACCGATGCAGAGTCAAAGGTTCAAGAGGAAGACTCTGTTCCCTTCATCAGTGAAGTGTACACCATCTCCTCTCTAAATGTCTTGCATGTCGTAACGCAAGTTGTTGTGGTAAATGGAACCCATACCATAGTCACGGAGGAAAGCAGAAACAGATTTGTTGACGTGCTTTCTTGCTTTGTCAATCTGCGGACAAAAATGATTGGACCAGTTCCGTTTTTGCCTTTGGCATATGTTAGAATACACAAAGGCAGTTTTAGGAAAAAGTGAAAACAGTTGTGCAAAGGTCTCCTTCATAAGCATTTCCAGACCTACCCCAGTCAAAGTGCCTAGGTCATTGCCACCACAGTGCACTATTATGAGGTCAGGGTGTTGGATTTGCATGAAGGATTTCACCAATGGCATCAATTGGTGCCACTTTAACCCTCTCTGACCAATCCATTTAATGTCTACATTTGGCAACGCAAGGTCTCTCACCATACCTGTTTTCTCTGCATACTTTTCACTCCAGAAGACATAGCTGTGTCCTACAATCCACACTGTGAACATGTTCCAAGGAGATCTGGATGCACTCAGGAGGTGTATTTCAGCAGAATGGGAAAAAGAAATGAAAGACAGTTTGGAAATGGAGGCATACATATTTTTTTAAAATAAAAAGAACTGATTGGCTGTTTCATACCAAAACTAGGCTGTATGTGTAAATTTATAGAAGCATGATTTGTATTGGTACAGAAAAATGTGTTACCAAAGAACAGTACTATGGATTTGCTGTTAGGTTTGAAAAGTCAAGCACTCCTGCTCTTTGGAAATGAAACATTGTTTGGTGAACTTCTGACCTAACTCTACACAGCAGTGTTTCAAGAGCTGTTGCTATGGTAGCAGGCAGAAGTCAAGTTGGGGGAAGGGTACTAGGCAGAAGTCAAGTTGGGGGAAGGGTACTTTTGGAAAAGGGTTGGTTTTCAACCAATAGAAATGTGTGATTACATTTGAAAAAAAGGGGGAAGCACTGAGATTTGAAACTAACATGTATATGTGTGGAAAAAGAGAGGGAAATTTTGCCATTATCTGGTTCTGCTGAGAGGAGAGAGGTGTAAAGAACAGAGATCCTGGCTCTGATAATCTGCTGTTTGAGTGCCACATTTCTTTCACAACTAACTAATTTTAAAGGTGAGTTTAGAGTTTGAGAGGGGATGTATATGGTAAATTAAGAAATGAATAAAAGAATTGGAATTCCTTTTGTTGAAGTTGTGTTTATCATTTTGTGTTTTGGGAGAAATTTAAATGTGAGGAACATGTAAAATAATATGGACTATGTTTTCACGATAAATTAAGGTGTACTGGTATAAATAGGGAATACTTTTAGGGTTTGAGGTTGCACTCAGTAATGCAAATACATTCAGCATCACTAAGGCTGGTTGCCCTTGCTGGAGTGTAGTCAGTCACCCAGGTTACACATGTTGCTGGTCTCAGAAAGCTGTTTGGTATTGCTCTGGTGATTTTACATTTGCATTAGATGGAAAGGGGGAGGTATTTTTTTGTGCAGGAGCAGACTCTTAGCACACAGCCAGCTGCTTATCCTGTGGAATCATGCACAGTATTCACAACCGAGTGGGGTTTGAGGTTTCAGTCAGTAATGCAAATACATTCAGCATCACTAAGGCTGGTTGCCCTTGCTGGAGTGTAGTCATTCACCCAGGTTACACATGTTGCTGGTCTGAAAATGTTGTTTGGACATGTGCTTTTTTAAGAATCTGAAAAGTGGATTCATAATGTGTCAGTCTGTAAAAGTACTTATCACTTGCCAAAAAAAGAGTAGTAAGTGTGCTTTCAAATTGCCAAAGAAATTTCGTTTTCAGACTAATATGAAAACATGACTCTGTGTGCAAATAGGAATTACAGGCAGAGATTTATTGCGTATTGCTCTGGTGATTTTACATTTGCATTAGATGGAAAGGGGGAGCTATTTTTTTATGCAGAAGCAGACTCTTAGCACACACCCAGCTGCTTACCCTGTGAAATCATGCACAGTATTCACAACCGAGTGGGGTTTGAGGTTGCAGTCAGTAATGCAAATACATTCAGCATCACTAAGGCTGGTTGCCCTTGCTGGAGTGTAGTCAGTCACCCAGGTTACACATGTTGCTGGTCTCAGAAAGCTGTTTGGACATGTGCTTTTTTAAGAATCTGAAAAGTGGATTTAAAATGTGTCAGACTGTAAAAGTATTTATCACTTGCCAAAAATAAGAGTAGTAAGTGTGGTTTCAAATTGGCTAAGAAATTTCGTTTTCAGACTAATATGAAAACATGACTCTGTGTGCAAATAGGAATTACAGGCAGAGATTTATTGCGTATTTGAATTTTTGAATTTAAAATTACTTATAGAGCGCTCATATACCTGCGGTTTCTTGGCGCTATTACTGACAGGATCCTAGTTAAAAAGCTGGGGGAACAAGAGAGTTGTTATTCGAAAGATTTCGTGAATAGGTAGGTCTTAAGTTGTTTAAGGAATTGTGGGTAAAGAGAGATGGTGCGGAGTTCAAGGGGAAGAGAGTTCCAGAGGGTAGGGGCGAGGGTGGCAAATTTAGAGCCTCCCCACTTCTTTCTCCGATAGCATGGGATGGTGAGGAGGGACTGGGAGGACGAACGAAGTTCCCTGGTGGGGACATAGGAGACAATCTCGGAGGAGATAAATTCAGGTGCGAGTCCGTGTCGGGCCCGGAAGGTGATGGAAGCAAGCTTGAATTCAATTCTGGCTCGCACAGGGAGCCAGTGAAGTGATTTCAGGAGCGGGGTAGAGTGGTGGAATTTGGGGAGTTTAAAAACCAGGCGGGCCGCCTGGTTTTGGATCTGTTGCAGGCGACGCAGACTGTAGGCGGGGATGCCGGCATACAGGGCGTTGCCGTAGTCCAGGCGGGATACCACCATGGCCAGGATGATGAGCTTTAGAGCAGAAAAAGTGAAGAAACGGGACACCCTACGTATAGTGCGCAGTGAAAGAAAGGAAGAAGATACCACAGAGCTAACCTGGGAGTGAAGGGTGAGTTGAGAATTAAGTTTTATGCCAAGTGTTTTAACTGAGGAAGCGGGCGTAGGAGGAGGGCCAAGAGAAGAGGGCCAGAAAAGAGGGGACCAGGGGCTGGATGAACCACCCGTCAACACCAACTCGGTTTTGTCAGGGTTGAGTTTAAGGTGGTTGTGGTTCATCCAGTCCCTGATGTGAAGCATAACAGATTGAAAGTTTAGAATAGAGGAAGGAGAAGACAGATTGAAGACAAGCTGGAGGTCGTCCGCATAGTTAAATACGCCGACCTCCATCTGTTGAAGAGAGAAGATTAGGGGAGCAATGTACAGGTTAAACAGGAGGGGAGAAAGGGAGGAACCTTGGGGAACCCCGCACTGAACTTTCCGGACGTCCGCCGTGAAGTCACCCAGTCGAACAGCCTGGGTGCGGTCGCTCAGGAAGGAGGACAACCAGACCAGGGCGGTCCCCCCGGTCCCCGCCGCTCCGATACGGGAGAGGAGGATGGTATGATCCACCGTATCGAAGGCGGCTGAGAGATCGAGGAGCACAAGGGCCTGGCGCTGATTGGTGTCCATGCCCTCCCTGAGGGTGTCCAGGACCGACAGGACAACGGACTCCGTAGAGTGTGCGGGGCGGAAACCGGCTTGACGGGGGGCAAGAGCACCATGATTCTCCACAAAGGAGCTCAGAGCGCAGGTGACGTGGCGCTCGAGCACCTTGGCCAAGAATGGTAGGAGGGAGATAGGACGGAAATTGGCGGGGACAGAGGGATCTGCCCCGGGTTTTTTTAAAATAGGCACAATTACCGCGGATTTCAAGGGTTTAGGGACGATGCCTTGGGCGAGAGAGCTGTTAAGAAGATGAAGGGGAGGGTCAGGACAGGAAACAAAAATATGGCGGAGAATGTGAGCGGGACAAGGGTCAAGAGGAGAGCCGGATTTGACCAGGGGAACCAAGGTGATCAGGCTCTCCCGAGTGATAGGGGGAAGTGAGGAAAGCTCGCCCTTGGGGGGGGGGCATTGGGGGTCGACAAAAGAGGAGGAGGGTGGCGGGATGTTAGCCTTGATGGTGATGATTTTGTGAATGAAATAGTTGTTGAGGGAAGAACAGAGTGCTTCGGAGGGGGCCGGCTTGAGAGTAGTTCTGTCCGAGAACGCTAGGTTGTGGACGATGGTGAATATCTCCTTGGACTGATTTTCCGCGGCTAAGATTTTGGAGGAGAAGTAAGATGTTTTTGCCTCCAAGATGTCTTTTTTATACTGGCTCAGGATGTTAGTATAGACCAGTTTCAGGGTGGGGCAGTAATTCCTTCTCCATGCCCGCTCCGCGCGGCGAACTGTTAATTTGGTGGTCTTAAGCTCTTCGGTGAACCACCGATTGGCGTCCTTGTCGCGTTTGGAGGTAATGCGCTTGAGCGGGGCAAAAGCGTCGCGTCCATTGGAGAGCCACTGATCTATGGCGTCGACCTGGAAAAGAGTGGGAAGACCCTGTAAGGGGGGGAGGGACGAGGTGAGGAGGGAGGAGAGATTCTCCAGGTTAACACGACCCCATGAACGGACCCAGGTGTTTTTAGGCCGGGGGGGCTTAGCTGGAGGGTGGATAGGAAGAAGGAATGAGATTAGGTGGTGGTCCGACCAGGAGCAAGGGGTAATAGAGAGTGAATCCACAGGGCAGTTCAGGGACCAGATCTGATTGAGTATATGACCTTTGATGTGAGTGGGGGAGGAGACGTGGGGAATGAAGTTGAGGGAGTGAAGGGTATCAGAGAATTCCTTGGAGGATGGGCACTCCGCGAAATCGGAGGGCCAGAAATTAAAATCGCCAAGGAGCAGAATGGAAGAGTTGTTGATTGTAATGGTGGCCAAGACCTCCAAAAAATCTGGAAGAAACTGTGAGGGGGACAGAGGGGAACGGTAGGTGAGGAAGCAGGTCAGGGGGGGAGAGGTGGAAACTGTGCGGATCACCAGGAATTCAGTTGTCGCGATGTTGGGTAAAGATAACATTTGAAAGGGAAGATTGGTGCGTGCGATGACCGCCACGCCACCCCCGGCCCTGCCAGAAGGGCGATCCGCCCTGAGGGCATAGTAGGTGGCCGGTAGGGTGGATAGTAGGGCAGGGAGGGAGTCATCGCAGAACCATGTCTCAGTCAAAAAGAGAAGGTCGGGAGCATGGAGATCCAGTAAAACTGAGAGTTCATGTGCATGGGCAACAGCAGACCGGGTGTTGAGATAAAAGGCTGTGAAGGCTTTGGGGGTTGATGGGGAAGCGGTGCTACAAGACCCGGAAGGGGTGTCAACTGTAGGGGAAGGACAGAGAAAGGAAGAAGCAGAGGAAAGACCAAGGGAGGAGATGCGAGAGCAGATAGAGTCCGAGATGGACCAGGGGCCCTGGCAGCGGTGAAGTTGGTCGGGGGAATAGATGATACGCGGGGCAAAGTGACGAGCCCCTAGCCCCGGCCGGTCGCGGACGAGCGCAGACGAGCTTGCCTTAAGCGCGCCTTCGGCGCGCAATCGTCGCGCCCGCTGCGCTCGTCCGCTGCGCTTCCTGCCAAGACACATGATTTATGGAGAAGAATCAGGGAATCGGGGGGGGCGTGGCCAACCGAGGGGGCGTGTCTGGAGGCGCGCCTCGCCCTCGTGAATGGCGGCAAGAAGAAGGGGTCGTTGCAGCGTGGAGCGCTGTTTAGAGGATGTCAGCACAGGTAGGTAGAGAGCAAAGTTGTAAAAACACAGTATAAACATTCAAATAATTAAAATGATAGCAGAATCTAGCTCCCGGCTTTTCGCCTCAGGAGTCCGTTGTCAGTGCAGCGCCCAGCGTTTGGCGCGCACTATTTATAACGTGGCGGGGGGGGCGTGGCCAACCGAGGGGGCATGTCAGGAGGCGCGCCTCGCCCTCGTGAATGGCGGCAAGAAGAAGGGGTCGTTGCAGCGTGGAGCGCTGTTTAGAGGATGTCAGCACAGGTAGGTAGAGAGCAAAGTTGTAAAAACACAGTATAACATTCAAATAATTAAAATGATAGCAGAATCTAGCTCCCGGCTTTTCGCCTCAGGAGTCCGTTGTCAGTGCAGCGCCCAGCGTTTGGCGCGCACTATTTATAACGTGGCGGGGGGGCGTGGCCAACCGAGGGGGCGTGTCAGGAGGCGCGCCTCGCCCTCGTGAATGGCGGCAAGAAGAAGGGGTCGTTGCAGCGTGGAGCGCTGTTTAGAGGATGTCAGCACAGGTAGGTAGAGAGCAAAGTTGTAAAAACACAGTATAACATTCAAATAATTAAAATGATAGCAGAATCTAGCTCCCGGCTTTTCGCCTCAGGAGTCCGTTGTCAGTGCAGCGCCCAGCGTTTGGCGCGCACTATTTATAATGTGGCGGGGGGCGTGGCCAACCGAGGGGGCGTGTCTGGAGGCGCGCCTCGCCCTCGTGAATGGCGGCAAGAAGAAGGGGTCGTTGCAGCGTGGAGCGCTGTTTAGAGGATGTCAGCACAGGTAGGTAGAGGGCAAAGTTGTAAAAACACAGTATAAACATTCAAATAATTAAAATGATAGCAGAATCTAGCTCCCGGCTTTTCGCCTCAGGAGTCCGTTGTCAGTGCAGCGCCCAGCGTTTGGCGCGCACTATTTATAACGTGGCGGGGGGGCGTGGCCAACCGAGGGGGCGTGTCAGGAGGCGCGCCTCGCCCTCGTGAATGGCGGCAAGAAGAAGGGGTCGTTGCAGCGTGGAGCGCTGTTTAGAGGATGTCAGCACAGGTAGGTAGAGAGCAAAGTTGTAAAAACACAGTATAAACATTCAAATAATTAAAATGATAGCAGAATCTAGCTCCCGGCTTTTCGCCTCAGGAGTCCGTTGTCAGTGCTCCGGTGATTTTACATTTGCATTAGATGGAAAGGGGGAGCTATTTTTTTATGCAGAAGCAGACTCTTAGCACACACCCAGCTGCAAATCCTGTGGAATTATGCACAGTATTCACAACCGAGTGGGGTTTGAGGTTGTACTTAGTAATGCAAATACAAACATGTAAAATAATATGGACCATAAATTAAGGTGTAGTTGTATAAATGAGGAATACTTTTAGGGTTTGAGGTTGCAGTCAGTAATGCAAATACATTGAGCATCACTAAGGCTGGTTGCCCTTGCTGGAGTGTAGTCAGTCACCCAGGTTACACATGTTGCTGGTCTCAGAAAGCTGTTTGGTATTGCTCTGGTGATTTTACATTTGCATTAGATGGAAAGGGGGAGCTATTTTTTAATGCAGAAGCAGACTCTTAGCACACAGCCAGCTGCTTATCCGGTGAAATCATGCACAGTATTCACAACCGAGTGGGGTTTGAGGTTGCAGTCAGTAATGCAAATACATTCAGCATCACTAAGGCTGGTTGCCCTTGCTGGAGTGTACTCAGTCACCCAGGTTACACATGTTGCTGGTCTGAAAAAGCAGTTTGGACATGTGCTTTTTTAAGAATCTGGAAAGTGGATTCAAAATGTGTCAGACTGTAAAAGTGTTTATCACTTGCCAAAAAAAAGAGTAGTAAGTGTGGTTTCAAATTGGCAAAGAAATTTCGTTTTCAGACTAATATGAAAACATGACTGTGTGCAAAGAGGAATTACAGGCAGAGATTTATTGCGTATTGCTGTGGTAATTTTACATTTGCATTAGATGGAAAGGGGGAGCTATTTTTTTCTGCAGAAGCAGACTCTTAGCACACACCTAGCTGCTTATCCTGTGGAATTATGCACAGTATTCACAACCGAGTGGGGTTTGAGGTTGTACTTAGTAATGCAAATACAAACATGTAGAATAATATGGACTATGTTTTCACCATAAATTAAGGTTTAGTGGTATTAATGAGGAATACCTTTAGGGTTTGAGGTTGCAGTCAGTAATGCAAATACATTGAGCATCACTAAGGCTGGTTGCCCTTGCTGGAGTGTAGTCAGTCACCCAGGTTACACATGTTGCTGGTCTCAGAAAGCTGTTTGGTATTGCTCTGGTGATTTTACATTTGCATTAGATGGAAAGGGGGAGCTATTTTTTATGCAGAAGCAGACTCTTAGCACACACCCAGCTGCTTATCCTGTGGAATCATGCACAGTATTCACAACCGAGTGGGGTTTGAGGTTGCAGTCAGTAATGCAAATACATTCAGCATCACTAAGGCTGGTTGCCCTTGCTGGAGTGTAGTCAGTCACCCAGGTTACACATGGTGCTGGTCTCAAAAAGCAGTTTGGACATGTGCTTTTATCAGAATCTGAAAAGTGGATTCAAAATGTGTCAGACTGTAAAAGTACTTATCACTTGCCAAAAAAGTAGTAGAAAGTGTGCTTTCCAATTGGCAAAGAAATTTCGTTTTCTGCCTAATTTCAAAGCATGACTCTGTGTGCACACAGGAATTGTTTTTAGATATTTAATTTGTGAAGGTGTTATTGTGATTTTCACTTCTAGGAAAGGGGTACATATTATTTTAAGATTTGAAAAGATCATAAAAAATGTAGTAATATATTTAAATAAAAAAAAGGATTTTTTTTTAGTTTTTTTCAGGTATTGCTGAAGAGCAGTGAACAAAATTTAAGATGCCTACAAAATCCAGACTAAGGAAAAAACACAAAAAAAAACTATATTTGAAGACAACTGGAGGACCTAAGTTAGTTGGAGATGCTCATGTTGGGAAAAAGACAAAGTCTTCTGGTAAGCAGACAAAAGATTTTTTAAAGAACATCTTCAAAAAAAGGAAAAATGTACAAAATGTCTGTACTGGAAAGAATGCTTTCAATAAAAAAGAACAGGAAAAAATTGAGAATTTAGTTAATGCAAATATACCTTCTGCAACAATAAAGATTAACTTAAACAGAAAAACAGCGTTTAAAGAGATACGTAGAAAAATGTTTCAGAGAAGAGTTATGTCCAATTTGATAAAGGATGTGAAGAAATATAAGCAAAAGGCAAAATATTATAAGAGAAAAAAAGAAATTGAAGCCATTGCAGCAAAGGCATTAGAATTAAAAAGGAAACTATTCATTTTGATTTTGAATAGGATGCGTACATTAGATAAAATGGTTAATGTACTGAAATCACAATGCAAAAGGAAAAGAGTAGTGAAAAGATCAAACTTTTGTAAAGTGTTTTTAGGAGAATGGATGCATAGTTCAAGTAGTGAACCTTTTTTTAATGAAGAGAGTTATTTTCAAAGTAATAGTTTGCTGCATGCAGTTGACACCAGAGGTCGTGCTTATGAAGTGAAAAATGGTTGCATAATGGAGAAGGAGATAATGGTTCCAAGAGATGAGGTACAAGTGATGGCGGATGAGGCTATGGGGAGACGTCCTAAAGCCCCAGTGTACACTTGGAATTGTAGTAGTATTTGCACTGTGCGTCAGGAATCTATTGATAAATTTCGTGAGTTTCTAAGAGAATATAGTAAAAAAAGTGTTAAACAAAAGATTAAGGTGCTTCAAAGTCTAGATCCATGCAGAGTGAGAGAGAATACTGGTTTGCAGGGACATTCTCTGGCTTGTCTATCTAGAAAAGTGTGTAAAAGTGTTTTTCATCATTTTAGGATGCTAGCTGTTCATCATACTGAAATGAGAAAGTTTGTGAGACGGTTGTATTTTGCTAAAAGTCCAGCAATAAAGTTAGATGAATTGAATAGGGCTCTGTTCCATGGATCGGTATCAGATGTAGAGAAGGTTATTGATGAAATTCAGTTTTGTTACTTTGGTCCTGAACAAGACAGTGCAGAAAAGGACACAGTAAATGAGGAAGAAGTGGAAGAGAATGTAGAACCCTCTGTAAGTAAGACATTTAATGATCACATAACAAAATTTGCAATATTCTCTAATGAAAGACCAAATATAACTTGTATTTGTTGCCGCAGAACTCATTATAGAAAACAAACTAGGAATGTTGATCTCTACAGAAAAAGTGATAATGAAGATAATTATAAGTGGAAGGATTTTGCCACATATATATTTCTTGAAAATTGTTTTGAATTGGGTGAAGATCAGCGTATTTGTAAATACTGTTACAACAAGTTAGAGGAAAATAGAATGCCGACCAGAGCTGTACATAATAATTTAGAATTGGATGTTATTCCTGCCGAACTTTCTGAATTAAATACATATGAGTCTATACTTATTCAATGTGTTCATCCGTTCCAGACCATAGTACGTATGGAGCCCAAAACTGGTAAATTACCTCCTTCAGATTTACTGAGAGGTTTAAAAGGTAGAGTGGTGTATTTGCCCTTGGATTTGAAAAAAAATATGGAAACTATTGATGCAGATACTTTGGAAACTGAACCATTAGTTATTCTGGTTAATGGTGTACCTACAAAGAATAAGAAGATTTGGCAGGAGCTGGTGGATGTACGGAAAGTACAAACAGCAAATTTGTATTTGAAAAGGAATAACAAATGGTATGAATCAATTTATATAGAAGAAGAAGAAGAAGATTTACAAGAAGACACAGAAACACCAACTGGACAAATTGAAAAAGTGGACAAGTCAAAGGAAGAAGAAATTTATGAACATTTTAGCATACATCCTCTTCATTCAAAAGAAGTTATGGGAGACAATATTGATCTCTTTCAGATGAAGAAAGCAAAAGGAACTCCCCTGAGTGTATGGGAGGAGAGCTTGGAAGCTCGATGTTTTCCCCAGCTGTTTCCTAAAGGAAAAGGAGGACGATACGATGAACGTCCAGAACAGATTCCAGCTTCTGAGTATCGGACTACAAGACTATATACAGAAGATTGAAGATTTCGACAAAGTATTCCTTATTTGTTCCATCTTTTATTTGAAAGCGACTTGTCTGCATTATCATATGCAGTAAATCACATTTTAAAAAGTGGAGTACATTTACAAAATGTGTCTGCTAAGGATTTTATGGAGAAAGTGCAGCACCGAGATGATCATTTGGAAACACAACTGATCAATCTGATGGCTTGTCAGCGTGGGACAAATGAATATTGGTACCGATGCCATGGTGAATTAAAATGCATGTTACGAAATTTAGGAACACCAACATGGTTCCTTACCCTAAGCTGTGCTGAGTACGCTTGGGATGATTTACTGGATTTTCTACGAGAGGCAAATTCAAACATTAAAAACATCGAATACAAGACAGCAGGAGAACTGTGCTCATTGGATCCGGTTAATGTTTGCAGATATTTCAATCATAGATTTGAGGCTATGATGTCCTTCATCTGCAATAAAAAAATCCACCTCTTAGAGAAGTAGTGGATTTCTTTTGGAGAAAAGAGTACCAGGCAAGAGGTGCTCCTCATATTCATATGCTGTTGTGGATCAAGGATGCCCCAAAGTTTGGAACAGATACTGATGAAGCAGTGTTATCTTACATTGAAGAATATGCAACATGTGCTATACCAAAAAGCACAGAAGAGAAAAAGTTAAAGGAGCAAGTTTTACGTTTCCAAAGTCATCGGTGTGGAAAATACTGTCGACGGAAATACAAGAGCAAAGATAAATACTACACTAAATGTCGATTTGGATTTCCTAGACCTGTTATTTCAAATGGAAGAGTAAACAGTTTTATGTCATCTGTGAGACATACTATCACAAGAAAATCACCTAAGAATACCTACAACCTAAAAAGAAAAGAAGAATCAAAAAATATAAATGACTACAACCCAGTCATTTTATCCATGTGGAATGCTAACATGGATATACAGTATGTAGCTGACAATTCCATTGCTGTTGCTCGATATGTAACGTCTTACATTACTAAATCTGAAAAAACTGAATTGAAAGAAATGTTGGAAGAGATTTCTCACGAGAAGACTGTCAGTAAGAAGCTGTACAGTTTCAGTTTAAAGATGTTATCGCATCGAGAAATTGGATCCTACGAATGTTCAGATAGGTTATCTTCTGCAAGTCTCTACTCGAAATCAAGAAGAATAATTTGGGCAAGTTTAGGCCTTGCAGCAATGAGAAATCGGGTACTGAAATCTGTTGGAGAAATTTAATATTTGGCCGAGAATGACCCAGAAAGTACAGATATTTTGAAATCAAACATGTTGGACACATATTATCCCAAAAGAAGTCATCATCTGGAGAACATGTGTCTCTATGAAGTGCTGCAGAACTACATTTATTCACGGAAAGCCGCAGAAGACATCAACAATGGAAAATATAAAGTCATTGGTGAGGAAGGATGTTTGGTGAAGCAAACAAAAGGAAGTTTGATAAATCACAGGAAGCTGAGTTGCGACACTACTGAAAAAAAGGAATTTTACTACTTGGCTCTTTTACAGCTGTTTAAACCATGGCGTACAGAGGATGAACTACTGGGAGAATTTCAAAGCTATGAAGATTCTTTTAATGCTTGCAAAGACAGCATACAATGCAGTACATTCTCAACTTATGTGCAAATGTTAAATGAAGAAATTGAACAGGAAACTACAATTGCAGCTGAAGTAGCTAGAGACAGTTCTCAAGACAGCCAAAGTTCAGGAACACTCAGTCAAGATCCCCTAGGACAACCAATCGTTGAAAATGAAGCATCAATAGCCATGAATGAAGTGGAAACGGCTATGAATCAAGCTCAAGAAGAATTTATAGACTTACAAAATTTGGAAAGACAACTGAATGAAGAGCAGCAACAAATTTATGAAGAGATCAGAAACAAAATTGATCACGGATTTCTACATGAAAAAAAAGAGTGTTCATGCACATCATTTCATCCAATAAGGATGTATGTAAGCGGACAAGCTGGAACTGGAAAAGGTTTCCTAATAAAAGTCATCAGAAGCTACCTACAGCAAAAAACGGATTCTACTTTGTCTTGTGTGGTTACTGCTCCAACTGGGTTAGCAGCATATAACATAAAAGGAATCACCTTACATCGTTTGCTAATGTTACCAGTGGAGCATGAGAACAAAATACAATACCACAAGCTAACTGGAGAAGCATGCTTGGAAGTTTCAAGAGTATTGAAGAAGATGCAAGTTCTCATTATTGATGAGGTGAGCATGGTATCAAACTTAATGCTTGCCTTTGTGCATTTAAGAATGCAGCAAATTCTAAGGACAGACTATGACGTGTTATTTGGTGGAAAACATGTCATAGTTTTTGGGGATCTTCTACAACTTACTCCAGTTAAAGGACAACCAGTGTTTAATACTGTGACACATGAAGACACAAAGAAGTCATTGGGAAGCATCGGTAATGCAAATATTTGGTCCTTCTTTGAGTACAAGGAGCTTACTACTAATATGAGGCAAGCAAACGATGAAGAATATGGAAGTATTCTGAAAGATATCAGAATTGGACTACTGACTGAAGCTGGCACAAAAGCATTACAGAGTCGGTTGCTACATAATTTATTTCCAAAGGAAGAAATAGTTGCAGAGAAGATATACAAGAACATTGCAGAAAAGAAAAGTGTCATCTGCTTAATGCCAACTCTACGTGAATGCTCAATATTCAATGAGGAGCTTTTGAAATTGGAAAAGGAAGATATCAGGAAATTGGAAGCAGTGGACAAAATTCAAGATGGAAGAATTACTATCACATTAACAGGCACACTGAAAAATAAATTGGATTCACTAGAGAAGAACATTTCCAAAACTGCTGGATTAGAAAAAAATCTATATATTTGCATGAACTGTAGAGTATTTTTAAGGAGAAATTTGGATGTTGAAAAAGGTTTAGTTAATGGAGCTATGGGAAGAGTTGTGGGTTTTATTAATTATCAGAAAAAAGATGGAATTGAATGTTTAAAAATAAAATTTGATCAGATAGAAGAAGTTATAGACATTTGTCGTTGTGCAGTTCGTTTTATGCTTGTGAAAGACTTATATGTACAAAGGAAACAGTTTCCATTTTCTCTAGCATATGCTGTAACTATTCACAAGTCTCAAGGATTGACTGTAGATTGTGCTTTTGTGAACATTGGTTCAACTATGTTCAAAGAAGGTATGGCTTATGTAGCTTTGTCACGAGTGAAAACATTATCTGGTTTATTCATGATAGACTTTGAATACTCAAAAGTTAGTGCTGATACAAATTGTGTAAAGGAGTATAATAGATTAAGAAGAACCTATGCTCCTCATTTAGGTCAGTATCCTGTGTTAGAAAAACGTGCAGTTTCTCGTAAAAGGAGAAATGAGAATATCTGTAATGAAGATGTAGAGAGGAGGAAAAAAAAGAGGAGTGATGTAATTGCAAGCAAAAAGAAAAAGGAAAATGAAGAAGATGTTGTAGGATGTCATTTTGAAAATAGCTCTGGTGTCAACTGCTACGCTAATGTAGTGCTGAATGTTGCATTTTATCTGGAAAGTGTGCAAGAGCAGATAATAGTAAATCAGAGAAAAAGATTCTGTTCTGAGTTGAGTCTCCTTTTTCAAAAGCTGAGTAATGATAAAACTCAAATA
This sequence comes from Triturus cristatus, assembly GCF_964204655.1. Lineage (NCBI taxonomy): Eukaryota > Metazoa > Chordata > Amphibia > Caudata > Salamandridae > Triturus > Triturus cristatus. Next base: position 364,936,296 of record NC_140580.1, read on the forward strand.
GAAAGTGCTACTGAACTTAGAAAACTTTTAGATGTATGTTCAGGACGAACACAGTTTTCTCAAAATGTACAGCAAGACGCACAGGAATTCTTGATGTTTTTTCTTCAGGTACTGGAAGAAGAAGGGGTTCCCATTGAAAATATGTTTGGTGTCTCTTATAAATGGGAACATAGTTGTAAAAACTGTTTCAATACATGTGGCTCTAATGTTGATTCTGAAAGGTTTATTTATTTAACATTGCCAGAAAGTAAAACAGTCACTTTTGCTAAATTAGTTAAAGATGCTAATCATAACATGGAATGCGGTGAGTGTCAATCTGAAATGTTTTCAACGTTAATTTTAAAGGAATACGGACAGTATGTAATTTTAATGATGCAACGATGTAAAGCTGATGGTTCAAAATTGGATACTTTAATAAAGAAGTTTACAGGACAGCAATTATCAATTTCAGGAAAAACTTTTGTAACAGTTGCAATAATTTTCCATGAAGGACCTACTGTTACTTCTGGACATTACACAGTTTATCTTAAATGTGAAAAAGGCTGGACACTGTGTAATGATTCCCAATTGATTTTCAAGCAACGTTTGCCTTTTGATTTAGCAAATTCCTATCTAATCTTCCTGAAACCAAAATTTTAGAGAAACTTGGCAAGATCTGTACACATTTTTTTTTCAATTTTATTGGATTACCATTGGAATTTAAAAAAAAAAATGATTTTTCAAATTATCATTTGGCCTAATGGAAAGGTAACCAATTGTAATGTGGACTTTTTTAATTTTTAATGAAACTTTCGAAAACCAAAAATTTAGACAAAATCGGTAACATCTGCACAATTTAAATTTTGGAATGTTATTGTATTGCCATTAGAAATTTATTCAAAAAAGATTTTTAAAATTACTATTTGGCCATGAGGAAAGGTAAACAATTGTATTGTGGACTTATTTAATTATTAATTAATCTTTCGGAAACCAAAATGTTAGAGAGAATCGGTAAGATCTGTACAATTTAATCTTTAGAATTTTATTGGATTACCATTGGAAATGTAATCAAAAAAGAATTTTAAAATTACTTTTTGGCCTAAAGGAAATGGAACCAGATGTACTGTGGAGTTATTTGAGATATAATATTTTTGTGATTATACTTCTGAAACAAAATTGACAGACGGTATTTTAAAGAAATAATTATTGATATTAGATGATATTTTTTAAAAATATTATGCATTTTTATAATGTTATGTTTAAGTAAAAAGAGATTGTGGGCTTTTTTTAAACAATCTTTGAGATTGTTATTTTTTTTTTGCCCGCTGTTAAATGATAAATGCAATTGCTTTCACAATTTATAGTGAAATGCAATATATTCTGAAAACAGCAAAAAAAAGGCAAAATATTTTTTGGGAAAAATATGTAAATACGTGTACTGTGTTATATATTGATTTATTAAATATTAATACTTTTTTCTTTTTTTTCAGATTGTGAAAGAAAATTTTCAAAAAAAACCAACCATTTTTTCAAGTAATTTCAATTACATTTTAATTAAAAATTAAATTGTTGGGTGGGTCAGGTAAGTGAGAAATTAGATGGTCCCTTTCTTCCAGTTTATCTCAAAAAGATGTTTAGTATTTAGTTATTAATTCCTCAAGGATCTTGAGATGTGGTAATTGATTTTTAGTGTTTTTTAAAAAAAAATAAAAAAATACGCTTACCATACGCGTACGGTAAAAAAAAAAAAAAAAAGTTTTAATGAAAAAATAAAAAAAAAGTTGAGAGGTAAGGTTGGCTCTTAAAAGAGCCGTTGTGTTCATGCAGGGATAGAGGAAATGAAGTATGGGAACATTAGCTGGTTGGATATATGTGCTGGTCTATTTTGTTGTTAATGAGGGGAAGACTGGTCTCCCTATGAACAATTAGACCATGGCAAAATGAACACCACATAGTAACCCTACCAAACCGAGGGTTCGTTTCCAGAGGAACAGAAAAAGGTGAATCTGCCCCCACAGATGAAGGGCTCTGCGGAGTTTCCGAAGAAGAACTCGGCTGAGCTGCTGTGGATGAGCTTGGTTGACTTACTGAAGGGTTGCCCCTAGTATGTCTAGCATGTGTCCTAGGGTGTACATCGTGAAGGTGTCTCAACATAGTGTGATTCCCGAAGGAATACTTCTTGTTGGGATTACCTCGCGAAAGTACATGCTGGCACAGCTTGCAAGTCACCAAGGCAGCATTGACTTTTTTCTCACCCTCTGGAAAACTGAAATACTGCCATATGAAAGAGCTCTTCTGTTTCCTCCTTCTCTGCCTGATGGTGGTGCTGCTAGCCTCACTCTCAGTAGAAGAGTGCTGGTCTGCCATCGTATCACAAAGACAAGTCAGCTCCTTATCCTAAGGGATCACAAGCAGAAATGAGGGGAATGGGTGTGGTGTAGGAGAGTTCTAGAACTGAAAGTAGTTTCAACCAATCAAAAGTTGTGTTTCATGATCACATGACCCACCGTGCGCGTACGTTACGCTTACGGTGCGCTTACGGTGCGCTTACGGTGCGCTTACGGTAAAAGTACGCATGCGCGTAAAAAAGACACGCGCTCGCGCGCATGCGCAAAATAGTCACTCCACAACACTTCCGCGTAACGTGCGCGTGTAGCGTACACGCCTACGTGCCCCACGCGCAGTACGCACGGCTACGCAAATTGCGTAACTATACGCAAACAGAGTAGATAAATTACGAACATTGTGTAAACCGTACGCTTACCGTACGCTTACCGTAAGCGCACTAAAAAAAAAAAAAAAAAAAGAAATATATTTTCTATGTTATACTAATATATCTTACCTGTTTGGTAAAAAAAAAAAGAGAAAAATTGATATATTGCAGATTTTTTTTAAAAAAACAGTATTTTAAGAGAATAAAAAGATTAAAAAAAACTTGTTTTTTTTTTTAAAAAAAAACACATTTAATATAAGAATTTATAATAAAAAAATCATACAAAATCAATAAAAAAACTATGGGAATCACATATGTTATAGGTAAGAATTAGCATTTAAAAAACCATACAAATTCACTGAAAAAACCATGGGTTTCACACACGTTATAGTTAGAAATTAGCATTTAAAAAACCTTGCAAATTCACTGAAAAAACCATAGGTTTCACACACGTTATAGTTAGGAATTAGCATTTAAAAAACCTTGCAAATTCACTGAAAAAACCATAGGTTTCACACACGTTATAGTTAGGAATTAGCATTTAAAAAACCTTGCAAATTCAGTGAAAAAACCATAGGTTTCACACACGTTATAGTTAGCTGGACATTTCACTCGTAAAAAACCAATGAAATTTCCCCGTTATAGTTAGTTAAGCTAACTATAACTCGCGCGCCCGCAATGCACTGCTGATGACGTCACATATTACATCACTCATGACATGGTCAGTGACATCACTCATGACATCACTGATGACATCTCAAATGACATCACTGATGACATCATCCTTGTGACAGAGTGGTAGACCTCCTCTCACCCTAATATAACCTTTGATACAAACATTCAAAAATAGAGACTGAAATTTTCAAAAAAATGGACATACCAATACCAATTACAACAACCTCTTCAATAATTCTAAGATCCACATAAACATCCACTCATTCACCAACAGTCCTGTACAGTCACTCATACGTGTACTCACACATCATATGTACTCATACACCTATACATCCTGTAACACAATGCCACTCATCCATAGAGTTACTCACACACATAGTCACTCATGCTAATAAAGAATCAAACATACATTTACTTGCATATACAGTTATACACACACCACCACACTTACTTCTACAGAAACTTACACATACTTAGTCTTTTAAACAATCACTTATAGAAACACATACTTATTCATACAGGAACTCTTTCAATCTCTCACTCTCACATATACTCACTTATATACACCAATAGTCACATATACTAGTTTAAAACATATGTAGTTACTCATAAAGACACTATTGAGACAGCCATTCACTCACTAACACACCCATACACACACTCATCCACCCATACAGTCCTGCACACATGCTGTCTTCAACACATACAAACAGTGAGTCACTCATTCATGCATCTATGCACTACGTAATACCCCCCACCGAACCATGCAGACACTCAGACACTCATACTGAGACTCAAAAAACCAAATAATAACCTATATAAACACCCATGTAGCTACTCACCAACCCATGCAGACACTTATACACAAAGTGAGAGACTGATACAGGTATTTACACATTTAAACATTACTCACTTAGCCATGTATTCAAAAAGATACACTTTATCAGTCAGTAATACAATACATTTTTCAAAAACAAATCATCCATTTAGACACTTATATACTCATTTATTCTTCCATCGACCTTGAGATATACATATATTAAACATATTTAATTTTCAGAAAAACACACATTCACTGGATGATGTCATCAGTGATGTCATTTGAGATGTCATCAGCGATGTCATGAGTGATGTCACTGACCATGTCATGAGTGATGTAATATGTGACGTCATCAGCAGTGCATTGCGGGCGCGCGAGTTATAGTTAGCTTAACTAACTATAACGGGGAAATTTCATTGGTTTTTTACGAGTGAAATGTCCAGCTAACTATAACGTGTGTGAAACCTATGGTTTTTTCACTGAATATATATATATATATATATATATATATTCACTTAAAAAACCATAGGTTTCACACATGTTATAGTTAGCTGGACATTTCCCTCGTAAAAAAACAATGAAATTCCCCCGTTATAGTTAGTAAAGGGAACTATAACTCACGCGACCGCAATCCACTGCTGATGACGTCAGATATTACATCACTGTATTGATTCCCTTATTTACCCATTTTTCTTTCCTTTAACCTTTAGCTATACATATTTAATAAATATTTATTTTACAGAAAGACACATATGTCATCAGTGATGTAATATCTGACGTCATCAGCAGTGGATTGCGGTCGCGTGAGTTATAGTTCCCTTTACTAACTATAACGGGGGAATTTCATTGGTTTTTTTACGAGGGAAATGTCCAGCTAACTATAACATGTGTGAAACCTATGGTTTTTTAAGTGAATTTGCAAGGTTTTTTAAATGCTAATTCCTAACTATAACGTGTGTGAAACCTATGGTTTTTTCAGTGAATTTGTACGTTTTTTAAAATGCTAAGTTATGTAATTATTATTATTATAATTTTTTTTTTAAAGGTTTTTCACCGTGCGCGAAGCGCACTGCGCGCCCACGTTACGCCGTTCGCGTAATTTTCACGTTTCTACCGTGCGCTCACGGTAAGCGCACTCCGCGATTTTACGTAAAAATATTAAAAACATTTATGGCCCTTGGGGGTCCTTTGGGGACCCCCTGACAATGGCTAGGGGGTCAGGAACTGTCCACCCTGCCCCCTTTTCATGTTCTCCACCTTTATTTTTCACCTCCCTCGGACTGCGAGAGACAAAATGGCGGCCGACACTTCCTGGTTTCGACCGATTCGAATGTTTACTAAGATCTAACAACCAATCAGAATTGCGCTCGTGCACGGCAGGGTGTGCTTACCGTACGCGCACGGTGCGCGCCTATAGATATATATATGCTTTTAAATGCTATTTTCTCAAAAAATACTGAACAGATTTACACCAGACCTGCAAAAGGCACATCCCTGACCTGAGGACTACCTCTCTGCCAAATTTCAAGGTTTTCTGTTCAGCCGTTCGGGCTGTAGCGCGGACTAAAGGTCCTATGGGAAAATGCATGGGGAAAACGCGTTTTCGGACCCCCCCTTTTTCTCAGCCCCCGCTTGACGAATCCCCCCGAGACTTTCAGGGAAGGAGCGGAGCGGAGCGCCCCACCTATTTTGAAAATTTCGCGAGGATTCGTCATTCGATGCAAAAGGTTTTCCAAATAGAATGTTGCGGATTTCCCATGGAAACACGGTCCTAACTATAACTATCTACTGGCGACCGCCAGTAGATAATATATATATAGATATATATATATATATAGATATATAGATAGATAGATAGATAGATAGATAGATAGATAGATAGATATGCGGGGATTACCAATACCAGAGTAAAGGAGGACGGCGCCGTGTCTTGCTGAAAATATCAATTTAATTGTCAGCTGTTGGACACGTTTTGCCTGTCCCGCGGGCTTGTTCACCAACGTGCACGGCTGCTCGGAGGATGAAGTCCACTTGTGTCCAGAGGTCCTCAGGACACAAGAGGACCTAATCGCCCCACAAGCTGTGCGTCAAGAGGCACGTTTGCAGAGTGGTGTAAAAAGGGGTGTGGCTTTGGACCACATCTCTGCAAAACAGCTATGTGACGCATACTGGAGGTACCTGGTGGGCTAGTTGTCCCCCAGGGACCCTCTGTACCCAACTTATAATGTGCCAGGGAGCTAGTTTGCAGAGTGGTGAAGGGAGGGTGCGGGGCCTCCAGCGAAATGCCGGTATAACATTTAAAAAAAAAGAAAAAAGTTTAGAAGGGGGGCTGTATGGCTCCCCTTCTTTTACCATTTGTGGGGCCCTGGGGACCCCATCCCCCAGGGCCTGACCCCGTTTTGTAAAACAAAACAAAACGGGAAGGGGGCCGTGTGGCCCCCCTCCCGAGGCTAATTTCCGCCCCGGGGCATGGCCAGTCTATTTATTTACTTAATTAATTCTTTGGAGGAGGGCCCCATTCCCCGAGGCCAGCCTTTCCGTTTCTTTTTATTTTTCTCTTTTTTTTGCAGGGAAGGGGGCCCCAGGGAACCCATGCCCTGGAGCCTGGCCTTACCGTTGGGGACCGTGGGGGAAGCACCAATGCCCCCATGGAACCCACCGGCTCCCCGCCTCCTGCGGGAGCCGTCATTGCTTTTGCACGAGGGGAGCTGCTGACATGCAGCTCCCCTTGTGCAGAAACAATTCACACACCCATACAGACAACCGCAAACCCAAAATCACAAAATTCTGCATTGGTTTTTGGAAGTTCGAGCAGGTTTCCTGCTCTCACTTCCAAAAACCAAAGCAGTGTTTGCTATGGCAGGGCGAGACCCATGATCTCGCCCTGCCATTGCAAACAGCAATGTCCTGGGGGTGGACACCCTGGGACATTGCAGGATCCATCCCTGGGTGATGACGGTCCCCAGGGCCATCAAGGGCTCCAGAAATGGGGTCGCGCGGCCCCCCTCCCTACATTTTAAACCCCCAGGGAAGTGGTGGTCCCCTGGGCCCATGGGTCCGCCACGAACCCCCGCATTGAAATGAGTATGTGCCTCAGGGAGGTGGTGGTCCCTAAGGCATTTGGGGGGCCATGTGCCCACCATGTTTTATTATCAAAGCCCCGGGGAAGTGGGGGCAGCAATGGGGGGGCTGTGACCCCACACAGATTTATTTTTAAAGCCGTGGGGAGGTAGCAGTCCCCGGGGCTGCAGGGGGTCGCATGCCCCTCTGCATACAATTAAATAAGCCCCGGGGAGGTGGCAGTCCCCAGCCCGCAAATTAATTAAACATTGCCCCCGGGACCTGGCCCACCCAGGGGCTTATATAAAACAAAGCGCGGGAGCCCGCGCTTTGTTTTTTAAAACATTTCCTCAGCCGTATTCGCGCACCGAGCGCGAATTTGGATGTTTTTCTTTTTTTTAAAACATGCTTTTTTTGCCCCTGAGGGTCTCTGTTGGACCCCTTGAGCAGGCCTAGTGGGGCAGGGTGTGTCTACTCTGCTCCCTTTTTTTGTTTTTCATCTTTGTTTTACTGTTCTCTTGTGACTCGGTTACTGAGTCACAAGATGGCTGCCAACACTTCCTGGTTTGGAGTGTTGGCAGGGAATTAGAATGAAGCTCGTGCTGGGGAGGAGATGTGTGGTTAGGCTCCGCCCAGATATCCATAGTTCTTTTTCATTTAACATTTCAAGAACTACTGAACCGATTTACACCATTTAAAAAAAGGGTTCTTTCTGAACCAAGAGCTACCTTATTGCCAAATTTTGTGTAATTCCGTTCAGCAGTTCGGGCTGTAGCCTGTTCCACAATTTCCTATGGAAATTAACATGGAGAAATCGCGCTTTGTGACCCCCCTTTTTTCTCAGCCCCCGCTTCACGATTCACCCCAACACTTTCAACAGAGAAACTAAGAGGGCCGACCCATTCGTTTTGAAAATTTCGCGAAGATTTGTCAAACAGCGCCAAAGATATTGGCAAATCAAAAAACGCTTTTCCTATGGAAACTAGGTTCTAACTATAACTATCTACTGGCGACCGCCAGTAGGTAATATGTGTACATATATATATATCAGGATGGGGGGAGTTTGCGGAGTTGCGGCGCGTGGAATTCCACAGTGTGCAGAAAAACTCTGTGGAATTCCGCGGAGTTCCTCTCCATCCTAGAAAAGAGTACGTAGACACGCAGTGAAGCAAAGCATGCCCAACCAGCGCATTGCTGCAGCAATTGCACCCTCCCTCCCCCACTGGCACTGCCCCATTCCCAATGGAGGCCCCCCTTACCAGTCATACTCACTGCTGATGCTTGGCCTGTCATTCCAGGAGCATTGCTCAGGTAAGGTATCCCTCCAGTCCAAACTTAGTGCAAAGCAGGGCGACAAGCTGAGGGGAGTGAAGGAGAGCCAGGGAGGGGCAAAGCCTGAGCAGGAATAAAGGAGGAGTGCTGGGTTGCAGGAGAGGGAGTGGCGACTGGAGATGTGCTGATAATAATTCCCACCAATTCCGTTATGGGTATGGGACGTTGAAAAAAGAACTCTTGCAGATCGTTCAGCAGGCTTTGCAAAACAGCATACGTTTGATTGGCTGCTATATGATGACGCGTATTGTGTTGAGTGTTTTTATTGGTAGTGGGATCCTTGGCCTGTGCCCCGGTGTAGTGATTGATGTTAGACAACCTCAGTGGGTTCAACTCTACATAACTATTAGCCGTAGGCACTCCCCCACCATTATGTCATGGTAGCTATTTTATTGTAGGGCCAAAATTTAGTGCTGTTGTTTTTATTAAGAATAATCAATATCTGGCCAAACGGTCATAGCAACCAGAAAGATAATGGAGCATTCACTAAAAACGCATATGAGAAAGACACATTTCATATAAAGCCCCTTCTGTTTCCGCATGCTGCCCTGGCTTCAACGTGCACCCACTCATATGGGCGGTAAAGCTGGAGGCACATGGGCCTCTGTGCCAGCCATTTCCCAGTAAGAGAGCTTATGTGCCATGGAGCAGATGAACCCAACTGATAAGAGATGGAAGCAGCACATGTGAAAGCAGGACACAGCCTGATAGAGCTATAATTGGGGAAGGAACCGGCTGCGTTGTCCGAGGCAGTCCTTTACAAAACAACAAGGCAAGTGTCACCCAAACAAAAACTGCTTTGCAGGGGCACAACCACAATTGAATGTAGGCAGGTGGGGGTTACACAGAAAACTGAGCAAGCACTGCACTGGTAAACAGGCAATTTAGGGGTGGGCCAGCAGCAGCGCTGGTAAACTCCGCTATGCTACGCGGGAAGCAGAGTTTTTCACCGAACTTCACGCTCCAAGCGGAGTGGAGAAACTATATATATATATTCGTCAGCCATTACGTGTTTCGGTTGCTGAAACGGCCTTGGTCACATGTATATATATTAGGATTGGGTGATGAACTCCACTCCGCTGGCGGAGCATGCAAAGATTTCTCCACTCCGCATTCCGCTTGGAGCGTGAAGCTCGGATAAAAACTCTGCTTCCGAGATAGCATAGCGGAGTTTACCAGCGCTGCTGCTGGCCCACCCCTAAATTGCCTGTTTACCTGTGCAGTGCTCGCTCAGTTTCCTGTGTAACCCCCACCTGCCTACATTCAACTGTGGTTGTGCCCCTGCAAAGCAGTTTTTATATATATATATATTCAGTGAAAAAACCATAGGTTTCACACATGTTATAGTTAGCTGTACATTTCACTCGTAAAAAACCAATGAAATTCCACGTTATAGTTAGATCAGGTAACTATAACTTGCGCGCCCACAATAAACTGCTGATGACGTCACATAGTACATCACTCATGACATGGTCAGTGACATCACTCATGACATCAATGATGACATCTGAAATTACACATTGTGGATTGCGGTCCCGCAAGTTATAGTTACCTGATCTAACTATAACGTGGAATTTCATTGGTTTTTTACGAGTGAAATGTACAGCTAACTATAGCATGTGTGAAACCTATGGTTTTTTAAGTGAATTTGCAAGGTTTTGTAAATGATAATTCCTAACTATAACATGTGTGAAACCTATGGTTTTTTCAGTGAATTTGTACGGTTTTTTAAATGCTAAGTTATGTATTTATTTTTTATTTTTTTTTCTGGTTTTTCACTATGCGCACACCCTGCGCGCACGGTGCGACCGGCAGTAGATAATATATATATATATATATATATATATATATATATATATATATATATATATATATATATATATATATATATATTACTTAAAAAACCATAGGTTTCACACATGTTATAGTTAGCTGGACATTTCACTCGTAAAAAACCAATGAAATTCCCCCGTTATAGTTAGTGCAGGCAACTATAACTCACGCGACCGCAATCCTCTGCTGATGACGTCAGATATTACATCACTGATGACATATGTGTCTTTATGAAAAATAAATATTTGTAATATATGTATAGCTAAAGATTAATGGAAGAAGACATGGGTAAATAAGTGTCTAAACACAGTGATGTTATATCTGACGTCATCAGCAGAGGATTGCGATCGCGTGAGTTATAGTTGCCTGCACTAACTATAACGGGGGAATTTCATTGGTTTTTTACGAGTGAAATGTCCAGCTAACTATAACATGTGTGAAACCTATGGTTTTTTAAGTGAATTTGCAAGGTTTTTTAAATGCTAATTCGTAACTATAACGTGTGTGAAACCTATGGTTTTTTCAGTGAATATATAAACATATAAATATAATCTGCATATCTATATAAATATAAATTCATGCAAACATATACATATATGCATTCATATGCATGGTATGTACATGAGAGTTTGAAAAACTCTAATACAAGCAAAGCTAAAAAGCCACCTAATTACAAACAGAATTGCTTTAACTTAAACGAGGGCGAGACCTATTGCATTTTCAATGCTTGTTTACTTTGATTCCATCAAGAAGGCATTCAGATGTAACCCACATTTTCCATAAATTCTGAATGTTAGCACTCTAGTTGCTCATTAGATCTCTGTAGTAAAGCTACTGCTCACCAGGGAAGTCTGCTGCTGGTATTGAAAGTGCATGTTTCAGTCTGCATGTCAGAATTTTTTAATGAAATAGAAGAGGATTTGATAAGTCACTCAAAATGTGCCCTAATTTTTCTTTTTTCCTCACTAATCATACTTTCTATGGCAAAATGAACCTCCTCATTGTGTTCCTTTTAAATTAAACTACTCACTCTCTACTACTCACTCGCTACTACTTTCTACTACTCACTCTCTACTACTCACTTTCTACTACTCTCTACTACTCTACTACTCTCTACTACTCACTCTCTACTACTCACTCTCTACTACTCTCTACTACTCTCTACCACTCACTCTCTACTACTTTACTACTCACTCTCTACTACTCTCTCTCTACTACTCTCTCTCTCTACTACTCCCTCTCTACTACTCTCTCTACTACTCACTCTCTACTACTCACTCTCTACTACTCTCTACTACTCTCTACTACTCACTCTCAACTACTCACTCTACGACTATCTCTAATACTCACTCTACTACTCACTCTACTATTCTCTACCACTCACTCTCTACTACTCTCTCTCTCTACTACTCACTCTCTACTACTCACTCTACTACTCTCTACTACTCTCTCTGCTACTCACTTTCTACTACTCTCTACTACTCACTCTCTACTACTCACTCTCTACTACTCTACTACTCTCTACCACTCTCTACTACTCTCTCTACTACTCACCCTCTACTACTCTCTACTACTCTCTCTCTACTACACACTCTCTACTACTTGCTCTCTACTACTCACTCTACTACTCACTCTACTACTCACTCTCTACTACTCCCTACTACTCCCTACTACTCACTCTACTACTCACTCTCTACTACTCTCTACTACTCACTCTCTACTTCTCCACTACTCTCTACTAATCACTCTCTACTACTCACTCTGTACTACTCTCTACTACTCTCTCTACTACTCTCTACTACTCACTCTCTCTACTACTCTCTCTCTACTACTCTCTCTCTACTACTCACTCTCTACTACTCACTCTCTACTACTCTCTCTCTACTACTCTCTACTACTCTCTACTACTCACTCTCTACTACTCTCTACTACTCACTCTCTACTACTCTCTACTACTCACTCTCTACTACTCTCTACTACTCACTCTACTACTCATTCTCTACTACTCATTCTCTACTACTCTCTCTCTGCTACTCAGTCTCCACTACTCACTCTCTACTACTCTCCACTACTCACTCTCTAATACTCACTCTCCACTACTCCCTATACTACTCACTCTCTACTACTCTCTACTACTCCCTCTACTACTCACTCTCTACTACTCTCTACTACTCTCTACTTCTCCCTCGCTACTACTCTCTACTACTCACTCTCTACTACTCACTACTACTCTCTCCTACTCACTCTCTGCTACTCTCTCTACTACTCTCTACTACTCTCTCTGCTACTCTCTCTCTACTCTCTACTCTCTATTACTCATCCTCTACTCTCTACCTCTCTACCTTTCTCTACCTCTCTCTCCACTACTCTCTACCTCTCTACCTCTACCTCTACCTCTCTACCTCTACCTCTCTACCTCTACCTCTCTACCTCTACCTCTCTACCTCTACATCTCTACCTCTCTACCTCTCTCTACCTCTCTCTACACGCACACATATGCACATATATGCATTTATATATATGTATGTGTATATATATTTATATACATACATATATAAACATATATATAATCTGCATATCTATATAAATACAAATATAAATGCATGCATACATATACAGATATGCATGTTATTTACATGAAATTTTGAAAAACACTAATAAAAGCAAAGCTAAAAAGCCACCTAATTACAAACAGAATTGCTTTAACTTAAACGAGGGCGAGACATATTGCATTTTCAATGCATGTTTACTTTGATTCCATCAAGAAGGCATTCAGATGTGTCCCACATTTTCCATAAATTCTGAATGGTAGCACTCTAGTTGCTCATTAGATCACTGTAGTAAAGCTACTGCTCACCAGGGAAGTCTGCTGCTGGTATAGAAAGTGCATGTTTCAGTCTGCATGTCAGAATTTTTTAATGAAATAGAAGAGGATTTGATAAGTCACTCAAAATGTGCCCTAATTTTTCTTTTTTCCTCACTAATCATAATTTCTATGGCAAAATGAACCTCCTCATTGTGTTCCTTTTAAATTAAACTACTCACTCTCTACTACTCACTCGCTACTACTTTCTACTACTCACTCTCTACTACTCCTCTCTACTACTCTACTACTCTCTACTACTCATTCTCTACTACTCACTCTCTACTACTCTCTACTACTCTCTACCACTCACTCGCTACTACTCTACTACTCACTCTCTACTACTCTCTACTACTCTCTCTCTACTACTCTCTCTCTCTACTACTCCCTCTCTACTACTCTATCTACTACTCACTCTCTACTACTCACTCTCTACTACTCTCTACTACTCTCTACTACTCTCTACTACTCACTCTCAACTACTCACTCTACTACTCACTCTACTACTCTCTACCACTCACTCTCTACTACTCTCTCTCTCTACTACTCACTCTCTACTACTCACTCTACTACTCTCTACTACTCTCTACTACTCTCTCTGCTACTCACTTTCTACTACTCTCTACTACTCACTCTCTACTACTCACTCTCTACTAGTCACTCTCTACTAATCTACTACTCTACTACTCTCTCTACTACTCAATCTCTACTACTCACCCACTACTACTCTCTACTACTCTCTCTCTACTACACACTCTCTACTACTTGCTCTCTACTACTCACTCTACTACTCACTCTACTACTCACTCTCTACTACTCCCTACTACTCCCTACTACTCACTCTACTAATCACTCTCTACTACTCTCTACTACTCACTCTCTACTTCTCCACTACTCTCTACTAATCACTCTCTACTACTCACTCTGTACTACTCTCTACTACTCTCTCTACTACTCTCTACTACTCACTCTCTCTACTACTCTCTCTCTACTACTCTCTCTCTACTACTCACTCTCTACTACTCACTCTCTACTACTCTCTACTACTCTCTACTACTCACTCTCTTCTACTCTCTACTACTCACTCTCTACTACTCTCTACTACTCACTCTACTACTCATTCTCTACTACTCATTCTCTACTACTCTCTCTCTGCTACTCAGTCTCCACTACTCACTCTCTACTACTCTCTACTACTCACTCTCTAATACTCACTCTCTACTACTCCCTCTACTACTCACTCTCTACTACTCTCTACTACTCCCTCTACTACTCACTCTCTACTACTCTCTACTACTCTCTACTTCTCACTCGCTACTACTCTCTACTACTCACTCTCTACTACTCACTACTACTCTCTCCTACTCACTCTCTGCTACTCTCTCTACTACTCTCTACTACTCTCTCTACTACTCTCTCTCTACTCTCTACTCTCTATTACTCATCCTCTACTCTCTACCTTTCTCTACCTCTCTCTCTACTACTCTCTACCTCTCTACCTCTACCTCTCTAACTCTACCTCTCTACCTCTACCTCTCTACCTCTACCTCTCTAGCTCTACATCTCTACCTCTCTACCTCTCTCTACCTCTCTCTACACGCACACATATGCACATATATGCATTTATATATATATGTATGTGTATATATATGTATATACATACATATATAAACATATATATAATCTGCATATCTATATAAATACAAATATAAATGCATGCATACATATACAGATATGCATGTTATTTACATGAAATTTTGAAAAACACTAATAAAAGCAAAGCTAAAAAGCCACCTAATTACAAACAGAATTGCTTTAACTTAAACGAGGGCGAGACCTATTGCATTTTCAATGCTTGTTTACTTTGGTTCCATCAAGAAGGCATTCAGATGTGACACATTTGCCATAAATTCTGAATGGTAGCACTCTAGTTCCTCATTAGATCACTGTAGTAAAGCTACTGCTCACCAGGGAAGTCTGCTGCTGGTATTCAAAGTGCATGTTTCAGTCTGCATGTCAGAACTTTTTAATGAAATAGAAGAGGATTTGAGAAGTCAAAATGTGCCCTAAGTTTTCTTTCTGCAGCACTAGTCATAATTTCTATGGCAAAATGAACCCCCTCATTTTGTTCCTTTGCAAATTAAATGTTTTAAATGTTACCACTTTATTCCAATCAAGATGGCTGCAGGTGTGCCATACCTTTGTCATAAGTAAGACTGTTAGCGCTCTAGTTGTTCTTTAAAACACTCTGGGATTTCTGTCATTGGGCTATACTTGGGCTACATCTCGGTGATATTTGTGCTACATTTGGGCTCTTTTGTCTCTGGTGGCCATCTTGGGAGACTTGTTATGAAGTTTCCTAATTTCCTCATTTACTGCAGTCTCCTCAGTAGGCATACTGTCAGTTTTTTACTTTGATTCAATGAAGAAGGCATTCAGATGTGTCACACATTTGCCATAAATTCAGAATGTTAGCGCTCTAGTTGCTCATTAGATCACTGTAGTAAAGCTACTGCTCACCAGGGAAGTCTGCTGCTGGTATTGAAAGTGCATGTTTCAGTCTGCATGTCAGAATTCTTTAATGAAATAGAAGAGGATTTGAGAAGTCACTCAAAATGTGCCCTAATTTTTCTTTCTGCAGCACTAATCATACATTCTATGGCAAAATGAACCCTCTCATGTTGTTCCTTTTTAAATTAAATGTTTTAAATGTTACCACTTTATTCCAATCAAGATGACTTCAGGTGTGCCATACCTTTGTCATAAGTAAGACTGTTAGCGCTCTAGTTGTTCTTTGGAACACTCTGGGAAGCTGCAGTAGAACACAAAGGAATCAACTGACAGTCTCTGCCCTTGTTGGATGTACATGTTTTACTGAGAATGTCAGACTTCATTCTCACATGACTGAGAAAGATAATGTGAATTTACAGAAAACATGCTCTCAGTTTAGCTTATAGATCAACTTCCAAACCTCTGTGGGAAAAGCATGTGAAAATAGTTTTCTCTCAAACATGATTCATGATATCCCAGCAGAAGGCTTTTTCACATGGTAAAATCACCTTAGAACATACTACAATTCCTAAAATGAGTATGGTACCATCAACAAATGATTTATAATGTAACTAAAGTCTTAAAACCTTCTATTAACTGCAATGCTTTTTAATGAGATGCTATCATGTATATTGGTCCCAAGATGGCTGCCAACACTTCTTGGATGAAGTGCTGACAGCCAATCAGATCTCACAATGAGATGTGTGGTTAGGCTCCGCCCAGATATGTATATGATTTTACTTTTGATTTTCCCAGGAACTACTGAACGGATTTACACCATATATGCAAAAGGCACATGCCTGACCTGAGGACTACCTCTTTGCCAAATTTCAAGTAATTCTGTTCAGACGTTCTGGCTGTAGCTGTGTCTAAAGGTCCTATGGAAAAATGCATGGGGAAAACGCGTTTTGGGACCCCCCTTTTTTCTCGGCCCCCGCTTGACGAATCACCCCGAGACTTTCAGGGTAGGAGCTGAACGGAGCGCCCCATTAGTTTTGAAAATTTCGCGAGGATTCGTCAACCGGCGCCAAAGTTATTCAAAATAGAACTTTGAGATTTCCTATGGAAACTAGGTTGTAACTATAACTATCTACTGGCGACCGCCAGTAGATAATATATATATATATATCTATATATATATATATATATATATATATTATCTACTGGCGGTCGCCAGTAGATAGTTATAGTTAGGACCCTGTTTCCATAGGAAATCCGCAACATTCTATTTGGAATAACTTTGGCGACGGTCGACGAATCCTCGCGAAATTTTCAAAACTAATGGGGCGCTATGCTCCGCTCCTACCCTGAAAGTCTCGGGGGGATTCGTCAAGCGGGGGCTGAGAAAAAAGGGGGGTCCCAAAACGCGTTTTCCCCATTCATTTTTCCATAGGACCTTTAGACACAGCTACAGCCCGAACGGCTGAACAGAGTTACTTGAAATTTGGCAGAGAGGTAGTCTACAGGTCAAGGAAGTGCCTTTTGTAGGTCTGGTGTAAATCTGTTCAGTAGGTCCTGAGAAAATAGCATTTAAATCAATATATATATCTGTGGCAGCTTACCGTGCGCTTACCGTGCGCTTACGGTAAGCTTACCGTACGCGATTCTGATTGGCTGTTAGAGCTTAGTAAACATTCGAATCAGTCGAAACCAGGAAGTGTCGGCCGCCATTTTCTCTCTCGCACTCTGAGGGGGGGAGGAAAAACAAAGTTGGATAACATGAAAAGGGGCAGGCTAGACAGCTCCTAACCACCTAGACATGGTTAGGGAGTCCCCAACGAACCCCCAAGGCCAAAAAATAAATTTTTTGGGGGGGAAAAAATGCCGATTACGCTTACCGTACGCGTACGGTAAAAAATACATTAAAAAAACAAACCATCCACACTTTGTGCATGGCATATAACATACCTGAACATGTATTAGTTAACCTTTCACAACGAAGTGCATAATATGTCCTCCGTGTGCGGACGGAGCGCGAAGCGCATCGTGCGTACA
Organism: Triturus cristatus; assembly: GCF_964204655.1. Lineage (NCBI taxonomy): Eukaryota > Metazoa > Chordata > Amphibia > Caudata > Salamandridae > Triturus > Triturus cristatus. The sequence continues at coordinate 364,954,116 of NC_140580.1, forward strand.
TGGCCCATCCAGCCTAACGTGGGCACGTGGTGCGTGTAGCGCACCGCGTGCCCACCATGCGTGCACGGCTCTAACTGCGTAAAGTGGGCGCCCGGTGCGCGAAGCGCACCGTGCGCGCACGGAACGAACTGCGTGAAGTGGGCGCGCACGCCACGAACGGCGTAAAGTAACTTAGCATTTAAAAAACCATACGAATTCACTGAAAAAACCATAGGTTTCACACACGTTATAGTTAGGAATTAGCATTTAGAAAACCTTGCAAATTCACTGAAAAAACCATAGGTTTCACACATGTTTTAGTTAGCTGGACATTTCACTCGTAAAAAACCATTGAAATTCCCCCGTTATAGTTAGTGCAGGCAACTATAACTCACGCGACCGCAATCCTCTGCTGATGACATATGTGTCTTTATGAAAAAAAAATATTTGCAATATATGTATAGCTAAAATTTAATGGAAGAAGACATGGGCAAATAAGTGTCTAAATACAGTATTAGCATCAGCAGAGGATTGCGGTCGCGTGAGTTATAGTTGCCTGCACTAACTATAACGGGGGAATTTCAATGGTTTTTTACGAGTAAAATGTCCAGCTAACTAAAACATGTGTGAAACCTATGGTTTTTTCAGTGAATATATATATATATATATATATATATATATATATATATATATATATATATATATATATATATATATATATATATATATTACCTACTGGCGGTCGCCAGTAGGTAGTTATAGTTAGGACCCTGTTTCCATAGGAAATCCGCAACATTCTATTTGGAATAACTTTGGCGCCGGTCGACGAATCCTCGCGAAATTTTCAAAATAGGTGGGGCGCTACGCTCCGCTCCTACCCTGAAAGTCTCGGGGGGATTCGTCAAGCAGGGGCTGAGAAAAAAGGGGGGGCCCCAAAACGCGTTTTCCCCATGCATTTTTCCATAGGACCTTTAGACACAGCTACACCCCGAACGGCTGAACAGAATTACTTGAAATTTGGCAGAGAGGTAGCCATAAGGTCAAGGAAGTGCCTTTTGCAGGTCTGGTGTAAATCTGTTCAGTATTTCCTGAGAAAATAGCATTTAAAAGCATATATATATGTGGGCGGAGCCTAACCACACATCTCATCCTGAGATCTGATTGGCTGTCAGCACTTCATCCAAGAAGTGTTGGCAGCCATCTTGGGACCAATATACATGATAGCACCTCATTAAAAAGCATTGCAGTTAATAGAAGGTTTTAAGACTTTAGTTACATTATAAATCATTTGTTGATGGTACCATACTCATTTTAGGAATTGTGGTATGTTCTAAGGTGATTTCACCATGTGAAAAAGCCTTCTGCTGGGATATCATGATTGAGAGAAAAATATTTTCTCATGCTTTTACCACAGAGGTTTGGAAGGTGATCTATAGGCTAAACTGAGAGCTTATTTTCTGTAAATTCACATTATCTTTCTCAGTCATGTGAGAATGAAGTCTGACATTCTCAGTAAAACATGTACATCCAACAAGGGCAGAGACTGTCAGTTGATTCCTTTGTGTTCTACTGCAGCTTCCCAGAGTGTTCCAAAGAACTACTAGAGCGCTAACAGTCCTACTTATGATAAACGTATGGCACACCTGAAGCCATCTTGCTTGGATTAAAGTGGTAACTCTTAAAACATTTAATTTAAAAAGGAACACAATGAGGGGGTTCATTTTTCCATAAAAAGTATGATTAGTGCTGCAGAAAGAAAAATTAGGGCACATTTTGAGTGACTTCTCAAATCCTCTTCTATTTCATTAAAAAATTCTGACATGCAGACTGAAACATGCACTTTCAATACCAGCAGCAGTTTTCCCTGGTGAGCAGTAGCTTTACTACAGTGATCTAATGAGCAAAAAGAGTGCTAACATTCTGAATTTATGGCAAATGTGTGACACATCTGAATGCCTTCTTGATGGAATCAAAGTAAAAAACTGAAAGTATTTCCTACTGAGGAGACTGCAGTAAATGAGGAAATTAGGAAACTTCATAACAAATAAGTCTCCCAAGATGGCCACCAGAGACAAAAGAGCCCAAATGTAGCCCAAATATCACCCAGATGTAGCCCAAGTATAGCCCAATGACAGAATGTCCCAGAATGTTCTTAAAAACAACTAGAGCGCTTACTGTCTTCATTATGACAAAAGTATGGCACACCTGAAGCCATCTTGATTGGAATAAACTGGTAACACTTAAAACATTTAATTTAAAAAGGAACACAATGAGGAGGTTCATTTTGCCATAGAAATTATGATTAATGCTGAAGAAAGAAAATGAGGGCACATTTTGAGTGACTTCTCAAATCCTCTTCTATTTCATTAAAACATTCTGACATGCAGACTGAAACATGCACTTTTAACCCCTTCGGTGCTCATGACGGAATGGTTCCGTCATGACCCACGGTTGAGCTGTGCTCATGACGGAACCATTCCGTCATGACCCCGCCCGCGCAAGATTCCGCCAGCACAGCGGCGGAATCTGCGCAGCATCGAAGGGGTTAATACCAGGAGCAGACTTCCATGGTGCAGTAGTTTTACTACAGTGATCTAATGAGCAACTAGAGTGCTAACATTCAGAATTTATGGCAAATGTGTGACATATCTGAATACCTTCATGATGGAATCAAAGTAAAAAACTGAAAGCATTTCCTACTGAGGAGACTGCAGTACATGAGGAAATGAGGAAACTTCATAACAAATAAATCTCCCAAGATGGCCACCGGAGACAAAAGAGCCCAAATGTAGCCCAAAATCACCCAGATGTAGCCCAAATATAGCCCAATAACAGAAGTGTGCAAAACACTTATTATTTTGTGTTTTTGCAGTGTTATATAGTGCAGACTTGTCAGGTATTGGAGTGCTTTACATGAGCATTGGTTACATCACACAAGAACAAATTCATTTTGGTTGTAGACATGGGGAGACTAAGTGATTTGACCAGAATCACAGAATGTCGAGCTGAAGCAGAAACTTCAACCTGGTTCCCCAGTTGCAAAGTCTGCAGTTCTGGAAGTAACACCACATCCTCTCCCCTAAGTGCAACATTTAATCAAGTGGTCAACTGGATAAAAAAACATAAAGATAACAAATAATTTAAAAGTGCTTTGTCGCTATTTGAAAACTCAGAAAATATGTCCTTATTTTAGTCTTTTAGAGCACTAACCATAATTTTGATGCCAATAAGACCCTCTCATATATGTAATTTCTAAAGGAAATGCTCTAGGTATTACAGTTTTGATTACATCAAGATGATGTCAGGCGTTCCACACTTTTGTAATAAATATAGAATGTTAGCAATCTAGTTGTTCATTAGGATACTGTTGAGAGGCAGAGGCCAGGGGCACGGACTCTGAAAATTGAAGGCAGGTAGGAGGGTGCAAAGGCAACAATTTAACTACACTGAGCAGGCAGGAAGGGCCGTGGAAGCACAACAGACTATGGAGGGCAGTGGAAAGGGGGGCAGGGGCAACAAACCAACAATACAGGACTTGCAAGAGAGGCTGTTGGAGGGAAGATCTATTACGGGTCAAGGAAGCTAGGGGCGGTCCCCAGATCCCCGGGAGCCACCACAGAACTGAGCAGGAGAGTGAGTCAGGGACAAAAGGGGCACCTTAATTTGAGCCGGGGTGCCTAGGAACGCTTGCTCCAAAAATGAAGAAAACAGACATATGAGACATGGAATTGGAGGCAGAATACAATGGCAGTTTAATGAGAAGATGCAACTTCAAAGAAACCGCAGAATAGAGACATAAAGTACAAAATACAGAATCCAGATAATCATACAGCTGTCATAATATTCTCTGTATCTCAATTAATGTACTGACAGAGAGAGAGAGAAAACACATCTATAAATGCATCATGAGAAACAAGTTACACCAAGGAAAATGTTACCTAGGAACACTCACGTTTACTCTTAGAGCAAGCATTCCTGCAATTACAATACAAAATCTTTTAAATGCAAAAGTAAAGAGAACAATGGTTAAACATAACATGACATTTCATATAGGTAAAATAGAATAAGATACTTCAAGCAAAGCAGAGCAAGACATTTTAAGCAAAGGAAGACAAGAGCTCCCAGCTCTTGGGGAAAACCTGCACTGCCTGTTAACCTACATACAGACGGCGAGGTAGTCCGTCGATATCTGTGGGTGCTCCCTTTTTATATCATTTTGTGGGCTCCTTTGCACGCTACATCTACCTACGTATGCTACCCAAAAGCTTCGTCTGCAGATTTTACCAGACATTTCGTCATTTACCCACTTAATGCTGACAATGGACTGGGTGAAAAGGTCAGTCTCTCAGGCCAATCGCTTATCGTAAGTTCCATAGAGCAAGCAGAAAATAATGGGTATTGTACGGGAATTCAATATATTCATGTATAAAATCTCCTCAGTTCTCCTAACTTGACGCTCTGCGGTTGCCACTTCCTTAAAAGCGGGAAACCTGCCCAGGAAGCAAGTACCAGTCCAGGATGCAGCCTACTGTATGTCGACAGCTTCAGGGGGATGTTGAACTTTGATACCGAGCACGGAGCACTCGGGTAGGGTGGTGGCTACTAGTTTGGATCAGAAGGCCTCGCAGACCTGCCTTCAGACTGCTATACACTAAAATTGCAGAGCTATGGTCAATTTAACAAAGAGGCCTACATATTGAACAGAAGGGCCTACACAGGGGTTTTATGCTGGCTGAGTGGTAAGGATGTCTCAGGATAATTATATAGCAACACAGGACCCGCTGGTCAATTTAATACGGCCTACAAATGCAGCTGGCAGGGCAAGGACAAGGGTCTCATACTTCAGGTGTGGACAGAACGGGCCAGGGGCCCCCTGTGATACAAAATCTACCCTCCTTCAAGGCTGTGGCAATGTAATAGACCATTGTGGGCAGAAGGAAGAGGCAATGGTAATACAACCATACATGCCAACAGACCCGATTCAGCCAGGAAGCGTCCAATGTTTTTAAGCTCAAATGGGCTTTATTTGATCTGTCTCCTGTCTACAATATCCTCTTTTTCAATGTAACTCAAAGGGGAAAATCAATACCCCAGTTTTTTTTCAAAATCTCCCTCTTACCAAGTTCAAAATGTTCGCAAGTATGGTACATTGGATCATGGAAGGAAATGGGATAGGGACATGGACTTGGATAACAGAGGACAGGAGGGACATGGAGAGGTGCACCAAACTGACCCTGCAGGGCAGGCATCAGGGTTTGCAGCAGCACAATACACCACACAGGGCATGCAGGACGGGAGTGCAGCACAAAAATTCATAGAAAGCAAGAGGGAGGGGACAGGACCATGCACATGGACAACAGAGAACAGAGGGGCAAGAGGCAATGGTAGCTAGCTGACCATAATGGACAGACAGGAGAGAAAGCTGCAGCATAACAGACCATAAAGGGCAGGAGGGACGGATCAGGGGCATTACAATGGAACAGACAAGCCAGGAGGGAGGGAGTAGGGCTGGGGGCAAGGGGGCAGGGCAGGAGCAGCAAGATAGCCATGGAGGTCAGGCAGGATGGGCACTAGAAGCAAGACACACCATGAAGAGCAACAGTGAGACTGTGATGGCATACACACAGACCATGGAGGGAAGGTGGGAGGGGGTCAGGGGCAGCTAACTGACCACACAGGGAAGGTGGGAGGGGCCATGGCAGCACAGAAGACCATGCATGGCAAGTGGGAGGGTTAGTGGCAGCACAATGGCTATGATGGGCAAGAAGGAGGGTGGAGGGGCATGCACAAAGGACGATGGAGGATAGAAGGGAGGGTCAGGACCTGTGCACAGACAAGAAAGTTCAGGGGAAGGGACCTCACAACAGACCACACGGGGCAGGCAGGAGGAGCAGTTGCAGCACAACAGACCAGGGAGGGCAGAAGGGTGTGGCAGTACAATGGACCATGTAGGACAGGAGGAAGAGGATAGGGGCATGGCATGTGGACAGGCAGGGTGGAGGTGGCAGGGACAGGTTACAGTCATCTGACAATGCTAGGCAGGTGGGAGGGGAGTGGCAGCTCAACAGAACACTCAGAGTAGATAGGAGTGGCAGGTCCATGGGACATGGTGGGCAAAAAGGATGGAGCAGGGGCATGCACAAAGACATCGGAGGGCAGGGGGAAGGAGAATAGGGGCAGCAAACTAAGCACAGAGTTTAAGCAGGAGGTCAATGATGGGGCATAGAATTGGGCAATGGAGGGCAGGAGGAGTGGACTGGTACATCATACTAAATTGAGGGCAGTGGCAGCACATCAGACCATGCATGGCAGGAGGGAGGAGGCTAGTCCATGGATTCACACAACAGAGGATAGGGAGGAAGGGGATGGGGCAGCAAGCTAACTGTTCAGAGAAGGCGGGTATTAGGAACTTTATTGTTTTTAAAACATTGTGTCTGTGCGAACTACTTAAAATATGAACAAGTATGCAGCATAATCTCACTTTTATTCAGGAAGAAGAGGACGTTTGTGACTGTGACTCCGGGCTCACTTGGCAGAAACACCCCCTGACCCTCCACCCCCTATCGCAAAATGTAATGCCCGTGAAAAGGGTAGGTGAACACAGTGTTATATAGAACATAGTCCTGAGAGCACGATTGAAAATGAAAACTAGATATAGTGTATGGTATAAACTATGCACCAAAAAGTGTGATATAAGATGAACCGGGCGTGAAATATAATATGCAATACATTGTGCGCAATGACAGATTCATTGGAGAGCGCGAGATAGCACAGGCACTAGCGCGTGCTATGCGATATGCGCCTTGGAGTGTAATATGCACAGGGCAGTGTTGTGTAACCTAACTAGTCTCTAAAGTTGTAATATAAAATATGTGCTGGGGAGTGTAACGTTGCATATGCACTGTGACAAAGATATGGATCCCAGATTGTAATATGTATGGCATAGCACTGTGCGTTATAACATAGGCATCGAGAAAGGCACGTTAGATGGGGCAATATAACCCGTGCGAAGACAAGTGTGGCATGACATATTCACTGGGTGGTGTTACAGTGCACATGGGCTAGAGAGTGTTATAGCATATGCACTAGCTAGTGGAATACAACACAGAGGTCTGTGGCACTCGGCAGGCAATGGTGGGTGTAACACAGCATTGGGCTCTGTCAGGAGCACGCTGTGACTCTCAAGTGATGTTCGTCCCCTTTCCAGAGAGTAAAATAAAAAGTATTACACATCCGGCAGTGGATGTGTGTTTTATTAACCGTGAGGGGGTTTTCTTGCATAGTTTTGGTCGAATTTTTGTCGAATCCCCTTTGAATGGCTTGGTGTGCATGTGTATTAAATGTGCCCGTCAATAGCTACCCATGTTTGTATAAATAAACGACAAGGGTGTCTACCAGGATTAGGCACGGTAGGGCATCAGACATGTCAGAGCTTCACTAGTGGTGTAAATACATTCCACGTGGATTCATTGCATGCATAGTCGTCTTTTAATGAATATCACGCAAATCGTCATGGTGATAGGTACGTACGGTTTGTCCAGCATGTCCTAGGTGTGTCTATGAATATATATTTTTTAAAAATAATAAAAAACAGTGGCCGGCCCTGGGGATTGGAGTCAAACAAATATAATTAGGAGACTGGCCCTGGGGGATGGGGTCATCAGGGCCAATAAATTAGAATAAGAAGGGGAACCAAACAGCCCCCCTTCTTAAAAAACTAAAATAAATAAAAGACTGGCATTGTGCCGGAGGCCATGCCCCCTCCGTGCAGCACTCTGCAAACGCGCCCCCAACAGGCATCTCCAGTATGCGCCAGGGAGCTGCGCTGCAGCTAGGTGTTCTGAGGCCAAGCCCCTTTTTACACCTCTCTGCAACGCAGCTCTGTGGCGCTTACTGGAGGTACCTAGTGGTCTAGTTTGACCCTAGGGACCCTTAGGATTCAAGGGGACTTAAAATCTCTCAACTTAGAACAGCCACAGGGTGCGTTTACACAGTGGTGAAGGGAGGGGACGGGGCCTGAGGTGATGTGTGCAAACACGCACTATGGCACGTTTTAAATTGGGGATATAATTTCCCTTCAATACTGAGGGCCCCTGGGGGCTAACTAGCCCACCAAGTGCTTCCAGTAAGCGCCACTGAGCTGCACTGCAGAGAGGTGGTCCAGGCCGTGCCACTTTTTGCACCTCTCTGCAACGCAGCTCTGTGGCACTTACTGGAGGTACCTAGTGGGCTAGTTGGACCCTAGGGACCCTCAGGATTCAAATGAACTTAATCTCCCAACTAAAAATGGACACAGGGCGTGTTTACACAGTGGTGAATGGAGGGGACGGGGCCTGAGTTAACGTGTGCAAAAACGCCCTGTGGCCTGTTTTAAGAGGTAGTTTTAATCCCCATGCCCTATTATATACTAGGGGCTTACAGAGGAGGTCATGCTAATCACAGGGGGACCCCAACGCATAATGTTCCCTAGTGTATGTAGGTGTTTTCACTGTATTCTAAGTGTCTTTTAACATAGCACTGGCTCTAGGACTGGTTAGTCAGACTCAGTTACCACCAGTATCCGTCTGAAAAAGTTGAGGGTACAGGATGATTTTGCAACAAGGCTTCTTTCTGCTCTTCTTTTTGTTCTTTCTGCACGTTATCCTTCTTCCTGCACTTATCTTCGTATTTGAGGACTTCTGTTGCTTCTTTCTGCACTTCTTTTGTTTCTTTCTGTGCATTTTTTCTTCTTTCTTCACATGTCCTATCTCTGTAGGCATAGTTAGAAATTAGCATTTAAAAAACCTTTGAAATTCACAGAAAAAACCATAGGTTTCAGGCACGTTATAGTTAGGAATTAGCATTTAAAAAACCTCAGAAATTCACTGAAAAAACCATAGGTTTCAGGGGTGTTATAGTTAGCTGGACTTTTCACTTGTACAAAACCATTGAAATTCCCCCGTTATAGTTAGTTCAGCTAACTATAACTCGCGCGCCCGCAATGCACTGCTGATGACGTCACATATTACATCACTCATGACATGGTCAGTGACATCACTCATGACATCACTGATGACATCTCAAATGACATCACTGATGACATCACTGATGACATCATCCTTGTGATAGAGTGGCAGACCTCCTCTCACTCTAATATAACCTTTGATACACACATTCAAAAATAGAGACTAAAATTTTCAAAACAATGGACATACCAATACCAGTTACAACAACCTCTTCAGTAATTCTAAGATCCACATACACATCCACTCATTCACCAACAGTCCTATACAGTCACTCATACATCTACTCACTCATCATATGTACTCATACACCTATACATCCTGTTACACAATGCCACTCATCCATAGAGTTACTCACACACATAGTCACTCATGCTAATAAAGAATCAAACATACATTTACTTGCATATACAGTTATACACACACCACCATACTTACTTCTACGGAAACTTACACATACTTAGTCTTTTAAACAATCACTTATAGAAACACATACTTATTCATACAGGAACTCTTTCAATCTCTCACTCTCACATATACTCACATATATACACCAATAGTCACATATACTAGTTTAAAACATATGTAGTTACTCATAAAGACACTATTGAGACAGTCATTCACTCACTAACACACCCATACACACACTCATCCACCCATACAGTCCTGCACACATGCTGTGTTCAACCCATACAAACAGTGAGTCACTCATTCATGCACCTATGCACTACGTAATACCCCCCACCGAACCATGCAGACACTCAGACTGATACTCAAAAAACCAACTAATAACCTATATAGACACCCATGTAGCTACTCACCAACCCATGCAGCCACTTATACACAAAGTGAGAGACTGATACAGATATTTACATATTTAAACATTACTCACTAAGCCATGTATTCACTATGATACACTTAATCAGTCAGTTACACAATCAATTTTTCAAAAACAAATCATCCATTTAGACACTTATATACCCATTTATTCTTCCATCGACCTTGAGATATACATATATAAAAAATATTTAATTTTCAGAAAAACACACATTCACTGGATGATGTCATCAGTGATGTCATTTGAGATGTCATCAGTGATGTCATGAGTGATGTCACTGACCATGTCATGAGTGATGTAATATGTGACGTCATCAGCAGTGCATTGCGGGCGCGCGAGTTATAGTTAGCTGAACTAACTATAACGGGGGAATTTCAATGGTTTTGTACAAGTGAAAAGTCCAGCTAACTATAACACCCCTGAAACCTATGGTTTTTTCAGTGAATATATATATATATATATAGATATGTATATAGCAATGATAATTTGTTGGGACACAATATTCTGGTAGAATGCTGATGCATAGTGAGCAGAACCTAAGGACCGTACAAAAAAGGTAAGGGTACTGGGCGTAGAGTGTAGAGTTCACATGGATTTCCAGGACCAATCTATCCAGCATCTTTTATACAGTGGCATACCCAAACTAATACATATGACAAACGTTCAGAGTGAACGGTATCATTTACCTTTTTTTTGTTGTTCTGAAGAATGCCTTGATTTATGTTTCCAAAACTGTAGCCTGTTGCTTCAGAAGGTCAAGTTCTAAGGAAAGAAAGATATCTTCATAATCTGGCATTGTCTTGTAGTACCTTTTGATTTTTTAAATCTGCATGCAGTTAGTTCATATGTGATTTCCACAGAACAAATCAGAAATTGCATATGTAATGAAGTGACATTATGAAATCACTTTTGAACCAAGTCAGGGGGCCTCAAATGACGACAATCCTGGAAATATAAAAAATGGTAACACCTGATCATGTGGACAGATCTAAACTATGAGTCTTTCACTAAGGAAGTCCCCTGTTGACATAGGCCCTTAATACGTTCTCCCATTTATTCAATGTACAGTCTTCTAAACACTCTGGAGAGCCAGCATGTGTTTGCCTCTTCTGTTGCTCCGGCCTGAGGCTTTTTAAGAGCTGATAAGTAGATCTAACTTCTATATCCAAGTGGAAAATTGGTATGTAATGGTACACACCTAGTGATGAGGCAACTCCAAGGGTTCTCATTTCTGGCACATAAGCCAATGTAAAAGAATAGATTCCAAGTAAAGGACGCGCTTACAATTTCCTTGGTCACCGTGAGGTGAACGGCTGATTTCTGGCTTAGCATTGCCGTGAGGGGAACGGCTGTAGTGTTTCCCACACCGCCGTGTGGGGAACGGCAACACTACCGGGAACTACAACTCCCAGAAGGCCCGGACTAGCGCTGTGAACCGGCGTCACCAGAGGGCGCCTGGAGCCCTCAAATACAGCAAGGGGCTAACGCAGCATGGGACGCGCGCGGGCGAAGCCCGGGCGAAGGGCGGGCCCATCCGCGACCGTCGGAGACCGGAGGAGGCTGGGCTGGGCCACGTCCCCAACTGCTACAACATGGGTAAGAGAAAACTGCTTGGGAATCAAGGGCAGGGGGGAGCAAATGCTAAAGTGCCACGAAAGTCTTCTTCTATAATTTCATACCTGACCTCGGCTGTGGGAGTGCTGAATAATGAAAGAGAAGATGCCGAAAGGGAACTGAGCATAAGCAATAAGGAGGGTGAAGATATCCTGGAAAATGGTCTTCCATCAGTAACCCCCATACCCCTGGATCCTGTGGTGGTGGTGATTAATGGACCAAACACTGTTTCTGAATCCCCGGTGACTGATAGCATTGATATAGGAGAGGGGGATACAATATTGCAAGTGCCTGCCACGGATGGGGTAAAGTTGACAAAAGGCCCATTTTTCAGGCTACAGGGGCTCGGGGATCAGCCAAAAAATCAAGTAAAAAACAAAAGGGTCTAAAAACAAGTCAAGTAAAGCCTGTTTCTGTGCTGGATGGGAATACTCAATTAGTGCTCCGGAACCTGGTGGAAGAGATTTTCTCTACTCGGTTTGAGGCAATACTGACTAACATCGCCAAAGAAGTTATTGACACTATGAATTTGTGCGTTGCGGACTTGAGGAGAAAATGTGACCGTTTGGATTCTATGATAGACTCTTTTAGAACTGACGCAAAATGTACCTCTCAAGTTAATGCACGGTTGAATCCATCTTTGTCCCCCCACCCCAAGGCTGATGTAGATCCTCGAGGAAAACATTTAATGAGTCACCAGCTTACACCTTTGGTCGAGCCACAACAACTCGATGCTGCAGTTAGCCACTTGGGGTCTATTGGTCGAGGTGTAGGCGAAGGTCTCATGCCATCTAGAGATAAAGGTTGTGTTGACCTTACTGAGGTAGGCATGAATGTGGCTTTTAATAAGACTGCGGTACAGCAGGGGAAAAAACTATGTCCTAATACATGCAAAATTAATTTACCCCCAGAGGCCACTCCTTTGGTCGCGATTCTAGTAGGGGTCCCACCATTAACTACTTATGAAACTGAATCTACTGAGGCTTTATTGCGCAAAACAAATAACTGGTGTGAGCATCATTCGTCTGGTCCCGCTGGGATATTTGCCCATATCATAATGGCTAGACGAGTTGGATTGGTGGGTAATGGCCCTAAACGCGTCCCAGGTGACTGTATTATAGTCAATTTTAACAACAGGACATAGCCGAGAGGATGTTTTGGAATGCAACTGAACCAATTGGGAGTGATATTAGAGCTGTCCCTTTGGGTTTTTTCTACCCTCCCTCTAGGGTGCTGCGAGCTCACATTAGCCCTACCCAATTGGGGCAGACCTTCTCACATGATTTTGCTAGCAGATCGTATGTTGGTAAGGCTAGGGAGGCTGATGTAATATTACTAAAAAAGACATCCTTATTACCTATACCTAAGGACAGTGGGCCGCTACTTTCAAATAGATTTCTTCCCCTTACCCTAATGGATCAGAATGATTGACCAGTGGGGTCAGGGGTGGATAGAGTAGTTTTGCCCCAAATAGTCCATGGATTAGAAGATAGTAGAGTAGATTCCACCCTAACATGTAAAATTATTAGCTGGAACATTGCAGGCCTTAATTCTAAAAGAGACGACCCATTATGGCTGAATGCTATAAACCGGTACGATATAATCGCTCTTCAAGAAACATGGGATAGGGGGAGGAGCCTAGCGCGCATCCAAGATGGTCGCGTGAGCACAGGGCTCCCCGGACCCTTTCTGCTCCTCGGAATTTATCCTGAGAATATCCTGACGTGGCTTATGGAATCTGGGAGATAAAGACCAGCTGAGCATATATCTCTTTTCAAAAATCAAATCGGACCTGGGAATCCTGAGTTGTCGTCGTCGGAACTTTTGGGACCCACCTGACGGAGGTGACCGGGGTGAAGGTGACCCGAGGGGCCGGGCTGCAATTGAACAACAGCGGCTTCAGCGCGGTGCCAGCTGCCGATCCACCACTTTCGGTTTCGGTTTTGGACTTCAGGAGACCAGCGGGCGGGTGCGCTCGGGGTGGCGAGGTGCTTCCTGGGCCTCTGCACGAGGTTTTCTTCCACCTGCCACTAGAGTGCCTATCGCCTCGGACCCCCTATACCGACATTTTGTGGTCTTCTTGCTGGTGCCCTTACACCTCTTGATTGGAGGTCCCCTTGAGTGACCGTGTTCACATGGGGGGCAAAGGGGGTCCCGAGGGGCGCAAGACCAAGGCTTCCCTCCGCGGGGGAGCAGTCCAGAGCAATAACATGGACCGCTACACCCAGGGCAGGGGGTCCCCTGGCGCTGCTGGCCTCCCCTCGGATACTGCGGGGGGAGGCACGACCGTCTCTACGGAACTATCCCTGCAGGACATTATGGGCGCCATTGATGGCATTAGGGAAACCATCGCGACGCAATATGAGGCCCTGGCCCGTAAGATTGACACTGTCGCGATTGATGTCACCCTGATCCGGGCCGACCTCTCCAAAACTAACGAGAGGGTCCAGGCTCTCGATACACGGACCTCCACCCTCGGTGCGGAGATGTCGGATCTGCGGGCCGCGCTTGGAGACATCAGGGTGGTCAACGATCATATGGCCCGGCGGCTTGAGGACTTCGAGGGACGGGCCCGACGCAACAACATCCGCGTCATAGGTGTACCGGAGTCCTCCGACGGCCGCCCGGTTGACCTCGTGGTCGAGGAACTCATCCTGAAACAGTTGTCCCCGGCTGGCCTAAGTAAGTTCTTTGCCGTGGAGCGGGCCCATCGAGTTCCGGGCGGTCGGCCACGGCCGGGGGCCCCCCCGAGGCCTATCGTGGCCAAACTGTTCCACTACAGGGACCGCGACGCTATTCTGCAGGCCTCACGGACCCACGGCCCGGTTCGTCATGAGAACTCGACCATCAATTTTTATCCGGACTTCACGCAACTGGTCCAGAAACAGCGGATGGGATTCCAAGGGGTGAAGCGTCGTCTCCGCGAGCTGGGCCTAAAGTATTCGATGCTCTACCCTGCAAAACTCCGAGTGGAACATGGGGATCGGACAGCCTTTTTTGACTCTCCTGTGGCCACAAGTGACTGGCTGGACTCTCTGCCGGACGGAGGTGGCCGTCCCGGACTCTCTGCGGGCACCGCGGGTGACGGGTCCCCTTTAGAATGACTTTTGGTCCTTGATTTTGCCGTTTTGCACTGCACAGTTGGTTCTTATTTCATTTGTATATTGTGTTTTACCAGGACCAGTGAGGGGGGCGGGCGGGGACGGGTCCCTTACCTCCTCTGGGGTCTTTTCGTAGAATGGGGTTAGTGGGGCGACAGGCACACTGCAAGTTGGGGGGGTTTTTTGGCCCGCAGGGGTGCAGGGTGGGGGGAGTTGGTCTTGGGGTGGGGTTGGGGGGGAGGAGGGGTTGTTTTGCTGTGTGTTTTTTGTTTACAGGGCGAGGTACTGATTTTTGTCCACATCTGGGAACTGTGCTGCAGGCTGGGGGACCCTTGATCTATTGGGGGGGATGGGGGGGGACGGGTTGAGGCTTATGTCATGGAACGTCAATGGGTTGGGGGACCGTATCAAGCGGGGTGTAGTACTGCAATATTTGCGTCGTTTGACTCCTGATGTGGTGTTTCTCCAGGAGACGCATCTGGTTGGCAATGTTTGTCATGCAATGAACAGGGGGGGATACCGCCTCGTGGCCCATTCTGGTTTCACAACTGGTTCCAGGGGGGTGGGCATTCTCCTGCGAACCTCACTTCCGGTGGAGATCACTAAGATAGTCTCGGATGACAGAGGGCGCTATGTGTGTTTGATTGGGAGGTGGGAGGGGCAGCCCCTTACCCTGGTTTCAGTTTACGTCCCCCCGGGCCTCCAGAACTCCACCTTCACTGACTTGGGTCGAATGCTGCTTGACCTTCCGGACAGCCTCCTGCTCATGGGCTGGGACTTTAATTCTGTGGTTTCGGGTGAACTGGATCGTCACCCACCAAGGACCCTCCCCGCTGCCCAGGCATGGCTGGGTGGGATGCTGGAGACCTTCGGCCTGGTGGATAGTTGGAGATTAATGCATCCGACCCAATGTCAATTCACCTTTCACTCGGGGGCGCATGGGAGTCTCTCTAGGTTAGACTACTTCCTTATGCCCGCGGCGCAGACTGGTCGGATTCGAGAGGTCAGGCACCTGGCGCGGGGTATCTCCGACCATTCTCCGCTGTGGCTTCTTTTTGACACCGGGTCGCGGTCTGCAGGGCGGATCGCTCCCATTAACCCATGGTACCTGCGAGACCCTACGACTCGTGACAGCCTGGTTAAGGCTATGGACCAATACTTCCTTGATAACGAGGGGTCGGTGTCGTCTGCAATGTCCCTGTGGGAAGCCTTTAAAACCGTGATCCGCGGACACGCCCTCTCCCAGATAGTGGTGGCTAAGAGGGTCAAGAGTGAGGCAGTGGTGAGGCTGGAGACTGACATCTCGGGGCTGGAGTCGGCCTTGGAGGCGAATGTCACTCCGGACGGGCTCCATGCCCTCAGCCTGAAACAGTTTGAATATAGGTCCCTGGTCACTGACGCGGCCAAAACTATGTATAGGGAGCAGCAGGGTCGACTGTACGACGCCGGGGACAAGGCGGGAAAGTTGATCGCGTGGCTGGACAGGAAGGAGAGAGTGAATCGTGTGGTCCCGGAGTTGCGTGCTGCGGATGGTGTGTGTGTGACTGAGCCGGATGAGATTGTGGAATGTTTCGCCGACCACCTCCGGGCTGTGTACTCCCCAGTGACTGACAGGGATGAGGACGACTCTCGCCTTCTACTGAGGGATATCGCCTTGCCCGGCCTGTCCGTTGAGGACCGTGAGCGGCTGGACGCCCCCTTGTCGGCGGATGAAATAGCGACCGCGATCCGCTCCCTTCGCTCGGGCAAGGCTATGGGTCCCAACGGTCTGCCCATTGAGCTATATAAATTGCGCCCTGACAAGCTTGCGCCCTTCCTCAGTCGCATGTTCCGTGAGTCTCTTGCGGCGGGTTCCCTTCCGGCCGACCAGCGTTTGGCCACGATAGTCGTGATCCCCAAGGAGGGCAAGCCGCGAGACCGCTGTACTTCTTACCGGCCTATTTCACTGCTAAATGCAGAGCCTAAGATCCTGGCGAAAGTCCTTGCCAATCGTCTGTTGAGCGTCGTGTGCGATCTTATTCATCCGGACCAATGCGGCTTCATCCCGCATCGTAACACCGCTCTTAACTTGCGGCGTCTTCACGGCGCCCTTGCCAGGGCGGAGCTCCTCTCCGAACCGGCCGTGCTGGTTTCTTTGGATGCCACGATGGCTTTTGACACCATCGAGTGGCCATTCCTCTGGGCTGTCTTGGCTAAATTTGGCTTTGGGGAAGGATTTATTGGCTGGGTGAAGCTTCTTTACACGGGACCTATGGCTCAGGTGGTGGTGAATGGGCGGGTCTCTCGGCCCTTTGCCCTCGGCAGGGGCACGAGGCAGGGATGCCCGTTGTCCCCTTTGCTCTTTGCTCTCGCCCTGGAGCCACTCGCTGCTTGGCTCCGCTGGGAGCCCTCGCTTAGAGGGATCCGGTGGGCCCCGGGCTTCGAAGATCGGGTCTCGCTGTATGCGGACGATATTCTCCTGTATCTCACCTCACCGCGGCAGTCGCTCAACGTCCTCTTTGACGTTCTGACTTCCTTTGGGAACAATTCGGGTCTCACGATCAACTGGTCTAAATCCTGCGTCTATCCGATCTCCGGTGGTCCTCCTCTCCTGCCGCCTCGGCTTCCGATCCAAGTATCTTTGAGCGGCTTTAAGTACCTGGGGATATACGTTGCGCTGGACCCGGTGGCTCGCTATGAGCAGAATCTCCTGCGTCCACTTCGGCGTTTGCGAGAGGACACGGCCCGGTGGTGCAGGCTGCCCCTGTCCCCGCTGGGTCGGGCCGCGCTGTTCAAAATGATGTCCCTTCCCAGGTTCCTCTATGCACTCCAGAACTCCTTCGACGTCATCCCAGTGGCCTACTTTCGGGAGGTGGAGAGCCTGCAGAGGAGACTGGTGTGGGACGGGCGGGCGCGTATTGCTCTTGCTAAGCTTACTCTCCCCTGGTACGACGGGGGCATCGCGCTTCCCGACATTCGCAGGTATTATTGGGCCGCGCAGCTTTCGGCCATTAATCATGCCACGTATGCGCCTGGCCTGAATCCGGCGTATGAGATGGACAAGTTCCTGCTTCCCGGCGGGAACTATAACAGGGCACTTTACTCCCGCTCGGCTGGCCGGACCCTTACGTGTCCTACTAAGATTGCGGTGCGGACCTGGAGGGCTGCCACTGCGGCCACGGGCTGGAGTGAGCGACTAACATGTGCTACTCCTTTGTTTGCCTCCGATCGCCTGGGCAGCCTCTGGACTACGAAGGGGTTTGACCAGTGGGACACGATTGGTATCAGCAAAGTGGGAGACCTGTGGCATAAGGGCGCGGTTAAGACTTTCGCGGTGCTTCAGGCCGAATATGAGCTTACGGACAGGGAGTTCTTCCGCTATGCCCAGGTTCGACACGCCCTGCTCTCGGTCTTTGGGGAGGGGACCAAGATCCCGGTTTCCTCGCCCCTCGAGGACCGCATACTTGACGGACATGTCCCTGACAGTACTATTTCTTTAATCTATAAAAAACTGATCAATCATCGGGCTGACCTCTTTGTGCGCCTTCGGGAGGCTTGGACGGGGGATGGGGTGGAATTGGACGACGAGGACTGGCAGTCTGCACTGTCGTCCCCCAAGGAGGTCGCCATTCCAGCCCGTGTCCGGTTGGTACAGCTTAAGATTCTTCACCGGGTGTATGTGACGGGTCCTCGCTTGGTCTCGATGGGATTTTCCGACGACGGGCTCTGTAAGCGGGGTTGTGGGCTCAGCGCCACCTTTCTCCATATCCTGTGGGAGTGCCGCGAGGTGGCGGACTACTGGCGCCGGGTCCATACGGTTATGGGACAGGTCACTGGGGTTGTGCTGCTGCCGGAGGTGCGTCGCTGTGTCCTGAATGTGTGGGAGCCCAATGATTACAGCGCAGCTCAGACTCGGTGGGCGGCCCTGGGGAACATGATTGCCAAGAGAGATATAGCGCAGCTTTGGGGTGCCCAGCGGCCGCCCACCGTGTCAGTATGGAAGGAGAATATGGACTGGTGTATGTTCAGGGAGAAGACTGTGTATGTGGCCCGTGGTAAGCCGGGGGCATGGGGCAGAATCTGGGGGCAATGGAATGCGTATCGCGGGGGTATCTGTACGCCCCCCCTGGTGGACACCGATATCGCCATGTCCCCCTGACCCTTGACGGTTCCTGGCACCTTTTGGAATGACTACATATGGACGTTCATTTCCCTTGGCCCCCCCCCGTCCCCAGCCTCCCGGTACTCCTTCCTTTAGCAGGCTGCTTAATGGTCTGAACTGGAGTTCCCCGGAGGAAGCCTGATCAGCGCTGTTTGTCTTTATGCCTCGCCTTTTGTTTTTCTTTTAGTTTTTGTGTCTGTTGGACTTAAGTCTCCTGTTCCTTTAGAACTATCCGGAGCCACTACGGGGCCGAGCCCCGGGAACCGACTGCAGCCTTGATAAATGTATATTTCATTCTGTACTTAGCGGCCGGCCCTGGTGGTTGTAGGCCCGTGCTTGTAATCGAATTATTGTTCAATAAAATTTAAAAAAAAAAAAAAAAAAAAAAAAAAAAGAAACATGGGATAAGGGGGGCGGTTTCTGGCTGGATGGGTTCAGATCCTATTCCCTATCGGCATGCCCGTCGTTGGCTGGAAGAGCAAAGGGAGGGTTGATGTTTCTTCAATCCTATAAGATAAACGGTACCTTAAGAAGACTTGAGGTTGACTCGTACAATCTTCTGATATTAGAAGTAAGCTGTCCAAATAATTTCAAATTATTACTTATTAATTTTTATAATTCAAGTGAGAGTGATGTTATTAATCAACATTTGATAAAATTGAACACTTTTTTAGTCGAATATAGGAAAAATCAATCCACATTTTATCATATTTTACTTTTAGGTGATTTTAATATACATTTATGCGACCGTCATTGCCATATTACTGATCATTTGGTCCACACGAATTCAGAGACACCTCATTTTGAGCACTCCCCCCAGGGTGCTGCCCTGGAGGGCTTTTTGGCAGAAGCTGATCTTATTGAACCTGCTTTTGTTAATTTTGCTGATTGTTATTTTACATTTAAGTCTAGTGAGACTATTATTGATTATATCTTTTTGTCTCCAAATTTGCTTGACAAGGTAATTTTTTATAATGCCATAGTCTCGCCTTTTAGCGATCATAATCCTGTCTTACTGGAATTGGCCGATAGCTGCGGGTTTTTAGGTACTGGAGGGGGAAAATCAGGTGCTACTAATTTGGTAACACGTGATCAAGGTAGGAGGCTTAAGTGGTCTAAAGTGTTGCCTGCCACATTTTTTAATGATTTATGTGTTAAATCTAAGGCCTCCATAACAACTTGTATTGATCCCTCCAACCCTGCGGATGTTATACTCGGGGCTTTTGTGGGTATCTGCAGTCAGATTGCTGCAGACCTGACCACCAAGACCAAAGGGAAAGCCATTCAG
This sequence comes from Triturus cristatus, assembly GCF_964204655.1. NCBI lineage: Eukaryota > Metazoa > Chordata > Amphibia > Caudata > Salamandridae > Triturus > Triturus cristatus. Next base: position 364,974,079 of record NC_140580.1, read on the forward strand.
AAAGAAAAATGGTTTGACGATAATTGCTCACAAGCCCATCGTGCCTTGATTCTAGCCTTGAAAAGTTCTCCTCGAGACAGGTCCTTGATAGTGAGGTTAAGGAAACACTATAAGTTAGCTGTCCATAGGCGGAAAGTAGAGATTAAAGCAGAAGCCTGGAATGCCCTTTTATCCGTTGACATTCTAAAGGATAGCGCCAGGTTTTGGTCTATTGTCAATACTCCTCTTTTTTCAGGCTTGGATAATAATTGTCAGGATAGTAATGTCACAGAAGCCCAGTGGCTCTCCCATTTTAAAAGAATATATGGTTCTGATGAGTCAACTAACACCGTTCCTAATATCTCACTTCAGCAAGGTATAGTACCTCTTATCTTTGAAGCTGAGGACATTGAAAAAGCAATAATAAACACCTCAAGCAATAAAGCGCCTGGCCCAGATCATGTCCCAGCCGATATCTATAAGTATAATCCTAGTTTCTGGGCAAAGATACTGGTCAATGTTTTTAATGCGGCGGCTTTAATTGGGTTCCCTGTTTCATGGCCTCACTCAATTATTATACCAGTTTTTAAAAAGGGTCAGCGGAGCGAACCAAGGTGTTATAGCCCAATATCCTTGATTGATTCAATTGTTAAAATTTTAGATAAAGTCATATTTGGTAAAATTACAGACTGGGCAGATGAAAACAAAATAATATCTAATCTCCAATATGGCTTTCGCCAAGGCCGAAGCACCATGGACCAATGCTTGAATCTTTTCCTTTTAATAGGTAAATATACCATGGCCAAAGAGGGCTCGCTGAAGTTGGCCTTTATGGATCTGACCTCAGCTTTCGACCTGGTTAACAGGTCGAAGCTGTGGAGTATCTTATTGGAAATGGGCCTGGACCCGGCATTGGTTTATTTTTTAGCAGACCTTCATCGTGACCTTACTGCATCAATTAGGCTCTCCCAGGATGGTAGATGTTCTAAATCTTTTAAATCCAGGAGGGGTGTTCGACAGGGGTGCATAATGGCGCCCCTGCTTTTCACCCTATACATCAATGCCCTGGATAAAACTTTGGTCAAAGCAAGCCTGGACATTCCGCGTGTAGGAGAAACCTTAATTCCGGTTCTCCTATACGCGGATGACGCTGTATTACTGGCACGAACTTCGGTAGGTTTACAGCGTCTTTTAGATGCGTTCGGAGCTTTTATGATGTCCTTGGACCTGGTAGTAAATATTGATAAATCACATATTCTGTCTACAGGTCGTAGAGTCACAAAACCAAAAATCTTTTATTGTAATGGTGGCTTAGTGTCTTCTGTGTCCTCTTTTATTTTTTTAGGGGTAGTTTTTGATGAAAGGAGTTCTTGGGTTCCCCAGCAAAAAACGAAAAAAAAATGCAGTTATAAGATCAACTTCTGCCTTATTAGGGTTTGCTCAGCGTCAGGGGGAAAGACCAATGGAGGCTAATATTAAGATATATAAATCCAAGTGTCTTGCCATAGCGGCCTATGGCTCCTCCATATGGGGTTATAAACCCCAGCCAGAGCTACAGATAGCTGAAAACAGATTCTTTCGTAATCTCCTTTCAGTTCCGCAATCTACCGCCAGTTTTTCCATACATCAGGAATTGGGTCTGGGTTTTTTATCGGATACTCTGAGCTTGGCTCCGTTACTCTGCTGGCTCAGAGTATGGCTTAACCCAGAACTATCCTTGAACCAACAGATATTGCGGGATTGTGTTAAACTGGATAAAGACTGTAACATTAATTGGTTGGTTTATGTTGAATCAATGCTTTTTAAACTAGGACGGCAGGAATTATATGATCATCCTGAGAAAATTAGGAAGGAGGACCTGAATTGGGTTAAAAAGAATTTTATAAAAATGATGATGGTGGAACGGGAAGGAAATGAGTTGCAGAAGCCTTTAGTTAGGGCCTATTTCTTGGTAAAAACAACATTCTTGATAGAACCTTATCTGTTAATTGTTACTAAGCCATTCCATCGATGGCTACTGACCAGATTCTGTTTCAATTTGATCCATTTGACCTTGGGAGACTATGTGGGCTGGTCTAAGCCTGAGGAAGCAGGATTATGTACCTGTGATAACCACTCCATCCAAGACACCTTACATTTCCTATTGTTCTGCAAATATTACACTGTTATTCGGAAGAAGTTTTTGGTTCCTCTACTTTTTAAGAAGGGTTTCCAACAGGCCAAACCTGATTTACTTTATTTGCAAATGTTAACTGACACGTGGGAAATTTGTAATATTGCTTCCTTTTTAGTTGCCGCTGTCAGGATTAGGGGGAAAATCATAAATATATGATATCCAGGTAAAATTGATTGATGTACTAGAAAAGTATTCTTTAAAATATGCCAGTATATTGGCTGCCGAAATATAATAAGTAATCATGTATTTCTAGGTACCTTCAGTCTTATGGCTATGAAATAACTTTTTAATGACACATTTAGGATTGATTATAATACTGTTATTTATTTCTGTATTTGTTCTAGACTGTAGTTGTTGTCTTGTACTTTTATGATTTTAATTAATCGAATAAAGTGGATTGATTGATTGATTGAAGTAAATTATGAGTTAGCAAGTACAATCTCTACCTTTGTCAGCTAAAAAAGCTTTATTCTCCCTAAGGGTATTTGAAATGAATAACTGAAATCGCGCACTGTAGTCTGCCTGTAGACCGCACATGTGAATCAGATGAGCAGACCGCAGTGATCCATTTCCTTTATCCATTCCAAATACCATTAGGGAACATAAAGTTTTTTCATCTGCCAGAGAGAATATACTCTCCAACTGGTGATTACTTGGAATGTATGCTATCACAGTAGCCTAGGGACCAAGACTTTTGTTTGGCTGGCTCGGGTGGGACTTCGTTCCCCAGAATTCACTTGTGTAAGGAGGAGGGGCTGCCACACGTTAAGTGCTTAAAAGTGCTAAGCATCTCCCACGTTGCGAGACACACCCGGGCGAAGACCGGGGCCAAGAGCGGGCTTGTCTGTGCCTGTCAGAGTCAGGAAGAGGCAGGGCTAGGCCACCCCCTTAAAATCTCTATTGGGACCCTTGGTCAAGCTGGTGTGTGTTTTCACCTAGGGATACCTGCTGTGTCCTTTGCTCATTTTTGGACTTTATGACTGTTGGGTTATAATGTTGCTGCTACTACCTAGCTCAAGTGATAAAAGGGAAGAGGAAAGTGGATTCCACCAAAGTTTCCAATTTGAGACCAAGGACAAATAAATGCATACTGTCTCTTCTTAATAATGCAGTGGGGGTGTTGACAGAAGAGATTATGAGTGTCAAAGATCAGTTGGCCTTGAATTGATGCGCTATCACCCTACCAGAAGGCACTTTGATAGGTTTGAGGCACTGTCAACAGCTGCATCTGGCTGTTTCATTTTCACATCCAAGCAAGCCGCCAAACATACTGCTCAGTAATTGTTTTGAGGCCCTGGCCCAGCTTGACTGACTGATCCCAGCTCCAGAGGTAGGGAATGTCTGTGGTGTCCAGTTGGTTCGCCAATTCAAGCGTATGAAGCTGGAATATAGCTGGGGTCCAGGGTAAAGTTTCAGATGATGTTTGGTTTAAGATGTTGTCTAGTTTCAACATTATTTGCCTACAGGAGAATTGGGATGTCCAGGGTTGCCTACATATGGATGGATATGCCACACATGTTGTTACAGCTATTCCCTCCTCTAGTGAGCATGCCAGGAGGAGCCTTGCAGTGTTAATTAATTTGGGCTTAAACTGTAAAATAGAACTGGTCATGTCCATTTCATCCAACATCATCCTTGGTGTTCTTTTGACTTTCCAAAACAAGTACAGAATGCTGGTTGTTAATTTCGATTAATTCTGTCACAGCCAGACATGAATTGGATACTGACTTAAGCACAAGAGTGTTTTTTAGATGATTACTTTCATTCTCCTACTGAGAGATTTTAATTTCCACCCTTGTTCAGCTTGTCATAGTGATGAAGACTATGAGAATGTATCACCATTAGTTGACCAGGTTTATCTTAAACACACGCAGAAAGGGGACATGATAACAATCTGATTACAACCTAGTCAACCTTTTTAAACGTGGACATCACGGGTTGGCAAAGAGGAAACCCACCTTCAAAGGGAGGTGTGCCAGCTCCACTATTGATTTTTTTTGTTTCATCTTATTTGTTTTTGTTCTTGAAAAATGTAAGAATGTGTGGAATGCCCTGAGTGATCCATCTTTTTGTGGCATGAGAAGCTTGTTGATGCGACTCACCTGTTTAAGGAACCGCTATTATCCTCCGACAAGGGGCGAAGGGTCAAGTGGGCTTCGATTATTCCAATGGATTTTATCTCCACCTTGGTTTCTACTTGTTTGGCCAACTTTTTAACATGTTTATTTGATTATTCTTCAGCTCATAGTGTTTTGATGTCCTTTTCTAGTATTTGTGGTTCTATTAAGTCTGGTCTCTATGCCTGGTGTACGACCCTCCCAACCATCCAGCAAGTGGTTCGATAAAAAGTGCTCAAGAGCGCACAAGGACTTGTTAGTGGCTTTGCATTAAAAAAATCGCTGCCAGGATGAGATGAGGATAGCCAGGGCAGCATATCATTCAGTATGTAAAGAGCGCAAGAGTCTGTTGAAAAAGGAGGCCTGCGAAAATGTACTTGATGCCAGTTCCCAGCATGGCAGTGCAGCTTTTTGGCACTTGGTAAATCACCCTCTGTTTAGCTGTGAGCAACTGTCTAATCAGGGTTTAACCATTATGGCGCAGGCATGTGTTGATCACTTCATGGCCATTTAAGATCAAGATGGCTCAGATACCCCCATGGCCTGTTGTGGGGTGAACCAAACAATTGTATTTCAATGGGAGGAAGTGAGCTTAGTCATCTCATGTCTCTCCTCAGAAAAGCCCCCTGGCCCAGACAGAGTGCTTGGCGACCTATCTAAGGCCCTCATTGTTATTTGGCCCCCTTACTGACCTTCCATTTAAATGCAGATGCCAGTGGCCCTTTGCTGCCATTGTGGCATAATTTGGTTATTGTCTACATTTTTAAACAAGGAAATAGAACAGACCCTGCTTGTTACAGGCCCATATCGGGTATTGTTGGATCGCCTTTCATTTTAGGCTGAAAAGCACAATTTTTTGTCAGACTTACAATATGTGTTTAGGGAAGGACAGGGCAAAATTTAGCAAGGTTCAAGGGCCTAATTTTGACTTGGAGCTTCCATGCTACTGCCCTGCTGCTGCATTGCCAAAGCCGCGTGAACACTGCCTGCCAGATTACGAGTTTCCTTGTGTCTGGCAGGTGGTGTTTTGGCGATCCCACAGCTGTGTCTATTAAAAAGGCACTGCAATGGGAGCGCCAATGACTGTTCCTGCACGGCATGGACTCTGCAGTCCATGCCATGCAGGAAAGGTGTGCCTGCACACAGGGGGGCACATCATATGCCCTCTTGCATGCAGCCCATGGCCCTGAGGGCACAGTGGCCCTGTAGGACACCCTTTGTTTCCTCAGCACCGCAGTTTCCATGGGGAGTCCCCTGACCTGAAAACTGTTGCGGTGAGCAAACTTAGAATTTGCTTGGCGGTGCCACAGCAGCACCACCAACCTATTCCGGGGCCAGACCAATGCACCACCACAGAGGGATCGCTGATCCCTGGTGGTCTCGACGGTCTTGTGAAGGTGGGATGGCCGCACTCAAAATGCAGGTGTTGGACGCTAGTGCGGCGGTTCTCACCACTCAATCGCAAGTATGGCGGGCCTATAGATCATTGTAATCAGGCCCTAAATCTTTATCTACTTGTTTGCAAATATGTTAAGGCCAAGAGGTGTATAATCCACCTGGCCTTCATGGAACTCAGTTTGGCCTTTAATACGGTGAACCATGCTAAGCTGTGTTCCATGAGGGAGCAGATGAGAGTGGAGCCTGTATTGCCCACTTTCAAGCACGATTAGCATGATGGCCTCATGGCCTCTGTAAGATATTTCTCCAATAGGGAATGCACACCTTACTTTAGTTTGAAGCGTGGGGTTCGCCAGTGATGTATCCGTGCACCTTTTTGGTTCATTCTTTATATTAATCAAATTAAATCACTTTTATTTAAATCACCCCTAGATGTCCTCAGGTAAGGAGGTCACCAGATTCCTGCACTGCTTTATGCAGATGATACAGTTTTAATTATACGCAATGCTAAGGGGATGCATTGTTTTTGAGATCTTTTTATCAGTTTTATGGATAGTCTTGATCTATCTACTAATTTCTCAAAGTCTGACAGGATGGTATTTTACCTCAACAAGATCAAAACCCTGAAATGTGTGACATAGGTCCATCACATCAACAAGGTTTACAATTTCTGGTATTTGGGCATTCAATTGGATTCCCGCCTTAACTGGCAACAGCTGATCAATCATAATATAATGTCCTTTAATAGGGCCACCTATAGAATTGACGATTTTTCTCGCATACTTGGGCATACTCATTTGAAGGCTATTTTGGATATTCTTAAAGCTAAATGCATGCCCACCCTCAGCTTCGGCTGCAAGATTTGGGTCTATGGGCCAACTGCACCCATCCAAATAGCAGAAAAATACGTTTTTTTAGAGGGCTCCTAAAAATCCCACAAAGCGCACCCACTGAGGTAGCTCATGATAACTTGGGCATGGGTTATGTTTGAGATTTAATTCACCTGTCGGAACTGAATAGGTTAGTTATTCGCTCCTGCCGGGGTCTGGATAACTCATTACAAATCCCCTGGTTGCATTATGGTTGATCCAGGCTGAGAGTATTAGAGTGGCCAGAGCTCTTTCTTGAGCCAAGCTGCTTTGCTAAAACTAATGTCATAAGAGTTAAGTGAGCCTTTAGCGCCAACGCGTTGACCACTGCGCCACTTTACATTGGTCAAAGCTGTGAGCGACATGGAACCTTACTTAAATTTGGATATGCAAAGCTACCATCGAAGACTGCTGACCCTTTTTAGGCTCAATTTGTTTCCGCAGATCATGGCTCCCAGCCGTAGTTTCTATAAAAAGCTCTGATTTACCTGTATGCACTTGTGATAACGTTTCCATTGCTGAAACTTTGCCCATAATTATGATCTTGCCTAGTTTAAGTAATTTGCGCTATAAATTTATACAGCCCCTTTTGTTATCCATAAAGTTTCATCAAGTGAGACTGGCGCTTCTATTTTTACAGTTTTTATAGACTCCGGCAGTGTATTATTTTTTGTTTTGGTATCTCTCAGGCGTTTTGAGGTCGAATCAACTGTGATTTTCTTTATTTAGTTTTTCTTCTGTTTTTGTATTACCTGTTGCTATCGCATATTTATTGTATTGTTTTGTGCTTCGATTTTTACAATTGTATTTCTAAAATCGAATAAAGTTGTAATAAATACTGTACATTGAATAAATGAGGGGTCTTCCTGAAACTTATATTGATACTTTGTCTTGAGTATCAATAATTAATTTTCCCAAACCAAAAGAATCTGATGATGTAAATTAAAGATTGGCTACCTTTCGAAACCAAAATACTTGCATTATAGAGGTACATTTGGCCCATATTCCTCCCAAATGCATTTCTCCCACCACCCCATAAATAAAAATAATTAAGATAAAGCAGAACTTAGTAACTGGTTCTGCAGGGCCTCCACACAGCAGACTACTTAAGGAGTATTTTACTACTGAAATTAAACTATTGTGAAAGTTTCTCCAACCAAACAGAACATTAGAATAGGTTTACACACACAGGACAATCACATCCTTTAAGTACTTGGCTTCCCAAATCAAGACACTTCTAGTGTGTCAACTTTTCATCGAAATTTAGTCATCAGTTTTGATTATGTTCTGCCAGCCTGCAATCATATGACCCTAACATCTGCCTCCTATACTGGCCAAGGCTCTAATTTGACTGGCCGTTTCTTTGATATAAAATTCTTACCATCTTATGAGGCATATTGGGATATTATAGAGAGGCCAATGGACAGGAAATTGTACTTCCAGTTCAGAGTTGGGTCCCTCCCTGTAAAAGCTTTCACCCATAAATGGTCAATCTCAAAGAATGATAAATGTCATCATTGTCCAGACTTGATTGAGGATGCCGGTCATTTGCTGTTTGTGTGTCCGCTATATATTGCCCCCCGCCGTAGATGGATAAAACCAGTATGCCTAAATTTGGGAACACGTAGCTACAAGGAAGCTCTAAGAATTTTTGAATCTGATTGCACCCCCTGCTTGGTAATTGCCGTTGCTAAATTTTTGGGGTGGGCTTGGATATTGCGCCTTCGTACTTTGAAACCCACTGAAGCTGATCAATGAGTGTTTTGTCACCAAGAAATGTCTATTAATTTTATTTAATGTTTGATCTTTATGATCTTTTATTTATCGATGATGTTTTTATCTGATGTAATTCGCCAGCATAATGATTTAATGTATTTTTAAACTATTTTATCCTAGTATTTATGGAACTGTTAGGATGTATTTGCTTTTATGACATGCTGTCGAATAAAGCTTTTGAAACTTGAAACTTGAAAAATAATTAAGATAAAGCAGAACTTAGTAACTGGTTCTGCAGGGCCTCCACACAGCAGACTACTTAAGGAGTATTTTACTACTGAAATTAAACTATTGTGAAAGTTTCTCCAACCAAACAGAACATTAGAATAGGTTTACACACACAGGACAATCACATCCTTTAAGTACTTGGCTTCCCAAATCAAGACACTTCTAGTGTGTCAACTTTTCATCGAAATTTAGTCATCAGTTTTGATTATGTTCTGCCAGCCTGCAATCATCACTGGCAATCGTGTTCAGGTGCATCATAATCATAACTATGTATATACTGCAGCTGACACAACTACTTCTTGGGTCCTCTCCCAATGAAACACAGCCATCCATTAACAATTTCTCTCACTGAATTAGACATATTTCTATGATTCTGTGTATCAAAAAGTAGACTTTTGTGATGCTTCTGTCACTGAAACAGAAGCACTCTGTTAAATATCCTGCATTGATAGAAAACAATTTCTGGAAATAATCTTCAAATGAGCCAAAACCATTTTGGGGACCCTAAAAAAACACTTCACAGAGTCTTTCTTCTACTGAATTCCCACCATTGCTGTACTTAGTCCTACTAAACCACAACCACCCCTTAAGTTTCTGCATGCAGTAATCAAACTATTACTGGGAACCTCTCCCACTAAAGTATAACTGTGTCTGGGAAATGTTGCCTCCTTTAACCTCGTACTACCAACCACCTGCCTTCCACTTACCATAGCCTCCACACTCTCCCTTCTCACCTTTTTGGCCAAGAGGTCCGTGGTCTCCTTTTGGGCCTGGTGACCCGATTTCACCTTTTGAGCCTGTTGGCCCTTCTGGTCCTGTTTCTCCAGTTGAGCCTTTAGGCCCCACTGCACCTGCTGGCCCTAGTGGTCCTGGTTCACCTTTTGGGCCTGCTGTGCCTGTGGCTATCACTGAGCCTTTGGGGCCTGCTGCTCTCATTGGTCCTGGAGATCCAGGTAAACCTTTCGGACCCACTGGCCCAGTTTCTCTGCGTGGTCTTTCTTCTCCCTTTGGTCCTGCTACTCCAGGTGGCCCCATCGGTCCGGTTGGTCCTGGTGGGCCCATAGAGCCCATTGGACCCATTGGCCCTGTTGACCCAGGAGTGCCATTAGGCCCTTCTGGTCCTGTTGGTCCTGGTGGCCCTGCTGGTCCTGGTGGCCCTGGTAGTCCAGGTGGATCTGCTGGTCCAGGTAGACCTTGGTTTCTAGTTGAACCTTTTTGCCCCACTGCTCCTGTGGCCCCTTCTGGCCCTAGTGGGCCAATTGATCTTTTTGGTCTCATTGGCCCAATTGGTCCTTCTGGACCAGCTACACCTTTTGGCCCTACTGGTCCCATTGGTCCAGTTTGTCCCACTTGTCCTTCTGGACCTTTTGGACCAATCGATCCTTTTGGCCCAATCATGCCTTGTTCTCCTATGGGGCCTGTCGGTCCGGGTGGGCCAGCTGGTCCTGTTGATCCCGTCACACGTGGGGGGCCATCCAGGCCCCTCAATCCTTGCAATCCTAGAATTAAAACAGAAAAACAAAATAGTTATATACATTACCTTGTCACTCATCTAAAAGTATTTTCCTACTGGAATAATGACTTTTTCAAATAGGTAATGCATTTGGTGGAGTAACCAATTAGCGATATGTGCTTAGTTTAACACTTCACAATGACCACTAGAAAGCTAGCATCTTTAACGTATGCCTTTCTCTTTTTTAATTGGAATAAAAAGGGCTCTCAACCTCTACTGTCTTCTAGTTTCAGAAAACTGCTCAGCAGCCCCAAATAGACCAGACCCATCGCTACTCAGTGTGCAGCTATACTACGTGGTGCTGTCCTAGGACTAGCGCCTCATCGCTACTAGTTCCACATGCAGTGTGAATCAACACAAGTAATCTATCAGAGGAAATGCAATGAGTGTAGGTAGCCTCTATTCCAACAATGACACCTAGCACCTTCCTATAACAAAACCAAATGTACAGTGGACAATATTGGTAGTAGTGCAAGAAATACAAATTGGACACCCTTCCCTTGTAAATCACATGCTTATTTAGCTATAGTGATTGATCTTGTTCTGTTTCTTCATATTTGAAATTAAGAGGCCAAAAAGACATGTATGGCTATAAATTTATGCCACAGCTGAAAATGAAGCTATTACTTAGAGTCAGGTATCTGCCAAAGGATGCCTAGCAGGAATAAATGCATTTTATACTCAGGGGCGGCTGGTGCTCAGGGGCGAGATGGGCATCACCCTGCCACCCTGGGGGTTTAAAAAAATTCAAGATGGAACACCAAGCAGCTAACAATAAATTGTGCTGGCTGCTCGGTGAATAAACATGTGTAAATCTGGGCTTTGAGGGGGTGGGGAAGGATGGCCCTTGGCTCTGCTGCGCATGCTTTTCTGGCTGGGCGAAGATTTCTTCGACCTTCAGCCAGAAAGCATGGCAGTGATGACACACAGGTGGGCGCAGTCTATTTTTCACTGCCAAAATAGGGTTTGATTTTGGGCATTATTCACACGGCCCAGGGAGGAGTCATAAGCCCTCCATGTATTTCAATGGCCGGTGGCAGGGCAGTCCGGTTAAAAAATGTAGACGTGGGGAAGTGTCAGTCACTTCTGTCTCTTCCAGTTGCTTATTTTTAAATGATTGGTGGGCTGGAGTCTGCGGGAGGAGTCCAAATCCAACATCTTCCAGTTCCGGCTTACACCTTTGCCACGCTGTCTGCAGACACTAAGAGCCCGGGCGCAAGAACGTTCCATCAGTGAGTTAGTTATACTTATAATAAAAATCAAAAAGACGATTTTGAATAAAAGCTTTCGAGAGTAATAAGGACTGAGCACTCTCCACGGCTTTTATTCTCCAACTGCTCTTTATCTGTTTTCGGAGCGGAGGGGAAGGTAATTTCGATTTTGTTAAGACGAGTGTGTGTATGTAAGATGTATGCGTGGCCTTTCCTTTCTACCATGTGACCTTTGTGGTTAACTGCTCACCCTCAAATGTCGGAACGACTTGTTCCAACATTTGAGGGTGAGCACAGGTTGTAGCGTGAGCTGAGCTCTCTCACTGCTGTCATCCGTCAACCAAACTGGTGTCTTTTGGGGGCCCAATTCAATCTCGGGCCACTTGCATTTCTGTCACCACACGAGGCACAGTGAGGGTCCGGGACCTCTGCAGCCATTTGAGATAGACCGGGCCGCGCTTGTCAGTGCCGACCAGACTGTCACACTGCTAACTACTTTTAACTCCGCAGTACTCATTGCATCGACCTCGGCTGGAGGAAAGGCGGATTGGTCCTTCCTGTCAGTGTTTGAACATGTGACCATAGGCTGCTCATATTTCAGCAGTAAGAGCTGCCTTCTCAGCTTGAATACAGCAATGAGTATCGGGAGAGGTAGAAAATGTTGTCATTTTGAAATAAAATCCACTACAAAGAGTGACTGGTTGACTGACTGTTCATCAGTTGACTGACTGTTCATCAGTTTTGATTATGTTCTACCAGCCTGCAATAATCACTGGCAATCGTGTCCAGGTGCATCATAATCATAACTATGTATCTACTGCAGCTGACACAACTACTTCTTGGGTCCTCTCCCAATGAAGCACAGCCATCCATTAACAATTTCTCTCACTGAATTAGACATATTTCTATGATTCTGTGTATCAAAAAGTAGACTTTTGTGATGCTTCTGTCACTGAAACAGAAGCACTCTGTGAAATATCCTGAATTGATAGAAAAACAATTCTGGAAATAATCTTCAAATAAGCCAAAACCATTTTGGGAACCCTAAAAAAACACTTCACAGAGTCTTTCTTCTACTGAATTCCCACCATTGCTGTACTTAGTCCTATTAAACCACAACCACCCCTTAAGTTTCTGCATGCAGTAATCAAACTATTACTGGGAACCTCTCCCACTAAAGTATAACTGTGTCTGGGAAATGTTGCCTCCTTTAACCTCGTACTACCAACCACCTGTCTTCCACTTACCATAGCCTCCACACTCTCCCTTCTCACCTTTTTGGCCAAGAGGTCCGTGGTCTCCTTTTGGGCCTGGTGACCCGATTTCACCTTTTGAGCCTGTTGGCCCTTCTGGTCCTGTTTCTCCAGTTGAGCCTTTAGGCCCCACTGCACCTGCTGGCCCTAGTGGTCCTGGTTCACCTTTTGGGCCTGCTGTGCCCTTGGCTATCACTGAGCCTTTGGGGCCTGCTGCTCCCATTGGTCCTGGAGATCCAGGTAAACCTTTCGGACCCTCTGGCCCAGTTTCTCTGCGTGGTCTTTCTTCTCCCTTTGGTCCTGATACTCCAGGTGGCCCCATCGGTCCGGTTGGTCCTGGTGGGCCCATAGAGCCCATTGGACCCATTGGCCCTGTTGACCCAGGAGTGCCATTAGGCCCTTCTCGTCCTGTTGGTCCTGGTGGCCCTGCTGGTCCTGGTGGCCCTGGTAGTCCAGGTGGATCTGCTGGTCCAGGTAGACCTTGGTTTCTAGTTGAACCTTTTTGCCCCACTGCTCCTGTGGCCCCTTCTGGCCCTAGTGGGCCAATTGATCTTTTTGGTCTCATTGGCCCAATTGGTCCTTCTGGACCAGCTACGCCTTTTGGCCCTACTGGTCCCATTGGTCCTGTTTGTCCCACTTGTCCTTCTGGACCTTTTGGACCAATCGATCCTTTTGGCCCAATCATGCCTTGTTCTCCTATGGGGCCTGTCGGTCCGGGTGGGCCAGCTGGTCCTGTTGATCCCGTCACACGTGGGGGGCCATCCAGGCCCCTCAATCCTTGCAATCCTAGAATTAAAACAGAAAAACAAAATAGTTATATACATTACCTTGTCACTCATCTAAAAGTATTTTCCTACTGGAATAATGACTTTTTCAAATAGGTAATGCATTTGGTGGAGTAACCAATTAGCGATATGTGCTTAGTTTAACACTTCACAATGACCACTAGAAAGCTAGCATCTTTAACGTATGCCTTTCTCTTTTTTAATTGGAATAAAAAGGGCTCTCAACCTCTACTGTCTTCTAGTTTCAGAAAACTGCTCAGCAGCCCCAAGTAGACCAGACCCATCGCTACTCAGTGTGCAGCTATACTGCGTGGTGCTGTCCTAGGACTAGCGCCTCATCGCTACTAGTTCCACATGCAGTGTGAATCAACACAAGTAATCCATCAGAGGAAATGCAATGAGTGTAGGTAGCCTCTATTCCAACAATGACACCTAGCACCTTCCTATAACAAAACCAAATGTACAGTGGACAATATTGGTAGTAGTGCAAGAAATACAAATTGGACACCCTTCCCTTGTAAATCACATGCTTATTTAGCTATAGTGATTGATCTTGTTCTGTTTCTTCATATTTGAAATTAAGAGGCCAAAAAGACATGTATGGCTATAAACTTATGCCACAGCTGAAAATGAAGCTATTACTTAGAGTCAGGTATCTGCCAAAGGATGCCTAGCAGGAATAAATGCATTTTATACTCAGGGGCGGCTGGTGCTCAGGGGCGAGATGGGCATCACCCTGCCACCCTGGGGGTTTAAAAAAATTCAAGATGGAACACCAAGCAGCTAACAATAAATTGTGCTGGCTGCTCGGTGAATAAACATGTGTAAATCTGGGCTTTGAGGGGGTGGGGAAGGATGGCCCTTGGCTCTGCTGCGCATGCTTTTCTGGCTGGGCGAAGATTTCTTCGACCTTCAGCCAGAAAGCATGGCAGTGATGACACACAGGTGGGCGCAGTCTATTTTTCACTGCCAAAATAGGGTTTGATTTTGGGCATTATTCACACGGCCCAGGGAGGAGTCATAAGCCCTCCATGTATTTCAATGGCCGGTGGCAGGGCAGTCCGGTTAAAAAATGTAGACGTGGGGAAGTGTCAGTCACTTCTGTCTCTTCCAGTTGCTTATTTTTAAATGATTGGTGGGCTGGAGTCTGCGGGAGGAGTCCAAATCCAACATCTTCCAGTTCCGGCTTACACCTTTGCCACGCTGTCTGCAGACACTAAGAGCCCGGGCGCAAGAACGTTCCATCAGTGAGTTAGTTATACTTATAATAAAAATCAAAAAGACGATTTTGAATAAAAGCTTTCGAGAGTAATAAGGACTGAGCACTCTCCACGGCTTTTATTCTCCAACTGCTCTTTATCTGTTTTCGGAGCGGAGGGGAAGGTAATTTCGATTTTGTTAAGACGAGTGTGTGTATGTAAGATGTATGCGTGGCCTTTCCTTTCTACCATGTGACCTTTGTGGTTAACTGCTCACCCTCAAATGTCGGAACGACTTGTTCCAACATTTGAGGGTGAGCACAGGTTGTAGCGTGAGCTGAGCTCTCTCACTGCTGTCATCCGTCAACCAAACTGGTGTCTTTTGGGGGCCCAATTCAATCTCGGGCCACTTGCATTTCTGTCACCACACGAGGCACAGTGAGGGTCCGGGACCTCTGCAGCCATTTGAGATAGACCGGGCCGCGCTTGTCAGTGCCGACCAGACTGTCACACTGCTAACTACTTTTAACTCCGCAGTACTCATTGCATCGACCTCGGCTGGAGGAAAGGCGGATTGGTCCTTCCTGTCAGTGTTTGAACATGTGACCATAGGCTGCTCATATTTCAGCAGTAAGAGCTGCCTTCTCAGCTTGAATACAGCAATGAGTATCGGGAGAGGTAGAAAATGTTGTCATTTTGAAATAAAATCCACTACAAAGAGTGACTGGTTGACTGACTGTTCATCAGTTGACTGACTGTTCATCAGTTTTGATTATGTTCTACCAGCCTGCAATAATCACTGGCAATCGTGTCCAGGTGCATCATAATCATAACCATGTATCTACTGCAGCTGACACAACTACTTCTTGGGTCCTCTCCCAATGAAGCACAGCCATCCATTAACAATTTCTCTCACTGAATTAGACATATTTCTATGATTCTGTGTATCAAAAAGTAGACTTTTGTGATGCTTCTGTCACTGAAACAGAAGCACTCTGTGAAATATCCTGAATTGATAGAAAAACAATTCTGGAAATAATCTTCAAATAAGCCAAAACCATTTTGGGAACCCTAAAAAAACACTTCACAGAGTCTTTCTTCTACTGAATTCCCACCATTGCTGTACTTAGTCCTATTAAACCAAAACCACCCCTTAAGTTTCTGCATGCAGTAATCAAACTATTACTGGGAACCTCTCCCACTAAAGTATAACTGTGTCTGGGAAATGTTGCCTCCTTTAACCTCGTACTACCAACCACCTGTCTTCCACTTACCATAGCCTCCACACTCTCCCTTCTCACCTTTTTGGCCAAGAGGTCCGTGGTCTCCTTTTGGGCCTGGTGACCCGATTTCACCTTTTGAGCCTGTTGGCCCTTCTGGTCCTGTTTCTCCAGTTGAGCCTTTAGGCCCCACTGCACCTGCTGGCCCTAGTGGTCCTGGTTCACCTTTTGGGCCTGCTGTGCCCTTGGCTATCACTGAGCCTTTGGGGCCTGCTGCTCCCATTGGTCCTGGAGATCCAGGTAAACCTTTCGGACCCACTGGCCCAGTTTCTCTGCGTGGTCTTTCTTCTCCCTTTGGTCCTGCTACTCCAGGTGGCCCCATCGGTCCGGTTGGTCCTGGTGGGCCCATAGAGCCCATTGGACCCATTGGCCCTGTTGACCCAGGAGTGCCATTAGGCCCTTCTCGTCCTGTTGGTCCTGGTGGCCCTGCTGGTCCTGGTGGCCCTGGTAGTCCAGGTGGATCTGCTGGTCCAGGTAGACCTTGGTTTCTAGTTGAACCTTTTTGCCCCACTGCTCCTGTGGCCCCTTCTGGCCCTAGTGGGCCAATTGATCTTTTTGGTCTCATTGGCCCAATTGGTCCTTCTGGACCAGCTACGCCTTTTGGCCCTACTGGTCCCATTGGTCCTGTTTGTCCCACTTGTCCTTCTGGACCTTTTGGACCAATCGATCCTTTTGGCCCAATCATGCCTTGTTCTCCTATGGGGCCTGTCGGTCCGGGTGGGCCAGCTGGTCCTGTTGATCCCGTCACACGTGGGGGGCCATCCAGGCCCCTCAATCCTTGCAATCCTAGAATTAAAACAGAAAAACAAAATAGTTATATACATTACCTTGTCACTCATCTAAAAGTATTTTCCTACTGGAATAATGACTTTTTCAAATAGGTAATGCATTTGGTGGAGTAAGCAATTAGCGATATGTGCTTAGTTTAACACTTCACAATGACCACTAGAAAGCTAGCATCTTTAACGTATGCCTTTCTCTTTTTTAATTGGAATAAAAAGGGCTCTCAACCTCTACTGTCTTCTAGTTTCAGAAAACTGCTCAGCAGCCCCAAGTAGACCAGACCCATCGCTACTCAGTGTGCAGCTATGCTGCGTGGTGCTGTCCTAGGACTAGCGCCTCATCGCTACTAGTTCCACATGCAGTGTGAATCAACACAAGTAATCCATCAGAGGAAATGCAATGAGTGTAGGTAGCCTCTATTCCAACAATGACACCTAGCACCTTCCTATAACAAAACCAAATGTACAGTGGACAATATTGGTAGTAGTGCAAGAAATACAAATTGGACACCCTTCCCTTGTAAATCACATGCTTATTTAGCTATAGTGATTGATCTTGTTCTGTTTCTTCATATTTGAAATTAAGAGGCCAAAAAGACATGTATGGCTATAAACTTATGCCACAGCTGAAAATGAAGCTATTACTTAGAGTCAGGTATCTGCCAAAGGATGCCTAGCAGGAATAAATGCATTTTATACTCAGGGGCGGCTGGTGCTCAGGGGCGAGATGGGCATCACCCTGCCACCCTGGGGGTTTAAAAAAATTCAAGATGGAACACCAAGCAGCTAACAATAAATTGTGCTGGCTGCTCGGTGAATAAACATGTGTAAATCTGGGCTTTGAGGGGGTGGGGAAGGATGGCCCTTGGCTCTGCTGCGCATGCTTTTCTGGCTGGGCGAAGATTTCTTCGACCTTCAGCCAGAAAGCATGGCAGTGATGACACACAGGTGGGCGCAGTCTATTTTTCACTGCCAAAATAGGGTTTGATTTTGGGCATTATTCACACGGCCCAGGGAGGAGTCATAAGCCCTCCATGTATTTCAATGGCCGGTGGCAGGGCAGTCCGGTTAAAAAATGTAGACGTGGGGAAGTGTCAGTCACTTCTGTCTCTTCCAGTTGCTTATTTTTAAATGATTGGTGGGCTGGAGTCTGCGGGAGGAGTCCAAATCCAACATCTTCCAGTTCCGGCTTACACCTTTGCCACGCTGTCTGCAGACACTAAGAGCCCGGGCGCAAGAACGTTCCATCAGTGAGTTAGTTATACTTATAATAAAAATCAAAAAGACGATTTTGAATAAAAGCTTTCGAGAGTAATAAGGACTGAGCACTCTCCACGGCTTTTATTCTCCAACTGCTCTTTATCTGTTTTCGGAGCGGAGGGGAAGATAATTTCGATTTTGTTAAGACGAGTGTGTGTATGTAAGATGTATGCGTGGCCTTTCCTTTCTACCATGTGACCTTTGTGGTTAACTGCTCACCCTCAAATGTCGGAACGACTTGTTCCAACATTTGAGGGTGAGCACAGGTTGTAGCGTGAGCTGAGCTCTCTCACTGCTGTCATCCGTCAACCAAACTGGTGTCTTTTGGGGGCCCAATTCAATCTCGGGCCACTTGCATTTCTGTCACCACACGAGGCACAGTGAGGGTCCGGGACCTCTGCAGCCATTTGAGATAGACCGGGCCGCGCTTGTCAGTGCCGACCAGACTGTCACACTGCTAACTACTTTTAACTCCGCAGTACTCATTGCATCGACCTCGGCTGGAGGAAAGGCGGATTGGTCCTTCCTGTCAGTGTTTGAACATGTGACCATAGGCTGCTCATATTTCAGCAGTAAGAGCTGCCTTCTCAGCTTGAATACAGCAATGAGTATCGGGAGAGGTAGAAAATGTTGTCATTTTGAAATAAAATCCACTACAAAGAGTGACTGGTTGACTGACTGTTCATCAGTTGACTGACTGTTCATCAGTTTTGATTATGTTCTACCAGCCTGCAATAATCACTGGCAATCGTGTCCAGGTGCATCATAATCATAACTATGTATCTACTGCAGCTGACACAACTACTTCTTGGGTCCTCTCCCAATGAAGCACAGCCATCCATTAACAATTTCTCTCACTGAATTAGACATATTTCTATGATTCTGTGTATCAAAAAGTAGACTTTTGTGATGCTTCTGTCACTGAAACAGAAGCACTCTGTGAAATATCCTGAATTGATAGAAAAACAATTCTGGAAATAATCTTCAAATAAGCCAAAACCATTTTGGGAACCCTAAAAAAACACTTCACAGAGTCTTTCTTCTACTGAATTCCCACCATTGCTGTACTTAGTCCTATTAAACCACAACCACCCCTTAAGTTTCTGCATGCAGTAATCAAACTATTACTGGGAACCTCTCCCACTAAAGTATAACTGTGTCTGGGAAATGTTGCCTCCTTTAACCTCGTACTACCAACCACCTGTCTTCCACTTACCATAGCCTCCACACTCTCCCTTCTCACCTTTTTGGCCAAGAGGTCCGTGGTCTCCTTTTGGGCCTGGTGACCCGATTTCACCTTTTGAGCCTGTTGGCCCTTCTGGTCCTGTTTCTCCAGTTGAGCCTTTAGGCCCCACTGCACCTGCTGGCCCTAGTGGTCCTGGTTCACCTTTTGGGCCTGCTGTGCCCTTGGCTATCACTGAGCCTTTGGGGCCTGCTGCTCCCATTGGTCCTGGAGATCCAGGTAAACCTTTCGGACCCACTGGCCCAGTTTCTCTGCGTGGTCTTTCTTCTCCCTTTGGTCCTGCTACTCCAGGTGGCCCCATCGGTCCGGTTGGTCCTGGTGGGCCCATAGAGCCCATTGGACCCATTGGCCCTGTTGACCCAGGAGTGCCATTAGGCCCTTCTCGTCCTGTTGGTCCTGGTGGCCCTGCTGGTCCTGGTGGCCCTGGTAGTCCAGGTGGATCTGCTGGTCCAGGTAGACCTTGGTTTCTAGTTGAACCTTTTTGCCCCACTGCTCCTGTGGCCCCTTCTGGCCCTAGTGGGCCAATTGATCTTTTTGGTCTCATTGGCCCAATTGGTCCTTCTGGACCAGCTACGCCTTTTGGCCCTACTGGTCCCATTGGTCCTGTTTGTCCCACTTGTCCTTCTGGACCTTTTGGACCAATCGATCCTTTTGGCCCAATCATGCCTTGTTCTCCTATGGGGCCTGTCGGTCCGGGTGGGCCAGCTGGTCCTGTTGATCCCGTCACACGTGGGGGGCCATCCAGGCCCCTCAATCCTTGCAATCCTAGAATTAAAACAGAAAAACAAAATAGTTATATACATTACCTTGTCACTCATCTAAAAGTATTTTCCTACTGGAATAATGACTTTTTCAAATAGGTAATGCATTTGGTGGAGTAACCAATTAGCGATATGTGCTTAGTTTAACACTTCACAATGACCACTAGAAAGCTAGCATCTTTAACGTATGCCTTTCTCTTTTTTAATTGGAATAAAAAGGGCTCTCAACCTCTACTGTCTTCTAGTTTCAGAAAACTGCTCAGCAGCCCCAAGTAGACCAGACCCATCGCTACTCAGTGTGCAGCTATGCTGCGTGGTGCTGTCCTAAGACTAGCGCCTCATCGCTACTAGTTCCACATGCAGTGTGAATCAACACAAGTAATCCATCAGAGGAAATGCAATGAGTGTAGGTAGCCTCTATTCCAACAATGACACCTAGCACCTTCCTATAACAAAACCAAATGTACAGTGGACAATATTGGTAGTAGTGCAAGAAATACAAATTGGACACCCTTCCCTTGTAAATCACATGCTTATTTAGCTATAGTGATTGATCTTGTTCTGTTTCTTCATATTTGAAATTAAGAGGCCAAAAAGACATGTATGGCTATAAACTTATGCCACAGCTGAAAATGAAGCTATTACTTAGAGTCAGGTATCTGCCAAAGGATGCCTAGCAGGAATAAATGCATTTTATACTCAGGGGCGGCTGGTGCTCAGGGGCGAGATGGGCATCACCCTGCCACCCTGGGGGTTTAAAAAAATTCAAGATGGAACACCAAGCAGCTAACAATAAATTGTGCTGGCTGCTCGGTGAATAAACATGTGTAAATCTGGGCTTTGAGGGGGTGGGGAAGGATGGCCCTTGGCTCTGCTGCGCATGCTTTTCTGGCTGGGCGAAGATTTCTTCGACCTTCAGCCAGAAAGCATGGCAGTGATGACACACAGGTGGGCGCAGTCTATTTTTCACTGCCAAAATAGGGTTTGATTTTGGGCATTATTCACACGGCCCAGGGAGGAGTCATAAGCCCTCCATGTATTTCAATGGCCGGTGGCAGGGCAGTCCGGTTAAAAAATGTAGACGTGGGGAAGTGTCAGTCACTTCTGTCTCTTCCAGTTGCTTATTTTTAAATGATTGGTGGGCTGGAGTCTGCGGGAGGAGTCCAAATCCAACATCTTCCAGTTCCGGCTTACACCTTTGCCACGCTGTCTGCAGACACTAAGAGCCCGGGCGCAAGAACGTTCCATCAGTGAGTTAGTTATACTTATAATAAAAATCAAAAAGACGATTTTGAATAAAAGCTTTCGAGAGTAATAAGGACTGAGCACTCTCCACGGCTTTTATTCTCCAACTGCTCTTTATCTGTTTTCGGAGCGGAGGGGAAGATAATTTCGATTTTGTTAAGACGAGTGTGTGTATGTAAGATGTATGCGTGGCCTTTCCTTTCTACCATGTGACCTTTGTGGTTAACTGCTCACCCTCAAATGTCGGAACGACTTGTTCCAACATTTGAGGGTGAGCACAGGTTGTAGCGTGAGCTGAGCTCTCTCACTGCTGTCATCCGTCAACCAAACTGGTGTCTTTTGGGGGCCCAATTCAATCTCGGGCCACTTGCATTTCTGTCACCACACGAGGCACAGTGAGGGTCCGGGACCTCTGCAGCCATTTGAGATAGACCGGGCCGCGCTTGTCAGTGCCGACCAGACTGTCACACTGCTAACTACTTTTAACTCCGCAGTACTCATTGCATCGACCTCGGCTGGAGGAAAGGCGGATTGGTCCTTCCTGTCAGTGTTTGAACATGTGACCATAGGCTGCTCATATTTCAGCAGTAAGAGCTGCCTTCTCAGCTTGAATACAGCAATGAGTATCGGGAGAGGTAGAAAATGTTGTCATTTTGAAATATAATCAACTACAAAGAGTGACTGGTTGACTGACTGTTCATCAGTTGACTGACTGTTCATCAGTTTTGATTATGTTCTACCAGCCTGCAATAATCACTGGCAATCGTTTCCAGGTGCATCATAATCATAACTATGTATCTACTGCAGCTGACACAACTACTTCTTGGGTCCTCTCCCAATGAAGCACAGCCATCCATTAACAATTTCTCTCACTGAATTAGACATATTTCTATGATTCTGTGTATCAAAAAGTAGACTTTTGTGATGCTTCTGTCACTGAAACAGAAGCACTCTGTGAAATATCCTGAATTGATAGAAAAACAATTCTGGAAATAATCTTCAAATAAGCCAAAACCATTTTGGGAACCCTAAAAAAACACTTCACAGAGTCTTTCTTCTACTGAATTCCCACCATTGCTGTACTTAGTCCTATTAAACCACAACCACCCCTTAAGTTTCTGCATGCAGTAATCAAACTATTACTGGGAACCTCTCCCACTAAAGTATAACTGTGTCTGGGAAATGTTGCCTCCTTTAACCTCGTACTACCAACCACCTGTCTTCCACTTACCATAGCCTCCACACTCTCCCTTCTCACCTTTTTGGCCAAGAGGTCCGTGGTCTCCTTTTGGGCCTGGTGACCCGATTTCACCTTTTGAGCCTGTTGGCCCTTCTGGTCCTGTTTCTCCAGTTGAGCCTTTAGGCCCCACTGCACCTGCTGGCCCTAGTGGTCCTGGTTCACCTTTTGGGCCTGCTGTGCCCTTGGCTATCACTGAGCCTTTGGGGCCTGCTGCTCCCATTGGTCCTGGAGATCCAGGTAAACCTTTCGGACCCACTGGCCCAGTTTCTCTGCGTGGTCTTTCTTCTCCCTTTGGTCCTGCTACTCCAGGTGGCCCCATCGGTCCGGTTGGTCCTGGTGGGCCCATAGAGCCCATTGGACCCATTGGCCCTGTTGACCCAGGAGTGCCATTAGGCCCTTCTCGTCCTGTTGGTCCTGGTGGCCCTGCTGGTCTTGGTGGCCCTGGTAGTCCAGGTGGATCTGCTGGTCCAGGTAGACCTTGGTTTCTAGTTGAACCTTTTTGCCCCACTGCTCCTGTGGCCCCTTCTGGCCCTAGTGGGCCAATTGATCTTTTTGGTCTCATTGGCCCAATTGGTCCTTCTGGACCAGCTACGCCTTTTGGCCCTACTGGTCCCATTGGTCCTGTTTGTCCCACTTGTCCTTCTGGACCTTTTGGACCAATCGATCCTTTTGGCCCAATCATGCCTTGTTCTCCTATGGGGCCTGTCGGTCCGGGTGGGCCAGCTGGTCCTGTTGATCCCGTCACACGTGGGGGGCCATCCAGGCCCCTCAATCCTTGCAATCCTAGAATTAAAACAGAAAAACAAAATAGTTATATACATTACCTTGTCACTCATCTAAAAGTATTTTCCTACTGGAATAATGACTTTTTCAAATAGGTAATGCATTTGGTGGAGTAACCAATTAGCGATATGTGCTTAGTTTAACACTTCACAATGACCACTAGAAAGCTAGCATCTTTAACGTATGCCTTTCTCTTTTTTAATTGGAATAAAAAGGGCTCTCAACCTCTACTGTCTTCTAGTTTCAGAAAACTGCTCAGCAGCCCCAAGTAGACCAGACCCATCGCTACTCAGTGTGCAGCTATACTGCGTGGTGCTGTCCTAGGACTAGCGCCTCATCGCTACTAGTTCCACATGCAGTGTGAATCAACACAAGTAATCCATCAGAGGAAATGCAATGAGTGTAGGTAGCCTCTATTCCAACAATGACACCTAGCACCTTCCTATAACAAAACCAAATGTACAGTGGACAATATTGGTAGTAGTGCAAGAAATACAAATTGGACACCCTTCCCTTGTAAATCACATGCTTATTTAGCTATAGTGATTGATCTTGTTCTGTTTCTTCATATTTGAAATTAAGAGGCCAAAAAGACATGTATGGCTATAAACTTATGCCACAGCTGAAAATGAAGCTATTACTTAGAGTCAGGTATCTGCCAAAGGATGCCTAGCAGGAATAAATGCATTTTATACTCAGGGGCGGCTGGTGCTCAGGGGCGAGATGGGCATCACCCTGCCACCCTGGGGGCTTAAAAAAATTCAAGATGGAACACCAAGCAGCTGACAATAAATTGTGCTGGCTGCTCGGTGAATAAACATGTGTAAATCTGGGCTTTGAGGGGGTGGGGGAGGATGGCCCTTGGCTCTGCTGCGCATGCTTTTCTGGATGGGCGAAGATTTCTTCGACCTTCAGCCAGAAAGCATGGCAGTGATGACACACAGGTGGGCGCAGTCTATTTTTCACTGCCAAAATAGGGTTTGATTTTGGGCATTATTCACACGGCCCAGGGGGAAGTCATAAGCCCTCCATGTATTTCAATGGCCGGTGGCAGGGCAGTCCGGTTAAAAAATGTAGACTTGGGGAAGTGTCAGTCACTTCTGTCTCTTCCAGTTGCTTATTTTTTAAATGATTGGTGGGCTGGAGTCTGCGGGAGGAGTCCAAATCCAACATCTTCCAGTTCCGGCTTACACCTTTGCCACGCTGTCTGCAGACACTAAGAGCCCGGGCGCAAGAACGTTCCATCAGTGAGTGAGTTATACTTATAATAAAAATCAAAAAGACGATTTTGAATAAAAGCTTTCGAGAGTAATAAGGACTGAGCACTCTCCACGGCTTTTATTCTCCAACTGCTCTTTATCTGTTTTCGGAGCGGAGGGGAAGGTAATTTCGATTTCGTTAAGACGAGTGTGTGTATGTAAGTTGTATGCGTGGCCTTTCCTTTCTACCATGTGACCTTTGTGGTTAACTGCTCACCCTAAAATGTCGGAACGACTTGTTCCAACATTTGAGGGTGAGCACAGGTTGTAGCGTGAGCTGAGCTCTCTCACTGCTGTCATCCGTCAACCAAACTGGTGTCTTTTGGGGGCCCAATTCAATCTCGGGCCACTTGCATTTCTGTCACCACACGAGGCACAGTGAGGGTCCGGGACCTCTGCAGCCATTTGAGATAGACCGGGCCGCGCTTGTCAGTGCCGACCAGACTGTCACACTGCTAACTACTTTTAACTCCGCAGTACTCATTGCATCGACCTCGGCTGGAGGAAAGGCGGATTGGTCCTTCCTGTCAGTGTTTGAACATGTGACCATAGGCTGCTCATATTTCAGCAGTAAGAGCTGCCTTCTCAGCTTGAATACAGCAATGAGTATCGGGAGAGGTAGAAAATGTTGTCATTTTGAAATAAAATCCACTACAAAGAGTGACTGGTTGACTGACTGTTCATCAGTTGACTGACTGTTCATCAGTTTTGATTATGTTCTACCAGCCTGCAATAATCACTGGCAATCGTGTCCAGGTGCATCATAATCATAACTATGTATCTACTGCAGCTGACACAACTACTTCTTGGGTCCTCTCCCAATGAAGCACAGCCATCCATTAACAATTTCTCTCACTGAATTAGACATATTTCTATGATTCTGTGTATCAAAAAGTAGACTTTTGTGATGCTTCTGTCACTGAAACAGAAGCACTCTGTGAAATATCCTGAATTGATAGAAAAACAATTCTGGAAATAATCTTCAAATAAGCCAAAACCATTTTGGGAACCCTAAAAAAACACTTCACAGAGTCTTTCTTCTACTGAATTCCCACCATTGCTGTACTTAGTCCTATTAAACCACAACCACCCCTTAAGTTTCTGCATGCAGTAATCAAACTATTACTGGGAACCTCTCCCACTAAAGTATAACTGTGTCTGGGAAATGTTGCCTCCTTTAACCTCGTACTACCAACCACCTGTCTTCCACTTACCATAGCCTCCACACTCTCCCTTCTCACCTTTTTGGCCAAGAGGTCCGTGGTCTCCTTTTGGGCCTGGTGACCCGATTTCACCTTTTGAGCTTGTTGGCCCTTCTGGTCCTGTTTCTCCAGTTGAGCCTTTAGGCCCCACTGCACCTGCTGGCCCTAGTGGTCCTGGTTCACCTTTTGGGCCTGCTGTGCCCTTGGCTATCACTGAGCCTTTGGGGCCTGCTGCTCCCATTGGTCCTGGAGATCCAGGTAAACCTTTCGGACCCACTGGCCCAGTTTCTCTGCGTGGTCTTTCTTCTCCCTTTGGTCCTGCTACTCCAGGTGGCCCCATCGGTCCGGTTGGTCCTGGTGGGCCCATAGAGCCCATTGGACCCATTGGCCCTGTTGACCCAGGAGTGCCATTAGGCCCTTCTCGTCCTGTTGGTCCTGGTGGCCCTGCTGGTCCTGGTGGCCCTGGTAGTCCAGGTGGATCTGCTGGTCCAGGTAGACCTTGGTTTCTAGTTGAACCTTTTTGCCCCACTGCTCCTGTGGCCCCTTCTGGCCCTAGTGGGCCAATTGATCTTTTTGGTCTCATTGGCCCAATTGGTCCTTCTGGACCAGCTACGCCTTTTAGCCCTACTGGTCCCATTGGTCCTGTTTGTCCCACTTGTCCTTCTGGACCTTTTGGACCAATCGATCCTTTTGGCCCAATCATGCCTTGTTCTCCTATGGGGCCTGTCGGTCCGGGTGGGCCAGCTGGTCCTGTTGATCCCGTCACACGTGGGGGGCCATCCAGGCCCCTCAATCCTTGCAATCCTAGAATTAAAACAGAAAAACAAAATAGTTATATACATTACCTTGTCACTCATCTAAAAGTATTTTCCTACTGGAATAATGACTTTTTCAAATAGGTAATGCATTTGGTGGAGTAACCAATTAGCGATATGTGCTTAGTTTAACACTTCACAATGACCACTAGAAAGCTAGCATCTTTAACGTATGCCTTTCTCTTTTTTAATTGGAATAAAAAGGGCTCTCAACCTCTACTGTCTTCTAGTTTCAGAAAACTGCTCAGCAGCCCCAAGTAGACCAGACCCATCGCTACTCAGTGTGCAGCTATACTGCGTGGTGCTGTCCTAGGACTAGCGCCTCATCGCTACTAGTTCCACATGCAGTGTGAATCAACACAAGTAATCCATCAGAGGAAATGCAATGAGTGTAGGTAGCCTCTATTCCAACAATGACACTTAGCACCTTCCTATAACAAAACCAAATGTACAGTGGACAATATTGGTAGTAGTGCAAGAAATACAAATTGGACACCCTTCCCTTGTAAATCACATGCTTATTTAGCTATAGTGATTGATCTTGTTCTGTTTCTTCATATTTGAAATTAAGAGGCCAAAAAGACATGTATGGCTATAAACTTATGCCACAGCTGAAAATGAAGCTATTACTTAGAGTCAGGTATCTGCCAAAGGATGCCTAGCAGGAATAAATGCATTTTATACTCAGGGGCGGCTGGTGCTCAGGGGCGAGATGGGCATCACCCTGCCACCCTGGGGGCTTAAAAAAATTCAAGATGGAACACCAAGCAGCTGACAATAAATTGTGCTGGCTGCTCGGTGAATAAACATGTGTAAATCTGGGCTTTGAGGGGGTGGGGGAGGATGGCCCTTGGCTCTGCTGCGCATGCTTTTCTGGATGGGCGAAGATTTCTTCGACCTTTAGCCAGAAAGCATGGCAGTGATGACACACAGGTGGGCGCAGTCTATTTTTCACTGCCAAAATAGGGTTTGATTTTGGGCATTATTCACACGGCCCAGGGGGAAGTCATAAGCCCTCCATGTATTTCAATGGCCGGTGGCAGGGCAGTCCGGTTAAAAAATGTAGACTTGGGGAAGTGTCAGTCACTTCTGTCTCTTCCAGTTGCTTATTTTTTAAATGATTGGTGGGCTGGAGTCTGCGGGAGGAGTCCAAATCCAACATCTTCCAGTTCCGGCTTACACCTTTGCCACGCTGTCTGCAGACACTAAGAGCCCGGGCGCAAGAACGTTCCATCAGTGAGTTAGTTATACTTATAATAAAAATCAAAAAGACGATTTTGAATAAAAGCTTTCGAGAGTAATAAGGACTGAGCACTCTCCACGGCTTTTATTCTCCAACTGCTCTTTATCTGTTTTCGGAGCGGAGGGGAAGGTAATTTCGATTTCGTTAAGACGAGTGTGTGTATGTAAGTTGTATGCGTGGCCTTTCCTTTCTACCATGTGACCTTTGTGGTTAACTGCTCACCCTAAAATGTCGGAACGACTTGTTCCTACGTTTGAGGGTGAGCACAGGTTGTAGCGTGAGCTGAGCTCTCTCACTGCTGTCATCCGTCAACCAAACTGGTGTCTTTTGGGGGCCCAATTCAATCTCGGGCCACTTGCATTTCTGTCACCACACGAGGCACAGTTAGGGTCCGGGACCTCTGCAGCCATTTGAGATAGACCGGGCCGCGCTTGTCAGTGCCGACCAGACTGTCACACTGCTAACTACTTTTAACTCCGCAGTACTCATTGCATCGACCTCGGCTGGAGGAAAGGCGGATTGGTCCTTCCTGTCAGTGTTTGAACATGTGACCATAGGCTGCTCATATTTCAGCAGTAAGAGCTGCCTTCTCAGCTTGAATACAGCAATGAGTATCGGGAGAGGTAGAAAATGTTGTCATTTTGAAATAAAATCCACTACAAAGAGTGACTGGTTGACTGACTGTTCATCAGTTGACTGACTGTTCATCAGTTTTGATTATGTTCTACCAGCCTGCAATAATCACTGGCAATCGTGTCCAGGTGCATCATAATCATAACTATGTATCTACTGCAGCTGACACAACTACTTCTTGGGTCCTCTCCCAATGAAGCACAGCCATCCATTAACAATTTCTCTCACTGAATTAGACATATTTCTATGATTCTGTGTATCAAAAAGTAGACTTTTGTGATGCTTCTGTCACTGAAACAGAAGCACTCTGTGAAATATCCTGAATTGATAGAAAAACAATTCTGGAAATAATCTTCAAATAAGCCAAAACCATTTTGGGAACCCTAAAAAAACACTTCACAGAGTCTTTCTTCTACTGAATTCCCACCATTGCTGTACTTAGTCCTATTAAACCACAACCACCCCTTAAGTTTCTGCATGCAGTAATCAAACTATTACTGGGAACCTCTCCCACTAAAGTATAACTGTGTCTGGGAAATGTTGCCTCCTTTAACCTCGTACTACCAACCACCTGTCTTCCACTTACCATAGCCTCCACACTCTCCCTTCTCACCTTTTTGGCCAAGAGGTCCGTGGTCTCCTTTTGGGCCTGGTGACCCGATTTCACCTTTTGAGCCTGTTGGCCCTTCTGGTCCTGTTTCTCCAGTTGAGCCTTTAGGCCCCACTGCACCTGCTGGCCCTAGTGGTCCTGGTTCACCTTTTGGGCCTGCTGTGCCCTTGGCTATCACTGAGCCTTTGGGGCCTGCTGCTCCCATTGGTCCTGGAGATCCAGGTAAACCTTTCGGACCCACTGGCCCAGTTTCTCTGCGTGGTCTTTCTTCTCCCTTTGGTCCTGCTACTCCAGGTGGCCCCATCGGTCCGGTTGGTCCTGGTGGGCCCATAGAGCCCATTGGACCCATTGGCCCTGTTGACCCAGGAGTGCCATTAGGCCCTTCTCGTCCTGTTGGTCCTGGTGGCCCTGCTGGTCCTGGTGGCCCTGGTAGTCCAGGTGGATCTGCTGGTCCAGGTAGACCTTGGTTTCTAGTTGAACCTTTTTGCCCCACTGCTCCTGTGGCCCCTTCTGGCCCTAGTGGGCCAATTGATCTTTTTGGTCTCATTGGCCCAATTGGTCCTTCTGGACCAGCTACGCCTTTTGGCCCTACTGGTCCCATTGGTCCTGTTTGTCCCACTTGTCCTTCTGGACCTTTTGGACCAATCGATCCTTTTGGCCCAATCATGCCTTGTTCTCCTATGGGGCCTGTCGGTCCGGGTGGGCCAGCTGGTCCTGTTGATCCCGTCACACGTGGGGGGCCATCCAGGCCCCTCAATCCTTGCAATCCTAGAATTAAAACAGAAAAACAAAATAGTTATATACATTACCTTGTCACTCATCTAAAAGTATTTTCCTACTGGAATAATGACTTTTTCAAATAGGTAATGCATTTGGTGGAGTAACCAATTAGCGATATGTGCTTAGTTTAACACTTCACAATGACCACTAGAAAGCTAGCATCTTTAACGTATGCCTTTCTCTTTTTTAATTGGAATAAAAAGGGCTCTCAACCTCTACTGTCTTCTAGTTTCAGAAAACTGCTCAGCAGCCCCAAGTAGACCAGACCCATCGCTACTCAGTGTGCAGCTATACTGCGTGGTGCTGTCCTAGGACTAGCGCCTCATCGCTACTAGTTCCACATGCAGTGTGAATCAACACAAGTAATCCATCAGAGGAAATGCAATGAGTGTAGGTAGCCTCTATTCCAACAATGACACCTAGCACCTTCCTATAACAAAACCAAATGTACAGTGGACAATATTGGTAGTAGTGCAAGAAATACAAATTGGACACCCTTCCCTTGTAAATCACATGCTTATTTAGCTATAGTGATTGATCTTGTTCTGTTTCTTCATATTTGAAATTAAGAGGCCAAAAAGACATGTATGGCTATAAACTTATGCCACAGCTGAAAATGAAGCTATTACTTAGAGTCAGGTATCTGCCAAAGGATGCCTAGCAGGAATAAATGCATTTTATACTCAGGGGCGGCTGGTGCTCAGGGGCGAGATGGGCATCACCCTGCCACCCTGGGGGCTTAAAAAAATTCAAGATGGAACACCAAGCAGCTGACAATAAATTGTGCTGGCTGCTCGGTGAATAAACATGTGTAAATCTGGGCTTTGAGGGGGTGGGGGAGGATGGCCCTTGGCTCTGCTGCGCATGCTTTTCTGGATGGGCGAAGATTTCTTCGACCTTCAGCCAGAAAGCATGGCAGTGATGACACACAGGTGGGCGCAGTCTATTTTTCACTGCCAAAATAGGGTTTGATTTTGGGCATTATTCACACGGCCCAGGGGGAAGTCATAAGCCCTCCATGTATTTCAATGGCCGGTGGCAGGGCAGTCCGGTTAAAAAATGTAGACTTGGGGAAGTGTCAGTCACTTCTGTCTCTTCCAGTTGCTTATTTTTTAAATGATTGGTGGGCTGGAGTCTGCGGGAGGAGTCCAAATCCAACATCTTCCAGTTCCGGCTTACACCTTTGCCACGCTGTCTGCAGACACTAAGAGCCCGGGCGCAAGAACGTTCCATCAGTGAGTTAGTTATACTTATAATAAAAATCAAAAAGACGATTTTGAATAAAAGCTTTCGAGAGTAATAAGGACTGAGCACTCTCCACGGCTTTTATTCTCCAACTGCTCTTTATCTGTTTTCGGAGCGGAGGGGAAGGTAATTTCGATTTCGTTAAGACGAGTGTGTGTATGTAAGTTGTATGCGTGGCCTTTCCTTTCTACCATGTGACCTTTGTGGTTAACTGCTCACCCTAAAATGTCGGAACGACTTGTTCCAACATTTGAGGGTGAGCACAGGTTGTAGCGTGAGCTGAGCTCTCTCACTGCTGTCATCCGTCAACCAAACTGGTGTCTTTTGGGGGCCCAATTCAATCTCGGGCCACTTGCATTTCTGTCACCACACGAGGCACAGTGAGGGTCCGGGACCTCTGCAGCCATTTGAGATAGACCGGGCCGCGCTTGTCAGTGCCGACCAGACTGTCACACTGCTAACTACTTTTAACTCCACAATACTCATTGCATCGACCTCGGCTGGAGGAAAGGCGGATTGGTCCTTCCTGTCAGTGTTTGAACATGTGACCATAGGCTGCTCATATTTCAGCAGTAAGAGCTGCCTTCTCAGCTTGAATACAGCAATGAGTATCGGGAGAGGTAGAAAATGTTGTCATTTTGAAATAAAATCCACTACAAAGAGTGACTGGTTGACTGACTGTTCATCAGTTGACTGACTGTTCATCAGTTTTGATTATGTTCTACCAGCCTGCAATAATCACTGGCAATCGTGTCCAGGTGCATCATAATCATAACTATGTATCTACTGCAGCTGACACAACTACTTCTTGGGTCCTCTCCCAATGAAGCACAGCCATCCATTAACAATTTCTCTCACTGAATTAGACATATTTCTATGATTCTGTGTATCAAAAAGTAGACTTTTGTGATGCTTCTGTCACTGAAACAGAAGCACTCTGTGAAATATCCTGAATTGATAGAAAAACAATTCTGGAAATAATCTTCAAATAAGCCAAAACCATTTTGGGAACCCTAAAAAAACACTTCACAGAGTCTTTCTTCTACTGAATTCCCACCATTGCTGTACTTAGTCCTATTAAACCACAACCACCCCGTAAGTTTCTGCATGCAGGAATCAAACTATTACTGGGAACCTCTCCCACTAAAGTATAACTGTGTCTGGGAAATGTTGCCTCCTTTAACCTCGTACTACCAACCACCTGCCTTCCACTTACCATAGCCTCCACACTCTCCCTTCTCACCTTTTTGGCCAAGAGGTCCGTGGTCTCCTTTTGGGCCTGGTGACCCGATTTCACCTTTTGAGCCTGTTGGCCCTTCTGGTCCTGTTTCTCCAGTTGAGCCTTTAGGCCCCACTGCACCTGCTGGCCCTAGTGGTCCTGGTTCACCTTTTGGGCCTGCTGTGCCCTTGGCTATCACTGAGCCTTTGGGGCCTGCTGCTCCCATTGGTCCTGGAGATCCAGGTAAACCTTTCGGACCCACTGGCCCAGTTTCTCTGCGTGGTCTTTCTTCTCCCTTTGGTCCTGCTACTCCAGGTGGCCCCATCGGTCCGGTTGGTCCTGGTGGGCCCATAGAGCCCATTGGACCCATTGGCCCTGTTGACCCAGGAGTGCCATTAGGCCCTTCTGGTCCTGTTGGTCCTGGTGGCCCTGCTGGTCCTGGTGGCCCTGGTAGTCCAGGTGGATCTGCTGGTCCAGGTAGACCTTGGTTTCTAGTTGAACCTTTTTGCCCCACTGCTCCTGTGGCCCCTTCTGGCCCTAGTGGGCCAATTGATCTTTTTGGTCTCATTGGCCCAATTGGTCCTTCTGGACCAGCTACGCCTTTTGGCCCTACTGGTCCCATTGGTCCTGTTTGTCCCACTTGTCCTTCTGGACCTTTTGGACCAATCGATCCTTTTGGCCCAATCATGCCTTGTTCTCCTTTGGGGCCTGTCGGTCCGGGTGGGCCAGCTGGTCCTGTTGATCCCGTCACACGTGGGGGGCCATCCAGGCCCCTCAATCCTTGCAATCCTAGAATTAAAACAGAAAAACAAAATAGTTATATACATTACCTTGTCACTCATCTAAAAGTATTTTCCTACTGGAATAATGACTTTTTCAAATAGGTAATGCATTTAGTGGAGTAACTAATTAGCGATATGTGCTTAGTTTAACACTTCACAATGACCACTAGAAAGCTAGCATCTTTAACGTATGCCTTTCTCTTTTTTAATTGGAATAAAAAGGGCTCTCAACCTCTACTGTCTTCTAGTTTCAGAAAACTGCTCAGCAGCCCCAAGTAGACCAGACCCATCGCTACTCAGTGTGCAGCTATACTGTGTGGTGCTGTCCTAGGACTAGCAACACAAGTAATCGTCATAGGAAATGTAATGAGTGTAGGTAGCCTCTATTCCAACAATGACACCTAGCACCTTCCTATCACAAAACCAAATGTACAGTGGACAATATAGGTAGTAGTGCAAGAAATACAAATTGGACACCCTTCCCTTGTAAATCACATGCTTATTTCGCTATAGTGATTGATCTTGTTCTGTTTCTTCATATTTGAAATTAAGAGGCCAAAAAGACATGTATGGCTATAAACTTATGCCACAGCTGAAAATGAAGCTATTACTTAGAGTCAGGTATCTGCCAAAGGATGCCTAGCAGGAATAAATGCATTTTATACTCAGGGGCGGCTGGTGCTCAGGGGCGAGATGGGCATCACCCTGCCACCCTGGGGGCTTAAAAAATTCAAGATGGAACACCAAGCAGCTGACAATAAATTGTGCTGGCTGCTCGGTGAATAAACATGTGTAAATCTGGGCTTTGAGGGGGTGGGGGAGGATGGCCCTTGGCTCTGCTGCGCATGCTTTTCTGGATGGGCGAAGATTTCTTCGACCTTCAGCCAGAAAGCATGGCAGTGATGACACACAGGTGGGCGCAGTCTATTTTTCACTGCCAAAATAGGGTTTGATTTTGGGCATTATTCACACGGCCCAGGGGGAAGTCATAAGCCCTCCATGTATTTCAATGGCCGGTGGCAGGGCAGTCCGGTTAAAAAATGTAGACTTGGGGAAGTGTCAGTCACTTCTGTCTCTTCCAGTTGCTTATTTTTTAAATGATTGGTGGGCTGGAGTCTGCGGGAGGAGTCAAAATCCAACATCTTCCAGTTCCGGCTTTCACCTTTGCCACGCTGTCTGCAGACACTAAGAGCCCGGGCGCAAGAACGTTCCGTCAGTGAGTTAGTTATACTTATAATAAAAATCAAAATGACGATTTTGAATAAAAGCTTTCGAGAGTAATAATGACTGAGCACTCTCCACGGCTTTTATTCTCCAACTGCTCTTTATCTGTTTTCGGAGCGGAGGGGAAGGTAATTTCGATTTCGTTAAGACGAGTGTGTGTATGTAAGTTGTATGCGTGGCCTTTCGTTTCTACCCTGTGACCTTTGTGGTTAACTGCTCACCCTCAAATGTCGGAACGACTCGTTCCAACATTTGAGGGTGTGCACAGGTTGTAGCGTGAGCTGAGCTCTCTCACTGCTGTCATCCGTCAACCAAACTGGTGTCTTTTGGGGGCCCAATTCAATCCCGGGCCACTTGCATTTCTGTCACCACACGAGGCACAGTGAGGGTCCGGGACCTCTGCAGCCATTTGAGATAGACCGGGCCGCGCTTTTCAGTGCCGACCAGACTGTCACACTGCTAACTACTTTTAACTCCGCAGTACTCATTGCATCGACCTCGGCTGGAGGAAAGGCGGATTGGTCCTTCCTGTCAGTGTTTGAACCTGTGACCATAGGCTGCTCATATTTCAGCAGTAAGAGCTGCCTTCTCAGCTGAATACAGCAATGAGTATTGGGAGAGGTAGAAAATGTTGTCATTTTGAAATAAAATCCACTACAAAGAGTGACTGGTTGACTGACTGTTGAAGGTGTTTTATCAGGCTTATTTATTTCTTGCTGCATTGTAGCCGAGCTCACATTTTAAGTATGCTTGTAGTATGGAGCGAGGAAGAAAACAAGCAGTGACAAGTATTCAGATTGTCAGAAGATCCTCTTATGCAGAATTGTGTGGGCTACATGCAGCTATTCATGTCACTTTGAGAGCAGCGGATGGCCCCACACTGCAATGATTTCCATGCAGGATGAAGTATAGAAAGTAGAGGTGGTTGTACAGCTGAGCTAAGTAGATTGTGAAAGGGGGTGTTGGTGGGATAGAATAAGACAAAAGAGAGGGTAGCTAAAAGGCAAAAGAGGCAGTGAATGTGTGTGGGAGATAGAGGGTAGGAGGTGGAAAAAACTAAGAGAATTGGGGATATGGGAGGGGGGTGCCGAGACTGAGAGTAAGAGTAGCAGGGGATGTGGTTTAGTGACTCAGTGGCAGACTCTGGATTTAAGAGACCTCGACTATAATGCTGATTTTCTCTTTTAACTTCACCCTTTCTTCTCACCTTCCACCCCTCCAATGTTCCCCCAGACTAAGCTGCCTGTGTTTCTAAAACTGCCAGCAGTTACAGAGATGAGGGTGAGTTCGAAGGAGGAACCGAGCAGGGTGAGAAATGGAGAAAGGAGAGGAGATGTGGCGTGGTGGCTCAGTTGCAGACTATGGAATCACCAGCTATAAAAGACCCCGGATTTCACTCTTAACCAGATTGTGTAATACTAGCTCTTAAGGGTGGCACCACCGACCCGCGTCCCACTCATTGAGACCATGTTTACATGTATGAAGATAAAACCTACAGTTTAAAGGCTGCTTTCACTTATTTTCATAAGGTATGACTTGGGCTCTCCATTCAGAGTGATAGCTTTATATCTTCTCCACTGGTGAACATTCACTGCCAAAGACTTTTGTATGTACCAGGTGACCAGAGTATCCACCTGTACATCCAGTCAGGCGTACCTTATTCATGAACAATCCAGTAATCTTGGCACAGCCATGCTTCATTCCCTTTCATTCAATTTGGAATCCTGGAGGTCTGCCCTCTTCTGTTAGCTATGCCTTTTCCACCTGTCAGCCTGACCAAATACCTGCAAGAGATGACATAGGCAGTGGTCCTGCCTGGCCTGTAAGCTAGCATGCTGGAGCTGATAACAGTGGTACCGGTAATGCTGCTGAGAGAGATGACCACGGGGGTGTTACTGGAAGTGATGGTGTTGGCAGCGACAGTAGTAGAAGGGAAGCGTGCACTGCTGGCAGTGGTACATCTGAGAGAGAGCATAAGGGTAGTGGTAAAGGCACTTACGTTTTTGGCAGCGATAGTAATAGCACAGGTTTGTGCATGCTGGTACTAGTGGCAGTCGCACTGCTGAGAAAGATGGCAAGCGCAGCGGTACTGCCAGTGAAGCTTGCATGCTGGAAGCAAGAGTAGTGACAGCGATGCTGCTGGCAGTGATGGGGATGACTCCGGTCCCAGTAATGACACTGACATCCATTGCAATATTGAAAACACATGTCATCACTATCCATGAATGTTATAGATGTAAACACATTTAGAACTTTGGAGGAATTGCTGTGCACTGTGTGTCAGTGACCTGGTCAAAGAGGGCATGAAACAGCTGAAACTGGACCATGTATTCAAAGCTGTTCCAAACAGGGGCCACCTAAATATGTTTGGCCCAGGGCCCCCAAAACCCTTAAGATGTCCCAGTTTGCCCACTCTTTAAAAAAGAATTCTCGCCGGAAAACCCCCCCGGAACCCCTCTTAGGTAGTTCAGGCTCGCTCACTTTGTTTGCTCACTGCGGTGCACTCCCACACAAATTTCATGCCCCACAACTTTCAAATGTCACCAGCCGCCACTGTTTATACTAGGTAGTTGTACATCACAACTTCATACAATTTCACAGTAGTAACCCCCCTGAAAAGGGTGGGGAATGAGAGCCTCAAGAAAAAGTTTTCCTTGAGGTTCTTATGAGGGTCCATCACTTGTCAGCTTTTGCACATCCACAAGCTCCTCTCTCACACTGTAAGCACTGGTAATGGAAGGATATTATCTCCCACAAAATACATATGCAAATCCGCTTCCAAAATAGGCAGTGGGAGTGGAGAGGAAGCGGTTTCTCTACAGGGCAAGTATTTATCCTATGTAAGAAAAATTGCAATTGCTTATTGGGCTGCCTTTCCACAATGCATATGTGTACACTGTGTTCAATTTAACTTTGGGGAAACAATGACTCACAAAAATGTCAAATGACATTACAGAAGTATAGCTTGGTTTTTATAGGTGGGACCTTAAGGATGAGCTGGCCTCCAAACACAATGTCTTTAACACAACAAAGCCACCCGAAATTGCTTTTTGCTTATCATATATCCCTCAAAATTCTACCTAAAACAATCTAGTACTGGGCATACACAAAAAAGTGACGAGAAGTCCACACACACCACATGCACATGACGGTACATGTGGTGATGGAGTACTAATTTCCCTTATCTCCACGCTGGTTTTTGATACCAAGAAATGTCACATTGGTTTTTAATCTTTAACGATCATGGGTCCGTTCTTAGGTAGACGTGCCTCTCTGATTTCAGGTGTAGGCCTGCTCTCCATCAAATTGTATTTTTTTGGAGAGAATGGGAAGTTGTATGATGAAGCATGACACCTAGTGGTGTGTGAGGACATCCAGTCACATTTCTGTGTACGTCCAGAAGTAGATTGTTTTAGGTAGAATTCTGAGGAATATATGGTAACCAAAAAACAATCTTGGTAACTTTGTTATATTAGAGAGAGAGTAAGCAAAAGTCTCCATCAGAAGTTGCCAGAAAACAAACACAAATAAAAAATCTTTTTGAATCTTTGTAAAACCTGTGATACAATTGCCAAATTAAATTACATACCTAGAACTAAAATATCACAATAGGAGAAAGACCACAAATGGCAATGATATGGCATCAGTTTGGAGTAAAGGCTAAATCTAAAGGAGTGCAGGACCAATGGTTAAGATACAAATGCAAAAGTCAATTCTACCCACTCAAAAAACCATATTGCATAACCAAAAACCACCTAATGTGTCAGTAGTCTCCAAGCGAATCCAATGCGGGTGATGTTTCAACATAAAAGATTGTAATGAAAATAATGTGTCAAAATCCCTTTGGAAGGGCATGTAGCAAGCAGAAGCTAATGGGCCCAACTGTGGAGATTGTGGCCTTTCACTCCTAATGTCACAGTGGGTACGGTGCGTTTCACACGCTTACAATGGTGATACGAGGCATACACATGCCAGGAATGGAGGGCTACGAGTCGCACAAAGATGTCCATCAAGTACTTGTCATTGCATACTTTCATGTGCAGGCCCTAGGTGTGTCAGCCAGTGATATTGCACAGGTCATCTCATCTAGTTGCACAATTGATGTGTGATGACCTGTGTACACATGTCATGTGTGAT
The DNA here is from genome assembly GCF_964204655.1 of Triturus cristatus. Lineage (NCBI taxonomy): Eukaryota > Metazoa > Chordata > Amphibia > Caudata > Salamandridae > Triturus > Triturus cristatus. The sequence continues at coordinate 365,012,326 of NC_140580.1, forward strand.
GGGGCACTATGTGGCACACATCACCTTGACACTTGCCACATGTGTGTCTGTAGTCCAACTGTGTCATGCACAGGAGCAGTGGGATGGCACAGTCATCACCACCCGCACCTGTCTCCTGATGCCAGGGACAGGGACACTTTATCAACTGACATGTCACGATCAGCGTGCCCCTATGTGACTATGTCAGGTGTGTGTCATGTGTTCCCATGAGCTTGCTGTTAGTGTTCCGTCAACTGCATCTGCTGTTGGTGCATCCAACATGGGTCTGTGTGGAGATGGGCATGGCACACATCTACGCACACCATGCCACATGTGGATTCCCACGGCTGTAGGGACTGTGTGCATCGGACATCATATTTTCCCAGGCATACATGTCTGCGTCGTCTCAATGGCTGTGTTTTTTTGTTGTCACGTGTACCCCTTCATCGCAATGTGTTTCATATGTACATAGGCGAACCAGTTTCTCCACAGGGAAATGGGTTTCCCTGTAGAGGAAAAAATATATACAAATGTGCAATTTCATAGTGGGCTGCCTTTCCAAATAAATAATTGTACCCTATATTTAATTCAGCAATTAGGAAACAATAGCCCATACAAATATCATGACATGTGTTACTGCTTTACAGACATACTACTGACAATGCTAAGATACAAGGGTTGAGATGTATAGTAGCAAAATGAACGTTGTTGTATCATTCAGTTTGACTGTACTCATGTAGGTCATAAACCATTTATTTTAATCCTAACAGTTGTAAATTTAGAGAATAGGACAATATGTGTTTTGTGACCTTGCCACATCCGGGGGCTGATTCCAATCCTGGAAAAAAGGCTGTACAAATCGTTGTACGGAGCGTTTTCTCCATACGACTCGTACTCGGTAAACTTTCCGTACAACCTAGGAAGTACGATTCGTACAGAAAGCCTATTTCCGTATGTTTCATACAAAAGACCGTACGGGTAAAAAAAACAACGATTCTGATCCGGAACAGCTTGTACGCGACGTCAGGACGTATTCAAGCAGCGGTTTCCGGCCCAGCAAGTACGATTCGTCCCTACGTCACTCCGCACGGCTCTTTTTTTTACGGGAGCCAAACACAGCCAGAAAAGCAGAGTCCTACGCGAACCGCTACGCAATGGAGCCCCGGTACGCAACGTACACGCCATGAACCCCATAGTACGTGTCATCCCGGTCCTCCTAGCCTACAACCTGGTGCACCAGACCCGGCGCACACACCACAGAAGGTGAGAACAACACCCTGGGGTCAGGGTGGGGGTGAGGGGCAGGAAACATACCCCATACCCAAATCCAAACCTATAATATGGAGCCCATACATTACCACCAGGGTCTGGTCACTTGGGGTGGCGTGTCCAGCAACCCCTGCGTACCGCAACAACGGAAGTGGACGTGTACGGTGCGTTGCACATGTACCCGTACAGCACCATTGGAATAGTGATACGGACCGTACACACGCGATGAATGCGGGAGTATGGTGCGTTTCACACGTACCCGTATGGCACCAGTAGAATAGTGATACGGACCGTACACACGCAATGAATGCAGGGGTATGGTGCGTTTCACACGTACCCGTACGGCACCAGTAGAATAGTGATACGGACCGTACACATGCAATGAATGCAGGGGTATGGTGCGTTTCACACGTACCTGTACGGCACAAGTAGAATAGTGATACGGACCGTACACACACAATGAATGCGTGGGTACGGTGCGTTTCACACGTTCGCCTACGGCACCAGTAGAATAGTGATACGGACCATACACATGCGATGAATGCGGGGGTACGGTGCGTTTCACATGTACCCGTACGGCACCGTTAGAATAGTGATACGGACCGTACACACGCGATGAATGCGGGGGTACGGTGCGTTTCACACGTACCCCTATGGCACCAGTAGAATAGTGATATGGACCGTACACACGCAATGAATGCGGGGGTACGTGCGTTTCACACGTACCCGTATGGCACCAGTAGAATAGTGATACGGACCGTACACACGCAATGAATGCGGGGGTACGGTGCATTTCACACGTACCCGTACGGCACCAGTAGAATAGTGATACGGACCATACACACGCGATGAATGCGGGGGTACGGTGCATTTCACACGTACCCGTACGGCACTAGTAGAATAGTGATACAGACCGTACACACGCAAAGAATGCGTGGGTATGGTGCTTTTCACACGTACCCGTACGGCACCAGTAGAATAGTGATACGGACCATACACACGCAATGAATGCGGGGGTACAGTGCGTTTCACACGTACCCCTACAGCACCAGTAGAATAGTGATACGGACCGTACACATGCAATGAATGCGGAGGTATGGTGCGTTTCACACGCTTACAATGGTGATACGAGGCGTACACACGCCAGGAATGGAGGGCTACGAGTCGCACAAAGATGTCCCTCAAGTACTTGTCATTGCATACTTTCATGTGCAGGCCCTAGGTGTGTCAGCCAGTGATATTGCACAGGTCATCTCATCTAGTTGCACAATTGATGTGTGATGACCTGTGTACACATGTCATGTGTGATGGGGCACTATGTGGCACACATCACCTTGACACTTGCCACATGTGTGTCTGTAGTCCAACTGTGTCATGCACAGGAGCAGTGGGATGGCACAGTCATCACCACCCGCACCTGTCTCCTGATGCCAGTGAAACTCTATCAACTGACATGTCACAATCAGCGTGCCCCTATGTGACTATGTCAGGTGTGTGTCATGTGTTCCCATGAGCTTGCTGTTAGTGTTCCGTCAACTGCATCTGCTGTTGGTGCATCCAACATGGGTCTGTGTGGAGATGGGCATGGCACACATCTACGCACACCATGCTACATGTGGATTCCCACGGCTGTAGGGTCTGTGTGCATCGGACATCATATTTTCCCAGGCATACATGTCTGCGTCGTCTCAATGGCTGTGTTTTTTTGTTGTCACGTGTACCCCTTCATTGCAATGTGTTTCATATGTACATTTGACATTCCATGTGACCTGTGTGTGTGCCTTGCAGTCAACTGTTTGAATGAGATGACATCCTTCCAATGCAGCTATGTGGATGTGTGTCACTCCGGTGATATCTCTGGCTGTTCACTCAGACTTGCCCCCAGCTCATTTCAGGGCATGTCATGTAGACTTGACAATCAACAGGTGTATCTGGCTTTTCATAGGAGTGCCAGCAAGCTGGCATATGTATCCTTGATGTATTGCACACACCAGACTCCATAGTTACCTGATGTTTAGTAGCAGTTTAGCATGTGCTATGTTCATTGACATTGATGTTGGCAGACTCTCAATCTTCACTATTCCTAACAATGTCCTGCAGGGCACCGCCTGTCCCAAGACCAATGCCAGACTTGGCTGCCAGGGAACATGCCTGCATCCGACGTTACAGATTCACTCGACAGTTGATTGAGGACTTGACCGACAAGCTGGCACCACAACTCCAACCGCGACACAGGTATCCTACTGCGCTGACCCCCAAGATGAAGGTGATGGCAGCCCTACATTTTTTTTGCCACAGGTACGTTTCAATTGACCATAGCTGATGTTGGTGGAATGTCACAGACAATGTTCAGCCGTGTCCTGCGTGATGTTTTGGCAGCCATGTTGGAGCACCTTGATGAATTCATCAAATTTACTACTCCTGAGGAGTTGACAGATGTCAAGGGTGATTTCCATGCCCTGGGAGGGATGCCCCATGTTATTGGGCCCATTGATGGGACACATGTGGCTTTGGTACCACCACAGGCACAGGAGCAAGCCTATCGCAACCGTAAACATTACCACTCAATAAATGCCCTTGTAGTGTGTCTTGCTAACATGCTGATTTCCCATGTCTGGGCACGTTTTCCAGGATCAGCACACGATGCCTACATCATGAAGCGTAGCAGGGTGCCACAAATGATGCTCCGGCTGCACAACGAACGAGCATGTCTTGTTGGTGGGTATACTCTGTTTGTCCTGTGTGTTGCGGTATCTTTGGCTCTTACGGCATCTCCTGACCTACTTATTTACATGATGTATCCATGTAGGGGACTCTGGATATCCCAACATGCCATGGCTAATGACACCTCTCCGCAACCCAATAACAGCTGCAGATCACCGGTACAGCAATGCACACGGGCAGACCAGACGAGTGATTGAGAGGACGTTTGGCCTCCTGAAGAGCCGATTCCGGTGCCTCGACAAGACAAGCGGGTCCCTCCCATATGCACCGGAGAAGGTGTGCAAAATCTTCATTGTGTGCTACATGCTGCACAACATGGCTATTGAGAAGGCAGTGCCACTCATCCTTGATCCTGATGAGCAGCAACATCCCCCCGTGGAGGATCCAGGGATTGGTCACGAGGCAAGTGATGAGGAGGAGGAGGATAATATCCAGAGTCAGCTCATACGCAACTTCTTCTCATAATGGTGAGTCACTGGGTATGAGTGTGCAAGCTTGTAGCATTGAGTGGCATACTGGCATGTGTTGCAATGTGTGTGTCCAGCTGACTGAATGCAAAGTTACTTTGATGTGTGTACTGATGTGTCACTCGAGTGATGATGTCATGCCACACAGTTTTGCGGAGAGACTTTCTTTGAAATTTGCATGTGTCCAACATTGTTCATGTTTCGTAACTGACCATGTGTGCGGCGAGATTTGTTTTAGGTGACTTCTTGTGTGTCTGTCTTTCCCAGGTTTTTGCGCCTGTTGTCTGCTCATGTCATCTTTGTCCTCCTGCTATTCCTCATGAGGATTGCAACGTGTGCTGAATCAGCGTTCCATGCACTGACATGTGGAAATGTCAGTTTGGGTAAGGATTGCAGCAAGGCTTTTTGGCGGTGGTACGGGTTGGGAATGTGTGGGGACTGCTTCTGTGCATGTTGTGGTACCATGCATACATGTCTTCTCACCATGGAGCATATAACATGTAGCATCACTCCCATGATATGATAGTCACCCTTCTTGACAGTCATCTGTAGTGGAGTGTGGAGTCTGATGAAGGCATCAATGTGCGTAAACCTGGCCTCTGAAACATTGCGGATGCTACGGGTGGACATAGTGTGGGACATCACAACAACAGGCTCTATGGTGAATTTCAGCCTCTCCCTGTGCAGCAGGATGTGTTTGGCTCATCCCCTTAACTTGTGTGCCAGTTCATTGGGATTTACAACACCTGTGTTGTGAAGGGGGGGTCCAGCGTATGTCCCACATGTTCTGTCAACTGACCTGTGAGTCTGTTCGTATGGATGCATTTCCCTTTGTGTGAGTTTGTGCAATAAAGGTGTTCAGCACAATCCAAAGTGCCTCATCTCTGTCCTTGCAGATCTCTTGCCAGTTTGCATGCGTCATCTATGGCATAATTGTCAAAGATTGAGCATATGAGTGTATGTGTACTTCGGCAACATGCATGCAGTTCTTCATGGCTAATAATCTCTATTGTGCATGAAGTACCTGGTTGTGTATGTATTTGTGCAGGTTGCTCCCCACAACGGGACGTCAACGCCTGCTGACGGTATGTCTCCTGTGCGCAGCTCCGCATTTTGTTGCCTGATCCTGTGGCCATCATTTTTGGTGATTCTTCATTTCTCGGAGTGACCCATGAGTAACCTGACACTACTTCCTTTACATACACCTGTTGCAGTGTGCCTTTCTGACCTCCTTGTCTTTGTGTGCTACTTTTGGCCTAGTTTCTCACCCCTTCCGCCTGCTGCCGCCTCACCTGTGGCACCGCCCCACCGAGTGCCCTGATTCTGCAACCCACACGCCTCCAAAATGCTCCTCCCTTCCCCCCTCCACCCATTCTTAATGCAGCCAGCAGCTTGTCTGTGCCACTGTTGCGCCAACGCCGCGCCAAAGGCAGGGCCGTCTGCGCCTGCAACGTGCACAGTGCATGACCCTCTGGTCCTTGCATGACCCACGTCACACAACAAGCTCATGCTGCAGCCACCCTCCAAGCAATGTCCACCAGACAAGCAACCGCCTGCTATCAGGCAAACCCCTAAGCGCACACACGACACCTTTGCATTCTGAGTGTGCAACTCCAACTGCCTACACAGTGCTGCCCCGCCTACCAGACCCTGTCAGAACAACCAGGTCATGTGCCTCCTACTCCACACCTGCTCCGTCCACCAGCACGCCATTGGACTCTGTTACCTCCTCAACACAACAGCCCCACACATCATGACAGTAACCTGGATAAAAGCATCCTCAGCACACAACTTCTTCATTGCCATCTCTGACGGATACAAGATCACCCGCAGGGATGGCACTCCCGGAGGATGAATTGCAAATTATTCACCAGTACACCCTCAGAGTCACAAATCCGGTTTTGCACCAACGCCCTGGCAACCCTTAGAGTAACACTCATCTACAGATCTCCAAGCCTACATCCACAATTCCGCAAAGCCATCAACACATACATCTGCACGCATGCCCTCACCTCCACAGGCTACATGTGGCTGGGGGCCAGTAACTTCTCGCTGGAGGAGAACCACATCACCATCCATCATTAGTCCATCAACATTTGCATCCACGTCTCCGACAAGCAACACACTGCCCCACACCCCGCTACCGATCCCCCAAAGATGCTTGATGTGAGTCACCACAGACAAGCTGTGTGGGACGCTCGAACCTACACCCCCGCCACACCCTGCAACCTCACACACTGGATCAGCAACTGATCCAACAATCTTGCCACATTGACAGACTTTCCTGTGAAGCACAACAACAGTTAAGCCACCTGGGACAAGGCAGACCTACTGGACTCGTACAGATCTAGCCAGACTCTTGTGCAAACCTTGCAACACAAAGAACCATCAGTTACCTTACAGCCCTGGAAAACGCCACACACAGCCATCACCATATCATCAGCAAGGACAAGTTGATATCCTTCAGATAGGGCAGAGGCACCAAAACACAGGACATAAAGGAGCTCATCTGTATTGTGAGTGAACTGACAGCAGCTCTCCATCCAAAAGACACCCCACCCTTGCAAGGCAGATCAAATCCCTTGCAACGTTCTACCACTGCAAGCTCATGGACATACACGACAGCCTTGGCAAACAGAGGCAGACAACACTATTATCCACGGGACAAACCCCGCTCAGTTTCTGGACTCCAGTCAGCATCAAATACACCACCTGGCTCATGTGCACCATCCACTCTGGCTCTCCCACACAACATCTCAACGATATCATTCCCCATACTTGAAGCCCACGTCCAGCACGTCATGAATGTCTCCTTTGAGTTTGCCACATGGGAGCTGGAGGCATGCAGAGACCCAGGCCCTTCTTAAACATCGGACGGCAGTACCGCAGGATCTCCTGGAACATCACCCTGCTTCCCTACCCAGCAGATGTCATCAGGAAGACACTCAACGAGCAATTGACAAACTTCCTCCACGCAAACAGCTCCAGGCAACCGGCACCAGACCATCTTCAACAGTAATCACACCACTGCAACCGTCATAATTGCCTCCACCAACGACAACTTTGCCCTGCTCAACAATGGTGAGACCAATCCCCTTGACCTCTCAACGGCATTCTACACCATGTGCTACCACACTGTCAGCTCACACATCTCCAACACTGGTATCCAGAGGAGGGCCCAGGATGAAATCACCAAGTAGCTCACCAGCAATGCCCAGGGAGTCGGCCTCCACCCTTCAGCATGTGGTACACTGGGGTCATCTGGCCCATGCCCCAGGGCTCATCTCTCAGTGTGACGATCTTCAATGTCTCCATGACCCCCCTCTCCACCTTCACATGCGCACACATCCTCATCATCATCTTGTATGCCATTGACACCCAGCTGCTCCTCACCAAAGACCCAGCCATTGCCAGATCCAACCTTCAAGAAGGCATGAGATCCGTTGACGAATGGCTGAACATCACCCACCTGAGGCTGAACTTGGACAGGACTGAGGTCATCATCTGAGGATTGTCCCCTTACGGCTGGGTCAACTCCTTGTGTCCCACCGGCCTGGGCACCGCACCAGCACCCAGTGGCCACGCAAGCAAGCTGGTGTTCATCATGGACTCATCGCTCACAATTACCATGCAACTCAACACCATCTGTACCTCATGCTGCAACAACCTCCGCATGTTGCAGATGATCCACAGATAGATCCACTCCAAGGCAAGACAGACCGTCCCCCAGGTCCACGACTCCAGCCGTGTCAACTACAGCAACGCCCTCTATGGAGGAACAACAGCAAAACTGCAGGAGAACTTGTCCACATCCAGGGTGCATCCGCACACCTCATCTTCAACATCCCCCGCCCCAGCTACATCACCGTCCACCTGAGACAGCTACAATGGCTCCCTGTCTACTGCAGGGTCACCTTCAGACTCCTCACCCACACTCAGGAGGCAGTCCACAACCCCAGACCCAAAAACGACCTTGGACGTCTGTCATCCAACACCCCGTTGGCCCAACTCCGTGCAGACAACCTTGCCCTGGCCACCATTCATCACATCCACAGAACAACTGCATGCAGGAGATAGTTCTCCCACCTCGCCAAACAGACCTGGGACTCCCTCCCCGGGCACCTCCACATGACCCATGACCTCTACGCCTTCATGATACTCTTCCAAATTGGTCTGTCCGAGCAGTATTGCCAGCCCCCCCTCAGCAGCTTGAGGCCATCACGGGTGAGTATTGGGCTCCATGTCTGTATTTGATGATACATTGTGACCCATGTGTGTCCTCGACCGGACTCAGATCCCAGAGTATGGATGGCTGGAGTTAGTTCCACACTCAGGCATACTTTGACATATCCCCACACGTATGTTGTGGACTCATGCGAAATTACTGCAACATCAAATTATTATTATTTTTTTAAATTATAGGTCTGGGGCGTGATTTGTGCAAGAAAAAGGTGCAATACAGGGACCATAGAATTCAACGTTCCCAGGGGGAGATGGGATCCTTGGCATTTGAAAGCAGCAGAGTCCAGACCACAGTGTTTGGCATCATTGGTCAGACTGTCACCAGCAAGTCCATGTGGCAGAGAATGTCAGTCAATGAGGTGATGCTGTTGCACATGAAGGCCAAGTGCTAGGCCAGGTGACCTAGGAGATGTGGATGGGCTGCTGCCTCTCACGGTCTTTTCCGTGGACGACTAACCTTAATCAGGGGACTCTCAGATGCAGGCCTTGACGATGCTTGGGATGCTCCGTCGGACAAATCCACCTCCTCCTCCATCCCTGTGGCTGGTGGTGGTCTTCGCCTGGTGGCACAGGGAGGGTTGCCCATGTTGTCTGCGATCCGACAGAGTGAATGACTTATGTCCCTTTGCACCACCAGGAGCTCAGCCAGTCTTGCCTCCATCCGTCCTTGGTGTTCTTGTTGACTGGCGTGTTGCTCGGCCTGCTGGTTCTTCATCTCTGTGATGGTCCCCTTTATCTCTGTGAGTGTCCCAACTACCTGGCTGATCTCCCTGGTGTCACGCCAGTATGCCTCTATGATGTTGTGTATGTGTGACATACCGGTCTCTTCAGCTGGCTGGTCAGGTTCTTGCCTCCACCTGCCTCCACTCCCACAACCCCTGCCCACATGAGCCTGGCCTGCCGTTGTGGGCGCATCGGGTCTACGGGACTCCTGAGGGATGGCAGTGGTGGTGTTGTCTGCCTCCTCGTGGTTGCCCGGCGAACCTTGTCCCTCTTGGTCAGACTGGCTCAGTTGTTCACTGCGGGCAGGGCTCCTTGGTGTCTCCTGGGATGTGGCAGGAATGGGGGTGGTGGTTGGCACAGATGTTCCTGAACCAGGTGCTGCAGGGGCTTGGACAGCAGAGGGTCCAGGTCGGTCAGGGTCATCCGCGGAGTGTTGAGAGGCGTCGCTGCCGGTGGGATCAGGTTCCTCCCGAGCCTGGGACTGTGATTCTTCACCCCCATTGTTGGGGGGAGATTCATCATGTTGCCCTGTGTGCGAGAGATAGACAATGTTAATGCTGTTTCATGCAACATCCATGTTTCATACACATTCTAGTTAGTACTGTTCCTCCAGGTAGTTGTATGTGCCTAGCATTCTCCGCAATGTTCACTTGTGGATGGGTATGTTGCGGGGGACAGATTGATATGTGTTCCTGAGTCTTTGACTTGTTGATGTTTGGCTTGGATGCTTCTTCGGCTATGTATTGGTCTTGTTGTGTTACATGTCCATTGTGACAGTGGGTAAATCCATTGCCTGTCCCTGGGGTGTCTGCTTGTGTAAGGGGTGTGTGTGATAGTGCCTGCTGGTGGATGTAGTGTGATTTAGCACTGGGGCTCCCAGGTGATGTAGCTGTCCCCCCATGGAGCATGCTGCCATGACAGTGAGTGTGAGTTCCTGTCCTAGATATCTGACCTTGTTGTCTTGGTGTTTGTGTTTGCACTGGTCACAGGAGGGCCTTGTGCTGCCTACACCAGGGCCCAGTGTCAGCTATCTTGTCAGTACTTTTACAGTCCCTGTGCATTGAGCATGGTGCATGGGTATGTACCTGGGCCATATGGGATGAGGGCAATTGTGTCTGATTTGGAGTTCAACAATGCGTTTTGTGACACCCACCCTCCCAGCATACCGGACATCCATTCTTGGGTTAGTGCTTCGTGTAGCATGGGACATAGCATGGCCTTGCTTTCTCAATGGGGCATACACATGTTAGTGGCATTAGCGTTGTTTTTGACTATGGTTCTGGCCAGTGAGGGTTTGGAGGTAGTTGCGTGCATTTTGTGTAGTTGGGGTGTGGATGCCATTACCCCCATGTTACATAAGTTGTTTGTGTACTCACCAGGCTCTGGAACTCCTTGAAGTCCATGTACTCCCACCGGCGGAAGCAGGGCCATCACCTTCTCCTCCCAGGGATGGAAATGTACTGGTCTGCGGGGCCCACCACCTCCAGTGATGTTGCTCTGGGCGTAGTCGTCATTCATTTTTCACTTGACTGACCTCCGCAGATCGTACCACCTGGCTTGGCATTCAGTCCTGGTCCTTCTGATGGGTGCAACATCATTCACCCTATCAACGACGATCCTCTGCCACAGGCGTGATTTTTCAGCTATGCTGGTCTGTCTGACCAATGTTCCAAACAGCTGTGTCTCGACTCTGAAGACTTCAGTGACAAGGATCTCCAGCTCCTCTCTTGTGAACTTTGGATTCTTGTCTGTGGGCATGGTTTGGGGTGAGGGTGTGTATGGTTGTGGGTGTGTGGGTCTGAATGTGAAGTTGTGGGTCTGAATGTGAAGAGGGGGTATGTGTGAAGGTGTACATGTTAAGGTGGATGGGTGCAGTTGTTGGTGTGTGCTCTCTAGCTGCAGTGAGTCTGTTGCAAAGGCTCATGGTTTTGTGTGTGTGGGCCCTTTTTATTGGTCCATTTGTGGGTGGGCCTCAGTTTGAATTTTTGGTGGATATGTTATAAGGGATGGTTGTGAGTTTGGCCAGCTGTTTGCCTGTTTTGATGTGGCCAGGTCAGTCATTTCCATGTTTTGTGCACTGTAGATGTGTTTTGTGGTGTTGTGCGAGTCGAATAGACCCTCCTTGTGCTGTTTTACATTGTCTATGTACGGTGCATACATACGTGATGTTGTTGTGAGGTGCGTACATATGCGATGTTGGGGTACGCACCGTGCATACGCGATGTTGTTGTAAGGTGCGTACATACGCGCTGTTGGGGTATGCACCGTACATACGCAATGTTGGCGTACGCACCGTACATGCGTGATGTTGTTGTAAGGTGCGTACATACGCGATGTTGTTGTAAGGTGCGTACATACGCGATGTTGGTGTAGCACCGTACATGCGCGATGTTGTTGTAAGGTGCGTACATAGGCGATGTTGTTGTAAGGTGCATACATACGCGATGTTGGGGTACGCACCGTACATACGCGATGTTGTTGTAAGGTGCGTACATATGCATGGGGGGGCCTGTACGACTCGTACCCCTGTACGACTCGCACCCCGGGAACAACTTTTCCCGGGATATGAGTTGTACAAAGTTTGCTGCGTAGCGGGTAAAGTCATTCCTCGTGTACGGGACGTTTTCCGTACGAATCCTAAATCGGAAAAGCCTGTCCGGATCGAACTTGTACGGTCGGACTGTATTTTTAGGATTCGTACGGAAAAGTGTCCGGGTCCGTCTCGTAAAACTTTTCCCGATCCAATTCGTACGGATCGGGCCGACCCGTATGTATTTTTCCCGAACGAATCGTACTTCACGTGTGTGACGGGACTTGTACGATTCGTACGGGAAAAATTACGGATACGAGTATAACGGAAAAAAAAAAATACAGGATCGGAATCGACCCCCTAGTGTTGCTTCATCAGGGCTAGTCTGTTGAACAAATCAGGGCTAGTCAATTTAACAAATTTTGAGTTGAATTTGTATATATTTATGTGTATTTGTTTAAATGTCTCTGTGTGCATGTGTACTCATATATGTGCTCTTATGTATGTGTTGTGTATGCTGCTGGTGTCATGTCCCACCTTCAAAGATGTCTCTCCCTAGAGCCACTCCTGATGTCAGGGCACACTAAATATACGTGGTGCCCTCAAATATTAATGGGCTACATCTTTAGCACAATTATGACTATTCCTTACATAATGTTTGCGCTGGCATATTCATGGTAAACCTCAATACTATTTGTGCATCCTTGGGTTATTCATGTCACAATGACAGCTATCCTTACATATTCTGAACAGTAACAGTTGGTGGGATTTAAAAGTGCTGGGGAGTAAGAATAGTTGACTTTTTTTGCACACAAGTGAGTCCAAGGGTTCACAGTAAACTATTGTGGGTTGTGCTGCATGTGAGCTCTTAGCCACAATACAATAAATTGTTAGGAATTCTCTACTGTATATGTTTCATGCATTCTGCTTTAAAATGAAGTTGCCGTTTTTGAAAACTGATATAGAATATACAGTAGAGTATGCAGAGACGTTTTAAGGCATGGGCAAGTGGGCTTAGGCCCAGGGCCCCAGCCTGTCATACGGACCCTGATAGAGCCAGCCCTGTTCTGCGGAAAGACTTGTCCTTGTGACCTTGAATAATTTTTAAACAGATTGTTCTAAATACTGTTTTCCTTTAATTACATTTTCAAGTGGGTGTTGAGTGGGAGTCTATTACAAACATTTTGCAGAGAAACATCCATAAAAAAGTTTCTTTTAGATCAAAACAGGATCTCACATATGGGAAATAGGAGGGTGTCACAGAGAATATTCACAGCAATGTTACACCTCACAATACCTGAATATTAGATGTAAACAAATTTAAAATTTGGATGAGTGCGTCTGTGCACTGTCAGTGACCTGGATAAAGAGTGTGCGAAAGGGCTGAACTTAGATCATAAATTCAAAGCTAGTCAAAGCAGGGACCCCAAAATAAGTTTGGCCCAGGGCCCCCAAAATTCGTAAGGTGTCCCTGAGAGTCTTCTTCGTCTTGCATTTCATCAGTGCCTAACAGCACACGTGGCACAGTTACAATGGTTACACAGCACTTATCCTGTGCTCAAATATTTCGAGGCGCTCTCATATGTGCGAAGGACTTCATTAGAACATATGGGAGCATTTAAAAAAAAATATGAACTGATGACATACACGCCGACAGCTGTGAAGCTTCGCACTCCCCTGTGTTTGTTTTCAGACACAAGGCTGGATCCGAAAATGTTGGGATCCATCCTTGAGGCTGAAAGCAAACAGTAAAAACACAATCTAGGCTGGCAGGCAAGAGGGCAGATCCTCTCCGTGTTGGGATTGCTAGGAGTATAGACGCCAGCCTGTAACAGGGTGTGCTGCTGCAGCTGTGCCAGTCATGGGAGGATGTGGTGATAGGGTCAAGCATACCCTCGCAGCCTCAGCTGGAATTGCTAAAGAGACAAGCTGTACACAGATACTCGGCCCATGCGAAAGGTTTGCAGTGTATTTGTTTGCAGCATGCACGTGACCCGATTTCTCTGCGACATCAGGGCACATGCCCTCAATCATTCACAGGCAGCATGTTGTAACCCCACAGCTCAGGTGAGGAGTTGTGAAAAGGAAGCTGCATGCAGCCTGTGAAGTGATTGACAAGCTGCCCCGGGAAATACAAGGCTGATGCACTAGACACCCGCTTTATCAGTGAGAGGTCTCTTGAGACTCTTGAACATTGCAGACCAGGGTTGATGCTAGGTTGGCCCTCAGCCTGTTTAGGGTTATGAAAAAACAGAAATGTTATTTGCCACATGTGCATTACCGTATGTGTCTCTCAGGTTAGTGCCTGACTGCCTGCCTCTTGTGTCAGTCGGGACGAGAGACAGCCAGGTACTGAGGGCGGGCAACCTTCAAGGCTTTACAGCCCTTCTTTTATTAGTACATTAAGGGCCATATTTATGAAAAAGTGGTGAAGTGCAACTCAGCAATTTACGTTCCTGCGCTATGTGACTGGGGAGGGGCAGGAATGCACTGTATTTAAGGCAATATGGTGCATTCCGGAACTTTCCAAGGCGCTGGCACACAATGGGCTGCCTAGCACCAGTGCAGGTATCTTTACACCATGGTGCAAGGGTGCCTCTGTTGCATGCTGGACGCTTTTTGTACAGGAAGGGACACCTTCCAGCCCAAAAACAATCCTGAAAGGCTTTTTCCTCTTTCTATGTTTTCTGCATAATGCAGCACAAATAGAAAGAGGAAAAAACAAGGAGAAATAAAGATATTTCCCTTCATTACGCCTCTCCTGGGGAGGTGTATCTTTTTGGCACATTCCCAGGTTTACCTGCTCTTGTAAATTTGAGAATGTGTGTAAATCCATGGATGTTGCATGGGAACACTCACGCAACACCTATGGAAATGCCTCCCTGGCGCAGAGTAATGCAACTCAGCAATTAACGCTGCCTTACATTACTGGAGATTCATTAAAGCACTGAGGGCCATGCAAGGTGGCCTTGTGTGGCTACGTAAATCTCATTTTTTATTTGCGCTGCTCTTGCACCACGTTGCATGGAGCAAGAGTATTGCAAAGGGGCTCATAAATAAGCCCCTAAGGTTTCTGGATTGTTTTGAGTAATTACCATTGGCATAACTTAGAAATCTAGGGGCACAGTGCCCCAACACTCTCTACAGGGAACCCCCACTAAGGCGCTCATTATGATGTTGAGCGGAATTACTTCCGCCCGACACCGACTCGGTCATGGGACCGACCGACACACAGTCGGCGGACTCGACCGACTGATTGCATTGCGACTGAACAGAGTTCGGTCGCATTTATATATTTCACTAAGGGATCATGCATTACGGTCATAAACCAACTTTAAAGCATGCTCCCATAGTAAAATGGGAGGTGCGATTCATCCCTGCACTCCATGGTAGGGATCAGCAGGGGGCACAATAGCTGCCCCCCCGGCCTCCAACCGGAGGCCGTGCACCAAAGGGGGCCCTGCTGGAGGGCCCCCAAACATGCTTTCAGACAGACCAGCATGCAAACCATGTTGGAAACCATGATCGTAATCTCAAGGGTGAAAAGACCCGCCCTTGAGACTACTTGCCGGCTTCTGACTGGAAGACAGGCTTTCTGAGCCCGTCGCAAGTCAGCCGGAATGACCTGCTGGTTTCCTTTCTGACTACCTCTAACATAATGAGGTGGTCGGAAAGGAAACCGAGCGGCCCATTACAATGCTTGGAGTCTTTACAGGTCGTATCGTAATCGGCCCCTAATTGTGAAGCCGCATGGCCTAATTGTGGCCATGTGTCACACACTTGTTGCGGTCCTTGGAATATTAATGTCCATGGCAGACACAATTGCTTCCCCTTCTAGGCACTAAATCAATTCAATCAGTGCTGGATGGCCCTAGCAAGAGCATCATACCAAAAAAGCCCCAACCAATTTTTGTGGCATGCTTCATCACAGCCAATTCGACCTACCTTGGTCAGATAATGCCACCAAAGAGGTCTCAACCGCCAGAGGAGAAAAATCTTACAGAACTTTTTGTTATGGTTGGATAATTAAACTACCTCGTTGTCAACACTAATAATATCTCGTTGTTCCAGGGTACACCAGACAGGATTAAAAAATGGGTGGATGAGATGGGGTATTATGTCCTGTGCTTTTAGGCACTGTATTTACCTAAATATTTGGATTTGCATATCTTTGGTTTTAATGATTGGATTTTTGTCATTTTGGTGTCAAATAATTTATTAAACTTTGTGTGGGATTCTTTTTATGTTGTGTTTCCACTTTAATAGGTTGAGTCTGGTAGCTTAGTGGACTAATGTGTCCCCTATGTTTGACTTCATGGTCATAGGTTCAAATCCCAGCGGCTCCACTCAGCCTTTTACCTTCTGCGGTCAATAAATTTAGCATCATTGGGTAACAATAAACATCTGTTACTCAGTGCCAAGATACCCTTCTGGGTGAAAGGGTGCTTTACAAATACCATGTTATGTTATTACTTTTTAGGTACTGCCAAAATACATTACGCATTACCTCTAAGTTAAGCCTGACTGCATTTGTGTCAAGCTCCTAGAGGTTTCAGCACAGCTTAATTTAATGACTTTTTAGGGTTCACCCTGATGATGATTGTGGTTGTTGCTTGAGAAGGGTTTTATTTCCCTCAACCCAGAACCCAGTTTCTCACACCTACGATGAAGAATGGCAGAAGAAAATGGGTGAGGCTTTCCCATCGATTTTTATGATGGTCCAGCAAGATTTTCTGGCACTGATTCAATTGATTTTGTCCACCACTGTACCTTTTGGGTAGATTGTTGTAACTTTGGAATACTATGGTAGTGAACTATTTTACTCTTTCTACCTTTGTTGAGATAGAAACAATTGTAACCCTGATTTAACAGTGGACATCCTTGGCAAGAATAAATGCAGGCAACTTTTGCATTATGGTAGGCATACCTGCCGTGATGGTGTTACCGCAGCAGCTAAAGCATCTTTGCGGTGCATTTATACTAGGGAAACAAAAAGCTTCAATTTGAAAACCATACATGAAAAGTGATTTTTGAGTGGAAAAAGGGAGGGTTTTTTTCAGAAAAGACAAGACTTTCTCTTTGAGTATGTTTCTCTTTGCGTTGTTACAACTGCGTTGTAATGGCATGCATTGCAACGGCCTGCGTTGTTAAATCATACATTCTTTATATCGGCATGATGATATTTTGTCAATCAGTCAATCAACAAATAAAAAGCTTAATTCAGCAATCTCGCCATACAAGTACAGAAGAAAAATCTCAGCACTGAGATCACATTCAATATTATGACAAACATCTGACTGGTCATTATGAAAAACCTGTAAATTGATGGCACTATTGTGATTGTATCTGATGTGGTCACTCCAGCAACAATGTTCACATAAACTAGTAACTAAGGATTATTTCCATTGATCAGAAATAGTTCTTGTTATAAAAAATGGTTGGAGATCCCTGCATTAAACTATCTGAGCAACAACGCCAAATAAATATTTATTTTTACCTGGCTCTCCTTTGGCTCCATTCTTGCCATCTGCCCCATTTCTGCCTGGTGGCCCTTTCTTCTCATCAACATGTAAAACCAATGAGCAGTTTTTGCCAGGAAGTGGGACCTTTTTTATTTCAACATTGGTGGCTATGACCGTCGACAATACCAGCATGAATACATTGATGCGATGAGCAAGGTTCATGATTGCTCCTCTGTATTAGACCTGAAAAGAATCACAAACAATGAGCAGAAGAGTAGTTCTATGTTGACACAAAGATATTGGATAGTGTGAGAAAGTGTCTCTTTTGTGTGGTCACCCCCATTTTCTGAGAACTGCTATGCTGTTTTTTTGCACTCAGACTGGTAACCAGGCTACAGTGGATGTGCTTTGGCTCCTAAAATATGTCAAAATGGCTAGCATCTAATTGGCGGATCACTGACAGAATATCGAGGAGCAAAATATCAACCTGCCAAAATATCGATGACAAAATATAGAATGACAGAATATCGACTTCCTATCTACAAACAGGTAAGTACAAAAATATTGAATCCAAAATATCGTTGTAAATAATATAGTCTGTTAAAATCTCAAATTTTTTACATGTAAAATAATGAAATAATAAATATAATTAAGTAAAACATACTTAAAAATACTTAAATAACCTTCAAATTAATAAATAATTAATCTAAATAGAAATAAAAATAAACATGCATTTTTATTTTTTAATACATATATATATATATATATATGTTAACTTAGTATTATTAAAACATATTCAATATTTTTAATGTTGGTTAGCGGGAAGGAAACATTTACTATTCCCACTCCAGTGCATGCAACAGTAGGGAAAGCGTTGGATAGCGGGAGGGTAAAAATTACTATTCCCACTCCAGTGAGTGCACAAGTAAGGAAAGCATTGGATAGCAGGAGGGTAAAACATTACTATTCCCACTCCAGTGAGTGCAACAGT